>NC_089249.1:282128067-283478067 GCF_963930625.1 Muntiacus reevesi
TTGATCTACAACAAGATTCTTTTAACAGAAAACTTATTTTCCACATTAACAATCTGTTCAAGAACCTAGAAATAAATAAAAGGGCCCCCGAGCAAGGCTTGATAAGGAAAGCCAGAGTAAATGTACCCTGTGCTGTCTTTACTAGAAAGCCTTTTGCCCGTCCCTTGTCTAATGATTCTTATTTTAGATACAAATCTAACAAGCTAGTTTTTTTTTTTTTTTTTTTTCCATGTAGGCCAAGTCACATCAAAAGCAATAAACAGAAAAGGGTGAGACATTGCTAAAGGAAGGAAATACAAGAACACCGGAACGTCAAGAAATGACAATAATGAACTTCTAATAAATTACTAGAGAAAGGCAGCAGTTGAGGTCAGAGGTTGGCAAACCACAGCCTGAAAGCCAAATTCAACCACTGCCAATAGAACGCAAAGTCTTACCGGAGATCAGCTGTGGTCGTTTCACTGACGATTCTCCAAGACTGCCTTCATGTGGCAGGGGCAGCTGAGGGGCGACAGACACTACCTGGCCTATGAAACTTAAATGTCTCCTACCTGGCCCTTTACAAAGAGAGCTTGTCCACCCTGTGGTGGAGGTCATTAAAAGCAGAAATAAACAGCTTTTATATTTCACCAGGCACAGCGAAATGCCCATAGGCATAGGAAACCTGAGTTATCCAGAAATGGCCAGCTTATCTGTAGCGTATTTCAGTATATACTGTTTAATAAAGCATTGAAGGACATGATGCATTGTAGACTAGTTTCTAAATGGCAGCCCACTCCAGTACTCTTGCCTGGAAAATCCCATGGACAGAGGAGCCTGGCAGGCTACAGGCCATGGGGTCGCAAAGAGTCGGACATGACTGAGTGACTTCACTTTCAGTTTCCCCCAAAAGATGACTATTTTTTAACCAACACAGGTCAAACATTTCAAGTAACCAGATATCTGATGATAAAGAATGCCCAAAGAGATGACATTTCTAAAGGAAAATCTAATATTTAAAACAAAAAAATATTTAGAAGCTGAAATCTTAGAATTATTTGCTGGCACAAGCAGGTGAGCAAAATGAAATCATTTCTGTTGCACTTGCTAAAGTATTTTTTCCCCTTAAGATCAAAGTTTGTGTTCTAATTTCCTTCAGGTGATCCACAGTTTCTGGGCTCTAGAAGCCTCGTGTTCCCTAAACTGAGCACAGTGGAAACACTGATATCAGACAAGTGAATTGACATTTTTTTGAAGAACTACTGCTGTAATTGAAACTACGCCTTGATCTGCCCCCAAAGCATGCTAGAGAACCTAATTTCCATAAAACTTTCTAACCCAATTTGAACAGTATAATGTGGACAGTAGGGAATAAATGGGTTTGATCAATTATGAATTTATATGATATGTTAGTAAGCTATTCAGGCTAAGTCTTACAATTCAGTATTTTGAACACTAATGCCATGCTACATAATTTTAAACTGGTGCATTTCAGAAAAAAACTCACCAGGGCATATTTGCATATTTGGAAATCTAATTAACCCAAGCATATCTTAAAGCTTTGAAGAGAGAACATACAATAACATTTTTGTCAGCTGAATGTTTGCTTGAGGCTGTGTAAGGATTTTATCATCTGCTGTAACGTTACCCTTCAGCTCCTGATTTTTCTATGGGAATTACCTGTGGACAGACAGAAGTTTTCCCCTCTGGGCCTGTGACTCTGGGGCTCAGCGTGAATAAGAGGACACCGGCCACTTCAAGAACACCCTCAAGTGTCTCTGATGACTCTGCTACACAATCCAAATCCAAAACTGTTTTTTCCCTGACCTCAGATAGTGTAATTCTGAGTTGCCTTTCTTGCAGAAACTCCTGAATTCGGTGAGGGGGAAAAAAAACCCTTCATTGCAGACATAGCAAAACAAAGCATCCTTTTTATGTCTTTTGTGGGCTAAGTATTTCAAAAGGAGACAGAAGCCCAATGAGGGATGCTGCTGAGCTGCCTGCCCAGCTGCTACCTCCTCTGTCCTTAACGAAATTCCTCCAGTGAGGCTCTCCTCCCTGCAGGCCAGAATCTGTGCCCACCGACAAAGGCAAGAGAGCAAGAAAAGGAGACCAGTTCTTCGGACCTGCGGTCTCCCCGCTAAGAGTCAGCACACTGCTGTAGCCATCACTCTCTTTGCAAGTCTGGTTGGGAGGGTGATCCACGGCCAAGGCCCTACTCACCTGAGATTTTCCTTTGCATTTCTGGCCATTTACCTTGTCAGAGTGAAAAAAAGACCTGCTGTCCTTGCGACAGCATCTCCCTAAGAACTGCTGCAAATACAGAGGCTCAGACTGAGGAACGATATTTGCACTCTCATGGCCCTCACCTGTTTCGCCAAGTTCCCTGCAGATGCTCCCCTGTTAGAGAAGCTGAGAGAAAAGGTAGCTCTGGAAAAAACGGAACTCCCTTCTATCCTCATTAAGCAGGGGGCTGGATTTATGAGGACTCTTGATATGTCCAACAGAATCTCAATACACTATGTTAGAGATTTCGGGAGATAATGCAAAAAAAATTATGAACTTAATTTGCAACAATATACAGTCAGTTCTCCCATAAGGTTTGTTTCAAAATTGCAAATCTGTTCCAAGAGAATTGATAAATGAGGAAACAACTGGAACATGACGGAAACTTCACGTTTGCTTATGCCAAGTTCTTGGTGAGAGAGACCAGGTGAGCGCAGAAAAGCATACCCAGCTGAACTGAACTGTGGAGAGATTCACAAAACACACCCGACCCGCATCTCACTTCTGTGTTATGACTCGGTGGGGAGCCGTAGCCGTCCTCAGCTCCCATCACAAGTTCCCCTCCGATTTCAGGTGACCGCCCTCCACCACTTCACCCTCTGCCTTGACCGCCATAGGTAAACCTCAGGTCTCTTTCGAGGCACCTCGCTTTTTGCAGAACCTGTGTACTGCTGTGGTATTAGTGTGCACTCCTTAAACATCCCAGATGTGTGAACCATGCTACCATTTTCAGTAAGCGCCTCTCCTCGAAAAACTGTGAGTCCCCATGATAAAGTTTTTGAGTGTTTGCCCCAACCCCATTTTCTGTTAAAGTTATAAATTTCTGTGCAGCATGATGAATTTAGAAACATGTATGTCACCTTTTAACAGAATACTGACTGTAAATCAGATTTTATTGTCTTATTAAGGATCAAAGAAAGGGCAGAGGACAGCATCAATAACATTTCAGTTGACAAAAAATAACAAATGCTCTTACATATCTTGCTACATACAGACAATCGGTTTCTGCGATAGTCTAAAACAGTTGGTACCTCAGAGCACAATGGACTCCCTTCTCACCACAGCCCAGTTCAGCTCAGATGGCATCTCCTACAGCCCAGTTCAGCTCAGACGGCATCTCCTCCAGCAAACCGAGACACTACCCCACTCTGTATCAGGTGCATCCACCATGTCGCGCATGTTTCCGAGCCACCTGCTCATACCTTTGGCACAGGCCCCATCCCATCACACTGCAACTCTTTTTACTTATGATTCTCATTCACTGGCCTGCGGGCTCCTGAGAGCCGTCTTTGCCCCTGTATCTGGATTCTAAGCAAGTTGCGCAGTGTCTAGCACAGTGGAGATGCCCATCAAATGTTTGTGAAGGCAAGAAGAAAGGCGTGTTCGGTTATTTGTATCATTCATAGCCTTGAGCAGTGCTTTACACAGAACAGGCACTTATTCAGAGATGGGAAAAACAGTGAGCAAAGTCATCTCGTGAAATTGTCAAATGAAGCCTTCCTAGTAATAAGGTAAACTTATCTTTATAGATGAACAGGGAAGGAAGATGATTATGATATTTTATATTTACGACAGAACTGCTGAATTCCTCAAAACAGTTGTCTGGCTCAATTCTACCATCAAGCGGGTCAACTCAAGCCTTCCAACCACGTGGGTGTTCATTCCATTCTGAACATCTTCAAAGATAACATTCTACTGCTTGGTAACCTTGCTGCTGCTGCTGCTAAGTCACCTCAGTTGTGTCCGACTCTGTGCAACCCCATAGATGGCAGCCCACCAGGCTCCCCTGTCCCTGGGATTCTCCAGGCAAGAACACTGGAGTGGGTTGTCATTTCCTTCTCCAATGCAGGAAAGTAAAAAGTGAAAGTGAAGTCGCTCAGTCATGTTCGACTCAGCGACCCCATGAACTGCAGCCCACCAGGCTCCTCCATCCATGGGATTTTCCAGGCAAGAGTACTGGAGTGGGGTGCCATTGCCTTCTCCGTTGGTAACCTTAGACAATGCTTATTGATATTTTATAATCAAGAAACCCCTTCCAATGTAAAAGCAAGCTCTCCCGTGTTACTTTAAACTAGTTTCTTTTGTTCGTTCTTCTGTAGGGATGGAGCACTGGTTTGCATTCTTATGATAAACCTCTATGTACTATAAGACAGTTATTAAGTCATCTCTGAGTCTTCTATTTTCCTGGCTAAGCAACCAAACTCCTTTAATCTTTCCCCACATGGCTTATTTTACATTCCATTAAGCATTTCTGTTGTTCTGCTATAGACCTTTTCCAATTTTTACACTTCCTTTTAAAAGGTAGAAATTCAAAGTCAACCAAAGAGTTTAATAAAAGCTTATACAACACCAAACCTAACAAAGGATTACTTTCTAACTCCCTGAATCCCAGTATCACAGGAGTTTTGTAGCATGCTTTGCTAAAAGCCAACAAGTTCTTACCACCTCTCCGTGCCCGCTGATGCTCCTGTACACCCTGAAACCAGGGGTGTGGGGGGGCCCTGGAACCCCACTCTCTCTGTGGACAGTTGTTCGGGAGGAGCGCTGAGCATGTGTTACATCCTTCTGCCCTAGCTTGCCATACTAGAACTCTGGGGCATGGAGCTGCTTCCAGGTGGACCTCATCTTAATCTTCCGTAGTTCTGGCCACGGAAGAGTGGCACACGCCCTTGGTGGAGCAGGGCTGGCCCCGCAGTCTTATTTCCGGGTGGGCGCCGCGCTGCTGACTCACCTGGAGCTCGGGGTCTCCTTCCCGTTCTCTCTGGGCGTGGACAACCTTCCTCCTGCTGCTGACAGTATACTTTACTTATCTTTCTTAGGAAATAACCTTGAATTTGTTCTATATTTTTGAAATGTGATTTATATAATTTATTAAGATCATTCAAATTCTAGTTCTAGCTTTCCAAGCACTGCAACCCCTGTTAGCTGAGTGCAATCTCCAACCTTAGCCGGTTTGCCTTTTATTCTGCCGCCCAGGAAATCATGAGAATGCAGAACGGAATCTGTCATGGGCACCAGGACGGTCTCTTCAACATCTTCAATTAACAGGCCCTTACAGCTTATAAGGACCTCAGAGGGTAATCTCCTTACCAAAAGGCATGTTTACCTAATTGTGATTATCTTGGGATCTACTTAGACAATATCTTATTATTTATTGATAAAAGGTAGCCATTTACGGGGTGGAATTAAAGGTGATAGTGAATTGATAATGGCTCTATCCCTTGCTTTCCTTTGGCCTGTATGGGTTTATATTTAATCACAGAAGGAAACTGTACCACTTTGGGAAGATGTGCAACTTGCAAAACAGAGCAATAAAACTATAACCAAGGTTTTACCATAATGATCTTTATTATCCTGGCTATTGTCACTGTGCAACTTAAAAATAAGTCAATACCAAATTAATTACTATCAAAAATGTAAAATGTAAAAAGATTTTTAAGTCAATACAAGAAACTAAAGGTAGAAATTTTATCAATCTAGGTAATGGTGACAGTGCTTTTATAATGAGATCAAGTTGCTGAATGATTCAACTGTAACTAGAGAGAAGCAAAATCTAGTGAAAATAAAATTAAATGCATTCAGCTAACATGATTGTTAGCATCTAAACTTCAAACTAGATACCCTATTATACAGTTAAAGAGTTAACAAAATTATGTCAATAATTGTAAAAACTTTCTTCATTGGTAATTTTTAACTGGATAAATAAATTTAATATTCCACTCAAAAATATTTGATCCTGGAGCAATTCCCATCAGACATCATTTCTGTCACTGTTGCTACAATTGTCAAAAGACTGAAGACAGTAAACAATAATGTCCTTAAAGAGCAGTGTTCAGTCAGTTAATCAAAAACATTTATTGACTGAAAATTTGACTATTATACAGAATCTCTTTCTTGATTATTTCCTAATTTCTTTTAGGTCCAAGTTCAGTTATTTTAGATGACAAGGTTGTTTTATGCAGTTGTTTGTTAGATGTTTACAAAACTGTATGCACAGAAATAGGTCAAGGGAGAATTACAGAAAATTACCTCACTAGACTCAGATTTATGGAATCTTTGATAAAGGGATATCTGCTGTTAACAGAAAAAGGAAACTATATCAAAAAAGGAAAAAAAAAAAAATCTGAACTGTGATGTTCAGCAAAGAGTTAGTGAGCTGACCTTGGAATAGTATTGTATAAACATACAATTCTCCCCCATTTAGTTTTCTGCTGGCATATACACTCTGTCTGCATATAATGTTAATGCATCATTTATTTATACCAAAAGCCTGCCCTAGACAATCGTCCTAAAAATAGAGTAAGATAACAGTCTTTGTTCTGGGAGTAAAAGAACTTGACAAAGTTCCCAATCTTAAAATATGCCATTTTATAGAATCAGTTCTCAGATATTCAGTGTCTAGTCACTGAGCTATGGATTGCCTATAAATGTGCTCAAATACTTCCCTTCCTTTTTCTCAGGTATTGGCTTTGACTGCTCATTAGCACATCCAGGACAAGACAGGCAGGGTGACACAAATCTATCAATTTAGAAGTCTTGCCAAAAACTTATGGAAATTCACTTCCCTACAGTAATCTGATTTTTCATTACAGTTCTTGAAATATGCTTAAGTAACAGGATTAAGTCTGAAAGTGAGAGTGGCTCAGTCCTGTCCAACTCTTTGCAACCCCATGGACTGTATCATCCATGGAATTCTCCACACCAGAATACTGGAGTGGGTAGACTTTTCCTTCCCCAAGGGACCTTCCCAACCCAGGGATTAAACCCAGGTCTCCCACATTGCAGGCGGATTCTTTACCAGCTGAGGCAGAAGGGAAGCCCAAGAATACTGCAGTGGGTAGCCTATTCCTTCTCCAGGGGATCTTCCCGATCCAGGAATCGAACTGGGGCCTCGTGCATTGCAGGCAGATTCTTTACCAACTGAGCTACCAGGGAAGAATTACGTCTAAGGTCGGGTAAACAGATCACATAAAGAAATAATATCAAACTTGTGCCCTCAGGGCTCAATCATGTTGACTCTTTTGAGACCACATGGACTGTTGCCTTCCAGGCTCCTCTGTCCACGGGATTTCCCAGGCAAGAATACAGGAGTGGGTTGCCATTTCCTTCTCCAGAGGATCTTCATGACCTGCGTCTCTTGCATTTCCTGCATTGGCAGGTGAATTCATCATCACTGAGTCACTTGCAAATATCATACTATACAATTTCAATTCTAATATATCATCAACTTACAATGTATTCTTACTAAATACTATCTGATCTTTGTATTTTTTATATAGTATATAAGTGAACCCTTTTAAAATTAATACATTAAAAAATTTTTGGAACAATCTATTCCATTAAAAGGGCTCCCCAGGTGGCTCAGTAGTAAAGAATCTGCCTGCAGTGCAGGAGACTCAGGAGACGGAGGACCCCCTGGAGGAGGGCGTGGCAGCCCACTCCAGTACCCTTGCCTGGAGAACCCCACGGACAGAGGAGCCTGGCGGGCTACGGTCCAGGGGGTCACAGAGTCGGACATGACGGAACTGACTGAGCACTCATGATCTCGCTAAAGATGAACTGAAAAAATGTGTCATTGCCCAATATTTGTGTACTTTTTACTACAGTATCTTTCATTTCAACGGCAATAGGACTAGTGGAATTTGACTTACGAATTGAAATGGGTTGGATGAACTTAACTATTATCTGATGTAATACAAAAAGCGAAAGAAAAGTGGAAGTGTAAGTTACTAAGTTGTGTATAATAAGGGGCATGTTATAAAGTGATTATATAATATCATGACAAATAAAAATATTAGTTTACTCCAATCCTTTGTTTTATAATACATTTAACAAATGTGGACATGAAACAGGCAATTCAACAAAAGGTTGGAGTGGTTTGTATGTTTGAATGCTGCTGATGGTGATCTTTTTGCCCTAATTTCTATGTCTTTCAAATATGTGACAATGAATAGATACTATGTTTACAGGCAAATAAAAAGGTATTAATATAAAAAAGTTTAAAAGCTAAATAAAACTGTGAGAAGGTTGGAAGATTTCTGCTAGCATTCTCCAAGGGATCATAAATCTTCAGATGTTATATATGATACAATCTGACTTCTCTCAGGGCTGACATATGGCCACTTGAAAGAATCATGACTTTATTTTATAAGTCTATCTTTACTGGTTACAGGTATAAAGAACATTTTTAAGTGCTGAGGAAGCAGAAGAATCTAAGATTCTCTATCTGCAATTTTTCTTCTCATCACTGAATTTCCCTTAAACCCATAATTATTGAAGCTGACTGATGCAAAAATGTTTGAAATACAAAGGGAAAAAGATATCTGAATTGTGCATGCTTATTTGAAGGTAACACATGACATTCAGCCAACAAAGAGTCAATGGGTAAACAGCTAATTTTAGGCAGTACTAGATAATTAACAAAAATGAAGGAAAAAAGGCCTACCCTTTCCTTCTCAGGTGCGAAATGTACACTCAAAGACGAGGTGGGGCTGACACTGGTGTCAGGCATCTGAGGGCAGGAGCGGTCTACCCGGGATTTCCCGTGACTGTAAGTTTGGGCTTTCAGTATAACTCTTTGAAGACTTCCCAGGGGGCCCTGTGGTCAAGGGTCTGCCTGCCGATGCAGGAGCTGCAAGAGACAGGGGTTTGATCCCTGGGTCCAGAAGATCCCCTGGAGTAGGAAATGGCAACCCATTCCAGGATTCTTGCCTGGAAAATCCCACGGACAGGGGACAGTCTATAGGGTCTCAAAGAGACAGACACACCTGAGAACACACGCATAAGACACGATTCCAGACAACAGTGAAGAAACACCCATGGAAGATGAGATATGAGTGGAAAAACAAACATTTTACTTCAAAAATGCTTTAACGACATTTCTCCTCTTATTCTTTGAGACATTTCATGTCATGGCAAGCAACTGGAGGGGAAAAAAGAATAAGACAGTAAAAGAGATCACGGAACAGACTTCAGTATAAATAGACTATTTAAATTGAGGTCTGAAGCTATAATATCTAGCGATAAAACACAACTGATTCTAGCCTTGCTGGGGGAGAATTATAAGTATTGGAATACACTGAAAAAAAAATGAGAGACAAATCTACATTCACCTTCATTGTCTTCCCTCTTTCCAAGCTCATTATCACTGGGGACTGACTGAAGAAAGGGGCTGGAAATTTCAAGAATGTTTGCTATTTAAGTACCAAATTAAAATTTAAAAAATGCTTATCCCTCACCACTATTATAGGACATAGAAATTTTAGTTGGATGTAGGCAGGCTAGAAATGGCAACCCACTCCAGCGTTCTTGCCTGGAGAATCCCAGGGACGGCGGAGCCTGGTGGGCTGCCGTCTATGGGGTTGCACAGAGTCGGACACGACTGAAGCGACTTAGCAGCAGCAGCGGCAGGCAGGCTAAGTCTTCATGTATTATACTAGGTTCTTCACTAGAGATAACTCTTTCCTAGCAGGTTTACAAAGAATCATAATATATTATTTAGTTAAAATGGAGTTTACTATACTATGCATATTCCAAATATGTTTTAAAAATGACAAGCAACTGTGGTTACTCCTGAGTTATCAGTTATTTTATTTATGGGTTATCACTTATTTTCTCTGTAGTTTTGTGCATATTTTCCAAATGACAAGGAATGCACATACACACACACACACACACACAATTTAATGAGTGTCCTTAAAATTCGAGAAACTTTACATTTATTACTCTAAATTTTCAAACATCCTACAGGGTTTTGTTATTACCCCTGGCTTACAGTCTTTAAAACCTGAATCCCAGAGAAAGCGAGCATGGTTTAAGTTCACACAGAGATAACTGCAAGAGGTCAGATTTTTTCTTTTATTTTTTTAAAGAAAAAACATGACTGAACACAGAGGTCATGTTTTTTTAAAATAAAAAATACTATTAGACAGAGATGAACTGCCTATCGCCGTTTTGTGAGGGCATTCTGGGGCCTTCATATAACCTTGACGGTACCTGAGAGATCTCAGCTGAACTTCAGTCATCCCAACATGCTGACAAGTTCTGCACAGACATATATACGTGCATTTCTCTGGGCAGGAGGTTCATACCTTTTATCAGATAATGATGAGATAAAGTAGTTGTTCAAGAAAGAAAGCTAGCATCTAGTTTGCTCTTTCAATAACCTTAAAGAATATCCTTTGCATGTCTGGATTCATGCAAGACGGCAGGCTGATCAGCGGCAGGGCTGGAGGGGCAGTGGGCAGACACCGGCAGGCAGCGGGGGCCGGGCAGACGCAGGCTGGGAGGCCGTGCCTCTCCACTTCAGCACGACCACAGCCACCTGCAGGGGAGGCCACAGATGGCGTCACCGACCCCATGGACGTGAGTCCGGGTAAACTCCAGGAGCTGGCGATGGCCAGGAGGCCTGGCGTGCTGCGGTCCATGGGGTCGAAAAGAGTCAGACATGACTGAGCTGAACTGAACCCCCAGAGCTTCTGATTCTGCAGGGCTGCGGTGGGTCCAACAACCTGCATTTCTGACAAGTGCCCAGTTAATGTCGAATAAGGAGCTACATACAAGGGTTGAGGCATAAGCTCTGGGATCCAATGGGGTTTAAATCCTTTGTCTACTAGTTACTACTGTGGGATCGTTAACAAGTTACCTAATCTCTCTATCGCTCAGTTTTCTAATCTGTAAAGTGGAGATGATTATACTTAATGAAATTTAATAGGATAGTGCCTGTCAAGTGTTTATTCCCGTGTATGACACATTAAGATATATAATAAAAGTTATACACAACACATAGACGTACATACCTGGATTAAACAAAATGATGTAATATTGAAACAATTCCCATGGACAATACGTTAAATCAAAGCCAACTGAAAGTGATCCAGTTTTTGTCTTTCAAATAAACAAACCCTTTTCAAGTCATTGAGTCAAGCTAATCATATCGCTGCCATTTCCTTAAGTTTGCAGCATGTCACTCACAGCAGGCCCACCAGGCTAAGGGAATCCATGGTAACCACACAGAGTAAACATCCACCCCCCCATCAGTGCCAGCAATTATTTGGCATTTGTTATGTTAGTTAAACTGTCTAATGGTGTGTGAGAAATCAGTTTCTGCTTCCTCAACCCTTTGGAAAGATGGTTTTCCAACCCAGCACGCCTTGCTGAGACTCCAGAGTCTGACAGCTGTGACTTCAGGCAGTGGTTCCCTGACAAGCCTCTTCTGGAAACGAGGCAGCAAAGACTGTGGTCCCCTCTGAGAGAGTAAGAATCTATTAAAGGGGCTTGATTATTGATAATGACTGTTTCTATTTTGGGGCTAACAGCTAACTAAGGACTTTGATTGTTCATTTCAACAAGTATTCATCGTGAACCCTGAATGATCCCTCGGAGAACATTAATTTTACATGTATGAGATATAAGGAACACAATGAAAGGTTTATTTTCATGCCTTTCGGTTTCAAGAAATATATCCTGTTTACTTACACTGGAGATGTACAGAGAAAAGGAAGATAGATTTAAAAATGAAGAAATCAACTTTAATAAGAACAGTTTTAAATATTAATGCCTCTTCATGCTCTCGCAAATCCTTAACCTTAATTCTAAAGACGTAAGAGACCTAAACCTACACAGAAATTTTACCTAATGAAACATTTTCAAGTCTACAGATATTTCCTATGTCTCCTTAGTAAAACATCCTGTATTAAATTCTGGAAGAGATACAAAAGCGATTAAGTGCTTCACTGTTATAAGGGAGCTGATCATTTGAAGAGGAGATGATACATGATAGTGAGGGGAAAGGGAAGGCATCTGAGGCGCGTCTCCCCCAGAGACGGGACCGAGGCCTCGAATGAGAAGCAGTGGGCTTGGCTTGGAGGAAAGCAGATGAGGTGAAAGAGAAGGAGACCCAGGGCTGAAAACGAATTTTTTGAATCTGACTGGCCCATCCATAGCAAAAGGTCGTCTTAGCCAGAATCCTGATGTCATCACAGCATTTTATTTTTTTTGTTTCTGCACCCCTGGGCAGGTCACAGACATACCCTAGGAAGATGCTGACAAGGAGCCACGGTCTGGGCTCTTCTCTGTCTCCGCAGGGAGAGAGGTCTGGTGAGAGGAGCCCCTTGCTACAAGCAGACAGAAAGAGGAGTAGTGGCGAGCCGCTGAGTCAGGGCAAGGAAGGCAGGAGTCAAGGCCTGACTAAGGTTTCTCTCAGCTACTGCTTTGGACTTTACGTGTCCCGCTGGTCTAATGAACACTAGCTCTGCTCCAGCCAGAAGAAAGTATGTGCTCTTCAAAGCAATCTGGATTGGCAGCGGCAGCTTCTACACTACAGCAGAGTATGATCCGGCACCAGGGCAGGGACGCTAGACAGCAGACAAGATACTGCTCCCTGATATTCCTGCCAGCATGGGAAAGGGAGAAGCAATGAATAAACGCGGTAAGTAAAGCACATGTTTATTCTCCAGCCACACCCAGACGACTTTTTCACAAGGGTGTGGACCTCTTGTTCTCCTTCCCTTCACTGAAACCAGGAACCCAAGGCCTCCCTACAGATAAAGCTGCACTTGCACGTAACTTTATTACAGAAATGCACAAAGACTGAACCAAGGCTGATCAGGAAAATGTTAAACCTGACTTCCTGGTCATTGTGCAGTATTTCCAAAGTAATTTTAGAGCAACACAGAGTGGGGTCCTAACTATAATGATAACTTAATGAGGAGAGTCATATAATACCTTCAGGTGGAAAAAAAAAAAAAAGAGGCAAAAATGAACCCTGAGCACAAGGGAATGTATTTTGATTACATTCAAAAATATGTATTCTTAAAGTCATCCCTCTAAGTTAAAGTCAAAGAGATTCTCATCTGTAACTGGTTTGGAGATGATACATACATGAACTTTTCTTTCATTCATAAACACAAAGGCTTAAAAGGATATCTGTACAGTGAGGTACATCAGGGCACACTTTACAGAATTATAGTACGGGGCCATCAATATTGACCTTATCTATACAAAAAATTTTTATATAAGGATGTCAAGGAAACGCACCAGGTTCACATAAAGACTAAGTCCTTCAACATTCAGTGACAGGACTATGAAGTGGATATTCTTTCTATAATCCTTTCACTCAAAGCACTGATGAGCAAAATATATGGCAATGAACTTGCCACGAACACAACACTTCTATTTAAAAATGAAACTTTTCTCTGTTGAGAACCAGACGAAAAATGCATCCATAGTCTCAGGGTGGTACACTGGCTACACTTCATTTATGCAGATTTTAGGCTAATAGATAGGACTCACTGACAAGGGCTCTATAAACCATTTCAGTGAGCATACATCCTGATTATAATGTCACGTTAAGAAATGGACTGCAATCTGTCTTCATGTCATACTTAATAGATTTCTAGTAAATAGCCCACAGGCGTGCCTTCTAACAGGTGATGAATTATATTACTGCCCTGTTGTACTTTCCTAATGAAGGGTCTGGCAGGATTTCCATTATAATCAAGACTCTTCGCAGGGAGGGAACAAAAGCAGCGGTCTGCATGCTTCCCCCCTGGCCCCTCATGCTCCACCACCAGCTGGGGTCTTGGGGGACACCTCTGAGGCCTGACTCAGAAGTGTGGGAGGCCGGCTGTGTGTCGTCCCTTTCTTTCCCCGCTTGCTCCCCTCTCTCGGCCTCTGCTTCTGCCCTTCTCACAAGCATCCTTCGCCAGGGGTGGACCGGATGGCCCCGCTTTGATGCCACTTCCTTTCCCACACTGGGCTGCTGCCCGCCATCTGCTTCGGAAGAAACCTGGCCGCCCTACAGCTGAGCTGGAGGGTCAGCCTTCTCTGCCTTAAAGCCAGCACGAAGTCTGGAGACGGAAATGCGGCTGATGGGGACCCTCTCTCCACACAATAAACGCGAACTACCAAAAAATCCAGAGAGTGAAACCACTGCCTCCGAGGCCCACAGCAAAGCAGCGCTTCTGACAGGAAGTGTCAGAACAGCTAAGTCCGAAGAGAAGGGCAGAGCTGCAGAGGATGGAAGCTGATGCCTGAGACCCCCAAGTTCTTCTGTGTGGATGCATCACATCCCAGCTGCATTAACACAGATCAGAAATGGAAATGGGAAGGACGGGGCAGCACCGGGAAAAACAAAAGTTGAGGGGAGCTCAGGAGAAAGGGGACGATACGATGATGAAGAAGGTGAACAAAAAATGAGAACCTAAAGGGAAGGAATGCAGTGACCAATCCTGCCCCTCACGTATAAGTGTTTTTTAGAGTCTTGTTATTTCCATCACAAGCAGAATGCACTGTCTCATGAGCAAGGACAGCCTTGGGGTTTGTATAGGTGAAGCTTTTCATTCTCAGTTTCCCCCTTATGAGTTGGTTGCGTCAAACTGGATAAGTCACCAGGGAAAATAACACTATTAACTACCCAGAGCTATTATGGAGGCACGCTGAGATATTTACAACATTTTCAAGGAGTCACAGTCACATTCCCATCTCCTATTATAAAATTTCAAGCTATTTAATTTTGTAAATTTGTAACATAAGGTATACCTACTTATTTTTACAAAATTCAGGAATAGTATTTTGACTATTAACAAGTAAGCATACACTGTTGTAGTAACGATATTAACAAAAGTCGACTCCCCGATCCCATGAGGTCCCAGAGGTACTCAGAGTACCTTTAATTCCAGGTAGAGGAAGACAGCCACACAACTTCAGTTCCCAGGTGCCCGTAAGTTCCAGGGAGCCACTTGCTGTAACACACACTGCCTTCTTCTCTAATGACCGAATTCCTTTGCTCAAACCCGGGCAAGATTGTCTTACTTGCACCAAAACAGCCTAAAACTGTTGAGTTAAAGTTAAATAAAAATTTTAAATGGCCGACACACCATCTATCACATCAAACCAGCCCATCCTAAAGGAAATCAACCCTGAATATTCATTGGAAGGACTGATGCTGATGCTGAAGCTCCAGTACTTTGGTCACCCAATGTTGGGAAAGACTGAAGGCAGGAGGAGATGGGGACGACAGAGGATGAGATGGTTGGATGGCATCACCAACTCGATGGACATGGGTTTGGGTGGACTCCGGGAGTTGGTGATGGACAGGGAGGCCTGGTGTGCTGTGTTTCATGGGGTCACAAAGAGTTGGACACGACTGAGCCACTGAATAAAAAGACCACACCATCTAACTTCTTACTTGTTTGGCAGTGGGATTATATGATCGCAGGGAGGGAAATCATTTGTTATGCTTTTAGGGTAGATAAAAGTTACATAAATATTGAAAGATAGTATTCAGAAAATCAGTATTCATTTTAGCACACTATGAGGATATTGTGCATAGAATCTCCATATTTCGTTCTTGGACAAAAAGAAGAAAGTATTTTTGCTGTTAAAGTTATATGTACTTTTCTAGAGTAAAAAGTTTATACCAACCTTTTGTAGAAAATCAGAATGAATTAGCACGGTGTATACGATAACCTACTATGTCATTGTGCCAGAAGTTTGACCAATTCCTTTTCATGGAAGTTTGAAAATGTCAAGTTCATTTTTAAACCCATGGCTAATTTCACCTACTTTAAACTAAAAGTGACAAAATAGGAATTGACTGGGGGGAAAATTCTGCAATCCACTGTTCTTAATATTTGATAATCCATGTGAAGCAGGTTTACCACAAACTGCTATGACAGAACAAAGATGACAGATAAACTCCTGTGACCAAATTAATTGGAAATAGATGCCTCAGTCTTGTGATCCTCCTTCAGTTTTTGAAAGAATTATATGCACCTTCAGAGCACGCCGTGTCTAAGGATGATTAGTCCTGTACCGCTGGCATCGGGCTGATGTGGCGTGCTGCCAAGGGTCTCCAGAGAAAGCTAGAAAGTTCAGTGGAGGTGCTGCAGACTGTGCAGCTATGCCAGGATTACCTCGGAGGACATTCTGGCTTTTCTGTTGAAAGCTTGTCAGAGTTTGATATCTATTCTCTCTGTGCCTGTGATGTGTGTTTTCAGACTGCCCTAAGTGGACCTTTATAAATTGGCCTCTTGTTTTTATTCACTCTGCCATACTGCTAAGAAACATAATAAAGTAACTTCAGGTATTTTTAATATGGCCATCTATGCCCCCATTATCTTTTCCCACCTTTCTTATGATTTATACATAATAATGATCAGAATGATCTGGTATTAAACTATGGCAACTAATACCAAACTCAGTATTTTCCATTTGTCTGAAAACAATGACACTATGCAAGAGGTAAACGGTCAATCATCTATAGGTGTGCAGCTAGCGAAAATACAGCTGAATATTAAATAACGCCACCAAGAAGGTTATTACGTGATTAAATGTCATGCAAACTGCTAATCATAAACGCATCATAATTTCTCCTGGATTTGCTTCCAAACAGTTCTGTGTGTGGGAAGACAGTAGACCAGGTGAGCTAGGTAGAGATGAAACAAGGTTAGCCGTCTACTGATAACTGTTGACGCTGAGGAATATGCATTTAGGCTTTCATTATTGTTTTTTATAGAGACTTTTGTTAACGTTTGAAATTTTCCATGATGAGAACATTTTTAAAAGACAAAACCTAGCAACTTTAGAAGGTTATGAAATTATCTAATGTGATTGAAATAAATTTACAGAATAGAAATATAATCTACTGAATCACCTGTTTAGAATCTACTTTACACAGTAACCATAATAAATTTAAGGATAAAATTTATCTGTACCTGGAGTATACATTTCAATGTCTAATATAGATATATGTTTTTATACTGATAAATCTACTTCTTGCCTTGAAGCCACCATAACTAAGATAACACACAGAAACCTGAAATAAATATTTTAACAGAGAAGCTTTTTGTTGGCATGTTTAACTTCTAATTACAAAAGATGTCAATGCTCTCAAATTAACCTTTTCTAGGGCTAAGAAAAATGGTAAGATTAAACACCAAAGCAGTCTATTCAAATGTCAGAGCAACATAACACAAGTCTAACACTGATTTAGATATATTTACCATTTTACTTGCAACGTAAATAAGGTTGCAAGAAGTATCCTTATTAGTATTAAAAGAACCCAAACTTCAATATATACTGTGATAGCTTTTTTAATGTAACAGGAATACATACTGAAATCAAGTAAACTGGTTTAAACAGACTTAAATCACTTAAAATAGTCTCTTAAATTATATTTTATCAGAATAATTTTGACAACTTGATAATTATTTTCATTAAAAAATAAAGCATATTACATATTAACACAATAAACGTTCTTGTTAATAGAGTGACAATATTTAAAATTGACAGCCTTATTTATAATGACAATTTTGAATACTATCAGTCACTCAAAATTTAACAACATATTCCAATAATCACATTTGAGGGCAGAAATATCCAACAAATAATACCATTTTAACTTCACTGCAAAGTCAATTATGGGAAAATTATGCTTATATATGTTTGAACAATATACTTTTTCTAATATAAAAGCTACTAAATTTTTCAAATGTTTACACAAATTTATTGACATTTTAGGTTGACAATTACTAATAAATGTAAGCCAAAAATATCATAACTGAAGCTTTTTTAAGCACATATTTTAGCAACAGCATTTAATAAAGGATGGCTAGATATGATTTGCTCTTTTACAAAGAGAGAGATGGAAAAACACAGAAGTCAGATTTAAAATACATTACATCTCCTATGCTTTATCTATTTTGTCTGTATGATACTTGGTTATTTGAAAAAAAAAAGTACCATTAAGAGAAAAATATTTTCTAAGTGACAAATAAAAGCCAAAAACCATACAGTGTAGAATTTCAGCTTTTTGAATCTGCTACTGCTTAATTGTTTTTTAACAAACACTCATCTTTTCTTAAAAGAAAACAATATTAGATTCACAGTGGTCAGACAGATAAGTAAAGTATTTTTTTCCAGGTGCTAAAATCCATTCCCCCCCCCAAAAAATAAGATTTTCATTTTAAAACAAAAACAACAATTAATTACAGAATGAAATCTATCATAAGTCAGGGGCTTTGTGTAAGTTCTTTTCTGCCCTTCTTCCTAAATTCCTCACTTTCTCTTTTTTCAGGTAAGGAAAAGAGGCTCATGTAAATTTAGTAGCCCAAGACACATACCTAACAAGAAAGTGGCAGTGACTGGGCCTGAAGTTTGTCCATGCTCTTTGCATATTGTGTGTCCAGAAAACAAAACGCATCTACTGTGGGCATCTTGTTATTGTTTTCAAGTAATGTCTACAAATAAATGCAAAACCAAGAAATCTAGCATAACGCATACTGGATAGATGCTCTGCAACAATGGCTGGATTCAGGAAGATTGCAAAATGGATTGGCGCGTCCTTAGGAATGATTGAGAAGCTCTGTGGTCAGGCCCAACAATGACTAAATCTATACCCATTTTAGTGATAAAGACAACATTTTGATAGTGCTAATTCATCATGGATGGATTAGGTAAAGTTGAATTGATGCTCATAGCTAAGAGAATTACTTTCTAAATGAATTAAATCTTTTTGTATAAATATTAGCTAAAAAGGAACTCTGTTGGACTTATTTTTCTGTACATGTATGTTTGAAAATAAAAATTAACTAACAATTTTAAATCACTAGTACAAACACAAATATTATCAGCTTATTTTAGTGCACAGCAGCAACTTTAATATATTTCTTTTTTATTCTGTAAGAAAAATAATTTAAAAAGTAAAGATCAAATTACAAAAAGTGCAAATCTCCATTTCATAATATACGAAATATATAACATAAATATATATTTACATTATATATAAATATAATATAAATTATATAAATATATATAAATTATACAAAAATTAGATAAACATAAATACAAAATATAAATATATTATATATGAATATAGCTACAATATCCTGGATTTTATGATTAGAATTCTATGATTAGTCTGAAACCAAGTAATTCTATATCTAGGAGTCTAGCAAGATATCACCTTTCAACCCATTACCACTTTTTTCCACTGCAGAAATAGATTAATCTGAGAACTTACTGGTCAAACACTGTTCTTCCACTTTTGCAATTTAAAAAAAATGTTCAATCATTTTCTGAAGATGTCACACAGGGTGTTAATACTTTCATAAGCACAATCAACACCTCTAGAACACTGAGAAATTGATATGAGCTGAAATACAGGCTGCTACACACAGTCCTTCCTAAGTAGTTTAGAGTAGTATTCTAGCAGAGAACTAAAGAAATGACTTTATAAAAAAAAATGTAGTGCATTTAAAGATCATTTCCTGTATGTGATCACTGCCTATATACAAATAACCAGTGCTACTGACATTAGACCAAATCTTTTATTTTTTAAATGTAAAAATTTGGCTTCAAGGGATTAAAAGAACAAAATTTCTCATCTAGATATGGTACTATATTTGATTTTCTGATCCATTAACTAAATTAAATTGAAAAATAGCCTGATGATCTGATCTTTTATTTAGTGTAATGTAGTTAATTATTGTCCACCTGGAATTTAAGTTTAAGCTAAATCTTCTCTTAGACAGCAATGAAACTGGAAAAAGAAAAATTTTGTGCAAAGGACTTAACTCTTGACTATACCTGATAATAAAGAGGATAACCCCAAATGGCTATCTAACTTCCCACTGTGAGCACACGCCCATGGACGTGTTGTCATCTGAACCCAATCTGTTATAAATAACAGCGTAGACTTGGATTCTGTAGTAATATTTCTAGATAAACAACAAGGTCATACGGTGATTCCTTGAATTAATTTCTCCACCAGGTTGTTCTTGTTAACACTATTCAGGGAGCTTAACTTCCAGATGTTCAAGCTCGTTTTAGAAAAGGCAGAGGAACCGGAGATCAAATTGCCAACATCCGCTGGATCATCGAAAAAGCAAGAGAGTTCCAGAAAAACATCTATTTCTGCTTTATTGACTATGCCAAAGCCTTTGACTGTGAGGATCACAATAAACTGTGGAAAATTCTGAAAGAGATGGGAATACCAGGCCACGTGACCTGCCTCTTGAGAAACCTATATGCAGGTCAGGAAGCAAGAGTTAGAACTGGACATGGAACAACAGACTGGTTCCAAATAGGGAAAGGAGTACGTCAAGGCTGTATGTTGTCACCCTGCTTATTTAACTTATATGCAGAGTACATCATGAGAAACGCTGGGCTGGAGGAAGCACAAGCTGGAATCAAGATTGCTGGGAGAAATATCGATAACCTCAGATATGCAGATGACACCACCCTTATGGCAGAAAGTGAAGAGGAACTAAAGAGCCTCTTGATGAAAGTGAAAGAGGAGAGTGAAAAAGTTGGCTTAAAGCTCAACATTCAGAAAACTATGATCATGGCATCCGGTCCCATCACTTCATGGGAAATAGATGGGGAAACAGTGGAAGCAGTGTCAGACTTTATTTTTAGGGCTCCAAAATCACTGCAGATGGTGATTACAGCCATGAAATTAAAAGACGCTTACTCCTTGAAAGGAAAGTTATGACCAAACTAGACAGCATATTAAAAAGCCAACAAAGGTCTGTCTAGTCAAGGCTATGGTTTTTCAGTGGTCATGTATGGATGTGAGAGTTGGACTGTGAAGAAAGCTGAGTGCCGAAAAATTGATGCTTTTGAACTGTGGTGTTGGAGAACGCTCTTGAGAGTCCCTTGGACAGCAAAGAGATTCAATCAGTCCATCCTAGGGGAGATCAGTCCTGGGTGTTCATTAGAAGGACTGATGCTGAAGCTGAAACTCCAATACTTTGGCCACCTGATGCGGAGAGCTGACTCATGTGAAAAGACCCTGATGCTGGGAGGGATTGGGGGCAGGAGGAGAAGGGGACGACAGAGGATGCGATGGCTGGATGGCATCACCAACTCGATGGACGTGAGTTTGGGTAAACTCCGGGAGTTGGTGATGGACAGGGAGGCCTGGCGTGCTGCGTTCCACGCGGTCGCAAAGAGTCGGACACGACTGAGCGACGGAACAGAACTGAGCTGAAGCAGGACCAGCACATCACTGCAACATAAAGCCATGAAGTTCCTTCCTGTCTGTTGCTGTCCGAGCCTCTCCTAGTCTCTCTGTGGGAGAGGAGAGTGGATCTGCAGTTGGATCCAGGATGGTAACTGAGCAGTGTTCCCGAGGAAACTCAGAGCAGGCACAGGCTTTCAGGCACCACTGCGGCGGCCGCGGCCCCCCGCCCGCCTCCCGCGGCTCTGCTCACAGCGCGCGGACGCAGACAGGCAGGAAGGCGCGCAGGGGTGCGGACAGGCGTGCCTTTTCTTTCAAGGAAGTTACTAAGTCTAAGATTGGTTTGGGGGCAGGAACCCATTGGTCCTTCTGCCAGGACGAAAGGAACACTATGCTATTTTTTTCATTAGAGTTATGGGTTAGGTTTGGGGCCAAAAACAGACGTCATCATTCACTGGCTTAAGGATGACCAGGTGAGTAACAGATAAGGGGGCAAACTCTGGGGTCAGTCTTGGTAAGTCTGAATTTCAGCTCTTATCACTCAACACGTGCATAACTTTGGGGAAGCTATTTAATTTCTTTGTGTCTTAGTTTTCTCATCTGTAATAATAACTCCCTAGTAGGACTGTTGTGAGAATTAAGTTAATAAATGTGCAAACCCTTAAAACAGGTCTCACACATAAGTGCTCAATAAACATTTTTAAATACAAGAAATATGAATAACGCTAAGTCTTGCTGACCAGCAGCTAAGCAAGGGGGCATGCAGACAAACATGAAAAACAAGGTCCCTGCCAGGGGAGCTGCTGGTCCTGGGCAAGCATCTTCTCAGGGGCTGCTGGGATCTGTCTGCGTCGGACTCCTGAGGTAAGGTGCCACCTTAATAACCACCTAATTTTATCTCTATAACAAACATCAACTTTCAGGAGGAAGTGAAGTCGCTCAGTCGTGTCTGACTCTTTGCGACCCCGTGGAGTGTCGCCCACCAGGTTCTTCCATCCATGGGATTCTCCAGGCAAGAATACTGGAGTGGGTTGCCATTTCCTTCTCCAGGGGATCTTCCCAACCCAGGGATCGAACCCAGGTCTCCTGCATTGCAGGCCGACGGTTTAACCTCTGAGTCACCAGGGAAGCCCTTTCAGGAGGAAGCCAGGATCAAATCTGAGGGTTAAGTGGCTAAAACCGTGTTAACATTTCAAGAAGTCCAATTTTGTACTTCAAACTTGACTTATTAATGAAAGATTTTAAAAGTGGTGATATTAACAGGCATGTGAAAGTAAGACTTCCTGAAGATGAGTGTTAATGTACATGACTGTAGATAACAGCAAGCTAAGACACAAAGAACATCAGCCTTTATTCTTGGCTCCTTTATGCCCATCTTCAAACATGGGGGCTCCTTTTCTAAAAAGTCTCTGTCCGTTTTCTCTAAAATGACCACACAGCTTCTGCAAGTAAGACTGTAAGAGGCTGAGTTTAAGGAGCAAGGCTGAGGCGTCATGGTTTGTAATCCTGGAGGCCCGGGAAGCAATGTGGAAAGCAAATACTATACATATAGACGTTTTTAAATCCACATTTTTTTTTTTTATTTGAAAGAGGATATTCTCTGGAGCACTGATACTTAAATCTAACTAATCATAGGACTCATCGGAAAAACACTAAAGAACATTAACAGAGAGCTACAGAGTTCCGCCTGCCACCCCTGCACCTTCACGACACGGCTGCAGGGTCAAATTCTAGTAGGTCTGACACAGGGATGGTGATTTGTACCTGCCCGTTTCCCCACTCCCTGCAGAGCTACTCCGCGCGTCTGAAGGCAGCGCCAGAACTGGATGCACTCATCTCAGCCTGATCTTGAGAACCATCCATTAGCCCCCAGCTCCCACAGAGACCTTGGTTTCACAGGTCTGAGGCGGGGCCCGGTGCTGGGCTCTTAGAAGGCACTTGGCGGGTCCTGAGGCGCAGTCTGAGCCGTGCGGCAGGGCCTGGTCAGACGCTTTCCTGCTGGGCATGTCATTACAAAACTGGACGTGACCTCTGCTTCAGAGCTGAGACCATTCGCCACTGTCATCACCAGAAGGTGTCACTTGCTCCTACCCTGCATAAGCCAAGCGCTGGGGGTAGACACAAACATAACCCGTTACATTTGAACCAGCGATGAAGTCAAATAAGTCAGATAAGTCAGGTAAGATTAAAAAACTAAAAAAAAAAAAGTAAACTCCAGGCTGACAAATGCGCTGTGTAACCTTCACCCACTCCCCCAGAAGGGCCCGAAGGCTGCTCTCTCAGATCTGTCTCCCTCACCAGCCTGTCTCTCTCGGTCCGTGGCACGTAGATACTGTCTGTGCTGGGAGAAAAACCACCCTGCATGGTTTATCTGCTGTCTTACAATGTCCCGTCATCGGCTTGGGAAATGGGGCGTCAACATAATTTATTTTCAGGGGTACCTTATAAGAAACACACTTTAACATACCTAAGCAAATCATTCCATTACTTAGGGGAGGGAGATTTCATCACAGTATTTAATGAAATGAAAACTAAGTTAGAACTTCTATCCAGTGAAGTGAAAGGAGTAATGAAACATGACTTTACCTGTTTACATCTAAAAAATACTGCAATAAAAATTATACATACATGAACAATGACTTTTGAAAATATAAAATTGGGACAGGTATATAACTATGTAGGCAGTACATGAACATGTAAATGCTGAGATTTTCCTTACAACAAAGAAGAGCTAGAAGGAAGGAAATACAAACTATCTCTCTTTATGTAGTTTAATGACCAATAGATCTAGTCTGACTCGGAAGAAATTAACTTTCCATTATGGAAATATAACATATCACAAATACCCTGCAATAACATGAAAAGTATAGTATTAAATACAGAGCACAGTGAAATTTTCTCTTCTTGTTCATCAGACAAGAATACTTTGTCTTCTTGAGACTGGAACTAGAATCCAAAAACTGTTGACCTTGAGAAAGATGTATAAACAAAGCTATGACTCTTTCAATTTTTATCATTTTTTAAATGATAAAAATCTTGCCATTATTAAGATTTTGCAACAGGAAGAACTATTCAGGTCAGTTCTAAGAGTGTTTGGGGGACAAATTTTTAAAACTTTCTTACCATGGAAAATTTTCAACACATAACAAAAGTAAAAAAACAAAAAACAGTATAATGACTTCCATGTATCCATCACTTAACTTCAACAATTAACCCACAGGCAAAACCGGGTTCAAGTATACCCCTGCCTACTTCCCCACCCTGATGGGCGCAGACCAAACTGTTTTAAAGCAAATGCCAAACAAGAGGACATGCCACTGTGGAGGCAGGGGGTGTGGCGTTTCATCCCGCCATTATCCAGCACCTGAGGAACTATGATTTTGCTTTCTTTTTCAAGGCATAACTCTTATATTTTTTTCACTCCAAATCTTTTTTCTCTTGTGTCTTAATGCTTTAATAAGCTTGCCTAGACAAAAAGCTTCTTAGACTGACACGGTAGAGTGATGAGTGATCATACCTTAACCGTGTGTATTTCTGACGTGATCAGTGGCTCTATCAAAATAGATCATCTGGTAAGAAGCTGGAGATGCAAGGGTTTTCTAAACTCCCATTTGCAAATATGTTCTAAACAAAGCTATTAAACATGTGCAGCTTTTCTGACATTTTTGATATATCAGGAAAGTTCAATGTCAGTGCAGCCTCTACGTTTACATTCATTTGACTAAGCAATAAATAGTCTGGGCAGATGTTTTTTATGTATCTAAAAGTCAAGGCCTGCACAAATAGGAAAAGAAAGAAAGAAAAGAAAGATAGCGCTAAGTCGTGTCCGACTCCTGTGACCCCATGAACTGTAGCCCACCAGGCTTCTCCGTTAATGGGATTCTCCAGGTAAGAATCCTGAAGTGGGGATTTCCTTCTGGAAATCCATTTCCTTCTGGAAATGGCACTTCTGGAAGTGCCATTTCCTTCTCCAGGGGAACTTCCCAGCCCAAGGATTGAACCCAGGTCTCCCACATTGCAGGCAGATACTTTACTGACTGAGCTATGTGGGAAGCCCACCAAATAGGAAAATTTCTTATATTTTTCTTTATTTAATACATATTCTAACACATATTTTTCCTAGGCAGTTCCATTTTTACAGGTAATATCTTCTTTTATATAATGCATATGTTTAAAAAGTGGGTATGTTATTGTTCTTCGGGAATCTTCCTTTAAATCATACTCCTTTGTATTATAGCACATCCTGAATAGATAACTTATGGCAAAAAACAAAATGTAGCAATGAACTGATATTTATATCCACTAATACCAGAGCCAACTAGTTTTGGAAGAGAGCTCCCCCTCCTGGATCAGGCTCACGTCAGACTAACGCCCTTCAGCTCAAAAGTGACGACCCCTTCAATGTCCCAGTCAGGGCCATGGTGCAGAGACTGAAGGGTAAGAATTAGCTAGCAGAGATTTTCAAAATTATGTTAAAATTACACCACAATCATCATTATGATTAATTCACATATTTTAAAGTAAATTTTAAAGGTAAAAGTGAATAACCAAGAAGGTCTGGAAGAGATAGAATAACAGTGAATCATAAATAAACACTGATTCATAAAGCTAGATTGTTTTTCCGACTCTTCAAGGAGGTTTCAGAATTAATTCCAATAAAGGCTAGTGACATAATATCATTAAAAAAAATTGTTTTTAAAAAGAAAATCTCTCATTTTGATGCCAAATAATTCCAAATGTTACCCCAAAAAATCAATAAAATAGTGTGTTTTCTGAATATTGCATTTCTTTTATGTCAGAAAAATTTGTGGTAGGGCAAAATCTTTGTGTGTGTGTGTGTGTTCATGCATGTGTTAGCCTCCCTGCCTCCCTTTGAGGCCACAGATAATTCATTTATGAACCGCTCATCTTCGTACTGAAAACAGCATTTCAAATTGAATATTTAAAAAATAAACATAAAAGACAATAAGCATACCACAAGTTCGTTTAGAAATTTCTATAGTGTTACATATGTTTAAAAGAGAAGTGGTTTTTAAGTAAAAAATCAGAAAAAATTAATCTCTGCTGTCAGAAGGAATGATACTGGTTACCCTTGGGGGAGGGTAATGATTGAAAAAGGTAATGCAGGGGTGAGGATTTTGGGGTACTGGAATGTTTGTTTCTTCATCTGCACGTGAAGATTCACTAAACTTACATGTTCACTTTATACTGTACTTCGAGGTTTTCTAAAAAAACAGAAAATGAATTAAAATGGTATTAGACCATTTTCACACTACATCACCTGCAGCTTTTGCTAGTTCTGAATTTTATTTACTAGTAAATACTTTCACATACCTGTGTATAAAACATATAGAAGTGGTTCTTCTAATTCAATGGTGTCCAAGGCCAATTATTTCGTATTTAACCTGATTTATTTAAACTTCATGTACCTCTGAGGTACTATGAATAATTCTGAATGTAACTTAAGCCTCCATTAAAGAGTAAAGATGGACAAATAAATTCTTTAGTATAGGATATTTAAGATATATCAGGTGAATCAGAAGAACCAAAAAGCAGGGATATATTCTTCATCAATTCCAGCAGGCCTTATTTTAGACACTACAAAACTTCCCTTCACTTTAAGGAAAAAAATCATCTGTCCCTTAAAAGTTTGTACATGTTTGTATCAATGTAACCAAAAGCCTAATGAACTCAAATTTCCACAGGGCTTATAAATTATTCAAGATCTTTAAGTTATATTTGAAAAATAATATGAGATGTAAGAAATTCAAGTAGTCTCTAAAGTTTAATTTAATAATATTATCAAATAAAAATAAATAATATTAAATAAATTAAATAAATAGCATTAAATCAATGAGCATTTAACTTCGTTTTGTGAAAACTAGTAAAAAGCCTAAAACTGCTACTCTAAAAGAAGGTGAAAGTTCTAGACATGGAACATGAAAAGTGAAAAAAATGCAGACATGGAAAAATGTAGGCATTAAAGGAGTCAAAAATTGAAATCTGTGGCTGATGAAGTACAGGGGGATAGCTGAGTCTGGAAGAGACAGCCCACCAGAATAGATTTATTCTTTCAGCAAGAGTTAGACACTCAGAAGAAGCTACTCAATTTTATGGTTAGCTTCTGACCAAAAACTCAACAACCTGAACCATGGTAAAATACTCACAAGCCATTACACATTTTGAATGTTCTCCTATCTGCCATGGCTGGTTTTCGCCTGTTTTCATATGACACTGCTTCCTCTGTGGCCTGGTGTTCCCGTCCAAATCTTTCTTGCCATCCTCTCCCACCGGTCTGTAATCTTCATCCTCTCTGCAATTTTCCCTGATCACAGTCCAGTGTTCAATTACGTTTTTCCTTCTCTGAATTCCTTTGACACAGCTTAACTCCTGTGTAAGCAGTGTTTTATGAATGAGACTCTCATTTTTTTCTAATGGGAAAAGTAAGGGGAAGGACAAATTCTATCCACTACATTTTCTCTTCACATCTTTACAACAGTCCAATTCACAGACAAGAAATTGGGTCTCAGGGAGACTAATCTACTTGTCTTCACACGGATATTA
Organism: Muntiacus reevesi; assembly: GCF_963930625.1. Classification (NCBI taxonomy): domain Eukaryota; kingdom Metazoa; phylum Chordata; class Mammalia; order Artiodactyla; family Cervidae; genus Muntiacus; species Muntiacus reevesi. Next base: position 282,155,861 of record NC_089249.1, read on the forward strand.
AGAGGCAAGATTGGGTTCTGCATCCGGGCCTGCTTGACTCCAACCTATTAAAACCTCTGCCTTCAAGCAGATGGTGATTCAAGAAGACAGAGAGCATTGTATTTCACCATGATACCACTCCTAGAAAATGGGCTGCATTACTAATTTCACGACTCCTAGCACATTACCTGAGACAGATATAGATACAAAATGTTAGAAGAACGATAAAGAATTCGCACGAGTTCATACACACTGTAAGTGTCAAGCCAGGGACTAGAAACTGTCCCCTGGTCCTCTGTACAATGTTCCACTCAACACTCGTGACACAGAGTGTTCACGGGGGAAAGAAATATGCAAACAGGCAGCATACTTCAGTGGAAAGAATGCCAGGTTCAGGGTCAGAGACACGTGGGTTTAAATCCTTTCTCTACCATTAATTGATATCCTTAGGCAACATCTGCAAATATCCTAAATAGATTTCCTTATCAGTACAGCAATAATAATACAGGTACTGAAGGTCTATAATGTGAAGACTAAGGGATCCAGCATGTGTTATACTAACAAGATACTCAGAGCTAGTTTCTGCCCCTCCCAACTTATATGTAATATTAAAATGCTGAACTCTGGTATTCCACTGACACCACATCATTTCCAAGGGTTCATCAAAAAGCACAGCCCACAAATCAGATGATGTCCTCTACAGGGCATCCATTCCAGGGCCTCTGGGACCCCCCCAGGCACCCTAATGAGACAGCGGTGCTTCTTGCTATGCATTACCCAAGAATGTTAAGGAGACAGCACCTTGAAAACAATTTCAAGAATTGATTATTATATCAAATGATACAGGTTTCATTACAAGATAGCAAGGAGTTATGAAGGAGATGGTTTCCTTTTTTTATTTCTGCCTGATTTGTTCCTGTCTTCCACAATGTCAGATGAATAGTCTGCTTTATTTATAAATGAAACTACAGCTGAGAACAAAGGATGAGATTATAAAAAGAAAGAAAAAGCCTCAGAAAGATGAAGAAGGAGGTAAACGTAAGGCCTATTAACTAGATGGATGAATTAACATCCTGAGTCACTGAGGCAATAAAATAAATAAAATCCATTTTCAGCGACTGATGGCATCTTTGCAGAAAGAAAAGAAAAACAGTAGTCACACTGACATCCATTTTTCTCATATTTCACTAATTTAGAATGAATTCAGAAATGGAGTTTTATATTAAAGATGGTTAATCTCAAGGAGCACTCATCAATACCGTAGCCACTACAGAAATTAGTGCACATAGCTCCTGAGTACTTGAAACATGCAGAGTCCGAACTGAGGCATGCTTAAAGGGAAAATACACACCAGATTTCAAAGATTTCAGATAAAAAAGGAATGTAAAAAGAATGTACAACATCTCAGCAGTAATATTTTTAATTGATTACATGATGGAATGATAATATTTTGGATCCATTTTATTAAATATAGCATATTATTAAAAGGCATTCCAGCAGTTCCTTTTCACTTCTTTCAATACTCTACTAGAAAACTTTAAATTACTTATGTAGATCACATTTGTGGCTTTCATTACATTTTGTATTGGACAGTACTGGCCTAGAATGAGAATCAAAGATACTTGAAATACAGGCAAGTGACAATACGTGAAAAATACTCTCTCCGACTCAAACAAAAGGGGCTGAACTTCATTAAGAATTCCATTTGCAAACTGTTTCTTGAGTCACAGATGCCGATGTAATTTTTACACAGTAGGTATTTAGCATGTTACATTGGTCCCTGAAACACTTTTGCTCTTCAAGATTATGATCTACAGAGATGAGATTTAAAGAATTTAATTCTAAGCATACACTATACATATAAATTCTAATATGTATATATAAATTATAAACGATACAGCTGTCACTGGACAATGGAGCTCAGCATGTGTGTGTGTGTGTGTGTGTGTGTGTGTGTGTGTACATATATATATGAAGTTTCTGAGGTCAGAAAGTCAGAGACAAAAACCCTGAGAAAACCGAGATTTGCCATTTCTTTCCTAAACTCCTCCAATATCTGTCTTGTTATCAGTCTCTTCACTGATCTGTTCTCCGTGCAACTCGTCCTGCACACCGCGGCAAGAGTTCTGTTTTGGAAGATAAATTAGATTTTGTCACTCTCCTCCTCAAACACCCTCCAATAACTCCCACCATTGGTAGCATAAAGCTTTAGCGTTAAAGCTCGCCAACTCTCCCTCCGAACTGTCTCCACTCTCATCTCGGAACTGTCCACCGCGAGCAAACGCCCGGGGGCCAATCCCGGCGAGCCTGCGCCTCGCTCCCCGGCCCGCCTCCCTCCCGTCTGCTGCCCAGCGGCTTCAGTGCGACCCGGGGAGCTCCAGGCCTCTGCTGCCTGGACGCCGTCATCCACGCCACCCACCACCCTAAAGGGTGCACATCTAGCGGCCTCCCGAGACCACTCTGAGAGGGCACAGGACGAAGAGGAGGGCACTGATGGCTTACCTCTGTGGCCCCAGACACTTACTAGGGGTTCAGTAAATATTTACTGGTTGCAACAATTATGGTTTTTTCATCTACCATCTAAAGCCACACAAGACTCTCATGTTTCTAAAACATCTATAGCACTTTTCTGTATCCCGACTGTCCCACCACAGCTTGGAATGCTTTTCTTTTTGACATTTGTTTACTTTTGGGTTCAGTTCTATCAGAACAGTACATGTTTACTGTTTAAAAAAAAAGTTAAATGCTATAACATGCAGTTACATGCTGCACATGTATGTCATTTCTAAACCCTACTTCCTGAAGTCAACTACTTCCAACTCCTTAGGTCTTTTTTTAATTTTTTCCTTCATTCTTACATTTCTCAGGCCTTCCTTGTTTTCAAGGAGGACATAAGCAAGAGAAGGCAGGTCCATCTCAAACTTCATACTAACTAAAATGTCTTGCAGAATACCTTACACATAACATACTCAGTAAACACTTGTTGGTTGATTATATTAATGAGTAAGTGAATATTCATGCATTTTGGCGCTTGAGCACAAACTACTCAACAGTCTGAAGCAGAGATGCATTCATATACCACAGTCAGAGTGAAGGAACAAGTTAAAATGCAGTGTCAAGATGTAGTAGGAAGGAGATAATGAAAGGCAAGACTAGGTGGGTGGAAAACAGGAAATCACATAATAGAATGTGAATGAAATTCAGGTTCAGATGAATTTAGATTTGCCTTCTAGCTGAATAGCCTTGGAGAAGTTACAGAACTTTCCTGGGTCTTAGTTTTCTTATCTATAAAATGGGAATAATGCTCCTTCCATTCCGGATTTGCTGCAAGTGTATGGTATGCTCTATAAATGGAAGCTGCTTTATGACCACCGGGTATGTATGTGGGAATAATAACAACATCACTATGGCAACCGTGAAGAGGAGGCTGACTTCTGGTTTAATCAGAAACTTCTTATACGCTTGTTGCTGAGGCTTCCCCAGACCAGGGTGGACACAGAAAGCAGCAGGTGGTGCCTCTTGGTGACAGAAAGTGTGTGTGGAGGACGTGAGGACTCTTCCCTTCTAGACACTGTAAAAGGCAGGATTCTACTTACATCTACATGTTCACTATCCTTCTGTTTGATGGTCTTTTCCCCAGAGAGACTACCAGGAAAAATCAAGTCTCTTTTTTTAATGGCACACTCAGAAGCACAATAACATATTTCAGAAATGACAATGGATATGTGATTACTGCTAAAATTTAATACATGTGCTGGATGGAAAAGTAAATTTCGTAACATCCTATACTAATGTAATCCATACACTGAATAAAGACTCTATCTTCAGCTTTCTATTTAGATAAATAAGCCGGAATCTCAAGACAATAAAGTCTCACTAGAGGGTATCCAATAGCAGAACTTTAAATTGCTTTCAGCGTCTCCATGACGATTCAGTGCATTAATGATAAGTGATTGGTTAAAAGCATTTAAATCAAACTTATATTCTTGAAATTTTCCATGAACAAAGACAATATCCATTTAGAAAGATCTCACAAAAATGAGTTTGTTGTAGAAAAAAAAAATATATATATAATAAATTATTTTAAAGCACTTGGCTAGTGGATAACATAATTGAGTAGGTGGAATATAACCTAAGCCCTTGAATCACAAAAGAGTCATAGGTGATGGGTAATGAAAAACATCTGTGCTCACTTACATTTACCACGGAAACATGGAACTATGAAATAGCTGATACCCATAAGCTGATCTGCAGATATAAAAACCTCAAAGCAACTAACAACATTAGAATGCTGTCCTCACCCCCCCTAAATAACCTGAGAGTAGAAAGAAGAAAAATTCTCTTCATATATAGTAGTAGAGAAGTAGTAACAAAGTCTATTCCATATGTAGTAGACTTTGTTAGTTTTGCCATATTTTTATATATAACAACTGTAACTATTTACTAGCTATGACCCAATTTAGAGAAAAGAAAACCCCAAACAGCAATAAGGACAGTATGTATGAATGTTTTTATGTTTTTAATGAAAGCATGACAAGTGAAAACCAAGTCTCTAAAATGGAAGTAATTTCTAATTAAATGACTTAATCATTACAAATTTGTTTAAGTTAATTATCATTATAATAACAAAAGTAGAATTTAAGTAATCTGAATTTAAATATTTGAGTAAATTAAGAATGTATTTCTTTCTACCTCTTTCGATGAAAGCTCAGAAAAGAAATTAAGTTTCTTGGGATTAGCTCTCTTAACGTTGGCTTTCCTATGTCCCAGAATGAAAACAAAAAGAACTATAAACAAAAACCTTCCTTTTCAGAATGAAAATTTGACCTCTGGTGAACTTCCTAGATGTGTTCTCCAAAAATGGCACATTCACCACATGGCTAGGTAAGGCAGCTTCGGGCATCGCTGGTTCCTGTTGGGAGACAGCACCTGCCTGGTTTGAGAGAGCTGTACACAGCCCGGTGAGGACGCTACGGCTTAGACCCCCGAGCACACGCATCCTCACAGCCGCACGGGCGACTCTCAGGGCTGCCGGATGCTATGCCTGCTGACTGTTTCAAAGTTATTAGTCCCCCCGGGGCCTTGGCGCTTCTGAGCCAGGGCAGCGCCCGCACCCGTTCTACGTGGATCTCACCTCCCTGCCCTTGAGCCCGCCTTCGTCTGTTGGTGGAAGATGTCTCCTGACTGCTGCCGGCGGAGCTGTGGCTCGGGCTGCCGCGGGGCCTCCCACGGAAGACGGCCGCCTGTCTCCGGCCTGCGGCAGGCTGAGGTGCCCACCCGCCACCCCTGGGAGTTAGAGCGCACCCTGTAAGAGCAAACGCCTCAGTGCGAGCCGAACCCAGCACGATCTCAGCTTCCCCGGCGGCTCAGCGGTACAGCACCTGCCCAGAGCGCAGCAGGCGCAGGGGGCGCAGGGTCAGTCTCAGCTCAGGAGGCGCCCGGACTCTCGCCTGCAGAGCCCCGCGGGCAGGGGAGCCTGGCGGGCTACGGCCCACAGGGCGCGGAGGCGGACCGGCTGAGCGACTCAGCACGCAAGGACGACGCGACCTCGTGGTGGGCCAGGCACCTGAAGGCTTAACTTTTAGTATTTCTTCTGGCTTTAAGCCTATATGTGACCCGGGGATACTGCTAAAGTCAGGAACAAATTAACTACAGTAACAGCTTCATTCCTTCATATTATTGTGGAGGGGCCATTGTAGCTGCTCTGTGATAGACTATGAGGTAAGAAAAAGAGAACACAAGTCGGTGGCTAGGGCAGTTACCAGTGGCGATACCCGAGGCACATTTTAAGGGTAGAGCTGACCTGGCTTATTAACGGGTGTTGATGGAAGGCATGAGGAAAAGGGAGGCATCAGGGACACTTAAGTTTTGGCTGGAGTAACTACGTAAACTGTTCTTCAGTCTCTAAGTCGTCTCCAACTCTTTGTCATCCCGTGGACTGTAACCCACCAGGCTCCTCTGTCTACGGGATTTCCCAGGTAGGAATGCTGGAGGGGAACTAAGTGAATAGTGATGCCATCCTGAGACCGAGAAGACCAGCAGTGACAGCCTTCCACTCTGCATTTAGATTAACCCTCTGAAGAGTAAGGACTTACGTGAGCCATGTGGGGAAATGAGGCTTTGAGAACATGATGATAAGGATCCAGCTCTATAATCAGCATTACATACTTAATTCCTTTTACAAGAAGCAGGAACGAATAAAGAAGAAAAAGGAGGAAAGGCAAAACACATCTTTAAGTCTGCAAGCACATCATGTGTTAAATTGAAACAACCTCAAAGTTCAGCTTCCTTCACTGTTCAAGGAGAAAATCCTTCACTAGGCACTTCGGGATAAAGGATTTGCAACTATATGGTGCTTGAGAAATATGCTATTGCTGTAATTTAACTCACTGTATGTGGGCTTCAAGATGCACAGTGGCATTCCAAACCAACTTTTAAAGAAAATTGCATGGAATTTTCAAGACATCAGGAGCGTTCTTAAAAGTTATGCAGAGAAAACGGATTTTTGATAGTTATGAATTACATTCAGTGCTGCCAGATTGTAGGGAACGCTCTTTTTGCCTCAGTATGGTTAGAATTACTGTTGACAAAGTTTTAATTTAAATTTTTAAGGATTTAAATGGAAGAATATAGGTCACTGGATTTTCAATCCCTGCGTAGGGATGACAGTGGCAGAAAGCAAGCGTGTTAGTAAGGGTCCAATTTTGGCCCCAGAGTCCATCTTCTCTGTAGTAGTTGGGAAGTGAGTATGTGCTGGCAAGAATAATTTAGCTCTCAGTCAGTCAATCGGCGGACTGAACACACGCAGTCAGAGACCTGCCCGGCACAGAGCAGAAGCTCAGCTCGGAGAACACCGGACGCATTTGTGAGACAGACTCAAGGCCGCACAAATCATATATTACAGTCAAGAGCTGGAAGGGATTCGATCTTGCCTAGCAGGTTGTAGATTTAGATAGATTTGTAATAGTCTGAAAATACACTACACAGCTCCAAAGTCTAATTCTAAAAATTTTCAACTGGTTTCCTGAAGTTGACAAAAAAGAGGTAAATATTTGTAGAGCCCACTGCATGTAAAACAGGTTTTAGAGAGCCTTGAGCTATATCAGGAAACCTTAAGAAATTACAGTAGGTGTCTAATTTAAATGTGGTCTTAAAATAACTAATTTAAAAGTATATGCTATGTAGGCTATTAAAAATAAAAATCATTTTCTCGAATAAAAAGTTAAAAATTCCATTTTTTTCATAAATCCAGAGAATAGAATAGGTTTCAATCCACATTCTGTTTCGCGAAAGATGAAGCGTCAGCTGTGAGGAGAGCGGCGCAGTTACTGAAAGGCTTGCCCACGTAGGCCGCCTTCCCGTGTGAGCGGTGGGGGCGCTCCCCAGGCCTGGGCCGGGCCTGCGGCCCTACCTGCCCCCAGAGCCCCAGCTCCACAAGCAGTGTTTGCTCTCACAGACTGCCGCATGTGATGGGTAACAAGCACACGTGTGGCACATACTCGTGTGCACTCCCTGGATTTGCTCTAACCCCCAAATAGTGTGGGAATAAAAGTTCATGACATACATTTTAGGGGGATATGCATTTACGGAGTACAGGACTGGCGTTCCTCATAAAACAGTTTATAAGCAAGTGAATAATAAGTAACGGCATACTGGTGGGCACCCCAATGAGAGCTCTGACGACAAAGAAGCCACAGATTATGTGCAAATTTCAGCATGCCCGCTAAACTCATCTCTCGTTCTGCCACTCAGGAAAATGTTATCGAAATCCAAGGGAGGGACAGTAAGAAACCCTACCCAATCTATTCTAATTTAGAAATTTTTAAAAAGAAGATGGTTTGCAAACCTTGATTGCAAGGTGTGCTGTAACGGCAAAGTTGAAAACGAACGCTTTAGAGGATTTCAGCCAATTTCTTATGCAAACCAGAGCAGAAGGTAGGATTCTCATAAAAAGCCAAGTACATTTGCCTCAACATAAAATAGGACTGATTGAATTTCAAGCTCTTCATTTATTTTGTAGAGCTGAAATGTTAAGTTCCTTATTGCTGTTCAAAATTGGCTTGTCTCATTTATTATGATATATATATATCATATATTTCATATATATGCTATTTAATATGTACATTATTATCAACACACACACACACATATATAAAATAGTAGCCCCTCTTTGTCTGTGGGCGGTACTTTCCAAGACTCCCAGAGGATGCCTGACACTTGGACAGCACTGAACCCTGTGTATACTATGTTTTTTCCTACACACGTGCCTATGATAAAGCTTAATTTATAAGTCAGGCAAAGTAAGAGAATATCCGAACTGTCGGCATCACTATTCTTGCACCTTTGGGAACTTTATTAAGTAAAGTAAGAGCTACGTGAACACAAGCGCCTTGCCACTCCAATGATCAACCTGGGAACTGCAAGGACTGGCCTCGGGCACAGGAGGAATTCACCCTCCAGGCGGGATGGCGCTCAAGGCGGGAGGGTTCACCAGGCTGCTCAGAAAGGCACATGATGTGAAACTTACAAACTGCTTATTTCCGGAATTTTCTACTTAACATTTTTGGACCACGGTTGACTGTGGGTAAATGTAATCATGAATAGGGGTGACTGGCTTCCCAGATGGCGCTAGTGGTAAAGAACCGACCTGCCAAGGAGAAGACGTAAAAGACATGGGTTCGATCCCAGGGTTGGGAAGATCCCCTGGAGAAGGAAATGGCAGCCCACCCCAGTACTCTTGCCTGGATAATCCCGTGGACAGAGGAGCCTGGTCGGCTACAGTCCATGGGGTCGGAAAGAGTCGGACCAGACTGAAGTAACTTAACACACCCTTCTCATTCAGTTAAAAGCAGCTTTTTGGTTACTATCAAACACGGTGTCTTCCTCCTCAAGGAGGTTCAGAACGTGTCATTCTAGACGTCAGGAGCAGCTCCCTGCACAGCTGTCTCATCCTCATACCCCAGAGGAGCATCTCTGGACTTCAAGTCTCCAAACTGGACTTTCCATGGCTGACTTCGGAAAGATTTTCTAACAGAGGGCAGGAAGGGGCTGGATCTTTGAGGGCATTATTGTGATTTCAAATCTAAAAGAGGAGAAGAATCCTTCATGAGAGGAAATGAAATATCTTCAAAGCAAAACTGCTTTCTTGGAGAAGCTCCTAGAGCCATATGTGAGGAAAGAGTAGGAAGAAAAAAAAATCGGAAATTTAACCTAAGAGAGAGATGATTAAAAATATATTACAAGTATCAATCAAACAGTGCTTAGCTAGTTTTCTATATCCTTTTTTTCTGCTTCTAAGAATTATTTATTATATAAAAGTATTTTGGCAAGCAAAATTTACATTATATCAGCATGAAGGTGGTTCATTCTAAAGAGCCATAATAGAAATAGAGAAGAACCATAATAGCAAAGTCCATAACTCCCTGAAGACAGAATTCTTTTTTGTTTACCCCTTATTTCTAATTTTTAAAATCCCCTTTCTGTGCCCACACACAGTCATTCGCCACGAAAGACAAGTTGCTTTCAGGGACTCGGCACGCACTCCAGACAGAAGCACATAGGCTGGAACAGCCACGTCAAATTCAACACAATTGTTTGAAAAGTTGAAAAGTTCAAACTATTTATTTAATGTCATGCAGATAAACGCAAGAAAAGGAATACATTTGACAGGTAAATTCTAATTGACTAAGTCTTAAAAAGCCAAGAGAATGATTTAGGATAAGAGTCAAAATGAATAGTTTAATATTTAAGTTATTAATAAAAGTAAGTTTGACTTAATTAGGAAATTAAATTAACCAAACTACCTTTCTGCCTCAAAGTTCCATTTAATATCTATTCTAAGTAAAATCATAAAGAGAATCTGTTTGATTCTCTTACTCCCAAGGATATGAGAAGAAGGGAATATTAACACTTATTCATGGATAACAAGATCAACACATGGGATTTTATGAGCTTGAGAAGGTTGGCACCATCCATCTCAAGAAGAGTGTCCACTGTGTACCAAGGAAATCCACCAGTTTTCTCCTCAAGCGGGTCCCTGACTGACAGATCTAGTTCTCATCTATCCTTTGAAGGAGATGAACCAGAGCAGTGTTTTTCAAATTGCTAGTCATTCTAGTCAGTGGTACAATCACTTTAGTGAACACACAACAAGCACTTTAAAGGCAAAATGTATTTTCCACTGTAGAACAAGGAAGTTTAAAAGCCCTGAAATGAGATGATGTCACACCTTACAGTTGGAACACTTTTTCTACTTATTTCCAAATGGGTCCAAGAGGTCATATTTTAGCACTTAAATGCAGAACCTGTGAAACAAAATTGGAAGGAAATTCCCAGAGAATTGATGGGGTAGCCAAAATATAAAAATACCTGTTTCCCAAGTTCCACTCCTAATTTCTCCGAAAGCAGAAAGTGTGGGCAGAACTACGAGTGTTGGATACAGGGATTCCGGGGAGCTACTGCAGGCTGGCTCCTGATCACCACAGCCAAGTGACTGCGACAATGACGTGAGTCACACGAACCTCCTGGCCTCCCGCTGCACGTCAAAGTTATGTTCATACTATACTGTAGTCTATTATGTGTGTGATTGCATTATGTGCTCTTAGAAAAGAATGCACATGATATTTTGATTACTGTATTGTTAAAAAATACTAACCATCACCTGAGCTTTCAGTATGACATAGCAGTAACATCAAGACCACTGATCACAGATCACAAAGAAATACAGTAATAAAGAAGAAGCCTGAAACTTTTTGAGAGTTACCAAAATGTGACAGAGAGACACAAAATGAGCAGACGCTGCTGGAGAAGCGGCACCGACGGGCTTGCTCTACAGAGAGTTGCCACAAACGCCCCGTGCGTAAAACCGCAGGGTTTAACATGCTAAGCAGAATAAGATGAGGTGTTCCTGTATATGGAACTAGAAGTTTCTAGTGTGTTGAGAATCCCTAAATGAGGATTCTCTAAAACCCAGGGTGGGGCTGAACTTGCTGAGTTTCTAATGGAAAGGTTGGACTTGTGATGGGAGCTAAAATAGGTTTTAGGCTGGAAGAATGAAAGGCAGAAAATACAGCGATGTAAGACTCAGAGGGCAGCACGGACATAGAAGATAAATTTCTTTAAAAAGCCCAATTCATTCAAAGAACCAAAGTTCTTCAGAAAAACGAGTAGGTGCCATAACTCCGGCGTGAAATGCACAAGATGGACCTTGTACATCTTGACATAATGAGTCAGGATGAGAAGGCCAGGGGAGCCAACTCGAAGAAGCGTCTACTGCCAATGTGAAGGACAATCTGAGTAACAATTACAAGAATAACCGCAAGGGATTGTTGAGATTCTAATAACACTTAAACAAAAGTAACAACTCCTCATTGGTCACTTTGGAGAATACTGGAAACCAAATTAGCATTTTGAAAAATGGTAAACAAAGAGAAAAAAATCATGTGTTATTCCTTCCTCTCCTATATAAATTGAACTCAAGTAAACCAAGAAGTCAATAAAGCAAAGTTGCTCTTAATATAAGGAAATCCTGCTAATAAATGAGAAAAACCTGGTAAGGCTTAATCCTACCAGTGTCCATGGGTATAACAATGTGAGGCTAATTAGTGAACGACAAACAGTAAAATCAATTAGTTTAATGTTTGATTTCTATTTTGTTACAAGTGTTACTATCATTTTCTAGCAGGAAAATTGGCAAAAATTTTTGTTTTTATTTTTTCCAAATAAATATCAGATGCCAAGTGTCTTATGTAGGCTAATTACCCAGGAAAGAGGGAAGAAGATTTAGTCAAAAACACAGCCGGGGAGGGTAAAATGCCTTAAATTACATTAAAGGGAAGGGGAGACCCTAAGAGGGCCCTTTGGGCCCAGCTCACTGCTGCAGCAGGGAGAGGTGCAGCCCTGGGGCTTCAGGCCCCTTTCTGCTCCTGCTCTCCATGAACCATCTCAGAAGGTGAGGAGCACGGATGCCACAGACCCTGATGCTGGGAAAGCTTGAAGGCAGGAGAAGGGGCCAACAGAGGGTGGGATGGCTGGATGGCATCACCGACTCAATGGGCATGAGTCTGAGCAAACTCCGGGAGCTGGTGATGGACAGGGAGGCCTGGCGTGCTGTGGTCCATGGGGTCGCAGAGAGTCAGACAGGACTGAGACTGAACTGAAGTGAACCAATGCTAAAGGGCATAAAAGGAGGCAGACGGCGGAGCCATATTGAAGAGACTCCATTTTCACTTCTCAGAGGACATCCTTGGGAGCAGCTCTCCTAAGGGAAGGGAATTAAGAGGCACCTGAGATCCCAGGAACTTCTGAGCTCGGGCTTAAGAAAGAACCTAAAGAAGACAACAACTGCTTATGCTTTAGGGAATGGTACAGAACTGTGTGTCTCTAGAAATAACTGTATTTTAAAAAAACTGCTGTGAAATCACGTCATTTAATATTAGCTGAATTGCTTTTAAAGGATCATTTAAATAAAGAAATCATTTCTATAAGAAAGGCTGGGAAATTTAAGAAGTTATCTACACATAATCCAGTAAGCAATTTAGAGGGAGAAGATTATAGTTCCAGTTTTGCTAATTAATGAAAACCTATACAGACTCGATTTCCTCATCCATTAAAAAGGAGTAATAATGTTCATGCTTCTTTCATAAGCTTTTGGTAAAAACTTAGAAAGGATGCAAGAAAAAATTTAACTCATGAAGAATTATATACAGCTTTGAAATTAAGAAATATTTGTTGAATACATGAATACACACTGAGTCAATGAGAGTCTCTACCTCCTGGCGAAGGAATGTTTAACCATAGAATGCAACTAATGCTTGGTGTCAGCACAACACAATTATAGTGGATAAGCATGTTTAACCTATTAAGTTCTATAACTATATAATTAGATCTCATGGGGTAGTTGCTTTGTGATTTTTTTTTTAATACAAAGATGGACGAAACACGGTATCATGAATTTCAGTTACATCATTTAAGCCTTGACAACTGGGACAATCCAACAAAGCTTTCTAGTAATAAATACTCCTAAGCACATCACTGACCTGTGAGTGGTTATCCAAGAGACTGATTTATTATTGAATCTAGGCTGAGTGCCAAAGAATTGATACTTTCAAACTGTGGTGCGGCAGAAGACTCTTGACAGTCTCTTGGATTGCAAGGAGATCCAACCAGTCCATCATAAAGGAAATCAGTCCTGGGTGTTCATTGGAAAGACTGATGTTGAAGCTGAGACGCCAATACTTTGGCTACCTGATGGGAAGAACTGACTCATTGGCAAAGACCCTGATGCTGGGAAAGATTGAAGGCAGGAGGAGAAGGGGACGACAGAGGATGAGATGATTGGATGGTATCACTGACTCAATGGACATGAATTTGAGCAAGCTCCGGGAGAAGAACAGGGAAGACTGAAGTGCTGCAGTCCATGGGGTCACAAAGAGCCGGACACGACTTAGTGGCTGAACAACGACACAATATCATACAGTTACTCACAAACTATGTGAACCTGGGTTTCCACATCTGTCAGCTGGAATACTAACAGTCCACATCCAAAACAGGGTGCTAAGGGCATTACATGAATCCATTTAATCAAATGCATGAAAACATCCAATAAATGTTAGCTATTCTATTGTTATGAAAATTAACATTGCACTTTCCTTCATTTGAACTGGGTACTTGATTAGTAGTTAGAACCCAAAGGAGTGCTTCCTTTTATGTATGTTAAGAGAAGTTGTTACCATGGGAATGGTGAATAAGACAGGAAAAGTCGAAATGAAAGTTGGAACTTACTCTGAATTTTCAACTAGAATATTTTCATAAGGTTTCTTCAAAATTTGCCCGTGTGTGCACATAGTCACTTTGGATGATTTCTGTTCTTTCTTTAGATTAACCAACGCGTACAAGCTCGCCCATTCAGACACCTGTTCATGCTGAGCCTTTCCCAGGACTGCACTTCCTCAAAGGCCCTCCCTTCTCCTATCTGTCCTCCACGCCTCCTCCACCGAAGACTTCAATCTCTTACCACCCCGTCCTGCTGAGTCCCGACATCTCATAGGGCCTTTTTTTTAATCTGACACCATCATGTTAACTCAAAACATTCTCACGGCTTATGTCTGCTCTCTCTGCGTCAAAGTATACACTTCTCACTCATCTCGTACACTCCACAGCACCTGGCCAGCACCCAGCCAGTAAACGTCTGCTGAATGAAACAAAAATGGAGCCGGCCCAGTACACATCCCAGGATTTTAAGAAATTTAAACATTATGTAGGTCAATTCCTTACCCCACTGCTTCCAACTTTCCACCTTCTTTTCGAGATTATCTCAGTTTGAATAACTCTTGTAAGAAAGAGCTCACTACCACTCAAGACATCTGTTTTCAAGCAGTCTTAAACATTAGGAAATTGTTTCTTTTGTGGTAAACTAGAAATCGAGTATTATAGCAGTTGCCTTGGTGTTTATTGCAAACCCCTTGAGATTCACTCATTGCTGATCTAATACTGATAATAATCAATAATGACCATGTTACAGCACAGTTCAAGGAAAATAAACGCTTAGTCTGAATACTGAAGGGTACTAAGGGTACTAAAGTAGGCACTCTGAAAAAATGACTTTTTATGTGATTTGGGACAAATTTCTTTTATCTATAACAGAACATCATGAGATTAATGTTAAAAGTTAATTAAAATTAAAATCAAGCTTTCTTTATTAGAAATGCTAATAAGTAACTGAGAAAAGGAAAGTGGGAAAGTAAATATTTCAGTTAACAATTAAGTTGTATATGGAAATTTAGTATTTGGCCATAAAAATTAACAAATTAAGGGAAGCAACATTAGTATATTTGGAGGTATAAGAAAGTTCAGGGCAAGCATAGAAATTGGTCTATTTGTCTTTTAAATGTAAGTTAGAAGATTTCTTAATTAAAAAAAACTCTAATACATACAAAGTCAGAGTTGGCCTTTGAATTGGTTATGAGAGACTTTTAAAAGAAATGTCTTAAGAAGTGCTTCTTTTAATTATAATACTTAAAAATTATAATTACCAAATTTTTGGTGAAAAATCATGACCATTACTGAAAAGAAAGAAAAAAAACAATAACACTTGTTAAGTACAAAAGTAGACATACAAATCCAATGGTAAGGAACTCCAAGAATAAAAAAATTACAAGTGAAGAGAAATGACTTTTAAGATGGACAAACAAGGAGAATTTGCAACAATAGAGGATTTAGCATCTTAGTATTATTTCGTTAGAAACAGTAAAAGCTATCTATATTTAAATGATAGAATGGAGAGAAAATGTGAATAATCAACAGGAAACAATAAGGCATTCTTTTTGACTTGCAAATCTATTTTCTAAAGTTTGTCTCTGTCACTTTACAACTATTAGAGTTATTCCTGCTGCAAAAGGAGCTGAATCTTACCCAGAAATCTTGCAGTAGTTTGAAATATAATTTGAAAATGAAACAAAACATAAAAGAAAAAAACCAAGAATTTAATTTTAAATGGAACATCACTGTATGTAATGCATACCTAATAATATGAAAAATAAGATGGCATAAGAAAGGGCCAAACTATCTTTCATGTAAGATTTTCTTCCTTAATCAGCATTGGTTTGACAAGAATTAAAAAAAAAAAAACAACAACAGAAAAAGAAACACCCCTGATACGAGTGTAACCCAGAATGCTTGTTGGGATCTCTGTTTCTTTGGTGTGCTTATTTTGATCATGTATCCAGGATCTAGTTCGGGTTAACTAATAGCTGACGAGGTCTGGTGTCCCAGGAGAAGGCAGGGAACGCCCCGCCTATTAACCTCGGCATCGCGCTTGAAGGTCAGCACGGCTGAGACCAGGGCTAGAGCCGGCAGGGATGAGGCAGCGGCCCTCGCCGCCCCTTCCCCGGTCCGGAGAAGGCGGCGCGTTACCGCGTGCCTTCCTCCCGCAGTCGGCAGGCGGCGCTGTGCGCGGGCCCGCACCGAGGCCCCAGGCGCGCGCCCCAGAAGGCGCCTCGGCGCAGCCCCGCACACAGCCGGCGCCGAGGCAGCGTCTGCGCCGTGCGGCAGGCCGGCCGGCCGGAACGGCGTCTCTGGCGATAACCGCCGCAGGCTGACCTCCGCGTCTGGGAGGCCGCTTGGCCGGAGGGGCCCAGCAGCGTCCGCGGCAGGCCGCGGTGGGCTCCCCGCCCCGGAGCAGCACCGCAGCGGCGGCCGAGGGCAGTGCCGGGGGCGCAGGGGCCCTGGAGGCCGCGGGCGGCGAGGTCAGAAGTTGAGTGTTTCCAGTCCTCTTTAATTAAAAGCTTATTTGCCAGCCTGAGACAGGAAGCAAAAAGATATGCCCTAGAGCGCATGTCCAGGGCCCTCAGGAGCGCCAAGTCAAAGGCAGTGTGCTCACAACCCACCGAGCAGGGTCCCCGTTACCACTGCGCCCCGACCCGGGTCACCCCGGTGGCCCCCGCGGCCTGGCCGCCAACGGAGGGGGGGCTTTTCTCCATCCGTCGCCTTTATCAGCCCCCGGGGCCGCCGCCGCGCTGCCCACGGCGGGCTCTGGCCTCCGCAGGCATGCATGATGCACGCCGACTTCTCCGTTCCCGTTAGTCCTAAGGACACACCTTTCTGAAGGAGGAGAATTTTTCAACAGGAAAGTATTTGAAGGCAAGCGGAAAGGCAGGTTGGAAATTCTTCATTGACAAATTATTATGAGAACAAGAAAGCATAAGGGGAGCCAAATAATCCAAACAAAAATGAAGGAAATCCAGAGAAAAGAGAGGGGAGAAACCTAAGATAGGGATAACCTAAGATAAAGCTCTTCAACTTTTCCTGCATCTTTCCATTTACTCCCTACAAAGAACAGCATGGCTTCGGTAGCTTAGGTGTGGAAGCCAGTTAGGCATGCGTAGACTAATAAAGGTCAAACTTAGAAAGAACGATTCCCACAGACAGAAAGCCACCCTTGGCGGAGGAAGAGGCCTGATTCTTCCTCAGAAAAACAGAGAGCTCGTTCTCGCAATTCTAGAGTTGGAAGAACTGCTGTCACTGAGCATCCACCATTCCACCAGGGAAAGTGCAGACGTTTCACACTCATCTTCACCAGCTTTTATGGTCTGCTCTGTCATGCGCTTAACAGACGACAAAACTAAAAGGCTAAGTAACTTGGCCCAGATCATTAAAAAAAAAAAAAAAAAAAAGATGAGACAAATTCTAACCTAACTCTGACACCTTAGTTTGAATTTTTTTCCCGTGATAACAGCCCATAACATTTATTTGTTTAGTGACAGAAGAGTGACAATATTATTTTGTCTTTAGGGAGCAATTACCCAAGACTGTATTTTCCATTCAGCTGTGCCTGAATTATTGATTTGTTTATAATTGTTATCCTTTACCACAAAGATCTATGTTCAATCTGGGGAATAAGAAGCCTATTAGAATGATACTTTTCTCCACAACAAGTATATCATATATCAATTAAAATGAACATAACTGCCTACCAGCCTGGCCAGGTGTCGCTAAGTACTACAACATCACATTCAACACCTGTGAGAATCTCGACAAAAATTACAAACGATAAGCCCGGCGAGCTGCTGTTTCTGAATTGATGCAACCTGCAGAGAACTTCAAACATCTCAGGATACTGTAATGGGGGCACGTACAAACACCAAGGAAAAAGGAGCTGAGGAGGAGACTGGAGTATGTGCAAAGCTACTGGAAGCAGAATTAGGATCGTCTTTTGAAGGGTGAAATTCCCTGGTATCAGGTACATAGAATTTTACTATTTCTAAACAGCTTCAAAAAAAAAAAAAAATCCTACAGAATATATATTCCGTTAAAGAAGGAAAATATCATCTGCATTTCTTTCTTAAAATTTATAATTAACACAGGGCAAAGGATCACACCCTCCCGTAGTAAAGCAGTAACTTCCAAAAACATGCTGTTTCTCTGGTTACAATGAATAATCTTTTCTGCTGTCTTTCTGACAAAAACTGTTCATGTGTTATTGGCAGGGTACAAGGAGGAAAGGAGGTGAGCTGAGTGTTCAGTAATTTTTTAAAATTTTACA
Source organism: Muntiacus reevesi (assembly GCF_963930625.1). Taxonomy (NCBI): domain Eukaryota; kingdom Metazoa; phylum Chordata; class Mammalia; order Artiodactyla; family Cervidae; genus Muntiacus; species Muntiacus reevesi. The sequence continues at coordinate 282,173,880 of NC_089249.1, forward strand.
ATCAAGTAGCAATTACAGCACAATCTCATAAACTATCGACCTTTACCCTTCTACCTCAACTGTGCCCCAACATTTTGAAGAACAGAACAGATGCACAGAGGTTTTCACCGCAAATCCTCTGAGAGGTTTTCACCACAAATCCCAGGGAGAAGGAAGGGAGACGAGCTGGGCAGAGGACTGGAGAGCTGGAGGGTATGAGAAAACCATGATAATTTCTCCATGGAGGGAGGCAATCCTCAAAATTTTCACTTCTAGTTTCTCTTGAGTAGAGTAGGTCAGTGGTTCTCAATTTTGGCTGACACTGACATCATCCAGGCATGTTTTATTGCCTGGACACCACCTCCCAGAAATTTTGAAATCCCTGTGTAAGATTCAAGCATCAAAATGGTTTACAACTTCCCCAGGTGATCCTAACCTGCAGAGAGGGTTGAAAACAGCTGACCTAAATAATTCAGAGATATGAATAAACACAAACCACATGGGCAAAGTATTAACATAGTTTTCACCTCACCAGGAGAAAAAAACAAAACCTAAAGTTTTCACCCCACCAGGAGAAAAAAACAAAACCTAAAATCTCAAAACACCAGAATAAGAGAATATCAGTGAACAACAGCAATAAACAATAACAATACATAATAGCAACAGCAACAACAACAAAGGCCTCTTCCAAGACCTCCCTTCCCAGGAAAGAAAAGGAGGTAGAAGAATTGGTGAATCTTTCCTGTGTGCCTCTCCTGCGGGAAAGCAAGTTTGCTCAGCAGTGCACACCGCGCTCTCACTAGACCAGGAACACACGGGACCACGAAGTCAGCTTACACGTGAGGAAATGGCCTCAGAGATGTGAGGGAACTTCCCGAAGGCCCAAGCATAAAGACTGAACCCGATTCCCTATCTGTCCCAGGTCCAAAGCGTTTCCTCTTTTCCATGACTTCTGGAACATTTCCTTGCACTGGGTAACTTACTGGTGCTGCCACAGAGTGTAATTTTAGAAACAGTTTTCATTGCGGGACTTGAAGGGCCCATTCTAAAGAACTTAGTCCACGGTTTTCCTGGCAATTAATAAGATTGGAGAGGCAGATAGGGGACTAATGGTAAAGGATTTTGAACGCCAAGCAAAGTGTTTGGAATGAATGAATGTACTAGTTAATTACCAAATCTACAGGTTTTGAGGATCTGCCCGGTTTGGGGCAGAGAGAGCACTCTAAGGTCTAGAAAAAAGGGAGGCATTGAGGGCTTTAGAGTTACTGTATCTTATAGGCAATCTAATGTGCCAAACCAGAAACCAAACTACATGCAAAAAAGAAAACATCAAAACACTCCTTTCTCATGGTATAATTACAAAAAAGACAACAACCCAGAAACATTATGTATAAATCCATGTAAGAAATTTACCAATCTCAAAAAATAAACTCTGAAAAGAAATTAGGGTTATCTTTAAGCCAATCCTTTATGTTATTTTTTATTTTTTGTTATAGCTTTCATAGAGTTTTTCCAAAGGATGAATTTAGTAGCTGATAAAATTCAACTCTCCCATTCAGGCCAGATGGTCAGTATGATATCTTAGGATTGGAGTCAATTATCAGCATATGTTGGATTAACAGTAAAAAAGAAAATAATAATAATAATGGATTATTAGTTTCCTTCAAGGTAGAAAGCATATTCTTCAATGTAAAGAAACAACTTTAAAAATCAGAAAAGAGAAATGGAAATCATTTAGAAACATCTAGTTAAAACTCTGTATTTAGATTAAATATGCAAATTAATAGTAAAAAATATTTATAATGTGCTAAACAAAAGAGGAAAGTCTAGATGGGTTATTTTCTTTATTACTTCAATAAGAGGACTTCATACTTTTCATATTTTTATATAATAACTTGCTTTTCTCCAATTTAAAGGAATATTTAAAATTAACATATTTAAACTCTTACAAACAAATGTATATACCTTTTACTTCCTATATATCTAAACTTCCTATTGGAAGTTTCCAATGTTTGAAAGAATTTAAGGCATTAAGAAGGGTTGGCATTTGGAATGTCAGCAAGCGTGCATTCGACATGACATAAATTAAGCAAATCAACACAACATAATAATTATATTATATCAAATATTTAATTATCCTAATATTTAGTTTCATCATATAGCAATTTTAGCCACACTTTTTAATTCTATGTGAGTATGTATATGATTTCATGTGGTGATAAAACTAATATATATATTCATTTTACTCTGGTTCTAATTTGAAGATTTCTTGATTTGGGGCAGTATGATCAGAGTTTGCCTAAGTAAAGATAAATCTCAGTCTCTATGAGACAGTAGCTGTTGGTTTCTTTTAAAAAAGCTCTCAAAGACCTGAACCTTCCTACTCGTGAGAACGACTGGACGATGGCTCATTACATACCGTGGTCTGTGATTTTGCAGGACACCAGGTACAGCTCTTTCAGGTTCTGCCCTTCCTTCGCGATGACCTCCACACACCTGAAACACACACAGAGAGTGGCGAGTTACACTGGCGTGTTTCAAGTCAAATTAGCAAGCGTCTGGCCACGGCTGTGACGGGAAGAGGCCAGCGTTTGATGAATAAGTACCAGAGCTCTCTTCTTTCCACAAACTGCTCTCAAGGTGTTTCAGGAAAGGGTATTATATTCCCTGCTTTTGAAACTCAAGTGCTTTAATACTTAAATGACCTTAATTAAATACATTTATGATTAGTGCATCTTGTAAAGCTAAACTGATGAAAAAGAGATATTCCTCTAAGAGCAGTGTTACATTTGGTAATAAAAGATTAGTAAACATATGCTATATAATGAATATTTATCATTTACATAAAGTAATGAAGCTGTAGAATATACATGGATGCTCATTATAAGGGACTCCCTGGTAGCTCAGCTGGTAAAGAATCTGCCAGCAATGCAGGACACCCCAGTTCGATTCCTGCGAAGGGAACTGGCTCATTATAAGTGAATGTAATATTGCTCATGGTTTAATTTTTAATGGTGGAGTTTGATAACACTGATATACATTTGTGAAATTTTATTCAACATAAAAATGTAAAATCTGTGACACTGATTAAGAAGAAAGAAAAATCATAAGAACATTAAAATATTTTCCCTGGTTTTATTAATGTTTTAGATGAATTGTTGCATATACATAGGCCATTTAAATAATATAGATACAGATATGTAGGATTTAAAGTCTCTTCTGGCTTCATCTAAGTTAAAGTTTTGAGTGGCGCACCCTGCTCTGATGTCCAGAGTGGAAGATGTAACACAAACCTGAGTGAACTTTGTAAACAGTGATTAACAACACTGCCCACCTGACGGTTCAGTCCCCTGCAACATCAGAAAAACGCGCACAGTCAAACTGACACATGGCATGCGCGTCCTTCAGTGCGGTCCCCGTCTTAATCTTCATACACAACAGTTAAGTAAAAGGGTAAAAGCAAAAAGAGTCATTAACCTTTTCTAGGAAGTAAGGATCAAGTAATTTGATACCTATGTGTATAATCCATCAAAAAATTACTGAGTATCCATCTCTGTCTTTCAGATATTTTATTTGCTGTCTGGCTTATTTGTAGGTATCTTCATAAAATGTCAGGAAATTTTATACAATTTTACTTCACATAATTCATTACTGAAGGTTAAATTAGTTATAGAGAAGACATATTTTTCTTTTAAAAATATCTTTATAGAATATTGTCTTAATGGAATGACAAACATTTCTAAGTTCCTCAGACTAACTGAATAAACATTTTTTTTGGTTATTAAAAAAAAAGATTTATTATAAAAAATGGGTAAGCTGTTCCATGGTTACAATAGAAAACTCAAAACAGTAACAATGTAATTATGATTGATATAGCTTATTATGAAGGGAAATTTTTAAACCTAATTTTGCATCATTTGAGTTTAATGTAATATTTGAATAAAGTCATAAAAAAGGAAAAATAAACGCAGAAATGAAACTAACTACAGGCAACAACCATGCTTTACATATGACTTTAAAAACTAATTTTCATATCCTAAGGATAAAAATAAAGGCCCTGCTTGGTTATAATATCATAAATAGTTAATTTAAAAAGTCTCCTTTCTGCCATACATAGCTCTCTGTCCTCCTCCATTACCTTCCAAAAAAGTTTGCAGATCCAACATTCTGTATGACCATGAAATGAAATATTAGTGCAGAAATATGTTCGCATCATTTATTTTGTCTTCACAGTCTTTTCAAATAGTTCAAAACACCTGATTATGGAAAAAAATCTAAACAAACACAATACCCCATTTGTGTTCTCACCACTTGACTCTACATCAGATATGCTACAAGCACATGTGATCACAAAAGACACGCAGAGCAGACTGCAGACGGCAAATAGCACAAATTGATTTCCCTGTACAAGCCAGATCAAATGCTATTTCATAGGCAACAAGAACTGGTATTCACATAAAATAAGATAATCAATCACTGGATAAAAACTGTCCTAAAAATGGTGAAAGGCCATGAGCATCAGGTTTCCTCCCTATGTGAAAGAGAAAAGTTATTATGAATAGATAACACAAATATATTTAGTTTGCTCAAGAGGCAACAGCCAAGAGAACACACACGATGAAGAGATAAAGAGTATGTATGTTTCAGAGAAATATAAGAGAAAAGCATTTTACAAAGGATCATGTAGGAGTTTTGCTCTGTTTTAAAAAGTTCAGCTACATAAGGTTTTCCAAATACTTTTAATTATCCTATAATCACAACCAGTGTGCTAGAAGTGCTTTATGTGCAACATAAAGCTATTCCTCAAAAAGGAATTCACAGAGGGAAAATAAAATGTTCCTTGGAAGATTTTTAGCAAAATTGATTATTTTTAATTAATATCACATATTTCACAGATGTGATCTTTGAGAAGTCTGAAGTTCTTGTGAACCTGGACTGAAACTCATTGTCATACTAACACCAAATTGATGGTTCAAATAAATAGGTAAAATAACTATATTTCTGACAGTTGAAAATGGAAGTGGTTTGTGTTATCCTGTTAGTGCAAACTGGTGGGAAACGGAACCCCACGTCTGGTTCCTGGCTAGTGTCTGAAGTGAAGGGCACTGGCTCGGTCATGTCCGACTCTGCGACCCCATGGACTGTAACTAACCAGACTCCTCTGTCCATGGGCTTCTCCAGGCAAGAATACTGGAGTGGGTTGCCATTCCCTTCTCCAGGGGGTCTTCCTATCCCAGGGATTGAACCTGTGTCTCCGCACTGCGGGCAGACTCTTTACTGTCGGAGCCAGCAGGGCAGCCAGTGTCTGAAGCCCAGCGATTAGTCTAGATCTAGTTCCCTAGGCAGCCTGTAGTGATAGCAAGTCATGGTGACAGACCCTGGTTGGTGACTGTCCTTTCCTCCTGAAACTTTTAGAGAATTCCACGGACAGATGTTTACAGGACGTACCCTAACACAAGGCATGTCTGTTGAACACGTTCACTCTAAATCATTCTACTCTGTTTGGAAAGTCTTGGCTCTAGTTGTGACCTTTCTGCTGTGCTGCGCTCAGTCGGTCAGTCGTGTCCCACTCTCTGTGACCCCATGGACTGCAGCTGCCAGGCTCCTCCATCCATGGGATTCTCCAGGCAAGAATGCTGGAGTGGGTTGCCATGCCCTTCTCCAGGGGATCTTCCCAACCCCGGGATCGAACCCAGGACTCCCGCATTGCAGGAGGATTCTTCACTGTCTGAACCACTAGGGAAGCCCAAGAATACTGGAGTGGGTAGCCTATCCCTTCTCCAGGGGATATTCCCGACCCAGGAATCAAACTGGGGTCTCCTGCATTGCAGGCGGAGTTTTTACCAGCTGAGCCACCAGGGAAGGCCAGTCATGCCCTTTAGTCACGACTTAACATCAGAGCATTTCCCAGTTCACTGTACAGACTATGCAGGCAACAAAAAAGGTGACAAAGCTTTAGTAATTATTTAAACATTCTGACTACAGGTATTCATGTAAATTTTAAGAGGTATTTAAAATGACACCAAAAAAGAGAGAAATGTTTGCAAAGTCACAGTCTGTGTGCAGAACACAAAAGAACCAAAGACCACATTTAAAACCTTGGCTTTGCCATCCCCTTGCCTACTCACAGATAATGAAGAGGAGAATATTCATTAATCTCAGTGTTAAATCATAGTTTGTCCCTAGGGGTAAGCCATGAATCCCTAAACTCAGAATCCAGAATTCAAAATCTGCCCATTCACCCCCCACCCCTGTCCCTGCCCTCCTCACTAAGGATGAACCTCAGAATACTACATGACCACCATTCTCCATGGGTCAATGCATTCAAAGACTTCCTACTGCATGCATGACAACCCAAGGAATTATAAAACTTGGGGAAAGAACAAGATCCTTCGGGAAAGGAATAATCTCTAACATTACCAAGAAAAATTCCTAATATAGGAATATGCCAAGTGGAAAATGCAGAAGAATATCAAATACCGTTAAAGGAGCCTGTGAACATCAAACACAAGCCTCCTAAACCATCTCCCTGAGTTCTGAGAAGAGGAGGCATGTCTTAACAAGAGTGAATAAAGAACGGGAAGACTACATTCTGTTCTCAGCTCCATGAAACCACAGACACCCCTATCTTCTTCAGAGCCCCACATTATCGTTCTTTATGAAAATGAGGGCCTCGGCGAAAAACTTCTCCAAATCAAATGTCCTCGGTTCGTTTAAATATACTTTAGTTCATTCTGAATTGCCTCCTCTCAGATTATTTTCTTGCTTTTATGTTTCGGCAGGGTTCTGAATAGAATAAAAAAAATTGCACCCACTGTAAATTCTTGAGTAACAGCTGTTTAGTACATATATATATAAACTCTGTTAGAAAACTGAAAAGGGCCAGAAAACCTGCTCCGAACTACCCAAAGCACCCAGAATTATTTTTTATAATAATGTGATTTTATGCTCACTTGCTTTTGATAATGTTCTAAAATGCACCTGAAACATTTGATGAAATATGAAAAACAACAGAAAGGTTACTTTTGTGAGCAATGTAGGTTTTTTCTTAAAAGAAGAGAAGGCCTTACTTAGTTTTGGGAGAACGCTGTCTCCTTAGCAAGAGATTCTTAATCATCTGATTTATGTGAAGGGTAAAGGTTAATGAATTAAGCTGTGTAAGCTTCAAAACTATCAAAGGAATTCAAAAGAGCCTTGAATTATGGAAAACAATGGCCCATTCTACATACATACCAAATTTTTATGTTTTTTGTCTCCCACTCAAAAGCTGGAACGTGGCATTAGTGAGAATTGAAAAGAACTAATGAGGAAATATGACTACACTGCTTGCAAGAGGAGTGTCCTAGGAGACCTTGTTACTGTTTGTGATGTGCTTCAAACCCAAAAGAAGCTAATTGGAGCTGCCAGACACTGGTTTGCAAATCACACTTTAAAGGACAGGCTCAATCACCTCAGAGGTGTGAAAAGAAATGTCCCCATTAGAGATGCATTAGCATGTGGCTTGGTGAATTTCTAAGTAAACTTTAGGATGTTCTTTCCTAAGTCACTTTTATATTTGAATAACAGACATATCTGCAAGCAGAAGAAAAAAATGCAACAAGACAAAAACCACCCTACAGATTTAAACAAAAAGTATGAACAGTGCTGTAAAGTAATTGGCAAACAAGTGCAACAGGGAGCTAGGTAAACTTAGAGTTGAATAAACATGTAGATCAAAACTTAAAAGTCCTGAAATGCAAACACATCATAAAAGTGATCTATTTGGGGGGTTCAGAAATAGAACTCCAGTTTCATCATTTCCTGAAACTAGACAAGCCAACAAGCCACCCTGGATTATATTCACTGTAAGTGGGTAAAAGCAGATGAGGTTGCAACACACACAGACACAAAAGAAAAAGGAATAAAAAAGGAGTTACAAAATCTAAAAAGAGAAACAAGGGAGCGAATCTGGTCCAATTCTGTGTTATGAAAGCTCATCCTGACTAACTCATATACGGGTCATTTAAATCATAGCAGAGGTCACCAAAACACAATTTGGCATCTTACAAAAAGAATAATGATATTTGATTGATTTTTCTAAAGCCTCAAATCAAGTTTTACTGAGGAATAATCCAATCTCACTGCAGTGAATGAATGGGCATGAATTACAGGTATATCCTGCTTTCAGAATGTGTATGATATAAAATATTTCTATATTAAAAAAAGATAAATTTACAGTTAAACATTTATAAGATGAATCAATTCAAGAATGAACAAATAGTACCTTTCTACTTATATGTGAATGTAATTTCATTTATAAACATTCCATTAACAGGCACATTTTCCAGTAACATAACACTCTAACTTGACATAGCATGAAATGGTTATTTATCTTTAAAGAAATGCACATAAGGACAAACGGAACACTATTTTGGGAAAGTGACACATGGCATCAAAGTGATGCGCTGAGCACCCTTTGTACTTTATGGTACACTTTCTTGTAAATGTTCTATTTTATCCTTAAACAGCACGGTAGCAGAAATATACTTAAGTCAATTTTTCATATAACATCTAAAGATAATCTCACAGAAGAGATGTTTATTGCAAGAGAGTTTTTTTTTTTTTTTTTTTTTTAAGCTGACTTGCAATTAAAACACTAAAGAGTTTGCTCAAAATACATTCTTAATATGCCTCAGGGGCAAAGACTAGGAGCCACATGCAAAATGTCACCAGCTCCACCAGTTACAACAATTATCTTGGGACATTCATTAAGTTCTCACTTACCAAATGTTATTCTCTGGAAAGCCAATATCTGATTAGTGAAATCTAAGATTAATTTAGAAATTTGCTATTTAAACAGTGGAAAACTGATGCCTGTTTTGTCACACAGAAATAGTGAAAGGTTACAAAACGAGAAGAGCAGTTTGCTTGTTTTTAATCACCACAGTAAGTAGCTTGTAAACTGAAATGTTATTGCAAAGTTAAGTTCTATGGGTCTGCAGATCTGCTAAAAGAGGTGCTGTTACACCTTCGAAGGAGGCAGAGCAGATGCTGTCATCTGCAGATTCTTTCTGGATCAGTCTTCTCCAACCATCTCCAGCACTGGGAAGGTTTCCTAACTGGGGAGTAAGAACCCAGGAGACAGCACTGAAAAAGGAGCAATAAGACAACAAAATAATATTTCTAACATATCTAGGAGTGACCATCACAAACCAGTTCTTAGGGGAATATTTTGTTTCTTCATTTATACAGCAAAACATGTTTAATGTAATATGAATGTTTCCAGAGAACTTTAAAAATGTTTTTCAAATAGAATAAAGCCTGTGATTTTTTAAAAAAGCACTCTATCCTTAAGCTACTGAGAAACAAAATGGTTAAACATTTTCCCAAAGCAAGACGGTGGGGGAGAGGAAAGCAAACTGGGACATTTGGATAAACGTGGCTCTGGCCTTAACACTTCAGATCCATTCATTCAAACGTCTCGTTTTTAATTTTAGTCATTGCTCCATCCTTTAACTGCAGTTACGCTAGACCTTTATATAATAACTCGAGCTAACTTTTTCTGAGCATGCCTCCAAATATTCAAGAAGCAGAAAAAAATTTCTAAGTGCTTACCTATTTATTTCAACAAGGTTTTATTAAGTGCAAACTATGTGTTAGAAACGTTATAAGATCTAATCAGAAGGCCACGTGATTATAAAATGATGGGCATAATACTTATAACCTTGATAGATCAACTACTATTTATTTTTGCTGCTATAGCTGATATTAATGTTCATCCCCAGCAGCAGAAAAACCTTATCACTATCTCTGTATCTACTGAAAACCAACTGGAAAGAGTCATATTTCAGGAATGAAGGAAATGTTACAAGCAAAGGGGAAAATTTAAAGGTAAGGCTTCCTAATTCAGCAGTTTAGTCATTCCTCAATGGAGGGGGGGAGGTGCAGAATGTATTTACTTTAAAATAAGAAAAGTTAAGAGATTTCCTCCATCTTTTTGAGTTTCCATCAATTTACAGCCAATATCTCCGGGGGAGTCTAGGCATTGCACAATGTTATACAGTTAAAACTGGTGCTATGTTTACGGTATTCTGGCATATTTTAAGATAGATGATGGAAGAGAAGATTTTATTCTCTTATACGTAACAAAAATTTACTGTGTGGAAGCAAAAGCCCAGGCCTTAAAAAGAAAACAGGAGTGTAAAAACTATAGTTTTTATAGGTAAAACTATGGTTAGTCCAGTTCAACGGACTGTGGTTCATCAGAGGCCATTCTTTTTCTGAAAAGCAGCCAGGCAAAATCCTGGCAAGTTCCACTCCCACCCCCCTCCTGCAACGATAAATAAGAACATCAGTAGTAAAGCTAGAAATATTCCAGAGAGACTTGCTGGGCTTCCAAACGGCTAATATGAAATTTAGATGGAATATAAAACATCCAATGGATAATCTCCCTGCCCGTCTCCACCCCCATTACCCTTCCTGCTTTCACTACGGATGAGAAAGTCTCAATCCACAAACATTAAGCGCACCTTTAATTTAAAATGAAGAAGACAAAATTATTTGCATGGACTATACAAGTATCCTGAAGAGGCGATTTCAGGCAGCATTCAGGAAAGAGTTAAATACTTCCTCACCAGAAGAGGCCACAAGTGGGCTCTGTGATGACTAATTGCCTCTTTAACCTCCGCACCGGGGAGCTGGCCTGCGCTTCAGTGCCAGTTCTGTGATAGAGCCAAGACCGGTCTCCAACACAGACCCCCCGTGACCTGTGCAGCCCTGGGGTCAGCTCAGACAGATGCCGACAAAGGTCTCCTTCTCACTCGGGAAGGTGCAGGATCTCTTTCTGGACAAGCCAAATTCTCAGAAGACTAAGACAAAGCAGGTAAAGACACATTATGGACCTTAAAAGAATGGTTTTCCTTCTCCTAACAATATTTCCCAACCTTCCAGTGTACCACTCAAAATTCTGTTTGAGAAAATGGTTTTAGTAATATGAAAAAAATACATATTTACTTACAATGCAATGAAGAGGGTACCTAATTGGGTATCTTTGAAAGTTTATATCATTAGATAGCCGTAGTACGACTCAAAGAAGGCAGGTTAACCTTCTCCCTTAAATGTCTCCCACGTGCTTTAAGCATTCATACTTGGGAAGTGTGTACTTTGTCGTTAATTTTTAAGCTTAGCACATTTCTGGCCCGATCAAAAGCCAATAAAATAATTTTATAGTTAATTTAAGTACAATTAGAGAAAACTAATTAATCCTGCAATTTGGCAGGAGAAAATGGTGAAGGCTTCCTATTAGTTTCTGAAAAAGAAGGAATGAGGAAGGAATTCTAGACTAGGAAGTGAGAAAAGTATAGGCAGTGGGAATAAAGTTACCATATATTCATTCAGAAAGACCACAGGGAAAAGATCACATGGTCTTGATGAAGACAAGGATACTACATCAATTTGACTTTATTGATGCTTAGCTACCCTGAACTCTGAACCCTTTGAGGCTTGAATCCCATCAGTGCTGAATTCATAAAACCTCCTCCCAAAGCTCTGGGACTGCCATTACTTTATTCCTATTTTCTTCCATATCATTACATATTAATGCAATGTCAGGGGTGAAATAACCTTTGTTGTAACATTCACAGCGAAGAGAGGCAGCGGGTCACATTTAGTTTTGGTACATCATGTTTACACAGAAAGATAACTTTCTCCCTTAGAAAAAAGAAATAACATTTACACTTCTTTAAAAATAAAAAGGAAACAATTCACATATTTCTACAAATGACACTGAGTGGCATTAAAGAAAAGCCCTCTTATGAAAAGTTTACATTTTTAATCCCAAGAAGAATGACAGTTGATTTCTGTTCATTTCTATTTATCTAAAGGATAAGAGAAGAAAGTCCTCCCCATTTCCTTCTCAAATCATATTCAACTAAATACAACAGAATGAGATTTTTAAATTCCAGAGGACGCCTACTGAACCTTACTTAGTTGTACTTGCCCACGTCAATGATTCTTGAATAAATCAAAGTTCATTTGACTGTAAAATATACTTCTAAACTATTCTTTCTTAATGCTTTAATTTATCCATCAATGACAACTGATTATCAACAATTTAATTTATATTCAAAGTAGTAAAGTAGTATGCAGTACAGATGCACAAATGTATATAAATACACTTATAAATGCAATTCTTAATATATACCTCATTGTTATAAATGCACTTACTGAAGGAATTTTAGCAGCCTAGCCCCTGAAGTGCTGTGATCACTAAAATTCAAATTGCTTTGCTTGGACTAGTCTTCAATCTATTTCCGTATGGAGGGAAAACACATCTCTTTGTTCTTGGAGTTAAGTGGTGGGAAGCTAATGAAGCCAGTGCTAAGACTGATAGAAACCATAAGGGGAAGCATTACCCATTTTCTCCTTGCAGAAAGTTGCAAAGGCAGGACAGTAAGTCAGCATGGAGGAGGAAGACAGCACATCTCACCATTTGCTTCCGACAGCAGGCACCTTGCAGGCAACATCACGCCTGACAGCCAGCAGGAACAAGCAACACCCCAGCCCCAGCCCTCAGCTCTATGTTGCTCTAAAAGGTAAATGAAAAGGAACAGCGCATCCATCTCTGGCTGTTTCTAAACGCTACTTGTTTACTATGATTACTGTTCTGTCTGCATAATCAACAAACCATGTAGCAAAATGGAGTAACAGCGTTAATATTTCTGCTCTACACAGAAAAAAACTTTTCCTAAGTACCCAAGGAAATAAACATATTCTGGTATTCACAGGAAGACAGAGGTGACAAAAAGGATAGATGATTGTTTCCTAAGGTCCTTAGGGGAGTAAAGAGGCGAGAGCAACGCTAGACATTGAAAAGGGACGCCAGGTCCATGTGCCTGGGGTCAGCTGATCCGCTGAGTTCCTGCGGTTACTGAGGGTACAGTGGGTGCTGCCCTGGGAAAGAGAGAAGTTAGAGAACAAATTCCTTTTTGTGATCCGTTATTGAAAGGTAAGTGCGCGCTCATCAGACATTAGTTACTGTTCTTACTACCAAATGGCTTAGGCCATTTGGCAAAATTTGGAGCTTTGGGGAAATTAATGGTGATTCAATGCCACATCATACTTTGAAAAAGGTGAAAGAAAATAAAAAGGGTAACAGGATAAGCAAAGCAGTGAATGTGATATACACTCAGGGGCAAGCTAGTTGAAGTATGGGCTTGATTTAAGGTTGTTCAAAAAATATTATAAAGAGGAAAAAAGAAAAACAATATATATATCTATAAAACATATAGCCATATCTATATAATGTAACCAGTTATTATATGTAACATATACAATAATATATCATATATTTAATAATTACTAAGGAGCCTAAATTCATTTTATCTGTTTACTTATAACCAGCCTTATTTCTCTTGAAATGCATATGAAACTACAAAGAAATATTTGAGAGGAGCAAAGAAGGTGGAAAATATGGATAGCAAAATAATAAAGTCACGGGTATATTAGCTTCTGGAATTAGAATAAGATTTTGGAAAAAACTTTCAAGGAGCAAAAGTAAAGAGGAAGGTATGGTTAGTTATACGATTCATAATATCAATGAGTTTTTAAAAATCTGATGTTCAAAAGAAGCTACAAAAAGACTAGATAGACGTGACATATTTCTGGGGAAAGGCTGAAGTTTTGAGAAAGTGTTAAAATATTCTGTATCATTTAGAAAATTCCCTCCCATTTCTTAATACCACTGTGGACTTAACTCACATGAAAATGGCCTCTAAATGTACACATGTGGCTGAGTCCCTTTGCTGTCTGCCTGAAGCTGTCACTGCATTGTTAACTGGCTATTCTCCAAAACAAGATAAAAATTTAAAAAATAAATACTGGAATGGTAAAAAAAAAAAAAAAAAAAGACAAGTTTAAAAGTATATCACACATGATAAAAATTTAAAAATTAATACTGGAATGGTTTAAAAAAGTTAAAAGTTTTAAAGTGTATTATACATGATAATTCAATAAAACAAGATACATAGCTGTATTAAAATTTTACAAAAACCTAATGTTTATTATACAAAATCAGTTATGGACAGTGGAAGCACGTTTCAGACTCTCAGAGTGTCACAGTTTTTGTGTGTGTGTGTAAGAGACAGTCCTCGGTTGGGAACCTAATCCAACTTCTCTAAGGCTTTGCAGTAAAATTCTGGAAATCACAGTACCTACTTCCACGGATTTTGTAAAAGTTACATTTCATAATGTTTGCAAAAGTGCTTTTTGTTACTTAATAAACATTTATTAACCCTTATTCTGCCCCTAACTATATGCATACAAAGATAGAGAACACAAGTCTCTTCCCAAAGAGAATTCAGTTTTGTCAGTTTAAAACTCTTCCACACAAATAAAACAGGGTTATTTGATACTGAATAGAATTTTCTAAAGTATGTTTCTCAGGAAACTAACACTTTAGGGCCTCACTAGTTGACATATACAAGAAAGAAATGTATGCTCAAATAAGTTTATATTAAACCAAATCCATTTTTTTCCTTAGGAAAAAAAACAAACAATGAATGTAAAGCATATAGGACAGCACCTAGCACAGAGTAAGTGATTAAATGTTAATTATTATTACTCAGCCTGTGGTAGGCTGAGTAATGGCCCCTGAAGGTATCAGGTCCTAATCCACGCAGCCCGTAACTGTTACTTTATATACACAGCATACTTGCTTTAATAGAAAAAAAAGAAAAGGTCTTTCCAGATGTGATTAAAGATTTGGATAGGGGGGTTATCCTAGATTATCTGAGTAAGTCCTGGACACTGACATCTTGATTTTGACTCAGTGAAACTGATTTTGGACATGTGACCTGCACAACTGTGAGAGAATAAATATTAGTTGCTTTTAAGCTACCACATTTGTGGTAATTTGTTACAGTAGCCACAGAAAATGAATACAGTTCCTAATAAATGGCATTAAACTAATCACACATAGGGCACCAAGAAATAGATTTATAAAGGTAAGAAACTAACTGCAATTAAGATGACATATTATAATTGGATAAGTCAAAATTTTAAGTTGTAAAAGGAATAAAAAAGAAAATCTTAAAGAATTCTACCAAATATTCATCCTGAATTAGAATAAATTCCAAAACGGTATGTCTTCTAAACTATTTTAGAATAAACACTCATCTTTGTACAACATTTTATAATGGAAAATTTCAAGCATACCAAAAAGTTGAAGGACTTGTTCACTGAAAAGCTATTAATCACCACCTAGATTCTATAATTGACATTTTTCTACATCTACTTTATCTCAGATGTATCCCATCTATTTCTCTACCATCTAGGCATCTATGTCTCCATTCTTACTTTTTAGCGCATTTCAAAGTAAGTGCAGACACCAGCACATTTCACACATAAATATTGATACTTTAGCATACACGTCACTAACTAGAGTTAATGTTGGTAATAGTTCTCTCTTTAACAAAATAAAAAGATATACCCATTGTGAAATGCACAAATCTCCAATGATATCAGCCTATCTGTGTTTATCTTGCTGCTGCTGCTAAGTCGCTTCAGTCGTGTCCGACTCTGTGTGACCCCACAGACGGCAGCCCACCAGGCTCCCCCGTCCCTGGGATTCTCCAGGCAAGAACACTGGAGTGGGCTGCCATTTCCTCCTCCTCATTTCCTCCTCCTCTACCTTGGACCCCTACCAAATCGAGACCACTTGCCCCCCCGTCTGGTCACTGGTCACACCCACCCACAGACGCAGCTGCCACTGTAGCTGTCTGGTCACTAGGCTTTGTTTCACTGCAGCCTCGTTCTGTCTGTTCAGGAATGGCATAAAAACAGAGTCATGCAGTATGTACTCTTCTGAATAACTTATTCTTATTCAGTGTCAGAGCTTGAGATTCATCTATGTTGTTTCCTATTTCATTAGTTTATCCTGATTGTATCTTTCAATTGCCAAGTATTCCATTAAATGAATATAGCAGTTTCTTTATCCATTCTGATCTTGAAGCATATGTGAATTGTTTGCAGTTTGGGGGGAAATCACTAATATACAGCCTTCTTGTGAACATATGCTTTCATTTCTCACGGGTAAAAATCAAGAAGTAGAATTGCTAAGTCACAGAGTATTAGTAGTAAGTATGTAGATGAGTGAATTTCTTTCCAAAGTTGCTATACCATATAAATGCCCCAAATCATTACAGTTTCCTCACATCCTCACCAATGTTGACGTTATCACACTTTTAACTATTCAAGTGAGTGTATAATTAAGACCAGTTCTACATTAAAAAATTCAAAGATCCCATCATGATAATAATTCTATTTTTATCTTTTAAGAAAATACGCAATAATAAAAGATTCCTAGAAACTGATCAATATTTTAAAATTAGTTTACTTCCAGAAATTTGTAAAGCACCCTATATAATAATATATATATATATATGACATAATTTATTAATGAAACCAGACATTCCTTGCTGCAGACTCTGTAATAGCTTCTGGCCCAAAGTCAGTATTCCATCTGCTAGTTCTTTGGGATATCTTCAACAGATATCTAATTCTACCTCTTCTATCACCTTTTTTCCAAACAACCTAACTATCCAACAATAACTAGATAACTTTAGGAAAGGGATCTCAGATATTCTTAGCAATTAACATCATGCTTTCTTCTACATTATATCTTATCAACTGGACTAAAAGTTAAAAACCAATATAAAATCAGTCCCAAACTATGATTTCCTCAATAAGCATCAAGTTTTCATTTAAGGTTCCTATTCTAGCTGAATTTTTGGTGAAAGACATTGGTATAAGGTTGTGCCTTAAAAGGTAGATTGCTTATTCAATCACTAAGAGCATTTTTAAAATGTGTTGCCAGAAACTGAACTAGGATTCTAGTATTATTCAGCAAATAGTAAATACCACGGAGCTCTCAGCAACATTTTCCTCAACCCGCGGAAATAAATAATGAAATTTCTTTTCTTTTACTGTTACTAATTATCTAAATGAACTGCCGGACGTTAAGTAACAAAGTCCGCCGATTTACATCGCTACAGATATTGTACATAAAAGACGTCACCAAAACATGCTGGAAACGATGGAAGCTGCAAACGGACACAGGAATGCTTAGTGCTGCTGAAGATTCAAGGCTAATGTTTTTCTCTAATTATAACTAAACATAGTACAGAACAGATCAAAATATTTAACCTGACACTTTTTCCTCACTCCATTGTAAATTTTATTTTTTGTCTCACATAAAATGATTCACCTGTGATCTAGATGATTTGTGCTAAGCAACCAAATATCAGGTATTTAAAGAACTCTTCGTTAAACATGACCTTCAAATAGGATCAAGGAAAGACTTGCAAATCTTTTAAAGCATTCAGTTTAAGTTCAAGACATAACAAAAGTTTGTGAACAGCCATAGTAAGATTGCCAAGCAGTCTAGATTTCTATATTTGAGGACATTGCACTCATCTCACACGCTAATAAAGTAATACTCAAAATTCTCCAAGCCAGGCTTCAGCAATATGTGAACCGTGAACTTTCAGATGGTTTTAGAAAAGGCAGAGGAACCAGAGATCAAATTGCCAACATCTGCTGGATTATCGAAAAAGCAAGAGAGTTCCAGAAAAACATCTATTTCTGCTTTATTGACTATGCCAAAGCCTTCAACTGTGTGGATCACAATAAACTGTGGAAAATTCTGAAAGAGATGGGAATACCAGACCACCTGACCTTGAGAAACCTATATGCAGGTCAGGAAGCAACAGTTAGAACCAGACATGGAACAACAGACTGGTTCCAAACAGGAAAAGGAATACATCAAGGCTGTATATTGTCACCCTGCTTATTTAACTTATATGCAGAGTACATCATGAGAAATGCTGGGCTGGAAGAAGCACAAGCTGGAATCAAGATTGCCAGGAGAAATATCAATAACCTCAGATATACAGATGACACCACCCTCATGGCAGAGAGTGAAGAGGAACTAAAAAGCCTCTTGATGAAAGTGAAAAAGGAGAGTGAAAAAGTTGGCTTAGAGCTTAACATTCAGAAAACTAAGATCATGGCATCTGGTCCCATCACTTCAAGGCAAATAGATGGGGAAACAGTGGAAGCAGTGACAAGACTATTTTTTTGGGCTCCAAAATCACTGCAGATGGTGATTACAGCCATGAAATTAAAAGATGCTTACTCCTTGGAAGGAAAGTTATGACCAACCTAGACAGCATATTGAAAAGCAGACACATTACTTTGCCAACAAAGGTCCGTCTGGTCAAGGATATGGTTTTTCCAGTGGTCATGTATGGATGTGAGAGTTGGACTGTGAGGAAAGCTAAGCGCCGAAAAATTGATGCTTTTGAACTGTGGTGTTCGAGAAGACTCTTGAGAGTCCCTTGGACTGCAAGGAGATCCAACCAGTCCATCCTAAAGGAGATCAGTCCTGGGTGTTCACTGGAAGGACTAATGTTGAAGCTGAAACTCCAATACTTTGGCCACCTCATGTGAAGAGTTGACTCATTGGAAAAGACCCTGATGCTGGGAGGGATTGGGGGCAGGAAGAGAAGGGAATGACAGAGGATGAGATGGCTGGATGGCATCACCGGCTGGATGGGTATGAGTTTGAGTCAACTCCAGGAGCTGGTGATGGACAGGGAGGCCTGGCGTGCTCCAATTCATGGGGTCGCAAAGAGTCGGACATGAATGAGCGACTGAACTGATTAGATCTGAAAGATCTTTTTGATATATAATATAAGAATAATGAGGATATTAATAACATTAGGCATTTACTATTAATATAAATTTCACATGACCAAAGCCTGGTATACAATGAGAGAAAAGATATTATACCTTCATTTCAAAATACATAAAAATATAGTAAGGATTATATAACTATTACATTATTTTTCAGAAGATGAATATTTAAAATGGAAACCACTGAGAAAAACTGCAAAGTTATTAACTGTATGAAAGCTTTTAAAAGTCATTTTACATTTTTGTATTACTCTATTGTACCATATAACTTTTAAGACATTCAGCGTAATCCTTTTCAAAGTAGACTTTAAACACTGATTATAATTAATGTCTATAAATCCCTACAAAGGGAGAATAAATGCTTATTTATTGCAAAAATTAAAAGTGAAGTCGCTCAGTCATGTCGGAGTCTTTGCAACCACATCGACTGTGACCCACCAGGCTCCTCCATCCATGGCAGTTTCCAGGCGAGAATACTGGACTGGGTGGCCATTTCCTTCTCCAGGAGATCTTCCCAACCCAGGGATTGAACCCAGGTCTCCCGCATTGTAGGCAGACACTTTACCGTCTGAGCCACCAGCCCAAATATATGAGTTCGTAAATCTCTTTTAATAGCTAGTACAATCAATGTCAAACATTAATTATAAAGACATTCAACATTATTTGGGGAGAAAAAAGTTTTAATGGCCAGCAGGTGTATATTCATACAAACTGCCACACTCAGTATGGCCACACCACATTTGCTATCGAGCCTAGCCTCCAACATCCATGCTCAGTAATCCTGAG
Organism: Muntiacus reevesi; assembly: GCF_963930625.1. Lineage (NCBI taxonomy): Eukaryota > Metazoa > Chordata > Mammalia > Artiodactyla > Cervidae > Muntiacus > Muntiacus reevesi. The sequence continues at coordinate 282,193,377 of NC_089249.1, forward strand.
TCTGTTCTTCAGACAAACACTTAATTCCTCTATGCTTTGAATCTTTAATTTTATTGACTTATCCACACCAGATTAAGGCACCCAGAGGTCATAAATCCTGGGAAAAAACATGGTTCCTCTTCCATCGCTAATTTCATAATAACGATTTAAAAATCCACTAAACTGCACAGTTCATGAAAGAAAGACCAAAGTCTAATTTTAATATTTTTTCCAGATTGTCTATGCTGTCCTTGGGGTGGTAATATATTAGGCATGTGCTTGGTGTGCTTACCGGTAAACCCGGCAGAATGCCTGACTTAGCGCCAACCTACTGCCACCTCACTGGGAAACTCTATGCCCCTGTTTTATGATTTTGTTACTTTTTTTTTGGGGGGGGGGGCTCAAATTTTGTCCCAAACCTATTTCTTTCAGTGTAGTTTGAAACCCTAGATAACTTCTGGCCCCAAAATTCTACGTAAGTCTATCTGACTTGGCCACTAAACACAATTGTTACACAGATAGTTTCTCAAAACACTGAACCTTCCATGTACTTAGGCCTTACCAGGGTCACAGACAGGCGTCCCAGCCATGACGCTCCTTGGATCAGACATGCACTCTCTAGTTGCAGTAGTTCCCCAATCTCTAGAAATGATTACATTTACTCCATTTGACTCATTTATATTCTATGTTTGGTCAGACTGCAGCAATGGACTCTTCTCAGACCCACAGCTCCTCCAGACTCCTAGCTCTTCCTCCCTCTGTCGTGACCACTGTATGAAGTGCATGTCATCACCCTGACATGGGGCCTGAGTTTTACTCATCCCTGATGAGATGCTCAAGACAGGTGTGTTGAATGAGTGTGTGAAGATTCGAAGCACACTGATAAGACAAGTCATGCAGCTGTATATACTTAGAATTCTGAATAAAAATAGCAAATGCACCACTGTTATTAAACATATGGCAACAAAGGAGAACATTATTTATAGGCACAAGGAATGAATTACTTGCAGTTGTAAAGAGAAATATCTGTGTAAAATCTGTCTAATAAAAAGGATAAAGAGCATGTATTAAAACAGAGAGTCTTAAAGGCAGAAAAACTGTACGTGATGACAGGCAGACTTTAAAACGTAAATAACAGGATAAGGATGTGTAATGGAAACCGAAAGTGGATCCTGCTGAATTTCCCTCAGTAAATAAACCTTCTACAATAGATAAACCAAACTGATTGAGAAGACTCTACGATATTGATCCTCATGTAAGCAAAAGAAGCAATAAAAACTGTAACGATTTCTTTTGTAAACGGTATGGATATTGAAAATTACAAATTACCATTAATTTCAAGGAACTCACCTTATATTTCTTCATGATGCAAAAGAAATATTTATCTGTTTACCTAAGGAAAGTAAATTTCCTATCTATGAAAAGTTCCACTCTAGGAAAAGGAAAATATTATAGCTTGTCAATGTGAGTAAGTATTACAGTAAGAAAATAAATATGTATTTTACAAGGTATCATTTCCAAACAAGGTAGATGTGGTAAACAGCAAAGTTCAAAAGTACTTTTTATTTAAAATACACACTCTTAAAACACTTATTTTCTTACAGAATTAAGACACTGTGTTTACTGGAGGGTTCTGGTACACACGAACTCTTTTGAATGTAATTTAGAAATCTCACTTGCTTCAAAAGTCAGACCTGCAGGGTGCTCTGCGCACAGGCTCGGGAGTCTCAGTCCCAGAGACCAGATCAAACCCAGCCCTGGGAAGCTCAGCAGGTCATGTAGCCTCCCTGCACTTCACCTTCTCTATCCATACAGTGGGTATAATAAGAGCATCTGCTTTAAAGAACTTTGATAAAGATTAAAGGAAATGATATATACAAAGTGCCTTTAGAATAGTGCCTTGTGCAAATTAAATGACACATCTTCGCTTATATAACTTTACTTAATATTTCCATTACCTCCAGATAACATGTGTCTCTTGATTTAATATAAGACATATCCAGCACGACCTATGTAGTATATTGTCCCCAAACTGGGAACCTAAATGTAAACCAGAATCTAATTTATTTATCAATTTACAGATACAAATTGATTTATAGCCTACCTCAGAAAACAAAAAAAATCTCAAACAATCTAACCTTACTCCAAAAGGAACTAGAAAAAGAACAAACAAAACTCAAAGTTGGTAGAAAATAACAAAGATCAGCGCAGAAATAAATTAAATAGAGGCTAAAAAAATAGCAAAGATCAATGAAACTAAGATTTGGGTTTTTAAAAAGATAAAATTGATAAGCCATTATCAAGACTCACCAAGAAAAACAAAACAAAACAGGCAGGGCCCAAATAAATAAAATCAGAAATTAAAAAGGAGAAGTTATAACTGATACCACCAAAATGCAAAGGCTCAAAAGAAATAATTATGAGCAACTATAATGCCACCAAAACGGACAACCTGGAAGAAATTCATTAATTCCTCGAAATGTACAATCTCCTGAGACTGAAACAGGAAGAAATAGAAAATATTACCAGTAATGAAACTGAATCAGTAATTAAAAACGCCCACAAATAAAAGTTCAGGACTAGATGGCTTCACAGGTGAGTTCTATCAAACAGTTAGAAATGAGTTAATGCCTATCCTTCTCTAACTTTTTCAAAAAAACTGAAGAGGAAGGAATGCTTTCAAACAAATTTTACAAGGTCAGCATTACATCAATACCAAAATCAGACAAGTACAGCACAAAGAAGGAAAAGAGAAAAGAAAATCACAGGCCAATATCCCTGATGAACATAAATGGGAAAATCCTCAACAAAATGTTAGCAAACTGAATTCAACAATACTCTAAAAGGTATATATACTGTAATCAAGTGGAATTTATGTCAGGTATGCAAGGATGGTTCACTATCCACAAATCAATCAATGTGATACACAATATTAACAAATTGAAGAGTAAAACTCATATGATCATCCTAGTAGATGACAAAATTCAGCATCCATTTATGATAAAACAACAAACAATTCTCAACAAGGTGGGTATAGAAGCAACATTTCTCAACATAATAAAGGCCATACATGACAAACCTATAGCTAACATTTTTATCAGTGAAAAGCTGAAAGCATTTCCTCTAAGATCAGAAACAGGATGAGGATGCTCATTCTTGACACTCTTATTCAACATAGGATTGGATGTCCTAGCCATGGTAATCAGAGAAGAAAAAAGAAATAAAGGAATCCAAATTGGAAAAGAAGTAAAACTGCCACTGTTTGCAGATGACATGATACTATATGTAAAAAATCCTAATGAGGCCACAGAGAAATGATTAGAACCCATAAATGAATTCAGTCATGTTGCAGGATCCAAAATTAAGACACAGAAGTTTCAGATAGTTTGTTACCAATGTACAGAATTACCATATTATCAGAAAGAGAAATAAAGAAAATAGTACTGTTTACAACAGAATCTAAAAGAGTAACATACCTAGGAATGAATCTAAGGAGGTAAAAGACTTAGATTTTGTAAGACACTGATAAAAAATAAACTGAAGACAACACAAATAAACGTGCTCATCAACTGGAAAAATTAATACTGTTAAAGTTACCGTACTACCGAAGGCAATCAACCTACAGATTCAGTGCAATTTCTATCAAAATACAAAGGGCATTTTGCACAGAATGAGGACAAATAATTCTAAAATTTGTACGTAAACACAAAATACCCCAATAGCCAAAATGATCTTGAGAGAGAAGAACAAAACTGGAAGTGTCACACTCCCTAATTTCAAATTATACTACAAAGCTACAGCAATCAGAAGCAGCATGGTACTGGCACAAAAACAGACACGTACATCATCGGAACAGAACAGAGAGCTCAGCGGGAAACCCATGCTCAAAAGGCCAGTTATTCTGTGTCAAAGAGACAAGAACATAAAACGGGGAAAAGACAGCATTCTCAATAGAAGTCACTGGGAATACTGTACAGCTATATGCAAAAGAATGAATCTGGACTACTTTCTCACAACATACACAAAAAATAAACGTAAAATGGACAAAAGACTTAAACGTAAGACTAAACCTTAAAACTGCAAGGAAACATTGGCACTACTATGTCCTCTGACATTGGTCTTAGAAATGTCTCTTGGATCTGTTTCCTCAGGCAAAAATAAACAAATGTAACTACACAAAACTAAAAAGCTTTTTATACAGTGACGGAAACTATCAAGAAAACAGAAAGGTCCTCTACTGAAGCTGCAAATGATATATCCCAAAACAGGTTAATAGCCAAATATACAAAAGACTCATACAACTCAGTATCAAGAAAACAAATAGCCTGATTTTAAAAATGGGCAGAGGACCTGAACAGACAATATTTTACCCAAAAGACAGATGGCCAACGTATATACGTGGAAAAGATGTTTAACATCACTAATCATCAGGGAAATACAAATCAAAAGTACAACATCACCTCACACCTAGCACAATGATAACAAGACAACAAATAGAAAGTGTTGTAGAGGATTTAGTGAAAAGGGACCCCTGTGCACTGCTGATGGGATTGTAAATCACTACAACCATTCTGGAAAACAGCAAGGAGATTACACAAGAAATTAAAAGTAAAACTGTCATATAATTCAGCAATTTCACTTCTGAGTATTTATTTAAAGAAAATAACACTAATTCGAAAGGATACATTTACCCACTGTTAACTGCGGTGCTCAATAGACACATAGATAAAGCATATGTGATATACATAAAATGGAATACCATTCAGTCATTAAAAAATAAACCTTGGGACTTCCCTGGAGGTTCAGTGTCTAGAGCTCTGTGCTCTCAATGCAAGGGACTCGGGTTCGGTCCCCGCTCAGGGAGCTGGATCCCACACGATGCAACTAAGGCCTGGCACAGCCAAACAAACAAATATTTTTTTTTTAAAAACTGTCATTTGTGTTAACATGATTGAATATGGAGTGTATTATGCTAAGCGAAATAAAGCAGACAGAAAAAAGATAAATACCATATGTTCTCACTTACACAAAACAAAAATATAGACACAGAAATCAAACAGGTGGTTGCCAGAGAGAGGGGAAGTGGGGAGAAACAGGTGAAGGGAATTAAGAGGTACAAATCTCCAGTTATAAAATAGATGGAACAATGAGAATGTAACATAAAACATGAGAAACAGTCAGTAATAACATAATAACTTTGTGTGGGGACAGACAGTCACTAGGCATTATGACACTGATCACTTCATATATATGTAAAATGTCAGTCATTAAGCAAGCCGATAAACAAATGTGAAAACTTAAAAATATTTATGGCAAAGTCTGTAAAATTGAGAAGGATTCTACTTAAACTGTTTCACAAGTGTCTTTCTCACACTATAAAGTACCGAAAACTGGAACTCTCTGATGATGCAGTTGGGCTGTGGTCTGTGGAAGAAAGATGACCTGAAACTCCCACCAGCATCTCTTACACAAATGAACTGCCCTGGTCCTTCAGAAGATTCATGAATAAATGGGTGTTTATATAATTTTAAATTATGCAAATTCCTTGGGTATTTTATTTTACAGTACTCCAGTCTTGATCCTTTCAATAAATGGATACTAATCTCTTGAGGGGAGAAAGGAGGGGCTTCCCTGAGCTACAAGTCTACTTTGTTGTTCTTCAATAAAAGTTTTGGACCCCCTTTATAGTTAACAGAATCCAAAGGTCACTTGTGTTTTAAAATCTTGCTATTATTTCAGCTTTTTAGGTTAATTGATCAATTCACAATACAAGATTAAAGTGGTACAAGCTGAAAAAATGATATGCTGTTTTACAGTTTGAATAATGACAATCATATTGCCCAACTATGGCCTCAGGAAAAACAATCTAGAAGCTAGAAGGCCTTTCCAAACTGTAAAAGACTGTGTTTTGCATTTGACCAGAGACAAACTATACAATAAAATGTACTGATATCAACTGCACTTAGTAAATGCTATACCTGTGAATTTATATTATCCCTATTTGACAAAACGATTGGCAGTAGCTTAAAATGAAAGAAAAGGTTCACATTCGCTAGTTGTAAGACAATAAGATGACTCCGAACTTTGCTCTAAAAAGACAAAACAATGCTTAAAATAGTCTTCCTTCCAAAAGCCACATTATATGAAATGTTCAAAGTTACTATTATAAAGTCCCCAGAATTTAAATATCCTTTCTGTTAAAAAAAAAAAAAAAGTATCACTGTCCGTTAGTACAGCTGAATGCCAACACAAGCATAATTCTGAGTTTGGTTCATACACTTTGGGGACAACAGTATAATCACAGAATGAAAGCGGAAGCCGCTCAGTAGTGTCTGCCTCTGTGTGATTGTACCGTCCATGGAATTCTCCAGGCCAGAACACTGGAGTGGGTAGCCTCTCCCTACTCCAGGGGACCGTCCCAACCCAGGAATTGAACCCAGGTCTCCTGCATTGCAGGCAGGTTTATACCAGCTGAGCCACCAGGGAAGCCCCATAATCCCAGAAAGCTACCCCAAATCCTGGTCTGTGTGTTCTAATAAACTGAAGTAGGAAAAAAAATGGATCTCAATTTAAAAACTGTTACAGATTTGATTGAAATATAGCCTCTATCCCAAAGCTGTTGGAAAATGTGATAAAGCATCAAATCAGCATAAAATAAACACAAAATTAGTGCTTAAAGTCCCAGGCTGGCATCATTCCTCACCATCATAAATTTTAAAATGACATTATTTGATTGTTTATTTAAAGACAGGGCAAATGTTGAAGCATATTACTTTATATCTTGAGAAACAAAAAAGAAAACTTAATATAAAATATTAATATTATAGTGGCTCTAAACTGGGCTTCCCTTGTGGCCCAGCTGGTAAAGAATCCACCTGCAATGCAGGACACCTGGGTTCCATTCCTGGTTTGGGAAGATCTGGATGGGCTACCCACTCCAGAATTCTTGGGCTTCCCTTGCGGCTCAGCTGGTAAAGAATCCACCTGCAATGCGGGAGACCCCGGTCTGAGTTCCGGGTTAAGATCTCCTGGAGAATCTAAACCAAAGTTTGGCTCTAAACCAAAGTTTCAAAATAATAAAAATTATATATTTACATATAATAAAATCCTGAATGACACATATACACTTAGAAATTAGACCAGTGGACTGTATGACTGCCCTTTAGCAGCCAACTGAAACACAGTGGCCATGACACGCCTCTGACCATTTGGAGCTTCTACCCTCACTCTGAGAGCAGCTTTCTTATAAAACCTAACTGGGGACCTAATTGTCAACTTCCACACCTTGCTGAGGGGAAACAAATACACGTGGCAGCAACACAAGTTAGTAAAACCATTCCGGAGTGTAGTATGGAATTATTCATTCCTCCTTTTATATATTAAGGGTCATCCTATGTGCCAAAGGGTCCTCTAGATCCCCGTAAAACAAGATGAACAAACTAACAAAGATTCCAGTGAATAAGCCCTATGATACAGAAATCCTATCACTGCAAACACAAACAGGAAAGGCTAAATAAATTATGGTATTCAGACACAGAGACGTGATAAGATGGTATTTTCCTTGAGATGTAAAGGTTGCAAGAAATAACGCAGAAGTAAAATAAAGTCATGGAGCAGCATGATGAATGACCCTTTCTACACGATTATTCTGTATTTCTGACACATTCTTGTATCACTTTGGACTCAGTATCTTTCTTTTAAAACAGTAAGTTAATTGTCAAATGATTTGTAGGAATGAGGTGATAGTATCTGAGGCTTTGTGGGTGTGAGGTTTTTACCAAGGAAGTTTACCCACAGACGTCACATGTACAAGAACATAAAGGCAGAATACAAACTTGGTGATGTAGGAGTGCTGTGGGTTAGATATTTTGGGCAATCAAGCAGCTATTTAAAAAACTGCTATGGATTAGTACATGTGAAGCATGAGACTAAATGTGTTATTATCAACCTTAATAATAAAAGGGAGGGAATGACTTCATAGGGTTATCATAATGATAAAATGGTACAATATATGTACAGTGCTTTACATTCATAGATGCTGTTATTATTTTAATTGCCAGCTATTATTAAATACTTCCAAGTCAGAAAATATGTACTTGTAAAATATTTTGCGATTTTTTTCTTTAGTATTATATATTAAAATTCTCTAACTGAGAATGCCCCTCCTTCCGACAACAGAGATTCATGCTTAATCAACTTTCATGATTGGGTGCTAAGCAGTGTTTCTCATACCATGGTGTTGATACAGAGTTATGCCCAGAAATAGAACTTACAGAAACTCATGGCTTCATACACTCTATGGTAAACATCCAAGAAGAAACTTCCTAGAAAAACATCCAAGAAGCACTCTTTGCCATCAACCACAGTATGAAAATAGGCAGGTGGTCCATGATCTTGGAAACTGTCACCAATTTAAGCATATTTTAGACGGGACACAGAATTACTAATGATTTACATGTTCTGAAATCATTTCTTCACAATGCAAGTTTAAGACTTTTTCTGACTACACACTTAACTCCTACAGGAAATTACAAAATGCCTACCTAACCATCGGTACTTGGAAAGTGAATTATGAAAACATAGCTGCAAGAGACAGAGGAAGCAGCAAGGGCTTTAGAGGCATATCTGGTAATCTAGATCTCCTTCCTAAATATCTAGTAAGGAAATGGAGATTTATAAAGAAAGACAGGGAAGCTATCTGTTACCCCAAAGCATTCTGCAAATGTCGTCAAACCATTAGTCTATTCAGAAGTCAGAAACACAAATGAAAAACTTAGGCAAAAAAATGACATAATGTGAGATAAACATAGTATGTGTCGAAACAAAATTTAAAACCTAGTTTTTTTTTTTAAAGGCCCAAGTTTTTTGTAAAAAACTATCAAAATTTTCCATCAGAAATTAGTTTCAAAAGAAAATGCTAAAAAAAAATCCTGAACAAGATTTCAATGCTAAATCAAATCTTTGTTTCATGAAATTAAAAGGTTTAATAATGACACATCATAAATGTGACAGAAGAAATCAGTCATATGATTTTCAAGTAAGAGTTTACAGCATTAGTTTCCCACAGTTCTAAAATGTAGTTTTAAAGTCAAAAACAGATTTTTCACATCTTTCTCATTTAAGGACCCCAAAGACTTATAAATTTTTAACTCCATCTCCCCAAGCTCTATAAATTCTCTTTTTGTAGACTTTCTGATGTGTGGATTTGATCTATATACAATTCAACTAAAAATTAAATGCACAATCTTCAAAACCTCTAAATCTTTTACAGTTGTGCAGTTGAAGATGAAAGACCATGTATACAAATGTTTGAAAGAATATAAACCTTCCTATGTAGGATGGAAAACAAGAGGCTCAGTACTTCTTCTTAAATCCATCCTAAGGGATTCTATTAAAATAGTATGTTCCTCCAGCAATCCCATTACAATAGATATAATACTGGGAACAGAAAAGATTTATGGTCAGACAAAGTCAATAATAATTTTACCACTACTAAAAATAATTAGTACTTTAAAAAATCTTTTGAAATTAATTACAGGTCTATTATCTCAGTTTATACTCTAAAACACCATGTAAGGTAGTTTTATCTTCACTTGATGAGTGAGAGGATTGAGTTATAGAGACATTAAGTAGAAGGGTCAACAATATTATATACTGAGGTAGTTAGTAATGAGTTAGCAATGTAATGAGGCCAGATTACTTGTTCCTACATCCAGGACCTCTCTGCCAGACAAAGAATAAACACAGCTAGTATCAGTGAGCATTCAGGAGCTAGTAATTTGCTAAATATTAACTTACTTAGTTCTGTAAAATACAACTCCATTCAACCATTTTACCACATCCATTTTTTACAACACAGAATAATGGCTTAGTCTGATAGTTAAACCAAGTTAAGTAGCAGATCTAAGTGGAAGTCAGCATGATTACAAATAAAAAGTTCATGCTTCTTCCCTAAGAGAAATAACTTAAAACTAGAAATAACTCAGAAATTAAGATAAGCACTCCTTCCCTACTACTTGTCTACATAAACACTTTCTTTTTTTTAAAAGTTTGAATTTATTTATTTATTTATTTTCAATTATTTGGCTGCACCAGGTCTTAGCTGCAGCATGTGGGATCTAGTTCCCTGACGAAGGTTCGAACCTGTGCCCCCTGCATTGGGAGCTCAGAGCCTTAACCACTGGGCCAGCAGGGAAGTCCCATAAACACTTTCTTATATGAGAAAGCGGGGAGCAGAATGAATTCAAAACACTGGGTAAATTTAGGCCTGGTCTGCAAATTCTTAGTGTTTTGACATTCTTACACTTCTGTCTAACCCTGAACTCATTGCCCAAGCAGCTGCTTCTGCAGGCCAAAACCAGAAAGCCAGATTTCAGGAAGAGGACCACTCACCTTGTCTAACGTTGTTTAGTAGAATATGTCTGTGGAGAGATTGAAAACACTCAAAAACATTGTTTCTCAGAGTATAGAGACTGTCCACACAAAAAGGGAGACTTCACTCAAATCAGTTGGAAAAAGACTGCATCATGGAACCCCAGAGCTTTGGGTCACAATAAATTTAAGCACAGAAAAAGCTTTGAGCGGTATTGCAGAACAAAGGCCTATTTCACTTGGCATGGCCACATAATTCTCAAGCATAAGACCTATTAATATTCTAGGGAACAGCTTCTGATATTTCAGACTTGATTCTGAAAATAATCTGAGTTGGAAACACACTGTGCTTTTCTCTTAGGACAATTACTGCAGGGTGAAATCTTTAGGGCATTATCTACGAGGTACAGACCTGTATATATAGCACATTATCCTAAAGGTATAGACCAGAAATAGCTCCAGGGCAGATGAGACCAAACGGCGTAATGTCTGGATGTTAGAACTGGCAGGGCCTTAAGGGTCTTATCATCTCTTCATTTACACAGAAGAAGCAAGAGCCCAGAGGGATGGAGATCCTGCTCCAAGAACCGAGGACCCTGGAAAGCGGCTGCTCTGCTCCTGAGAAATGGCCTCCCCTCAGGAGGACAAGCCCAGTACCGCAGAAGCACGGCAGGTCAGGCTTGCCGTCTCCATCTGGCATTTTCGGCTGGTCCAGTCCAGGGCTGACAGGGAAGAAGGTGAAGGAGTTGTTCTACCTTCTCGCTTTGCTGTTCGGTTCTCAGAGGAACGCCACTTGCCATCTGAGCACGAAATGTTCGCAGTGGGCGTATCAGACAGGCGTTTGACATCCTAAGATGTCTGTGTCCAGGCTAATATATCCACGATTTCTCCCCAACTACTGCACTGACGGGCATTTACAATACCCAAGCATATTTCTAAATTTGATAAGAATCAATTGAGGAAAAACATAAGTACTCTTCACCATATCTATATAGGGAAATGTTTTAAAGTGGTTTTCTAGGAGAAATATATCTATCTATCTATATATATATATATCTATCTTGGAATTCAAGAGGAAATTCTAAGTTTCTATATATGTAGTTATACTATCCCCTGGAGTAGAAAGCTCCAGTATTCTTGCCTGGAAAATTCCAAGGACAGAGGAGTGTGGCGGGCTACAGTCCATGGAGTCACGTACACGCTAAGTCTATATCTACATTCTATCTAAGTATATCTTTATACCCATATATGTGTGTATATAGCTAAAAAATATCTTGACTAGTACTAGTAAATTCTGTTTCATACAGTTTTCAGTTAAATGGAGAGTTTTTATTAGAACTGACTCAGTAGCTATATTATTTAAAAATTTAATCTGGTTTGTGTTACAAAGGGTAAGAGGTACGGTGAGATGAGGTGGACATTCCTCGACTGTTCAGCCACCCATTCTCTGCTATTCCTAGCTCTCAGCCACCCATCACTATCACGAACGTAGGCAGTGAAGCACTTTCTGGGTATACTTCCTTCGCCTGGTAGAAAGCATCCCAGCCTGGCGAGTTTAGTCACCCCTCACCCAGTGGCACGTTTAGCCATAGTCGCTCACTTCAGAAAATCCTTTCCAGAAATCTACCTTCCCAAAGTCCCACTCATCACAGAAAGCAACCTCTAACCTCTACATTTAAATCTCTAAATTTCACCATCACTCTCTCAAAGACACAGCCGTCCTCGGTTTTAACTTTCCTCCTTCTATGGCCGCCTCCACACCTTACGCCTTCCTTCCCAATGTGAGCCAAACGTCCCAGGGCCAGTCTCCCCCCAGCCCCACAGACGCGTATTACACTAACCTGAAGACACCACCAAAAATGCAGGAGACCAGAAAAGGAAGAACTTCTGAGCCCTCACTCCTTTGGTTTTCTGCATCCTCAAGGTCCTTCCCCACAGATTCAGGGCAAAGCAAGTTGAGAATCACAGGCGTACATTCACACATCTTTTAGAACAAGACCGTCTTTTAAAATTAAAATTATTTTAAAAGGCTGTTTATTTTCTATTAATCTCTTACTCATGCTTTTATGACTAATAATACACATCTGAATTCCGCTAAGATCATTTATGTCTTGGGGGCGGGGTGGGGGGGAGGAGAGAGAGATTAGCTGAGAAAGGGGCTCCTCCCTGAGAACCAGGACTTCCCGCCACACCGCTGAGGCCCCAGCCATCGGCTGCCCTTCTCTGGCCCACTCAGCCACAGTTCTAACGGGCAGAATAAGAAAAAAAACCCACCACTTTTCTTCCCAGCTGAGTTCTTTTTGTAACTTTGATATTTAAAGACACGAGGTGACCAGTCACGCCCGTCAAGCTCCCCACGTCAGCACTCACTCTGGCTGCCTCCGGCCCCCAGCGGGCCGCGATGACCATGTTCTCCCGCCAGCCTCCGCTCTGCGCAACTGTGTCCCTCATCAAGCATGGCATACAAACTGCTATCCAAGTCAAGAAACCCTGAGTATTCTCACAGGTACAGACTCAATGAAAATCATGGCTTTCACTGCTGCAGGTGCGGGCTTCCTTCAGCCATTTAAGCTCTCTAGGTTTCATTTTTCCTACTTAAAAAAAAAAGCTGGGGGAAACACTACTCATGCATAAAACACTCTGAGCGCCCCAGATGAAAGCCCGAATATATAAGTGTGATGCGTGTTTATTGCCTCTTCTCTGATGAAAAGTGGCAGCCTTCTGCTTGCAATGGGATTAGAAATTCTGACTATAACGGAGAAGAGAGAAGCACAAATGAGTAACAAGCAGTCAGAATAAATAAAACTGAAAAGATTGAGAGCACTCCTTTTACAAAAGGAACATCAGTTGCAAAACTTGTGGTTTAATTTGGTATGCTTTCCACTTTTAAAAAACTGGGCTTCATTGCATGTATAATGAGCTACAAGCAGAAGGTACATTCAGTAGTACATGAATAAAAAATGACCTTTTCATTTGCTCTTCCATAGCCTGGCATTCCTATATTATTAAAAATATATTAAAGATTAAGTAAGCATATTAGCATACAGACATCATGCTCATGTGGCCATGGATACGAAGCTATCCAACATAAAGTTAATAGAAATCCATCTATATAAAATTTATATTTATAATACTATAGGTATCAATTAAAAAGAATATTAACTTTTCTAATAACAAACTCAGTTATTCCATAAGGGATGAAAAAGAAAAGAATGAGGAGAGAATCAATAAAGAGAGCTACAAATAATTCCAAGCTCTTCACTAGCTGGGAGTGAGCCCCATTCCGTGCTACAGGAAACATTAAATAGATAAGCTCCCTAGCTTAATGGAACTCCATACTCTCCAACTAAGATTTAAAATACTGAGGCAATTTTTATACCAACATTTCTTGGGGGACAATAAAGCATTTAATAAATATTTTCATTTTCAATAAAGTATTTATTCCTTTCTATGGTTTAATTCCCTCTCTCATTTTTCTTTTTGACATATAAAACATAAATTTACAGGACATTAAGAGAACGGACAACAAAGTAATTGCAAAAACATAAATATCTTAAAATTACCCAGTTTCCAAAAGACAGGGCTTTCCTTTCACTTCATTATTATGTAAGCAATACAGGTTCATAAAAAATTGAGAGTTCAGCAAAGTGAAATGAAGAAAAACGGAGAATCCTCTAAGTCTAATGCAGTCAGCGGTCACTTCTTCTGTATTTCCTTTACTGTTTTCCAATACCCAGCCTTTTCTGCTTGCATGTGTTTTTCTTGTATCTCGTATACTGTTACAGTGGAGACACAATGTTACATCATGCTCTTTTCCGTTAATATGTCAAGCTGCATTTTATACCCAGGGTGTATGTTTATTTTCTATTTAAAGTTCATTTTTCCTTTAAAAAAAAAAGTTGTTTCTTCTATCAAAATGGAAAGCTGACATACCCTAAAACTCTTGTCACTTGTTCTACAGACTGTCCCTCAATGGCTTGACAAATGATGGTGATGGTGCTACTTGGAGCACTCCAAGGAAAGCAGACGTCAGAGTGCACTGGTATATAAAATTAGAGGGTCTACCGTTTCTCCTAGTCAACCAAGTAAGGACTTCGCCTCATATCTCAGTTACAGGAAAGCGTGAGGCAAAGGAGGGTAAGTATAAGGTAAAGGCTATTCAGTAACCTTGGCTTAAGTTGGCTTTTAAAGATGTGAGCGGTCACTTTTTCTTTTCAGCAGCTCTTCCACCCTCTGGGTACCCTCAGCTTGCTGCTGTTAACATACAAGGAGATAAGAAGCCCAGTCTTAGAACTACTATTCCCAGTTTGTCAGATTAACCAACGAAGGATCTGTGTGTGAACACTGAAGTATGAACGGGAGAGAAACTCCTTCATATACGCATTCATTAAAATGAATAAAACTCTTCCTGATGTTTAAGAAAATTAGATAAGATGAAAACCACACAAAGAGAAAGACTAACTTGAAAATTTGGGGGGGACAAACCAAATCTTTACTTTTAAAATGATGTAAAATCAAAACAGACATTTATAATAGATGTGACTTTGCTTTCTCTGTTGTTGTTTTGGATGAATAACAATAGGGTTTTTTTTAAAAACAGTTTGCTATGAACAAAATTTATCATCTACTGATGTATTATTTCTCAGTTTATTTTTCTTATTATCTCTCAGAGATAAATGGCAATAACAAAGACACATTAAAATGACACTAAGAACAGCTTTTTATAGTTTTAATTATTTTTTTCCTTTCTGGCAATAAAAATGATGTGGTATGTTTGCATGTCATATATTGAAACGCAATAATACTGTTTAAAGATTCATAATTGTGAAGATAATTTTTATTTGATATTTTAAATATGAACTAGATTGCTTCCAGCCCCTAATAATGTAGTCCTGTTTACGAATATATACAATAGACACACCTCTATTTATGTCAATCACTTACTGTGCTTTTTATTCTATTCTGAGGCAGAATACGTCTATTCTGCATAGACATAATATTCTTGTATTAGTCCATCAGGTTTCACTGTCTGAGAAATAATTTCACAATCTGTAGTGTAGATAATGAGCACTCATTTCCTGTGTCTCTTGGGGACTGAGCTCAGCCTGGTCTATGAAGTCAAAACAGAAGAACTGAAATGAAAATCCAAGACAAGGGAGCCCTGGTTATGGCCATGGAGGACGAGGGCATTTGAGGGTGCCCAGCGGAGGTCTGGAAGGGCTCCCCAGGGCAACACTTCATCTGGATCATTACAGCTTGGACCCAGCCCCAATCTTAGCACTGGAGAAATGATTTTGTACTTAGAGTAAAACTGAAAAGTCTCTTTGGGATAAACCCATGGAAATCAAATTCCTATATAATGCTAAGTTATTAACCTAGAAGAGAATAACACATTACTGTAATGCAAGCTGTGTATTTCTGAGCTCTGTCAGGTTTAGCGCACCCTCATCCACATGGAAATTTCCAGTACAGCATTGGCACTGTAGACAGAGTTAAGACGGAAGAGGCTTGATGGTTTTTATCTCAGGCTTCCTAGGCTTAACCTGTTCAGAGAAGTCTTCCTTCCTACAGCTCCCTTTTGTCAGAGGTTCTCAACCAGCTTCTTTTTAATTTTAACTTTTTAAACATAATTTTAATTTTAAACATTCTATCTACTACTAGATAGACATTACATTTAGATGATAACAACAATAAGATAGTGAAAATGAAGTCTACCTCCCTCTTCTATCCCTAGATGCCCAGTATCTTTCCCTGGAGGCCAGCTATGCTACTAGCAATTTCTTGAGTAGCCTTCCAGAGATAATCTATGCATTTATAAATATATGCCATACGTGTGTACACATATATGTGTATCCTACATATATATACACACATATACATATGTATGTATATATATGCAATTTGTCTGCCTATAAATACCATATGCTGTTTTGGCATTTTATTTTAAAACTTTCCATATATAGAAATTTTTAAAGTGTACATTGGACATACAAATAACACATACAGCAAATATTCTTAAATATTATTTCACCTATATGACAGTTTATCTGTTAGATAAATACCTTGAAATGGAATTCTGGGTCAAAATATACATACATTTTAAATTTGGAAAGTAACGCTAATTTTTGGTTATATTTTATAATGGTTAAAACTTAGAATTCAAAAACACAACATGGCAATTAACTCCCTGCATGCTATAACCATAGAATGACTTATTGTGAATTTTTACAGATGGGAAAGACAATTCAAATTTAATATATTTTGCTTCTAATTACCCTCTCATTCTCCAAGGTAATAATTCAAGGTATATGATTGGTTACTGAACCCTAGAAAATAGGCCATCAATTACATGAAGTATACTGCCTGATAGATGAGAAAGCAAGAAAAATAATTGGATCGAACATGAAAGAAAAGATTTTAAACTTAGGGTTTAAAAGGGTTCCGTTTTCTAGTAACTTTGTGGAGTTTCAGGGCAAAACTCCTCTTAAGCAAGAGGTGATGAGAATAAATTTTTTAAAAAGTGAGAAAAGTGAAATAAAATTACCAGGGCTCTCTGAACTAGAAATTCTGACATTACACATAACGTCTCATATGAGGAAGGAATGTTGGTCAAGGCAAATACTGAGGGAACCCGGGGAAGAAAGGATTCATAAGCGGACTGGGGAGGACTGAAGATCAGGCTTCTGGAAGGAATTCTCACTGATATCCTTACTGGAAAGAAATCTGTCCAAATGCTAAAAAGGGGAAGGGAGGAAGAGAAACTGGGCAGACCAACCTATGAATCTTCAGACTCCAAACCCAAATGTCTCTACTGAGAAAAAGAGAGATATCATGACACTGATTAACAGAAGGCTATGAAATCTCAGAGATCATTCACACTCCACTAACACTGCTACAAAGTCACTATGTTGGGCTAAGGAAACATACTTTTAATATCCAAGATTTAATAAATGTTAAAGTTGTTTTTTAACATAAAAACTAAATATATAGATTACCTTTTCAGTATTTTTTAACTTAAAAAGTCTGGGATATAAATAGTTGGCATGGCCTGACCCATGCATATGACCCCCACTGCTTTATCAGAAGCTAAATAAAAGGATCCATCATAATACTTATAATTTCCATCCTAAAGCGACTTCAAAAAAAATATAATTCTAGAGGACTGTAATATAATTTCTTTAACTTACCTATATATTAATTTTCCTGAATATAGCAGAATATAAACTAGGTTTAATCATATAATTTACATCTAAAATTTAAGGACAGTGTCAAACTATTAAAATGTTCTTTTAATTATGTATTATTTTGGGAGGGAGTCAATTAAAATTTTCCACCATTTTACTATCATTTATACAAACCTGCTCATTTTCACAAAGCTATCACTTATGATTTATCTGAAGAGGAATTTAAGAATTTCTCACTATTATCCTCAACTATTCAAAACACAACAAAAACTCCTTTATATTTTCTGATTACTATTTGAAAGCAAATGAGAATTATCTTAAATTAAATGGAACATTTGGATCTTGAAAATGAGCTCCAAGCATTTAAATATAAAAGTTAAATAATAGTTTAAAGCAAAAAATATATTTTACAAATGAAATTGTTCAGTTCATTCTCTGAAATGAATTATTAATTTTCATCTTGTATCTACAATAAAGGTCACAATACCATATGACTGAATCTACACAATGTTTTAAATAGATGTCTTAAAATATATAATCTAGACTTATCTCATGTTTGTTGAATAAATATTCTAAAAGAAATGTGATGGATACCATTAATAATTTACATAACAGAAAAGTCTATTATCATTATCATATCAATATGGATTTTTTAGGTAATTGTTTTGTTCAGTCACTAAGTTGTGTCCGACTCTTTGTGACCCCATGGACTGAAGCACTCTAGGCTTCCCTGTCCTTCACTATCTCATGGAGTTTACTCAATTCATATCCACTGAGTCAGTGATGCCATCCAACCATCTCATCCTCTGTCTTCCCCCTCTCCTCCTGCCCTCAATGTTTCCCAGCATCAGGGTCTTTGCCAATGAGTTTACTCTTCATATCAGGTGGTCAAAGAGCTGGAGCTACAGCTTCAGCATCAAACCACAGCTTTGACTATATGGGCCTTTGTCAGCAAAGTGATGTCTCTGCTTTTTATATGCTGTCTAGGTTTCTCACAGCTAGTCTGGAGAATTCCACGGACTGTATAGTCCATGTGATCACAAAGACTCAGATACGACTGAGCAACTTTCACTTTCACTTTTCTCTAAGTTTTTTTCCCAAGCAGCAAGCATCTTTTAATGTTGTGGCTGCAGTCACCATCTGCAGTGATTTTGGAGCCCAAGATAAAGTCTGTCACTGTTTTCACTTTTTCTCCATCTATTAGCCATGAAGTAATGGGACCAGACACCATAGTCTTAGTTTTTTGTTTGTTTTTTTTAATATTGAGTTTTAAGCCATTTTTTCACTCTCCTCCTTAACCTTCATCAAGAGGCCCTTCAGTTCCTCTTCACTTTCTGCCATTAGAGTGGCATCATCTTCATATCTGAGGTTATTGATATTTCTCCCATTAATCTTGATTCCAGCTGTGCTTCATCCAGCCCAGCATTTCTCATGATATACTCTACATGTAAGTTAAATAAGCATGGTGACAATATTCAGCCTTGATGTACTCTTTTCCCAGTTTGGAACCAGTCTGTTGTTCCATGTCCAGCTTTAACTGGTGCTTCTTGACCTGCATACAGATTTCTCAAGAGGCAGGTCAGGTGGTCTGGTATTCCCAGCTCTTGAAGAATCTTCCACAGTTTATTATGATCCACACAGTCAAAGGCTTTAGCATAGTCAATGAAGCAGAAGTAGATTTCTCTCTGGTATTCTCTCGCTTTTTCTATGATCCAACAGATGTTGGCGATCTGATCTCCGGTTCCTCTGCCTTTTCTAAATCCAGCTTGAACATTTGGAAGGTCTCCGTTCACAGACAGCTGAAGCCTAACTTGGAGGATTTTGAGCATTACCTTGCTAGCATGTGAAATGAGTGCAATTGTACGGTAGTTGTTGGCATTGCTCTTCTTTGGGATTGGAATGAAAACTGACCTTTCCCAGTCTTGCAGACACTGCTGAGTTTTCCAAATTTGCTGGCATACTGAATATAGCACTTTAAAAGAGCATCATCATTTAGGATTTGAAATAGCTCAGCTGCAATTCCATCACCTCCATCATCTCTGTGTGTATTAATGCTTCCTAAGGCCCTCTTGAGGAGAAGGCAATGGCAGTCCACTCCAGTGCTCTTGCCTGGAAAATCCCATGGATGGAGGAGTCTGCAGTAGGTAGACGGTAGGCTACAGATGGTAGGCTGCAGATGGTGGGCTGCAGTCCATAGGGTCATGAAGAGTCAGACACGACTGAGCGACTTCTCTTTCACTTTTCACTTTCATGCATTGGAGAAGGAAATGGCAGCCCACTCCAGTGTTCTTGCCTGGAGAATCCCAGGGACTGCAGAGCCTGGTGGGCTGCCGTCTATGGGGTCGCACAGAGTTGGACACGACTGAAGCAACTTAGCAGCAGCAGCAAGGCCCACTTGACTTCATACTCCAGGACGTCTGGCTCTGGGTAAGTAACCACACCACTGTGGTTATCTGGGTCATTAAGACCTTTTATGTATAGTTCTTCTGTGAATTCTTGCCACCTCTTCTTAATCTCTTCTGCTTCTGTTAGTTCCTTACCATTCTGTCCTTTATCGTGCCCATTTTTGCATGAAATTTTCCCTTGGTAGCCTCAATTTTCTTGCAAAGATCTCTAGTCTTACCCCCTCTTGATTTCCTCTATTACTTTGCATTGTTCACTTAAGAAGGATTTCTTAATTCTCCTTGCTATTCTCTGGAACTCTGCATTGAGTTGGGTATATTCTTCCTTTTCTCCTTTGCCTTTCACGTCTCTTCTTTCAGCTCTTTAAGGCCTCCTCAGACAATTCCTTTGCCTCCTTGGATCTTTTTTCCTTTGGGGTGGTTTTGGTCACCACCTCCTGTACAATGTTATGAACCTCCATCCATAGTTCTTCAGGAACTCTGTCTACCAGATCAAATCCCTAGAATCTATTCAGCACCTCAACTGTATAAGCATAAGGGATTTCATTTAGGTCATGTCTGAATGCCATAGAGGTTTCCCCTACTTTCTTCAAACCAGTGTGTTCTCTTGGCAAAGCTCTGTTAGCCTTTGCCCTGCTTCATTCTCTACACAAAGGCCAAACTCGCCTGTTACTCCAGGTATCTCCTGACTTCCGACTTTTACATTCCAATCCCCTATGATGGAAAGGACTTCTCTTTGGCATTAGTTCTAGAAGGACTTACAGGCTTCTAGACGGCTCAACTGCAGCTTCTTCAGCAGTGTTGGTTGGGGCGGAGACTTGAATTACTGTGATATTGAATGGTTTGCCTTGGAAATGAACTGAGATTATCCTGTTTTTTTTTTTTGATATTGCACTCAAGTACTGCATTTCGGACTCTTTCTTTTGTTGACTGTGAAGGCTACTCCACTACTTTTAAGGGATTCTTGCCCACAGTGGTAGATATAATGGTCATCTGAATTAAATTCACCCATTTCCATCCATTTTATTTAGTTTACTGATTACTAAAATGTCTATGTTCACTCTTGCCATCTCCTGCTTTACCACTTCCAATTTTCCTTGATTCATGGACCTAACATTTCAGGTTCTTATGCGATATTGTTCCTTATAGCATCAAACTTTAGTTTCACCACCAGACCCATCCACAGCTGAGTGTTATTTACACTTTGCCCAGACTCTTCATTCTTTCTGGAGCTATTTTTCTAGTCTTCTCAGTAGCATATTGGGTACCTACCAACCTGGGGAGTTCATCATTCATTGTCCTATCTTTTTGCCTTTTCATATTGCTCATGGGGTTCTTGAGGCAGGAATACTCAAGTGACTTGCCGTTCCCTTCTTCAGTAGACCACGTCTTGTCAGACCTCTCCACCATGACCCATCCATCTTGGGTGGCCCCACACGGCATGGCTTAGTTTCATTAAGTTACACAAGGCTGTGATCCATTTGATCATTTTGGTTAGCCTTTGGTGATTCTGGTTTTTCTTCTGGAGGCTGTGGAATTGTAGTTCTTGCGTCTTCTCTCTGCCCTCTGATGGATGAGGGTAACAGGCTTGTGCAAACTTCCTAATAGGAGGGACTGGCCATAGGGAAAACTGGGTCTTGCTCTGGTGGGCGGGGCTGCGCTCCTTCCCTGATACAGCTGTTTGCTTTTTAGGTACTAACTATGGTATATTTCACTCACGTTAAATAGATAATATCTACCTCATGTCAATTTATGGTTACATGTGCCCTTCTTTTATGTTCTCTCCACCAGGAACATATATATCATTATATTCCTATTAGTAAGAAATTACTAATAGAGTACATCATGAGAAACGCTGGGCTGGAAGAAGCACACGCTGGAATCAAGATTGCTTGGAGAAATATCAATAACCTCAGATATACAGCTGACACCACCCTTATGGGAGAAAGTGAAGAGGAACTCAAAAGCCTCTTGATGAAAGTGAAAGAGGAGAGTGAAAAAGTTGGCTTAAAACTCAACATTCAGAAAACTAAGATCATGGCATCTGGTCCAATCACCTCATGGGAAATAGATGAGGAAACACTGGAAACAGTGTCAGACTTTATTTTTTTGGGGCTCCCAAATCACTGCAGATGGTGACTGCAGCCTTGAAATTAAAAGACGTTTACTCCTTGGAAGGAAAGTGATGATCAATCTAGATAGCATATTAAAAAGCAGAGACATTACTTTGCCAACAAAGGTCTGTCTAGTCAAGGCTATGGTTTTTCCAGTGGTCATGTATGGATGTGAGAGTTGGACTGTGAAGAAAGCTGAATGGTGAAAAATTGATGCTTTTGAACTGTGCTGTTGGAGAAGACTCTTGAGAGTCCCTTGGACTGCAAGGAGATCCAACCAGTCCATCCTAAAGGAGATCAGTCCTGGGTGTTCACTGGAAGGACTGATGCTGAAGCTGAAACTCCCAATACTTTGGCCACCTCATGCAAAGAGCTGACTCATTTGAAAAGACCCTGATGCTGGGAGGGATTAGGGGCAGGAGGAGAAGGGAACGACAGAGGATAAGATGGCTGGATGGCATCACCGACTCGATGGGCATGAGTTTGAGTGGACTCCGGGAGTTTGTGATGGACAGGGAGGCCTGGCGCAGTGCGATTCACGGGGTCACAAAGAGTCGGACACGACTGAGCGACTGAACTGAACTGAACTGAAGAAATTACTGCACTTCAAAAATATTAGTTCCATAATTGATCACTCAGTGAATACTGAATGAATTAACTGACTATAACATTAAATTTTCAGTTAAAAATGCTACAGCACTCAAAGTAAGTGGTAAAATGAGAAAAATTACTACTATACACAGGACAACAAAAACCTAACAGAATAATTATATTGACAAAAATGTTAGTTTCTATCATCTATGAGATTGAGGGACTCTCCCTTGCAAGGCCTGGGAGCAGTCCTAGCATTATAGTTGCATGGTCCTAAATTTTCATAAGATATTTTAACATTTACTTAGACTACTGCACATTTAGAGCCAATTTTTAATTTGTAATTTTGTGATTGATTTCTTAAGGAGTGGAGGGAAAATTATAAAAGTGGCAGGCTCCACAAACTTGGATCTGCTCCTCTAGAGTTCATTATACTGAGGACACCTGCACACAGGAATGGAGAGTAAACCGACATTTGGGCAAGGAAGAAAGATCTGGTTTGCACTTACAAATATGTGTCATTTCTTGTTAAAAAATCAAAATATAGCCAGTTCTAAGTTATGAGCTAGCACATTACTCTGAAAAACAGTTTATCATCTAACAAATCATGTTGTGAGATTTCCATTAGGTAGGAGCACATTTTCTCAAATTGCAATTTTCATTTCTGGTAATTATTCTTGGACATTTACTGACAGTTAACAGCTGCTGTACTACTTCACTTATTTTATTTCGTGTTGACATTTCACATTTAACTCATATTTTCAGATAGCCTAAGGTGCTTGAAGAAAACAGTACTCTGATATTACTTTTTCAATTCTTTATGATTCATTCAGCATATAAAATATCATCAAGTTGCTGTTCTTGCCTGTGTAATCTAGCATGTCTCATTAAAAAGTGTGCAGTAATTACAATATACATATAACATCCAATTTTCAGTTAAATATTTTGACATACTTATTCTACCAAAATATCAAAAGTCAAACCATCATGAAAGCACCATGAAATACTTTGAGTCAATGAAGTTTTTGTTAAAGCCAGAAAAAAAAAAAAAAGTAAGTTTTCTTTACACACGTGAAATACAAATACTCCTAATTGCTAACAGATTTTTTTTTTGACAAGTGTTAGCCCAAAATGAATGTTTACAACCTATGCTGAGTAATGGACACCTGGAAAATAACATTTACATGGAAACCCCGACACGGTTTTCACCAAAAAAAAATTTTAAACATATATCCATTGTAGCTTAAAGGGGCAATTAGAATATTCTTGGCCTTGGAATGATGTAAGAAAACATTTAAAGAATATCTGATTCTGCTGAAAACAAGATCACAAGATTTTTGTTAAAACAAATGCCTGAAGGTATGAGTGTGATATTACTTACGACACATACACGCACGCACACACACACACCATGGTTACAGCAAGAAATATATATATATTTTTTTAGTTTTCTTTTTTTTTTTTTAATTTTATATTATTAGTTGGAGGCCAATTACTTCACAACATTTCAGTGGGCTTTGTCATACATTGACATGAATCAGCCATGGAGTTACACGTATTCCCCATCCCGATCCCCCCTCCCACCTCCCTCTCCACCCGACTCCTCAGGGTCCTCCCAGAGCACCAGGCCCGAGCACTTGTCTCATGCATCCCACCTGGGCTGGTGGTCTGTTTCACCATAGATAATATACATGCTGTTCTTTCAAAACATCCCACCCTCACCTTCTCCCACAGAGTTCAAAAGTCTGTTCTGTACATCTGTGTCTCTTTTTCTGTTTTGCATATAGGGTTATCATTACCATCTTTCTAAATTCCATATATATGTGTTAGTATGCTGTAATGGTCTTTATCTTTCTGGCTTACTTCACTCTGTATAATGGGCTCCAGTTTCGTCCATCTCATTAGAACTGATTCAAATGAATTCTTTTTAACGGCTGAGTAATATTCCATGGTGTATATGTACCACAGCTTCCTTATCCATTCATCTGCTGATGGGCATCTGGGTTGCTTCCATGTCCTGGCTATTATAAACAGTGCTGCGATGAACATTGGGGTGCACGTGTCTCTTTCAGATCTGGTTTCCTCGGTGTGTATGCCCAGAAGTGGGATTGCTGGGTCATATGGCAGTTCTATTTCCAGTTTTTTTAAGAAATCTCCACACTGTTTTCCATAGCGGCTATACTAGTTTGCATTCCCACCAACAGTGTAAGAGGGTTCCCTTTTCTCCACACCCTCTCCAGCATTTATTGCTTGTAGACTTTTGGATAGCAGCCATCCTGACTGGCGTGTAATGGTACCTCACTGTGGTTTTGATTTGCATTTCTCTAATAATGAGTGATGTTGAGCATCTTTTCATGTGTTTGTTAGCCATCTGTATGTCTTCTTTGGAGAAATGTCTGTTTAGTTCTTTGGCCCATTTTTTGATTGGGTCATTTATTTTTCTGGAATTGAGCTTCGGGAGTTGCTTGTATATTTTTGAGATTAATCCTTTGTCTGTTTCTTCATTTGCTATTATTTTCTCCCAATCTGAGGGCTGTCTTTTCACCTTACTTATAGTTTCCTTTGTAGTGCAGAAGCTTTTAAGTTTCATTAGGTCCCATTTGTTTATCTTTGCTTTTATTTCCTATATTCTGGGAGGTGGGTCATAGAGGACCCTGCTGAGATTTATGTCAGAGAGTGTTTTGCCTATGTTCTCCTCTAGGAGTTTTATAGTTTCTGGTCTTACATTTAGATCTTTAATCCATTTTGAGTTTATTTTTGTGTATGGTGTTAGAAAGTGTTCTAGTTTCATTCTTTTACAAGTGGTTGACCAGTTTTCCCAGCACCACTTGTTAAAGAGGTTGTCTTTTTTCCATTGTATATCCTTGCCTCCTTTGTCGAAGATAAGGTGTCCAGAGGTTCGTGGATTTATCTCTGGGCTTTCTATTCTGTTCCATTGGTCTATATTTCTGTCTTTGTGCCAGTACCATACTGTCTTGATGACTGTGGCTTTGTAGTAGAGTCTGAAGTCAGGCAGGTTGATTCCTCCAGTTCCATTCTTCTTTCTCAAGATTACTTTGGCTATTCGTGGTTTTCTGTATTTCCATACAAATTGGGAAATTATTTGTTCTAGTTCTGTGAAAAATACCGTTGGTAGCTTGATAGGGATTGCACTAAATCTAAAGATTGCTTTGGGTAGAATAGCCATTTTGACAATATTGATTCTTCCAATCCATGAACACGGTATGTTTCTCCATCTGTTTGTGTCCTCTTTGATTTCTTTCATCAGTGTTTTATAGTTTTCTATGTACAGGTCTTTTGTTTCTTTAGGTAGATATACTCCTAAGTATTTTATTCTTTTTGTTGCAATGGTGAATGGTATTGTTTCCTTAATTTCTCATTCTGTTTTTTCATTGTTAGTATATAGGAATGCAAGGGATTTCTGTGTGTTAATTTTATATCCTGCAACTTTACTATATTCATTGATGAGCTCTAGTAATTTTCTGGAAGAGTCTTTAGGGTTTTCTATGTAGAGGATCATGTCATCTGCAAACAGTGAGAGTTTCACTTCTTCTTTTCCTATCTGGATTCCTTTTACGTCTTTTTCTGCTCTGATTGCTGTGGCCAAAACTTCCAAGACTATGTTGAATAGTAGCGGTGAGAGTGGGATTCCTTGTCTTGTTCCTGATTTCAGGGGAAATGCTTTCAATTTTTCACCATTGAGGGTGATGCTTGCTGTGGGTTTGTCATATATAGCTTTTATTATGTTGAGGTATGTTCCCTCTATTCCTGCTTTCTGGAGAGTTTTAATCATAAATGAGTGTTGAATTTTATCAAAGGCTTTCTCTGCATCTATTGAGATAATCATATGGTTTTTATCTTTCAATTTGTTAATGTGGTGTATTACATTGATTGACTTGCGGATATTAAGGAATCCTTGCATTCCTGGGATAAAGCCTACTTGGTCATGGTGTATGATTTTTTTAATATGTTGTTGGATTCTGTTTGCTAGAATTTTGTTAAGGATTTTTGCATCTATGTTCATCAGTGATATTGGCCTGTAAATGGACAACTTGGATGAAATGGACAAATTCTTAGAAAAGTATAACTTTCCAAAACTGAACCAGGAAGAAATAGAAGATCTTAACAGAACCATCACAAGCAAGGAAATCGAAACTGTAATCAAAAATCTTCCAGGAAACAAAAGCCCAGGACCAGATGGCTTCACAGCTGAATTCTACCAAAAATTTAGAGAAGAGCTAACACCTATCTTACTCAAACTCTTCCAGAAAATTGTAGAAGAAGGTAAACTTCAAAACTCATTCTATGAGGCCACCATCACCCTAATTCCAAAACCCAGACAAAGATGCCACCAAAATAGCAAGAAATATTTTTATACTTTTCATAGGAATTTTGTTGTGTTGGGGGAAGAAAGTAAGATAAATAGTAAAAAAACTATATGGAGAACATATTCTAAAAATCACAACTGAATCATGTTTGTTACAACTGCTATATCATTTACTTTCCTTTCTCATGTTAAACCTCCGTTACTTTGTGGAGCATGTATTTTAAAAGGTGGATACTGAAGATTGAGGAGACAGGACTTGGTTTGACTTGTAGTAAGGCTGCTCTAGAACGCTTATTTCATTGTGAAAATGTAAACATTAAGGAAATACTTTTTGATGTCAAGAAGATAAGGTATATGAGTGATGCTGTATGCAAAGAAACAAGGGAAAATCATTTTTAAACGGATAGTTCTGTGTTATCTCTTTTTACTGTGTTTTCATGTATATGCACCATACCAACAGTAGGCCTAAACAGAAAATAAGAACTCATAGGAGACAATTGCAAATGAAATTATCCTCATTAAAAAGCTAGATTCTATAACCCGTAAGTCAGAAAATCACAGAGGTAAACTAAACTTCCTGCTGATACACTGATAAAAGGAAGATTACTTTATTTTTCCTGCTCTTTCCCCTCATCCTGCCCAAGTGCTTCGAATCAGTCAAGAAAGCTGTCTTCCTTTTCTTGGTTTCAAAAGGTATCATGCCCCACACAGCTGGAGGAAGCAATGAGAGCTGAAGACTGCCACGTATATCTTTCTAATTTCAAAACCTTCTTCATGCAGATGACTGAAACCAAGTGCTGATAAATGATTTTTTTCCACTTCATATTCTAGACTGCTAGATATTATTTTGAAGCTAGACAGCACTCCAGTGGTCAAACAACAAAACTAATTTGCAGACTACTCTTATAAAGAGAATTACCCACCTAAATAATTGCTTGCTTCTTCCTCTATTGCTGTCCTAAGATAATTCTTTGGATACATGGCATACATTTCAAATTAAAGTATTATGCATTAAAACAGCAGGTTAAGAACAAGTTTTTCTCCTTATAACAGATTTATAAATGAATCTATCAATGTTGTAAATCTAATCACAAATTACTATATTCACTATGTCATTCTCTTATATCCAATTAGGCCCTGCAAAGGCAAATTCTGCAAAAGATTCAATAACACATCTAATCTTAAGGCTCTGATCAGGTTAAAGTAGTTTCCTTCAGAATTGCATTCATCTTCACAAAGTGTGGGTGTCTTTGAAAAACCGCTATTAGGTTCAGAGACATTAACTTTTAAAAGTACTTTTAACAGGTCTTCCCTATTACTAAAAATCTTACCTTTCGTGCTAGTAAGTGCAAAGAGCTTTTCATAAGAGCATAAAGAAAGAAATTGCCATTAACATGAAAACTGAAAAACTACACCTGAACAGGGTTTATTCAACAAGGGTATACTTCATCACTACCCATGCTTTCAACCCATTTCACAAGATGCATCTGCTTCACCTACTGTCATTTCCATTGCGTAAATCAAAACAGTACTCATTAGTATAAAGTCATTAGGGTAAACCAAATCTCAGTGGCAAGGATCTCAGCATTTCTGGAAACATAGATATAAAGATATCCAAGCTAATGTCACTTAATTAAAAATATAGAGTTTACTCTGGACAGTTTTTACTAACCTTGGTCCTTATTATCCGGACTCGTGAGATTAAGATAATTTAGGGCTGAAGAGTTCAAGTGCAGCAGAGCATAAAGGCCTTCTAAAACAGAGAGGCCCAAATCCAGGATACCCACTACCATATAACTACCACTGGGAAATGCAATTTTAATTGGCAGAAGGATTTTAAGGAAACTTCACTGTAAATAAAAGTGAATCCTGACAACAACAACAAAGAAGCAATTCAGTGATTTTGCAGATAGAGCAGATAAGGCATTACCTCAACACTTTTCTTTTAAAACCAACCAGATGCTGTTGCTGAGTGGAAAGAGTTCTCTGAGCTAATTAGAATGCAAAGCACCTTGAGATAAAATTTAATAAAATAAAAGATCAATTTGTGAAAACATTCCATGTTGCTGAGATACAATGTACCACCATCTATAGATGGCACAGCTAAGACATGCGCAGTCCTCCCACTCAAATCCCCAAGGTGTAACTTACGGCTTGACTGCTAAAACTTGCATTTTAATCAACGTCCTGTTTTTATTGGAGGAGGACTACAGGCATTAAGATGTTCATGACTCGATTATCCTCAATCTGTCTGTGTGAAGTTTTCAGGTAGAAGACAAGGGGACAACACTGACAGGAAGGACAGGCTTCAGGGCTCGATAACATTTGAAAAACAAAACCCATCCGCGTCACCTGTCTCAAGCATCTGCTTGAAATCAGAACCCTTCACCTCGCGGCTGGCATCTTCAGTTGTGAGGCTGGCTGCATTGAAGTGCATGGATTCCGCTTTGGACCAGTGTCAGCCGAGATCCAGACTGAGACCAACCCAATGCCAAACCACCGGCCGCACCCACAGCGCGCGGGGCGGGGTGCGCTGGGAACCAGACCACCCCCTCCGAGCCGGCCCGGAGCCGCAGGGGGGCGGCTCTGCATGCAGCCTCCCCAAGCCCCATCTCCCCAGTCGGTCCCCAGTAAGGAACACACACTTCACCCTCCGCCCTTGTTCCTGGCACAGAGCTCCTAAAATCCTCAGAATTCCCAAAGCACTGAGAGATACGCGTTTGTCTTTTGTTATGTTGGTAAGGTGACTTCTGGATCTCTTTTAAGCAAAGGGCTGATGGCCAGGAGAACCAACCCTGTCATCAGAGGACTGGAACGTTCTGTCCCAACCTCTTTCCCTAACCAGCTCCAGAAGGGGAGATAGGGGCTTAAGGTCTAACTGATGATTTAATCAGTGGTACCATAGTAATGCCTTCCCTGGTGGCTCAGACGGTGAAGCGTCTGCCTACAATGCGGGAGACCCCGGGTTCAATCCCTGGGTGGGGAAGATCCTCTGGAGAAGGAAATGGCAACACTCCAGTACTCTTGCCTGGAAAATCCCCTAGAAGGAGGAGTCTGGTGGGCTACAGTCCATGGGGTCGCAAAGAGTCGGACACGACTGAGCGACTTCACTTTCACTCTTTCACCACAGTAATGAAGCCCCATAAAAATCCAAAAGCATGGTGTCAGTGGAGCTTCTGGGGTGGTGAGCACTGGAGATCTGGGGAAAGTGGCCATATGGTGTGGGGCTCCTCGGCCTCTCCCATCCCCCACCCTGTGCGTCTCTTCCGTCTGGCTGTTCCGAGTTATACTCTTTTATAATAAACCAGTAAATCTAGTAGGTAAAATGTTTCTCTGAGCTCTGTGAGATGATAAAGCAAATTAACTGAACCCACTGAGGGGGGACATTAGAACCTCCAACACGTAGCCAAGTCACTCAGAAGCGCGGGGAATAGCCTGGGCTAGAACTGACATCTAAAGAGAGGGTGGTCTTCTAGGACCAAATCCCTCACTCTGGAATCTGATGCTACTCTGGGTAAACAGTGTCAGAATTGAGCTGAACTCCAGGACGCCCAGCTACAGCTGTCAGAGCTAGTTTTCGGCATGGGAAAGTGTCTCTACACGTTGGAACCAGTGACCCGAATCCTTACCCACCTCATCCCAAACTTGTCCACTGTTTCCTTATTCCCGTCTCCCCGTCTCAGATGGCCTCTCTCTCCGTGTTTCTCCATGCTCAAGATTCTCAGATTCTAAAAGGAACCTCCCTTATTCTATTTTACCCCAAAGTCATCGTCGCATTTTCCTTTCACCTTCTTGAATACAGGCCAAAGCATTTAAACTTGCTGTCCTTTCTGTCTCATCTCTCACTTACTCATTGGTACATCATAATCTAGTTTCCATCCTTCACATATTAGATTATACTCCAGCAGAACTACCTCAGTCATACAACCTCCTGAGTCTATCTCAGGATCTTATCCCAAATAGCTTCCGCAACATCGAGTTCTGTGAAATGGCCCATTCATGAAGCCGCCTTCTCTCTGGCTGTATCAGATCGGTCCTCCTGTCTTTCTGACTGTTTCTTAGTCTCCTAACATGTGTTAGAGGAATTCCCTCAGCTCCCTTGAATGGGGTAACCTCACTTACCCCAAGTGATGTGTGTATTGCTCTTCCTGAGTGATTCCCAAATGCCTCCTTGGCCCTGATCTTTATCTGTAATCTTTATGCCTGCGACACTTGTTTAAATAAACTTCAACTGAGATCTAACATGTTTTTAGACATGTTAGTCATCATCTATATTCCCTCATACCTGATTTTACCAAACTAAAGTTTAAGAGGGCTCATGTGACAAAACATAAAAAGTAAGAGCACTAAAAGAATTCTGACACCCCCTAAGCCCTCCCAAAATATGATATAAATGAGAGAGTTATTACTGCAAATTCAAGTAGGAGCAAAAGCAAGTCAAGAATAGTTACAATGTCATGATCTGCAGAAATATTCCTAGAGAGGATGACAAAGAGTCCTCAGCCATATCTTAATCTCATTCCCTGTTAAGTAACATAACTAACTCATTCCCTGTTAACCCTTTTGCATTAGAAACATTTCAGATGTCTTAGAGGCAAACTAAGCGGCACTCAACCTTCTCGACAGGAAATATGTTGCTTTTAGCAGAAAAATATTATAGAGCTAAACAAAAAAAGGACCATACCTAAAGAGAAAAAGACGTTTTAAAATCACATTAAAAATTACTGAAAAACATGCGCTTCTTTTATGATAGCCCTTTTTTCATTTACACATACTTTTAGTTCAGGAAGAACACTTTTAGCCCTAAGTCAGGTTATTAAAGCTAGAAATACCAGTAAGGCTATATTTTAATGCCATCTCATGGCAATAGCTGGTTAAATGGCAGAGTAAAAAGGAGAAAATAAAAAATGAAAACCCTGTGTCTGTGTCACTACATGTGGACACAAAGCCTAGGCAGAAGCCATGCTTGCTGGGTGAAGACCGAACGGCACTGGCTTGGGAATTTCAGGGCTAAAGTGGGTAAAGCGGGGCAAGAGAAGAGTATTTGAAACATCAGTGATCAGCCTGCTTACTTTCTGAAATATCTATGAAGACTTGAGACATAAGCGATATGAAAGAAAATGTTACTCATGACTTTAACTACTTTCAGTGCTAAGATATTATCTGTAGGAATCTAAACTGAAGACAAAACCTACCATGAAAAACAGTACATAAGAGAAAATGAAGAACAATCAAAACGTGAAAATGAAGTAATCAGCGTGTTCTATGTGAAAGACTCAGCCGATGAAGATGAGGAAACAATATAGCATAAGCTAGTTTTCCTAAAATACAATATGTTAAGGCCTTATTATGGAAAGCATTCAGTACTATATTTACAAAGCATTTTCTATAATGAAATATAATGGAATAACACAGATATAAGTTCTTATCAGGGATTAGCTCAATCCTAACAAAATCAGGCTCCAGGAGTTTTTACCTAGGGAAGAAGGGAAAAAAACCCATGGGGCTGGGGGAATGACACTATTACAGCTTCTATACCTGTCCTTTTTTTTTTTTTTTTTGAACTGAATAGATCACTTTTAATTTCTGCCAAGTGCTCAGTTGTAAGGAGGCATCGTCATTTACTTAATCAATCTCTTATTGTTATACATGGAAATTATCTACAGCTTGTCACAATTGTAAAGGATAATATGAACATCTTGGGGCATAAACCATTTTACTTTATTTTTTTCCATTTATTTTTATTCGCTGGATATACACGTCTTATAATAAGATGGTGTATGACTAGATCATGCAAAGTCAAGATTAAAACCTTTTCTTCCCAGAAAAGGAGGAGGACACAAAGCTATATGGAGGCTCATTCACCCTGCACCCAACATTTACCTATCGCCTGTTAACTGCCAGACTCTGTGCTAAGCAGTCACGAAGACAGTCCTCTCTTTACAGAAACAGACAGAAACCTAGCAACCTGATGGGTGTGATCACAGAGGTTTGTGGGGTGCTATGGAAACCTAGGGGAGATAGACCTAACCCTGCAGTTTTCTTTTGTTTAATGTGAAAGATTAGAATTAGAATTCTAACACAATTAGAATTAGATTTGGATATATTGCCAATCAATTGGGTTCCACAGATGAGGAAGATGCACTCAGGAATAACTGGAAGCAGGGCCAATGAAATCCTCCTTTCTCTGTGTTTCTTTCCACTTCTCTCTCTACACTGGCTTCATCCTTTCAGAATAATTTTCTGCAAAATTCATAACCACAGCCGAGGAAGCTCCAGGGTTGACACCTTCCCAGATGTCACTGGCAACCGTGAGCTGAGTTTACAGTTGATCCAGAACAATCACTGAACAAGCCCTCTCAGGAACACCACCTCAGAGGTCTGAAGGCAAACCCTTCTGAAGTCTGAGCAGATGATGGCTAAGGAAATGGCAACCCACTGCAGTATTCCTGTCTGGAGAATCCCATGGACAGAGGAGCCTGGCGGGTTAGAGTCTACAGGGTTGCAAGAGTCGGATATGACTGAGCAAGGAAACCAGCAGCCCTATTTCAGCAGGACCTGCACTGCCTGGGCGTGCTTTACTAGAATGCCGGGTGCCTCCCAGTGAGGCCAGAGGGAACCGTTGCTGACCACCTTAATTACATTGCTAAAAAAACGATTTGCATAATTATGGGGCAAAGTGATCCTGAAACTCTCTCCACAAGCGCCTTCCTGATACAGGAAGTCTCAGCATATAATTATTGACTCCTGATTAAAAATATAAATAATGTATTTGGTATCTGATGTTCTAGAAGCCACAGGGCAAAGTTCCAATGCTTTTAAAGACAAGACATTCCTTACCTGTGTTTTAATCCTCAACAATACACAAGGACTAGAGAAATTCATTTGAAAAATACACAATACCCTCAAGTTCAAAACTTCCATCATTATTATCCTCTGATTGAAAAAGTTCAATGTGTAGTTATAGACTCACCCGGAAAACATAACCAAAGTGGTTATAAAAATCGGTATGGTTACTGTGTGGGTGCAAGCAGTGAGGTTTTGAAGGATTACCTCACAGGGGATTTAGAAGTAGCCAACTTCTGCATTTCTGGTAGAAGAAAGCAGGCTGGTCTCTTGTTTACTATCCGGATTGCAATGGGCCTCATTTACACAACAATTACTTAGAAGTAGCTCCTTTGAAATGCATTGTGTGATTAATTGACTTGGCTTCAGGAATGCGACGTTGTTTCTACACCGTTGTTCACTTCAGCCTAAAGCCCCCTAGAGCACAGATCCAATTAGGAAACCAGGCAGGGAGGCAGACTACTTCCATATCCGGGACTGAACACCACCCCCTACCGCATGCAGGCTCCTGACTGATTCAGTGCATCCCTGTGACACTGGGGGCGTGGGGGGTGGAAGTGAGCCAGACTTAAAGCAAACATCTTACAGAAGAATTAAAACCAGAAAAATTTAACTTATTAAGAGGTACCTCTTTACCACAAAAGCCTAACTAAGCTAAAACTAAATTTTCTCATAGAAATATAAAGGATAATGATCTAGCCTATGGATTATTCTGGTATATAATGAGAGGAGAATTCTCCTCTTCAAAGAAATGCTTCCAACCATTGTTTCTCCATTGGCAGGGGGAAATCATCCTTAAGTTTTCACAAGGATTTGCATTTCCCATTCTTTCAAGAAGAAATCACCCACTTAGGTATTAGAGGCGAAATCTGCAATCAGCAGAGTCACATACAAAAGGCCCATGCATTCTGAGAAATTAGGGCCCTATCTCCTCGGAGACAAAGGGCATGGACAGTAACACGCAGAGTCCCCGTATAATCACAGGTTCAGACAGTACTCGAGTCTGGCAGGTGAGGCCCCAGTTGCTTCCCGAGGCCCCATCTGAAGCCATCCAGCTTCCTTTCCCTTTTCTCTCTCTTCTCCAGTAACTCTCCACTCTGCCTACTTCGCCATGCTCTAGTGCCCTCTGGGCTGCAAATTCATTAGGAAGAAAAAGCTTAAGCCCAACTCTCAATTCTACACACAAATTGAGGCAAAGAAGCCTCCTGGTGGACCAGACCTCCCAGTTACCAGCACAGGGCCCTGAAGGCAGGAAAACTGGAAGCAGGAAGCACAGCCATAGCTCCAGCTCGCCTCTGTCTCTGACCTTGGGAAAGCTGCGGAGTGTCTCCTGGCCAGGCACATCCTTACACTCACAGACATGCGGAAAAGAAGAAGGGTCACAGATCTCTCAAAGTTCCTCGGGAAATCAAAGCGCTAAAGCACGACAGCTGTGACGCAGAAAGAGCAGTGGGCCAGCGGCTCAGTGGGCCCAGACCGCCGGACTCAGGCCTCAGCGGGGTCATTTCCTGGCAATAAATGCCTGGCTTCTCATCTTTAAAATGGTGATATACCTCACAGCACTATTATAAAAAGTATTCAACACTATCAATAAGCAAGTGCCGAGAAGAACCCTCGGCACATATCAAAGGTTCAGTATGCGTTAGTTGCCCTCATGGTCACTCTAAAACTTTCCAACTACATACAGGTGGACGAAGCTGTTAGGGGAAGCACGCTGATTGAAACCTCCCACCCTGACCAGGCACCAGAGTAACCGCTTGCACGAGCTGTTTTACGACAGGAGGTCCTGGTGAGGAACACGGAACTAATAAGCCTCTACCAACTGGAAGAGTTTGGGAAAGGTCAAAAGGAGACACCACAGGTCCGACCACCTCCCAGAATCCTTCTCTCTAGCATCCATTTGGCTGAGCAATGCGTGCGCCACCAGGAAAGGCTCTGGATTAGAATGATTGGCCAGGGACCAACCGGAAACTAATCCCATCACCATAAAACCGGTAGACTGCGAGCCAGGTGGCAGAGCACTTCTCCTCTGTTCTGGAAAGAGTTCCCTAACCCTCCTGCTCTCCACCCGGGCGCCCTTGCCCAATAAAATCTCTTGCTCTGTCAGCATGTGTGTCTCCTCGGACAATTCATTTCCGAGTGTTAGACAAGAGCCCAGTTTCAGGCCCTGGAAGGGGTCCCCCTTCCTGCAACAAACGGCAACTCTGGTGGGGACTCTTCGCGGCGACTGACATCCTGACCACTCAGGGTACACAGGGGCCAACTTGCCTGCCAATGGACCAGACCCAGCAGCCGCAACTGGGAACGTTTTGTCCCTGGTCTCCTCCTGATGCGGACAATTGACCAGGGTGCCCCGACCCGTAAGCAACAGAGACTTTATTGGCCTCTCTCTCCTTCCCTCTCTCTTTCCTCTCCTTAACCCTTCCTATCCTCCCCTTCTTTCTAGTCCCCCGGTCCTGGACGCAGGAATCTGGTCAAAGGGCCTCAGTCTGAGCTGAGGATTGGAGACTGATCACCTGCTCTTGGCAGAGAACTCGAATTCTGGTTCTGATTTCTGGGAGGGCCGAGATTCAGTCTTCCCTTCTCTGGAGGCCCAGGGAAAAGTCCCATAGGCCTGGGTATCTGCAGGTGGCAGGAGACGTCTGTAAGGCCACCCCTTTGGCCCCCCTTTCCCGCCTCCTCCCCCTTCTTCTTTCAACCTGGCTTCCTTTCCTCCCTCTGAA
Organism: Muntiacus reevesi; assembly: GCF_963930625.1. Classification (NCBI taxonomy): domain Eukaryota; kingdom Metazoa; phylum Chordata; class Mammalia; order Artiodactyla; family Cervidae; genus Muntiacus; species Muntiacus reevesi. The sequence goes on from NC_089249.1 coordinate 282,229,914, forward strand.
ATCTTTGAAGACCTGAAATATTTTCCTTTAAGTGTTAGTACTTGGATCTGAAGTTCTGTGTCTCTATAGGAGATTCTCTGAGAGACTGTATTCTTGTATTTAAGGGAGTGTCTGATGAGGACTGCCAGGTTTATATGCATGTGTTTTAACTCTGTGCTCTGTGTTGTGATTTTTGATGGCCATTTTGTTTTCTCTGACCACCATTTGGTTTAGACCTGCTGTCATTTTGTTAGAACTTGATTTTGTTTCCCTGAGCCTTGACACCAGGGCTCTCAGGGACACTTATCTAGACCATCTCTAACTCCTGAGACTGAGGGAAAATGGGAAAAAGCCTTTAAAAGTTTTATTATTCCAACTGTTTTTTATAAACTAGTAAAATTTATATTGTAAAATCTAATTCATGACTAAACTTAGAAAATGAAGCTAGATCTTGCGTTGTGTCTAAATATGTCTCAGTATGTCTTTATCTCTGGATAATATTTTTGAGATTAACTTGTAAATGAGCTCTATTTAATTGGCTTAAAGAAAGGTAAGCACTTACAAATCAAATAATTCTAAATTAAACAATAAATTCCAGGTTCATGTGAACTGGTAAATATTCAGTATTAAATACCTGATATTAATATTTATTTGTTGACCTATCTAATATAGACATGTCTTAGAGTAATTAAACATTAAGTAGAATATTTTCATTGTACCTAGGTTTAATATAAGTTAAATATTATCTGTTACAAATTTGTCAACAAGGAAATTACCTCGAGTGAAGAAACTTCTAAAAAAATGTAAATGAGGTATGAGCTTTTATATAAACTCTATTAAGAATAATTATTCTTTAGGAATATCTGTCTAAAATAGTCTCTCCAGAATGGTGTAACTTGAATTTCTAAGGGTTGTGCTAGGTGTGCTAAGTATTAGAAGTCTATTGAATAGTTAGGCCAATTCCAAATAAAATAAGATTTTGAAACATTAACTACTAAACATTAATTTCCTTTTACAGAAAAACAAAGAGATTTGGGACTATAAGTGAATAATGTTTGGTGCCATCCTAAAATGATCTAAGATAGCAAGGGTTTTAGAAATCATCACTGGTATTTATGGTCACCAATCTATAAAATGCTAATATAAAAGTTAGTTCTTGGTTGCCAAAGGAAAGTAGGAAGTGTGTTTTCAGTAAAAAAAAAAAAAAAGAAAGAAAAAAGGTATGAAAAATACTAAAAAGAGTTATGCATGATCAGGATTTTCTAAAATTGGATTACAATTAATTAGATAAATGGATTTTGCTAGGAATGATATAGCCATAAGAAAACTGGTTAGAGCCAACTAGGTCCAAGATGGCAGAGCTGACTTTCACTAGACCTTGAACCTTGGTATTTATGCCCACTGTGACATATCAACAAGCTAAATGATACACCCATCAACATTGACTGAATCTGACCAAATGTTCTAAATGCTTTTAATTGATCTTAAAACTTCCTAAATCTAATTCTTTTGAAGTTTTTTTGACCTCTAGCTAACTTTCAGGTGCTTCAGAGGGCCCCTGAAACATCCCAAAGAGAGATATTAAACTGTGTTTATTTGGTTGGTTAAATTACATAAAAGATTATCAAATGAGTAATAAATCTGCTCATGTTATAATGTATTGTAAAATTACTAATACAGATATCCTAGAAATTATATGGAGCTCTTAACATTCTGATATGTACTGGTATTCTAATGGAAAACCTGACGACTTCACAAAAGTTAACAAAAGACTGAATGAACCAGCGAATATGCTTATAACGTTTATGGTTCCTGTCTGAAAAATTACGGGTTTGAATCTTATGTTTTCCAGGAGTAGGGAAAACCTTCCTCTCAAACTAATTATGACAATACTCTGGTAAAATTATACGTTATAAACAAAACAATTATATTTTCTCTCTGACTCCTACAGAAACTGGAAATTCTTAGGTTTCTAGTAAGTTTATTAAATGAGTTAGGAAGGTTATCTCACTAACAGGTACAAAAATCTCAAGGAATTTTTGAGACCTTAAAAAGGAAAGAATTTATCTAGATTTGTTAGGCAAAATCTGTGATAAGTCTTTGGTTTGAGTTTCCCAGCCCTGTTTTATTTTAAAAGTTCAGTCTGAGAGTCTATAAATGCTTCAGCAAAATAAAAAGCCTATAATCAATTATGGTTATATAAATCATCAGACCAAAATTAGTGAAAACAGACCTATTTTGCAAACAAACTAGCCTTAATTTTGTTATACTTGAAAAAATGAGGGTAATTTTAGGGAGAAAAAGATGTTTCAATAAATGTTAACTCCCAGTTTGTTAATGGAGGTCTGCATGTAGTAAAACTCATTTCATGGATAGTTCTTTGCTGTTATGTGATATTAATGTAAAATTTATTTGAATTCTTAAAGAACACCCTAAGTTTGTTTCTGAAGCTTATCTCAGTAATCTATCTTTGGATGAAGATCAGATGCGTCATGATCTGCAACCAGGACTGGAAAAAGACATAGTTTAAGGGACTGTCTCCAACCTGGACGGAAGGACTTTTTTATCAGGTATTCTTAACTAACACATGCACAATGAAACTGAAGGGAAATTAACTCTTAGACTAATTCCCACTTCCAAAGGCCCCAACACTGGATTGGCCTATAGAGAAGACAGCTGACCTGATCTCACCTTAAAATGATGCTCAAACAGAGGAGAAACTACAGTACACCAGGATGAGAAGACAGCGGCATCAGAGGTAGACAGCTTGCCCAAGATGCTGGATCTGATTCATATGGTCATTTATAATGTTTCCTTGACTTCTTATACCTTTGCATAGAAATCAAATGCTTTTCTATCATAGGCCTGATCCTATGCTAGTTTCAGAAATCAATCCAATTGTTGGGTTTGTGGCCAATTACTTTTGTCTAGTTCTGGGTTACCTTTGTAAATTTCTCCACTACACTACAAGACTCTAACTGGTTGGCCCTGAGAAAATTTACTTTTAAAAAATTATAGTCATATTCAGGTCACTATGATACTACTAGATGGGATCCCCTCATTGGGCCAATTAATAATGCCTTCTCTGATTCTGGCCATAAATTTGAGCTTTCTTTTATTACTCAAGCTCAATCAGAGCAACAAGCAGAGTTTCAGCAAAGGAGGAAAAAATCTCCCATAATTATGGGATGGATTTATATAGATAACACCAGGCTATGTAATTTACGTTTAAAGTCTCCTCTGTGTTGGAAACAAATCATACTAAGGATAAACAGTCTAGAAAACTGGGCTATGTGCCTTATAGACAGTGCCAATATATAATTTTCCTGGAAGATAAAGATTCTACAGAGCAGACTAAGTCAGATGATACACTGGGCCACACCTAATGGAAGCTCTTAACTTAAGTCTTCCTTGTGACTTCACTAATACTGCTGGCTATGTTCTTTGTATTTCACCTGTTGTACAAAACTGCTGTTTCTTGCACTGCCAAATGTGTGACTGAGGCCTCTGATAGGATAATATATAGTTCCCTATGAGATCGACGATGGTAACCGTGTAACTCTGGCTATGGGAAGAGGCAACAAGAGGGAATGTTTTCCTGGACCAAGAGGCAATTAGACAGGTGGTCCAGAGAATTTTGGATACTGTTTTATGGCCTAGTCCAGTAATAGCACATTGAGTGGCCTGTCAACAAAATCTTTGCCAAGCCTGAGAATGGACATTCTCAGCACCATGGGATAAAATGGTCATGGAATGCAATCATGGCCACGGCAACTGCTGACTTTCAACGCCCCTGAAAGGAGTTCAGGGTGAGAATCAGGAATGAGGCACTCTGTGCTCTGGGAAAAACTGGCAGAACAGGCCTTCAGATAGTTAGATCCTTTCAGGAAAAGATTTTATGAGTTCCAATTCTTGCATCTTCTCATACCTAGAGAAACACTGGCGTCATTAATGGTGACATCTGCTTTGGCTATTAAGGAAAATTTTACAGTTAAAAAATCAAAATAGAGTGGCTATGGTTCAGACATCCTGGGAAGTAATTAGGTGACACTATGGTGTAACTTCAGATTGACGTTGTACTGCTAACACTTGAGTTTTCTGAGTCATGGCAGGCTTAGATGCCACCATTCTCAAAACAATGTCTGCTGGAAGCTAGTAACTGCAACCTTACTATTTATAAAACTAGGCAACTGGCTACCTGGCTACAAGTCTCCCCGAAGTGCCAGGTCCAGACTAGGTTTCAGGCCTATTCTAAAAAGAAAGAGATTTATTTTGTCTATTAAAATTCCAGTTATCCCTCCTCCAGCTACTACTAATTGAGTCTGTTACAACAAAATGGCAGACCAAGGGGTTGAGATTTTAATCATACAAGGCTCAGATCTAAGACTTGGAACTCAGAAATACTTCCAATTCAGTGTCTCTTCTCCAAGCTGAGGCAGTCCTATGCCCCATTTTGACAGGAAGTTATCACAGTCATAGTAGCCCTGTTCCCTAAATTAAAACTGAGCAGGACTCTGTGGGGTGGCAACTCTGGAGTACAGATCTGTTCTCTGTTCTCCATTTGTCTGTAGGATATAGGCTTCATTCAGCCTCCTTGACCTTCCCTGAGTTCCAAAGGGTGGATTCAAACAACTGGTCATCAGGGAAGGGAGGGGATACAGAAACACAGGAGAAACAATCAAAGGTTGGTACAGCCTCCAGACAGGGTCCTGGTTCCTACTCAAAGAAATATGCATAACCGTGTCTTTGAGTTCTTCTACAGAACTCCACCCAGGTGGAGGATGGTAACTTCAGACTGAACACAGGATTCCCCAAGCACAGCTCTGTTGCCTCACCACCAACCAATCAAAAAGGGTCACACACCCTGCAGCCCTCACCCCAAATGTTGCCTTCTTTTTCCAGGGACCAGAGATGACCATCCTGTTAGGTCTCCGGTCTGGCTCCTGTCTATTTCATCTCTGAGAGGGGCCAACAGTTTCAAACCAAATTGGTTATTACAGGTGAATGCTGGTTTCAGGCAAAAAATACCTTGACTTAGATCAGGTAGAGAGAGACTTCGGCTTTACTAGGCAGGCCTATGCCCATGCACAGCAGGAAGAAGTTACAGAACAAAGAGACCTCCACCCCAGTTCCCAAGAAGCATCTTGAGTACGAAGTCTCTTGGGGGGGAGCTGTTAGGGGAAGCACACTGGCTGAAACTGCCCACCCTGGCCAGGCCCTTTAGTAACCATTCCCATGAGGTGTTTTATGACAGGAGGTCCTGGTAAGGAATATGGAACTAATAAGCCATGGTCAACTGGAAGAGTTCGGGGAAGGTCAAAAGGAGACACCATGTGTCCGTCCACTTCCCAGAATCCCTCTGGTTAGCATCCATCTTGGCTGAGCGATGTGTGCGCCACCAGGAAAGACTCTGGATTAGAATGATTGGCCAGGGACCACCCGGAAGTTAATCCCATCACCATAAAACCCAAGAGTTCTCCTGGGTTCCCTCACCCTCCTGCTCTCCACCCGGGCGCCCTTGCCCAATAAAATCTCTTGCTTTAAAAAAAAAAAAAAAAAATCTCTTGCTTTGTCAGCACGTGTGTCTCCTGGGACAATTCATTTCCAAGTGTTAGACAAGAGCCAGTTTTGGGCCCTGGAAGGGGTCCCCCTTCCTGCACTACCACTGTGACGTAGAAAGAGCAGTGGGTCAGCTGCTCAATGGGCTCAGTCTGCCTGGTTCAAACCTCAGTTGGGTCATTTCCTAGCAATAAATGCCTGGTTTCTCATCTTTTAAATGGTGATATACCTCATAGCACTGTTATAAAAACTAAATATTCAATACTATCAATAAGTGCCGAGAATAACCCTCGGCACATATCAAACGTTCAGCATGTGTTAGTTGCTCTCATGGTCATTCTAAAAATTTCCAACTACATACAGGTGGACGAAGCCACCCCACACACTGCCTCTGTTCAGAACAAATAAAATTTCACACAGGAGCAAACTTCTCTGCTTATTTCAAGTTTTCTCACTTCCTGGCACTATTCCTTTATAGTTTGCAGTATGCCAGAACATGAGCTACAATAACAGCCCAGAGTGATCCATGAGTTCCTTTTTGTAAAACATCGACTAATAATATTAATGAAAACGAGAACTGTAATGAGTATTAACTAGTGTTTTGTCTTCAGTCCCTTTTGTAGAATTTATTTCCCAACTTTTGATGAACACTGAATAATGCTGTGTCCAATTGTCTTTGACCAAAATTAATAAGAAAAGATTGTAAAACTAAAGTGAAAAAAGTTGAATTCTTGCAATACTGAGGGGATAGGCAAAGCCTTTTGGCAGTATTTCTGTAACAAAATTTGTTATTTAAAGAAATGTTGTCAATCAAGCTACCTGCACTTGTTCAGGAAGGCAATATTATGAATCAATATTGCAGAAATTTTATGGAATTAATGCCTTATTTTTCCTTGCCCATGACTTAAAGGAAAAAGAATTTTTGAAAAATATAACCCACAAATAATCAGTATTTAAGGTATAAAATATGAAAACTCATTAAACGGGGGTAAACATGCACCTAATGACTATTTTTGGAGGAGGAAAATAATGAAACACTAGACCCCTCTCTCTAAGGCTTCACACTCACGCACAGAGTTAAGATAACAACTATTTTGATCATTCATATAGGAATACACATTTTGCATTCCTTCCCTACCTCCGTGTATACTTACAAAACATTGCTTTCCAGGATTTTCCCACTTGTGAAGCATCAGTTTCAAAGTTTATGAAACCATTCACCTACAGGTAGCTTAAAGTATATGGGAAATGTAAATGTTCTCATTAAATATAATTAAACAGGACCAAAAATATATATGGCAGAATTGCACCAAAACAGAGCAAGCAGCCATGTACAGGCATCTGGGTTTGGACAGCAGTGCTGAGCATTATCGGTATGAAAGATCTGTTCCACACCTCAGCTAGGAAAAAGAAAAAAGCAGCTTTGAAAATGGAAAAGAGTTTCAGACTGATTTTCATAAGAAAGGTGGGAAACTCACTGTTTAATCGTTTCTACTTAGCAAAGAATTTATCTTTCATATTCTTATAAAGTGGCTTTCTTCTGTGTTATCAATAAAAACTAACATTGACCTTCCTCCTGGAAGGTTAAACTTCTAACTTCTGTTTGAAACGCTAGAGTGCCTTTTCTCAGAAGAAATGCTACATATACGTGCCGCGAGCAATGAAAAAGAATACACCATCTCCCCGACCCTTCATTAGTCAGAGAATCTTGGCAACAGCGATGCTACTTGTATACGGTCTCTGCATGAAAAACTGTTTTCAAAGGTAACCTTGCCAAGGGCTATGTCTTGGCAAAAGGAAGCAAACTTTACTTTTCTACCAATCGGTTTGCTCTGCATGAGAAACAGGTGTTATGGTATGAAACGGGGCTCAGGGCAGTAGCAAACTAAAACTCACCCCCAAATAAGTTTCATCTGGAAAAAACACAACTCTGAGACAATAAGCCTGCAGGGCTGACATGTTTTTGCAAAATGCAAATCATGAAAACTGGTTAAGGGATTAAATGCTCTTTTGCAAAAATGACCATGGAGATTATAATCATTAATTAAAATCATGTAAATAATTTTCTGAAAGAACTCTCCCTTTTTATCTCATAGGTTTCAAACAGTCTAATGGTAAAAAGGTTTAGTCTCAGAAGAGATTCTCTAATTAAAACTAGAAATCTGGTATAATTAATAAGTGTCAGTCTACAATCTCAACCACTTAGTAAAGGCAGAGAAATCAAATGCTGATGTTCTATAAAAACTCCAACAAAATCTCCAAGAAAATGAAATTTTTATAGCCTCTATTTCCTATCTATACAATAGGTGTCTCAGATGGGACTAGGAAACTGTTAAATGGATAAATATTTTAACATTTACAATTCCTATATGCCAGTTTTATTCATTTTTCTTTCTCTTTGGAGTTTCAGCTTGACCCAGAAGTCAGCATTCAGTGATTTAACTGGGTTTACATTTTTTAATTTTCTAAGTCTTTGATTCTTTCACCCCCAAATCTCCCATTATCATCTCCACCCAGAGGTGAACCAGCGCAAAAAAGACAGGACAAACTCAACATGCCCATTTCAAACGCTGATTACCCTATCTGCACAGTCCCTGCATCTTCCTTCCCTGCGCTGGATGTTCGGACTCTAGGGCAGTTTTAGTGTTTACAAGTTTAATTTATCTCCCAGGTAATAGCTCAAAGAACAAGGGAAACTGGGTTTTCAGGAACTAAGTCTCTGGCATATAACTTGGTCTGCAGTTAAGCACACGGAGGTTAGGGGAACCGATTACTGCTATCAGGCAGCAAACAGCACAGTCAGGGGCATTCATCAAACCCACGTGTCGTCACTTGCTGGTGGCTGCCCCTCCTTTCTCAGTAGCCCTCGACTTCTTCCGGGAATCCACGGGTTCTAGAAACAGACTCCACCCGGGGCTCCCGGACACGGCGCCGATCCTCGGCTCCTCGGTCAGCGCCTTCTCCACCTCTGCCCCCGCACGCAGCTCCCCGGTCCAGGGGTCGGCTCAGGAGCGCGCGGGCTCCGTGCAGCCTCCCCGGACGCCCCCTTCCGGCTCTGGCCCCCGTGGGTGCAGAGTCAGCCATGGGGGGAAGCCTGCGAGACACCAACGACAAGGTCAAGAGAATCCCGGGGAAGGCAGCGGGGGCCGCGGGATGAGGGACACCCACCCCTCCTCTGGGGCTCTGTTTCCATGGGCCAGAATGTTCCTGACTGTTTGAATGAGTGTGAGTGGCTGTTCTTCCCGGTAATGCAAAGCAGCCAAAGCAATCTAAATGTATAGAGGGTATTCAACTCAATTACATGGAAAATTATAAGATGGCATGTTAGGGATGAGGAATGCCGCTCGGATCCCCGTCCAAGCAAGGACTTGTTGCCAAATATGGGGTGGGATCAGCACCTACTCTGCCTTGGACCTGGTCGTTAGGGTCAGCCTCAGCTACAGGGAGCCGATTCACCCAAGCAGCAGCGGTCCGCTGGGACAGAAAGGCCCATCTCCACTTCAGCCCTAACAGGACCCCGGAAAGCATCCAGCTCCACAGGCTGCGGAGGCCTTGGCAGCAAGCACCAGCGTCATGGTCTGAATTTTCCCTCTGCCCAATCCCCCCTTCACACTTGCTTTCACAGTAGTTGATCCCTAATAAACATCTTAGACCCCAACCAACCTCTGTCTCAGTGTCTGCTGCCAAATAACTCAACAGTATCACCTTTCACATTAAAACACACCATAATAAGATAGGAAAACAGAAGAAATAAATATATGTATGTGAAACCACATGTGGGAAATCCTCACCCGAATTCCTACAGACCAAACCCACTGCAAATTTTCTTCTACTCCACCCAGCACTCTGCTTTTCTAACCCTTCTTTGATAATAGTTTCCGTCCACCACATATAGAAATCTTGGTAGAGGAGGAAGGAATTACTTAACAGATCAGAGTAATACAATTAAGTTGGCTGAGAACCTACTGAAAATTGACAAGGCCTGTGAACAAAGTGATATTTCCCAAGAGTCACCAATTTTGCTTTTTTTTTTTCAGTCACTTTGAATGTTCCAACAACTTTTTCTCATTACTGCACTTTTTTATTAAAGGGGATTTGCTGTATAATCTAAGGAAGATTTTAAGTATCGGTGATAGGGAAAATATGTTTTCAATCAAAATATGCTGTGAAGCAAACTTAAGTGAATCCTACTTTTTAATTAACTGCCATTGTAAAGTTGGAGATCAATTGAACAATAAAAAGATCACACCTGGGAATGCAGGTTTTCTTTAAAACTAATCTAGTTAAAAGTATAAATAAGTTTGATAAAACAATAATTTAGGGATTCTATTCTTGTTTCCTCATCACATTTCTTGCTTTCTAGCCTTAAGAGATGTTCATATCCCGAAATCCATGGACACTCATCCATCCCTTGTTGCTGACTTCTCTAAAACTCTATCATTCCCCGGACACTCTTCTTCCTTTGACTCCTACCACACAACACTCTTTTCCTCTTTTTACTCTCACCTTTTTGTACTTTCCGGCTCATTCTCTCCCACATGGTCATTAAAACACACCCCTTAACGCATGGTCAAGGCCCCCTTCCCTTGTTAGTCTATAAGCAGTCTCTAGCGTTCACAACCATACCTATGGCCCTAAAGCAGCAGCTTTCCACAGATTACTAATACACGGACCCCCCAGAACACGTCAGATGAAAGTCTGAAAGGCACCTCCCATTCCACATGCCAACAGCAGCACTCCTAACAGCCCTTCTCCCAGGCTACTGTCTCGGAGAATGGCTTTGCTCTTCATCCTGTACTAAAACATCAGCTGAAAATTCTCAGCGACATCTCACTCCTTGTTCCCCAAATCCAAATCCGTCACCAAGTCCAGTTAGCTCTGCCTCCAAACTTCTTGTATGTCAAGATAAACTCTTCTTTTTATTTATTTTTTCAACTACTGAAATGTAAAAGCTCATGGGCCACACAAAAACAGGTGGTGCATCAGAGCTGAACTCCATGCAGGGGTTGGATGACCCAGGTCTTATAAGAAACAAACCGCATACCTTTCTACACTTGCACCACTTTAAGGTATTTTAAGGGGTTCTCAGACATCTGGTCCTATTTTACTTTGTGGATTGTTATACAGTAACACAACACACATACACACACTCACCATTTGGGGGGTACACTAAAATAACCAGTGAATTTACTTGTGCCACCAAGTTTGGGGGTCCCCCCCCACCTTTGGGGAGGGTGACTCTGCTTAAAAGAATCACTTCTCTTGCCATCTTGATTAAAATGAAGACTATCACAATGAGACAAAGCGAACTACTAAACCAAACAAAACCTTCCACATACAACTACTTATTTGTATGAATTCAGAATTCTCTGAAATGTACAAGCTAAACAAAATATAGAAATTGACTGAAAGCTAAGGCTAATGTTATTTTGCAACTGCTATGCAAAACTGCTATGCAAAAATTATTTAAAACTAATAGTAAAAATAACAAAAGTAAAGAACATTTACTGATTGCTTACTATAGACCAGCCCCTTTGCATTTTGAATTATTTCTTGAGTAAATATTGTATACATTTGAGCTTGTATGACAAAATTACAGTTTTAAAAAATCACATTTCTTCGTTTTCTAGGTTGGAATTTGTATACAATTTCATTTGGAAAAGGAGATTGATTTTTATTTCTCCTTTAATGTACCACCCACTTGGGCATTTTATTGCATATTCTGTTCCTGTTTGCTACTCTTCTGTCCATTTTATGTGAATCTTTCTTCTACAGGCAGGCTGTTAAGTATGCTCCTTGAGGTCAGGCATCAGACCTTATGCCATTTCTCCTACTCCTTAAATACAAAATACATATCCTATGCACTCTCCTAAAACAGGGCTCAGGCCAAAGGACCCTCCCAAAAAATGGACTGCTACTTATAAAAGTGAATTTTTAACTTAATCTGTGAGCTCCATAAATTTCCATTTGCTTAAAATGCATTTCAATTAAATTGAGGTGCACGTAATTGTTCCTGTAAATATTTAATAATTAAACTCTAATCCCTATACTACACTGCAGATTAGAATAGTCCCTGGTAGCAAAATAAAAAATGTACCTTCAGTAGTAGTAAAAAATAATGTTTTTTGGTTAACCTGTTGTGGTGCCATGAGTTCCTGCTTCTTTTGCTAATCTGTGTCTAACTCCTCTGTCCAGAAAACACAGTATCCCTCTTCTGTTTATATGCTGGCTATAGCCTTGGCATCTGCTAGGCTGAGAAAAATTGTGACTTCAGACATCAAGTCTTTTTTAGTTCCATGCATTACTTTACACACTAAAATGTATTTGAATTTGCCAACCAAAACTAACTAGCATATTTGCTGGGATTAACAATCAGAGCATCTCTACAGCGCCTCCAGCTCATACACGGCCCACAGCTGGACTTTTCCTAATGAACTGTCACAGGCCAAGTAAAGGTGAGCACGATGAGAGCAGCCAAATGACACCAGGACTCAGCCTGGAGAATCCAGGGTGAGGCTGAGCTGGGTGGACCTACATTCACACGAGTAAAAACTTACAAAGAAACGTCCATAGGGCTCACTAAAGGCTTCCCTGAAATGAGTGCACAAACAGTCTTTTCAGTTAAATACCAGGGGGATGAATGTTTCCCAAAGGGAAGAGAAGGAAAACAACCAGGAAGTACTGGATTTGGGCACACTGTTAAGATGTATTCTATATTTTAGGGAATTTAGCTATTTCTGTTTTGAAGGAAAAAAAGGACAATGAATTGAAGGGCTAATTATAGTATGCTCTCTTCAGTCTCCAAATTAAATATATCATTATTCTGTGAGAAATTATCCAGAGAATCAGCAATGTAGACAAGAATAAAACATTTCTAAACCATTTACTGTAGATAAATACTAAAATATTCTATTAAAATTTTAACCTTACATATACATAGACTTCTTCATACCCTTTCACTTCCCTCTCCCTGTCCCTGTCCCAAAATACCAAGCATCGTACATATTTCAGCTATGCTTCTATGGACAGTCAATGAAAATGCAATTTTTATGATTTATTAAAATTGAAAAATATTTCCCTATCAAAAATACCTTTTCTGTATTTTACATGCCATATTTTATGATTTATTAAAATTGGTAAATATTTCCCTATTGAAAAAATCACCTTTTCTGTATTTTACAATACACTCTTATACTGATAGTCCTACTAAAAATCTTAATCTACTTTAAAAAAGTAACATGCTGTAGCTTAGGGCAGACAATTATCTCCCACTGGAACTAGAGCACCCCTGAGTTTTATAAGAAAATTCAGTCCTGCAACACCTCCTCTCTCCCTATCTTGTCAGTAATTTACTAAGGAAGAGCAAAACTTTGTGAGAAAGCAAAGGTGAATCCACTGATGTGAAGCATTAAATGATTACTAAAGAAGATTTCCTCTGAATTTTTAATAAGAAACTCCATCTTGAAATGTATCCAAAAGCTAAGAAGGTAATTTATACTGCTAGATATTCCCTAAGGGTCACTAATGAAAAAATATTAAAGCATACAGTGTTTAGCATCTGAGTGTCTCAGAAGAATTTTCTTCACTACCCTGAACAGGTAATAAAGGTGCACAATGCTACGCTGACAGTTTTAACATAAGCTTCTGATTTAGTCATTTCACTGCATTTATATTTGCAAAGATTATATGCAGACCTGAGCGAGTGTTAAGTGAGTAGCTCTGTCTAAGGGTAATGACAATAAAAATAAGATTCAAAATTTTTAACTCAGTAGGGTGTTTATGTTTTATTCTAACACCTAACTTTACTTCAAGAGGTAAGTACATGTATGGTAACTGGAGAGGAACAGAGCACGATGTTTAAAAGTCAAAGCCACTAATGTGCTTAGAAAGCCGCCGATTCAGGACGCCGGGGAAGAGCACGCCTGCGTGTCCTATAACCTTTCGTTTCAGATGTCCACATTCTCCTCCTCTGTCATTCCTCATGCATTCCGTGCTCCACAGCAGCGGCATACAGCCTACGGTTTAAACATCAAAATCTGGGCTTGCGCAAGGTATGCTCCCTGAAGCTTGCAAAGAGCCTTGGGCTCTTAGAGTGATCACTAGAGCTCAGACATAAAGCACAATCTGTGGCGCTTAGCAGCATGTGCTACCTCAGTCATTATGTCGTGCAAATTATGCTCCCTGCGACCAGTTAGCTAGTTAATCAAGAAGCAAGGGCAAAACACGAGCGGAAAGCTCTTCTGCACAAACAAGTTACAAAGTCATCTTTCTGATAAAATGGATAAAATTAATTATGTATCTCTGTGTATCTTATATCCAGAAACTTGTCCTAACCCTGGTAAACTCAGCAATTTCACTTCTATAAGATCAAGTTTCCGTAACACAAATGCCAGTAGGACAAGTGTAACAGTATATGCTGTTTGGAGAAAAAAATCCAGGAAACCTCTCCCTACTCACTCATCCTATTTCTCTCCTATATCTTTAAAGATCATCAAAACTATTTCTAAATTCCATTCTGTTCATTCACATGGACAACGAACATTTAGAAATTTCTCACTCATGCATAAAAACATGTCTGTGATTAAACAACAAAAGCAAAAGCCGCCAATGTGCTCCTACTGTTTTCTGGGAGAGAGGTCTCTTTGTAACTGAAAATACATTACTTTCAAAATCTGTAAAGGCTCTCACAATTCGTTCTAAAAATGTTAGTGTCTAAAGCATTTCTCAGGACTAATTATTACATGATTCACTCTGATTAGAAACCTTACGGAAGGTGAAACAAAAATTTAAAATTATTATAAAAGCCTAAATTTTAAAAGGCTCATATCAAAACTGATAGAAACCAGGGTACAAAAAAATAAACCAGTGAGTGACCTCCTATAAGAAATCAACTTAATATTTGTCTGGGCAGGCTTATTTATTATGCATTTTATCAGAACATTTCAAAATTGGTAGGGAACTAATACTACCAACCCTCATTCCAAGGGAAAAAACTTGCTTCTCTGGGCAAATATGGTAAGTGAAACATCAAGCTCTTCTATTTTACATATAAAGAGTCCCTCTTAAAAAGAAAATGTGTCATTTATACATTCATTTAAAAATCTTAACATGTCACATGCTTACATTGGGGGGGGGGGCAGGAAGACATGTATTTTTCTTCCCTATTAAGTATTTTATATGTGCTCATAATCCTACTTTTGGAGATCTCTAAGCAACTTTTATAAATACCATCAGATGGCAAAGTTGTTTACCTATAATATGAAAATGAAGCAAGAACTGGGAACAGAAATCAGTGGGAACCTGAGACGCTGTCTCACTTAATACGTGGTATTTATTTAACCTTTACCATACTGTTAGGAAGAAGGAGAAAGGATGATATTTATGCCCATTATGTGGGAAAACTCAAGCTACATAAAATTTAAATAAATTATTTTAGTAAGCTATTAACAAAGAAACTGGAGAACAGAAGTCTCCTCCAGCTTTCCCCCAACATAGTACAGAGAATAAATCAACTCGGTAGCTATTCAAATTAACGAGATGAAATCTAACATCGAACTGATTTGATAATTTCCTGACAACTGAGGTCATTTTTCTCTCCAACAAATCTTAGTATTTGTTGTGTTAAGAACCTTTATGTACAATTTATCATTGTTAATATTAGGCCAGAGGTAATAAATGGCAAATGTAGTTACATTTCATTCACAATAAGGGCTGATGTAATGATAAATGCCATCATTCATAGAGTTTTCACCTTTAAGTCAGATGCCAGAACACAATGACACAAATTCAATTGTTTGAAAAGAACTAGGAATTTTATGAAGAGAACTGTCTTCTTAGAAATAAGAAAAACTGATAAATCAATTTCCCAGACAGGTAAAGTCAATGCTGAACATGGACATGCTGTCTCTGTCAAAATATAACTTTTAAAAATAAAGATAAAACTGTTGTTTAAAAGTTTAAAATTCTTAACAGCTGAATATACTCTGGGTCTGTTTAAACACTATGATTACCATATCAATCTAGTTATCTTCCTAGATATAGACTCAAGGTATCTTATAATGGTTATGCTTGTGAGCAATTTCATAAAGTTAAAGACTCCAGAAAACATGATCGATTACTCCAACACAAAATATGCCATGATTTTGTTTATAAATGTTAGTTATCCTTTGCATATGTGCCACAATTTATTTAGGCATTGACAGCCTACATATGAAGAACTAGCAAAATGATTTTTCAGCTCAGTAAGAAACCATTATTCACTATCAATAACACAGCTCTGTGCAAATGGAAAATGCGGTGTTTTTCAGACATGAGCAGAAACAGCTTTTAATTCAGACAGTTACTCACATAGGACATCCTCCAGAATGTCTTTGGTGGTAGCTCAAAATTAACACCAAGTTTATGGGCAAACGTTTGTCCCAAAAAACCACCAGAAACTGTGCTTGCGTTGCTCTGGAGGGAGAAAGTGTGCTAGAGGGCACAGGAGCAGGGGAGCGGAGCCGGAGACAGAGGAGCGGAGGAGAGCCCACAGAGCGGCCCAGGGCGGAAATCAGAGGATCCTGGAAGAGCGAGTTTGGCATCAAGCAGGCAGACAATAAAACAGGCTTCCCTTATTTGGGGGTGGGGCTTCAGACAGCAATACCGGGCCTAGACGGCCAGTCGCTACTGAAGGGAAAAGACCAGGAGGTGAGGAGCTGTCTGAGCAAGCAGGAGGCGATGTGACGCTCCGGGTTAGAGAGGGCAGGCCCCAGGACAAACGCCAAAAGCCCAGCAGAAGCACGCCACACCCAGTTCTGCTTGAGATCTCTGCTGCAAGCTGAAGAGCCCCATAGAAAGCACAGGAGAACGAACGTCAACCTACAGACTCAGCGACCAGACTGCTGTGGGTTCAACGCTCCTCCACGCCATACTTAGCCAGTCCACTGACTGGTCAAGGGGAATCAAAGTACATACACTATTTAGGTGAAACCCTACCCCTAAGAAAGTGAGGCACAGCTGTAAAGACTTTTGTTTTGGACACAAAGAACTTAGAAACTGATCTTTGCGTGAAGAGCTCTTTGTGACATTCTCATCCCAGGATCGTGATTATATCTTCAGAGATGACCTCCCTGAGCAGCCAAAATTTCTCTCCACTACATTAAATTACTCTAATTCTCTAAATATCACTTTACACTATCTGATAAGTTTCTTAATTATCTACCACAACTCCAAAAATAAAAGTTTCAAGAGAACAGGAAATCCGCCTATCTTGTTGACTGCTGAATCTCACTGACCATTGTACTAGTAGACACTGAGTGAATACTTGTTGAATGAACAAACTGACAAGTGTACGGACAGATGACTGAAAACATAACTGTTTAATTAAGTCCTCAATAAACAAACGCTTGATAACTAAAGATTTTACTCTTTAAAGGCCAGAAGTTCAATCCAGACTGCTGTGTGTGTGTGTGTGTGTGTGTGTGTGTGGTTAGTCGCTCATTTGTGTCCGACCTTTTCAACCCTTTGGACTGTAGCTCACCAGGATCCACTGCCCATTGGATATTTCAGCCAAGAATCCTGGAGTGGGTTGCCATTTCCTTCTCCAGGGGATCTTCCCAACCCAGGGATCAAACCTTCGACTCCTGTGTCTCCTGCACTGCAGGTAGATCAGGGAAGCCCAGATTCTCAGCAACTATCTATAGAAATAAATGACGATATAGCAGACAAATTTTTTTTTAATTAAGGCTTTGATCTCTGAGCAGTCACCTACTATCCACTTTAATTTGGAGCTAAACTGCCAAAGAAAACAACATTTTTAAAAATATTTCTCACACAGAATGCTGTCAAACATTCCAAAGAGAAAAAATAATAACTTAAAAAAAGACAGAGTAAAAGATTGTAAACATGAATACAAGAAGGACATAGCATTATTCTAAGAAAAAATGACCAGTTACCTGGTCTCTTACATACTTCACTCAAGTAAATGCTAAGAGTAGCACTAGATCAAAACAGAGATGGGAAAGACTAAGCATGTTTACCTGACAGTAATCAAGGCTATGGTTTTTCCAGTGGTCATATATGGATGTGAGAGTTGGATGGTAAAGAAAGCTGAGCGCTGAAGAATTGATGCTTTTGAACTGTGGTGTTGGAGAACACTTTTGAGAGTCCCTTGGACTGCAAGGAAATCCAACCAGTCCATCCTAAAGGAAACCAGTCCTGAATATTCATTGGTAGGACAGATGCTGAAGCTGAAACTCCAGAACTTTTGCCACCTGATGTGAAGAACTGACTCCTTGGAAAAGACCCTGATGCTGGGAAAGATTGAAGGCAGGAGGAGAAGAGGACAACAGAGGATGAGATGGCATCCTCTGGATGGCATCACCAACTCAGTGGAGTGAGTCTGAGTAACTCTGGGAGCGGGTGGTGGACAGAGAGGCCTGGCGTGCTGTGGTCCGTGGGGGCGCAAAGAGTTCGGCGCGACTGAGCAGCTGAACTGAACTGACAGTTATCAGCATTTCCCTGATGTTTCCTTTGCCACTAATGTCAAATTTAACAGCCTAATTGGAATAAAACTTTCCCATCAGGAATGTACCAAAATACATCTATCCCCAAACTAGGCAATACGAGAAATACAGCTTTAAAACTCAACTTTATGGGACTTCCCCGTGGTCCAGTGCCGAAGACTCTAAGCTCTCAATGCAGGGGGCCTGGGGTTTGATTCCTGGTCAGGGAACCAGACCCCATGTGCTGCCGTGAAGACTGAAGCTCCTGTGTGCTGCAACTAAGACCCAATGCAACCAAATAAATAAATATTTTTTTAAAAAAAGAACTCAACTCCAGTTAAATAGTTGATAAGTAGTCAAACCAAGCCAAACAAAAATGAAGTATAAAATAGTTTGTTATGTGATATGAATAGACATTGGCATTCTTATCAATTAATTTTGGTACATAGAACATCTTTCATTCTCTTAACTGATATTCTGTAATCTAAAATTTTCTCATGTCTACAACAGCATGGTAAGTTATACCACAGAAACGCAACCACTTTCTCAGTTACCTTACAGAGAGTAAGTTACACCTGATACGGTTTTACTGCTTGCACTGCAATATATTAATGTTTTAGAATACTGTTCATCTGTGGATAATCTATATTAGAGACTAATTTAACAATCTTAATTATCTCAAAGATGCTAGCATTTTAGTTAACACACTATTCATGATTTTCATATCCACATCTCCACCACTAGTAATCTAAATGGAATCACTAAACGAAAAATTATTTACATATCAGAATACTATTTACATATTATAAGTCCTTATAAAGTTTTTTTTAAGGTATCTTTAAATTCTAGGTTTTCTTTAGCAAGAAAACACTTCATTTGAAGATGGCATCATGTTGAACCACCAGAAATTATTTTTAACTTTTTATTATGAAAAATCTCTAATTAGAAAAAAGTAGAGGAAACAATTTCAAGGAGCATTCACACATACACCCTTGGAGGTCAGCAATGACCGACTCGTGGTCACGCTTCTGTGACTCACATGGGGACACTTCCCATCTCCCTCCCCCTCTGAACTGCTTTTAAGAGAATCTCAGAACTTAACATTATCATATTTGTATTTCAAAAACTATCTTTAGTAGATCCTCAGGTTTTAAATATTTACACAATGCAGGGTTTCGTGGTTTTATTAAACTGTTTATACTTTACCAGGAGTTGGTTTTATAACACAAAACTAAAACATGTTTTAAAAGGACTCTGAGGAGGTTCCTCTCGATAATCTACAACATCAACAGCAATTTTAACACAGCTAGAATAAGTTATTTTTTATTCCTGCTTCTTCAAGTACCTTCTGGCAGGCTCTGATTACAGAATTTGTATTCTGTTTTTAAGAATAAAAATTAGAAAGGAAAGGCAAGTCATAATGCCATAGTTTTAATCAATCACTAGAACTTAATTTTTCTTTGCTTTGCTTTCAAGGCAAAAGTACTCATAAGAAGATCAATTCATTCTTGGAATTTAGATGTACTGAGACAAATTTAGACATTTCACTACAAATACAGATGGAGCCGTAAATATAAAAGATCAGAACATCAGAAATTCCATAGCAAAAATCTGTGGTAAATTACCAATTTTCAGAAGGAAGAAATTTCTGGGGCGGGGGGCAGTAGGGGGAGAGAAAACAGAGAATCCCTACACTGCTCTCTAGCTTGAAGAGTTTATTCTCCAAGTCTTTGATGTGAATTTCGGAGAGCTACCAAATGAAAGGGTAAGGCTATGTCATTTTTACATCAACCACTTGTTTCTGGGCATGCTAGGAGGAGAGGCATTCAAGAACCTCTTCAGAACTTCGCTTTCAAAGCTTAATTATGAATGGAATAGCATAGCAGGAAGACAGAGAAATTCAATGTGTGTACATAGACCTCTGTCCACAGGCCAAGATTTTATTTCCAAAAGGACACAGGGCCTTCTCATCGAACAATGCCATGGTTAGCTCATCATACCGACACAGAGTTTGTGCCAGGACATTTAATCTTCCGATGTTCCACTATTCATTACTCCCTGATGCTTGCCAACGACCAACCAGACTGAGCCCATTCAGGATAAACTTAGAGCTGGGCCCAATCAAAGGGCTTCAAGGAAAGCATGAACCAGTGTTTTGTACGCAGGATCCTGCCGCTGGCAGTGTCTATTAATGTGACACTGTTCCCAGCTAATTCTTTTCCGTTAGAAAACGGCTTTTGAACTAAATTGAGTTACCTCTCTGCTGTATTTTAACACTGTATGTGTGTTTAGTTGCTCAGTCATGTCCAACTCTTTGTGACCCTTCTGACACAAAAAGGAGAGAATGTTTATAATTAGCCATTTTAAAACACACTTTGTGATAGTCATTTTCCAAGCAATCTTCTCCCACGCTTTGCAATGGCACATGGACAGGGAAACTGGACAACAAGTACCAACTCTTAATCATCATCTATACTATGCTTTGTTTTTATTTTAATTAACAAAAATTTTTCAAAAACACTAAAATATAGAATAGAATGTACAAAGAATGCCACTTCAGTTGGGAGAAATGGTAAGGATATACTTGATAAAAATTTCAAAATAGACATCACAGAGGCAAAACAACAACAACAATGAGAAAATGGTGTGTTTGACAGGCCTGTGTGAACGGGCTCACCAGTTCCCAGGGCAGCTGCACTCCAGGGTGGAGGAGCTCATTCAGTGCAGAATGTGAGTGGCGGGACTCAGATGAGATGAGTTCAATCAGTCTCGGCAGCCTGTCCTCAAGGAATGAGGATTAAATACATCTTTCTTCTTTCAACTCCCATTACAAACTACTGGGTTTCTGTCTCCAAAGAGTAAGATTCATGAAAATGAAATATGGAGAGACAGAGGGGTCATCAGTGAAGCTGTGTATGTGCTCAGACACTCAGTATTTCTAACTCTGAGACCCCTCGAACGGTAGCCCGCCAGGCTCCTCTGTCCATGGCATTCTCCTGGCAAGAATGCTGGAGCGGGCTGCCACTCCCTCCTCCGGGGGACCTTCCCGACCCGGGGGTCACACCCGCATCTCCTGAGTCTGCTGCACTTGCAGGCAGGCTCTCTACCACCATGCCGCCTGGGAAACCCATCAGAGAAGCTGATTGCCCCCAAAACAGACTCTTAAGTGACACTGTACTATTTTTAAATATTGAAATTTTTAATGCCAAATCCATCCCAAATTAGGAAAATAATTTATTACAAGTTTTAATCTCCATTTGGTAGCTCTATCTCCACAAATTTTTAGAACTGAGGGAACAAAATCAAGAGTATGGTGATTAAAGAGATGAAACTCAGAGCTGAGATCTGATCCTGATTTCACCACTAACTGGGATCTTAGACAAATTATTTAATCGTTCTTAGTTACAAGTTCCTCATTTGTTAAAATGGAAACAACGCCCACATTGTGGCTTTGTATTTGGTGTGTGTCTGGTGAAGAGACGTCGTTCCATTTCAGCTTGGTCTACCCTGTTGACCTGTCTTACTGCTGGACTTCTCTATGGTTCTGCTCTCATTTATGTTCACAACTGTACATACGACACCAACAATAAAAAACACAAGACAAAAACCCTCCATGAGAAGATACTGCTGCACACACAACACAGTGTTGTAATTTTCCCCATGTGTCACTCATGCTTGACTGTCTAAAGAATTCCTGGCAGAAGAAATATTTAAATTACATTGTTTATAAGATTGGATATCTTATGAGAAAGCAATTTTCTCACAGCATTTTTTTTTCTGCCAATAATATATACTATTCTAAACAATGTAAAGTCAGAGTTGAGAGACTAAAAAGAAGTAATATTAACTAGTAGGAAAAGTTAGACATGTAATAAACCCCACAATAAAGCCAATCAGAGGGGGAAGAAAGGGTATTTGCCATCGGAATTAGTGTGTACTTTGCAAATACATATAACATCTTGTGAAACTATGGAACTATCTAATTTTTCTGTCTAAAGGTTTTATTCTATGTGAGCCAGTTAATCTGTCCTTACTCTGCTTAAAACCATCAGCTGTGAATTCACTTTGATAGAATTTGGAAAACAATCAGAGCAAAAAACACCCATTTCATCAGCTTTAAATAATTATGCAGAAGGTAACCTGTAGTCAGTAATTCAATTTCTAAAACTTCAGAAAACTTCCTGCGGCTTATGATTTTAAGCTGCAGACGTTTTGTTTTCCAGTGGCACGAAGCACTTTCAAATTCAAACAGCATTCCTTAGAAAAATGCACAAAGCTGGGCATTTTCTCTGCTTCAAAAATTGTACATTTGTTGTTTTTGTTGCTTAAATGATCACTTGATCAGGGGATCCCATCATCTGATATTTTCCATGTAAACCTGCCCTAGTAATTTAAGAAACAATAAAATACAGCACTGGTCAGCAGAGGTTTGTGAGCACTAAAACTAAAGAAAACATGTGAGAAGATTACTTTTGAGCTTTCATGTCATGTCGCACATTTTATCAGGAAATCTCATACTCCTGCTGTAAAACTTTATTTGTCAACTGTTTCACGGGAAAGATACTCTCTTTTTCACTTACCACAATGGGTATATTGCTTTCATTTTGATGGAAGGGATGTTTTGGAAGCTAGTTGGTCTTTTATACTTAGAAGTATAACAGGTCTCTTCTGCAGTTTTTGTACTGACTTTAGTTCACCTCTCAGAAAGTTTCCCTTCATTCATCCTTTTTCTCAGTTCACAACCAGGCGAATCTTACACTTATTTTTTTATACTGATTTTCCCTTTTATTCCCCTCAAGTTAACACCCTCTTTTCTGCTTCCCTGGAACAAACTGCCAAATTGTAAGCTGTATGCAGGACATTCTCAAATTTCCTTCATCGATTTTATCCTCTCCATTATCCAAATGCTAATTTTACATGCAATTACATCTCTAAATGTTCTTTTTATTAGAAAGGTTACCTACAATAAAAATAGAGAAATGTATCAATCCTCTAAGACTTCTCCTGAATTTTACAAGGATTACACTAAGATGTAGGTTCAAAATGCCCAATTCAATCAACAGTACTTACTGAGTATCTCCTACAAGGCAGATATCTGTGTATTCCTGATGAGGAAGAACAAAGGCTTAAGATATAGCCTCTGTCCTCTGAGGAGCTTCTCACGTTAGCCAGACAAGTAGGACCAACACACATGAAAATATGAAAAAACAGATACAAAGAGTAAAAGGATTCATTCACTGAGTGTAATACGTGATTCATAGTTCTGGGACAAAGCACGTGTCACAAAACAACACTTACAGGATGTTCCTTTTTCTATTAAAAACATATTAAAAATTACTGGAAAGACAGAACTCTGCGAGCAAAAAGAATTTTACCTTCTCCTTCTCACAATTTGGATGCTGGGTTTTTTTTTTTTGTTTTGGTTTTCTTTTAAGTATGAATTAACAAAGAACCAACAATAAATAAATAGATTCAGATGGGTGAAGAGAAAAGAAGTCTTCTTGGAAAAGGCAGAACTGATGTGGGCAGGCAGAGAAAGCACACAGCACTCTAAAAGAAAAGCTGTTGGCACTTGAAAAAGATTGTAATTGTGCCAGCTTGTCTTTAAGAGGTGATTCAGGTAAAACTGTAGTAGAAAAGTTGGGACTGCTGTAAACTGGTGAAGGCTTTTAGATAATCTCGTTATTAAGTCATTAGATCTTGCATATGTTTCTCAAAGTTTCTTGTAACTATAAAGAAGGTAAAGGGGAAAAACACAGCTTTCTTTGGATAAATAACTAAGTCACAAACACAAATAGGAAAAATGTGGGAAGAAATTTAAAAACGAGGAAAGAGTTTAACCCTTGATTATCTGTATATGTAAATTATCTGCTTCATCATATTCTTCCCAAAAGGAACTGGACAGAAGATAAGCTTTGTTTTCAATATTTTTGCTGATATAACTAAAGTTAACTAACTTTACAGACAAAAAAGAAACTTACAACTTTTACAGAGTTTATATTCTATTTTTAAAAAAGGCCATTCAGCAGAAAAAAAAAAAACCTTAATATCGCCATTTATTTGGTTAAGAATACACATCAAAAAAAAAAGCAAAATTGACAGTGACAGAGAAATAAGAAGAGTCTGAGGCTTCACAATTTGCAAATTAACTTTACATATTATTTTACTGAACCACTGCGAGAAAGTAAGGGATTAATCCTACTTGAAATAGTGGGAAACAGAGGTTCACAGAAGTGGAGTGATTGACTTCTCAAGGTCACTCAAGTAGTAAGAAATAAGCTGGGTCTGAAACCCAGTTCTAATTTGAGGGCTCTTTCTACTATATCACTGCTACCAACTGCACCACAGGATGTTGCTGTTTAATCACGAAGTTCTGTCAGACTCGTGCAACCCCATGGACGGCAGCCCCCGAGGCTCCTCGGTCCACGGGATTTCCCAGGCAAGAGTACGGTAGGGGCTGCCACTTCCTTTTCCCAGGGATCACACTGCCATCTCCTGCACTGCACGTGGATTCTTTACCGGTGAGACACCGGGGAAGCCCCCACCACAATATGTGCTAGGGGAAAACTGAGAGTGTAGAATGACCAAGGCAGGAGACGATTCCACTGCTCCTAAATGTGAAAATAAAATACAACTTAAAAGACAGACAATGACAAGTGCTGGCAAAAGTGTGGAGAGTGGAGGCTTCACACACTGCTGGTGGGACTATCAAATGGTACAGCCACTATGGAAAAGGGTCTAGAGTTCCTCAAAGTATTATACCTGAAGTTACCACATGACCCAGTCATTCCACTTCCAGACAGACAGATAAATAGATAGGATAGAAACAAAGAAGATATATATAATATGTGTATTTTATACATTATAAACACAATTTTAAGCACAACTGTAAAATATTATATATATCTATCTCCATTGCATCAGAGATGCCGTCCAGCCATCTCATCCTCTGACGCCCTCTCTTCTGCCCTCAGTCTTTCCCAGCATCAGGGACTTTTCCAATGAGTCACCTGTTGGCATCAGATGACCAAAATACCAGTGCAATGGACACGAACTTGGGCAAACTTTGGGAGGTGGTGAGGGCCAGATGAGGCCTGGAGTGCTGCAGTTCATGGGGTCGTAAAGAGTTGGATATGACTGGACAACTGAACAATAAAAATATAAAAAAATCTCCAAGGGAAATGAAAATACCTGCCCACATAAAAACTTACACACAAATGCTCATAACAGCATTATTCCAGATAGTCACAAAGTAGAAACAACTCAATGAGTGGACAAAATGTGGGATATATATCCATTCAATGGAATATTATCTGACAAGAAAAAGTGAAGTACAAATAAGTGCTACAACATGGAAGAGCATTGAAAACACTGCGTTAAGTGAAAGAAGCCAGCCACAAAAGGGCACATACTATTAGTCCACTGATATGACCTATCCAGCAGAAGGAAGTCTGTAGAGACAGAAAGGAGATGAATAGTTGCCAGGGGCTGCGGAAAAGGGATAATTGGGAGTGACTGCTATTAGTTACAGGGCTGATGAAATATCCTACAATTAGCCTGTGGTGACGGTTGTAATATAATAAATACACCTTAAGATGGTGAATTTCATGATATGTGATATACATCCAATAAATGTGCCATTTTTAAGAGCTGAAAGAATTAAAAGCAGAAAAAATTTTAAAATAGGAATTTTTACAAAAATAAATTATATACAATTTTTCCCTAACAACCTCTGAATTTTAAACACAACTGTAAAAGTGTATTATTTTATATCTTTTGTTCACTGAGATTAAAAAAACCAAAGTTTTTCAACTGTGATTAAGTATTATATAAAACAATTCAGTTTCCTCTGTAGCTTGAAAATGTCATTTCACTAAGCTTCTTTAAAACATTCTTTTCACTCCACAAGTCTTAAACACAGAGAAATAAAAAGGTGAATTACAGAATTCAAGATGCCTTTATGAAATGCTTCATTTCATTCATTCATTTCATTCATTCATTCATTCATTTGAATGAATATTCAGGAACGGATAAAGTAAAAGACATTTTTAAAGGGACAGGTGCCATGTACATAAAGTAAATGCACCTCCTGGGAGCCTGAAGGACGTTGACAGGTAGGGGTGGGCACACGTTTGCTTAGGGCTGACTCAGGTAAGCCTGTCCCACATCTTCTTTCTGCTCATCTTTCTCTGACATGTATCCTAACCGATGTCTGCCAAAAAACACTTATTTTGATTCTGTTTTTATTTGAAATTGAATTAATTATATCCTAGAGAATAAAATAAAAAATTTTTGTCTTTATTTCTGTTTTTCTAAAACTTGAGAATCTATCCTATGAAATGTAAATAGTATTATCCTGTTTCATTTGACTTAACACACATGCTTACTCACTAGAGAAGTGTGGTGTAGAGGGAAGTGCAGAACAGAAGAGCCAGGCTTCCTGAGTTCTAATCCTGGCTCTGCAACTGATTAGCTATAGCTCTATGAGCCCAGGGTAAGTAAGTCACTTAACCTGTCTGGGGTCAGGTTCTTCAACTTAAGCAGAAAAGTAATCATAACTTCCTTGCAAGCTTGTGTGAGGATTAAATGAATTAACAGACACATATACATAAAGCACTTTGATCAGTGCTGTGTACATAGTATGGCAGAACCACAGCCTAAGAGTCGGCTCATTCCTTAGAATGAAGACAGGAACAATCTGCAGTCCCTCCCTTTACCTGCAGCTTACACCAGGGTCAGCCTCGACCCAGCCGGGCATCTGGGCTCAGAGAGCACAGCACATGAGCAGGACGGCTGCCTCTCTTCCCTGGCCCGGCCCCTTCACAGAAAGCGCCCTGTGGCTCCCCATCAGAGAGAAGGAGTGTTGGGACCATCACTTCAGAGAGACAGCAATACCCCCCAAAGATAATCCTCTCCATAAACGAGCTACTTTAATTCCCAATGTTCCTTTTTACTACTTGTTGCCTCCATTTTCTATCCTGTTCCTGATTTATAAGAGCCTTTTAAGTATTTCTTTCTTCCTCTAAAATTACACACGACAATCATTCATTGCTATACTACTTAAGAAAGGTCACTTGGAATGGAAAGGAGGAATCAATCTTAAAAAAACCGACCTAGAATATTGAGTATGTCCTTTCACAAAAATGCAGTGAAAATCTCCGTAGCCTTTATGGTGATAAAATAATGAAATTTGTTCATTACATACACAATGCTGATATACAGAATATTGCCTCCTTGCCTAAATATAGGAAGGTCTCAGTTTTCTGAACAGAAGGAAATGGAAAAGGCAATGGACTAGAAAAAGAACAAGCTTTCAAAAACACTCAACACCTTGGAAACTCCATTCCTTAGCTACAACTTAGTACAGCAACACTGGGTTTTATGTTGGCCAAGACCAGTCCTCAAGGGAGGACAGGCTCCCCTCTTCTTCTTTTTAGTTCCCACATATAATCTAAATTGACTCTAACCTTAGACTATATGCTAATCTCCACTCCTATCATTCAGGTCCACACCACAATCATATCTTACTTAAGCTAACAGAACACTGTCTAACTAACTTCTCTCCATCCTTTCCCTGATACTATGTATTCACTACTCACCAGCCAGCATGATTACTGTAAACCATAAATGAGATCAGGTCACTCTCTCAATTAAAACCTTCCAAAAGCTTTTCAGCACATGTGGAAACCCAGACCTCTTCACATGACCTACAAGACCCCTCATAACCTGCCTGCTGCTGAGCACCCCAACCTTCTACCCTCTCCCCACTTCCTTCACAGACTTGGCTCTGGGTATACTGCTCTTTCTGCTTCTCACACACACCACTGTGCTTCTGATCCAAGCACTGCATTGCTCTTTCCTCAGGGATCCCCACGACTCACCCCTGGACTGCACTCCAGCCTCTGCTCCAGGGCCAGCTCCAGGGAGGCAGACCCTCACCAGCTGGAGGAAACTGCAAACGTAAGCCCCAGGCACACAGCCTACTCCCTAGACCACTTAAGCCGCCATAGTAATACTCTTCTTACCACTATATGAAGAATATTTTTATTTGTTCATTATTCATCCCTCCTCCTGGAATGAAAATCCATGAAGGCAGGGTCTGTTTGTTCACTGTTGTAACTCCAGTGCCAAGAATAGGGAGAACTCAGCAAGAATTTGTTGAACAAATAATCACAAGGATCTCAGGGAAAGTGCTTAGGAAACTATGAAATATTATGTGCTCTTCAGATATAGCAGTCATCTTCGCACTCTTAGGGCTGAGCACCTAGTAAATTTGAAGGATGAATCCATGAATGACTGATTGCAGTATGATAGATGGATTCATAAATGAATGAACTTGTGTTTAAGAATAATCAGGTCAGGCAAGGCCTATATATATGAATGACTATATATAGGGTAGGCCTATATATTTGAATGAAGAAATGAATGAATATATTCATTCATATATTTGAATAAAGATACGAGAGACTACCAAAAAAAATTTTTTTTATTAACCCTCTCCATTTTTTTCAGCACTAAGTAGAACACTCCTTAGATATCCTGGATTTGTGTTTTTACCTGAAACAAGACAAACTGGGGGAGAAAGTACCCTGTTAGATCAGGCTCCCCAGTGGGCCAAAAGAGTCACACCCTCAGACACCTATCGGGGAAGTAAAAATTATAGTAGCCAGGAAAATACCTGAGCTTTGCAAAAGGAAAAGCAAGGAGTGATGGAGAGACTGGGATAGTATGCTGTCCATGCTCCCCTCCCAGGATTCCGAAACCTGAAATCCTATGAGCTTTCATTATTTTTATTACATATGTATGGAAGGACTGATGCTGAAGCTGAAACTCCAATACTCTGGCCCCCTGATGCAAAGAAAGGACTCACTGGAAAAGACCCTGATGCTGGGAAAGATTGAAGGCAGGAGGAGAAGGTGACGACAAAGGATGAGATGGTTGCGTGGCATCACCAAATCAATGGACTCTAGGAATTGGTGATGGATAGAGAGGCCTGGGGCGCTGCAGTCCATGGGGTCGCAAAAGAGTCGGACACGACTGAGCCACTTAACTGAACTGACTGAATATAAACAACATATAGCAATACAAGAGCAATACATGATTAAGATGCTTTGTGATTTTTTTATAGTAACATTGTTACTGAAACGCAGGTACATGTGCCTGAGGCACAGAGACTTGAAACAATGCCAAAAGGTTGGGAGTCTGAAGCAGAGACGGGTTTACTGAGGGCCACGCAAGGAGAGGAGCGACTCATGCCATAAATACCCCAAACTCCCCGAAAGCTTTCAGCAAAGGCCTTTTCAAGGAAAGGTGAGGGAGCTGCGGGGGGGTTAGCTGCTGTAAACTTTTTGGTGTCAGATCCTTTGCCCCAGAGGTCAAGTCATGGTCTGGTCACGAGGTTCCAGTAAATCTCGATCTAATGCATGTTCTTCTCCTGACAAAAAAGGGCGAGGTTCCGAGGCACTGCCTGCCCCTCAGAGGTCCCGGAGCTGGCTAAGCAAAGGCAGGCGGCTCCCTCAGGGCCAGGTCCCCAGGCCCTGCCCCGCGGTCATCGCTGAGGGAGCCAGGCGCCACAGGCTCCTCAGGCGGCCTGCGAGGTGGGGACCAAGTCCCCCAAGCTGCATCCCGGGCCGCAGCGCTGGGGAGAGGCGGCGGTTCTTCACCTGGGCTCGGCCGGCAGGTGGCCTTGGCGAGGGCGCTGGAGCCCTGGGCACACGCCCCTGGCCTTTTCCTTGGCCCCCAGTTCACAGGCTGGCCCGAAGGCCTGGGTCCGCCTCTAACCGCACGCTCCATCTCACCACCACTTCACTGACCGCCAGCTGACATGGCTGACAAGGCCTCACTAACCAGGGGCGGCTCCCTGACAGGGGCAGCTTGTGGGCGGGGCCCAGGGCCGACCAATGGCTGAGCAGGACCGCAATGCCGCCTGGTAACAGGGGGCGTGGTAACGGCGCCCAGTGAGGCGTGCTCCATTACGCTACTGCGTTCTGTCTGAGTCCCTCCCTCTTCACACTTCAAATATATTAAGTCCAAAGGAGACGGAGGAGGGGCGGGGGTGGGAGGTAAACTACGTCCACTCTGTTAAAATCGGAGTTTCCCTTCTTTGTCATGTCTGTCAGGTAACAGAGTCAAATGCCTGTCTTCTCTTCCACCTTGAGAGCCAATAAAGTGGTTAACACCACAAGGCACAGACGTGCGGTTGTCGCCCCTCATCCAAGTCCTGCACGGGATGGGTGTGCTTCAGCTCACTCAGGCTCTCAGACCAGCCTGGCAAAGCTCTCGGGGCTCTGGCGGTCCTTGGCCTCATTCATTTGCTTTCAAATGTACTGAGAAACACGT
Organism: Muntiacus reevesi; assembly: GCF_963930625.1. Classification (NCBI taxonomy): domain Eukaryota; kingdom Metazoa; phylum Chordata; class Mammalia; order Artiodactyla; family Cervidae; genus Muntiacus; species Muntiacus reevesi. The sequence goes on from NC_089249.1 coordinate 282,260,273, forward strand.
CCTGGGTCCAAGAACACCCAAGCAGAACTCGAAGCATAATTCTTGATTAATCTCTTTAAAAAATCCTCTTTTCAAGTTTAATTTGAAACAAACTCTTCACTAATGCAAACTGTTTATAATAACACTTGAAATCGACTAAAGGATGTTATTTCCAAGTACAGAATTTCTCAGATTTCTTAACTGGATATTAATAGAAATAATTACAGTGCATCATAGCTACGCCATTCAAAAAAGACAAAGAAACAAATGAACTAATACATGTATCATAAACAGAATTGCCACTTGACTGTAGGAATTAGATTTTAATTAATGGGCCCTGTCTCAAGTTTGTAAATAAAGTTTACTGCTTGAGAGCAGTTTCCTATGTAGACCCCTAATTTCCACACAAAAGGAAAAGAAAAAGTCTTTAAACACTTTCAATTTTCAAATGCTGAGTAATGTAGAATTTTTTTCAAAGTATTCTATATTTTAATACTTAAGAATTTATTGACAATCACCACTTGTCAAGCCTGCTACACTATGCTTTCTTTCCTTGTAGTACATTGGCATGCTTTAAAAAAGAAAAAAGCAGATTTGTGCCTGAAAAATATCACACTATTATTGGCTATGCCTTAATTTTTTTCATGAAGAAAAAGCCCCACACACTTTAATTAGGAAGGCATTTTATGTGTTTCCTTGATTCTAATTAGCAGGTCAAATAAAATACCCTAATAGTTATTAAACCTGAGGCCTAAGCCTCCTTCTCCTTCTTGCCAGTACACTGAAGAATCCATATCACCAGCACCAAGTGTCTTTCATCAGGACAATGGCAACAAGAAATCTTCAACAAGTGTTGGCCTGACCCCTTTTCTTTTTCTGCAGATCCAGCTGAGCATCAAAAACTGCTTGAAATTCAGCAATCACATTTCTCACTGTTCCAGAATGACCTATTTCGCACTAGAATGAACCAGTGAATTCATACATATAAATAACTATCTGCAGATGCTGCTTTTCAAAATATGAACAGGCATAAGCAAAAAAAAAAAAAAAAAAAAAAAGGGTGGGGGGAGCTATAGTTAAAAATGAAGATTTGATTGAATTGGTATATTTCAACTGTTTGATATGACTATTAAAAACGAAGCAGATCTACATAATTTAGCTATCAATGCTACACTTAAAGTCTTAGAAATTGTCAATATATAATATTCATGAGAGTACAAGCTAAACCAAGTTAACTTTTTCTTAAAACATATATCCTCATGTTTTTACTGTGCATATGTTTAAGCTATCTCTATAGCTTATCTCTATTGTGTATATGTTTAAGCTATCTCTATACCTAGAGAAGAACATGTTAATATATTTCTAAGCAGACTATGCCTATAAATTAGTTGCAGTATTCTTCACCCACAAATATTTATTGAACACTACTGTGTACAAGATCTAATTATATGTTATGTCCTGCAAACACAGTATTCTAAGACCTCTGGTCTCTCAGAAAGAGCCTTTCCATTCTTATAACCTTTCAGTCATTGTATAAAATTGTACATGCCAGCTTTTTCCATTAGAATATGGGATCATGCTTTATTCATTTCTATATTCCCAGTGACTAACAAAATCCTATCACATAATGAACTCTCAATGAATATTTGCCAAATGGATTGATTACTTAAGTCTCAGCCCTTGAGAAGCTTATGAAAGTTCAGGCAGTGGCCACAGAGAACCTCCTAGTCACTCACATTAGAGCTCTGTGTCATAAGCCTAGGGACGGGTAGCATACCTAATCATACATAATCAGGCTCTGATTATATTAATATGACCAAGAATCTTAGGTATATCAAGAGTTAAAAGATTTTTTTAATATTAATAAATTTTCAATCAACTCTGAAACTTCTGCTTCCAGCTACGATGAGAACAGGAACCAGATTTACACTCTACCTCAGAAAACCACTAAGCAGGACAAGATATTAAAAATTGGTATTCAGACATTGACAACAAGCAATGCAGGACAGTGATCTCTGACAGCAGGGAAATAAACAAGTGAGTCCAACACATCAAATACTCGCTGGTGAGAGTACTTCCAGACCACTGCATGGGAAAGGAGGCCCCAAAAACTCAAGCACAAAAGTCTCGCTTAGTTGAAGAGAAAGAGTTCAGAGTTCTAGAACACCAAGGAGAATAGTTGGCCCAGGAGCCGGAGTTGTCATAGCCCCAGCTCTTTCAATTTCTGATGCAAAATAAGGGCCAGGAAAAAAAAAAAAAAAGGGAGGAGGAAAACAGAAGCATGATCAAGAGACAACTGGAAGATACAAAAAGACACAAACCACACTTCTAGAGATCAAATGGCCTGCTGATACACTTTCAGGTCAAAATATCCTATATTCAACAAACATTACCTTTTCATAAACCTTTCATTTCTTTCTCTGACTTCCTCTGATATTTAAAATAGGGGTAAAGCAGGGGTAGTTAATTGTATCACTCTTCACTGGCTTCATTGGTTCTTAATCTGCCATTTATAGTCCTAAATGCTCTAATTTAACTCCTCATTCTACCCCCTTTACAGATAGAAAGCTACTCCTCTAAAATTACACAGTGTCGCACAGGTGGAAAGCTACTCCTCTGAACTTACACAGTGTACAGCGACCCAGCTGACTGCCTAGATTCTGTCAGTGGCTCACTCTACCTCTCTCATACGCCCACTCCCACTGGGACGTCTATCCTCTGGCTGTATAGTAGATACATCAGGAGACACCAGCTCCCACCTTGGTCCTGCTTCTGTGTGAAAGCCCTGAGGGCATGTGGCTAAGATGGCTGGATCTCAGTATCTTTTAAAAGAGTAAATCATTTTAACCTTAATGGACAGTTGTTTTTCTTTTTTCGCTGTGCCACGAGGCACATGGGGTTTCAGTTCCCCAGCCAGAGACTGACCCATCCCTGCTGCAGTGGAAGCACGGACTCTTAACCACTGGGCCACCAGGGAAGTTCTCAGTGGGCAGTCTGTAAACATTTCTAGCCACTGAGCCCTTTAAGCCCAATAAGCAGGACAGGCATGCTCTGCTACTCCTGGAGAGGGTGTGTACGTGTACACTGGAAGAGGAGCCCAGGTCCTCTGATTTCTAGTTTAAAAACTACTGCATTAGCTCTGCCAGTCACCTCCAATGACATTTACTTACTCATTCATTTATAAGTATTTATTGAGTCATCTGCTATAGGTCAGATACATGTCTGAGCTACCAGGACATAACAGTGGATCTGACAGCATGTCTCAATCTAGATGGCTCCAGGTGACTGAGGAGCTCTATGAGGAAAGATGAGGGAGAGAAACCACACTCTATCTTTCATTAGAGCAGTCGTAAACTAGTTTATTAGTATCAGATAATAATTTATGCTGATATACTGATAATTAGAAAAATATTACTGCACTGCCCTAATCCAGATCCTCCATATTTGCTAGTTTATTGCTAATAAAGTTAGAAGTTTAGTAAAGAATATTTGTTACGAATAATCATGGCAGTTTTAAAATGACTAACGTGAACATAGAATAAAGTCAATAACTATTGCAGGTTATGTAAAATCTGCAAGAAAAACTATTTTCTTAAATTTTGTTTTCAATATATCAAAGACAGGATGAATTATGAATGGAGATAATATATGTGAATCAACCTAATAAAGTGAAAAATACTGGCAAGTAGAAAGAAAAAAGTACTTCTGAGATGTCTTTCTCAAAGGTGGGAATACTACTCAAGGACTCTCAGAACAGACACCAAGACACCATCAAAAACAGATAAGCATATGAAAAATGTCGCCTCAGAAGTACACTCCTCACATTGAAAAGATCCAATTCGAAGGATGCCTGCTTTAAAATCCTCCTTTCCTGGAGGAAAGGAAGACCTGCAAAGCCTGTTCCCAGAATCTCTACACAACATCCTTCTGCCTTGAAATAATCTCTGAACACGACACCTGAAATAACCATCCTAGGAATATATCTGTGAAAGTCCTTCTTCAGAAAATTGGTTTTTCAAAAGAAAGAACACACATTTTGATTTCTTCTATTTTTTGGTTCTTTTGCAAACAGAAGAAATGTTTAATTATTAATTTTATGAGTCATTTAAACAATAATCCTTTCTATATCTTTTCCAGTTATAGAAAGAGACCAGTGGCAGTGTCTATTTGGATTACACAGCAGGCTGTATATGAAGGTCATAAAGCTAACCTTGGTCACCATTATCTGTAATAAACAGAAAACATCCTCCAGGAGTTTTATACACCATTCTGTGAACACAACATGTACAGGTTTCACATTCAACAATTCCTAGAACTTCACAATTGTTTATGGATTCATTGTGCATAGTGACAATTTGTTTACTCCTGAAGTACTTTTGATTTGTTAGTATCTTAGTGAACACATTTCATTCAATTTCCTATAAGTTGTTGTCTCTGGCTTCCAAATTACTATAAATTCAGCATGACATCAAGCATAAATCATCATTTATATTAATTGAGTGCAATTGTTATTGAAAGACAATTAGGTACACATCACTAAATGTCTGACTGAAACAAATTAGGCAGGAAAATAATTTTATAGCCTATAATAAGAAATAAAGTTGTTGTGTGTTCAGGTGCCCCACATTCTTTGTTTGTGATGGTGTAGGATACTAAGTGACTTTTATATTCTTATCCGTGGCCATTTGTTTTTCAAACTGTGTATATCATCAGAAAAACATTCAAATGGGCAAAATTTACCCTGATACTGAATGAAGCACACAAATGCTTGGCACATTGCAAAATGTTTCAAGCTTGGTTGGCTTTTCAATGCCTGAAAAGAGAATGAGAGACAGGCCACTGAATGCTGATCACACCACTGCAACTCCTCACCACATTGAAATTCCTAGGGTGAACATATTTATCATTGACTTGTGATGCTACATCATTTTTAAATATTGCTCTCAAGCTGCTGGATAGAATTTCATGTCTCAAGTCCAGAACACCAAGGTAAATGACAAACAGGTTGCAGATTTCTTTTCTTACTTGGAATGTTAACAGAGTGCCTCTAATCCTATGCAGAAATGTAATCCAAAAAACACAGCCATGCACTTTTTTAAGTGTACACAAGAGTGCAATCTCCAAGCAATTTTTTTAAGCAAATGCAATCACGGGACAATTGGGCAAATTCAAGACATATTAGAAAAGAACTGAGGAATAACTGAATAATATATGTCCAGGTACAAGAACTTGATAGAAGAGTAAGTGCTCAAGTTATGCAAACAAAAATATTTGTCCTTTCCTGTTACCCATGGTAAAATAAGTTTTTTCTAGTGGAAAAAAAACAAACAGAAAAACAGAAGATGCCATAGGCTTTATTCACTGACCATGAAAACTAAGTTAGATTTTAAAATGTGAGAATTTAGGGTGTGTGTATGCTGGAAAATATATTTATAGTAAACTAAAAAATTGTTTGAAATGCACATACTCTCATATATATAAACATTAGTCCGTAACTTCTAGAACTGGCCTCATTTTCTAGACCCATTTTAAGTAAACAACATACAAACAGGGAGGGCCTGGGGCAAACTGGAAAGCGCAGGTCCCTCCAGAGATGGTCGTCGTTACTCCTCTCAAGGCGCTGGGGCAGCAGTGGGGACACACCCCGTATTTTCACATCTTCCAACTTTTGGGAAAAAAAAGAAAATCTCCCAATTTTTAAATTTTTACAACTAATTCAAAGTTGAAAAGTTATTTCTCCAAGTAATTCTACAAAACGGTCCACACATATATAGACCATTCCAGTAATGAGCAGTTGAGCAAGATGAAAAGGAGTGGTTAGAGCTATCAGAGACCTAGAAGGCCCCAAGACAGCAGCTCATCCGGCCCCTGCCTTCAGACAGGTAAGACACTCATCCAGTTTAAAGGCTGGGATGGCGATTCTCTGTACTTTGTCAGGTAAGTGACTCTGCAATCCCAAAGAGGAAAGGGATACATTCAAAAACAATGAAGTGGACCAAAACAATAAACTGTATACTTTTGCTAGGATTAGGAATGTTTAGCTCGATATTAACGATATTTGAAATATTTAAGAGAATCTGACACATTAGGAAATCTGACATTTTAGGTTTGTGATTTTTATTTAAACTATTTATAAGAAGTTGACTAAGAGTAAACTTGAGATTTTAATTTAAACTATTTTTGGACAGTCTGACTGACTATGTTTACACACAGTTTTTGAACACTAATTGATTAATACATACATTAGGTTTCCACTTTGTGAGTTGTGTTTAAGTGCTCGGGGAGGTTTTTCAAGGTTATCATGCTAAAGGTTTAAAATGCTTGGGAAAATTAAGTATATTGGGAGGGGGCGGAATTATCACTTGAAATGTCTAAAGGAATTTAATTAATCAAGTTTGAAATGGTGTGAAATGTTTAGGAGAATTTAGTCTGTCAAATCTATGAGCTAATTGACAATTAATCAAGGAACAAATGAGAGAGTGTTTATAACCTAAAATTACTAGCTTTAAAAATGGCAAGATTTATAAATTGAGCTTAAAGGTTTATAAAAACTCGGCTTTAATATTGTAAACCTTTAAAAACTGAGTATTAATTAAAAAAATAAAAGGAAATGTGACTATTCCTTTCAAATATAAAAGACTCTCTCTCAAAGATTAAAAGCCCAATGATTCATGGAGGTGACATTAACATCTCCAATCAAGAGGGGTTTTGTTGTAATACCTTGAGATATTAATAGGTATTCCAGGAAAAAAAAAAAAAAAAGAGGTCTCTACTTGAAAAAGAGACAAGCTCAGGAAGGAGCTAACCCCTCTTGGAAATTTCAAAGTGTTTGCACATTATTAAAGGTTTTGCAAAGAACTGCAGTAAAGAAATGTTCCATTTTGGTGGAGTTTTTTTTTTTTTCTCTCTCTCTCTTTTTAGCATAGGAGTTTATTTAATGTTTATTAACATCTGCAGAATTGCAGGAGGTGCTTCATAGAACACAGTTTGGGAAACCCCACATTAAAGAGTTGTGGAAAAATCTCTCAAGGTGTCTTCTGTGTCAGGAGGCTGGCAAAAGGAATGAAAAAAACAGCTACAGAGGATCAGTTTCCACTATTTGGTGGTGGAAGTAACACCACCACCACTCAACAGAGGGCAGGTAGTCTGCCTTAATGATACGGGACAGCTCTGTCTCAGGAGGTGCTCATATATTCTCAGAGTCCAAAACCACTGTTTATGCTTTGCTGAGTATTAAACTTGAGCCCTGTGGAAAATTCTGAAAGAGATGGGAATACCAGACCACCTGACCTGTCTCTTGAGAAACCTATATGCAGGTCAGGAAGCAACAGTTAGAACTGGACATGGAACAACAGACTGGTTCCAAATAGGAAAAGGAGTACGTCAAGGCTGTATATTGTCACCCTGCTTATTTAACTTATATGCAGAGTACATCATGAGAAACACTGGGCTGGAAGAAGTACAAGCTGGAATCAAGATTGCTGGGAGAAATATCAATAACCTGAGATATGCAGATGACACCACCCTTATGGCAGAAAGTGAAGAGGAACTCAAAAGCTTCTTGATGAAAGTGAAAGAGGAGAGTGAAAAAGTTGGCTTAAAGTTCAACATTCAGGAAACTAAGATCATGGCATCTGGTCCCATCACTTCATGGCAAATAGATGGGTAAACAGTGGAAACAGTGGCAGACTTTATTTTTCTGGGCTCCAAAATCACTGCAGATGGTGACTGCAGCCATGAAATTAAAAGATGCTTACTCCTTGGAAGGAATGTTATGACCAACCTAGATAGCATATTAAGAAGCAGAGACATTACTTTGCCAACAAAGGTCCGTCTAGTCAAGGCTGTGGTTTTTCCAGTGGTCATGTATGGATGTGAGAGTTGGACTGTGAAGAAAGCTGAGTACCGAAAAATTGATGCTTTTGAACTGTGGTTGGAGAAGCCTCTTTAGAGTCCCTTGGACTGCAAGGAGATCCAACCAGTCCATCCTAAAGGAGATCAGTCCTGGGTGTTCATTGGAAGCTTCATGCTGAAGCTGAAACTCCAATACTTTGGCCACCTCATGCGAAGAGCTGACTCATTGGAAAAGACCCTGATGCTGGGAGGGATTGGGGGCAGGAGGAGAAGGGGACTACAGAGGATGAGATGGCTGGATGGCATCACCAACTCGATGGACATGAGTTTGAGTAAACTCTGGGAGTTGGTGATGGACAGGGAGGCCTGGCGTGCTGCAATTCATGGGGTCACGAGGAGTCGGACACAACTGAGCGACTGAACTGAACTGGAGTGAAACTTGAGCCTCTTCTTTTCTCTACTACCCGTGCATATACATGATTTTCACTGTGATCTATATCCTGATGGCCCCAAAATCTTTATCTCCAGTCCTGAATCTTCAGATTCAGACCAATCTTTCTATGTACCTAAGGAATATCTCTGCTTGGGCGACCATGGTTTAACTTCAAACTCAAAATGTCCAATACTGAGTTCATTCTTTTCCACCTGAAATCAGTTTATACTCCAATTTTCTACAGTTTAGTAATGAAGGAGGAAACAGACAGAACAGGCTCCATCTTGAAAGCAGGACTCCACCCTGGGCCAGACTGTGAACTTTGAGCTCTATGCCCGGTATCTATGGAAACGACATACCAACTGGAAAATCAGGACACCCCCACCATGCAAGAGCCCCGGGGCTCCTACCTAGACTCTCTGTCGCCTAAAAGAATACCCTAAATATCTGCGTAACCAAATAGAATCATAAATTCTATTATGCTTAAAGGGGTATGACCACAGGCCTATTGATAACTGTCCACTGTTAACTCCTTAGGCTTAAGGCATATGAATCACAGGTTTAAGACATACAAATCATGGGTTAACTTTGATTGTATCTTTCTTTTCCTTTGTTCAGACTAGTTTCAGAGAATTTGGGGAGGTGGGTTTGAGCACGTACACTTAGGGTATATAAGGTTTTCACGAAAACTGATCGGGTCCTTGGCTAAGAGGAGACTCTGCCTTGGGCCTATCGGTGTAATAAACTGCACTCCACCATCTGCACTGTGCTTCTGAGTGAGTATGTTTCCCAGAACGCGGGGCTACAACAGTAACAGCATCCCACCTACCCAGATGCCCAAGCCAACAACTAAATTCTAGATCCCCTGCAATACAAAATGGCAACCCACTCTAGTATTCTTGCGTGGAAAATTCCATGGACAAAGGAGCCTGGCAGCTACAGTCCCTGATGTTGCAAAGAGTTGGACATGACTGAGCAATGTGCTCGCAATACGCAAGAGTCTCTCATCTCCCTCAGCCTTTAAAACGGAAGACGTCTACACACCCTGAATGACCTGAGTTTATCCTTTCCATTCTGCTTCTCACTACTGACTGATGGTCAGGATGTCATAACTTCTTCCCCTGGACCACTGCAATAGTCTTCCATCAGGCGGCCCTGTTCCTGATCTCCCTCTGCTCCACTGTGTGCCTGTTTTTCTGATTTCAGTAGAAACCATTCAGTGCCTTCCTATTACCCATAATGACAATTTCCCACCTTCTTAGTGAGGCACCCATGGCACCGCATGTTCTGGCTCCTATATCTCTCTAAACCCCTCTCTCAGCTGCGACCTCCACACTTATCCTGTGTTTTAGACACTTCCAACTTCTTGCACTTCCTAGTACAGGACGTGACCCTTCAAATCTATCTTTACACATGTGGTTTCCTCGATCTGAAATGCCTTTACTATTCTCCTCTTCCAAAAAAAACTCCTAACTCATCCATTAATATTCAAGTAAAATGTCATCACCCTGATGCTGGGAAAGATTGAAGGCAGGAGAAGGGGACGACAGAGGATGAGATGGTTGGATGGCATCACCAACTCAATGGACATGAGTTTGAGTAAACTCCGGGAGCTGGTGATGGACAGGGAGGCCTGGCGTGCTGCAGTCCATGGAGTTGCAGAGAGTTGGACACGACTGAGCGACTGAACTGAACTGAACTGAAAATGTCACCTCCTCTCGGGAGCCTCGCCTGTTCTTTGCATTCTTCCTTTTCTGTGCTGATTCACTGAACTTTACTCATATGCACAGAAGGCACTCATTTCGAATTGCTGCAATTATTTGCATCATATAGCCGCCTTACCCACTAACACCGAGGTGCATACATTATTGTCTAGTTTTTTTTTTAAGTCTCTAGTTCTGTACCTAAATTGAACCAATACTTCTTATAAGTTTTTAAAATCCTAAGTTTGCAATTTGACCATTTCCTTCCTCGCTTATTCTAACCCTCTAAGAAACTCCAGAAGGAATGCCTAGCTCACATCCTTCCCTATTCCCTCATTTTTTTCCCCAACTATAAACCATAAATGCCCCGTTCTGTCTTCCACAACTAGAGCACAGAAGATACAAAAGTTTCATACACCATAATTCCAACATAAGCCTCTCTTGGTCACAAATCCATATGCCTGGAGGATATGAGTAGGATCTCAAGGGCTTGGGCTGATCCTACTGACAGCATCAGAGACCTCAGTCTCTCCTCCTCTAAGGAGAAAACTGATTCAATTCAACAAATATTCTCTGAGCAACCACTAAAGTAAAAGGCACCCTGTTAGGAGCAATGCAGTCCCACTAGGAAGATTCCTGTTTTCCCCTACCTGGCAAAAACTACTCATGACAGCGAGTCCTCCATCCACCTGGACCCTGCTTAAACACTCCAGGACTTGCAGCACAATTTTCTATCTATAAGAACTCTTACTTCATCCCAGAAAGTGATTTGTTCTTTGTGTTTAAATATAACTTCAGGCATTTGGTTAGAACACAGTATAGGAGGATGTATTGATTAATGTTTCCTTCTACTTGCTTCTCAACTTCTCCATGGCTCCAGGTTTTTCCTTGCCTTGGGAACAGAAGCACTGCTTCCTGTTTTATTTCTGTTGTTGCTGATAGAACCTAGTGCAGTGCTCTGAATACATTACAAACTATAAAAACACATGGCTTCTAAGAGGCAATATTCCAAGAGTACCATTTTCCTGATCCATGTAGTAACATCTTTCATCTAACAGCTCACTGAATTAACACACTTTTTGTAATCAAAAGTTACTAGAAAGTCAGGCTCAGATAAAAGCAAAAAAGGATGCTAGTGGCTCATTAAAAATACAAATAAATGTGGCAGAATGTGCTATTCCAACAACCTCTTCTCACTCCTGGTCAGTGCCCTGAGGACTGCACAGGGTCAGGTGGGAGGCTCCCACCCAGCTCCCACCTGACCTTGGCGAAGATAATCATGTCCCGAGGTGGTGCGAGGGGACGCCACTAGGCCCAAGTCAACAAGCTCGTTCTATTCATAGCCTGGAATAAATCAGGCCCTTCAGGGAAGGCAACTGCTCTTCTCCCCAGGAGGAGCCAGGGCTACATGAGCAGGTCAGAGCAGCTGCCTTGGGCACGTCAGCTGCCCAGCCAGCTGTGAAGCTCCTCCAGCCCTGCTCAGCTGGAAGCAGCGTAATAGGGTCCATTGTTAACACTGAGAAAGAAAAGCAGCAGCCTCAACTTTAGGAAGAAGGTACTTCGTCTCTCCGAAACTCCATGAAGAAACTTCTGGCATGCAGACCTTTAGAATCCATGAAATTGCCACAATCACATTTCTGTCAGTAAATGAGTATCTCTAATGTTTTAATGAGGCATTGACTGTCTAGTAACCTCTTACGTGAATTACACACCTTGCAGACGTTTCCGTATAATGAGAATACAAGTCAGCGTGGCCTACTCATGTGGGATTTATTCAGCCTCCCGACATTATAACAATAGCAGCAGTTCCTGATCGTTTCTCTATGTTTTCAAACAATTCTGGAGAACGTAGTTTTAAAAAATTAAACTGTAGCTGGATGTGCATGGTACAGGGCCTGTTGAAATCAGAAGGTGGCCCACAAGCAGTGGTGTCTGATGAGCTGCGCGCTGGCTCTGGGTGCTGCTCAATCAGGCCCTGGCATCTGGCGAGCTTCGTACTGCGCACCACCAGTCAGCTGCTGCAGCGCTAACACAGCTGCACTGCTGCTACTGGCACCGCCTTTATAATTAGCATCCGTCTCGGCTTCATCCCACCCCGAAAGCTAGGGGTGAGGTGGAGGGAATCTCCCTGAGAGTCCCAGCTTCACTTCATCACAGGAACACAAACTCCCTGCGGAGAAGGGGAGGACAGAAAATATACCTCTTCTGGCTCCTGAGCCTTTGGGAACAAAGCGGTCAATCCACAGGCTAAATAAAATTAGTTTAAACCAGGCAGCAAACCACCATTTATTATCCAAATTTGATGCAAAAGGTGGCTTACATCAAGACGGAAGTTATATGAACAATTCCCTCATGCTTAATCACACCTTGCTAAGAAATAATCTTCAGATTCAACAGCTAAAGATCTTATGGAGGAGAAAAAAGTCATTTTAACTGCCATGACACAGGTAAAAGAAGAACTCTGTACTAAATGTGTATATGTATGTCATTAATAATTACAACCATTAAGTTCCAATATCATAGAGGAAAAACAACTTACTGGTTTATTGTCTGACCCAAAAGTTTCACTAATGTACCTTTAGTGCCTAGAACAGTACCCGGTAGTATACTAGGCACTCAGATACTGATTGATTGATTAACAGAGTGAATGAGGCTATCCTCTTCACAATGTCTATTGTTTCTTTATATAAGGCAAAAGCTCAAAAGAATAAAGAGATTTCAGATTTAGTCCATCATCATTAAATAATTTCTAAATAAACCAACTAACACTATTAAGAAAATCTTAATGTTTTTTGGCGATGAAATATATAAAATGATGATAGACTGACAGACATCTGCACTCCCCCACATGCACAGAGGATTGACAAAAATGAGAAAAGAAATATTTCTAAGTTTTACAGAATGATCTTATGCATATTTTAATATAACTGTTCATTATACAAAAGACAAAGGCTATATAAATCTAACAGATACAAAAATATGGTTTCAATTTAAACGTTTTCTTCATCTTATTTTTGAAAACAAGTGACGAAAAGTGACACTTTGTTACTTTGTATTTTTATATTCCACCCTAAACATCTTACATTTTTTGGATAACTAATACTCTTAATTCCATGCATTAGAAGAGGGGGGAAGCAAATTAATAAATACCAAAACACCTTTGAAGAACAATAAAATATTCTCTAAAATTATATGTCGAATTTTGAAATTATATTGGGTCCTCAGAATACAAATACCAACAATAGCAATAGCAAACTCTTATAAAGGACTTATTATATACTAAGTAGGTACTAGCTATAATATATATAGATAATTTTATATAATTCATTTAACTTCTAAAATAAAATACCAACTAATACACACACACATATATATACACACACATATATATACATACCCATACTTACATACATATACAAATACATGTATATTTGATCCTACCAAAAATCCTATGAGGTAGATACCATCTTTTCTATTCCAAAATGAGGAAACTGAGACACACAGAAGTTAAATAACTTGCTAATTAGTCATATAGGAAGAAAAAAAAAAAAGAAGCCTTCAGGGCATTCTCTGGCAGTTCAATGGTTAAGACTCTGCATTTCCACTGCAGGGAGCATGGGTTCTATCCCTGGTGAGAGAACTAAGATCCCATATTCCCTGGACTAGGCCAAGGAAAAACAAAAAAGACATACAGCTAATAAGTAACAGAGCTAGTACTCATATTCAGACAGCCTGGCTCTTGAGTTCATGGTCTTAATCCCTATATTTCATGAAAACATGGATTTTAAATTTTTTGTAAAAGCATCACAAATTACGTGCATTGTTAGAAAATGGAAATAAAAGTGCCTGCAATGTCTTCTAATAAATCCACTTATGAATTTCCCTTAAAATATCCACCTAATTTGCAGGCATGCACACTTAGCTGCTCAGTCATGTCCAACTCTTGGCCACCCCTTTGTATCACCATAAATGGGAGGTATACACGTGTACAAGAGGAAAGAAACAGAAATAACTTCTAGGGGAAAATATCTAAAATTAGAAAATCAACACTATAGGATTTAAAACTATGTGCCAATTTGTATTCACATAGAAATGAGACCTCTGAGTACCACATACTCAAAGTCATCAAGGAAGATGCCAGTGATTCTCAGCGGTGTCTGGGGCGTTATCTGTCGGCAGAAGTCTTCACAGAAAATGCTCGAGGAGCTGCTCTTTCCGACAGCCTTTCAGAAAAGCACATGCAAAGAAACAGCAAGCTCCCACGGCTATCTGGGTCACTGGTGGGGCTACCAATTCGTGAGTCTAACGTTCAGTTCACAGGAAGGCTTGCCTCTAGCACTGCCAACACATGACCTCACTCCAGGCTGCGGGATGCAAGCCTTATTACTTCTCATCTTCAAGTCTCATCTTACTATGTGTTTTCTTGCTGCATATAAGATTTCCTACTTCTTTGTAACAGATCTTTTGGGAAGATGATGTTTTCATTGTGGCACTGCTTGCTGTGTGTATATATATGCTTGTTTGAGTTTTTTTCCTTTTTCTTTTCTTATGGCCACCACAGTTTTGGTAAAACCTTCCACAGGAGAGTCAAGATTCTACAGGAATTACTCAAATGTCTCTATTTTATCACAGCTTTCTCCAGAGAGAAGCGCATTAGTCTGTTTAGGTCCTCCAACCTTGCATTCCCCCGCTCCCCGGACAGAGGCGAAGCTCCAGAAGTACCATCCAGCACTCTTAAAGTAACGGAAGGAGGCTACCTGAAGATCCACAGTCATGTCTGTACTGCCAATTCCTAAAGAAAAGTCTTAAAGTAAACATCACTGTGGTCACTGAAAGGTATTCAGCTACTGTTTACATTTCTATTGACAATTTTAATGAAACAAAATTATTTTCTGGTGTCTTTGTACTATTGAATTTTTAGTAAAAGACTTATCATGGAATCTTTTCCTGGGAGCTTACTTTCTAGAATGGAAGAAAAAACAGCAGTCTGAGTGAGAGCAAGTCCTAGTTTCAGCCTGTTTCAGCAGACCTAAGCTGTCACCTCACCGTCACCTTTCATTAGCTGACACTCCCTACTCCTGTGTCCCTTCTACACACCAATAAGGAAAACCAAGCCACTGCAAAACATGGGGTTTCCTAGACTCTGCAACTGGTAAAGGGGAAGCAAAACCAAGAACCTGCACTTTGAAATGGCACATACAACACATATCACATCATTCTTAGCAAGAGCCAACCACAAAATGAACTGAAATTTCTGGGTACCTTGGGCTGTGAGTTCCTCTCCTCAGTTTCAACAACAGAGCACCTACCAACTTAGCCTTTTTGAAATTGTATTAAAGCTTCCACTGAGCTTGAGTCAGTAACTGTCTATTTGTGGTAAAGAATCACTTTACATGCCTGATGTTGACATTACTAAACTGCCTTGACAAAGTAAGATAAACACTGGATTTGCTTATGCTTATGCTTTAGTCTATGGTTTTCAAGTTTTGGCCAACTTCACCAAATAAGTCTTACAAATTTACCTTCAGCACTGCAATTTCAGGTCAACTAGAGGTTAGCTTAAGCTGATAAGAACAGATGGATTTATATTCCTGAAATAAATACGTATTAATCACAGTAATTTCCTTAGATATGAGGTATATCAGAAAAGAGCCAAAGTGACACAGGAAAACTTACTTAGTGTTGGTCCCATTTATGCTAATTTCTAGGTCTCTGACCTTGGTGTATTTCTTAACCCCACTAGGCCTCAGTTTCATCATATGTAAAATAAGAAGGCTGCCCCAGATAAACTCTATGGCTGTTTAAAATTTTTAAACTCCAAACTTAAGCAAATTTATCTGAATTTTAGAGAACGAACACAATTACAGATACTTAAGCACTGAAATAACTAAATTGGCCTCTTACAACAAGATGCAGCGGTACTGAAAACCATTCACTTTGGCTAAAAATGTGATTCGACTTTAATAAGAGTGCTACCCAGCTAGTAAGCAAATACCTGCACATTGAAAATATTTTTACAGCAAGCATAAACAGTTTGACAGTAATTTGTATCATTCTCACGGGAAAATAACTTCTCCGATCTCATCTTTCTAGTCTATGTAGCAGTGCCAATTTATAGGCATATAAAATTCGAAATCTCTTCTGTGCATCAATTATAACTTACGCAGCTCCCTGAGCAGCATTTAAAAAGCAAAGAAGTGCAAACAATATTCTGCTTGCTGACATAGTAAGAAATTTAGCTAGCATAGCTTTAGAACTTCACAATTTAACTGCAATCAAATATCCCCTTTTCAAGAAAGGAAAGAGATGAGGGCAGTATCTTAAGTCTAAAACTCCATCCCTGAAATTATCTATCTAATTACCCAAGGAGAAAGAATGCTAGGCTGGAGACCTGACCAATAATATTTTTCTTGCTGTCAATGTACTAGAAGCCATACAATCCTACATTACAGTTTTTGAAAGGAATGCATTTAAAATCACAGATATACATATCTAAGTGACACACAAGGAAAAAAATGTAACACAGCATAAATAAAGAATAGTAAATATTAAAGCCTTTTCTACTTGTACCATACAGGAAGATAACAAGATTAATGTACATAAAAATAAACTTAAAGAACTTGAATGTTCTGCAGAAATTCCAGAAAAATCAATTAAAATAGATCAAGGTCAAGACCGAACAAAATGAGAAAGACTTAAATATCAATTAGAATTTAAGTTAGACAGAAATAAGAATTTTCTGAATGAGATACTCAGAATTTGCATCTATGTCTATGAGTAACTACTAGAGTCTTTGGGAGGGAGAGTAGGTTATGGAATTTAATGAAACCTTTTCTAAAACAGCAGTTTTGATCAACAATGATAGCTTTGGTTGGCTATGTCAAAGAATCTTCTGATTGACATTTACGTATAATTTTCAACATGTTACCAGAACTATGTAACAGTTTGTGCATGGGAGACAATGGATCCTTTTCAAGCTAAATGAGTTCCCAGAGGCAACTTGAAAACCTTTCCTTAGCCCATATATGTTCTTCCACCTTCCTGAGAAATGAAACCAAGTAAAACAAAACACCTGTATATTCTCACAGTGCAAAGAGCCCAAAATAGTCAACAAAAATTATAAAAGCCCACAAGTGTAAAAATCCTATTTCGCAACTCCTTAATTTTAGATTGCTCTGATGGAATTGGGCTTTTGAGAATTTTCTCTAGAGCAATCATGTGCAGCTATGAGAGGTGCAGAGGAAGTAGTTTCGGTCAGCTGTAGACCAGAGATAGTCCTAGAGTACCCTGCTAATAGTATATGGCTTAACTAAAATAGAGAGCATAATTTAGCCTCTAATTTGATCAGTTTAAAAATCAGGTAGAAAAAAATTGGGCCCTTAGGCTAGAACCTGGTATATGAGATATCAGCTCAAGGACATATTTCCTTAGAAACTATTTTGGAGGTTTATAGGTAAAACTAGATTAGGTTCATTCACTTCTCTCTCTTTTCATTTAAGAGTCAATTTCTTTTGTTAAACCACTAAGCATTTTTTTTTAAATTCTGTCTGCTAAAGAAATAAATCTGAAATTCCATCCAATTCAAATCAGACTATTTTTACTTCAGATTAAAAATCATTTTGTTAACATTTTAGACAGCTGAGACCATAGGAGAAACTTCAAGTTTATACTTTTGACCACAGTCATAGCTTTATTTCAAATATATGTGACTATATCATTAATTCTTAAAACAAATATATAGCATGGATCAGTTGCGAGCCTATTTTCTAAAAGAAGGGTAAGATGAAAATGCTCACTGTCTTTAAAGCCATTAATGCACAATATTCTGGATAACCAGGTTTAGTCTGTTCTTTAGTTCTCTGAGAGACACTGAAGAGAGTATTACAAACATCACACAGACTCCATTTCGAGTCACCAGAAGACTTCGGGTATCTAAAATCTTCAAATCAACACAGTTTTGGTCCTGACCTCATGTCTCTGTAGTATGTTTTGTTGTTGCTCTTCGGCTTGTGCCAATATGAATAACAAGAAAGACACAAATATAAAATTAAAGAAGTCATTTTTGGCTAAGAGAGTAATCATAAATTTGGAAGAGTCAGACATTTGTCTTTGCAGAAGTGGCTTTCAAATTCTCATCATCATTGCAGCACTAAGGCTGTGTGAGGCTACAGTGATAAATTCTGATGCTTGACCACAACGATGACTAATAGCAAACTGCTGCTGTTGTCTGTCCAAACTACAATACAAAGAAAAACAGCGCAGAAAAGCTGCGTAGGCACAAAGCGGTCGCGCATCTTGTCTCTGTTTTGAAAACTGCCATCAACACTCACTCATCTCACCTAAGTGAAATGCAGAGTCAGCATAACTAACAGGACTTTGACTTTAAAGGAAGGTTACTCACACGGAAAACTCAGGGAGAGGGAGGTGCTTAGCGTTGGGAAGATGATGACGAAAGAGGTGCTTAGAAACATGAGAAACTAGAAAGGATAAAATTCTGCAGCAAGCCACTGTTTCAAAAAATAAAAATTCAAACTTTGTTAAGTCGATTTTTAAAACTCTGTCTCAGAAAACTATGTTTAGTACAATATGAACTAAAGATTACAGCTTTTAGCTTTTTAAAATAACTTTTCTAATGCCAATTCCTTTTAATGAAATCAATCTAATAAAACAAGCGTGGATTAAAAACTCATTCTTAACTATGCTATGTATAAAATCATCCAAACATTGAAAATGTTTGAATAACAGGTCCAACTGAGATTTTTAAATCTCACTGCAAATTTCCATGAACAATTTTTTCTCCTTTCTCTACTTATTCATTATTAAGAATTTCTCCATAATCTTCCATTAACCAGAAAATCTAACCATCATTCAGCCATAATTTTTTGCTTTCACTGGGTTTTTGTCTGTTATGAGTGGTGGGCAGTGTTTCACGCTTTTCATTTCTGGCTTTCTTTCCCCCAGCAACAGTCAGCTGTGCTACTAAGGGTTCTTCAGTCAACTAGCCTGTGTCAGCTTCACTGCTAAAAATACGATTACAATCAGAAGGAAAGCCACAAAAGAGATGTAGTAAAAGGGTTAATATACCAACAGTAATTTATCACTTTATTATAACTTGCCCTGTGACATACAGAAGCTCTATGATAAAAAAAAAAAAAAAAAAGAACAACAACCCAGAAAGCTTCCCTTAGCACACCTCCTCTGATGGCTTGACACGACAGTCAGTTAAAAGACCAAAATCAAAGAGAGTCTACAAAGCACAGTTAAAACTTATGTGAAGATCCACAGTAGAACTTTTCTCAAAGCAATTTAAAATTTTAATGAGACATAGATCATGGGACACTAGCTAAAGATAGTAACTGGAATACACCGGGGAATACCGCTTCCAACATATATTTCAGCAGATAATGCCAACTGTAAAGAAAATAAACTTTTCAATATTATATATAATTTCAGCAGAAACACCTGGATATTTAAATATTTGCACTATAAAAACAAGCTCAACCAAGCTCAATTATTACATTTATGTTCATGGTATTGTAGGAATTCATTTCCCACCCAGCTATTTAGACGAAATTTTCTGGTTGATGTGATTTTTAAGTAGATGTGATACCAATAGCTACTGACAATTGCATTCTCAGAGAATTGCATCAAACATATTGACTTTAAAATGCACTCCAGTCTTGATTATTGTTAGCAGAAAATCTAAATTTAAGTATTTTCTTGCAACTGTAAGCAATCAATCTACCTATATCGCATCCTGACGGAACACAGGAGTTAAGAAAGAGAAAACCAAAGGAAAGGGTCGTTTAGCAGTGTCTTTTCACAAAATGGGATTTTACCAATTTGTTCTGTGGTTGTATATGCTGTCAGGTATTATGAAATCAGTGCAATGTATTCACTGGTTGTCAGTCACAGGATGACAGTATTGTAAATTAAGGGGATGCATCTTCAAGCCGAGTTGCATACACGTATTTCTAAGGAATCCATTTGCAGGCTGATTTATGCTCTTAAAATAGACAACCTATCACTATCTGTTGAAAAGTCTCACAGGTATGAAATTGTCTAATTGAATATCATTTTCCTTTATAATCAAAGTAGGTTCCCGTTTAGCTTCAATCACTTTGCAGTCTTAACCTTAATATTTTCTATACAGTGAATAGGAGTCAAAAGACTTCACGAACAGCTTTGAATAACATTACTTATTTAAATATGTCTCTACTGAGATGAAAATTACTGAATAAAAATATGTCACGGTAGTTGTATAACTCCTGAGGATATATTAATAGCAGTCCTTAAAGCAGTAATTCATTATCATGATAGATTGCTAAAATCTATTCTAAAACCTAACTAGAACAAAGATTTTTCAAAATAAGTGAAAATAATTATTGGCAGGTACACTAAGATCTTTTAAATTTAAAATTACATTAAATTACCATTTGTTGGATAGGTTTTTAAAGAAGCCGTTGCATAATCTTTTAACTGAACGATGCTTTTTAATTGTGTGTGTGTGCATGTGTGTTTGTGTGTTGTGTGTGTACGTTAGTCACTCAGTCATTTCTGACTCTTTGCGACCCCATGGACTGTAGCCCACCAGGTTTCTCTGTCCATGTGAGTTTCCAGGCAAGAATACTGGAGAGGGTAGCCATTCCCTTCCTCCAGGGATGGAACCTAGGTCTCCTGCATTGCAAGCAGATTCTTTACTGTCTGAGCCAACAGGGAAACCTTTAATCACATATGCATAATAAATATCATAAAAATGACCAGGCAAGGTAAGAATTAATAAAAGTTCTGATAAGTCCATGTAAATAATTCTATACTTCATAAATTTTAATTTAAATAGCAATATTTTAATAGAAAAATTGTTTTAAAGGAAGGATATTCATACATAAACTATTTTTAGGTTCCCTTTGTCATACATTATTATATACCCATGAACATATAATAAATGTAACTGACATTTAATATTTAGTTTTTATCATAGGTAAGAAAAGAAACACTAAAAAGGTTTTGTGAAGTCAAAACTGAGACTCAGAATGGGAAAGAAATGAGAGGAAGAACAATTTCTTTCTCTTATATACACGGGAAATTGCCATTCTAACGTACAAATCACAAACCTTAAAACTGGCAGAAAAATCACATATCTTAGTAGTCAAGAAACTGTAGGTGGGAGTGAAAAGAAAAAAGATACTCATAAATATTTGGCTATAGTCATATAATTTTGAGGGAGGCCTTTAAAACTACAATGAAATGATTGCTTCAATGTCATTAGGCCCATGGATGGGACTTCAAGGGTTGATATTACATGTGGATTCTATTCACATGAATGAAGAAAGAAGGGAAAAAAAAGCTATCTGTTCAGGACTTTTACTCCAGGTGGTGAGATGTAAAAACTCAGAACAGCTTCGTTTGTGAGGACTGCTTTTCTGCACACTGAAGACCTCTTAAACCAATTATTTTCTGTTGCTACCCTAGAGGCACATTTATCAGCCACTAGGGTTTAAAGTGCTAAACAAAACCCACTTTAAAACCCCACCGTATGTTTTTAAACTTTATACAGACTGTCAATTGTGTTCCAACTACATAATAAGATTTATGCACTCAAAGGTGGCCACAGCCACGGTAGGCAGGAGTGCTGAGGGCAGGACGGCTCAGACACATTCGGTCAATAGCCCCACACTGCTCTGACCTAATCCAAAAGACTAACTTTAAAGTCACAGTCCTCATTTTTAATATATTTCCCATTTAGAACTTGATTCTAAAAAATGAAGGTAGAATAAGCAGTATTTTTCATGACTCCAGATTTTTCAAGTCTTTCTAAACTTTCAAATTTTAGCAAAACAGCACAACTCAAGAGACATACTATCCCTACATATCTCCTTGTAGTTTTTGACGCTGCTACTAAAATAAGTAACATATTTCAAATAGGAAAAGGAACAATTTTACTGGTTTAGATCTACCCCTGTTTTATGTCTATTCTGACACAAACTTCGGTTCAAGTTACTTCTGACACCACTGAATTATTAGTTACTGGTTAGATTAAAAGGTTCCTTGAGTATCTAATGAATCTTAAATAATAAATGTGTTTCTTTGACTATTCACCACTGGAAGTTCTTAATTCTATTATAAAGAAGTTCATGACTATTTGGTAATAATATTTTGCTTTAGGAGTGATCTGTGAAAGATTTGCAAGCAACCCAAAAATTCAGGTATCAAAATCACAGATGAAGAGACCCCCAGAGTCCTCATTAATAGGATGACTACAAATGATTTAAAATTGTAGTGAGGCAATTTACCACAACTTACGTGGGCATTATTGGTTTTAATAATGAGAATCCATACCTTTGAAGGAAAATCCTAATAAAACATTCCATTAGGAAAAAAAAAAAGTGGGGAAGAAGAAATCCTCCTTATGAGCTAATCACCAGTGTGAATCCCCTTAGATTCCTGGAGAAGCGAGAGACCACATTTTCATCAAAATATAAATTGTTACCACAGAGGGAATTTAGAACACTGACTAGCTAGTTAAAAAATATTATAATATTTGTTATAATTATGAATGCCAATTATTATATAGCTATCATAATTATGTTTTCATTAAACCTTCAATTTTCTTTTATAATATCTAAAATTATCTCAATAAATATCAAGGCTGAATTTAAGGAATTTTTTCATGGAATCCATTTAGTTAGAGTACAATTATTTTATATTACCTTTGACTGAAAGAAATCTCTTTTAAGAAAAGGAAGAGTCTAAACAGTTTACACATAGCTTTGAAAATTATCTCTTATATATAGTTAACAATGACCACAACAGGTGGAAACCTGTGTACTATTACTAATGTTAAATAGAAAAAAGTTGAAACCCTAATTAGCTAACACACCAGTGAATAAACTTTTTTACTTCAGGTAATACATTGTGTTTGTAACAAATATTCAAAGGCTATATAAATGACGTTCTCACTTTAAAAATTATTTCAAAAGGACTTCATTTTCTAATTGATTTGATCTGCAAGTTTAAAAGCTTACATTTTAGGAGCCTTGCATCCAAGTAAACAATGATCTACAAAATACCTTTAACTTCATTACTCCTTCCTTTTGACAATATGTTTAACAATGATGTTCTTGCAGTACATAAGGTAAACTGATTTCCCAGGCCAGCCTGTGTAAACATCACCAAAAAGCATTCAAGTTTATGCTGCTGGGCCTCACACACACATAATCTATAATCTCAAATATGAACAGAACATCTCCATCTAGGTGTCCTGGATTAGCTTACCTCCCAGTCAGCACACACACATGGAAGCAAGAGAAAGGAATAATATATGCATAAAAATGGCTGCCAACAGTATTGTCAGCAGTGGGACAAATCAGAAATACATAAATTTTCCTTTCAAAGAGGGAAATGTAAATGATTAAGTAAATTGTGGTAAACATGCACTCAGAAGCACATGTGGCAGCAAGCTAGTGACAAATATGATCACTCTGAAGAGCCTAGAGGAATATGCAGGCAAAACCTGGTCCAATTGTGAGCACTACGGTAATTAAAAAGCATCTGTTACCAGCAGTAAAGAGCTAGGGTGCAAACATTTAAAATTCTGAAATTCTTAAAGTAAATTTTAAGCTTCTCCCGTAAACTATCTCCTCTCTGAACTATCCTCTGTCTGTCCATGTGTAAAAATTTTTACATTAAATCTGGTTCTTTCTTTGACGGGTTAGCAACCAGCACTATATCTAGGGGAAGTGGACACCTGCCCTAGATTTTACTGCACTATGTTTTAACATTTCCTAGTAGTTCATTTTAAATTCTATCTGCTGAGTTTGTCTTATTTACTAATAGCAATAATAAGCTATTTGAAATTATAAGAGAAATCTAAAGATTCTATCTTATTTTCTCTATTCATTCACTCTTCTGCACATTCATTCAGAAGACAAACCAACAGCCCATTCTGGAGAAGCAAAGTTAAGTTCCCTGACTGCAACACTGAATTCCCAGTGTCAACCACAGTGTCAGAAATTCAGACAGCATGTAGAGATTTACTGGAAGAGAGGAAGAAAGAAAGAAATGGAGGGGTTATGGGACAGGAAGGAAAAGGAGGTGGTCTATACATAGCAAATGAAAATAAGTGAAACAAAAGGAAGAGGATGTGAATAAGAAAAGAGTAAAGAAATGCTTAAATTTTAGAGTCAAACATGTCAGCTTGAATTCTTTCTGACTAACTGAAAATCCTGAATACATTTACATTTTTATGTTCACTTTCCCACATCAGTTAAAACGTGACTCAAATGAGCTGGCATCTGTAGGAGGTTGAGTAGAAGTCCAGCACGTAGTAGGTACTCAGTACATACTTGCTGTCTTACTAATGCCTCAATATACAGTGAAGAATATGTATTTTTAAACCACTGTTAATGCTCTAACACCATAAAGTAGTATTTCTGCCAGGAAAGTGAAGCTGAACACTGGCCGCCTTATTGGCTGTTCTGAAGATGTACAACCATCATTTAGAGAAGCCCAGAGAGCTCACTTCATTTTTTCCAAAAATGGCAAAAAACAATAAACAGCAATTCTTGAGCCCAATGCCAAGCAAGTCAAGTATTTGTTACATGACCATAATGGTCCACTGAGGGAAATTATACGGAAGAAAGAAAAAAATTCTTGTATTTCATCTGAGAATCAGAGTTGGAAGCAAATACATGAACAAATATGTGATAATAAATACAGAAAATATACCAGCAGAGTCAAAGAGTGAATCTTTTTTGATTGTTTTGAGAAATCATTTTATGGTAAAAATAACTCCCTCTTAAATTTATCTTATTTTTTTATTTTATAATTTAATACATCAGCTTTTCTTAAACTGGGGAGTACTTCTATGTCTACCCATAAATTTAAAACTAACAGATAGATGTAATTTCAGAAAATGACCAATAAAAAAAACACAACTAATTTTTCCCTCAAACCACACAGCTGAGCCAGAGCCACTCTTTCTAAGATAATAGCAGAGCTCGCTTTCCAAGGAGGGCCTGGCAGAGTGCAGTGAAGCAAAGAAAAGCACAATGGTCTCCAGAGGCACCACCAGAGAGGAACACCGTGGCAGGAGTAAACACTGGAAGTTCTCCACGAAGGCACAGACTTTAAAAGCGTCCCTGGTGTAAAACGCCTACTGCACTCGCGGGTCCACTGATTCCCAGCCCCAATTCCAACAGCATCGTGGCTCCTGCATTCACCCACAGGTTGGCAGCTTCTTCTGCAGAAATCCTCAGGTTCCTCACCTTCCACTCCTGCTATACCTTAGCCTCCACTGCACTTCCTTTTCTTTCTTCTTCTTATTGACAGAAGAAGCTGTCATGAATTTAGAAACGTGTTTTATGAATTTATATTTGAATAATCACAGCATTGTATCGGTATATTTTTGTTACCATATGTTTAGAAAGAAAGCGTTGGTGCTCTCTCCTCTGGTTCAAAATAACACTTTGTGATCACTAACTTACAAACTTAAAAACTATACTCCATATATTTAGTGGCAGCTTCAGAATTTCATCAGGAAAGGGGTTTGGGAGTGTCACTCACATGGGAGGAGTGTCTATGGAAATCATCTAACCAGGGTTTTTAAACAAATAAGCCACAGTTTTTGCACCCTATCTGTTCATTTAGCATAGGTATGGAGGGAGAGAGCTGGTGGAGGTTGAGGAGGGCCAGCTGCTAAGTCGCTTCAGTCGTGTCTGACTCCAAGTGACCCCTTAGACGGCAGCCCACCAGGCTCCACCGTCCCTGGGATTCTCCAGGCAAGAACACTGGAGTGGGTTGCCATTTCCTTCTCCAAAGCATGAAAGTGAAAAGGGAAAGTGAAGTCGCTCAGTCGTGTCCAACTCTTCGCGACCCCATGGACTGCAGCCCACCAGACTCCTCTGCCCATGGGATTTTCCAGGCAAGAGTGCTGGAGTGGGGTGCCATTGCCTTGTCGGGAGAAGCGCCAGAGACCCCCACAAACCACCCCCCCCTTGACGCAGCTCCTTCTTAGGTTTGGGAGCATGGCTTCAAAGCAGAGTAGAGACAAAGGTGGCAGTCCAGAGAATACTTACTGACAGTGCGCTATTTCTGTGCCTGGTCATCTTACCCTGACACTCAAGAGAGTGAGAACTACACAACATCTGGAGCTTAGTGAGAAAAAGGACTTGGCCAACTTCACGCATCCCTGAGATTCAAACCATGTCTACAAGAGACTCACTCCTCCGCTAATGCCTGAAGCACTTCTCAGCAGTGAACAAATCTAGATGTTTCTCCTCTCCGATCTCCTTCACAATTCTTTACACTGTTAAAAATTTCTTTTCCACTAAATAGCAAGGAACTTAGGCTACATGTGAAATTTTGAAAAAGTCAGAGACAGGAAGTGGTAAGAAGGTCTTTGTTTCAAAAGGTTAACATTCGCACTTGGCATTTCCTTTTCTTCTCAATTTTGGATTTGGGATTTGGGGGTTCAGGGGTGGAAAAATAAGATAGCTATTTCCTCTCTAATCAATCATTCTAATCTCTATAATAAGTTGAACATCTCTGATCTATCAGAAAAAGAAATATTTCAGGAGGCAGAAGGATGGAGGCAAAAAAGTTCTAAAATATTCACCTTTTCTCTCAAACCATCCAGCTGTCAGGGCCTCCAACACAGTTAGTACTTTGTAGGCACAGCAAAGATGAGGGGTATTTCAATCATCAATGAGCAACGACAGCTGCTATTTTCAAACAAGGGAGAAAAAAGTAAGACTATTTTTGAAGAAAACATTTTGTTTTCATCTCTAAATGTATATATGTATACACTGTATACATATGTACACATCTCTAAATGTATGTATGTGTGCTGTGTATCAGTAAAAGAAAAAAACTTTTAATATTATTAAGCTAAGTTAAATCTCTTCAATTTTGAAATGGAAAGACCCGCCTTTATCTATGAATGAGCTTAACTCTAGAATTAATTCAAATTACTACTGGCTAATGTTTCTTGCCTGGAGAATCCCATGGACAGAGGAGCCTGGCAGGCTATAGTTCATATGGCTGTAAAGAGTCCGACACAACTGAAGCTCCTTAGCACAGCACGTTTCTTGAATCACTCATTTCCTCTAAGTTTCATTCATTCTCACAAAAAGGTAAATGGGCTTTGAAGTGTGCTAAATGTAAAAAAAAAAAAATTTATTCATATATCAGATCCAAAACCACTAAGTTGCAGTGATAGCAAGTTTCAGTAACATGTTTCTTGGTATGCTGTAATCAAGTTTAAACAATGGTATTTCTGGTCCTAAAGTGGGTTGTGGATATAAGAACTAGTTTTTCTTGCCCAGACAAGCAATATGGAATGAAGAATTATAGTCAAAGAAGTAGCTGCAAGAACTGCAACAGCCAAGCTACACACACACAATGTAGTATTTAATAGCACTTTGCTCACAGCAAATATATAAGTATATACACACATACACACTAATATATAAAACTAACCCCTCAGAAAAAAATGTTTACTATGATACTAAATTTGCACTGTTAATAGAGCCCAACTGGTGAAAATTTAGAGGACTTGGCAATCCTAGAAGTTTTTGTGAGTAGCTATTAGAAATGTGGTTCAAACTCAGAGGGAGTTTGAAACTTCTCATGCTTCTATATTAGTCTGAAAAAAGCTATTTTGATCACTTCGCTTTTTCTTAATATAGCACAAAAAGAAAATATAATGAATCCAGGCTTTTGAAATCAGGTTTTAAGTTACTATTTTAAAGTTATAACTTTAAATTAGATAGATAGATAGGCAGACATAAAGAAAGAAAAGGTCACCCTTACGTTAAATTCCAAGAAACTAATTTTGTTGATCAGACCCACTCTTTTAAATAAAAAATAATAAAAATTAAAAACTAGTCATCAGAAATTCGTATCGTAAAAAGCTGCCATCAACTGAAATTCTCTGTGAAGGAAATACATCTCATCCATGATGAAAATTGTAACGCTAAATCATGAAGTGTGGAAAAATCTTGAAATGTCACATTTAAAGAAGGATGATGGTGCCCAGTGTAACTTATGAGCGCAGTTGATCCCCTCTGTCTGCAGACACCGCTCCCTGCGTATCCCGTGCTGGAGCCGAGGGCGGGTTCTGCGGCAGGACTGAGGACGAGCCGCCACTCTGCGCTGCCTCCTCCCTGCGCTTCGTCTCCACTCTGGGACACGGGCACCTCGTCCCCTCATCACCCACCGTCATAAAACCAGGACCACCACCATGACTTCTGTGTCTTTCACAACTGCTGATCACCTGCTGGCAATCATGCATGAGAGGAAAGTGGCACGCCTCCTCTGAGAAAGCTGCTCTAGACGGTAACTATACACTGACGAGAGTACTTAATTATCCCAGAGCTTACCACTGCCCAACAATTATCTGCTTCAGAAAACGCACCATACTTGTGAATTAACTATCTGCGGTGAAAGTCATGAAATCAGCTTGATGAACAAAACTTCTGGACAGGTATCTTAAGAGTGCCCCTGTCTTCTTGATAAAAAATAGTCTTACATGACCACTTAAACGTTTATTTCAAAAAGTATCTGTTGAATAACATGAAACTTCAAATGATGGGAAAAGAGTATTTTTGGGTTAACTAGGTTCAATGAAAACTGGATGAGTTGCCAGGAAATAACACTGTGTATGGCTAGAACTATTGATAATTTGGGCATAACACTTCTAAGATAAAATCTCACACCTATTAAAGCTATTCATAATGGCTTACTACTTGAATTTTAAGTTACTTTCTCTTACTTTTCTAGGACCTTTGTGCCTATTTTTTTGTCACTTCCTATAAAAGTTCTCAGGACTACGGTGTTTATAACGCAAAGATAACTTAAAGATCCAAAATCAAAAGGGCAACAAGACTGCTGGCAAGATAATGCATTGTTAAGGAACCTCTCCAAAGTGATTTAAAAAAAAATAAGACTCTAGCAAATTGGGGGAAAGCGTCTTATGAGCAACAGTGAGAACATGTCCGCAAAAGACATCATGGTTCAGACTGCAAACATCAAGATTACTGACATTTATAGAAAACCTTTACTTCTTTCCCATTGTCTCTGTCTGCTGGCATGTCTGGCAAATTTTTATTGGCTTTACTCTAAATATGTATTATCCATAGATCTTAAGCACACAGTAAAAGAGAAAATTTTAAACTCTCAATTTTTTAGTCTTGCAGTAATTTTGGTAAAAGATTTGTGTGGGCTTTTGGACCATATGCAATTTTATGTTTTCCACCCATTTCATTGCTTAAAATAACTGGGCTTGACATCAAACAGAAAGTAAAACACCTCTTCTTAAATTGCAAAGGTAAACTGCAAAGGTAAACTGCAAAGAGAAACGCTAGCTCGTCACAAATAAAGTTTAAGCCTTCATCTCTCTCACAGCCTGCACCCTGAGGAAACAGTGAATCGTGCCTGCGTTTATTATTTTATTTGTGCCTTTATTATTTACTTGCTGCTCATTTACTGTTTCATCTGTGCCGGGACACTGGGAACATGAAGACTCAGTCCCTGCATTCACGGAACTCAAAGTGTGTGGAAAAGCCATGAGACTGTGACAGCTGCGGTTACGGGTAAGGCACGGGGAAAAGGCTGCTAGAGCCGGCAGGCAAGGGGACCCGGCTGTCCAGCTAGAACAGGGAAAAGACCTTCAGGGCGAATTTTACGGCGAGTGCCCCGTATGAGCTAGACTCTGAGGTGAGAAGGGCCTCAGGTTTACTAATTCTCTGGCAACAAGCATTTCTCTCTTTTCAAGGGACGTCGTTCACCAAAGGGAAAGCTTCTATTCTTCAATGACCAATTTAAAAATCTTTAATACGTAGAATAAGTGATCTGACTGAAATACAGTCGCTTCCAGGCATAAAACAGGCACTAGAAAAATTAAAATCACATCATACTTAGAGAGAGAGAGTGTGTGTGTGTGTGTGTGTGTGTGTGTGTGTGTGTGTGGTGGAGAAAGTGGTGCGGGGGACTGTAGAGTGAATGTTTAATGTTTAAGTAACTGAAGATATTCCTAAGCAGAAAACACTAGATAAGAAACTAATTATGTCCATTTAGCACCTGAGATATAACACTTGCTAAACCTAGAATTCATAAAAAGATTGACTCTATACTGTCATCTACAAATTTGAATGTATGGAATCTGACACCTGTCTGATACCACCCTAGGTTCACAGCACCTCCAGATTC
The DNA here is from genome assembly GCF_963930625.1 of Muntiacus reevesi. Lineage (NCBI taxonomy): Eukaryota > Metazoa > Chordata > Mammalia > Artiodactyla > Cervidae > Muntiacus > Muntiacus reevesi. The sequence continues at coordinate 282,290,450 of NC_089249.1, forward strand.
AGTTTTAATCAACACTTTTTGAGTTTTCATCACTAGGCTGCTGAGTTCCGCTGGAAGAAGTACAACAACCGTGTGGACTGGTGCCACTACAAATTTATGGTTTCCAAGCTCTCAAAACCACTCAGCAATTCTGCATTCTGCTGGTCAGCTCCTTCTGCCCCTTCCCACAGCAGCTTTCCAAAGTTTAGCTCCACCCCCAGAGCCCTGCCCAATTCCCTCACTGCCTTGGGCTTTCATCTCAGAACTAGTTAGCTTCAAAGAACAATTAGGGGCCATGAAGCAGGCATTCATGCAGCTGCTAACACTTCACAAACCCTGAGAAGGTTTAATCAGCTCCCCCCTCTACTCGAGCTGGAGGATCTCTCCCCCCTTCTCAAGGTTAATTCCTCCTGACACTCCCTTATGCCTAACCATGTCCCCTGAATTCCCCCCAGAACTCCCTCCAGAAACTTCCCCCTCCTCTCACCTCTCTCTCTCATCTCCTTTGACTCAGAGTCTCAACAAGTTCGAATCTCACTCACCTTAAAAAAAAAAAATAGACAAAACTCCTCAATCTACTGTACTCTGGGTTCCCCGCCCCCAAACACTTTGCTAAAACAGCTTTCCGTAAAGCCAGCATGGTCCTCCCAGAGGCTAAATCCACAGGTCTCTCCTCCGTCCTCAACTTCACAACTATCTCTAAGGCACCTGACCCCTCCTTCTAGAAATTTTCCCTTCCTCTGGCTTCAAGAAACAACAACTTCGCCTGTCTTTTTGACTCCTTTCTTTCCTTTTCTCTGGAGTTTCGTGTCTCTCTGCCCATGCTTTATCCATGGTGTGTGCGGAGGCGACCTTACACCACAGCACTCCTAGGAGAGCGCACTCCACCCACAGCTGCAACCGCTGCCAGACAGTACGGACATCTTCCAAAACCTGGCTCAGGTCTCTCGCCCAAGTTCTCCCCTCTAGATTCAATGGCAAAGTATATATAAACTCAAAGATACCCCACAAAATTCGAGATCACTTACCTTATTCAGTGAAAGGCACTGTCCAATTAAATCCACAAGAAACCTGAGCCATCCCTTTTTCCACTGCCCACGTCAAACTCATTGATGACATCTCCTATTCTGTACACTTATCTCCCATAATACTTTCTCCCCATGCCTGCCTTCAGTCTAGACATCATCTTCTCCTACCTGGACAGACAAACTGTCTCCCTTTCACCAAATTTCCTGAACCCTGACCTTGAACTTTTCCTATTTGCCCTAACGTGGAAATGTGATAATGCCACTTTTCAAGTCAGCTTTCTTCAGGACGGGCCCTGTCTACCTCTCTTGTTTCTTCTTCCAGATTTCATGCTCTCATAACAATGAACTACCTCTGTTCCTCCAGACGTGGTGTTACCTCCCATGCTCCACTTTGGTCTCCTCAGAGTAGCCTGTTTATCTGGCAGAATGCTGAAGCCCTCGACGAGGTGCCACTCAGCGTCCAGGTGACAGGTCCCTCTGGGCTTAAGCAATCCTCGGGTTACGTCTCCCCCGCCCGCTCCCCTGACACACACAGCCCGGGCATGTTCTCACGTTCCTCCTCCTTTCGGCGTAACGAGCACTATGACTGTAGTTCTCTCCACACCACCTTCTGGCTTGTCGAATGCCTGCTTGACAGTTATTCCGTGAACAGAGCCCGCCAGGTGTCCTTAGCTTTGCCACTCCAGAGTCCCAGGTCACGCTCCAGCCACTGGAGAAGCCGATCAATGTTTTCTCAGTGAAAAGGCGGGGCTGGTCTACTCCTCTTTCCAATCACTCTTCTCCTTCTACACAACTAGATGAGATCTAGTTCTAAAAACAGACCTGTACAGGTTACACCTCTAACTGATCTAAAGCAATGAGAAACCTCTGAGGGAATTTCCAAACACCTCGAGATGGCATCCAAGGCACTACATGAGCGGCTGCAACCTTCCTTACTTTGCCAAAGCACCCTCAAACCAGACCTCCCCGCAGGATCAGACTACTTCTCATTTTTACACTTCCTGGCCTGTACACATAGGCAGTACACTCCTCCGGGGCTGTATGGGAAAATCCCCTCATCCTGCAAGCCATTATGCCTGCATGAAAAAAAGCCCGTGTGTAGGCCCCACACCTCCACAAAACATTCCTGACCTTACCATTCATCCCAGGCTGAGTGGATTCACCTGCCATCTTTAACATAGCTTTATATTTTCCATTTACCTCACACTAAATTATTTGTTTCAAAGTTTGCTTCATCCTATGAGAATGGCAGCTACTTCAGAGAAGGAACAGTTACACTTACTTTCAAATCTCCTGATACCTTTCAAGTGCTAGCAGGGTAAGTAAAAAGACGAGCCAAGCTTGTACAAATACAAAAACACAAACATTCTAGCTTGCTTTGGTTGGCATTAATTTGTCTACACTTAAAATACTCTCTCCCTCTATTCATATCACTTTTGCACTGGCACTTTACAAACTATAGGAAGCTACACTCTAATTATAATTATTTTGAATTCAATATTTTGCTTCCCCTGTAATCTTTTTTGCAAACAGTAATTTTTCAAAGACTATTTTGGGAATTTTTTCCCACTCCTTCCAGTGAAAGGAGATTCTTAAAAGGTGTTTAATGAGCTAAATCTGCACAGACCCAAAATGATAACAGTAAATGGTTAATCAGTTGGGCTTGAATTTCCATACTTTCCTTATTATTTTCCTTAAATCAACTCAAAGCAACAGCACGCTGGCATTCACAAGAGCACATCTGTCCAAAAACACTGTTTGTTTATAAATATATATCAGTTTGTTAATGGATTTTTTTTCCTGAAGCCTACATAAGTAATATTAATAAATAATACTAATCACTGCATCTAGAAACTAGCTGGAAACAAAGAACACAATAAGGAAGAAAATGTTGATGAGCAATTGGACAGGATTTTTTTAAACTGTAAAAAGTCCTTACATGATGGATTTCAACGCTTAGGGAAGAAATGTATGACGTTACAGATACCTGTAGAATTATTCGACTATTAAAAACATTCTTCAAGAAAATAAAATGAACATAGATTACTAACTGTCTTATCAGAAGAACAGGATTCACATATAATTGAAAAAGTATGTATGATAAAGTGTTAGTTGCTCAGTCGTGTCTGATACTTTGCGACTCCATGGACCCTAGCCTGTGAGGCTCCTCTGTCCATGGGACATCCCAGGCAAGAATACTGGAGTGGGTTACCATGCCCTTCTCCAAAGGATCTTCCCAACCCAGGGATCGAACCCAGGTCTCCAATATTTCAGGCAGTCTTTACGGTCTGAGCCACTAGGGAAGTGAACACGCTATGCATGTATTCATTCATCGCTGCAGCATCTTATAAAGAATCTGAAGTGCCACCCCAGGCATCGCTTCATGCCTAGACTGCTTACAACAGACATTCACTCACAATGAACATTCAGCTTTCTGACTATATCGTGCTCTCTCCTGCCTCTGCTTCTACCAACATCTGCATCTAAAATACCTCCATCCTTGTTTATGTATGTGAAGATCTGATTATATTTTGAAGCCCAGACGGCTCTAACAAGGTCACATCCAATAAGCCTCTGTTGGGCTTCTTAACTGAAGTGAACTGTGCGTCATACCTGTACCCTTGCATATTTTTATGAAAAAAAAAAAAGAAAGTAAGGCTCCTTTCTTAGATGGACACTCCCACCTGTGGGTGCTTCTGAAATTTATCTCCATGTGAATGTGGGAGAACACTCCATTTTGGCAGGAAAAGTACAGCTCACATTCTTAAATTCTTTCATTTCTGTTCCAGGAAGTGGGTAAAGAGACCTTGATTTTTCTTAAAAATCTTGAGCTAGTGGACAAAAACTTAAGACTGAAAAATTATAGACAGATGTTATAACACCTCTTCATCTGTTGCTTTCAGAAAATATATTAGCAATGCAAGTCTCTAAGATGAGCAGAACCAATGATGTGTGATAGCCCCAGAAACCTCTCAGGTTCTATAACTCTTTGATATAACTGACACACTCAGATAAAATTAAAAGGCATCAAAAATTAAAGCTTTTTTTAATTTGAACCATTTCTCAAACAAAGGAGGAAACTCTACCTCATTAGATTAATGTAATCTAGCATACCTGATTATACTCTAATGCCCTCAAAAGGTAATGCATGTGTTATTTAAGAGAGTGATTCTTTAAAGGTGTTTAATAAGCTAATCCTATATGAACTCAAAATGATACAATAAATATGAAATCATTTTGGCTCAAATTTATGTTCTCTCATGCATATATATATACACACACACATATATATAATAGAATTATTTCTAACATGAAAAGGCCTTTACTTAATCATTTGTTAACTGGAGAAAGCAATTTCCCACAGCTAAAACTATTTTAAAATCTGATATAAGGATAAAATTATATTAAAATGCAATAATACATGAATTTAGCCACTTGCCAAGGATAGATATGGACTTTTGCAGATTTCTCTTTTAAAGATGTACCAAGCATTCCAACATTTCTAATCATTTGATAGTCAATTGCTGTAGGCAGAAAACTGTACCCAGCAATTCTCTACTGCCAATACATTTTAAACTATTTCATAAACATTGCTCATACAGTATGTCTAATAGATTTTGCATACTTTTTCTTATCAGAAACTTTTTAAACATATATAATCTACTGAAATTCTCAAACTAAATTAAATCATAATAGGAGTGAAACTGACAAAATCTTTCAGTTGGGCCTGTTTTACCTGGAAAAACTGGTAAAATGGAATTCATGGCTCTGAATCTCCATATATATTGAAAATAAACACGCTAATATTTAAGTAATTTAGTTAAACTCTCAGACAATAATTTTAAGTAGTTTCCATATTTAAAAATGCAAATGTGATAGAAAACCACAGTAACATTTTAAACCCATTGTTTTAGAATTATGCACTTTTACTCCAAACCCACCAGAACCAAGAAATTAATGGCATTATATGAACAAAACAGTGCCTTAAATTATCAGCTTCATGGAAGTTTTAATAGAAAAACTGGACGCAATTATTTCTATACTTTGATAAATTCTAATTTATAGCACTTGCCAGATAAATTGAGAAACATGATTTATGATTTTAAAATATGCATGAAGTTTACTTGACAAATCATTTTCTAATACTGTTATTGTGTGATGTGAAAGTCACTCAGTTGGGTCCAACTCTTTGTGATGCCATGGACTATACAGTCCATGGAATTCTCCAAGTCAAATACTGGAGTGGGTAGCCTTTCCCTTCTCCAGGGGATCTTCCCAACCCAGGGATCAAATCCAGGTCTCCCACATTTCAGGCAGATTCTTTACCAGCTGAGCCACCAGGGAAGCCCAAGAATACTGGAGTGAGTAGCCTATCCCTTCTCCAGGGGATCTTCCTGATCCAGGATCAAAAACAGGTCTCCCACATTGCAGGTAGATTCTATACCACCCAAGCCACCAGGAAAGCCCTGTTATTGTGTATTAAGATGTATTTGTACAATAAATACATCAAGAACAAAACAATCAACTCAACAAAAGCAAATGAGTAGGGATCACTAGGCAACAGACAGACTTCTATTTTTTTAAGGACACTGGCATCACAGATCCCCTGTCTCAGAACTGTCAGAGGGAGACAGAACTTTGAAATTCTACATAAACCAACTTCAGGCAGGTCAAAACAAGTTTCATTTTAATTCCTCACCAAACCAGCTTACTTAAAAATTTCCCTAAATAAATACCTACTGGATGATGCTGAAAATGACGCTCCAGTATTTTGGCCATGCACAGAGCTGATTCATTGGAAAAGACCCTAATGCTGGGAAAGACTGAGGACAAGAGGAGAAGGGGACAACAGAGGATGAGATGGCTGGATGGCATCACCAACTCAATGGACATGAGTCTGAGAAAACTCCGGGAGATGGTGGAGGACAGGAGAGTCTGGCGCGGGGCAGTTCATGGCGCGGGGCAGTCCAACACAAAGAGTTGGACACAACTGAGCGACTGAACAACAACTCCATTAAGCCCATCAGTTTCCCTCACTCTCCCACTTCCTTCATTTACTAACACAAAAGCTAAGAAGTATCTTACAAAGCTTATTACTGTGAGAAAGTCAAGGATATGAAAGAGGTTCTACGTAAAGTGACAATCAGATAAAAAGAATTACTTTAAAAAACAGAGAAGTCAGTTTTAAAGTTATTTAAGGAAGAACTTCCAATGTCTGTTGGTTTCAAAAGACCATTTTTAAAGGACAGAGAAAAAACTCTTATAGAATATAACACTGTATCTCTGTTGCCTTAAAATTTTTTCTTACAATTTTAAGACAATTACTATCAACATTGAGAGAGAAATGCACAAAGATAGCAGTAGTAAGAATAAGCTATTAAGCCTCTTACCACCAAAGCAACCAGAATCTTAGAATATGAATTAGATTGTCACCTCTTTGGCACAAAAAGAGGGACTTACAAATTTCACTTAAATGAGGATTGCTTTAATTTCCACCCTTTAAGATAATTTTTTTCTAGTAGTCACGTATGGATGTGAGAGTTGGACTACAAAGAAAGCTGAGGGTCAAAGAATTGATGCTTTTGAACTGTGGTGTTGGAGCAGACTCTTGAGAGTCACTTCGACTGCAAGGAGATCAAAACAATCCATCCCAAAGGAAATCAGTCCTGAATATTCAATGGAAGGATTGATGCTGAAGCTGAAACTCCAATACTTGGGCCACCTCATGCAAAGAACTGACTTCTTAGAAAAGACCCTGATGCTGGGAAAGATTGAAGGCAGGAGGAGAAGGGGACAACAGAGGATGAGATGGTTGGATGGCAGCACTAGCTTGAATGACATTTAGTTTCAGCAAGCTCCCGGAATTGGTGATGGACAGGGAAGCCTGGTGCGCTGCGGTCCATGGGGTCCCAAGAGTCGAACATGACTGAGCGACTGAACTGAAGGTAACTCTGGAGTTACTTTCTGCTTGTTTATCACTGTAGTAGGACTTAGTAACAGGAATCCCCGCTTCCAGCAGAGCTCCTGGTAGGCCATGCCTCATCCTCCAGTCCAAGTGGCTAGGACGATGCAGCTCACTGCCTTAGACAAGGAAGTCTCAGGAAAACAAAAATTAAACCCTTCTTTAAGTTTCATAAACCCAGGCTTTTTGAGTTGTAATAACGTGGTTTTTAAGCTTCAAAGGGCATAAAGGTTGAAGTTAAATGGTTCATGATGTCAATCAAATATCTAGAAAGCTACTGAAGAGTCAGTCATTTCTCCTACCTCCAAGACTAGCATTTCCCCACAATAAGATGAAGCATGAAATAGGAGTATAAAAAATATCTCCTACGGCAACAACCTTAAAACTGAAATTTTAATAACTTGGAAGAAAACCTATGACAAATCTAGATGGTGTATTAAAAAGCAGAGACATTGCTTTGCCAACAAAGGCCCATAAAGTAAAAGCTATGGTTTTTCTGGTAGTCATGCATGGATGTGAGAAGTGGATCATAAAGAAGGCTGAGCGCTGAAGAATTGATGCTTTTGAACTGTGGTGTTGGAGAAGACTCTTGAGGGTCCCTTGGACTGCAAGCAGATCAAAACAGTCCATCCTAAAGAAGAAATCAGCCCTGAATATTCATTGGAAGGACTGATGTTGAAGCTGAAACTCCAATACTTTGGCCACCTAATGTGAAGAGCTGAGTCATCAGAAAAGACCCTAATGTGGGAAAGATTGAAGGCGGGAGGAGAAGGGGACAACAGAGAATGAGATGGCTGGATGGCATCACCAACTCAGGGGATATGAGTCTGAGCAAGTTCCAGGAGATGATGAAGGACAGGGAGGCTGGCGTGCTGCGGTCCATGGGTTCGCAAAGAGTCAGACACAACTGAGAGACTGGGCAACGACAACAAGGCCACATCCTTCTTCCTTCTCACTTTCTACACCATCTCTCCTCCATCAATTGAAAGTACTGTTTTTAGAGAAAACTGACAAAAATATATTTCTGATAACCACTCTTCACAAAAAAATGAGGAAAAAACACTTACATTCTTACTTTCCAAAAGTAAATTACAAACATTCATAATTTATCAAATTATATTTTTCATTTATGCTTCCTGGACCTATTTTCTTACTGATATTCCTTTTTGGCATTATCAAACTATTTACATCTTTTAAAGGGTTATTTCTATTTTTTTCATAGTGCATACATGCTTGTAACTAATTTTATCAATCTGCAATTATGGTGCTGTTAGTTTTTTCTTCTTTATAAAATAATTTTCCTTAAAATCTATGATCCCAGTCTTTATTTTGCTTTCAAGTACCTTTCTGTTTCGTTCATTAAGTGCTTTCTTGAAATTTAATTGAATTTTAAAAGGAAATACTAAATTATTCAGCAACTCAAATTCAAATAAACATGCTTTCAATTTTATAATGGTTTCATGGGTGCAATGATAGCAAATCAATAGATATATTAATTGTAATATTTTTAATTTAAATGACCACTACTACTCAGAAATTATTTGACATACAGCCAAGTTCATCTCCAATTGGAGGGACACTTTTAAAAGCAAGAGGTTTCTTTTCAGATGATTATTTACGTAAGAAATGCCAGTTTTCATTTTTCTACATGACTGTGTGAGTGTTCTATGGGAGCAAGCCTCTGAGACAGCAGCAAGTCAATTCACTTTCATGCCTCAAATTCTGATAGTTGCATGAGTGCTCAGTCGCTACAGTTGTTCATTTCCGACTCTTTGTGACCCCAGGCTCCTCTGTCCATGGGAGTCTCCAGGCAAGAACACTGGAGTGGGGTGCCATGCCCTCCTCCAGGGGATCTTACCTACTCAGGGATTGAACCCACATCTCCAGCATTGCAGATGGATTCTTTACCACTGAGCCACCAGAAAAGCCCAAATTATTACACTATTAACTCTCGCTTGTCTTAACTATATTTACAATTTAAAGAAAATTGATATTGAGACCAAGAAATTCCAGACAGATCTGAGGAAATTATTTAGAATCTAGCACAGTCAGAAAAAGAGAAGCAAAATATGAAGGAGAGGTTAGGCAATACTGAATAGGAGATAACAGCAGAGGAAACAACATTAAACATAATCAGAATTCCAGAGTTCTACACAGCAGATCGGAAAGGGGAATTTTTCAATCAGAAAATGGAAAACATTTTTGAACTAATGAAAGCCCCAATCTTCAGATCTAAAAAGGCTAATAAATTATAAGCATAATATTAAAAAGAAATCCACAGCTTGATAAATCATCATGAAACCACACAATACTAAAGACAACAAAGAGATGTCAAAATCCACCAGAAAGTAAAGACTGCTATCCACAAAGGAACAGTAATTAGACATAGAATCACTTCCTAACAATCACAAAGGATGCCAAAAGATGGTAAAATAGATCTTCATTGAGTTGGGAGAAAACAACTTGTAAATCAGAATTTCATACTCAACAAAACTATCTTTCAAAAGAACAAAGACAAAATAAAGACTTTTCAAAACGAAAAACCTGGAAGAACCTCTTATTAAAGAAAATTCTAAATACCTTGGAAGAGGAAGAAAAATGATGCCAGATGGAGGAGAGGAATGTAAAATGAAATAATAAGAAAAAGTACTGGTAAACATATGGGTAAATCTAAATAAACATCAATTGTACAAAATAATAATTTCTGATGTGAAAAGGGAAAGCTAAGTTTGACCAAAGAGTACATATTCATTAACTTTAATATTTTGTTAAGTATTCTTCTTAAAATAGAGTAACCACTGAAAAAATAAACATAGAGCATATAAGTTCTAAAGAGATTAAAAAAGAAAAAAATGAATCATTAATTCAAAAGAAGTAAAAATGAATATGGGGAGAAATGTTAGGAGAGTGAAATAGATAAAAAATATAACTTGGTGCAAAAATCCAATATATTAGAAATCACACAGATGTCATGTATGGACATGTATACATGTCCAGTAGTCATGTACGGATGTGAGAGTTGGACTATAAAGAAAGCTGAGCGCCAAAGAATTGATACTTTTGAACTGTGGTGTTGGAGAAGTTTCTTGAGAGTCCCTTAGACTGCAGGGAGATCAAATCAGTCAATTCTAAAGGAAATCAATCATGAATATTCATTGGAAGGACTGATGCTGAAGCTGAAATTCCAATACTTTGTGACCACCTGATGTGAAAAACTGACTCATTTGAAAAGATCCTGATGCTGGGAAACATTGAAGGCGGGAGGAGAAGGGGCCGACAGAGGATGAGATGGTTGGATGGCATCACCGACTCAATGGACACGAGTTTGAATAGACTCCGGGAGTTGGTGACCGACAGGGAGACCTGGCGTCCTGCAGCTCACGGGGTCGCAGAGGGCTGGACACCACTGAGTGGCTGTACTGACTGACTGAAGCTCTGCAGCTACAATTAAACTATTTACAGTAAAAGAAAGTCAATGTCTGATACTCATATCAGACAAAAAGTACCTGAAATCAAAAGTATTAACAGAGAAAAAGAGGGTCATGACAGAGTAATAAACCATTCTCGACAGAAAAATACAGACACCCTAAACCTGTAAGAAGCTAGTAACAGAGCCTAAAGCAAACAGTTAAGCAGCAACAGGTAAAAAAGGGTCATCACCGGCAAATGGTGCGACTGGCTATGCAGGAAACCCCAAGGAGCACAGACTGATTAACAGGAGAGGGTGACAGAGTTACTGGGAACAGAGTCAACATTGAAGGTTCACTTGTTTCTATACACCAGCAAGAGTCAGAAAATTTTTTAAAAATTTTACAACAGCAATACCATATCTAAGAATGATAAAATGTGTACTAGTTCTTAATGAAGAAAAGTATAAAATCTTATTGTAAGGCCTTAAAAGACCTAAATAAATGGAAAACCATGCTACCTAATCCAGAAATTGCAAATTAAAACTACAATGATATTTCTTTTTAAATCTCACTTGTGGTCTCTCAACTGTGCCTGACCCTCTGCGACCCCACGGACTGTAGCCCACCACACTTCTCTGTCCATGGAATTCTCCAGGCAAGAGCACTGGAGTGGGTAGCCATGCCCTTCTCCAAGGGATCTTCCCTACCCAGGGATCAAACCTGGGTCTCCTCACTGCAGGCATATTCTTTACCATCTGAGTGAGCAATAATTAACAAGTTAGTCTCACAGGCATTTGTGAGAATACGGAACAAAGGAACTCTGATTCACTTCTGTTTTGAGTACAAATTTATTTGAACACTTTTGAAAACAGTTTGATATTCCAGTGGGAAGTGGAACATACACAATCCTACACATAATTCACCTGTCATACTCCTAGGTATATACTCTCAAGAAACTTTTGCACATGTGCTTAGGAGACATGTATAAGAATATTCATTTATTTGAGCAGCATTGCAGTAGCATGGTAATAGCCCCAAACTGGAAACAATGCAAATATACTACAGAATAAAATAGATAAATTATGTCAGACTCAATCAAATCCTAAACAATAAACATCTCCATCCAAAATGGATGGATCTGAAAAAATAATTTTGAGTGAAAGACTCAAATCACAGGGGAATGTATACAGTATGATTTCATCTATATAAAGAAATAAATATAGGTTGATCTAAGTTATTCATATAGGATTATATATATAGGTGATAAATCGATGATAAAATGTGCAAGACTAAGAATGTGCTGAAGAGGACTCTGAAAAACTGAACATCCTCATGCAAAGATGACAGATTAACATCTCAGGGAGGGGTTTCAATGTGCACATAGGTAAATTATTTAATCCTCTACACTATTATATATAATGTTGATAACTACCATCAAGTAGCAGGTGGTGCTACAGATTCTGAAGGAAACACAGAATATGAACCTATGAAAACGGGCCACAGCAGTATCATTACTATTATTACATATGTGCTGGCCTTAGTCGCTCAGTTGGGTCCGACTCTGTGACCCCATGCACAGGAGCGCACCAGGCTCCTCTGTCCAGGGGGATGCTCCAGGCAGGAACACTGCAGTGGCTTGCCACGCCCTCCTCCAGGGGATCTTCCCAACCCAGGATCGAACCCAGGGCTCCCGCACCGCAGGCGGATTCTTTACAGTCTCTGAGCGGGGTGTGGAGGAGGCATACTGAAATAAAGGACTGCTGAGTTAGAAGGTCCACGCTCAGAACCCACCGTGTCACCACCATGCTGAACCCATCAATGCCTTGGAGCAAGTCACATAACAAAGTACATACCACAGACTTTAATGGAAAAGGAGGAGACTTGTATTAAACAGCCAAAAACAGCAAAACAACTAAATAATAATCATCATCAAATGCAAACATTGAGAGATACTGTCCTTTGAAAAATGACTTAGTTGAAGACAGCTTCTGACTGGCACCCGGGTCCTCGTTACCCTGATTTTCACCCATTTGGATTACTTAAATTTAAGCAGATCTTACATTTAAGTTTCCTTAGTTCCCACTTTAAAGTGCATTAAGCATGTATAAAAAGCATAAAAGAGGTGGGCTCTAGTCCTAGTTTCACTGACTACCCACGACACATGGCAAGGGTAGCAACTAAAATCGTGGACTCGAGGGACAGTCCATGATAGTGGCTGCGGTTTGGCATTCCATACAGGGACCCTGGTATCACAGCCCACACTCTTTCTACTTTCAGGAAGTCACACTCATTCCTTCTCATTTTAAATCCAAGTTAATTTTCCATTAATTTATTATGAATAGAAAATAATAGCCCTAACTTTTAGATATTACAGATTCTCTGTTTTCTTATGTACCAAATGGCTTTTGCTTAAAAAAGTAGTCTTTTTTCACCTTGATTGTTTCTCTCCAATGCATAAAAGAGAGAAAAATGCTGGCAGCAAACTCTTAGGAGATTCCCCCTAATCCTATCCCCTTAACTCTCAAGCCTGTATATAGTTAGGGATCTGATATTTGTTTTTAACTTGTAATTTTGAAAAATTTCAAACATGCTGAAAAGAAGAGTAGAATGTGTACCTATAAATCCCCTCACCTAGATTTATCACTTATTAACTTTTTACCACATTTGTTGTATTGCTCTCTCAATACAGTTTTTTTCTTTGTAGAATCTTTTGAAAATCAAGTTGCAAACCTCATAACATTTTATCTATAAATACATCAAAGAACTGGGACATTCTCCTATTAAATTATAGTATCATTATCACACTCAAGAAACAACTTTGATACAAGCGTTTTTTTCTTATACACACTATCTCCACTAGTCCCAATCATGTTCTTAACAGATACTTTTTTCAATTCAGGATTCAATGAGGAATCATGCTTTACATTTAACTGTCATGTTCCTTTACCTTTTCCTAATGCCTCTATCACACTGACACTTTCAAGAAAGGATCCATACAAACTGTCTTATAGGATGTCCTATAACCTTGATGTGTCTAATTACTGTTTTGCGGTTAATTTCGGATTAAGGATTTTTGTAAAGAGTATCACAGGAGATTCTATAATTCCCAAAGGATCACATCTGAAGGCACATAATCTCTATATTCCCCACTAATGGTGGTTCTGATTAATCACTTGGTTAAGATAATGTCTGTTGGATTTCAATATTGTAAAGGTATATTTTGTTCTTCACAATTAATAATCTTTGATGTTATAAAATTATTTTTTCCCCTACAACTTTTTGCTCAGTAATTTTAGCATCACTGGTGAATCTGGGAACCTCAGTTTTTAATGTGACTCATCACTTCCTATGACTACTATATTAACCAAACTCTCCTTGGAAAGCTTATCTAAAGAACATACCAAAAGGCTTTTTCATGAAGCCTATAGTTTTAACTGGGCTTCCCTGGTGGCTCAATGGTAAAGACTCTGCCTGCAATGCAGGAGAAACAGGTTTGACCCCTGGGTTGTTAAGATGCCCTGGAGAAGGAAACAGTAACATACTCGAGTCCAGTACTTTCAGATGGGAAATCCCACAGACGGAGGAAAACGGCGGGTTACAGTTCATGGGGCTGCCAAAGAGTCGGACATGACTTAGCAACTAAATAAAAAAACAATAACAAAAATAGTTTTAACATAAATTTGCTGACATTCTCAGTGTAAAGAGTCCCTTTTTCCCTCTTTCTAAATCTTTTGAATTTTCTTTGAATAACAGGTTCAAATATAGTATTTTACATAGTAGTTACCTCATTGCTTATACTGGACAAAAACTGATTGCCTATTTTCTATAAAAATAAAAAAATCATCAAAATAAAAGTAGGACTAAATTTAGCCAGTCAAGTTCAGTTGTCTCACTGGTTAATAAGGAAAATCTTCTTTGCTTCACAAAATTACAGGACAATCTGCCAATCAAACTCTTAGCTTGTCTCCTGAAAGGTCTGTACTTGGTTGTTCATCATATCACCAGTGTTCTGTATTTGCTCTGGATCTTCCTTTCTCAGCTCTAATGAAGCAAGCTGCATAGGAAGCTGCGATAAGGTTTCAAAATCTTCAATCCCAAATCAGAAGTCAAGAGGGTAATCCGAGGAAGAGCACAGCCATCTGAAGACCCCTAAAGGAAACTTTCCCAAGACAGACGATTATAACAGCAGAGCTTTTTGAAAAAGTGACTGTGACCCAGGCTCAAATGTTACCCATAAAAATCAAAATTGGTCTTTCTGTTATGCAAAATGGAAAAGGAATTTAAATAAGGACATCTACGGGTCCACTTACATTTTTCCCTCTGTGAAAATCCTGGCAGACTTTAAAAGTAAGTGGTCTAGGGATGAGCAATATGCATTAATGCTTCCAGTAATGAATACAATACAGTATGCTCCAATGACATTCTTTCTCCTCAGGAACTTTAATATTAAAGGTTAAAACAAAATGTTTGACTTAAATGATGCACTGTTCCACAGTAAAGCCTAAATGACCAGCAGAAACCACAGTGAATAAGGAAATCTAATCCCAACTTTGCCATTATGATCAGTTTCTTCATCCATGAAAAAAGAGATTAGACTCGATGAGTTTTAAAGATTTTATATTCACAATCATCTATGAATCTGAATACACAGGTGACTAAGATTTTTTTAAAAAGCAAATACTAAAATAAAATAACTACTGTATTCCCTCCAAAGATTAAACCAGAACCACAAAACTTAAAGGGGCACCAAAAATACTTAATGACCAAGATCATTAAGCGTTTGGTGCAATATATAAAAAAAAGATTATTGCAAAAATCCATGATGAACAGAAGATAAAATTTTTAAACAAAGGTAGTCACTGTTGTTTGCTTTATGGCCCTGTACTAGCCGTGCAACAGAAACTGTCATTTCCAAGTAGCTCCCAGTCCATGAGGCTGTTCACCATCAAGAAGGGTTGGGCACAGTATCCAACAGACTAGGCAATATACTTTACAAACAGTCATACTTTTTATACAGTTTTTATCAGCTTTTTCTACTGCATACAAAATATGAAAGGATATCTTGATAAGTGTACACAGGGACACATTTTAAACATTTTTCTGTAGCTCTAATGTGGCTCACTGGATTTAAGAATTCAGTCTTTCAAAACGTAAAGCATCAAAATGTTGAAAATCAATGCCTCCACTCTAGGAGGGTTCAGTCTCACAGAAATGAAGAGTCAGGGTGACAAAGAAGTAAAATGAAATAAATAGCACCATAGAGACAAAACAAAAATCTGAGAATTTAGGGAGATTACAGCTTCCTCTGATGGCATAAAAAGAATGAGGAAAAGGTACAGAGTGGAAGTAGTATCTCTTTAAAACTGTTTTATAAAATCCAAAATGTCCCAACACCATTGACACTGCTATCTATTGCATCCTATCTGGGTGTCCAGGACCTAGTCAACTTGTAAGACTTCCTTCTCTCAGGCAGGGTATCCTTCTCCAAGCTGTGTAGGAACCCCCGCATAGCCCAGAGTCCCACAGTCAAATCTAACTGGTAGGCCAGGGAAACGTCAGGGCAAGATCAACAACAAGTGATTTAATCTACTGTCCTCCATCTTCCGCCAAATCAATGATGCAAACACTCAATTTGGAAGACAAAATTAACTTCAAAATGGAAGGGAGACAGACAAGAGAAAGGGATAATAAACAAATAGAGAGGGGTAAATTCAAGAGATGAAAGAAGAAAATGGTGTAGAAAGGATTACAGACAATCTCAAAGATGAAATGAGAGAGTTAGGGGGAAAAACAGAAAAAAACAGATGATTCCAGAAAAACATCTACTTCTGCTTTACTGACTACGCTATAAAACCTTTGACTGTGTGATCACAAGAAACTGTGGAAAATTCTGAAAGAGATGGGAATACCAGACCACTTTACCTGCCTCCTGAGAAATCTGTATGCACGGCAAGAAGCAGCAGTTAGAACCAAACATGGAACAATTGACTGGTTCCAAACTGGGAAAGGAGTACATCAAGGCTGTATATTGCCACCCTGCTTATTTAACTTAGATGCAGAGTACATCATGAGAAACGCTGGGCTGGAGGAAGCACAAGCTGGAATCAAGATTGCCGGGAGAAATACCAATAACCTCAGATATGCAGATGACACCACCCTTATGGCAGAAACTGAAGAAGAACTAAAGAGCCTCTTGATGAAAGTGAAAGAGGAGAGTGAAAAAGCTGGCTTAAAACTCAACATTCAGAAAACGAAGATCATGGCATCTGGTCCCCTCACTTCATGGCAAATAGATGGAGAAACAATGGAAACAGCAACAGATTTTATTTTCCTGAGCTCCAAAATCACTGCAAGTGGTGACTGCAGCCATGAAATTAAGACACTTGCTCCCTGGAAGAAAAGTTATGACCAACCTAGACAGCATATTAAAATGCAAAGACATTACTTTGCCAACAAAAGTCCGTCTAGTCAAGGCTATGGTTTTTCCAGTAGTCATGTATGGATGTGAGAGTTGGACTATAAAGAAAGCTGAGTGCCAAAGAATTGATGCTTTTGAACTGTGGTGTTGGAGAAGGCTCTTGAGAGTCCCTTGGACAGCAAGGAGATCCAACCAGTCCATCCTAAAGGGAATCAGTCCTGAATATTCATTGTAAGGACTGATGCCAAAGCTAAAACCCCAATCCTTTGGCCATCTGATATGAAGAGCTGACTCATTTGACAAGACCCTGATGCTGGGTAAGATTGAAGGCAGGAGGAGAAGGGGACAACAGAGTTTGAGATGGATGGATGACATCACTGACTCAATGGACATAAGTTTGAGCAAGCTCTGGGAGTTGGTGATGGACAGGGAGGCCTGGTGTGCTGCAGTCCACGGGGTCACAAAGAGTTGGACATGATTGAGCGACTGAACTGAACTGAGGCGGGAAGACAGTGATATGAAAAAAAGAAGCCAAAGGATGACAATAAAGAAGATGGAAAAACGTTGGTAAAAGGAGATTTACCCAATCGTTACCCCTGAGCAGACCAAACAATACCAGAGAAATCAGGTAGGACCATAATTCTCCCAGAGTGCTCTGAAAGAAAGAAACCAAAGATTGGAATTAAGAAACTATGGATTTCCATAAATTTAAGCAATAGATCAGAGATAAATAAGAAGTCGGGACTCCCTTGAGCCTTAGTAAGAAAAACAATTTAAATTCACCACTTTCTTCTAAGTACCTACCAATAAATTAATAAACTAATATTTATGGTTTGCTGTTGTTGTTCAGTTGCTAGGTCAAATCCAACTCTTTGCAAATCCCATGAAATGCAGCACACCAGACTTCTCTGTCCTTCACTATCTTCCAGAGTTTGCTCAAACCCATGTCCAACGAGTCGGTGATGCCATCCAACCATCTCATCCTCTGTCTTCCCCTTTTCCTCCCCACCTTCAATCTTTCCCAGGAACAGGGTCTTTTCCAGTGAATATTCATGGCAAACTAACTGAATTATTTTGTAGCAAACAAATAAATTAAACACACACATTCAAATACATACACACACTTTAAAGATGTCTTCAAGTTTCTCAGACTGAGAAAGATAAGACATATAAAGCGGGTTTCTACAGTTGTTTATTGTTTCCAATTAGAGATAGACTAACACAAACTTCAGTCTTGGCCTCTTAGAACTGACCCTCGAGTCACTTGGCTTCTGTGGGTTTGAACAATGAAGTCAATCCTGACCAGTGGATCCCAGAAATGTTCCATAGAACTTATCTTGATTTTTGATGAACCTATAGGTAAGCCTTCCTAATCTCCCTACTTCCAGGTTTATAAGTTCATTATTTGTAAATAAACACATATTATTAGAACTCAGGTATAAATTTGTGCTAAAATAAGTTCTAATTTAGAATATAAAATAAAACTTCCTTAACAAATCCATCTTGTAATACATATTTTATGCTCTCAGATTATTTTTATTAATAACTGTAATTACGATCTTTCCTTCTGTGCATTTAGCTTATTTCTTTTTTGCAGTGTATTCTTCGTCATACACTGACCTCTTCCCTGGTGGCTCAGACGGTAAAGCGTCTGCTTACAGTGTGGGAGACCCAGGGTCAATCCCTGGGTTGGGAAGATCTCCTGCGGAAGGAAACAGCGCCCCACTCCAGTACTCTTGCCTGGAAAATCCCATGGACGGAGGAGCCTGGTGGGCTACAGTCCATAGAGTCTAACAGAGTCGGAACGACTGAGCGCCTTCACTTTTACTTGGTCATACACTACAGTTTTGTTTTGCTTTTTCTTTATTTGGTTCTGCCGGTCTCAGCTGGGACATGCGGGGTCATTTAGCTGCAGCATGTGGGATCCAGCTCCCTGAGCAGGGATTGAACCCAGGCCTCCTACACTGGAGTGGGCTCAGCCACCGGACCACCAGGGACGTCCCTCTGCATGGTGTTTCAAACTGAACTTACAGCATATCAAAACTGTAGAATTCTGAGAGACAGTCTGGACAACCAGAGGATTACAAATCAAGAAGGTACTTTTTACCAAAAAAGGGGACACCAATTAAAATTTAATTTTATTTCTATGAAAGCAAAAATTGCTTAGTCATGTTCAACTCTTTGCAACCCCATGGACTGTAGCCTGCCAGGTTCCTCTATCCATGGGATTCTCCACACAAGAATACTGGAGTGGGTTGCCGTTATCTTCTCCAGGGGGATCTTCCCAACCCAGGGATGGAACCAAGGTCTCCTGCATTGCAGGCAGATTCTTTACAGAAGCAGCTTATGTATAGTTCTCATTAATCACATATAGTCATATCTATTATAAACTACTAAAATTTAGGGTGAATATTTGCTTTAACCCTAATAAGAGACTGATTTTTGTTTCTCTTGACTTACGATAAGCATCATACCATGCTATAGTTATTCATCTATTAATCTGTCTTTCTTCTTACTAATGCTGATGAGCAACTTAAGACAAGAGATCATACTATCTATTTACCTTTTTGTGACCAGTACCAATCAGAACATATTAGGTGCTCAAACATATACATACATGTTTGAGTTCAAACAAATAAGCAATAGGACAAAATTCATTTCATATATAATAAAGTGTAATATATTCAATCAAGGAACAAAATTTATGTACTTGATATCAAAAAATAACTTCTGGAGAAATGTACATTAATGTCATTCTGGTTACAAAGTCCTACTTGTACCTAAACATACTATATACTAAAGTACAAAAAAAGAATTAATTGCATTTTTCACAACTTGGGGATTTAAAAATTTCTGGAGTAGAGAAAGTATCAAAGCTTGCTGGTAGCAAATTACTCTAAATCAACCCCTTCAGTTTATTTATCCTTACTTGGAGGAATTTTAAAGGTATTATTATTAAAACACTTAGTATCAGCAAATTTTCACTTGTTCATAAAACAGGTATTAACAATCATTTAATATATCTGTCTAAAATGGAGTTTTTCTTAAAATATATCAAAACACACAATGAAAACAGCAGCACTTCTGCTCTTATCTGAAATTCCAAAAATAATAATTTGATTCTAATGCACGTTAACTTTTAAGCATGACAAACACCCCCCAAAAAAAGAAGCAAATTAAAAGAGTGGGGACCAGCATAACTACACAAATGACTAAACTAACAATCTATTAAGTAATATAATTATATTTTTAAGCTTTCTTGAAATGATCTATGTTATTCAAATTAAAAAACAAGAGTTTCAACAAATTTATTTTATATCAAAACGCAAAAATTAGATCTAGCTGTTACATATGCAAATATCCACCATCTGATTATGCATCATGTAGTATTCGATTTTTCACTTCATGCACTCCTATAAATGGCACTGAACTAACTGGGAAAAAAAGAGTAAGCTAAGAACAACATACAAATGTGAGACAATTAAGGGAATTTTTTAAAAAATAAGTAAGTTAAGGGGGGGAAGATTTTTTCCAAAAGATTTTTCCATTCCAATTAATTTATTTTGCAGTACAATTTAGAATCATTAAAATACATTCCATCAACAAATATTCTAAAATTCTAAATCACTACTATAAAGTATGCTTTATATAGATCTAGTCATGGAAATATGACCAGGTATCTCTTATAGGAAGGTTAGCTTTTTAAGAGAAAACGCAACAAAATCCAGTGTGACACTTCTTTATTTGAGACATCATGTTAGCTGTGTTCTATAGAGTTTTAGGAATAGTCAATTAATATTCAAATAACCAGAGAATTCAACTTTGATTTTTCTAAAAAAAAAAAAAAACTAAAAGGCATAGATGCATTATCAGTTTCACTACACTATACACAAAATAAATTATATAATGATACTGAGAAGAGCCAAACTTTAATATGGCTACATAAGAAAAATAAAAGATAAAAGAAAAAAGCCTCTGAAAGCCAATAAATTTATACTTGATAGGACTCAAAAACAAAAGTAAAATACAGTTTAGCCTTTTAAATGTTCAGTGTTAAGTAAAATTGATGCACCAATTATTTATATAAATCATCCTTCAACCTTAATTACCCAAGGTAAATTGCCATTAATACTTGTTGCCATTTTGTTTCACTTAATATAACTGCTTTTTTAAAAAATGGGGGGGGGGGGGGCGGCCATTAGAGAAAATTTATAGGAAGAGCAAGATTTTTTAAAATTATGTAAAATATATGAATAAATAGGATACAATAAAAAGAAATAAAAGTCAAAATCTTTTTTAAAAGAGGGTAAATTTACCATTATCTTCAAATGGTGTGACTGTCTATCTTTAAGACCCAAGAGAATCAACAATAAAACTATTGGGAACTATATAATCAGAAACATGGTCAGTTATAAAATTTATGTACAAAAGTATATTTAAAGTGTACAAAAATGTACTCTTATTGACCAATAATAACCAGTTAGAAAAGATCAAATTGATATCATTCACTACAGCAATAAAATTACTAAATATAAAAAAATAAATTAATATGAAATACACAGGACCTATAATAAAACTGTAAACCTCAAAAAAGGAGAGGTTTAAATAGGAAGTGCTATGTTTTATAACAAAGATATCAAATTTCCACACATAAAACCGTGACTCTAGAGCAGAAACAACCAGCTTCTAATGGCTGAGTGTGCACATGCGCACACAGCTTATTACAGGCACGGGTATTGTTCAGACATTAGTGAGTGGGGAGAGTGGGGAGAAAGAACAGAGCTGGGGACAGTCTAAGCGGACATACAGACCAAGGATCATAAAATCAATTCAATCCAAAATGTGATTTCTGAGGGTCAGGAAAAAAGATAACTTCGAAGAAAAGTGAAATATCTCAGCCCCAGTTTGACTTAGAGCAAGGCAGGCTTGATGGGGAGAGTAATGCAATCAACTATGACATATTCAGATTCAGGAATTCAAGATAATTGCTCCTAAGAGCTAAAGCAAGGTAGAAGAGCCATGATAAGTCCACCCAATTTTACATTTTCTCTTGGGTGCAGAATACTGAAAGAGGCAAAGACAGCTAAGGAGAGTTTCATAGGCCTCAAGGTAAACCTTGAACCTTAATGGAACAGGGAAAAAGGAATCAAGATAGCAGGGAGGTCCCTAGCAAGTAAATGGTGGTTTTTCAATTAATGATCCCATCTTTCAGATTTATAAAGTCTCAGAGAATAAGGATAAGAACGTCCTTGGCTAACGTCACAGACAATTGCTCTAAACAGAGAAGTGTATTCTGGAGTATTAAGTTGTAGGTATGTTCTCAGGGCTTTCACAAACTCAAATTTCCCACCTCCCCCTTCTTCTTGATTAAAACACTATGCAAATTTATTCCAAAAAAAAAAAAAACTACTAAGGCAAAAGGATTACTTAAGATAACATTTCAGATTTGCAAAAGCCTGGTGATATGTGAAACACCCTGCCCATCATATAAAGATATATTCAGAAGGGTTCCAAATTTTCATAAGGGGGTGAAATTAACACAAATATTTCATTTTCAATCATGTTTTCCTAACATACTAAATCCATGATGTTAAAAATCCTTATGCTACACCGATATAAAAGTGAAACTAGCAAAGAAAAGAAAATAGCAATGATAAATCAACTTAGGTCTCAGGATTATTTTCTGATTAGGACAGTAAAAGTTTCTAGGTTTTTCCTGTATATAAAATGAAACATGATGGCAATGAGAATTTCAGTTAAGTAGTATATCTGTGGTTAGTTACTGAAAAACATCACAAAACCTACATCACAACAGGTTATTTTGTCAAATAATTAGAAATAAAAGGATCAACCAGTGACTGGGAAGGCCTATTCCTACTTACTATGATGATCAAGTTTTAACAAAACCCAAGTCCTAAAATCCATGAAGAGACACAGTGAAAGGATGTGCGATTGATATAAGTCACTGGCAATAATCTCTTCTCTGCAGCACCAAAGGCCTTTAAAAGGATGAGTGTACCATAATATCAAAATTAGATTTATATATCCTAGAAGACGGGTTACACAGTGATGAACAGCCTTAAATTGACATAATGGCTCTTAGTGGTTACAAATGCAGCTTTTTCCGACTTTAATTGGCAATGAGTAGACTGACCTTTTCTGTATAATTGTAACTACACTACAGTAATTAGACAAACCACTACTTCTGAAGTAAAGAAGAGAGGAAGAAAGCTCTCAGGCAACCAGCCTTGAAAACACAGAGTAAAGCTGGGTTGGCATTCTATTGGGGGGAAAATGAGCCACCAATAAATAAGAAGAGCAGTTTTCCATAAATTGCGTTCTATGTTGATGTCTGAACTGAAGATGAAAACACCAGAGGAAAGGCCTTTCCGTGTACCGAGAGGCAGCGCCCCAATGGGGATACACCCAGCCCGCAGGCCTCCGTCCACCGCGCGGCCAGGCTGCACTCCTCGCGGGCCCCGCACACCTCCCCTCTGCAGGCCTCTCCCCGCGGGCCCCGCACACCTCCCCTCTGCAGGCCTCTCCCCTGGCGGCAACGACACCGCCCGGCGGGCCGCACACCTCGTCTGTGCAGGCCTCTCCCCGGCGGGCCCGGGCCTTCTCCCCCACCGGCCGTGGGAGGCCAGTGCTCCTGGCGTCCCTTGATGCAAAACCAGCCTGGTGGCCGGGCCCTCTGCCTGGGCGGGAGAAGCTGCCTCACGACAGGCGCGTCCAGGCCAGCCGCTCCGGAGCTGCGTCCTCCAGGAGAGGAGCCTGGAGAAGGTGCGCCCCGGTCCCGCCCGCGCGGCGCTGCCACCCTGACTTTCCCGGGAGCGCATCCTGGGGGAGCGGGGAGACCACCACGCGCTCTGCAGGCCGCCGGGGGCCCCTCGGGGAGGACCGCCTGAGAGCCCGCTGCCCGGGAAGAGCCCCTCTAGGGTCGGAGCTCCTGCTGCAGCCTCTCCCTGCAGCCATTGGGCAACTTTCCCACTACCCTGGAGCCCCCTCCCAAGCCCAGCACCAAATGGGAGAACAGAAACGCTTTTTGCAGAAAAAATGACAGCAACAACAAAAAAAGCTGTACTATATGCTTGAAGGTGAAGAGAATATGTCTCAAGTGTTCTCACCACACACACACAATAGGGCTCACGATGTGAGGTTATCAATATGTTAGTTAACTTGATTGTGGTGATTTTTTCACAGTTTAAATGTTTATTAAATTATCACATTGTACACCTTCAAAGAAAGTTAAATCGCTCAGTTGTGTCCAACTCTTTGTCACCCCATGGACTGCTGCCTGCCAGGCTTCTCTGCCCATGGGACTCTCCAGGCAAGAATACTGGAGTGGGTTGCCATTTCCTTCTCCAAGGGATCTTCCCAACCCTGGATTTGAACCAAGGTCTCCCACGCGGCAGGCAGACACTTTTACCATCTGAGCCACCAGGGAAGCTCATTGTCCACCTTCAGTTCAGTTCAGTTCAGTTGCTCAGTCCTGTCTGACTCTTTGTGACCCCATGAACCGCAGCACGCCAGGCCTCCCTGTCCATCACCAACTCCTGGAGTCCAACCAAACTCATGTCCATTGAGTCAGTGATGCCATCCAGCCATCTCATCCTCTGTCCCTTCTCCTCCTGCCTTCATCTTTCCCAACATCACGGTCTTTTCAAAGGAATCAGCTCTTCCCATCAGATGGCCAAAGTACTGGAGCTTCAGCTTCAGCATCAGTCCTTCCAATGAACACCGAGGACCGATTTCCTTTAGGATGGACTGGATGGATCTCCTTGCAGTCCAAGGGACTCTCAAGAGTCTTCCTCAGCACCACAGTTCAAAAGCATCAATTCTTCAGTACTCTGCTTTCTTTATGGTCCAACTCTCACAGCCATACATGACCACTGGAAAAACCATAGCCTTGACTAGACGGACCTTGTTGACAAAGTAATGTCCCTGGTTTTTAATATGCTGTCTAGGTGGGTCATAACTTTTCTTCCAAGGAGCAAGCGTCTTTAAATTTCATGGCTGCAATCACCATCTACAGTGATTTGGGAGCCCAGAAAAATAAAGTCAGCCACTGTTTCCCCATCTATTTGCCATGAAGTGATGAGACCAGATGCCATGATCTTAGTTTTCTGAACGTTAAGCTTTAAGCCAACTTTTTCACTCTCCTCTTTCACTTTCATCAAGAGGCTCTTTAGTTCCTCTTCACTTTCTGCCATAAGGGTGGTGTCATCTGCATATCTCAGGTTATTGATATTTCTCCCGGCAATCCTGACTCCAACTTGTGCTTCTTCCAGCCCAGCGTTTCTCATGATGTACTCTGCATATAAGTTAAATAAGCAGGGTGACGTACTCCCTGTCCTATGTGGAACCAGTCTGTTGTTCCATGTCCAGTTCTAACTGTTGCTTCCTGACCTGCATACGGGTTTCTCAAGAGGCAGGTCAGGTGGTCTGGTATTCCCATCTCTTTCAGAATTTTCCACAGTTTACTGTGGTCCACACAGTCAAAGGCTTTGGCATAGTCAATAAAGCAGAAGTACATGTTTTTCTGGAACTCTCTTGCTTTTTCGATGATCAAGCGAATGTTGGCATATTGATCTCTGGTTCTTCTGCCTTTTCTAAAACCAGCTTGAACATCTGGAAGTTCACGGTTCACATACTGCTGAAACCTGGCTTGGAGAATTTTGAGCATTACTTTACTAGCATGTGAGATGAGTGCAATTGTGCGGTAGTTTGAGCATTCTTTGGCACTGCCTTTCTTTCGGACTGGAATGAAAACTGACCCTTTCCAGTCCTGTGGCCACTGCTCAGTTTTCCATATTTGCTGGCATATTGAGTGCAGTGCCTTCATAGCATCATCTTTCAGGATTTGAAATAGCTCAACTGGCATTCCATCACCTCCAGTAGCTTTGTTCATAGTGATGCTTCCTAAGGCCCACTTGACTTCACATTCCAGGATGTCTGGCTCTAGGTGAGTGATCACACCATCATGATTATCTGGGTCGTGAAGATCTTTTTTGTATAATTCTTCTGTGCATTCTTGCCACCTCTTCTTAATATCTTCTGCTTCTGTTAGGTCCATACCATTTCTGTCCTTTATTGTACACCTCAAATATACATAATTTTCCTTTGACAATTCCTTTGACAATCTCAATAAAGTTGGAAAAGATATCAGACATTAAAAAAAGCCCTAAAAACAAGTTTGAAAGTAAAAAATTTTAAAAAAAAGAAAAAAGAATTAAGATGTTACTTGGGACACATGGAGGGAAAGCAGGAGCAGAGATCTAAAAACAATCACGTTAAAATCCCTAACTGTGGTCCCGGCAGGCATGCCTTCCTTAGCCTGCGGAATTGCGCAGGAAGGTAGGAGTCTTGACAGGGGCCTGAAGGAACCACCAGTGGCCAGTCATCCCAGAAGACCGTCGACAGAGGCTGGAAATGAAGCAGAACCCACCCTTTTGCCCACCCTGTTCCTGGGTCTCGGGTGAAGGTCGACCAGCCCCTGCGTCATTTTGCCTCCAAGGTGGGAGACACCAGGTCCCTGAAGGAGAGTTGAGACATTTCTTTTTCAGCAGCCCAGCCTGCACGTAAGTGATCTCCTCTCTATGAGACTCTGGGAGGAGAATCCTGGCATGTTGTAAGGAAAAAAAAAAAACAGTGCAAGCTCAACCAGTGCGTGAGTTCTTATCGCCAGGCACTGTCCATTAGCATCCCAAGGCCCCCACACAGGTTAGCCTCTCTCCCCGGAGCTACCGTAGTTGGCAGTCACACCATGGGCAATTACAAGGCAACTCAGCACCCAGAATTATTTTCTCTTTGGACAGGAAAAGTTTACTCATCCCCCAGTATGTAAAATGGAATATAATTGCAGTAGGAATTTTAGTTAAACGATCTCACTTCTATCCCTGTTAGTCACTGAAAGTAAGTCGGAAAATATAAAAGAGAGCCAGGGACCACCGTCTTTCATCAGTAGAGCAATGAGATTTGGGATCAATATATAAACAGCAGCTAAAGGAAGTCACTGTACAATATGTAAAATTCCAGATTACACACAAGTGCGATGTACGGTAATTAAAAACTACCTACTCATGCCAACTGGAGAACACTGACTCCCTCGATTATAGAACAGCGAACAGGGCTTCAGAGCGCGCTTGACAAAGTGCACAGAACTGATGAAAATGAAAAGCAGCAAAAGCATTATACAATCACCCAGAAATCCCTTGGTTGTGTTCGAGGCAAGTACTGCCAAGCATCAACTCCACGAAGGCAAGAAACACAAAGGTTCTGCTAACTGTCCTTCCCCAAATGACCAGTAATGGTAAGTGTCTGACAAATATCTGGCCAGTGAATAAATGATAAATAAACAAAAGCATACTCTGGAATTTTCTCTCACCAATTCTTGGATCACACACTTCTTCTAATTTTCATCAGACATAAAAGAGATATGTGAATACTGATTCTCTACAGAGTTCTCTTGGGATAGAAAAATTATATTTTATTTACGTGACAATGGGCAACTTAGTCTCTCATGTCTTGATTTCCTCATTTGCAAAAAATGGGAACAATAACAGTGCCTACCTCACAGGGTTGTTGGACATTTACTATATGTAGAGCACTAAAACAGTGGCTAGCAGAGTCAATGCTATATATAAGTGTTAGTGGTTTCTGCTATTATTCGAAAATAACAAGCAGGGAGGTTTTTAGAAGCCTCTGGCTATTCACTGGTCTTATTAGCCTCTCGCCATCTTCAAGAGGCAGACACCATTTCTTATTCAACTATGTCTTGCCAGCACTAAGTTCAGTGCCTGGCACACAATCAGTGATCAAAAAAAGGGGGATAATACAAATTACATTGAATTAAACATTCATGTTATAATACTACAATGTTCTCATCTATTTCTGAAAAAGCAGTCATCTAGGCACATTATGATTCAGAACATGAATTTCCTACACAATAAATCCAAATGTGATAAGCGTCTTCCTTTAACACTTGATATCGCCTAACTAAGGGTCAGTCACAATGAAAAAGCTCAAAATGTTTCCTTTTTGCCAGGGTCCAGCATAGGCAAGCTCTCTTCCTTTGTATTCCTCCTCACCATTTATTCATCATTCAAAAGCCAAACTCTCCATCCTTTAAATGTATTATTGTGACATCAATGGCAAGGAAGGCAGATAAGAAGGTTCAACTGACAATCAAGTATTACGAAATGGGCTAAGATGTCAACAATGCAGGACGTTAAAATATTTTGAAAAATCTGTGCTGAAGATTTGGAAAATGTGTTTAGCATTACAAGCACACTTGTGTGCAAAAAATATGTTAGAATTCTAAGGAAGTGTGGATCTGTTTTATTAATAAATTTAAAATTTTCCACCTAACTGCCATAATTCATCCTGATATATTTCTCCCTTTGGTTTCAGAAAAATAAATTCTCAATTGATACCTTGATGCAACATGCTGGATCATCAATAATCTGGCAATAAACTATTTTCCTCTGGCAATAAACCAAGTTTCTCTTCTAACATTTGTAAGCAGTAAGTGATAGTTAAGAATGAGCTTTCCCCTGAGTAGCTAGAAAGACTGTCCTCTAAATTAAACTATAAAATTGATCCGTATAGAACAAATAAGCAAAGATAACAATCAACAGCTCCCAGGCCAAAGCAAGAATTTGACATCACATCATCACAATGACATCCACAGAAAGTTATAATTCAGATAAAAGGGTGACCATGTAATTTATCATCCAAATATGACATTAAGCCAGACACGAACCAAGACTGTGCTGCACCAATTTAGACATAACATTCACTGTAAATCACAAGAGGAGTTGGGAAAAAAGAAAACAAAACAGGAGAGCAAATTTTGGTGTCGCTCGTCTAAGAATTACAAACTTTGGCACTGCTCTTTGTTTCAGGAATATGCCAGTCCTCTGGCAATTAACAACATTTTGGTCCATGTCTGGTCTTATGGTGTAGTTTTGTGCTGCTGTTTAACTGGGATACAACACTTTTCATTCACTTCTGCCCTGTCTCCTCGGGTATCTGGTGGTCTTTCTGGTCACTGGGACACTTGTGTCTCAGAGCCCACTCCAGCCCCGTGCGCTGTGCGCTGCAGGGGCGCCCAGCGCTCACTGGCGGCCAGCAGCAACAGCGGGCCTCACAGCAGGCACGCCCTCAGTGCCGAGGGCGAGCCAGAACCTTCCCGAGTGCTCTGCACGCTCCGCCACACGGAAATCAGACAGAAGCACTACGCAGGAGGCTCTGCTGTAATCCTCACTTACAGACGAGAAAACAGGACAGAGGGAGGCTGAGTGACCAGCCCAGTGACAAGCAGGCAGGAAGCGGCAGAGTCAGGATTCAAATCCAGACTGGCTCCAGACATAACGACTGTGCTCTGCTGTCTCTCAATGGAAAACACACACGCCTAAATAACTTACCTAATTATAATTCAACAGGACTGGAAAAGGTCAGTTTTCCTTCCAATCTCAAATAAAGGCAATGCCAAAGAATGCTCAAACTACTGCACAACTGCACTCATCTCACATGCTAGCAAAGTAATGCTCAAAATTCTCCAAGTCAGGTTTCAAAAGTACATAAACCAAGAACTTCCAGATGTTCAAACTGGATCTCAAGAAGTTAGAGGAACCAGAGATCAAATTGCCAACATCTACTGGATCATCAAAAAAGCAAGAGAATTCCAGAAAAACATCTACGTCTGCTTCATTGATTATGCCAAAGACTTCGACTGTGTCGATCAAATAAATTGTGGAAAATTCTGAAAGAGATGGGAATACCAGACCACCTGGCCTGCTTCCTATGAAATCTACATGCAGGGCAGGCAGCAAGAGTTAGAACTGGACATGGAACAACAGACTGGTTCCACATAGGACAAGGAGTACGTCAAGGCTGTATATTGTCACCCTGCTTATTTAACTTATATGCAGAGTATATCATGAGAAACGCTGGGCTGGAAGAAGCACAAGCTGGAATCAAGATTGCCGGGAGAAATATCAATAACCTCAGATATGCAGATGACACCACCTTTATGACAGAAGGTGAAGAAGAACTAAAGAGCCTCTTGATGAAAGTGAAAGAGGAGAGTGAAAAAGTTGGCTTAAAGCTCAACATTCAGAAAACTAAGATCATGGCATCTGGTCTCATCACTTCATGGCAAATAGATGGGGAAACAGTGGAAACAGTGGCTGACTATTTTTCTGGGCTCCCAAATCACTGTAGATGGTGACTGCAGCCATGAAATTCAAAGATGCTTGCTCATTGGAAGAAAAGTTATGACCAACCTAGACAGCATATTAAGAAGCAGAGACATTACTTTGCCAACAAAGGTCGGTCAGTCAAGGCTATGGTTTTTCCAGTAGTCATGTATGGCTGTGAGAGTTGGACCATAGAGAGAGCAGAGTACTGAAGAATTGATGCTTTTGAACTGTGGTGTTGGAGAAGACTCTCAAGAGTCCCTTGGACTGCAAGGAGATCCAACCAGTCCTTCCCAAAGGAGATCAGTCCTGGGTGTTCATTGGAGGGACTGATGTTGAAGCTGAAACTCCAGTATTTTGGCCACCTGATGCAAAGAACTGACTCACTGAAAAAACTCTTGATGCTTGGAAAGATTGAAGGCAGGAGGAGAAGGGGACGACAGAGGATGAGATGGTTGGATGCCATCACCGACAAATGCACCAAAGTAGGTGATGATTACATCCAGAGTTGGCACAGGTTTGGAGAAACAGATATTCTTCTCCAGGTACAGCATTGTATATTGATATACTCTATAGGGAATGAGAAAGATATGTTAAAGTTTGTATGTATATTTATGTTTATATACAGAATTTCCATTTCAAGATTTTAACCCTAAGTAGACAAAAATTAAAAGTATACAAGGACATAGGTATAAGAATATTCATAATACTGGAAATTATTAGAATGTCTATCAATAAGAGATTAGTTAAGTACAATATGTTAAACCCTACCATAAATTCATGAGAAATGGTGACCGAGGTCTGTATTTATCAAAATAAAAGTAAATCCATAGTATATTGTTGACAGAAATACAGACAGCAAAATAGGACACGCAACATAATTCCAGAAGGAGGCGGTGGGAGGACATGGGCACACGTGCATATCTAAAAATACAGTCACCAAAATGTCAACCATGGAAGGATTCTGATAGTGAGATTTTAGGTAGTCTCCACTTTAAAAAAAGAAAAATTACTAAAAACCTCCTCGTGTATGTGTTATTTCTACAAAGGTGCATCAGAGAAATGCAGGAGCGCACCACCTAAGAGATACTCCAGTTCCAGTCTAGGCCATGAAAGAAGACAAGCGTTGATGGCACATAAGTGGCTGCAACAGAAGGCAAGGGACAAGCTCAGCGGGGCGGAACCGAGTAGCCCGAGAGCCCAGGGAGCCAGTTCCCCGCCCGCCTCAGCACAAGCTCGCTGCGAGGGCCTGGCCAAGCCATGGTTGAGCCTGGGGTCTTAGCTTCGGATCAGCAAAACGGAAGGGCCCCAGGAGGCATCCTCAGAGGCCTTCGGAACCCCAAGGGTCTGTGGTTAAAGTCTGCAGAAAGAGCAGGAAGAAACATGGTAACTCCTCACTCCCTTGCCAGTCATGGGGGATTATTCTATAGTCTCAGGACACGTTAGTCGGTTTGTACAAGACGTGAAATACCAAAGGCCAGAAAATGAGAACAGCAACGGAAGCCCACACACATGCAGGCACTTGTTATTGGCAATATTATTGTTCCTCAGAGACCAGGACAGTACACGCCCCTAAGGATGGAGCCCACTCGAGACCCCTCACTATCCCAGTAACAGCTCATCCCCAGAGTTGACAGCGCTCTTGTAACATTTCACTCTTATACAGATAAAAAACTACAATATGATCCAGTTGACACTGTGGTATTTATATTTCTACTGACAAAAATCTCAGGAGAAAAGTCAAGTGCGACCTTGATGTTGCATTTCACTGTTACTCAGATATATCAATAATCAAATCTGGGGAGCTGCCAATAAAAACAGAATAAACATCATTAGCATTTCAGCAAACCTGCAAGCCAGAGGGCTGGAAAAACAGAGCGAGACAGAGCAAAGGGAAGTGAGCGTGTTGAGTGCCTTCCCTCCAGCGGTTCGCCCCCGGCAGTCCGCTGTGTCCTCCCCATGGCACTCCTGCAGAACACAAGCTCCAGGGAGATGTCGCTGTATTTTAAAACCTCTCGCAGAGCTGCCCCAGCCCTAAAGTTCATGGGATATGCTGTATTCTTTTTTTTTTTAAACTGAGAATAAATAACCTAATTTTTAAAATACTTTCAGAAAGCGCTGATCTTTTAGTTATAAGCAGCATCTTGAATGTCAGACAGCCAGAATGTGATTTAATATGTTAACCAAACAGATTCAGATGAAAGATGAAGGAAAAAGTCGTAAGATGATGGGAGGGGAAAAAAAAAAGAAAGAATATGCACGCATATGCAACAGATGAAGAGCCAATAGCGTACAGGTAGATGGCTGAATTAGAGTCCTTTGAAACTACTTCCAAATCAGATCCTAGGATTCATGGAATATATCAAACACAGAATTACACATAAACACACAAAGTAAACAGTTAATTTCCTTAATTTTCAGTCTTTATATTTCCTCAACTGAAATAGAAATTAGAAATTGAAAACCCTGCTTCCTGAGATATTTTGAATTTCATTTAATCTCATTATTCCATGATGCATGTATGAGTATGTGTATATATGTAGAAAATCTTAAAGTATATTTTTAAAAAGTATAATACTAAAATACATTTGGATGAAAACTGCAAGTGAAAAGCATTCACAGAGGTAAAGTAGCTTTGTATTAGGGTATTTTATTTTATGGTAACATAAGTAGGGATCACCGTTTAAAAAAAAAAA
The DNA here is from genome assembly GCF_963930625.1 of Muntiacus reevesi. Lineage (NCBI taxonomy): Eukaryota > Metazoa > Chordata > Mammalia > Artiodactyla > Cervidae > Muntiacus > Muntiacus reevesi. Next base: position 282,323,145 of record NC_089249.1, read on the forward strand.
CACTCCATTTGTGAATCTGAAAACACTACACCCATTTAATCTGAAAATAGAGATGTTTATGAAAATATACAAAAATGAATATACACTAAACGCCTTATTTTCTTCAGATAGTTATGAACACTTCAGTGTCACCACACCACAAGCAATAAGTAACCTTCAAGAATCTGCTAGTGTCTTTAAAACATTTGATTTAAGACCTTTGCTGTCAATTTGCAGGGAACCATAAGGCTACAATGGTGATATAGCATCGATGATGGATGATACCACCCAAGCCACCATTCTAATAATGAACTAATGATTCATACTCAAGGTGCTTTTGAAACATGATTAAACCTCCAAACATTTCACTATGGTAGGATCTCATTACCCCAATCTTATAAAAGAGAACTTAAATAAGTTTACCAAGGTTATATAGTGAATGACAAGGATAAAGACTGGAGCAACAATAACAACAACTCCCACAGTCCTCCGCGAGCCCTCTTCATTAGTATTGCAGAGAAGACTTTCAGAGAAATTTATTTCATTGATCTGCATCTAACTGACCTTCTCTGGTAGCCACTGGCAAGTGTTTGCCAAAATGTCACTGCCCAAAAACTCCTTATGATGCCCTGTATTATCAAATGAATATGTCAAGAATCAGATGAAATGTCATCAGTGACACTGACAACAATAAAAGAAAATATTCTACAGACTTAAGGAATGGAAGAAGATCTAAGTTAATGGGGAAAAACTTGCTGAGAGAATGTCACCAATGACTATGCCAACAAAAAAGTGAAAGAGATTACAGCTCTAAGTAAGGAAAGAAGACAGAAATCAAAGGGGGCAGAGTTCCTGGGACTCACATGCTCTGCAGTGGATCAGAAAGGGTAAAAGACTCCTTCTACAAGGGCTTCTGGGAAAGCCACAGCGTCTCATTCAGAGATCGTCTCATTACTCCTGGTGGAGACAGAGGCGACATGCCTGAGCACCTGTGAGAGTTCTTCAGCGCTGAATCCCAAAGTCACTGGGTGTCTTATCTGCATGTCAAAATGAATGACATAATTTGTGAATGTCAAAAGCAGTCACATCAAATTACACAGAAATTTAATTTGAACAAAAATTTCCGCCACGTAGCCTTTAAAATATAAAGCCAAAAGCTGTCAATTTTCCTACTCTAAAGTCTTTGGAAGTTAAGTTTCACTTGTAGGAATACTTGAAATTAAACAACCCAGTTCGGTGTGTCTACTTTTTTGAATTTAAAAAAAGTAATTTCACTTCTAAAAAAATTACTTTTACACTAAGACTGAGTATTTATTTTAAATGGACTTAGCTTGCAAATGTGATTCTTAAAATAAATGATCGCAGCTTGATACTGATGATTAGAATACATTTGGGGTATATTCTGGAATTTTCACCTGTATATGATTAGCACTTTTAAATAACAGCTTTAATAGAACTTTCAAAATAACGTGAATATTTTTGATTACCTGCCTGAGGATGAACTGCACTGAAGATTAACTACAGTCCCAGGTTTAAACCTAGACGTTTTGTTCCACCTAAGTGCTTACAGGACACTATTCTCCCAACAGTGAAATGAAATCAATGCCAATTAATACTAAACACATGGAGAGCGCATGTTAGGACTTCCTGCTACCTTGAATTGCTCACTATTCCATGGTCTCCCCCATGTGTTCTCGCAAGCTCATCAGAGCTTGTGGATCACCACAAACTCTCAATTCTTTTACCTGAGAACAGTGTGTACTACACAACCTATTTAAAGGACTGAAATAGAAGATACAACTAATGGTGGCAAGTTAGTAAAGATAAATGCGACCATTCAAATGAAACATTAGGAAGATGCTGTCAGTGGGGAAAGCATGTAAGTAGCAACAGGAGTATAAAGTTATCCTGACCTTGTCTCTTTGAAAACAGCTACATTTTCAAAACAGGACGCCAGCATCAAGCAGCCGCAGTGCCCCGTGGATGTCTGCACCTCTGTCGGAGCCTGCCAGGTGATACTTCATACTTCTCCCCGTCTAACAAGCGTCACTGTTACACGTTACATTTGTACCTGGAGATGAATGCCAAAAGCCACCGCCAAAAAGGGAAAGAAAAAGAAAAAAGCTCCTCTATAACCTAACAATGCTGTCTTGGTACTGGGAATAAATTTGTAAAAGAAAAATCTTGGAAACAAGAAGAAGATGGACAACTATGTAAAGCTACAAATTACGAAACATTTGTAATTCCAATAAGAACAAGGTATGCAAAATATTAACCGTATGATAATTAATACATAGTTCTTTGAAGATACTTATCCAACAAATGTCTATAAATCTGCAGGAAAAAAATGTTACAGAAAACTGTTCTGTTTTGTTTCACTTTTTAAATTCCTTACTAACTTTAATGAAGAAAGCCAGGGCATTGTCATGACATATTTTGTCATCCTTTTTCCAAATAAATTGCTGCCGCAAGGATATCATGTTTCTTCCAGATTTCTCTCCCCTTGCCTTCACTCAGGTTTTTTAATTCAGCAAGGTTAACATGTTGTCAGACTAAAACTGTATCCATGAATCTCTCACATAACCCCACACTCTCTTAGAGAAGTCAGCCTGTGCCTCTTTAACTCTTTAATTACATTTATAAAGCATTCTGAAACATTAAGTCTACACTCATTACATGAACTTGACTATGTTGACTGACTTCTTTTGATTTGCTCTATTTCTTGACCAATATGAACAATTCATTTTCTTTTTCTTTTACCTTGAACACTAGCTCATGCTCACTAGGTTTATTTGTATTGCCATCTAATCAATCAATACATATTTACTAAACTTCTGGTGAGAAGCCCAGGACTATGGAAAAAACAAAATTCCCAGATACAGTTTTAATTCCTATGGTGTTATCGATGTCACATTCTAAGAAATTTACAGTCCATCTAAGTATAAATTAAAACTCAAAGAAAAAAATTCAACCTACTCTCTCTCTCCAAATGGAGATTCTCCAGTTACATATTCACACAAAACAAAATATTCATCTCTCTCTCTGTGTGTAATACAACAAAACATCAAACTACTAAAATATACTGGTAACTTGCTGATGAAAAAAAAATTAATCAAAACCAAAAATAAGAACAGACTTTAAATTCAAGTTAAAAGGAAAACAAATGGAAATTGTATTCTCCAAATGAAACAACTTCTCAAAATACCATAATAAATCACGGAGGGAAATGTTCCCAGGCTTTATTTAACAGGCAGTAAAACCCTGAGGCAGGTTTGATTACTGTGCTGCTAATAGTAAATGGTAAGATGAGCTATGGTATACATATCAAAACTACCTACTAGTCTTAACTAGTTTATTGATGCATGGTCTTTAAGGTGATAGTTAAAATTAAAAGTAAAAGCGTTTAAAACATGAAAAGACTCTCATTTCTATTTGTGGAAATTTTTGTGGTATTTTTGTCGTAGGTGTTAGTACCACTATTGACTACATGCCATAGAAGTTATATCCTTACAAGACTTATTATTAAAAAACACAAATGTTAAAGACAAACATAACAGTGATTAAGTTTCAGCCATAATTCTTCGAAAATGCAGACTCCTCCTTTCCACTTCTCCCTAACTTGACAATAGGGTAGAAAAGGCTCTATTCTGAATAATATGAAACACGAAAAACTGTTTTAAAGACATCTAAAATCAAGGTCCTATACTTATGTACTTTTAAATTTGTATTCACACTATACCATTCAGAAGACCTGTCTTTTTCCCCTGCATTTTTTTAGGTGAATACTCAAAATTAAACAGTAACACTAGAAACTTCAAATGGATGTTACTTTACTATAATTTTATTTAATCAATGATATTTATTTTATTACAATGCAATTTAGCTAGCACTTACAGTCAACAGACTCTGCTGGTAGGTTTAACTGCTGATTGCAACTAAATGTATTTTAAACTCAGAATATGCTCTCGTGGGAAGCTCGGCAGATAGGACTGAGGTCGGGGAGATCTGCACTCAGTCCTGACTGTGCTTACTAGCTGTGATTGTCAGCGAGATCCTTTACCTCTCTGAGTCTCATCTGTAAAATAGGGCATAATGATACCTATGGGGCTTCCCCCGGTGACTCAGATCCTTTGGAGGAGGGCATGGAGCCCACTCTAGTATTCTTGCCTGGAGCATCCCATGGACAGGGGAGCCTGGTGGCCTACAGTCCATATGGGGTCGCAAAGAGTCAGACCCGACTGAACTGACTTAGTACGCTCGCATGCAATGATACCTAGTCACAGAGTTGATGTGATAATTAAATAGGATAACGAATAAAACACTCTTGGCAACTTACTATAAAATTTCAACGTAGATCAGCTACAAAATCACTGTCTGAGTAACAAACCACAACAAAACTTTGTAGCTTAATACCTGCTCATGGGTCCCTGGACCAGCAATTTGGACTGCGCTCAGCGGCGCAGTAGCAATTTGGACTGCGCTCAGCGGCGCAGTCCTGCAGGTTTTATTCACAGGGCTGCAGGAAACCAAAGTTCTGCATGAGGCTGGATGGTCTGACCCAGCCTCACGGACACATCTGACAGATGACCCTGGCTAGACCTCTATCTCCAGGTGACCTCTCGTTCTCAAAGAGACTACTCAGGGCAGCTTCCAGAAAGGCAAGAACAAAAGTCGCAAGGCCTCTTGAAGCCAAACCTTGGAAGCCCTCCCACAAAATTTCCACTGCATCCTATTGGTTAGAGCAAGCCACAAAGCCAGGGCAGGTGCAAGGGGACAGAGAAAGATGCCCTCTTGATTTAAGGAAAGCTAACATCTTAACGCACACAGGCATGCACACAGGGGTGGGCGGAATGTGTGGCTATTGTTTGCAAACTTCTAAAGCCTGTAAAATAGTGACAAACTTTTATTAACACCTATGCCATCTTTCAACTATAAATAACTGCAGAATTCATGTTTTAAAACCAAAAAGAAGAACTAGCATGAGTTTTCCCCAATCTAGAGAACACTGTTCTGCTGCTTCAATGACAGACTTAAAAGAAGACCAACATCCAGACCTAGTGACTGATACCATCATTTAGATTTCTTTATTTTTCTGTGTTCTAAGAGTCCTCAACACTTTTCTATTTAATCTAATCAGTATATTTATTTTCATCTGATTTGATATTTTAACCTTCAGCATGTAGCTTTCTAGTCAAACAATTTACAACGAATAGAATCACCAAGAAATCTGGATCACTATGCTGCACTTGTAGCAACTATGACATTTTATTTTAAAAAGTAAAGAAAAACATATCATTGTAAAAACTAAATATCCTTTTGTTCTTCTCCATGGAAATGATCACTAGAGAAAAATAGTTTTGTGGTATAGTTCATCAGCAAGGCTTTAGAGATCTCATTCATACAGATTTAACCAGAAATTTTAAAAAAGATTTTTATATCCACTAACAAGCAAAAAGTAGAATGCCAAAGCAAAACTTGAAATTTAATTTATTGTATCAAATCTAATTTTAATGAGTATTTTTTTAAATTTTTTGTCACTGCTACAGAAATTCACTAAATGATAAATGCTACCAAAACTTCCTTTAACATGACTGTCTCTAAAAGATTCGTTTCAAGAGCCACAGTCCTTAATACAACACAATACAATCTGCTTTGGGTGATTTCATGGGGCAGGATATGCCAGTAAACACACTGCGTGATAAGAACTGCTCTGCTCCTTAAAGGAAGGAGAGAAATGAAGGAAACAGCTACTTGGTGTTTGACAATACGGTGCACAGAGAAGTGGTCTGGGGAATGGTTAATTTCCTAAACTTGACATTTTTTTAGCTGAGGTTCAGTTACAACATGGCTTCATAAAGAAATAGTTGGAAACTCAAGTCATTGTCAATCTTAGACAAATTGGTGCTGCCAAAATTATAACACTCAATAAAGGAAAACTTTAAAAACGGAGGGATGCCTAATCTGGTTTTTAAGACATTCAAAAACCCTGATTACATTATGAGAAGCCATACAAGAAGCCAAATACACATTTGTCTACAGAAAATGCTACCAGCCGGTGCCGTCTTTGGTGGTTAGGGACATTCCTCCTATGTGAACAAGCCTCCTCAGTGTGCATTATTGAAACTAGATAATTTGACTCGATAATTACAGATTAAAGATAACCCTGTGCTACCTTTTCTGGAAAGATAATCTACTCAATTTATTTTTAAAGAATATCTTGTGTGTCTAACATATTCCCATTTTGTTTTAATTATCTCAAAGACCTACAAGAGTGACAGATCTACTATATAGGTTCATATGGAATAGTTACCATTTTTGAAAAATAGTGACAATTCTAACATTCTTTCATTATATTGCTTACTAATCTTAATTGCCATGATTTCAAAAGACAGTTCCAAAGTGCATCTTGAACAAACAGAAAAGCAATTAGCCTAAATTAATTGCTTTGCTGATGTGATTTGCAGTAGGGATGCTTGGTGGTTTTGCAGCTCCTGCCAGTGCTTTCACAAGTTGATGTTCTGATGATTTTTTAGCCTATTTTTGCACCAGAGCAATTAACCAGATAATTGTTCTAATGTGAACCTGCCCTTAATCAGTATGCTTAGGTTCCTACTAACAATTAACCAAATATTAAACATATACTAAATAGCAGCCCTTAGAAGTGCTCCAGGAAGAACTGAGAAAAACCTGCCACAGTTTTCTCACTCAGCCACACTCTTCTCACCAAGAAACAGAAAAAAAGCTCTAACTGTCTCCTCTGCCTCTTTTCAATTAACACAAGATACCACTAGTATGAAAAGCAAAGTTTCTGGGCCTTCATTTAAAAGTATTCCAAAGACTCTATTCAAAAGACAGAAGCCAATGATTCAACATTAAAACCTATGAGGAGGGCATGGCAAATCCCCATGGACAGAGGAGCCTGCAGAGAGTCGGCGATGACCGACAGAACAAGCACAGAAAACGGAGCTACTGCTCTCAGATAAAAAGCATGCAATACAGAAAGCAAGCTCTACCTGAGTCCAGACAAGGACAGTAGGCCCTTACTTTATTAAGTTTCAATTTAATTCAGAAATAAATAAAACTTGGGAGAAAGAGGACATGTGAAGCAACTGCCTGGATTTTAACCAGAGTTCAAGCCAAATTTAAAAACAAACTTACACATCCTACAAAAGCAGCATTTATAATTCCCTCAACACATAGGTATTAAATTATTTCTCTGAGCTGGGCTCTATGTGAGGTACCCGGGGCTGAGGTTGGGGCAGAGGCCAAAGACAAAGAGGCAGGTTCCCCTTACAAGGAGGGATTCATAAGCAAAACATTGCACAGCCACACAACGTCGTATGCCGACAGTCGACCAGCGTGCTATGGATTCAGCCGACAGGGATGTGATACAGCACGCATTACAACCACCATTACCACTTCCTCTTTTCCTTAACGATAAAGGAATTCGCACTCATTTTAAAGCAAATTATTGGCAGTGCCAACTAGAACGGTTAATGAAATAGGTCTCATTAACATCTGAACTTCAGTAAGCAAGGAGTTATTTCACACTACCTTAAATTAAACATTTTATCAGTTGAGGAATGATATACATAAAACCTTTCCGTCTTCATGAGGCAAAAAGGTTCAAGCTGAAAGCACTCCGTCATTCTTCATGCCATCATGTCTTCTTTTTTAATCTCTAAAAGGACCATCATACAGAAAACGGCCCAGTCACACACATGTCAGGTCTGCCGTTTTTAATTATTGCCAGTCAAGTTCCAGCAATTTTTCCTCTGGTTAAACATGTGTGTACCTATCTTCTAAGATATTTCTTTATGCCACTGTTCATAAAATATTTTAGGCTGAAGCAAAATCTCTTGCACAAAATTAATAACTAATCACAGGAGATATTTATCATCTCAAGCCTTTTACAAGGAAATTGTCAGATTTAATCACCTTTCTCATATTTTCACTATTTACTGGGCTTCATTTATCATACATTTTAAAATTTTGACAACAGTGAGTTATTTTAATTACCATTTCTGGTTGGGGATTAAGAATAAGACAACTCCTCAGGGAAGGGGAGGCAGGGCAGGAAGTCATATATTTGTCTGAACAGTCAATAAGCTATTATCATTTTCATCAATAGATGAAGATTTTGTTCAATGCTGGCATTTTAAAACGGGTTTGAGGTTAGGAAGCCTCCCAATGTACAGCAGTGCATTCTTCATAATACAAACTGTTTATCCTTTCCCATTGTTTGATCATGAATTCTTATTTCATAGCATATAAAACATGATTCTTAATCCCACAAACTAACTGCTTAATATATACATTCACTCATCTTTATATTGCCTTAAAAACATAGAATCAGTAGCAATATTTAAATAGCACATCCAGGAATACCAATATGATACTATAAAAGCTCTATTATTACTACTTACAAAAATGTTTACTTATACATTATCATCGCTCACTAGGAACCAAAGACAAACCGGAAATTAAAAATTACCATTATATGTTGGAACTATCATAAAATTGACATTATTCCACAAGACAAAATAATGCAAACATGGAGAATCAATAAGACAAACTCATCCATGTCAAATCCAGCTTCCATCCCATCTTCAGAATTGGAGTTAAATATCAAAGCTGGCTGACACAGATAAGATATAGATGATCTCATATAGATTTTCCTTCCAAGTGACGGTACTAGGTTGAATGCTTTAGTGCTATATATTAATTAATATTTCCTTTAAGTGATATCCAGTAATTAGAATTACTCAAAAAAACAATATCAGAACTGATATCCAGTATCACTACATACCAAACAATGAAAAAGTACCTTTAATTTGAATTTCATCTGAGGATAAAAGCACACATCATTTCATCAGAGAAACTTTCCCTTCTGTAGAAAAATATCATCAGCTATTTGAAAAATCACATATACTGTACAGATTAGTTACGGCAGCTATTTTTTTACCAAAGGTACTGAAACATTCACTGACGTTTCCTTCCTTCTTTTTAAGTCAGTAATACTCACTCACAGTATATAGCACCTAGTGTTCTCCTCTACTCTGCAATGATTAATTTATCACAACTGGCGGAGAGCATCTACAGAAGCTAAAACATTTGTAAAAATAAATGTGCATCATCACATGCTTAAATAAATATCTATTCTAAATATCTATTCCAAATTATTTTTGGTATCAAATATGATAAACATCCAGATGTGGTATTAGACATGAAGATGAGCAACACTTTCTATTTTTCCTCAATAAAGTTAGGAAGAAATGAAGAGCGTTTGTAAATGGTATTTTTGGGGGAAAAATGTTTTTGTTACAAAATTTAGATGTTTTTAAAATCTATAGGTCTTGGTCAAACAAAGCTAGTGGAGGTGATGGAATTCCAGGTGAGCTATTTCAAATCCTAAAAGATGATGCTGTGAAAGTGCTGCACTCAATATGCCAGCAAATTTGAAAAACTCAACAGTGGCCAGAGGACTGGAAAGGGTCAGTTTTCATTCCAATCCCAAAGAAAGGCAATGCCAAAGAATGTTCAAACTACCGCACAAATGCACTCATTTCACATGCTAGCAAAGTAATGCTAAAAATTCTACAAGCTAGGGTCCAACAGTACAAGAACATCCATATGTACAGGCTGGATTTAGAAAAGACAGAGGATAAGACATCAAATTGCCAACATCTGTTGGATCATAGAAAAAGCAAGAGAGTTTCAGAAAAACCTCTGCTTCATTGACTACACTAAAGCCTTTCACTCACTATGTGGATCACAACAAACTATCGAAAACTCTTCCAAGAGATGGGAATACCAGACCACCTGACCTGCCTCCTGAGAAATCTATATGCAGGTCAAGAAGCAACAATCAGAACTAGACATGGAACAAATCATGAAAGGATTATGTCAGCTGTATACTGTCACCTTGCTTATTTAACTTATATGCAGAGTACATCTTAAGAAAAGCCAGTCTGGATGAATCACAAACTGGAATCAAGATTTCCAGGAGAAAAATCGATAACCTCAGAAAAGCAAATGACACCACCATTATGACAGAACTCGAAGAGGAACTAAAGAGCTTCCTGATGAAGGTGAAAGAGGAGTGTGAAAAAGCTGGCTTAAAGCTCAACATTCAAAAAACTAAGATCATGCCATCTGGTCCCATCACTTCATGTCAAGTAAATGGGGGAAACAACGGAAACAGTGACTTTTTATTTTCTTGGCCTCCAAAATCACTGTGGATGGTGACCATAGCCATGAAATTAAAAGATGCTTGCCCCTTAGAGAAAAGCTATGACAAACCTAGAGAGCATATTAAAAAGCAGAGACATCACTTGCCAACAAAGGTCTGCATATTCAAAACTATGGTGTTTCCAGTAGTCATGTATGGTTGTGAGCGTTGGACCGTAAAGAAGACGGAGCACATGAGAACGGATGCTTTCAAACTGTCGTGCTGGAGAAGACTCTTGGAGAGTCCCTTGACAAGGAAATCAACCCTGAAAATCCCATCGCTTGGCCACCGGATGCTAAGAGCCAACTCACCAACACCCTGACCTCCCGTGATGGCAGGAGGAGAAGTGGATGACAGAGGATGAATTGGTTGGATGGCATCACCAACTCAATGAACATGAGTCTGAGCAAACTCTGGGAGATGGTGATGGACAGGGAGGCCTGTGTGCTGCAGCCCATGGGCACAAAGAGACAGACGCGACTGAAAGACTGAACAACAACAGGTCTTATCCGAAACTCTCACCTCTCAGATATCCCACAGGGGGAAGAAAAGGGAACACTCTACTGACGTTCAGAATGATCAAGCGTAGTCTGAGGTAGGAGGACCATCCAAAGCAGGATGTGCGGATCGCAGAAGGGGCGGCAGCAGCACAGACAGGAACCTGACGGCACCCCAAAACAACAGGGAGGGGCTGAGACTGCCCCGAGCAAACCAGGACACGAGGCAGGGGGCCTGAAGCAGGCAGTGTCCAGACAGCACACCCCTCGTGCTCAGAGCTGGGGCTTTGGAGACACAAAAAAGGGCTCCAAGCTTGTTTCCACCAGTTAGAAGTTGAGAGTGCTCTAATCTTCCTGGACCTTAATCCCGTCATTTAAATGAGGATAATTTCTTCCTCAGGGTTGTATAGATTAAATGCAACACAGGGTGTGATCATTTAGGACTGTGTGGCACAGACTGTAATAAATGGTAGCTATTATTACCTGTTATTATTAACCTTGGTTCAAAAACAAAAGAGAGAAAATATTATACCCTTCAACCTCAGAAGCATTAGAAAAAGCAAGCATGGTTTTAAAGAGAGGGTCTAATGGACAGGATACCAGAGGCATCATTTTTAAAGGTGGTCAGGGGACCTGGGGGCTTTCCAGGTGGCACTAGTGGTAAAGAACCTGCTTGCCAACGACAAGACATAAGAGACACGGGTTCGATCCCTGGGTCGGGAAGACTCCCTGGAGAAGTACATGGCAACCCACTACAGGATTCTTTCCTGGAAAATCCCATGAACAGAGGAGACTGGCAGGCTACAGTCCATGGGGCCACAAGGAGCCAGACGCGACTGAAGCGACTTAGCACACATGCATGCCTGGGGGACTTGAAGAGCCCTTAACCCAGCATCATTCTATTGTTCCAGGGATGGCCTTACCAGTAACTGTGACTATAAAAGAGAGGGTCAAAACTAAGCCAACCTCCAACAGGTGTCACTAGCTCAGAAACGCTCCATTCTGTCCCCGCAATTCTCCCAGAACTCGGTAAAACAACTATTCATGTAAAAAAAAATCTGAATACATACAGAACATACTCAAAACTATGCAGTAAAATTACAGAAATAAATAAAATTCAGTTTTAGTAAAAGTCCACCCAACCAGCCCGGCCACATTATTAGGCACCACAGGTATGCAGACAGGCTCCTCCGCAGCCTCTGCAGGGAGGACAGCCCTGCTCTGAGCACCAGCACAAAGTGGCTCCAATGGCAGCGCTAGTTTTACTGCCTCCTTATTTCCAAGTTTTCGTGCTTTTACAGGAGAAAACTGTTCAGACTTCACACTCAGTACTCCAAGGTGAAAAGTATTTGTCTCCTCCAGACCACTTAACTTTAATAGAAAACAAAACATTCTCCAACTCAAATTCAACTATGCCTGCTGGATTTTAATGGATAGGTTTGTCTCCCACTTGGGCAATCTTTAAACCTCCGTCTCTAGGAGAATTAAGTAATATTAGGGGATTGAAATGAAATAAAATTCTAAGTCCACTGTGACATGACATTCAAGGGAAGATGGTAGATTATCCACTTAGTCCTCGAACACTTATAAAAACAATATATAGCATATGTTCACAAAACAATTCTTGGAAATAAAACACAATGGGCACTCAGCAAATATTTTATATCACCAACACCTGCTCAAATCCTCTCTGAACTTTATTTCTAAATGTCACCGTTTTTTATTGAATCAACGGAAATTTGAAAGAAGAAACAGAATAAACATCCAGAGAAGATCAAGGGAGTTAGAAAAATCTTTATAGAAAGCCTCATTGAGTTTCACACGAGCCAGGGCGCTGTCAGTCTCCCTGAAAGAGGTGGTGGAGTCATCTGTTACTCCACGACTTCAATCTCAGAGTGCCTAAAAGACTAAAAAGGGCTCTGTGCGGAAAAAGAAAAAGAGAAGAAAAAAAAAGGAAAGAAAGAGAAGTCTTAAGGCTTTTCAAAATTTTATAAACAAAGGAATTGTGAATCAAATACTAAGCACTGCAGATAAATTCACTTTGAATCACAGACTTGAAGTTGAAGGTAGTTTAGTATACTAGTTCAACTGTTATTCAAGAAACTTGTTTATAACACTCCTGTTTGAACTATAAGTGGGAATGAGTTCTCTATTTTGGAAGGCAGTCAATAAAAACCAAGGTTTTACCTTATTCTTATTTTAAGCTGAATTCTGTCTCCCTCTGTAACTTCAACCTGTTGGCCAAAGTTCTGAGGTCTGAAATAAGGAAGAACTAATTTAAGTAAACTAATTAACTCTCTATTATCTGTTAATATATTTTATCAGACTCAATTTAAAAAGAACTATTTGATTTAAAATGAGAAATCTTTACCTAAAAATCTTTACATTCTGAATTTCAATAAGGGAGAATTCAATTTGTAGACTAGGTGGGGACAGGTGGATATTATAAAATAGATCATGCTAGGTGGGAGTAATGGAGAAATTGAAGAATGGCCGATGAGAAAAGCCCATTACTCATCCTGGAAAGATCGCTGATATGAGAAAATGTGGGTCCAATGTTGCTAGATCTGCAACTTTCCCAAAAGAAGGCCCAAATACAGATTTTTACGTGAACAATCCAATTTTTTAAAGTTGGCAACTTACTCAATTTTTTAAATATGTTATGGGCCAAACAAAACACTTGTGTGGATTGGACTCAACTCTGGCTCACCAATTTGCAATTTCAAAATGTTGTTATTTAAAAGTCTATTTAATGAGAAAACATTTATAGTTACTATTCTAAACACTAGCACATATAAACAAAGAGTAACAGTAACACATTGCAAATGTTATTTTATACTTAAAAGAAACAGGTCACAACAATCTCAGATTTAAAACTCCTCAAATTTTAGGATGTTCACTGATGCAACAGCCCCCTTTACATAAATGTAAGACTCATGCAGCAAATTAACTCCTTAAAGAAAGTGTCCTCAGCTGTGTTCAACAAATTTAATACATTCAATTTTGTTTTAAACTGAAAATTCAAAGAATAAGTCTCTAGCTAGGTAAGAACCATTTCGTTTTTTACAAAAGTCATGCAGCTTCTGGACTCTATACCAACCATAAAAAAAAGAAAAGAAAAAAAACAGTGAAGACCAAATTGAATGTGAAATAGCAAAACAATTATATCAAATACAAGTAAACAGTCCAATAAGCTTCCAGTCAGAGAGAGTACAGGAGAAATAATAACCAGATGTTTAATTTAAATCATCAATAGAAATAGTCAGTGTCTTCTTTTCATAAACCACTTGGATTTTATTTGTATTCAAAAGCAATAGTAAATGTCAAATGACTACTAGACCATCCTTCTGAACACAAGAAAATATCACGCTGTTTAACTCTCTAAATACAAAAAGTGCTTTTTAAAAAACAAAGATAAAGAACAGCATGTCTTAGTCACACAGATCAATTTAAGAACCACAAAATGCTAAAAGGTTCCATGCACTTAACAGTAAAGACTTTGAGTTACTAAATATTTTAAAATTTTGAACTTCGAAAATATTTATTGTTAAAATCTTTTCAAACCCAGGATAATCTTAAATCTAAAGATCTGAGAAGAGTATCAAACTTTATCTTCATGTGAAGAATTCATTATTAAAGCAAGCAGCATTACACATAGATTCTTTTCGTAGGCATTAGGTATAAAATAGTACCTAAAGGTTCTACTATAACTTTATTATGAAAGAAAATAATGAGATTTGTTTATTTAAAAAAACTAAGAATGTTACGTATAAATGTCAGTTGTGTGTGAATTCCAACTATGAAATGGAAATTGACTCATCAGCCATTTGCTTTTTCTGGTTTGTCCCCATCCAATTCTTACTGCAATAAAGATGGAAAAAACACATCCAATCGGAAAAGCCAAAGAAAAATTAAACAAACTGGCTAAATTTAATAGGAATAGTATGAGCTTCAGCAGAACAAAAGATGTTGAAAGGATTAAATGAGAACACATTAAAGTGCCTATCAATTACCTGGATAATAAAGGTTACTTTCCTTCCCTCTATCCTTACAAGGCTCACTATTATCTCACTCATTAAGTCTTATGTCACCTAAAGAGGAAAACCTTTGGGATCAGCAGGAACTCAGTGCCCCACAGTCTGAGGCACAGCACCAAGTATTTAGTAGGGGGTTAATAAATGCTTCCTGATTTACTAGAGGATAATAATAACGAACAAATCTAAAACAGACACTAATTGATAGGCTAAATGCATTAGTGCATTCCAGTGTCCTCCATGGGAAAGGTTACTAACCCATCCCGGCTAAGTGCTGAAATTATAATTAAGTCTGACGGGAAGTCCTAGATTCATACCAATATAATTACAAATATTACTTAGCTTAGTGATAGAGTATGGCAAGAACAATGAGCTGACTAATTTAGATGACACTGCAAAGTGGGTTTTAATGTTTGAAACTCCTATTACAGTACACAGGGTAAGTGCAAGTAGTGTAATTAAAACCTAAAAGAGTCTGATCTTTAAAACTCTACCGCTCAACCTCATTAAAATGCATGTTCTCTCAATTAATTCAAACTTTTCCATTAAAAACATAAAAATACACTTTCATTCCTTGCAAATAAATCTCTACAGTACAGCATTTAGGATCAAACACCAAATAATCATTATAGTTAAATAGGGGGAAAAAAACGACTGAAATATTATGGAAAGGGATTTGAGCAGAGGGAACCTAACAAAGGGAAGGAAAGGCAAGGTGAGGGCTACTCTTTTTTCATGTGTAAATACCCAGTTATGGCTACACAAGCATTTGAAGCACCAGAAGATGAGAAATCCTTGAGTACCTTTGTGTAAATGATATAAATCTAAGCAAAAGCAAAACCTGTTTACTGAGCAGACAACCCTTATGATCATATATGGACTGCATCTTACTTACCTCTGTAGGTTCCAAGTCCTGAGTCTTCTCAATTGTTTTCATATCCATTTTGTGGCACAGTTTTTACCTTTCAATCTGAAGCATTACTAAGAAGTTTACCTGAATATGAAGCCAATGCTAAACACCTAACACCACAGGATGTTTTTCATGTACTTTTTTTTATCAGTTGTTATGGAAAACATTTAAAAGATTATTTTAAAACTTGTCACATAATTGATCATGTGGAAGAATGTAGATTATAGAAAAGGATTTAATCTTTTAAATGTTCACCAATTTTCTTCAGATTTTGATACACCTCACACAGTGACTATTATTCAGAAAAAATAAACATCTTTATAAATGATGACCATGGATCAATTTTGGATTAGTAAATTTTTCAAGAAAAATGTTACTGAGAAAGAGCCAAGTCAAAAGCTATCACACGTAATTTAAAGGGTAATTTATAGGAATGCTGGTAATTTATAGGAATGCCACTAGACTTTGCCATTCTTGGGGAAAATGGAGTCTACATGATTTTACTGTTAAAAGAATAAAAGGAAATTAAAAGCGAAAGGGGGAAATGTCTTAAATTTAAAGCATCATTGGACAAAAACTTTATAAATCACTGCTCTATTTTATAAAAAAAAATTTAAATCTAAATAGGTTCTAATTTTAGCTGAAACAGTGCTTTCTATTTTGAAAGCAATATATTTTTGGTGACCTTTTTAAAACTTATTTATTCTTGAAAAGCTACTGAGCAAGAACCTTATCTCATGCCTATATTTAAGAACCCAGCTAAACTAATCAGCAGTAGGACTCCCTGTGGCTCAGATGGTAAAGAATCCATCTGTAATGCAGGAGACCTGGGTTCGATTCCTGGGTCAGGAAGATCCCCTGGAGGAGGGCGTGGCAACCCACTCCAGTGTTCTTGCCTGGAGAATCCCATGGACAGAGGAGCCTGGCAGGCTATACAGTCCATGGTGTGACAAAGAGTTGGACAAGCACAGAGTAATAAGCACAGAATGGTGGTACTCTGCAGTTGTTTTCATTACAAAGAAGTCTATTTTCAAGGGTTCTTGCATTTTTCCCCCTCATGCAATATTTCACAGAAAAATTAACCTATCAATTATCACTGTTTATTTTTAAAACTATTTTTAAAACATTTTAAAAATGTTTATTTTTAAAACATTTTACACATCTTTACACTACGTATTAAACTATCCATCACATGACTTTAATGTTCAAAACAAATTCTATTTATACAGAAAACAAAATGTCATCCTAGAGAAAAGATCTGAATGCATAATGTTTGAAATAGTTTCTCAGAACCATTTTTCTTGATAAATGAACAGTAAAATCAACCACAAAAAGTTGCAAAAATATTAAAGTGACAAATAAACAATGTTTTGGATGAGTGACAAAGAGAAGATTCAATAGACTTCTGTTGTTATAACTGTTTAGACAAACATATGAATCTTAGCACATAAACTCTGCTGCAAATATAAACAAGTGTGAGTCACTCAGTAGTGTCCAACTGTTTGTAACCCCATGGACTGTAGCCCACCAGACTCCTCTGTCCATGAAGTTCTCCAGGCAAGAATACTAGAGTGGGTAGCTATTTCCTATTCCAGCGGATCTTCCACACCCAGGGATCAAATCTGGGTCTCCTCTTTCAAGCAGATTCTTTATTGTCTGAGCCATTAGGGAAGCCCCAAAACTGGATGGGTTAAAAGTATACTTCTAAATGTTTTTCAAAACTTAAAAATATCTATTTTAAAAGTCATGACTATATCACATTTTCTTTAGAGTAGACATGCCTTATTATAATGATAATCAGTACTTGGTACACAGAACACATGCTTCCCTTTGAAAAAGTGTTTTTAAGATGTTAATGTGGTTACCTGTCATTTATAATCCAGTTCAGGCAGAGATTGAGAGAGCTAAGATTTTTGCACCTCTTGACAATTTCCATCACGGTTTCATTATCCAGTTCAGTGATATGACGTAGGTCCAAGCTGGAAAGGTTTCTTAGCTAATGAGAAAAATAAAATGAAAGATGAGAAAGATAACTACTACATCCTCAAAAACTAAGAACAATTGATTACAGAATATCACTGCACTGAATAATAGACTATAGTCTAGAATCATTAAACTAAATGGTTACATAATATTTTAATAAGAAATTAGTCAGAAATCTAAGGTGAACAAATGAATGGCAACAAACATTAAAATCAAGCAGATTTTATTGAGGCATCATAAAAATCAAAAGCTAGCATTCTAATATATGGGAAAGCTGTTAAGTCAATCACATTAATTATCTACAATTTGACAGGATTATTTTCTTTAACATTGATTTCAGGTATTTATCTTCATGATAATATCATTTTTGTACAGGTTTTCTTTTTTAAAAAAAGATAAAATATGAGAAAATTGCTAATTCAGAGATATCTTGATGATATTTTATCAAGGTGGGTAAAGATGGCAGGCTCTTAATTATCTTCTTCAAATAAACTATATCTCAGATAAGCTATTTTTGCTTAATAACATGCAAAGAATTAATTTGGATGCATCTGGTAGACGAAATAACACCAATCCCAAGGGTATCTATGCCCTCATTTGCCACCTTATATGGCAAAAGAGATTTTGCGGATAAGATTAAAGTTAAGGATGCTGAGATAAGGTGCCTGTCCTAGATTATTCAGAGCAACAGAGAACCTCTACCAGCTAAAGTCAGAGATGTGATGGAAGAAGATGTAGAGGACATTTAAACTGTGAAAGAGGTTCCACCTGCCTTCTCTGGCTTTGTGTCTGGAGGAAGAGGGCCAGGGGCCAAGGAATGTCGGCAGCTTCTAGAGCTGCTGGCAAGATGTTGGATCTTCAGACCTACCAACTTAAGAAACCGAATTTCCTCAAAAACCTGAAGGGAAGAGAAAATATCTCAATTTCCCAGAAAGGAACACAGGTCAGATGATTCTAGTCTGATGGGACCTGTGTTGCCCTTCTGACTAGTAAGCCATGAGGTAACAGATCTGTGCTGTTCTAAGCTGCTGTGTGTGGTCATTTCTTACAGCAGGGGAGAACCAGCGGCGGGCATTTCCAGCGCTACCAGGGAGCCCTTCCAGGACAGGTCCGTCTGCCCGACGCTGCCCTCAAGTCCTTCTGAAGGGGGAGCAGGTGATTCCTGATTTGCGGGCATAACCTGACTGCCAAAGGCCTCAGAACAGTGAGCCAGGCGAGCTTCAAACCCAAGAGAAGACGCTGGTGTCCCCGCCGCTGCCGGACAAAGCACAAGGAACACTCTACGGAGAACCCTCCGCAGTGACCGACATGCTTTCTCTCGCTGCTGTGCAACACAGGAACCACTCGTCTCACGAGGCCACTGGGATCTACCGGGACCAGAGGGCGAAGGGCCTGGGCTGTTATCTCACGTGGTGCTGTTTCGTTTACACCCCTTCTACGTCTGTGTGTGGCCGGGGGCTCCAGCCTTGGACAGAGCCGCTCTTAGAGCCAGGCGGCGTGGGAAACCCTCCTCCCACCTCGGCTCTGAGAGGCGTCGCGCTGCCGCCAGTCAGAGCCACCGGGAGCCACGGGGAGCGAGGGGCGGGAAAGACGGAAAGGGCCTCGCTCTCAGAGACGCCTCATGCTGCTCACCGCTGCCACCCGTCAGAGCCACTGGGAGCCACGGGGAGCGAGGGGCGGGAAAGACGGAAAGGGCCCCGGCTCTCAGAGACACCTCAGGCTGCTCACCGCTGCCACCCGTCAGAGCCACGGGGAGCCACGGGGAGCGAGGGGCGGGAAAGACGGAAAGGGCCCCGGCTCTCGGAGGCCTAGTCCTGCTCACCGCTGCCGCCCGTCAGAGCCACTGGGAGCCACGGGGAGCGAGGGGCGGGAGAGACGGAAAGGGCCCCGGCTCTCAGAGACGCCTCAGGCTGCTCACCGCTGCCGCCCGTCAGAGCCACGGGGAGCGAGGGGAGCGAGGGGCGGGAAAGACGGAAAGGGCCCGGCTCTCAGAGACGCCTCAGGCTGCTCACCGCTGCCGCCCGTCAGAGCCACGGGGAGCGAGGGGAGCGAGGGGCGGGAGAGACGGAAAGGGCCTCGCTCTCAGAGACACCTCAGGCTGCTCACCGCTGCCGCCCATCAGAGCCACGGGGAGCGAGGGGCGGGAAAGACGGAAAGGGCCCCGGCTCTCGGAGGCCTAGTCCTGCTCACCGCTGCCGCCCGTCAGAGCCACCGGGAGCTACGGGGAGCGAGGGGCGGGAGAGACGGAAAGGGCCTCGCTCTCAGAGACACCTCAGGCTGCTCACCGCTGCCGCCCGTCAGAGCCACGGGGAGCGAGGGGAGCGAGGGGCGGGAGAGACGGAAAGGGCCCCGGCTCTCAGAGACACCTCAGGCTGCTCACCGCTGCCGCCCGTCAGAGCCACGGGGAGCAAGGAGAGCGAGCAGCGGGAAAGACGGAAAGGGCCCCCGCGGCAGAGGACGCTTTCTCACTGACGGCAGACCTCTGTCACCAAGGGCTCAACTCCGAGCATTCAGAATGAGGTTTAGGAAAACCTCTCTGCGGCCGGCCTCAAAGAGGAAATGTTCACAGAAGCCGCCTTCAGGGTAGGACTCAGGACAACACAAGAGAATGGAGGCAGGACCCGGAAAGGAGAAACGGTTCTCACGAAGCTCCTCCGCAAGGCATCACAGACTTTCCCAACACCAGAGCAGGACCGGCAGCTGGCAAACAAAGCATAAGGAAAGCGAACAGACTCACCTTTTCAAACACAGAAGATAAAACCCCAGACGGCTCTGTCTCAGCACCTCCAGACAGCTGACCAGTCGAACCGGGGCTAACTCCCTGCTCCCCCTTCCCCGAGACCCTCCTATTTCACGGTCTGAAAACTACGGTCAACCTCACACCTAGGGCCTGGAAGTGGGAGGCCCATGGGCTCTAACTTTATACCCGAAACATGGCCCTAGTCTTTACCTCTCCCCATAAATAAAGCAGGCTGGCATTAAACAAAACAATTTTTCTTCAGTAACAAAAGGAACAGTTTAAAAAAAGAAACTGCATAAAATACAAAATAC
The DNA here is from genome assembly GCF_963930625.1 of Muntiacus reevesi. Lineage (NCBI taxonomy): Eukaryota > Metazoa > Chordata > Mammalia > Artiodactyla > Cervidae > Muntiacus > Muntiacus reevesi. Next base: position 282,343,830 of record NC_089249.1, read on the forward strand.
ATAGCAATATAAGTTTTTATAATCTTCAGTTGCTGTTTGTTTAGTCACTAAGTTGTGTCTGACTCTTTGGGACCCCATGAACTGTAGCCCATCAGGCTCCTCTGTCCATGGGATTCTCCAGGCAAGAATACTGGAGTGGGTTGCCATTTCCTCATCCAGGGGATCTTCCCGACCCAGGGATCAAACCCATGCCTCCTGCATTGGCAGGCAGGTTCTTTACCACTGAGCCACCAAGGAAGCTCATAATCTTTCAGTTCAGTTCTGGTTCGGTCGCTCAGCCATGTCCAATTCTTTATGACCCCATGAACCATAGCATGCCAGGCCTCCCTGTCCATTACCAACTCCAAGAGTTTACCCAAATTCATGTCCATTGAGTCGGTGATGCCATCCAACAATCTCATCCTCTGTCATCTCCTTCTCCTCCCGCCTTCAATCTTTCCCAGCATCAGGGTCTGTTCAAATGAGTCAGCTCTTTGCATCGAGTAGCCAAAGTATTGGAATTTCAATTTCAACATCAGTCCTTCCAATGAATATTCAGGACTCATTTCCCTTAGGATGGACTGGTTGGATCTCCTTGCAGTCCAAGGGACTCTCAAGAGTCTTCTCTTGAGAGTTCAAAAGCATCACAGTTCAAAAGCATCAATTCTTCAGTGCTCAGCCTTCTTTATGGTCCAACTCTCACATCCATACATGACTCCTGGAAGAACCAGAGCCTTGACTTGACGGACCTTTGTTGACAAAGTAATGCCTCTGTTTTTTAATATGCTGTCTAGGTTGGTCATAACATTTCTTCCAAGGAGCAAGTGTCTTTTAATTTCATGGCTGCAGTCCTATCTGCAGTGATTTTGGAGCCCCAAAAAATAAAGTCTCTCACTGTTTCCACTGTTTCCCCATCTATTTGCCATGAAGTGATGGGACAAGATGTCATGATCTTAGTTTTCTGAATGTTGAGCTTTAAGCCAGCTTCTTCTCTCTCCTCTTTCATCAAGAGGCTCTTTAGTTCTTCTTCACTTTCGGCCATGAATGTGGTGTCATCTGCATATCTGAGATTGTTGATATTTCTCCCAGCAATCAAATGTTCCCCTCAGTAATATACTCTATTTTCTAATAAAAAAAAAAAAAAAAACCACCTTTTTCTTACAACTATAAGTGGAGTATAGTCTATTAAAATTTTGAATTACTAAAAAATGTTGTATTACCATAATCTAATATTGTCAACTATATCTCAATTTTAATAAAAGCATTTTCTTAAGCCACTTTATTTTTATAGTTAAGTCTTCTTTACAGGGTATTTTTGATCCCAACACCCAAAAAATTTTCATCACTACTGTCCTGGGAACATGTATATGTTAGGTAGTTAGAATAGGGAAAAGGAGTCCAAAATGGCAGTGGCTAAAAGACAAGAAGGGAAAAACCCTCGAAAATAGAACAAAGGAAGGTCAAAGGAAGGCCTGAGGACCAGAGTGAGGACTTCAGGTAGAACAAACAGCACTCCTGGCTAACCCAGTTTGCATAGGCAAGGCCCAGGGGGAGGGAAAAACATACAAAAAGAGGAGCCAAAGCCCTCTCTCGCTCTCGGCACTCTCTCTCTCTCTCTCTCTCTTCCCCCCACCTGCTAGCACGCTCTTTCTCCTTGCCCACGCTCCCCCCCCCACCCCCCCGCCAGTCCCCAGCTGCTGGCGTGCTCTTCCACTCTCTTCTCTTCATGTCTTTGGGTTGGCATGCCCTCACACTTCAAGGATGGATTCTCCTGCTATCTTCTAAATAAAATAGAGCTGTAACACTGATTTGTCTAAGAGCTATAACACAGTTTGTCCAAGACCCGAGAGCTGTGACGCACAGAGGGCTTTAATGTCCATCACTCCAAATCTTTGTTGTTACAAGACAGGACTGAGGAGCATACTCGCCTGACATATAGAATCAAGTAGCCTCAGTGAGTTGCTTGCTGAGCTCATATCCTGACAGCAGCCTCTTGTCTATACCTCAGCAAAATCAGAAATACATGAAACAGAACCACAGGGCTGCTAAAAACTATTTTGAAGGATGAATTTTCCTGTAACCATGTGCGTGTGTGAACTGTTAAATATGGTCACATATGACACATATACAGCGTCACTTTATTTTCCCAATTATCCTGCATTATTGTCACTAGGAAGATGCAAAATCATTAAAATTCTATCCAGTCACATAAATACCTCCTCAGTTCAGTTCAGTCGCTCAGTCCTGTCCGACTCTTTGCGACCCCATGAATCGCAGCACGCCAGGCTTCCCTGTCCATCACCAACTCCCAGAGTTTACTCAAATTCATGTCCATCGAGTCGGTGATGCCATCCAGTCACCTCATCCTCTGTCGTCCCCTTCTCCTCCTGCCCTCAATCTTTCCCAGCATCAGGGTCTTTTCACATGAGTCAGCTCTTCCCATCAGGTGGCCAAAGTATTGGAGTTTCAGCTTCAGCATCAGTCCTTCCAATGAACACCCAGGACTGATCTCCTTCAGGATGGACTGGTTGGATCTCCTTGCAGTCCAAGGGACTCTCAAGAGTCTTCTCCAACACCACAGTTCAAAAGCATCAATTCTTTGGGGCTCAGCTTTCTTCACTGTCCAACTCTCACATCCATACATGACCACCGGAAAAACCACAGCCTTGACTAAACAGACCTTTGTTGGCAAAGTAATGTCTCTACTTTCCTTCCAAGGAGTAAGCGTCTTTTAATATCATGGCTGCAGTCACCATCGGCAGTGATGTGGGAGCCCAAAAAAATAAAGTCTGACACTGTTTCCAGTGTTTCCTCATCTATTTGCCATGAAGTGATGGGACCAGATGCCATGATCTTAGTTTTCTGAACGTTGAGCTTTAAGCCAACTTTTTCACTCTCCTCTTTCACTTTCATCAAGGGGCTCTTTAGTTCCTCTTCACTTTCTGCCATAAGGGTGGTGTCATCTGCATATCTCAGGTTATTGATATTTCTCCTGGCAATCTTAATTCCAGCTTATGCTTCCTCCAGCCCAGCATTTCTCATGATGTACTCTTGCATATTACTCTTGCATATAAGTTAAATAAGCAGGGTGACAATATACAGCCTTGATGTACTCCTTTTCCTATGTGGAACCAGTCTGTTGTTCCATGTCCAGTTCTAACTGTTGCTTCCTGACCTGCATACAGGTTTCTCAAGAGGCAGGTCAAGTGGTCTGGTATGTCCATCTCTTTCAGAATTTTCCACAGTTTATTATGATCTACACAGTCAAAGGCTTTGGCATAGTCAATAAAGCAGAAGTACATGTTTTTCTGGAACTCTCTTGCTTTTTCGATGATCCAACTGATGTTGGCAATTTGATCTCTGGTTCCTCTGCCTTTTCTAAAACCAGCTTGAACATCTGGAAGTTCACGGTTCACATATTACTAAAGCCTGGCTTGGAGAATTTTGAGCATTACTTTACTAGCGTGTGAGATGACTGCAACTGTGTGGTAGTTTGAGCATTCTTTGGCACTGCCTTTCTTTGGGATTGGAATGAAAACTGACCCTTTCCAGTCCTGTGGCCACTGCTGAGTTTTCCAGATTTGCTGGCGTATTGAGTGCAGCACTTTCACAGCATCACTTTCAGGATTTGAAATAGCTCAACTGGCATTCCATCACCTCCACTAGCTTTGTTCGTAGTGATGCTTTCTAAGGCCCACTTGACTTCACATTCCAGGATGTCTGGCTCTAGGTGAGTGATCACACCATCGTGATTATCTGAGTCGTGAAGATCTTTTTTGTACCTCCTACACACACATATTCTGGGGTCTAGCACAGCTTCTCACACAAAGTTGTTATGTGAATTATAACTTTATCTCTTAGCTTCCCTCATGGTAAAATATCCCATCACAACTCTGTAAATGTACTTGATACAATTGAAGAGTACACTTAATAATGGCTTAAAAGGTAAACTTTCCTATGTACATTTTACCACAGTAGAAAAATGACTTCCTCCACCAGCACACAGTGAGAGGATACAATCAAGTTCCGTAATAAAGAAAGCTTGACTTGTGCCAGTTGGGTACCCTTAAATTAGGGAAGGTAACTGAGGTTTGAATAACTTATTTAATAAAATGCTGATAACAGGGAGAGATGATAGCAAACCTATTTTTCGGACTTAGGAATATCCAAAGATATCTTCTAGAAAGAATAAGACAGAAAGAAGTCACAATTCCAGAAACTATCTACACGTGATAAAAGTCTAATTCTAGTTGACTGACTCCTAAGCTTTTGGAAATCCTGCCTCCAGGCCTACTCCTCAGGGCAGGGTGGGTCAGATGGTGACACTTGGGGCTGACACTGCTCTGGGTTTATTGTCCATAAATGAAGCATTTTTTCTCTTTCAGTGGAGCACAAACTCAAACATGAAGAGAAAGGTTTACTTTGGTTCTCCCATGCCAGCTCTCTATTGATATCTTGAAGAGCATTTTGCCCTCGAATTCAATTAAGGCCCATTTTTTCATGAGCTGACAGTTGCTGACATCGCTCATGAAGCCTTCCCTGTGACCATATTGGCCAGTTCAACCTGAAAAATGGCAGCATCCAAAGCAGTTCCAGGAGGCTAAGCCCTGGTAACCGGCAACATTATAAGACACATCCGGGGCACCTCTGCGGGCTGTGGCGTTTTTATTCAGAACGCCACAAACAGCTCTGTCAAATTCATCATACTCCTTGCCTTGCTATGGGAATTTCATAATAGTGCCCTCCAGTGTTTCATAAAAAGCTACCCAGCATAATCCTTCAAAGTCTGAAACAAATAATTACATTTATAAAACTGACATTTTAATTAAACTGACTTTTCTTACAAATTCACTGGTAGTCTTGGGTTACACAAATCACAGAGGATTTGAATAAGTGAAGCCATACAACCAAGATCTTTGAAGGGCTTTGTTCCCATTTTTAAACAGTTTAGTAAGGTATTTGAAAAGAAACCCAAGTCAGAATGTAGACTGTAGATAAATCAACTTTCAGTTTAATACCGCTTTTATTAAGAAAAAAAAAATTACTTATAGCCAATTCAGGTGAAAGGCTAAAATTAGTCAGTGACTATATGGCTGTGTATGTACTTAAGAACAAAATGAGACATTAAAATGTTACCTAGGAAACACAGACTTGGAGGATTATAAAAAGACCTCAAATGGATTCCAAATTTTCTTAAGACTCTGGAAAAGTAGAAACTGAAACAAAATCCTCAGTTGTGCAGGCTGACTACAGCGGGTGAAGCAAGGGGCGAGGACTCACAGCGCCCTCGCCAAAGGCGGGGGCTGGGGGGTCCCACTGGTTCAGACCAGCAAGGATAATTTACCTGAAGCCAGCTGGAGGTGATAACTTTTGCGAAGGATAAAAACTTCTGTATAGTTAACCATGTTCAAATGTCAACTAGTCCCTAAATTACTTCCTGCCAGCCCTGCAGATGTTGGCGTCACCGGGACCGGGTTTCAGAGCAATCAGTTGCAATCTTCAGGGAGCAACGTCAAGGTGAAGACAGGCCGCTGGTGCTGTGGATCGGCAGCACACACTCATCTGCCTGTCAGCGGTCAGAGTGCCAAGATGGGGACCGCAGGGGGAACCAAAGGCTCGGGGGAGAGAGAGGGGCCACTGTAAGAAAACTGGGGCGAGTCGCCCATAGGGAAACACGAGGGAGACACAGGAGAAAGGGAGCGAGGCGTGGTGTGCACATGGCAGACCACAACTAAGGGTAAGGACGCTGAGAGTGCTGGGAGCGGGCAGAGGGGGGTTCTACCCTGGGCAAAGCGAGGCTTCCAGCTCTCGACAGGTTCCACACTTAGAGGAGAGCTTGGCTGTCCAAGGGGGAGGATGAGGGGCATCTGTTCTGCTCACCAACCAGGTCGAACCTCAGTTTGGTTGGTTTCAGCTGGCACTCGAGAGCAAAAAATAGTAATAAAAGCTAAATAAGTCACACTGAGGACGTCAGGGAAATCCTTCCCAGCACCGCACAGAACTGAGACCCTCAACTGTAACTGAAAGCTTTTCATTGCCCGAGAGCCCGGCAGAGACTAACAATTTCCAATCCTACCCATGAAAAGGAGACTTCCAAGGCCCAAGGATGCTATCGCATCCGCAGGAGCTACCACGGGAACCGTCTGGCTCCTTCTCTAGGTGACCTGCCAACCACTGCCTTCTTAATCACACCGGTCTGTGGTCTCTTTGCTTTGTTTCTAAACCCAAGGCTGGCGGGATCTCCTGCCCTTCTGCTGATCTGCCATCTCTCACCATTCTATTCGCGCTCTGTCTTGCTTTCCAGGACATTTTTACTCACTGCTCCTCGTTAGAGCCATCCCTTCTAACTCCTGGCCACATTACCAGTCACATAAATATTGCTTAGATAACTATGATCCTATCTCCCACCTTCTCTGGAACTTTAAGGAAACAGAAACCATTTCAACTATAGACAAGAATTCCAGAGCGTACATATCAAAGCCGTTCACTCTCCATCCCTACCGTTCCCTGATAGGCTAAGTTAAAATAGCTCAAATCTCTTTGTCCAAGTTTCAAGAAGTTATTCTCATTGTGCTCAGAGAGCTGGACTCATTATCTAAAACTGAGCTCACTTCCTGATTACTTCAGAGAGAAGAAAAATTAGTGAGTCTCAGAAATACAATATACCTAGTTTAACACAAATTACTAACTGGCAGTCCCCAACAGAACTATGCCCTTTAGACAGAAATCAACTGCCAACAGCTGCCAAGGGAGCAGGGGGACGAACCTTCCTGCCTGCTACAGCTCCTGGGAGAGACCCTGGTCCACTCATCTACCCCACCTCCCCTCACCCTTCCCTAGCTCCTCTCCCACCAGCCTCCCTGGGCTGTGCTAGTCAGGACCAGCCTTTCGTGGCAAACATCTGACATCTGATCTAAACGCTTGAGCCGATCCAAATCTGCATCCCTGCTACAGCAGTGATGGCTCACTCGCCTTCATTCATTCACACTTAGTGAACTTACACTTTAGCGAGCAAGTGGTTCCAACCTTGGTGCACGTTAGGATCATATGGGGAAACTTTTAAAAGATACTAATAACCATCACTACTTCTGAAAAAGATACCCAGCTGATCCGTTCTGAACAGGGAACCACTTCCCTAGTGCAGAGCAAGTCATATTTAAATCCAGTTACTGAAAGGGTATTTCCTGGTGGTTCAGTGGATAAACAGTCTGCCTGCAATGCAGGAGAGCTGTTTTTGATTCCTGGATTGAGAAGATCCCCTGGAGAAGGAAGTGGCAACCCACTCCAATATTCTGGCCTGGAGAATTCCATGGATGGAGGAGCCTGGTGGGCTACAGTCCACGGGGTCACAAAGAGTCAGACACAACTGAGTGACTAACACTTGCACTTTCACTTCCACTGAAAGTGTAAAAATAATTTATAAAGCTCAGCCTCTTTAATCACTCAAAAAAGAACACTGAAAATATTATTCATACAGTCAGTATCTATTAGGCACCTATTGTATACCAGAAAACATTCCAGCTGCTAAAAATACAGCAGTGAACAAAACAGACAAAAATCCCTGTACACAGCATGCTTATATTATTAGTTGTAAGGGGATGGTGAAAACAGTAAGTAAGCAAATTATATACTGTTAAAAGGTGGTTAAGTATATACTATAGAGACAAAAAATAAAGGCAAGGTAGACGGAGAACAGTGGAAGGGAGGAAGATGGAGTGTAATTTTAAACAAGCAGTCAAGAATGATCTCACTGAAAAGATACAGAAGTTTGTAGGAGGTGCAGGAGCAAACAAAACCATCCTGATGTCTGGGGCAACAGCTAGTGCAAAGGCCCTGTGATGGGAGCCAGTCTAAGATTTCAGAGCGTCAGCAAGGAGCCAGAGCTCCCGGGGCAGGGTGAGCAGAAGGAACGCTAATTGGAGGACGGCCAAACGACAGAGCAGAGACAGGAGCCTGTCCAGTGCCTTGCAGGTCAAAGTTAAGAATTTCACCTTTTGCTCTGCGGAATTTGGGGACTCAGTGGGTTTTAAGCATTATGTGACATGATCCAACTTACATTTTAAATGCATTGTTCTAGCCCCTGTCTGAGTCTTGGACTAGAAGCAAAGGAGCAGAGAGGCTATAATGAATTAATGAAGTCAGGCAGTAGCAGAGACCTGGGCCACAGTGACAGCCCCCGGAGGCAGTATACGGTGACCAGATTCTGGATACATTTGAAATTAGAATTGACAGAATTTTCTGACAACTGAGTTATGGAGCATGAGAGAAAAAGTAAGAATCAGAGATGACGCCAAGGCTCTTGGTTTGAGCAACTGGAAGGTATGATTGCAATTAATTAAGATGCTTTGGGGAAGGTAGGGAGAGAGTTTAGTTTTGAAAACGCTACCTTTGAGATGCCTGAATATCTGAGGAGAGATGTCAAATAGATGTGGGGCTCATCAGCACACAGACAGCACTTACACTTCTAAATTTAATATGTAAAAGTCTTAATTATATATCCATGTGCTAAGTTCATTAGGTTGGCTAGGTACAAGCATACTGGCCTTTCAATTTGCAGTGAGTTAAAAAAAAAAAAAATTACTGATTAAACTACTGAGTGGGCATATATATCCACAGCAATAAAAAAAAATAATAGCAGGCTAGCATGATTCTACAAACAAAGCATTAGAAGCATATTGTCCCCAGTCACCCAGAGCAGTCACAAGGCTGGCTACAGTTCCTCTCAAAGCGCAACTCAGGCTCACAGCCCCAGCACACACCCTCTGTAAAACCTCCCAGGGTTCGGAGTTGGAAACTCTGCCCTTTGTACAGCCACCGAGGCGGCTCATTCTCCCACTACACACTGCTTTATAATTTAACCTAATTAAGTATGTGCTTCCCCTGCTAGAGCCAAAGACAAGCTAACGCAGGTCAGGGCCCATGTCTTACGCACTTCTGAGTCAGCAGTGGCCTCACACAGAACTAGGTACATCAAACCGAACTATCAAATGTCTATGTTTCGGAATGAGCTTGAAATCAGGATCAAAACTTTCAAAATAACTTCATGGGCTCCGGTTTCCTTAAACCAGGATTCTGTTCTTGTAACTGTATCAAACGCAGGATCTGCATCTCTGAAGCTACATGTTTCTAAAAGTGACATATCTGAACACAAAGTTCACTGACATGTAAGCATTACATTAAAAAAAAATTCTCATTCCACACAATCAAAGGTTATCTGAGAACAAGAAGCATCATCTCTTTTCATATTTGTTCTTAAAGTGAAGAACATTTAAGAAGTCTCTGTAATTTGACAGAGTTTTGATATGTATGGCAGGAATTTTGAGTAGTTCACCCAAAATTCTAATCACTGCTGCAGAGACGTGCGTTTGTTAATTGCATCCCTGCTTCTCCGAACAGACTCAAAACGGATCGCTCCTCCTCTTCCAGTCTGGCAGGCGGCACACTCTCTAATTGACTTTTTCTCTAGGACTCTTCTTTCCACCAAGTCCCTTTCTTTTCTCCATAGATTTCTAGCGCTCCTAACAAACCCAAACAGCACTTGAAGTTAGCAGCACTAAGAACTCCTGTCAGTTTTTTCAGTCTGCAGGTGCTAGGAAACAGAATTTCTCCTCAATTAAGAAATAAAATATTCATACTGCTTCACTTAAATAAGAAAAAAAAGCAAAGCTTAAATAAATTAAGGGTAAATTAAATCAAACAGGAAACAAGCAAGGGGAGACTACGTCATCTGATGGACTGGTTGTGCACTTCTCTTTCATTTTCTCATACCAAGTTCACAGATTTTTTTATTTTTAAAAAAGACGACAATTCATGGGATTTTGAACCCATTTCAATCGCTTGCAACCATGTATCATACTACTTCAATCTGCCAAAAGTTCTGGAAATATATTCCAAATAAAAGTTTTACAATCTTATTTTTAAAAGTAGTAATCGAAATGTCATTAGCCCAGGACAAAAGTTTATCATATCTATGCCAAATGACCTGTACATTGACTTCCTGATATTACACTATTAAAGCCAAAGAGTCAAATTATTCCATTCTTTATTTTTAAATGTGTGAAACTGTAAAACAAAGAAATGACAATAACAATTTTTAATTAAAAAAAAAATACTCTAGTATATATTGCCATTTTCTGGCATCCAAAAAAAAATCTTACAGAGATGGTATACCTACTCTCTAAAATGAAATATCTTTTATTTCTTTCTTTCTGACTTAGGATATGTAACTGATTTCTTTCTTCCTGGTTCAGAATATTCATCGTCACATGGAAAATCTCTTAGTGTGCACTCTCATCTCTGAGCCTCAGAATAAAGTCAAAGTTCGGGGTGAAAAGTGCCCAAAACTTAATTTCAGGCATTAGTTCTTCTAACTCATGACCAAGTACTATTCAGAGAGCGTGAGCCCACCTCCACAAACCGGAAACAGACTTCCTAACACGTGGAGGAACAGCGTGCAGCCCTGTCAGGAGGCACCTACAGCTCTTCTCTGGGGCTCACCCAGGGCCTGGGGCACCCTGAGCCTTTCGGGGAACACAGCTAACCCAGGCATTCCTCAGCAGCCTGCAGTCCTCTCAGCCTCCAAGCCGTCTGTGTGAGGAGAAACATCCCAAAATGTGTACGTGACGCCTCCCCTACCCGCTCTCCTGCCGGCTCTCCAAGGATGCCTCAGATACCCCTTTCAGAGGGAAGACCAGTCTGGTGCTAACAATCTAAGAATGAATCAATCAGATCACCCCTACTAAGCGAGAGAGAAAAATATCAGGGTGCACGTAGGGAAAACACTATTTCTTCCACAATCTTCATTTCAGACATTGTACTTGGGTTTCATTATTCATGGTATCACCTAACTGCCAAAATCACCTATAATAGTAAAAAAATAAACACTCTCTAAGTAAAATCTTAGAAAACTCAAACTTTCTAAAGAGCATGTAAGGATTCACACTCAAAATCCAAGTCAGGAACTCTACAGACATTGACTCAGGTCCCATTTGTTTCACTTAGCTTTACCTTTGTCCTAAAAAAAAAGTTATAAGAAGCAACAGCATTTGGTTTACATGTATTTAAATTTGGAATTGACAAATCACACTCACTGTTAAGAGCCAGAAGTGAACGATCTAAAATTCTAGGTTAATGACTATGCTATAGGCAGTATAGTGAAGCTGAAAGTCGTTCAGTTGCGTCCGACTCTTTGTGACCCCATGAGCTATACAGTCCATGGAATTCTCCAGGCCAGAATCCTGGAGTGGGGAGCCTTTCCCTTCTCTAGGGGATCTTCCCAGCCCAGGTCTCCCACATGGCAGGTAGATTCTTTACCAGCTGAGCCACAAGGGAAGCCCAGCATATCAGTCAACAATAAGAAATGGCACTCAGAAAGAAGGCCTTTTCAAGGTTTTCCTTGATATTAGATCACACAGAGCATGAAACTATTATTAGATAATGCAAATTTTTTAAAAATGAAGCATAGAAATTATATAAGTTTGATTTATATATTAAAGCACTACCTTCTGATACAAAGAACTAATTCTGTTCTCTCAACCACTTTCTTCCATCTTTGAGTTGAAAAGGTAATTGAGATGAAATTTTAAACAGTACTAAATTTAAACTTCAAAATTTATGATTTACTTGAATATTATGCAATTTGGGTCACTTATACTTTCTTACATCAACAAAAAGCATGATCAAGATCTAAAATTTAAAAAGTAAACAGAAGTACTGATATGGTATATTCATTAGAAGGACTGATGCTGAAGCTGAAACTCTAATACTTTGGCCACCTGATGTGAAGAGCTGACTCTGGAAAAGACCCTGATGCTGGGAAAAACTGAAGGCGGGAAGAGAAGGGGACGACAGAAGATGAGAAGGCTGGATGGCATCACTGACTCGATGGACATGGGTTTGGGTAAACTCCGGGAGCTAGTGATGGACAGGGAGGCCTGGCGTGCTGCAGTTCATGGAGTCGCAAGAGTCAGACGTGACTTAGAGACTAAATGACAACTGATACGGCAATAGGTTATTTTTAATTGTCAGTCAAAACCATCCAATGTACAACTTTAATTAACTGGTAACTAATAATAGCTCAAATAACTAGTTCACAACAATTAACTTACTTAGTAAAATATTTCTCTTTACATTTGCCTCTGTGAACTGGCACATATTACAGCACTGAGAAACATTTAAATTTTACCCTTTCCAGGGACATAGGCTTCCCAGCTGGCTCAGTGGTAAAGAATGTACCTGCCAAAGCAGGAGACGTGGGTTCCATCCCTGGGTCAGGAAGATTCCTGGAGGAGGAAATGACAATCTGCTCCAGTATTTCTGCCTGTAAAATTCCACGGACAGAGGAACCTGGCGGGCTTCCGCCCATGGGGTCGCACAGAGTCAGACACAACTGAGCATGCACACAAAGCAAAAGGAGTGTGTGTAAAAACTCTCTATAATTAAGCGTCCGGCCCTCTATCCTATTCTTGGGAACCACCAAGAGTTGTAGCTTCATCATTCCTAATCATCACATAGCTAGCTGTTTCCATCTACCCAGTTTTAGCTTATCTAGATCCAAGACAAGAGTATGGCTACAGAAAGTCTAAGGAATGAAAGTGAAAGTTGTTCAGTCATGTCCCACTCTTTGCGACCCCATGGACTGTCCATGGAATTCTCCAGGCCAGAATACTGGAGTGAGCAGCCTTTCGCTTCTCCAGGGGATCTTCCCAACCCAGGGACCAAACCCAGGTCTCCCGCATTGCAGGTGGATTCTTTACCAGCTGAGCCACAAGGGAAGCCCAAGAACACTTGAGTGGGTAGCCTATCCCTTCTCCAGCAGACCTTCCCGACCCAGGAATCGAACTGGGGTCTCCTACATTGCAGGCAGATTCTTTACCAACTGAGCTTTCCTTCACCAGTCTAAGGAAAGGTCAAGTCTAATTTAAATGTTATATAATGTGCAATTCTCTGCTCTGTGTTTTGATCTCGTTGTTACAAGATTCTTAGAGGGGAGATAAATATCAGTTCTATTCTCTTAGATGTGCTCTCATGTAAGAAACCCTGAATGACGCAAATAGAAATATGTTCTAGTATCTCACTAGGAAAACAAATCCCTATAAGCATTTATTAAATTACATGAAGGGAATTTCACTTAAAAAAAAAAAAAGGCTATTCTGATGAAGTAGAAACTGAGAAGAGAGGCTAATGTAAGCCACAGATTTTCCAACAGCAGGAGGCCAAGAGCACCCCAAGGCTAGAGAGACAAGAAAGAAGACTCAGTGTTCATGAAAACCACATGCCTGGTCTTCCAGTGCGAGCTGGGGCTGTGGGAGGCCTGTCCAGGGCTGGAATCACGGAGGAGAAGAAGCCTGTTGCCAGAAAGACAACCTGAGACAGAGAAGGAGGGAAAGAAGCGGCAGAGGGCCTCCCTCTCTCGGCCTCCCTGCCTCCCGCAAACGCAGCCCGCAGAGAGAAGGCCCCGTGACACAGCAGCGGGCGCTCGGAGAGAAGAGAGGACAGGAGGGTGAACAGAGCCAGGACCTCGGAGAGAAAGAAGGGCGGGCCAGCCTCCAGATGAAAAGAAACAGTCAGTCTAATGGGAGCTCATGGCGACAGCCCAGAGAAAGGAGGAGCGCCCAGAGTGTGGCCCACGCCTTGTCTGGGAAACCCAGGGTGCTCACAGACTGTTTCTCCTCTGAGCCAGATGAAAGCGGAAAACTATCCGGAGCTGCTGTCGGCTTCCTCAGACACAGGGGTATTGTTTCGTTTTTAAAGATCCAAGATTGATAGCCAATTGCATGTCGAAAAGTACCTCTGATCGAACATAATAACCAAGCATTTCCACTAGTGAATATATGAGAGAAAGCTCCAGTGGGCAGCTTTTTTCGTGGAGAAAAATGTGGATAGCCTATCATCCCACTGGGAGACAATCAGTTGTAAGGAAGTCTACAGTAGGGCAGCGGCGATGCTCCTGACGGTTTTCTAAGCACACTGTGATCAGCAGCTTTTGTGTAACGACCTGTGATACCTCTGGGCTGGAGAGCAAACACAGGAGGAGCGCAACTGCCTTCAGTCAGTGGACGCTATGGACCCTCTCACTGGGCCAGCGAGCCGGGAGAAGACGGAGCTCGCAAACAAACTCTATTCCAAAAATCATTACGGGAAATAAAAAGTAATATTATGTAGGCCCAAATAAATACTGCAATTCCAAGCTAAAATTTTTGAACACACACCTTCTACATTTGACTAATAGAGAGTTACCACGGAAATGAATTCCCTGTTTTCAAAGACGGTGACTTCAATAAAGATGCAACATAATTTATCTTTCCCTCGGCATCCAGGAGCCCCTTAGGCCATCATTATTAACACTGCACAATGTTAAACAAAATTGTAAAGAAAAATATGATTATTTGGATTCTCTATGATTAATGATTGACACAGCGTGTGTTTGTGTGTAAGTGGATATATAATATTGCACATACGTAGGGACTTCCCTGTGGCCAAGAGGAGCTGCCCACGTGCACTGGAAACTGTTTAAATAAGATAGCTGAATTAGTTGAGAATAAAATATCATTAAATATTTTATAAATGTTCAAAACTTTTTTTTTCAGTTGCTAATCTGTGTCCAACTCTTTGCAACCCCATGGACTGCAGCACACCAGGCTTCCCTATACTTCACTACCTCCCAGAGTTTGCTCAAAATTATGTCCATTGAGTCAGTGATGCTATCCAACCATCTCATCCTCTGTTGTCCCCTTCTGCTTTTGCCTTCGATCTTTCCCAGCATCAGGGTCTTTGCCAGTGAGTTGCTCTTCGCATCAGGTGGCCAGAGTACTGGAGCTTCAGCTTCAGTATCAGTCCTTCCAATGAGTATTCATGGCAGATTTCCCTTAGGATTGACTGGTGTAATCTCCTTGAGTCCAAGGAACTCAAAACTATTAAGTGAATATAACTGTCAATGTTTTAATCAACTGAACATGTTTTTAAATTAACTAGACTCTAACTGTAATTCTCAATAATGTTTAGTTTAAATTAATAAATGATAAATGAATCATTTTGCTGTATAACTGAAACTAATTCAACATTGTAAATTAACTATACTTCAATAAACATTAATTAATAAACAAGATCCACTCACTTTCCTTCCCTCAGTAGTATATTTCCTCATTTAAGTTTCATTACAATTTATTCTTATCAAGCCTCAGATCTCGTTCTCTAATTCAGGTAGTCTGTTCTATCGACTTAGAGACAGGACCCCATCCGTGTCTGATATCATTGTATATTTATATATACACCACAAGACTGAATGAAGCAGACTCACACTGATCCTTAAAAAAAATTTCTGTTACTACACAGTGTGAATGAATCTAAAAGTCAAAAAGAGCATGAAAGCAGAATCTCCTAATATCTTTCTTGGATAAAGACTGACCTCATGTGTTAGAGACCAGATAAATAAAGTTGAAATCCTTGCCTACAGAAGTACTCTGTATTTATAAACAACCAATGCGTGATAAAAACACAAGGAGTGAACTGAGGATAACATAAGCAAAGTAAAATGACATATAAAGTCAAGATCCGAGAAAGGTCCTTTCAAGAAAGATAACCAACTTTCTTCATTTAATATTTATATATTTACATTAAAGCTCAAAGCAACCGCTTTATCAAAGGATAAATAAAACAAAGAAATTTATTTGTTCATTTTATTTGTTAGAGAGTTTCACAAACTGAGTCATTTGAAAGATAATTCATTTATTTTGCTAGCGTCACATTGATACATGCTGCTATGGCAGCTGCTGGAATGAAAATGTAGCACAAATAGACATTAAAACTCCAGTAAGGATCACAGAGTTACAAAGTATAAAAAGAGTAGCCTCACTGAACAGATATCACTGACTCAGTAGAATGAAGAAAGTAAAGGTGATAAAATGCTACCAGTTATGTAGACACTGCCTACACTAATTTGAAAAATAAAAATCAAAGTCACTAATTTGTGTAATAACATACCTTACACCAGTCAGAATGGCCACCATTAAGAAGTCAACAAATAACAAATGCTGCAGAGGGTGTAGAGAAAAGAGGACCCCCTATACTGCTGGTGGGAATGTAAATTAGTACAACCGCTATGGAAAACAGTACAGAGGCTCCTTAAAAACAAAACGTGAAGCTGCCATATGATCCAGCAATCCCACTCCTGGGCATATATCTGGAGAACAATATAATTCAAAATGACACACGCATCCCGATGTTCACAGCAACAGCATTCACAACAACCAAGACAGGGAAACAACCGAAACGTTCAATGACAAGCGAAGGACAAAGAAGGGGCAGCACACACACGGGCGTCATCTCAGTCCCTGCAGTCATGTCCAACTCTTCGTGACTCCACAGACTACAGCCCATCAGGGCATGCTCCCGCAAGAACGCTGGGGTGGGTTGCCGGGGAACTTCCCGGCCCCGGGATCAAACCCACGTCTCCTGTGTCTCCTGCACTGCAGGTGGATTCTTCACCACTGAGCCCCGGGAGAAGCCTACACACACACACACAGGTATGTAACACACACACACAATGGAGGATTATGAAAAAGAATGAACGACGCCATTGCAACAACATGGACGAAACCAAAGGTTATCATCACAGCAAGTGAAGTCAGTCAGAGATAAAGACAAATATCATCCAATATCACTTCCGTGTGGAATCTAAAATATGACACAAATGAGCTTTTATGAAAAAGAAAGAGAATCACAGGTATAGAGAAGAGACTTGTGTTTGTCAGTGCGGGGGCGGTGGGGGGTGGTCTGGGAGTGTGAAATGAGGGGCAAACACTACACGCCGAGCGGACAACGGGGTCCTACGGCATTCAGCGCGCGTGATAAACCATAATGCAAAAGAGCATTTCTTAAAAAGAAGCCACATATGTGTGTAACTGAATCACATTGCAGTGTAGAGGAAATTAACACGACAGTGTAAATTCATTCTATTTCAATAAAAAATTTTAAACGAGGTACAATGGTACATTCCTCTGATTCAGTGCATTGCTATGGTAGGAACTTTTTGATGATTTAATATATTATTTCAGTTGTTCAGTGGGTTAAAGGGGAGAAAACAAACCCATAAAGAGCAGACAGCTATTCATCTTAATATTCTGAACTGGCACTCAAGTAGAAAGAAAGGTCATAAAAGCTTTTGAGATTTATTTTCATGAACATCATTCTACATTTTTATTTTGATAAAAGAACATGAGTGATTAGGACTAAAGAGTTATAGAGGTTTTGTATGTAATAATGAACATTTTTACAATTACTTATTTTATTATTTTTCAAATGCTGCTTTAGTATGTGCCAAACACTCTTCCTCTAAAGCCCGAGAGATAGGTAGATACTATTATTATCCTCATTTTACAGATGAGAAAACTGAGGCTAAGAGATTAGGTGAATTGCCAAAGTCTTACGACCAGCAGTTACACTATCAGCTTTGATGACAGCAATAAGTGGCTTGCTGTCCTTTGAAAACTTCTAAGAAAAAAATCTATTAATGGATCACACCAGGCCTAGAGAATCATTGTCTAAATTCTCAAAACTTGGTTTCTGGCTCAACTCTTAACTCTTAAAAAGCTAACAAGAACCAACAGCATCCTACAAACACCTCTCCAGAGTCCTCACTGGACTACCCAGTAGGGAATATCTCAGAGCTGAATGAATTCAAGAACACACTTTCCACATCTCAAAATACCACTCAAGTACCTACAGATTAATCAGAAACAAATGAAATGATAATCTGTAACTTAACAGCAATATCACCCCAAAAGCAGCAAAATAATACATTCTATCTTTAGAATAAGACATTCTAAATTGATCAGTTGTTTCGAAATTTAGAAGGCAAGAAAGTTCATCTTTCATTTCTAGTCTCTGAATAAACATGAAAAGGAAGACAAGAATTGAGTTAGCTGCATGGATGAACATTCTTTCACTTACTTATGTTAAATTGACTGAAAAAAAATCAATTTTGTTTTTCTTTAGAAAACATTTCATATTTTCAGCCATAAGCACTTTTAAAATGTGCTTTATAAAAAGTTCTTTAAATATGAGATGGTCCAAGAAAATATATGAATTTGGGGCATTTTTTTAGCTGCTACCTTCCAAAAAACACCTCTCCTTAAAAACAAAAACAAACATAGCCATATCTGACATATGCCAAGAATTCAGTTCATGCTTATAAACTGAAAATGGAAACAACAATAAGATCTAAGATAGGCTTCCCAGGTGGTGCTAGTGGTAAAAATTCCCTTGCCAATGCAGGAGACATAAGAGACACGGGTTCAATCCCTGGGTCAGGAAGACCCCCTAGAGGAGGGCATGGCAACCCACCCCTGTATTCTTGCCTGGAGAGTCCCCATGGACAGAGGAGCCTGGAGGGTTACAGGCCATGGAGTCGCAAAGAGTCGGACACGACTGATGCGACTTAGCACACATGCACAGCATCAGAATTAATATCATTAATTAATTAACAACTTTAAAATATATCAACAATCTAAAAAGGAAAAACATCTACCCCTAAGGTATGACAAATATAAATTTTATATAGCATATAACAAAAATGCAGTTTTCTCAAAAATTCTTCATCTTTTTAACAGTCATTTCTTGACTAGTCATTAAATGAGTATTTAGTCATTTATGAATACAACAGCATCTTCCTGACTATTGGTTGAAGTCATTCAAACTGACTGAAGTCAATTCACAATGGATCAGTGCCATGAAACTCATGAACTCAGAGCAGACCTCAAGTTTGCACACCAACTCCAACTACATGTACTATACAACAGGCCACCTTGATTTTTCAGACTCCATTGGCTTATTTGTTCAAATGATTTCAAATTAATATTATATATAATGCACATGAGTATTCATTATCATCCTGAGCTTTTTCCACGTTACTGTGAGTTCTTAAAAAGTATGTGATTGAATAATATGACTTATCATGTTATATTAATATCAATTTTAACCTCTTAAAAGCTTCATTATTATGGAAATTGTCAAGGATAAACAAAAGTAATGAGAATAACATAATGAACCCTGTTGTCCTATAACCCAGCTCAATTATCTATATTTTGCCATTTTTGTTTCTTTTATTGGCCTATCCACTTCTCTATTTTTTCACCTGCTCTATGATATTTTGATACAAATTCCTAATGCTATATCATTCCAATAGTAAATAACTCAAGTATGTATCTCGCTCCTCTATCCATGGAATTCTCCAGGCAAGAATACTGGAGTGGGTAGTCACTCCCTTCTCCAGAGGATCTTCCCAGGGATCGAACCTGGGTCTCTTGCATTGCAGGCAGATTCTTCACTGTCTGAGCCACCAGGGAGGTCCGAAAAAGTTTTGAAATATAACAAATATTTAGTAGAATTCACCAGTGAAGCACTCTGGGCAGGGAGTATCACTGAAGGAAGGTTTTTAAACACAATTGTAATTTCTTTAAGGAACAGAGGTATCCAGGTTATCTATTGAATACTTCTTCTTGAGTGAGCTTCAGAAATTCACAAGTTTCAAATAAATTTTCCCATTCATCTAACGTGTTGAATTTAGAGGCATAAGGATGCTCATGATGTTCCCTGTTACCCTTTTAGTATCTGGAGACTCCGCAGCTACACCACTCCTCTGAGTCACTGCACTGGCCGTTTCTCCTCCTCTCCTTTAATTAGTCTGAATACAGATTTACCTAGTTTATCAAAGAACCAGCTTTGTGCTTTCATTAATATTTCTTTTTGTTTTCCGTCTCACTAATACCCGCGGTGACATTTATTATTTCCTTCGTTTATTATTTCCTTCCCTCTGCTTACTTTGAGGTTAATTTACTCTTCTCTTTTCAAGTTTCATAAGGTAGAAGCTAAGGCCGTTGACCCAAGACCTTCCTTTTCTTCGTATGTAGGTGTTTGGCGCCGTCGAAGCGAGTCCTTTAGCAGCACCCCACTAAATCTGGTGTGCTGTGTCTTCACCCTCCTCGTTTCTCCTGTGATGGCTTTACTCCTGGGTTACCTAGGACGAGATGAGCTGGGAGGGCACCCCCTGCGCCCGGCCACCCCGGCCTCCCTGGCCTCCCGGCTCTGCATCCATGCAGGTCTCCTGCTGGGCTCTGTCTGGGCCATCCTCCCTGTGCTGCGAGCGGGAAAAGCTTCCAACACCCGAGCCAAGTCCTGGGTTCAGGAGATGCAATTCTGCCGGACATTGCACGTCATTAACGTTCTCAACTTCAGAGGCAAAACAGAGACCTCACAAGTTCGCATCCTCACTTCCGAACCCACTCCAGGAAAGCTGACTTCATCTTCTCAACCTGTGTGCGTTTGGTGTTAGTTATTTGCGGACTCTCATTTACATAGTCACAGCAGCTTAGAAGGACGGCCTCTTCACTCCATTATTGTTGATATTAGCAGAATCTATCTGAAGACTAAGGGTGTGTCATCAGCAAATAGAGTTCAGACAAGACTGACAGCACCAAAGTAAAACTAAGTCCAGGAGGCCACAGTAACAGAATATCAATATTCTTTCTCCTGTTCCCAACCTTCTGACTTCCTGCCCTTGATTTAACAATCTAAGATATCACAAATCCCCAATTTTCCCTTCTAACTTAGTAAGGACTTGACATTCCTTGCATTCAAGGACAGCCACTCAGTCCCTTCCAGGCCAATGACTCTTAAATTGAGAGATTTGTCTGGCTGTAGGAAACTCTAGGGATAGATCCTCTATTACAGACACATCTCTTCACAGGAGGAAACTAAGGCACAGAGATTTTAGGGCATTTGCCTCTATTAGCAAATTTAGAGCCACAGACTGGAAAGCAGTAAGTTGGAGAGATTTTCTAAATCATACAAAGTTAAATATATTTATACTGACAGCTCAAAACTCTGTATTCACATCCTCTAATCATTTACTTAAAAATTACATTAAATATTGAGAAAAAATTATTTAAAACTATACACCATGAGGACAGTAAGGGTAACACAACTTTCTAGGAACATTTATATATTTACAAGCATTTTGTGAATGTAAATTACATTTTGTATAATGTCTTAGTATAAAAACACTGTCAGAATGCAATATTTTAACAAGAAGCTTTATTTTGAGTTCCACCCTTGGTTTTCAAAAGCTGAAACAACTAAAATAGCTTAGCCAAAGTAATGTACATCTAAAAGCCTATATTGCCTTTACCTGAATCCATGAAACGAAGCAATATCATACCACAGAGCAGTCTTCTCACCAAAACACGCACTGCGCTGGGCAACAGGGATGAACCTAACACGCTGTGGGTCGGCTCTGACGTGAATCCAGTGGATTCCGACTGCTGACGGGCCAAACCCCCAGTCCTGGTATATAATCTTCAGAATAATCTTCTCAGCAAATTAAGCCTTCCAAAGCTGACATTTGCTGTCGCTGCTATTTTGTCACAGAGAGTAATTCTGATCTTTTAAGCACCAGTGTACCATAATTTTTGGTCATCTCCAAATGCTCAGGGAAGCACTGACTGATCTAATAAGTCTTGTTTTGTCTTTAATGAGCACAATTTCAAGTGATCGTAAAAAGCCCACATACGGTCATTGTAACACTTGTGCACAATCTGTTCATCCAAAGGCATTTCTACTCTGCACTATAAACAGCAGTAGATGATGTGATGGGAAAAACACTCATCTACGAAAACGTTCAGGCAAAGGTTATAGAAGATGAATAAAAAATTATGGTCACACACGATCTTGGTTACACGAAGATGTTCTGATAGAGCAATAATAGAGAATAATGTGCCTATCCTCTCTGCTAGTTTTAGGTTCTGATCCTCAAAATATAGTTAAAGCTCATCAGTCATGGGAGGCACAGAATAATCATAGGCACTGTTTCAAATACACTAGAATAAAACAGTGATTTGATTTTTTTTCCTCAAAGTTTGCTCTAAATTTCTAGCAATTTAGTGATGGTAGCACTTCTCTGGACTTCCCAGGTGGCGCTAGTGGTAAAGAACCCCCCAACCAGTGCAGAAGACGCTAGTTACGGACGCCGACCCCTGGGTGGGGAAGATCCCCTGGAGGAGGACACGGCCACCCCCTCGGTATGCTGCCTGGAGAACCCCACGGACAGGGGAGCCTGGCGGGCCGCAGGGCGCTGGGCGGCCACACTCAGACACGACTGAGCACGCGCGCGTGCACCAATTCTTTCAAGGAGAGTGAACGTGCTACTGCTCAGCTCTGTGCCACTCTGCACCACCTCACAGACTGTAGCCCGCCAGGCTCCTCTGTCCATGAAATTCTCCAGGCCAGGACACTGGAGTGGGTTGCCATTTCCTACTCCAGGGGATCTTCCCAGCCCAGATATCAAACCTGGGTCTCCTGCATTGTAGGCACAATTTTACCATCTGAGCCACCATTTATTTTAATAATAGTACCTAAAGTTTACCTAGCACTTACTATGGTCCTGATACTGAGGACAGCATCTTCCATGTACTACTTCAATTAATTCCCTGAAAAACAATTTGTTTACTCAGCTGGTTAATGGCAGAGCCAGGATTCAAACCCAAGCTGACAACAGAGCCTGGGTTCCTATCTTCTGGGCCTTATGGCCACAGTCCTAGGTAATTTATAAACATTTGCTCTTTTACTAGGAAGAAAGAGGGCTTCCCTCTCAATTGGTAAAGAACCCGCCTGCAATGCAGGAGACTCCAGTTCAATTCCTGGGTTGGGAAGATCCACTGGAGAAGGGATAGGCTACCCACTCCAGTATTCTTGGGCTTCCCTTGTGGTTCAGCTGGTAAAGAATCCGCCTGCAATGTGGGAGACGTGGGTTTGATCCCTGGGTTGGGAAGGTTCCCTGGAGAAGGGAAAGGCTACCCACTCCAGTATTCTGGCCTGGAGAATTCCATGGACTGTATAGTCCATGGGGTTGTAATGAGTCAGACATGACTGAGTGACTTTCACTTTCGCTAGGAGGAAAGAAAAACTATTTCCCGCTAAACTGTAAGCTTGAAGAGACACAACAAATTTTGAATAAGACACAAGTAAATTTTATAGTAGCCAGTTTTCTAAAACATGTATGTAAGAATTAGTTCCTAACTATTATAGAGCTCTGAAAAACAGCACAGATGATGGGTGACAAGTGAGAGATTACAAAGGAACTGATGTTTTCATTATTGCTAACATAGGAGATTTCATATATTTGGTATATAAGGAAACTCTCTCAACTATGAAGTTAATTTTTGGCATACATTCACTTCTCTTTTCACCATGTATGTTCAGCTTAATCATATGAACTGACCATATTCACTTCTTAAAAGCAAAATGCTCAGAAGATCTAATGATATGTGACCAGTGAAAACTTTCATTAAAGTATCTTCTGACACAATACAGTACATTAAAATCTAAATAAGTCTTGTCATATATATCAGTTTCATTGATGTATACATTTCACAGCT
Organism: Muntiacus reevesi; assembly: GCF_963930625.1. Classification (NCBI taxonomy): domain Eukaryota; kingdom Metazoa; phylum Chordata; class Mammalia; order Artiodactyla; family Cervidae; genus Muntiacus; species Muntiacus reevesi. The sequence goes on from NC_089249.1 coordinate 282,367,238, forward strand.
ATTAGCAAATGAAAAAAGCCAAAAAGCAAACTTTTTGTTTAAATGAATGTCCCATCTTAGAAAGGATAGATTTTGTATTGACTTAAACTGATTTTAACTTTACCAAACACTACTTACACTTCTACAATGGTCTGAGCAGTCCTCATCAAGCATGCAGAACATCGCGAGGGCATTGGTGTGAACGCGGCTGGGAAGCACCAGGAGATGCAGCCGGGGAACCTACCTTGGTCAGATGGATGACCCCTTTAGAAGTCACTGAGCAGCCCATGAAGCCAACGTACTGCAGCTCAGGACAGTGCTCCGCGAACGCTTTCACCGACTGGTCCGTCACCTGGGGAGAGCCGGGGGGACGGTGAGTCAGGACGGCGCGGCAGGCTGTGCCCTCTGCCAAGCCCCTCCCCTCCCCTTGCATCACTAACGTTTCCTTTTCCAGTGGACCGTCTGAATCCATGTGCAGACATGCTGAAAGATGTCCTGTGCTCTGTAAATCCGCCCTCAACCCACATTCCCTTCTACACCCCGTGTTTGTTTACTTCTTCATGTCTCAGAGACGTCAACACTATCTACCTCCACTTCTTCACATCTCCCCCAACAGATATGTATATATCTTGACATTTATTTCACATACTATGAAATTCACCATTTCAAAGGGAAGTCCCGTGGTTTTCAGCAGATTCACAAGTCGTGCCACCATCACCAACATCTAACTCCAGAACACGCTTCTCACCCCAAAAAGAAGCACCATGCCCATCAGCAGCCGTTCCCCAAGTCCAGCCCCTGCCCCCAAGTCCTGGCAGCTTTCTGTCACCATGGATTTGCTCGGTCCCAACATATTTGATAACTGAAACTGCACAATTGTTTCCTAAAGGGCAACAACAGTCTCTTTATAAGGTTTCTCCCTACAAGCGTTTCTTCTAAGACATCTGGTTCTGCCCCTCACTGCTTCAAACTTCTCAGATTTGGATGATATGATGGTTAAATTTAAGTGTCATCTTGACTACACCACGAGATGCTCAACTATGTGATTAAAAACTATTTGTGAAGGATTCTGGGTGAGACTAACATTGGAAACAGCAGACTGAATAAAGCAGATTGCCTCCCCAAGGTGACCACTCACCCTCAGTCACAGCCAGTCTGCTGAAGGAACGGAACAAGAAGGGGAGGAAAGGAGAATCTGCCCTCTCTCGCTCTCTCCCGCTCCTCCTCTCACTCTCTGCCTACCTCCACATTCAGACAGCAGTGACACATTCCCACCTTGAGACTGAGCTTTGGACTGGAATTACATCATCAGCTCTCCTGGGTCCTGTGCGTTTAGACTCAGCCTAGAACTATACCATCTGCTCTCTGTGGCCTCCAGATCGCCGGTTTGGGGACTTCTCAGCCTTCAGAGTGACAGGAACCAATTCCTTACAACAATCTCTTTTACACACACACACACACACACTCATACTAATTCTGATTCTCTGAAGAACCCTAACTAATGTGATACATATTAGAATTCCCTGAGGAATTTATTAAAACCTCAGAGTCAAAAGAGGTATAACCCAAGAATCTGTATTTTTAACAAGCCCCTAAGTGACTCTTAGGGATGTGAAAACTTGAGGCCCCAGAGCTGCAAAGAAGTTACATTGACAGCTTTTGGCATTTCTGCATGGCCCTGCTTTAAACCAAGGGCAGACTGAAATTCCTTTTTTGTCTCCTCCAGCCTCCAGAAATTTTCCATGTATAAAATTATCTTCTTATAATTGTGCTAACATTTCCTCCACTGTTCTACAAAGTTGTGGCATATAAAAGAAGGTCCAGATATTCTCTATCACAGGGTTAATTTCAGATTCACTTTCCTCACAGTCAAGATGAAATCAACAAGTTAAACACCACTGTTGGTTTTGCAAACAGCAGTGACTTACTTACTTTGCATTAACTTTAATATGGGTGACTTACTTTGTATCTCCCTTATCTATTCTGAACAGATATTGGAAAATAAAGTTATGTGGGTAGCATTAATTCTGAAACAGCACAAGAACAAATTCCTAAAATAATCAAACCAACAGCATCCATGGTACATCTGATAAAAGATTAATTCTGCCCTCAAAAGTAAAGTATGCTTCAGCATATTAAGACTAAGGGTGCCATTGATAAATTAAAAATGGGCCTTCCTGACACTCAGCTTTCTAAAAACATTATGTCAAGAAAGAATATTTAAGGCACTGAAATTGCCTGAAGCTTCAGTGAAAACCAATTTCTATTAAAAAAAAAAAAAAAAGTTGGGGGAAGGAGAGGGAAAGAGGTGAGATACCTATCACCATCTGGTTCACCATCCTGCCTAATCTCACTCTGACATCAGGCTTCTCCCAGATCCATCTCCAATGGGGGAAGAGGAATTCAGGTAAGGATGAAGGACACAGGAAAGCTCAGGTCCAAGGTGTTCAGGCTTTCAGAGACAAAATATTAAAATTGGCTTCGTGGGTCTTCCTCTTTCAGCTCAAGGAATCAAGTAAGAGCTTGGGAGCGCCCCCTGCACCAACAGAGTCCTAAGAGCTGAATGAGCCGAGTCAGTCCCCGGAATACCGGGACACTCTGTGTAGGCCGATACGTGTCTTAGGAGACAGAATCAAATGGCCCTGAGCTTAACACAACTGTGCGATCAACACCACTATCCAGTTCTAGAACAACGCCATCACCCCGCCCTGAAAAGTTCCTTTCTCCCCGATGCCCAAATGCAGTCAGTCTCCGCTCCTGCCCCGAGATGACCACTGATCTGTCTTAACCATCTACAGCTGCCTTTTCTGGAAACTTCATGTAAACAGGATTCTATAATAAACAGTCTTCTGTGTCTAGCTTCTTTAGCTAGTAATATTTTCTTTTGTTTGTTTTTTGAGGTTCCTCCTTGCTGTTACCTGTATCAGTAGCTGGCTCATTTTACTGCTGGGTAGATTTGCATGATATGACTATATTACATTTTGTTTATCCACTCACCAGTTGATAAACATTTTAATTGTTTACAGTGTGGGGCTTTGATAAACAATGCTTCTGTGATCGTTCACATACAAGTCTTTGTATGGACATATGTTTCATTCCTCTTGCATAAATATCTAGGATTGGAATTACTGAGTCATATGATAAGCTTAATTTTTTAGACATTTTTAAAAGTGAGCTGTTTTCTTATTAAGTTGCAAGAGTTCTTTATATAACTTGAATACAAGTCCTTTATCAGATATCTGCTTCACAAATCTTTTCTTCCATTCTGTGCCTTGTTTTTTCATTTTCTTGATGGTGGTCTTAGAACTAACATTTATGCCTATGGTGCTCCTGGAGTTAATTTTCGTGAATAGTGAGTGTGAAGTAAGGTGAAAGGTTCATTTTGTTTGCACATGAATTGCCCTATTTGCTGAAAAGACCATCTGGAATGGTTTGATTTTGAGGGATCATACTTACTCACAGACTGTGATAAAACCAGCCAGTAAATAAGAATTCATATGCAAAGAGAAACGTGGCTCAGGATTTGGAAAGTGGTATCAGAAAATTAGGGGGGGATGAGACCAGCTGGCAAAGCAGATTTTGACCTTTTAGTCAAAGCTGTGATAGAGAAAAAGGGAAGACGAACCTCAGATTCAACAGTGTCATCTCTTCACATGACAGAGACAGAGAAGACCACCTCCTTGAGCTGGCACTCTAAAAGCCAACTGACATTTTGATACCAGCGTGGAGACGACGCAAGTGCGTTTAGAGCTACGATAAGGAAACGCATCACTGGTGAGGAATGTCCTGTGCCTTCAGGGTCACAAGGGCCATGAAAAGCCTCAATAATACAGACACACACAAGATTCTAGTAGAGCCTCCACTGTGAATCCTAAGGGGGCCCTCTCTACTTGCTGACGCCTAAACAAATGACAACCAGAAACACGGAGGGCAAAGGCAGAAGGAAGATACTGGTTCTCATAAGCTCTTGAGAGCAGCACTCTGCCAGAACCCTTTGAGGGTGGTCTCTTATGAGATCAAATGTGGGCACAAGAAGAAATCTCCCGGGAGGTAGAAATAAAAGGCCTAGAAAATTCAGACGGGGGCAAATGTAATAGCCACTATGGAAGAAATGTGCATATGTGACTAAAATATTCTTCACTAGAAGAAAGAGAAAAGCAGAAGGTGAGCAGTACAGGATCACTCATTTTGCTTGAAGAGTTATTGTTATAAAATTATTATTTATGTTATTGTTTATCCAATATTTTTGAATTGCTGAATCTAGAGATTCAGTCCTTGAACACAGCTCAAAGTTTGGGGTACCAGTAGCCAAAGAACTTAAGAGGGAATAGAAAATAAAATGGCCGTATTTACTAAAGCCTTACTGTGGGCCAAGCCAAGTCCTCTCTGTAACAGGGAATCCCAATAACAGCCCTGACAGGCAATATTAGCCCCACGTTAGTGCTAAATAAGACACTTCAGTCATGCCTGACTCTTTGCAAACCTACGGACTGTAGCCCACCAGGCTCCTCCATCCGTGGGATTCTCTAGGCAAGAATACTGGAGTGGGTTGCCATGCCCTCCTCCAGGGTAAATCTAGCCCCATTTTACAGGTAACTAAAATAAGACTATCAGAGATTGACTTCTCCCAAATCAAACCACTAGCAGATGGCCAAGTGGGCTTTAACTTTGGTCTTTTAGATTTTGCAATCCATGCTCTTTAACTTACATATACTAGGTTGTGACTCATTTCATGGTGCTAATTTCACTCAAAAGCAAAAGCAAATTTAAGGCCCTCCCTTTGGCCCCAGAGAAGTGGAGTGGCAGGAATCAAGGCACCATGGATCTATTTTTTAAAGAATTTTCTAAAGAGAAGCACTACCCTTGATTACTTTTTTCATCTCCTAAGGATAGAATAGATGTGCTGAAATGCCGTGATAGTTTTCTTGTATATCCTAAGAATCCTCCCAAAACAAGAAAGCATAAAAGTGGGGTGTGTGTGCGCGCTCAGTTGAGTCCAACTCTTTGCGACACCATGGCCTATAGCCCTTCAGGCTCCTCTGTCCATTGTGTTTTGCAGGCAAGGATATTGGAATGGGTTACCGTTTCCTCCTCCAGGGGATCTTCCCGGCCCATGGATCAAACCCACGTCTCCTGTGTTTCCTGCATTGCAGGTGGATTCTTTACCTACTGAGCCTTTGGGGAAGTCCAAAAGTGGGTTGCAGTTATCTAATACAGAGGTGATGAAGAGGCTGGATTAACGGTAGTGAATTATAAAACCATATAAGTAGAAATTGATAATCCAAGAAAGCACTTTCACCTAAAAAGGATTAAAATTAAAGACTAAGAAAATGTGGATGGGAAAAGCTTTTACATAAATTTCAGGACTCTAAATAAAGAGATGCAGCTTATTCTTATTTTAAGACAAAGTTTCCTCAGAACATGGGTGGAGAGATCTATCTTGATCAGAATAAGACTGAGTCAATGAAAAGGGATTTGTAATCTGTGCTGAAAGATTAAATTTGGGGAATGACACTAGCGTATCAATAGAGAAAAGGAATTTATAATCATTAATTCTAAAAAGGTCAAGAAATCTTTGGACATTTTTACACTTGTGACATTAAAGAATTGTTCTGAATAATCCTACATGAATGTACTAAATAATATAAGTATTTCACAACTTTGCCCAGAAAAAAGTTTTCCCTAGAGTTCACCCCAAACCTACGAATTCAGGACTTGGAAATACATACTTCTAATAAGTTCTCTTAAAGATTCTTATGGAGTCAATCCATAAACAACTCATAACTAAATCTAACAACTAACCAGACCTTCCAAATATTAGTACTGAAGATGGTCCTGGGTATACGTGGCATCATGGGGTTATCTCTTTGCTGACCTCTACTGACACCACAGACCACCATGGTCCAAGACATGCCATCCTTCTGGACATTTTCAGCAGCTTGCACACTAAACATCTTTCTGCTACTCTTGATTCCACAAATCTATCCTCCACCCATCGAGTCACAGTGATCTTTCAAAGTGTACAAATCACATCATGTCAGTCTGCCATTCACACTCCTCCAGTGGCACCAATTACTCGAAGGATAAAATCCAAACTCCTATAAGCTACAAGGCCCTGTGCAATCCGCCTCCTCCCTAATTCTTCCACCCCGTTCATCATCCCACCATCCCCTGTCCAGGTCTGAAATCAAGTGTGAAGAAGGAACCAGGTTATGGAGGGCTGACGGTCTGGCAGAATGGTTGTGACTTGGTATGGAAGGAATGTATTTTATTGGTAACGTGAGACATGCAGGGGTCAAGGAATTAAAGGTCCCTTCAAGTTCCAGCCTCCTGCAGGCACATAACGGATGGTGCCATCCATTAAAGGCTCTAAGGGAAGGGTGATAAAGGGTGAGCTGTCCTTCAGGGCCCATGAGGTCACCTGAGGACCCACTAACGGGATCTTCTGGCCTCAGGGAGGCTGCCAGCGGGTTACACCTGCAGCGGGTCCTGCCCCGTGTGAAGCAGCATACCACACAGAGGGGTACCTCCGCAGCCAGGCCGAGCCAGTCAGTGAGCATCCACATCTGACAACGGACCAAGAAGTACCACGTGAAGTGCTACAATGATAGAAGTCCCAAGTGAAGAATCTGATTCAGATACCGAGTAAATATGCACGATACTTCAGGAGCTTTCAAATGCAATACAATAAAATTTCTCCATTTATTTAGTTGAGTCTTCAAACTCTATGAAAATTTCTTTTTCATTTTCACCTTCCTTTGCTCTTCTGTATTCTATTTTTTCACAGGTCATAAAACACTTTCAATTAATGCACCCTCCTTTGAAACAAAAAGCACAAAAGAGATTCATACTGACCACATAAAAGGAAATAGGTAAACATGGAGAGAAAGTACTTGGTATGGATTCGCCTTATGAATCATTTCAGTAAGACCTTTTCACTATGCTCTTACTGTAATAAAAATCTCATATTTTTAGTGAAGTTTAAAAGGAAATCTGAAAGAACATTATTTAAACATAGCATTCTTTTAAATGCGGTCAGACAGCGTTTAGTGAGTAAATGCCACGTGCCGAGTGCTGTGCCTCACACCATGACCAAGACAAGCCGCCTTCACGGAGCTCACAACCTAGCGAGAAAGAGTCAATGCAAAGGATTTATCACAAGTGAGATCCCTCCTTCAGTCACCTGCGGTGCCTACCAACTATTCCTTTCTATATATGAGCAATAATCACATGGTACACAAAGAAAGTTGGGTTAGTGATTCAGAATCCACCTGGCAACGTGGGAGATGCAGGTTTGATCCCTGGGTCGGGAAGACCCCCTGGAGAAGGAAATGGCAGCCCACTCCAGGATTCTTGCCCAGGAAATCCTATGGACAGAGGGGCTTGGCAGACTACAGCCCACGGGGTCACAAAGAGTCAAATACAACACGAAACAGCAACACATAGAAAGAAGTCAAAACTATGACTAAAAATCATATTCTATTATACAAATAAGATTATTCTCAAATATGTTAAGTTATTGTATGCCTGGTATCATTATATGCCCAATGTCATTTCAGTAGAGAGCTAGAATATATATTGCTTTTATAAATCATGAAAAAAAAACAAGGATTATTTAAGAACTCATGCTTACTACTACAACTTTGGCTTTTAATTAGCATGATTCAACTATTTCATTAGGTAAATCAGAAGCACAGACAGTAAAATCTTTTAACATTTTATGACGAAAAATTTCAAAAACATAAAAAAGTAGAAAAAACAATAAAATAAACCTCCATTTACCAATCATCTACCTTCAATATTACTAGTTCATTGTCAAGTTTGTTTTATTAATAGCCCTATCCACCTCTAAAACATCACATTTATCAGTAAATATTTCAGTATATCTCTAAAAGATAGGATCTTTTAAAAATAAGAGCCATAATACTCTCATCATTCCAGCAAAAATGTTCATGTGAGACTTAATATGAAAAATGAACTATGTATAGTTTTATGGAGATAATAATCCAACATGGTAATTTAAAAATCTCATTAAAAATTTATAACAATTTTATAAAAACTGACCCTTTGTCAACAAGGGCACTGAGATTCATAACTAATCATTTTCTAAAAGTCTAAAATTCCATTAGTGACCAATGAGAATCTGATCATTTGATTGCTTGTTTGACCTTGCCTGATTTTTGCTCATTCTGTCTTGCTTAATGTTAGTCTGGGTTTAGAGAAGGCAGATTGGCTGATAAAAAGAGATTTATAAGTTATGCATTAAAGCATAGTGAAAGGGAAAGACACTGGTCCAGAATTAACAGCACAGATACGTGTCCCTATTAAAAAGATCTGTGATAAGTTAGCTATGACTCAACCATTTCCCTCTCGTTTGCTGACCAAGTTTCTTTGACTAATACTTTATTTTATTGAAATTCAATACTTGGGTAATGTAAATGAAACAGAACAATTAGTCTATTCTGTATCTGCTCACCCTTTAATTAAAGAAAGCAATAAATCTAAAGAGAAATCTCCAAACCTAACAATCATAGTTGTATTTAGTGACAATATTTACAAGGCATTTTCTAGTACACATACACATCTGCCCACTCACCCAGGTAGATACCCAGGCGGGTGCAAGTTCCATTTCACAAATGAAGAAACAGAGAAGTTAAAGTTGCCGGCCCACCTCTCATGTGAGCTGGTGCCCTCTGCATTACAGCATGCTCAATGATGGACTTAAAATACAATTCAAGCATCTATATGAGTGCGAAATTTGAGACCCATTAAGTAATGAATAAACATAGCTGATAACAAAGTCCTCGTTTCATAAACATACAACTAATTTAATTCTTTGGTCATATTACAGGAAAAAATGTTTCGATTCTCTGAAAGTAAAGCGTCTTCCATTCTGTCAAGCTTTATTTCATTTCTAAATAGAACTTTTAAATTAACAGATATGGTTAGTTTGAGGATTCACTTCAAAGAGTATAAAGTGAAATTTATGAGAATGTGACTGAAGCCTAAATTAAATCCACCAGACAGATCACTTACCAAAATCTGTGTGGATGCGTCACATGTTATGCAAGAAAACAGGGGAAAATAGAAGTCGTAAACACAACTTGAATTCTGACTCATCTAACTTTGAATGGGGTTTCATCACAAAGGGTAAAATGAACTGAAGTCCCAGAAGGCTCACACACAAAGAACGGCGCTCAGAATAGCAGAAGAGCTAGTTAGTATTTCAGAAGGCTTGCTAAAAGTCACGGAGGAAGAGGAAAACCACCACGATAAAGGTAACTTCCTTAGACTCCCACACCACCTAGGCCTCTCTTCATCTACAAACCCGGGTGTTCTCTGCCTCCTCCCAGCCTCTGCCTGAACGCCTCCTCCCCCCGACAGGGGCTGTCCTCTCCCCTTCCCTCCACCCCCACCTACTCCGTTACCTCGCCCTGGGTCTTCTTCCTTCTCCTCGTGTTTCTTCTGAACCCTTTATGCCCACTATGACACCTTTTCTTAACTGGCTGCTCACAATACGGAACGAAGGATTTTAAGTATGATCATTGTATTAATTTCAAACCAGTGACATTAAACTTTTCCTTTATCTCAGAAATGTAAGATGATCTGAAATCACGGGACGCAGCCTGAGCTGCAATCCAGCTCCTCGTCCTCCTAGCTGTCTGACTTCAAAGAATTTATCTGCTTTCCAAAAGTATGAAAATGAGATAGAAACCTAACAGGCTTCTTGTGAGCATTCCAAGAAAATCCCCATGTGCTGGACACACTCCACACGGTGCACCTAACAAAGAGGAGCGCCTACTCAGTGCACATACATCCTCCCCCCAATTCCATGGAGCTGGCGCTCTGAACACTATGGTACAAAATTAACTTTTTTTCTTATCACTGTACTTGATCCAACACATAAAGCAGCATTTAATGACAGTCTCCATTATGATATGTCCCACCTACCACCAAGTCACTAGAAATAGAAATGACAATACATGAATAGTTCTATACTTGTTCACCAGGTTGAAGTCACATATTGGGAGAAAAATGTAAGTTAAATGAGACTTTCAGTGGGTAAAATATCAGTAGCAAGTTTCATTGTACACAGGTTTACCTATACTTTGTAATACACATCTAAAACTGCCAATAATAAAAGGAAGCAACCCAAACAACTCTGTATTTTCTAAGGGTACACTGACTCTATTTTTAATGTTCTCACTTGCAAACTATCTTAGTCTAACAGCACTTGGATACGACAGTACATTGCTAGTATTCTTACAGCTCTGCAAAGCAGAACAAAGTATATACACCAAAACTGGGCGTGGTGACACTCCTAAATACACAATGTGTCAGATAATAACTAGAACAGCGAAGCTTCTTACCTGTGATTTTAAGGAACTTAATTCATCAATATATGAGAAGATTTGACTTAAAAGTATAATATTCTATAACAGAAAAGAACTACCCTCCTCCCTAGGAGGGTGATATATAATATGCAAAAAGAAAATATATAGAAGCAAGAGAACAACCTTCAAAAAGTCACTCGTGTTTGTGAAAATATTTCAGATTAAGTTTTAATATTTTAACAACAGAAAACGCTTCCCAGGATGAATAAAATCCAACCAAGGTATAAAGTCTTAATAATTTGTGTTTTAATCATAAATGAAAGCCAATAATCTCCTGTTTAAAAAAAAAAAGTGTACCAACACCCTAATATATGAATATAGAACATTTCTTACATATTCATGTTTAACATTCTTTAAACAAGAAAACCTATTATCAAAAAACAAAACCTAAAATTAGGTTATACATTTTTCATCATGTCAGACAAATACATTCATAGCTCGCTAAACGTTCCTTCTTACATTTCAAACAGCTCATAAAACCCCCCCTCCTTTAACAAGGTTCCCACAATAACCCGGAGCAAGACAGCAAGTCCTGACCTAGTCCACTTGGTCTGCATACTTAACCTTCACAAAAGAGGCCACGCTAAGTAACAAGAGCGCAAAGGAGGTGTCTTCCTTGTCAATTTTGGCAGAGGGGGAAAATAGTATGTGTAAATATGTTTAACTTCATTTTTCAAATTAGAAGCTCAGGAAGAGCAGAGCTCATGAACAGTGTCAAGACACAGATTCATCTCTCTAGGAAAAGGGGTCAAAGGAGGTCTTTCATTACTTTCAAAACATCCCCTCTAAGTCCAGGTCAACATGTACCTTCACGGGGCCTGACAGACTACTCACTACACACTTACTGAATACATGGATGAATCAAACTAGGAAAGGCAGGTACTAGAAAAACCAGCTCACTGAGGATGAAGTAAGGATACTGCAGAATTTCTACTGCTAAGAAAAAGTTGGTAGTTGAGTACCTATTTGCCAGGCACTGTACTAGCTGATTTTTATTTACATTTATGTAAACCACAGTGTAAAGGTCTTAAAGGTGTTTATATGTTTTTACCCAGAAGGAGCGCGTCTAGGGGCTTCTGGGCAATAGGCCCAGCAGAGAGGCGGGCAGATTTGTGGACCAGGACACTCACCACAGCAGTATTTACAGAAAGAACCGAAACCTCTCAGACGTGTTAACACAGGATAATGGCTAGATTACGGGGTATATTTCTGATAAACTGCCATGTAGCCATGAAAGATCACATCTTTTTAAATATTTAATGAAGTCAGAAAAATACAGTGTGACAAAGCAGGATTATACAATTATTAGGAGTTTAAATTCTGCTAAGTATATAAGCAGAGTGAAAAAACAGGTGATACAATGTTAACTGCCTCTTGCTAGTGGGATTATGTAAGTGTGATTTTAATTTTCTTTATGTTCCTCTTATTTTCCAGAGTTATACATCAATATTTTTATGTTCTTACGATCACAGAAAATAAATGCTTTAAAAACGAAAAAACTATGGGATAAGGCTTTTGAAAGTTTACTCTCTACATGAACTTGAGGCATTTTTCCCAACAAGGAACTGGAAGATTAATTTTAGATACATTAAAGAAATAAATACAGACAGCTTGTACAATTGCTAAAAAATAATAATAGAAATAAAATAAAATTTACTCTTATTTTAACCTAAATAATCTTCTTGAAACTTTAGAAATTTTAAGAAACAAATGAAAATTTTCTTAGAATTTAGAAAAAGAGAACTTATTTTAACATATAAAATTTTTTTATTTATAAATCAGTACCATATTTCTACCTAGTCATTATTCTTCCATGCAATAAGAAAATATACTATAAAACAATAAACAATACACCTAAGTACACTTTGCTTGGGTAAGCCAAAAAGAACTGTTTTTAAAAGTTTGTTTATGTATTTCCCCTATATATTAACAGATATTAAGAAACATAAAAAAAAATACCATATAGAGTCAGTTCACTAGTTTAGAATGAAAATATAGAGCAAAGAAATGTTAAACCCTGAATCCCTGTTCCAACATATAACTGGGTAACAAACAGCGCTGTACTAAAAAATACTTCAAATGTACACAAATATGAGATGCCTCGTGGAGAGAGGCAAGCCAGGAACTCTCCAAAGCAACTGCTTTAGCGACATGGTGATAATGTCGTGCTGCATTACACGGCTTCTCCCCTGTATTTTGTCTTTAAACAATAATCAAACACATCCCAGACCTCACGGGCACGGAGTCTAAGGCAGGTCTCCTTCGCTTTCACTGACCTAGTGAGGGCCGCGGTCCGCGCGCTCCAGCTTCCGAGACGCCCGCAGCAGGCCCTCCTCCTGCGCAGACGCCCGGCTCCTCGCCGCGGCTGCCCGGGGCGCGGCCCCGCTCTGCCGCCAGCTCTGGCCCCCGTGGCCCCCTCGCCACCAGCAGAGCTCCCGGCCCCTCCCGCTCTCGTGCCTACCCCGGCGCGGTTCCCTCCAGCCTCCACGGGCCGAAGCGTCTGGCCCTGCACCGCGCCGCAGCGCCTGAGGCCCACGCCTTCCGCTTGGGCGCACCACCTCACGGCGCCGGCCTCTCCACAGACGGCTCCTTCCGGAGCTGGTCCTCTCCTCTAACCCCAGGAACCAAAACCCGGCACCAGGCTGGGGGCTTCCCAGGCGGCGCTGGCGGTAAAGAACCCGCCTGCCACGCAGGAGGCAGAGGAGCCGGGGGTTCGCTCCCGGGTCGGGAAGACCCCTGGAGGAGGGCACGGCAACCCCGGTACTCCTGACGGGAGGGCCCCAGGGGCAGAGCCTGGCTGGCGCACCAAGCGGGGGGTGGCGAGGCGGGGGATGAGGCCACACGGCGCAGCTCGGCGTACTGCCCGGCCACTGGCCTCTCCCTCTTCCCCCTGTTTCCAAAACATGGACATCACGATCGGGCAAAGCTAACGTGCACCCGCGTGTACCCACACCGAAGCAGGGGCAGGCGGCGTCGCTGCAGCTTCAGGCGGCCTAGGCTTGAGTCTCTGCTTTCGCCTCCTACCAGCTGCACACTTAACCTCTCCAGATCCCAGGTCTCAGCTTAGCTGCTTCAGTACCCACGCCCACTGAGCTGTGAGGATGAAAAAAGGCAACACAGGAAAGGAATTCATATACTACAAACTCAATACAACTGCTTTCAAATGAATTCTTTAATTTGGCAAAAGAGAGAAAAGATCATATCTTAATCTGGGTGAAAACCAAGTTCTTGGAATCTCATTTTAAAAAAAAAAGGAACACTAAAGCATCAAAAGAAATATATCTTTGTTCAATGAGATTTTTGGTTTACTTAGTTGAAGACGCTTGGTCTTTCTGAATCTTACGCAATCTGTCCTTGCCTAACATTGTACAGTCCATTATGTTTAGAGGAGGCACTGAGACGTGGCCTACCTGGGAGCCAGATTTTAATTTTACTTCAATTTATAAATGTTTGTCATCAAGTATGTCACAGCTCTGTATGGTATATCTGTATATGCAATGGTGGTGGAGAGCGGTCTACACAGGTACCCATGACAATGTGACATAAAAGCTAAAATAGTTTCATAAAAATTGCTTTTGTGCACTGGCGTGAGGACCAAATGGTATCCTGAAAGTCACAAAGGAGAGACATTTAAAACACCATTTCAGGCACAGGACGTGAGGTAGGACCACTCAGAACAACAGTACAAAGGCCCAGAGATGGGCCTTACAAAATACATGGTAAAAATGAAAACATCCAGGCATCAAAATCTGGTTTTGCCCTAGCCACCTTGCAATTTTTATCATTGCTTAATCTTCTCTACCTCAGTTTTACATTCTGTAGAAATGGAGATAAGACTATCAGACTAGAGTTTTGGTATATATAAGGTCATTTTCCTAAAACTATAAATGATTACAGTTAACTTTGTTAACTGTATTTATTTATTATTTCTTCTAACGTCAGGTTTGAAAATTTTAACAAGGTTTCCTTAAAAGTTAATATATCTAAACTTTTGATATTCAAAGTTGATTTTTTTTTACAGTTTTGAGCACATTTTACTTTTTACGCATGGCATTTAACATTTACTGCCTTCAGAACATCTTCAGGGCACTCATGGCTTCTGGGGGTTTGTATCATCATCTACATTAAGCTAGGAAGTGACATGATTCACATTTCCCACATGTCAGGGATTAACATTCACACAACTTTTCACTTCTCTTCTAGTTCCAGAACAGAATGGATTAGCCTACTCTTCCTGATAAGTACAGCAAAAAAAAAAAAAAAAAAAGTGGGCATTATATATAAATAAAACAAATACATGAAGACTCTGACACTGTGGCCAGAAAAAGCAAAACGGCGGGGCTTTCCTGAGTTTTGCTTTTTTTGTTTTTTGGGTTTTTTTTGCCTATGTTCACCAATGTTTCCAGACTGCTAGCTTCTCTAGCACTAAATCAGGGATGTGTGAGGCAAAAAATAATACAGAGAATTCACCACTATGTTGTCCTCAGGTTCCCAGGGAAAGATCAAGAGATGTTGGGATTATCCAACAAAAATGTTAAATCACACGTCATAATAATGTTCCAATAAACAAGTACAGACATTCTTGAAGCAAAATTTTAAACTGTCTCAGAAAGATATAGAAAATATTTTTTTTTTAAAAATGGAAGTTTTAGAACTGCAAAGTAAAATAATCCAAAAGAAAAAATGTCACTGGATGTTATCAACAGTAAAATGAAGATAGGAGAGCAAAGAGCCAATAAATGGCAGATAGAAAAATACAAAGTATCCAACATGAAAAGAGAAAACACACTGAGCAAAATGTAACATTCATGTCATAAGTATTTCAGGGAAAAAAAAAAGAGAGAAAGAATGTGGAACTAAAACAGTACTCAAAGAAATAATGGTAAAAATTTCCCCAAACTTGGTTAAAAAAATATACCTACAAATTCAAATAGATGAGTGAACCCCCAAAAGTAAAGATTAACACAAAGAATCACGTGCTATAACATATCATAATCAAATTTCTTAAAACTAAAGACAAACAAATCTTGAAAGCAGCAAAATCTCTTTATGGAATTTGAAAAACAATTCAGTATTATAGCAGATTGCTCCTCAGAAACCAAGGATACTAGATGGAAATGGGACAATATTTTTCAAGTGCTGAAAGAAAAGAACTGTCAAGCCAGAATTCTATATCCAGCAAAAATATCCTTCAGAAGTGACTAGGAGACTAAGACATTCATTCAAAGATGAAGAAAAACTTACAAAATTTGTTGTTGGCAGACCTACCCTAAAAAAATAGCAAGTAGTTCTTGAAAAGGAAAATAAACAATAAAAGAACTACTCTTGGAACATTGGGAAGTAAGGAAGAAGAAGAGAAAAAGTAAAAAATTGGATTAATACAATAAGCTTCACTCTTCCTCTTGAGTTTTCTAAACCACATTTGATATTGAAACATTCGAGCAAGGATGGACTGAGAAAACTCCAAAGCCAGGTCCAACCCATCCTAGTCCTCCCCACACCCTGCTCTTTTCTCTTTTTCAACTAGTGAATGGACACACCAGCTTCCTCATTTGGCCTGGAGACCTAAGTTCTTCCTGACCCTGGACTACATGTCTAGACGTGCTTCATCCTGGTTACTGCTTTAAGAAAGGAGGATTTCACCTCTTTCCCTGCTAGGGACACTGAGAGACAAGCCAGGAATGCATCTCATATAAGACCTCTGAACGTTATTTTAACTATGATTTTTAAAACATGATTAACAGCAAAGGCTGATTCCTACTTATAATCTGGCCAAACACTACTAAATATACTGCTTTATTCTGTACCAACGTGCTAATTTATTAGAAACACACTGAATCCACATTAAGAAACAGTTATCATGCATATTTTATTACTCGGGGAATTCTATATTTAACTTATTCAAATAGTGAAGCTCGTTGTCTGGTAATACCTTTGTAAAGCCACGAACTTACACAGACACAGCATGAGAACGGAGCGCTGCACCCCTGCATTCAGAAATGCCCTCTACTCGGGCCTTGGTCCATAGTCCAGCAGCCCAAGCAAGATGCCCTGAGGAGCAGCGCAGAGCTGCGAAAAACAGAACATGTGTGACCCATACTTCCTGAAACATGCTATTAGAGATCACCTGCCCACAATTAGACATATTTCTATACTAACAAAATATGATCTCAGGGAAAGGCCCCACTGGAGGCCACCGCATTAGGGCAGGGAAACCAACTTCTGTTTCCTTTACCCAAAAGTAAACCCCAATGAATGAGGAGATTGTAAAACTAGTTAGAAAAGCCTGACATCTCTCTTCTACAACTGGGAAACACATTTTTTTGCATGCAAGAAAAAAGTGACATTATTTTTTAAGAACTGTTACATATCCAAGAAGCCATATAAATCTTTTCAAATGTTCTTAAAAGGTTTAAAAGCCAGGAAATTTAGATGCTTTAGCACCATTATTGCTAACCTTGGCACGGTGACTGCTACCAATCAATTTTTTCCTTTTAGAAAGAATGAATAATTTTGATGAATGCCATTGCAAATTACACAGTAAAAACATAATTTTTCATATGAATGGGGCCAATGTCTTTTGGCACGCTTGTCACCATCACAATATAACTGCTAATCTTCAAATATAGTTATTAACTTCAGAAAATCATTTAGAGGACCGATTCTCTTTAAGGTCAATGATTACCACAGTTAATGACCAACTGGCTTCACCATTCTGTCCTGACCTTTACAGCATGTTTTAAACTAACAAGACAATAAATAACTACTAATACCAACCTATTCTGAAGGGCATTTTTCAGTGACCATCTATACTCACTGAAAACATAATTGTTTTTTGTGTTTTATGTAATCACTGTTGATTTTTGCTTGTTTCCTTGCAGTAGCTGTGTGCTTTATCATAAAAGCAGAAATAAGGGTGGTGGGTGAAGAAACGGAAAATCAGAGATAAACTCTAACAGCATTTTTTTAAAAATACTAGTTAGACATGCATTAGTTTAGAAAATTAAAAGGGTACTGAAAAGTATCAAATGAATAGTAAAATCCGTCTTCTCCTCACTTTCATTTCCCAAAGTAATCACTCAAGTTTCTTACCAAAAAAAATTTTAATGCATATGCTCATGTATAATATATGTTCCTGTGTATTTTTCTTTTTAATTTCTTCCAACAGTTTCAAGCTTTATACATTGTCTTTCAGCTTTCCTTTTTTCACTTACAGTATCTTGGAGACCTTCCACATCAACATGCATAGGCTTATTTCAATTATATAACTGCAAAGTATTCTATCATATGAAAATGCAAACTTATTTAACCAGTTTTATATTTATGTTATCTACTGTTTTGTTGTTGCAAACAGTACTTCAATGAATATACTTGTACATATATTTTGAAAAACCTGTGCAAGTTATCTGCAGTATTTCTGGGTAAAGAACATTTTCTTTTTAATTTTGAGAGACTTTGCTACAATATCTTCCAGAAACACTATACTGACTCATATGCACCCAGCAGGTATCATCACACCTCTTGTTTTCACCAACCTGCAAGATACAAAAGATCTCAAGGTATTCTCTCTTAGAATTCTTTAAGTATTAATAAGGAGGAAATAAATCTTCCCATGTTTATTCAGAGATAGCTGCTCTTAGCTATTATTTCCTTATTTAGTTAGAACAGGAAAATCAAGTCTGACCCCTTTAGTTTAGGGTCTGATAACAGCTACTCAGTAAATGCCTGATCCCTTATCAGTGGAATCAAACAATTTAAAAGAAATCCTTCTACAGTCACACTTTACTGTCCTGATAAAATTCAACATCTGGTTTTCAAAATTCACAAGGTTTCTTGACAGTGAGTAAAAAAAGTTGGCAAGACTACAAGACAAGTAGGTTACAAACAAAAAGACATACAATGGTAAATACATCATACAGTTGCTTTCCTATAGCTGTATCATAGATGACTATCTACCCTGTTATAAACAACACACATTTCTCCATACTATATAAACCTTCTGAAAAGCTAAATAATATTACACCAATCCTATAAAGTAGTATTTTACAGGTTTTAGTCTTTCTATAAAGTATACTTTATATATCCTTCTACAATTTGCTTTTCAATCAACATTATGTTGCTGAGATGTAGACATATTGATGTATGTAAATCTACTCCATTAATTTAACCTCTTTCAATTCTTTAATAAACAGTGATACATTTATCAATTATATTATCAATTTATATTTAAATTATTACAAACAGTGTTGCAATGGACATTTTTGCATATCTCTTTGAAATACGTACAAAAGCCTCTGCAAGATACACATATATTGTAACCAGAAATGAAATTGCTGAGTCCTTTTGCACAAGTGTTGGAGATAATATTAAAAAAGAGAATACCTTTCCATTATTGTTGAGAGTATAAATTAGCATAAGCATTTTGGAAAGCAATTTGGACATATCTTTAAAGTTTCTAAATCTGTACCTACTTAGTTTATTACTAAGATTTCTTCCACTCTTATAATTTCATAACTGGGAGATTTTCTTGTTACCAGATATAAAACTGGCTTAGGCTGTAACAGCATCCAGAGCAATTAAGCAAAAATGGGAAACATACTAATACATGATTGAAGAATAGTGCGTGACAGATTCAAAAGTATCATAAGTGCAAAGTCAACTCAGCAAGTGTTTTGTTAAATCAGAAAATCATGTTGATAACAAGTTTTGGAAAAACAATATTCTTAAAAAAAACACTATTTTCAAACTGTTTTCAGAAATTCTGGAGCAAGTAAAACTACAAAAACGAGGAAAAACACAGTAATATATTTGGTGTGGATTCCAGCAATCATTTCTTTTCTGAAATTTGGCAGTGCACATGTCTGAGAATTTAAATATCATTTAAGTATCCTATGAGTCATATAGAAAGATACGTGAAACACATATCAGACAATGCCTTGACTTGCTATGAGGTAAAAGGCACAGAAATAACTCCAGGCCTTCAAGAGAGCTTTACCGACACCAGATTTCCGTGCTGGCAGAGGGGCAAACACTACTTTACCCACACCACAGCTTGGTAACAGGGACTGCTGCGGTTCCTTACGTTCTAACTGGGAAACCCTCAAATTCGCTTATGCATTATGAACCTGGGCCGCCATCAGATGAATCCGTTACACTTGCATTCACAGAGCACTGCCCCGGCAGTCCAGGGGTTAAGACTGTGTTCCCAACGCAGGGCGCACAGGTTGGATCCCTGGCTGGGGAGCTAGGCTCCTTCATGCTGAGCAGCATATCCAAAGAACACAAGAAAACAAGCAAACAAAAAACTACATTCATAAATCAGCTCAGCAAGTAAAAGCAAGCCACTGAGTCCATAAAACATTCTCAGGAAAAAACATTCAAAATGGTTACTGCATGTTCAAAGCAATGTTGAAGCTAATGTAGAAAAGCAAAGCTTTCCTAACCTGTCTATGAAATTTCTCTTTAAAGACAACCGACATAAATTACAGAAAGGACATTGTACTCCAAGAAAACAAGGCTTTTTGAATCTTCATTTCTGTACCGCAGCAGGTCGTCTCTAACAGTAATCCTTGTATTTAAGCATGTGGAATGGTTCATTGGAGACTGCCTTCAAATAACTCATACCTGCTAAATGTATTACTTTAAATCTTTACTAATATTTTTGCATTTGTTAAAGCATAAGATGCCACCTCTCCACCCACAGTCCTTCAGATTGCAGAAGCACCATCTCACCATTCAGAGGCTTCTTTCGTGTCGCACGGCTTACCAGTGTCACTTCTGAAACTATTCCCCTCTCCCGCTCCTTTCCGGCTCCCTCTCCCAGTAGGTCAGATTTTGCTACCAGCTGATACTCATCCTCCTTGCTTCTAACATCCAGCATTAACTACTGAGGATAGTTAGAAGGAGCAATAATGTAAGAAATATTTAGGTAAATAATAAAAAAATCTATAAACAAGTATCTACATGAAAGTAATAATAAGTATGAAATCACCATTTCTTACAATATTGCTATGTTAGTTAAATTTGTGTTTTGAATTCAAGCAAAAAACTAATTAGGATATGAATACAATTTATAGAATCCAGAACTTCCAATGTAAAGAATTTTCAAGGTTCATTACAGTAAATAATTGGTGAATCAGTTCTTAAATGCCAAACTCTGCTTCTAAGAAATAGAGAACAGTTGTAAAAAAATTGCAACATATTCAAGCAGATTCCCTCAAATGAGCTTGAATTGGCTAAATTATATAGGGGGTTGTATTTCAGAGGAGACATCAATGACCAATCTTCAGAACTCTCTGAGCACACACAGCCTCTTTCCGAATCCAGTGCCCACCTAAGGAGAAAACGGCCCTCATTCTTTCCTTCTCTCCGCTACTTAAGTCACCCATGTGACTAAGGCTGACGACCCAATATGAATTCTAAGTAATCATTAAGACAACCTAAAGACATCACTTATTCCCAAGGGATGAACAGTATACTGAGAGAAAATGGAAATCATAAATGCCTCTAATTATTTCTTCATCATTAATTCTGTAATGTTAAAGAGTAACAGATTCCTACGTAAGTGTATTCCAAGGAAAGACAACATGCTAACTTGTAGAATACTCAATCAATTAACATAAGCCCTAATTTCACAAAAATATGTTTCTATCCCACAAAGGTGAGTTAAGTTAGAATGGTAAAAACAAAGGACAAAAGTCAAGCCTACTCTCTGCTCTTCCCTACATAAGGCTGTCAGAGAAATCGAAATATGCCCGTCAGAAAATCATGCAGAAAACATGAATAGACCTAGGGAGTATTATACTAAGTGAAATAAGTCAGACAGAGAAAGATGAATACCATATGATTTCACTTATATGTGGAATCTAAAAATATAAAATAAGAGATGAAACATAAAACCAGATTCACAGATACAGAGAACAAACTGGTGGTCCACAGAGGGGAGGAAGCGTGGGGGGAATGGGTGAAATAGGTACGGGATTAAGAGGTACAAACTCCCAGTTACAAAATAGGTCACAGGAATGTAAGGTACAGCACAGGGGATATAATCAATAACAGTAATAATTTTGCATGCTGACAGTAACTAGACTTAATCGTGGTGACCATCTTGTAACATGTAAAAATATTTGTCACTATATTATAAACCTGAAAATAACATAATCTTGTAAAATCAATTACACTTCAATTTTTTTAAAAAAAGAAAATTTTTAAAAAAAGAAAAAATGAAAATTATTCAGAATCAATGCTTATGCTAATCTTAACATCCTCCTCAAATTGGCTCATTACAGGTTACTGGTTCACAGATTTCTCGAAGTTGGATACCACGCAACCTGCATACTACGTTGCTTTACACACATATCTACAATATTAGAAATAATTTAGTGTGGCCTCAGTGAATGCACAATAAATTCATACAACACAATGGAATAGTGTTGAGTAGCATCTCTGTCAAAGAGATTAATCAATCTGGAAGGAAATTTATATACATGTATCTCAACACACATTTGTTGTTTATTCTCTAACATACTGAAATATATTTTTCCACAATACTGAAAAACATTAAGACAAAGGATAATTGTGGCAGAAGATAATTATTTTATCAATAAAATACGTTATGTTCTAGGGTCCTGAAGGCTTAACATGCAGCATATTTTAATACATATACACTGTAAAACTGATCTTAACTTTTCATGGGGTTGTTACTACCTTTTTTGTAGTATTCATAAAATCATAAATTTAGAAAATGGTACACTTTTCAATATGTGCTCACTGATCCCTACACTTAGGTAGACTCAAAGGTAAATTCATAAAGGAGAAAGAACAGATTTCAGAATATTTTTAAGCAATCCAATCACAGACTTTTAATTCAGTAGCAACAGGTTTCCCTGGTTCTTAGGGATATAACAGAACTATGTTGGGTTCACATTGAGGCTCAACCCCAATGAATCCTGAGCTTGAGTCCACAGAAAGACTGACCCAGTGCATAACATGTTTTGGTTCTACCTCTCAGGATGTCATTTCTAACATGTGAGACATGTCAATTTATTTCCACACTTTGTTATTTTCATATATTACATTGTTTTGAATTGGATGAAAATCAGATGATGGAATTCTTAAAATCCAAAATAATGCAATTTTTCCCAACATTATCACTTTTTTCTAAAGCCTCTTTATAGCTTGGCAATCCTAGATAAGCCACTTAGAAAAACTCACATTTAAGATGTTACTGAAAACAGATCTCAAACTTTTTATCTGGCTATCAGGGAGGGGCAGGAAATAATGCCTAAAACACAAAGCAGTTGTGGTGATGAAGTGAGAATCTACGTAAAAGTGCTTAGCAAAAAACAGGCACAGGAGAAGCGGGGGAAAATTTTCAGGCACAACTCTGAATCCTAACTGCTCTGTTGACTCTAAAAATCGCCAACTCTCTGCCCTCAGACAAGCCACTACACCTCTCTACACCTGTTTTTTCACGTGTAAACCATGCTCCTGGATTCCAACCCTTGCAGTCAGAAGCGTCTCTGACTCGAGGACCAGTCTGGAAGGAAATCAGAGAGGACATCTGGTTCCTATCTCATATAAATATTATAAACAACCCTCAGAACATTTGCCTCTGCTGTACCATAGGTACTCAAAAAGCATCTGTTCTTATATAAGTAAAATTAGAACTAAAAATAGATCTACTAAAGAAGATATTCTGTTCCCGCCTACTGGCTTTCTCTAACCCGCCAAGTATCTTCGTAGGTGAAGCCCACTCAAAAAAGTCCTGAGAAACTGTGAGAAAAGGGTCAAAACCATCAAGAATGGAAACAGATTAAAGTCTAGAACAAAGTCAACTCTGCAAATCCATAAATGAGGCCAAGATCACTGGAAACATGAGTTGCATGATTAACCCAAGACCTGAGGCAACGCTCAGATTCAGGAAGGCTCCAGAAAGACTGCTCTCCCAGCAGGCTTTTTGTACCATCCTCCATTCAGGTTATTTGCATATATCTCATCTCCTGACTAGATCACAACTTCCTTGAAAGCAAGGATTACTGTCTAATTTACATTTACATTCCCTGACATGCCTAGTACCTTGCAGATACTAAATTAATATTAAGCAAATTAATTAAGTGTGATGCCTTCTAAAGACAATCAATGCTTATCTTGACATTCAAACAAAGCACTCGCTAAGTTAATGTCAAAATATTTACCATTAGACTAGTTTGCTTTTTTTGCTTTCTTTCTTATTTTCAGCTTTCATTTTACTAAAATTATATATGCATCTGACAAATTAGCAAACAATTTCAGAAGGTTTCTTTTCTTAAAAAACAGCAGGGTCTTCTCCTCCATCCTAATTTGCCCCTTCCAAGAAGTAATAAGCATTTTCAGTTTTTTCACAAGATGATTTTGGAATTAATACCATGCTTATGTTTCTATTTCTTGATTTCAAGTTTTAGGCCATTCTCTGTTGACTTTCCAATATGAAACAAGGGTTGAGTTCTATTTCCTCCACTCAAATCAAACACTCACACAATCCTTCCTGCCTAGTTATGTTATAATCTTGGCTAGATCCATCCTAGTGTTTGTGCAATTACGACTGTATAAGCGATATCCGGAGCCTCGCCGTTTAGTGAGGCGTTATTACTCCCGTGAGGTTAATCACTGTCTTGGAGCTTGTTCTGTGCCTTCCTTGCTTAGCTATCTAAGTATGTATTGTGACTTCAACACCAAATTCTTTGCCAGAGAACATTTTTAGAAGTTTTGATGCTCATCATGACTGTTGCAGCACTTTGGCATTTTCAGGAACAGCACAAACATTTAAGCTATTTTTCATAGCATTTCAGTTACTAACATGCTGCTTCGGTGAACAGGATTACACGAGGCCCGGGTCACAAACTGCCTGGGCTTTATATGGGCCACAGATATTTCAGATGTTACAAAACTTTATGCTAATCAGATCGTCACTCAAAAGTGTTAAATTGTTTTTAATATGGTATCGTGGAACCAGCTTCCTTGGTGGCCCAGCAGTGAAGAACCCTCCTGCTGAAGCAGGAGACGCAGGTTTGATCCCTGGTCAGGATGATCCCCTGGGGCAGGAGATGGCAACCCACTCCAGTGTCCTTGCCTGGGAAATCCCACGGCCAGCGGAGCCTGACGGGCTACAGTCGACGGGGTCGCGAAGCGTGACTTAGCAACTGGACAACAAGCGGGAACCGCGCGAGACGTGAAGGCAGAGCGGGGCAGAATCCTGCTCACTCGAACTGGGCAAGTGCTAACTCCCCTGAGCCTCAGGTTCTTCATCCATAAAAGAGATTACTGGAATATCGTAAGTTGATTTATGATTTTTCCACCTACAGGAATAATTTGATTACAGTAAAAAAAAAAAAAAAAAAAAAACAACAAACACCTGGATGCTGCTGCTTAGTCGTTTCTGTCTGGATAAAAATACCCGCAAGCATTTACTCTACCGAGAGAGGAGACGGAATCAACTGACTTACCAAGTCCCTAAGAGACAAATGAAGGACTAAAGAGAGTAAGTTCGAGTCATGTGGGCCCCGATGTGCAGGAAGAAGAGCAAATGAAGATGATGATGAGCACTACTGTTAACTGAATACTGACTACTTAGCAGGATATTCTCCTTTAAGCCCACGGCCAGCAGCTGTGAGGGAATTCTGTCCAGTTCACAGATGAGATGCTGAGGCAGGGACAAATACTCCGCGCTGGCCCACGGCCACTTGGCGGCAAAGCCAGGGTCCAGGCTTAGAGGCGTTCTGACGCCCAAGTACCCGAATGCCCACCTTCAGTCATGATCTGGTAACGCCTCCCGGGAGGGTTTAAACAGCAATGCAAACAGTGAAATGATATTACACTCATCAGAGATTTAATAATTTTTTTAAAAGACAGGTCTATTTGTGCCTGAACTGGAGAATTCGGACCAATCCTATAAGGGTGCGTGAGTTTGTTTCGCCAAAGGTTGCAGAAGAAATTGTGCCTGCATCCATCTGCCTCTCCTCAGACCAGTCACACCCTGACCTTGAAGACTCATCAGGTGAAGGCCACTGAGGCAGGCCTGTCAGCAGCTATAAGGCGTGCTAGCTACTTCACAGGGATATGATAATAGAGAATACCATGGACTGAACTGTGCGCCACCAAAATTCATATGTTGAAACCTTGACCTCCTGTGATTACATCTGGAGATAGTCTTTAGGAAGTAATTCAAGTTAAATGAAATCACAAGGGTAAGGGCCCTTATGGGATAGGACTGTGGCCTTATAAGAAAGGGGAAAAATAGGACAGATACCTCTTGCTCTTCCTGCCGTGCGCCATGTAAGGATACAGCAAGAGTGGCAAGAAGAGGGCTTTCACCAAAAAAGGAACCCGACTGGATCTTGATCTTAGGTTTTTCAGCCCCCAGAATTATGAGAAAATAAATTTCTGTTGTTTAACCCACCCAGTCTATGGTATAGCCAAAACAAACTAATACAGGGCATGACTTTAGAAGAGATTTAATAATACTAGCTCCTCTTCTTCCTCTTTCTCCCTTTTCCTATGTTGGAGCTAAAAACAGGCAGCAAGGAAGCAGTCAACAGCTGAAAACCGAAGTGAGATTCTACAAGAGGAACAGATTCAAATAAAAACACAACATTTCTGTTTACCATTCATTAAGGAGATTATGTGGAACAGTATAAAGAACAAGAGAGTTGGGATCAGAAAACCTGGCTTATAAAGAGCTCCTTATTCGTGAGCTGGCTTTGGCCATGTCATTTAACCTTTCCACTTGCTCAGACATGATCACGGAAGTCAGCGAGATGATCTCTAAGTTTCTTCTGCTGAAACACCCTAGGATCCTACAATGTAGATGGCAGAAAACTAGTCAGCAGAAGAGTGTGCTCAGGATATATTCTTAAAGCAGTTAACACACTGAGAATTTAAAAGAAACTCCAATGACACAAATTAGATTCCAGTAACCGAGAGAAAAACTGAACATAATAAAAAACCTGCGACATGCTATATCCAGAGTACACATATTTCCAAGGCAGTCTATAGATTATAATGAAAGCAATTACATAATTTCCATTTAAATAACAAGTTTCTGTGATTTAAAAGTGGCAGATTTCTCCTCCCAACAATAAGTCGTTGGCTGCTATCAGCTATTTTCACAGCCTAATTTGAGTTGGAGAGAAAGAAAGCACAAACAACACTTTTTCAAGCTGTGAGATTCAGGAATTGAAGAGATTTGATCTAGGAGGGAGTCAGGTACAAAGCAAGTATGCTGGTTTAAAGAAAATACAAACTATCAGAAATGCATATCAACATTTAATACATGGGTTTGTGGCAATCCTTGGCTTAAAAGTTTCCAAACAGCAAACACTGTGAAACTCATTTTACTATTAAACAAATAGGATTAGGAATAGTTATCAAAAAATTCAGAGAATTCTACTGTAATTACTTGCCACACGGCTGGAGCACATTAGACAGGGCCCTGGGACCGAAACCAGGCCTGGGTTCACATCCTCGGCTCACTGCGTACTGATGTGTCCCTGTGGCCAGCAGAGAGACCTCTCTGAGCTTCACAGCTTTCTCCACACGGCATCGGTTAGAGATTAATATGACTAGTAGATGGTAAAGGGCTGCATAAATATGTTGTGAAAAAATGGGAGAGCTTTTAGGAAGTCCAAAGGCACGCTCAATTTCCCCATGTCAAAGATGTGATAATACGAGATATAAAAAGTACACAGCAAAACAAAAGGTAAAAAAAGAATTCCCAAAGCAAAAGAATCATATGAGGATACCAACAGTACCCTAAAAAAAAACATTATTTCAACATCTGGTAAAATCAAACTTTGAAGACCAGAGGCAGTGGAATAAAATACCATTTTTAAACTTTCTAACTTGAGACTACTAGTCTTTCAACCTCGATTAAGATGAAACTTGCTCTGTAGTTACTTATAAGGTAGTATATTTCCTCTCAAGATGGATAAACTCCCTACAGCACTGGCTCTCTCCACAAACATCAGTTCAGGGGAAACCACAGTTTAGTAAGGGAAGCAGTGCAAGGAACTCAAGGAAAAAGAAAACTGCGCTGGCGTCGGCCCGCTGCAGGCAGGCTGGGGAGCCGGCTCTCTGCAGGGCCGGCCCACGCCTCCCAGGGACGAGCGAAACGGATACATTCACCTCGTCACGGAGACAGGGCAACAGCGGTCCGGCTGTTGTGTCAACAGGGTCAAGTTGAAGCTCCAATATTCTGGCCACCTGATGCAAAGAGCTGACTCATTTGAAAAGACCCTGATGCTGGGAAAGATTGAGGGCGGGAGGAGAAGCGGACAACAGATGAGATGGTTGGATGGCATCACCAACTCAATGCACATGGGTTTGAGTAAACTCCCGGAGTTGGTGATGGACAGGGAGGCCTGGTGTGCTGCAGTCCACGGGGTCGCAGAGAGTCAGACACGACTGAGCGACTGAACTGAACTGAGTAAATGGGGGCAGCTTAAAGGCTTTCATGAGGTGAGAGTAAAACCCTCAGCTAGTGAAGAGACAAAGAGTGAGCCACAGGAAGTCAGCAGGGCCCGGAGTTCACTAAGCAAGGTTAATCATGACCAGAGGCTGGTCTTCAGGCTTCTCAGTTCACATTAAGAGACAGAGAGGCTCTGTCCTGGGAAGGAGAAAAGATCTAGAAATGTAGACACTCAGACAACTATGAAGAACAAACACCCACAGTGAAATAAACCCCGGACCCTAAGCACACTGGCTTTCCTTTCTGATAGGTGTGAAGAAAGGATGGGAGACGGGAAGTGGAGGAGAGGGCAAAGTCATGGCAGGCAACCACTTCTACAAGCAGGCAGGGAGGAAGTGGGTTCCCCGATTTCTCCCAAGTGTTACAATCAGGCGCACAGAGAAGTGCTGCCACCACCACTGTTGTCCAGCAGTTAACTGAGCCGCACCCATGGAAACGGAAGCCGGGGTGGGGGGCGCGGGAATGGCCACTAGGGGCCGCGGCCCGCACCCAGCCCGAGACCAGACTGCCCACCAGGCCCTGACCTCCCAGCCAGGGAGATGCACAGGCTTGCTCTAGACACTCCACCAATACCGGTACCCACACTCTGGCACTTACACCACTAGGAACTCGGGCTCCCGTAACTGTCCTTTGGAGGGGTTTTCTGTATGTGCTGAGGCAGAATG
Organism: Muntiacus reevesi; assembly: GCF_963930625.1. Classification (NCBI taxonomy): domain Eukaryota; kingdom Metazoa; phylum Chordata; class Mammalia; order Artiodactyla; family Cervidae; genus Muntiacus; species Muntiacus reevesi. The sequence continues at coordinate 282,395,779 of NC_089249.1, forward strand.
GTTAGAACCAATGTATCAGTAATTTGGAAGTGGTCACACAGGAGATGGTAAGAGTGAACATCAACATTCTAGCAATCAGTGAACTAAAATAGACAGGAATGGGTGAATTTAACTCAGATGACCATTTTATCTACTATGTGGGCAAGAATCCCTTAGAAGAATCCACCTGCCAACACAAGAGGCACAGTTGGGAAGATCCCCGGAAGAAGGAAATGGCAACCCACTCCAGTATTCTTGCCTCAGAAATGCCATGGACAGAGGAGTCTGGTGACTACAGTCCATGGGGTTGCAAAGAGTTGGACACGACTGAGCGACTAAATAACAACTGAGAAATAACTTTTAATAACATTAATGACAGAGAAATTTATGCTTATCCTATAGCATAATAAGTTGCAACTATTTAAAATTTCCCACAAAAATTATTTAAAAATCAGTTTTTCCACCATTAAAAGTATTTAACATTTAGATATCAGTGAAATTTTTAAAAGACTAGCATAATATTTTAAGGATTTTTCAGTAACAGATATCATTAGAAAAGACAAATAATATTATCAATAGTGTTATATTTTATATTTGCCATTATGTTATATAATCTATCAAACATCTAGCAATGTTTGCATCTAGATATTCAATTTTTCTATTAAATTCTTCATAATGTGTTTACCTAATTTTATTTTTTTGGGTTGATATGAGCTATAAGTTTGTTAAACAAAACTTACAAATACCACCTTGAAAAAAGTTTTACATTTGGAAATGTTAATCTTTTCTAAAAGGTGTATCCTTCTGTTACTGACAAGTTTCTAATTTATACACACCAATCTAAATGTTTAAGATTATTTTTTTCTAATAGACTCTTCAGTTAATGTATAACAGAGTATCTAGTTCTGAAATGGCTATGCACAGACTCCTACAAACATAGCAGAGACAGTATTTCCAAGACATACTTCACAACACCTTAATAAATTATACCAAATTTTTTACTACTAGACTGAAAATCAAAAAACTCCACTATGAAACGATATATAACCACAAAATATTCAACTTTTACTTTATACAGAGACTAACAAATTTAAGAGGCTGGAAACTCTTAACTATGTGAGTTGTCAGTGTTCAGGATATTCGTTATAAGATTCATGATGTCACTCAACCCTCCCCTACTAGTAGTAATGTAGCCTTGGTAACATCATTACATTTCAGTGCGAGCGTCCGTTTCTACAAAACACACAGAGCTGCTGCCCTTGCTCATGGTTTGCTCAGCCAACATCCTGTGCCTGGTCTGCGGCTGCAGTGCGCCAGAGCGGGCAACCACCTGCAGCAACAGACACGGGGCACAGGTCAGTCAGTCAGTCCTAACAAACACGGGGCACGGGTCAGTCAGCCAGTCCTGACAAACACGGGGCACGGGTCAGTCAGCCAGTCCTGACAAACACGGGGCACGGGTCAGTCAGCCAGTCCTGACAAACACGGGGCACGGGTCAGTCAGCCAGTGCTCACAAACACGGGACACGGGTCAGTCAGCCAGTCAGTCCTGACAAACACAGGGCACGGGTCAGTCAGCCAGTCCTGACAAACACGGGGCACGGGTCAGTCAGCCAGTCCTGACAAACACGGGGCACGGGTCAGTCAGCCAGTGCTAACAAACACGGGACACGGGTCAGTCAGCCAGTCAGTCCTGACAAACACAGGGCACGGGTCAGTCAGCCAGTCCTGACAAACACAGGGCACGGGTCAGTCAGCCAGTGCTAACAAACACGGGACACGGGTCAGTCAGCCAGTCAGTCCTGACAAACACAGGGCACGGGTCAGTCAGCCAGTCCTGACAAACACGGGGCACGGGTCAGTCAGCCAGTCCTGACAAACACGGGGCACGGGTCAGTCAGTCAGTCCTGACAAACACGGGGCACGGGTCAGTCAGCCAGTCCTGACAAACACGGGGCACGGGTCAGTCAGCCAGTCCTGACAAACACGGGGCACGGGTCAGTCAGCCAGTGCTCACAAACACGGGGCACGGGTCAGTCAGCCAGTCCTGACAAACACGGGGCACGGGTCAGTCAGCCAGTCCTGACAAACACGGGGCACGGGTCAGTCAGCCAGTGCTAACAAACACGGGACACGGGTCAGTCAGTCAGTCAGTCCTGACAAACACAGGGCACGGGTCAGTCAGCCAGTCCTGACAAACACGGGGCACGGGTCAGTCAGCCAGTCCTGACAAACATGGGGCACGGGTCAGTCAGCCAGTGCTCACACACACGGGGCACAGGTCAGTCAGCCAGTGCTAACAAACACGGGACACGGGTCAGTCAGTCAGTCAGTCCTGACAAACACAGGGCACGGGTCAGTCAGCCAGTCCTGACAAACACAGGGCACGGGTCAGTCAGTCAGTCCTGACAAACACGGGACACGGGTCAGTCAGCAAGTCCTGACAAACACAGGGCACGGGTCAGTCAGTCAGTCCTGACAAACACGGGACACGGGTCAGTCAGCCAGTCCTGACAAACACAGGACATGGGTCAGTCAGCCAGTCCTAATAAACATGGGACACGGGTAAGTCAGTCAGTCCTAATAAACATGGTATACTGGTCAGTCAGTCAGTCCTAATAAACATGGTACACTGGTTAGTCAGTCAGTCCTAATAAACATGGGACACTGGTAAGTCAGTCAGTCCTAATAAACATGGGACACGGGTTAGTCAGTCAGTCCTAAGAAACATGGGACATGGGTAAGTCAGTCAGTCCTAATAAACATGGTATACTGGTCAGTCAGTCAGTCCTAATAAACACGGGACACAGGTAAGTCAGTCAGTCCTAATAAACACGGGACACTGGTCAGTCAGTCAGTCCCATGAAGATAAAGTTAGGTAAAAACATAAAGAAAGACTTGGGTTGCTCTATTAGGGTTAGATTAACAAAGATCCCCTGGAGAAGGAACTGGCAATCCACTCCAGTATTCTTGCCTGGAGAATCCCATGGACAGAGGAGCCTGAGGGGCTATGGCCCATGGGGTCGCAAGAGTCAGACATGACTTGGTGACTGAACTACCACTACCACCAAGGAAGATCCATCTGAGAAAGCGACATTTGCGTGGAGACCGACCCCTAGAATGCTTGATCATGTCCTTTTCATTTCAAATATATTTTCTAAATGTTATTATTGAAAAATTAACTTTCATTTATCCATTGTAAACAGAGATGGCAAAAACAACTAAAAACAACTATATGCCAAAGACAGTCCCACCAAGATTTGGTTTTTAGTTCAGAAGCTGCTAACAAGGTACAAAGCTGGCTAATATAAATTATTGTGTGTCCCAGGTATGTTCCACCCTCTGGTAGGTAAAGAGTTAGTAATGAGAAAGAAAAACTAGAAGTTTACTGGTAGGAAGTTAGAGGTGAGAAGCAGGGGAGAGAGGAAAAATAAAGAGAAATAAAGGATCTGAATGATCAATGAGCTGGATAAACTGTTCATGAATAAATCATAAGTAAGTGGCATTTCTATTCTCATTTTACTCCAAAGAGGCAATAATTTTAGTGGAGTGGGGTGTGTGTCTATGCACACAGGCGTGTATGTGCTGTGGCTTTTATACCAAACTTCACCCAGCACTTTCCCCCTTTTACTTTCAAAGCATTTTATCTCAAAGTGTAAGGTTAAAAGGCAAATCTGTAACTATGAAACGGCTCTAGTTCAACGTTATCAGAAAAGGACCAGAACTTTTAGATTATATAAATTCTCATGTTTTCCTTCTGAGATGCATCAGCCACTTGGCACAATACATCAGTCATTGCAGAAAGCCTGATTCCTCACTTCTTCCCTGATAAACTGTTCAATCAGAACTATGTTGAATTTACTTTTAAGTGTCAAACTAAAAAGTTAGAATTCAACCTTTGGGGGAAAAAATGACTTTAGAAGGGAGAAATTCATCTTCTTTAAAGATATACAAACACTACTAACAAGAGGTTGATATAAATTGTTGCTTGTTATAACTCTTTCTGTAGGTTTTTAACTTAAGGACTTTGCAATTGACTGCATAAATTAAATTATCTTGGAACATACACTTTCCTTATATTGTTATGAAAGCTTTCAGTCCTTAACTTATATGAGTACTGAGAGCATTATCTAGAGATAATTCAAGACAGGAATAATCTGATGAACTTAATAGGAAGAATGTACACAGAAAGACTAACTTCGTCATACTTAATTATACTGGATACAAATGAAGAACTATGCGATCCTTTATTTTTTGATGAGACTTTATTTTTTAATAATAGCTTTAGGTTCAGAGAAACTGAAGGGGAAGTATAGATACTTCCCATATATTCCCTGCCCTCATACATATGCATCGACTTCACCATTATCAACATCCCCACCAGAGTATTTTGATATATATATTTATTACAGCTGATGAACCTATTCTGACACATCACAATCACCCTAAGTTCTTATTTTAATTATGATTCACTCTTGGTATTGTAGTACATTCCATGTGTTTAGACAATGTATAACGGTATGTCCGTCACTATGGTATCACAGAGAGTGTTTTACTGTTCTAAAAAATCCTATGTGCTCTGCCTATTCATCCCCTCTAAATTTTTTCATTCATAAGTATTTTTCATATCATCATAAAGCTGGTGCACAAAAGAAGAATCTTGATTCTCCATCCTGTAGCGATCTGAGGCAAGGCAAGAATATAAAAATATGGATATTGTATTGCCTCTCTCTCCCTGCCCCTCTTCCACCACCCGGACTCATATCTCCCCCCAAAAACAAAAAGAGGACCATGTACTATTCACCTCTGAATCTCTAGCATCTAAGACAAAACTACCACAAAAACAGATATTCAGAGAATAATGTTCCTGAAATCTTTTAGATGAGTTTTTTTTCTCAACAAATTATTACTAGAAATATGAAGTAGAACTTTGGTACTGCCCTAAAACACAATTCCTCCTTCTGTTACTACAAACGTCAGTGCAAAGTGGTATGCTACAGCCCCCTCGGTAAGAGGCTAATCAGGTCCCAGCAAAATAAGCACAGAAGCAGCACCAGCAAACAGCCAAAGCTGAAAGACTGCCTCAACAACTCTGAAATAGACTTTTCAAACATGCAGATTAAAAACAGAGAAGTAAGTTAACCTCCAAGAAGACATCTGAGGGGAGGCAGAGAGAAGGGATGCCAGGCATGTTGCCATATAAATGGTAAGATTCTGAAGAAACAGCAGGAGCTCGTAAGAACAAAAAGGGTACCTTGAATACTGAGAAACTCTAAGTGTCTGCAGACATCCTACAAAGAAGTGATAACTTCTTTACACTCCATTCCACCGGCAGATCCCGAGAAGGGTGCTCCCCGAGCACATTTACAAATGCAGCTAAATTGTACAATGAACAACCATTATAATGAAAATGAAAAGCACTCATGCTTTAGGTTATTTAAAAAACCTCGTGTCCCCAAGGAAATTCATCTATTAAAACTAAAGGAACAGAGCATTCATTAGTCATGAACCTTGAGAATGAATGCCACTTAAAATTTCCTCTATTAACTTTAAATAAAGTTCCGTTAACAGTATTTTACTAACTTATGTCTCCCACATCCCATTTAATATTATCAGTAGGGGTGGGGGGGAATCACATAAAAACAAAGCATAATAGATTGCTGAAACTCAGTCCAGAAGCCTATCTATTCTCAGTACACACCCCTCTCCCCCACCCTTCCCCTCCCCCCTCCCCCCTCCTACCCTGGCATGCACAGGAACTCATCTCCTTTCCACATAATTACATGATGAACAGAAATGATTTAGTAAGTAAAACAGTGTAAAAAAAGAAAGAATGGCACAGGAAAGAAAATGGTTAATGAAAATCAGTACCTATACCTCAGCAAATCGTGGTAAAAACGTCACCTGGTTCTCTGACTCCCTAGTGAACTAGTGAAATGAGCGGTTACACCTGGAGCCTTCTACCCTTTCTAGTAAAAGATCTTGTCTACTAATCCCACAAACGTCCAAGTTGCGTTCACGTGTGGGAGATGCCTCTCCTCCCTTCACTTTACATCCAGTATTTGTTTGCAATGAGAAAAGAAAACTACACTAAAGAAAGGGAACGGTCATCCCATCCGTGCATTTATATGCATTCATCACAAGCATCTTCTAAGCTTCAGACCCTAGACCTGGGCTAGAAAGGATCATTGCTGTGTAAGGAGGGCTGAAATCAGGGAGAAAGTTTGCTCCAAACCCAAGACTTAGTCCACAATATAAGTGGGCTCTCTGGCCTTTTCTGTCGTCTCTCTACTCATTCAGAAATCTAGTAACTACGACAGAGAGGAACACACACACACACACACACACACACACGCACACGCGCGCACACACACACACACACGCGCGTGCATAGAAGAACAAAGGAAGTTAAGACGGTTGCTGAGCCCTTGACACCTGGTCACAGGCTTCACTCATTACAACACAGATTCAAACTATGGAGGGAAACATGGAAAGGAGCACCAACCCACTCACTACGAAAGACGGGCCTCTAATACACATAAAACGCTTTTTATAGCCAATTTCTTAAGGACACATTTGTGGACTGGTACGTGGTTTATGACTTGGGGATATATCTACCAATACATTATGCACTATAAAACAACAACTATAAAATAACATGCTGAGAGATAGTTATAAATGCAAGGTTTCACCATGTATCTTTTTGTGAAATCTTAATATTTCATGTAGATCCTTTCATTCAGTTGGAAAAATCCTTCCAAAATACTTAGGAGAAAAACCAATATTCTCTTTGTCAAAAACCTATTACCTATATCATGAGCCTCCTAACTTTAAAAAGTCATGTTATGAATATTTTTATACATGTGTGTAATGTGTATATAAAAATAATCTATACAGTATGGAAAAATAATTATAATTAATAAATATGAAGCACTTTCTGGGTTTGTACTTTTGCATATCTTTTTTATTAATACTTGAGATGTAATTTAGATATGATACTTGAGATACAAAAAAATATAACATTATTATCGCTTCTCGGCCTTTTGGCTAAGATCAAGTGTAGTATCTGTTCTTATCAGTTTAATATCTGATACGTCCTCTATCCGAGGACAATATATTAAATGGATTTTTGCAGCTAGGAGTTGGAATAGGAGCTTGCTCCGTCCACTCCACGCATCGACCTGGTATTGCAGTACTTCCAGGAACGGTGCACGAAAAAAAAAATATATATATAACATTATATTAGTTTCAGATATACAACATAATTTGATATTTTTATATACTATGAAATGATCACAGTGAACAGACTGGTAGATATTTTTCCTATGATGAACACTTTTCAGATATACTCTTAGTAGCTTTCAAATATATAATACAGTATTACTAACTATAGTCACCATACTGTACATTACAACCCATTACTTATTTTATAGGGCTTCCAAGGTGGCAAAGAACCCACTTGCCAATGCAGGAGACATAAGAGACATGGGTTTCATCCCTGGGTCGGGAAGATCCCCTGGAGAAGGGCATGGCAACCCACTCCAGGATTCTTGCCTGGAAAATCCCATGGACAGAGGAGCCTGGTGGGCTACAGTCCATAGTGTCGCAGAGTCAGACACCACTGAAGTGACTTAGCATGCATGCGTGTACTTTATGACTGGGAGTTTCTACCTTCACGCCACAGGTAACCAACGTTCTATTCTCCATATCTCTGAGTTGGCTGGGTTTTTAAGATTTCACATATAAGCAAGATCATATGGTATTTGTCTTTCTCTGTCTTACTTAACATAATGTCATCCATGTCATTGTGAATGGCAAGATTTCCTCCTTTGTTATGGCTGAATACTTTATTGCATTTATATACAGACCACATTTTCCTTATCCATTCATCCACCCATGGGCACTTAGGTGGCTGGCCATTTGTACCATTTGTATGTCTTCAGAAAAATGCCTATTTATATCTTCTGTCCATTTTTAGCTGGATTTTTTTGATACTGAGTTGAATGAGCTCTTTATGTATTTTGGATATTAACCCCTTATCAAATAGGTGATTTGCAAATATTTTTCTCCCATTTTCATTTTGTTGATGGTTTTCTCTGCTGTGAAGCTTTTTAGTTTGATCTTCTCCCATTTGTTTGTTTTTGCTTTGGTTGCCCTGCTTTTTAGTGTCAAATCCAAAAAACCATTGCCAAGACCAGTTATCAAGAAGCTTATTGCCTATGTTTTCCAAGCTTTTAATCCATTTTGAGTTAGTTTTTGTGTACTGTGTAAGATAAGAGGTCGAGTTCTCCAAATACCATTTATTTAAGTGACTGTCCTTTCTCCATTTTATATTATCGGCTCCTCTGTCATACATTAATGGACCATATGTTGCTGTGTGGTTTAGTCACTAAGGCGAGTCCGACTCTTTTGCAACCCCATGGGCTGTAGCCTGCCAGGCTCAGTCCACTGGATTTCCCAGGCAAGAACACTAGGATGGGTTGTCATTTTCTTCGCCAGGGGATCTTCCTGATGCAGGGATAGAGAGCCCGTCTCCTGCACTAGTAGGTGGCTTCTTCACCACTGAGCCACCAGGGAAGCCCAATGGACCACAGACACGCAGGTTTATTTCTGGGTTCTCTGAATTCTGTCCCATTAAATTTGTACCTGTGTTTATGCCAACATCGTATTGATCTGACTACTACTATTTTATAATATAGCTTGAAATCAGGAAGCATGATGACTCCAGCTGTGTTCTTCTTTCTCAAGATACCTAAGTTATCTAAAAATGAAACCACAAATGCCAGTACTATTATTATCCGAATTAAGGATATAAGGGAAAAACAGAAAGGTTAAATAGCTACCCAAATCCACACAACGAATGTGACTAAATCACAATTAAAGTCCAGGTTGTGTAACCCCAAACCAGAGTTGCTCATGAGAATGAACTCTGCATCCACAATTGTCAATTCACTCAGAATTTATATATAAAATATATATGGAGACAGACAGACTGACCTTTAAGATTACCTATCAAGAATGCTAAATGAAATGCAAATGTGTACCTCACAAAGTAGATGACAAGCATACGTCCTTCCCCATAAACCACAAGAGTTCTGGTTGACGGAGGTGGTGCCTATGACACAAGATTCCAACAAACCATTTCATCAAAGGAGATGGGAGGGAGATTCAGGAGGGGACATATGTGCACCTATGGCTGATTCATGCTGATGCTTGACAGAAAACAGCAAAATTCTGTAAAGCAATTATCCATCAATTAAAAAATAATTTTTAAAAAAGTCAGGTTTTTGTTTAGGTGGAGGTGGGGGGTATAATTTAAATCCAAACAGTTATATGAAATCATTACTAAAAAAAAAAAAACTTTAAAACACATCACAATTTTCACCTTCTAGGCAGCGTGGCCTGTGGTAAACCTACTGTGATTGAGCCTTACTTTCACTGAAATGTAGAGGAGTAAGAACACCTCCCTTCTGCCCGCCTCCGCAGCCACTGAATAGATCCGCGTTTTGCCGACCTTTGCTCCCGACACAGAGGCGGAAGGCGTGAGCTAACAGCCTCGCTGCACCATCTGTGTCCAAAGCCGTGCTGTTGCTGCTCAGGTGCTCAGCCAAGTCCCACTCTCTGCGACCCCCTGCAAAAGCTGTGAGATTAACCTTCACAACCACCACAGGGCCAAGGTATTATTCCCATTCTGCAGAAACAAATGAGCACAAAGGAAGATTCATGGCTCTGGATTAGATCACCCCTACATTAAGGACAGAGCCTAGATTTCAACCCCAAACTAACTATACGGCCTTGTCAACCAGGGATTCCCTAAGTAGTCTAGGCTATGCACGCTGGAAAACACATACTGACTTCCTTCTCTGGGCCAACTCAGCACTCCTTCCCATGTACAATCCCAGGATTACTATGGATGAGGACTCCAAATAACAGAGAATTGATACTGATAATCTGAATGTAGATCATCCCTTCAAAGTAATCAAGGGAAATTAATTTGAAGATACTAAAATGTAAACTTTAACACAGTATTAAAACTTGAAAACAAAAAAACAAGAAAGTAAACGTGATCCAATATAAAATTATCTTTTATGTGTATGTATTCTTCAACCAAAGACTTGAGTAAACTATCACTTAGAGAGAAAACATGTCTATTTTCAAGGATAAAATGAAATGCTTAATGAATTAACTGGGGTTTATTTCATATTTCCCAACTTTTTAATTCTTTCTATTTCATCACTTCATTGTGTGTACGAAACTTTATAAAGTGGACACAGTAGCTTATTTTAAATATTTGAATTGCTTTGTTACAATATGAAAACATTACTTTCAGAGATGCTATCAAATGACCTTGATGACCTATACAACATTCATTATAGACTGGTAAACATTTGTGAAAATCCTTGCTGTGATGATTGATTGCTTTTTTCCCTGCTTCAGTTACCTCAAACTAAATTGCCTGTCATTAAAATGATGACTTCTGTCAATGTAGTTTCTTAATCCTTCCTCAATCCTTTCTAGCAATGACAATCTTAGAATAATATATTGTAAGTCTTTATGGATCAATAATGCTCAGTATAAAACACTGCAATCTACCACCAAGATTTTTATCCCCCTATTTACAATGATGTCTGACAAACTAACTAACAGTAGAATTTCTAAGGAAAAAAAAGAGACATCTAACAAACAAGCCAAATACAATACTATAAACAGCATATGCCAATCTAAACAAGTTAAGAATTTTGAGTGAAGTTCAATGTGAGCAAAATGCTTTTATCCTAAAGTAGTTAATGACTGAGATGTCATTTGCAGACTACTCAAGAAAAAAATTATTCAGGCCCTTACTTAGACATTTTGAAATGATTTATGAGAGGTTATTTATGTGAAAAGGCTTCTCCACAATGTCAGAAACAGAAAGCTTCCACTTAAAAACCATAAAAGACAAGACTACATGCATACTCTGGTTAAATTTTTTCCATAGGCAATTAGAAAAAATGTTTTTAATTTATCTATATTTAGATTGTACCTTGAATATCTTCATATGGAAATTAGCTTCTAACTGCCTCTAAACACAATTTAAATGTTTTCATTTAAACTAAGAATTACTTAAAATAAATGCCATTGTATCAATGAAAACAGAGGCATGACACTGCTTTGTAATTGACAGTACCTCTTCTATATAATGAGTTATATTAACTATGTCTTCTCTAAATCTCCATGTATATTATCACTTATTTAACTCAAATAACCTGAAATCTGTGACAGTGCTTAACTGGAGGGGCGAAGTTTCAACAAGCCAGCAGTTCAGAATACTTTTCCTCCTAAGCTACTTAATCACAGGGTAAGAATAAACAACTTATACTTACTATTGGACAATTTGAAAAAAATATCAGATTTTATTGGATTTAGAGAATTAACTCTACATGAAATATCACCTTAAACTTTCAGGGTGGGGGAAGTAGGGAATATAAACTCCATGCATGCTTTGTTAAGAAACCACTGTTGGAATTAAAATTGAAGAAGTAAAAAAGGTAAAAGGAAAACACAGAAATCAGGAAACAGGGGTCTAACAGAAAAGAGACAAAAGAAATCTAAACTGAAGCAGGGCTTAGGACTCCAGGAGCAACGAAACACACAGACACACCCACGCTTTATGTTATTAGCGTCATCATACTGAAAATAGTTTATAGTTCTGTCAGAATTCAGTGTAAGAACTAGTAACTGGTACAAAGAAAACCAAGCAAATGGGGGGGAAGTTAGTAGCTCAAAAAAATTTACACAAGGGAACAAAGTGAACATATATTACATTATATAGTACTTTACAGTACAACATATAGCACATTATATAGCTTTGTTGTAAATGTTCACATAGTCATAATAGTATGATATAAATATAATGGAAGGGGAGAAAAGAAAAAAAGGAAAGCAGAATACGGCCAGAGGAAAGAAGGGAAATATGCTAAATAATAATAATAAGCTAAATATTTTTAATAATTTTCATAGTAGAAAGACACTATGTAATTAAAACTGCAAAGACAGAAAACAGTAGTATGAATTTCAGGATACAGAGGTAAATAAAAAGGAGAAATAAAAACAAAATATTGAAAGCAGTTATCTCTGTGCATCTAAGGAATGAAAAGGGAGCTGCCCACTTTTCACTCTAAGCCTAACATATTTTGACTTTTTAAACTATGTACACTGAGTTTTCTGAAATTTTTTAAATTATTGAATGAAGTGGAACCACATGAATCAACACTGACAAAATAACAAAAGGGATATTGGGGGGAGAAAAGAAAATTGCAAACTACTGATAATCATTTATAACAAGTTTAAAAACAGAAACCCAAAACAGAGAGGGAAGGGTATAGAATTTGTTTCAAACTGGAACTCCTCTATTAACTAGAAATGACACCACATACAAATGACTTACCAGCTCTTCACCTCCTTTTTTCAAGTGAAAAATATGGGTAACAACAGTATCTACCTGATTATGGTTAGTTCGTGAATTGAGTGAGACACTGCAGGTGAAGTGGTTGGCACATGTGTGTACTGAGCTACTGAGTCCGGTTCGACTCCGTGCGACCCCACGGGCTGCAGCCCGCCAGGCCCCTCTGCCCACGGGATTCTCCAGGCAGAACACTGCAGTGGGCTGCCATACACCCCTCCAGGGGATCTTCTCAACCCAGGGATCGAACCCAGGGCTCCTACATTGCAGGTGGACTCTACCATCTGAGCCACTAGGGAAGCCCATTTCTCTTACCTGCAAGTAAATTCCCTAAGAATTTGTACATCATTTATTTTTATCTTTTTTGTGAAAGTTACACAGAATGACAGATGTGTCTGAAGGCTTTTCCACTGAATTTTCAATTTCTGAAAGTATGTGTCTTCTACAATTCTAGTAGGAATGAGAGTTACCAAGTATTGAGCACTACAGTGAATCATGTGATAGCTGCTTTAAGAATATTATCTTGACCCTTAGGCAACTCTGTAAGGCAATTTCTGTTATCCAGATTTTTACATAAGAGACTGGAGCTTGGAGTTTAAGACTGCAGAACCAGTATTCTGACCTGGAGAATTCCATGAACAGAGGAGCCTGACAGGCTACAGTCCATAGGGTCACAAAGAGTCAGACATGACTGAGTGACTTTCACTTCACTTCACTCCAGAGAAAGGAGGGATTAAATTTTGTGGAGACACTGGCATTTTAAATATTCTCTGAAACAATGTATCTCGCAATGATGATGTATCAGTTTTACAGACAACACTTTTTCTTTGTGCTGCATAAAACAGCAATGCTCTTAGATTCAGGGAAGTACAGTAGACAAGGATGACGGGTCTGTACAGAACGGCAGCCCAAGGCACAGAACTGAAATTCTTATGGCAGGAACGCTGGCATGTCTAGTCCAGGTAGCCTGGCAGGTAGTTCTACACAAAGAGGAGTTAGGAAACAAGGGCGAAAGGGCAAACTATTCCACGAGCTTGTTTACCTGGGTCATTAGCATCCTCGTTAATTAACTATTGCTTTGTGAGACAGAGCATAAATCTCAGTATGGGATGGGGTAACTTCAGTCACACTGTTCAAAATTATCTGGCTCTTCCTGCCCCTTACATTTCCATATCAATTTTAAAGTTAGACTATTTAATGCTGTTAAAAAAAAATATTAAATGAGATTTTGATCAGACTTTTATTATTGAACTTATTAGATTTGGGAGAAAATTTCTATTCTTATACTTTTCCATTCAAAAGCACAGTATCCCACTCCATTTATTTAGCTCTTGGGTTTTTCAATGAAGTTGTATATAATTTTTTCCATAAAGGTCATACACATCTTTTGTTGGATTTAGTCCCTAGTATTTATCGTTGGGGATTTTTTTTTATTGCAAATGGCATATAAATTGTGTTCTGTAAACTGATAGACTATTTAGTAATCTCAAGCATATATGATAGTAAGATTAATGTTAATATGTTTAATCTTGCTTTTCTATATATTTCACGTATCATAATTTAAAATCTAACAAAATATTTCCAAGATACACAGAATATTAAGACTTCAAAAGTCCAAATAAAGGGTGGTAACATAGGTAATTTCATTTAAAACAAGTGAAGCACAGACTTAAACTGCTCTGGAAAGAACAGAGTATCCCAAAGCCCATATTCATGAATAATATTATAAAATGCCTATAAAATGCTGGGCTACTAAATACTAGATGAGATTCATTTCTGCAGCCTTGAAATAAATGACAGGAGTGGTAGTGTGATATCAAAACAATTATTCTTGCTCACTTCAGTGATTTTATTAGAGTCAACTCTCAACTGCTCACGCCAACAGAGAGATACCCTCACACATGCAACAGAAAACAACAGATAACCAACCCAAGAAAGTTGAAAGTACACTGAACAATCAGCCTCCCCCTAAATTTATCAGTATCCAGAAAACTGGGTCATCATCTTCTCTCCTTTCCCTCCAGACACCTTCACTGACTACATGAGACAGCTGGTGGCAGAGAGCCGGCAGCAGAAATGAATTCCAGACAGTCTCCTTAAGATCTGAAATGGACTGTGCACAGACCTCTATTCTCCCAAAATTTCTCTAATGCAAGTTCTAAAATGTCTTTATTCTCTGTGTTTAAGAGTCATTACTAGAAGGAATAAAAAAGACAATTGATGAAACAAGTTTGGAACCAGCCTGCTAACTTCCAAATCTCTGTCTCTCGGGCTCCAAATCTTTAGATATTCAATTGCCTACCTGAACGTTTCCTAAGCTAGAGTCCTCTGACATCCCAGACGGCACCTGTTCACTAGAGCAGTCCTCAACTCCGGAAACCAGGTTCCCTGCATCAGTGAGTGGCGCATGCACCTGGGAATCTAAAAGTCATCTGATCTTGGGTAATCCAACAGGACCTTAGGGACCTCAACACCCCGTTAACCATCAGAACATGCTGACTGACTGCCTCAGTCTCCCCCCTTTCTGCTCGCCACCATGGCCTTCATCAGACACTTGTTATCTTTCCTCTAACTACTATAGTAAATAAGGGGTCTTTCCACATTCACCCTCCACCAGAAAACCTTTTGAAAATGCAAATAGGTACATGTTACTCTCCCATTCAAAAATTCTTTAATTCCCAACCAATGCTTACAGGATAAAACCCAACATTCTTAGCACAACATCCAAAGAGCTTTTATAGCCCGTGTTTCCAGTCAGCCACCCAGGTCCACAAGCTCCTCTTCCTAGCCCTACTCTCTAAATGCTTCCACACCTCTGCACATGGTGTTCCCTTATCCTAAATCCCTGCTTTGCTTTCTATTACCAACTGGACATATTCTTCACCTCTTCGTAGGTAAACAAAGCATCACTATGTCACAAAGGCCTCCTCTGAACCCTGAAGAAGACAGGCGCTGCTCTGAAGTTTCCTCTGAATCTGACTTATTACACAGCACACATCACACTGCATTTTAGTTCTCTACTAACGTCTTTCTCTTCCTAAATAACATTTAACCCAGACTTACAGCACAGTGCAGGATTCATCAGACACTAAAAAAACATCAGAATAAATACTATGTATTTCTATTAGCTTCTTATTAATCTGAAAATATAATTACCACTGATACTTTGAAATTAAAATACTTTTGGGTAAAAGTCTATTACATCTTACAATAAGGAATTTGCATTATAAAATGAAATACTGCCTACTAGTATGATTTATATATAAAATTGAACTATTTTCTACTAATTTTAAGTGACCTATTCATTTAAAAAGGATTAAAATTTCTCTAATCTTTAAGTATGAAAATTGTAAATCCAATAATTAAAAGCTATTTTCAAATGTGGAGATGAGCATAATTTTGTTCCCAGCAAATAATTCTGGAATATTAAAGTTTCCTCTAAGTTTTAATGTCCCTACTTGATTCTGAATATACAACCTGGAGGGAATAATTTTCAATTTACTGAACAAAAAAATATAACTTTAAAACTTTGTATTTAAACTAAATTCACACAAATGTTTAATTAAATCCCCCAAATAAATTATATTTACTAAGTCATCTTATATTTTATAACCATATGATGAAACAACATACAAAAATAAGCAGAAAGCCATCTGCAGTTAAATTATTCATTTTAAACTGTACACATTACTTAGAAACACTATTAGTAGGATCTCACTCAGAAGTAATGTATGTCAATCATTAAGAAAAATAATTCAATGCAGACACACACAATATTAAGCAAACACAGATGGTCAATTTTATACTTATTTCTAATAGAAACATTCGACCATAGAAAAAAATGATACATATCAATAATACTTTTAAAAACTTATGCAGTATGTATACTCAATGGTATCAGATTGCAAAATATACAATTCAATCAAACAGAAGATCAAATTTGTTTACTCTATTGTCTGAAATACATACATTTTATAATTCCAAGAAGTTGTAAGCTCATTTAAAATACTTTGCATTTACAATCTAAGTTAATATTAACACTACTCAGTGATTCTCATTCATAATGAATGATTTTATGAATTTTTGAGGAGAACTGTCTGATTCAGAAGCACAGATCCCAACGGATGCTTTTAACCTTCATCTTATCAAAGCCAAATGGTGAATAAAAATCAGTAATTGAAGAAATCAGACTTAACTATAACATTGTATATGTGTATAAAAAATAGTTCTTCGACATTTCCTTATGTCCCCACCAATCCTCCCTCCTCCAAAAGCAAAGCAAAGGAAATAGGAAAATCTTTACTTTCAACTTGATTGGAAGTGATGAAAAAATTCATCACATCAACAAAGATAGAAAAGTTGTAAGAACAAAACATTAAATTGAAGACACTGACCGTAGTCACCCTATGATAAAAAAAAAAAAGCCTAAGCTAATCTTCATTTTTTAATGTAAAAATCTACCTAAAAAGACCAAGTGCCAATTTCTTCTTGTATTTCCAAACAATATTTCTCTATATCTCCATTATGGTTCATAGTTAAGAGTGTTTTTACGATAACATAATAAAGCAACAACACTAATAAAAAATTAAACAGTTATTTATACACATGTGCATATTCTCCAAAGTCTTAAGTGTAAGGTTACTAAACTTAACACAATTCAATTCTCAATTAAGAAATTCTCAAATGAAATGGTTTACATATATTCAAAGAAAGACTTTAGTTATAAAATGTGGTATTTTATTGCAGAAAAAAATAGATCTTTAAGAACTATGCTTCAAATTCGTGTACTTTCTCAATTTAACATATATTATCTAACCAGCTTGTTTCATTTTTAAAGTATAAACTGTCAGCATTTAGTAAGCTTACCACGTATCGGGAGCTGTCCTAAGCATATTACACATACAGACATTTATTTAGTGGTTGAGAAATTAAATAGATTACTCCAGGGGACAAAGTAGAAGAGCTGGGATTTGAACACAGGCAGTCTTATTCCAGAATCCATACTCTTTACTATAAATTTATAGCCTCTTCTGAGCCAAGGTCTATACCTGGGACTTGCAACTCAAAGTTCACACAAACAAACAAAACACACAGTCACTGCTTTTAAAGAGTTCATAACTATACACACATAAACCAGTAACTTTTCTAGTGATGACAGACTTCTAGCAATATGATCCAGTTGCTTGAAGAGCTCAAATTGGTGTAACTAATTCTTAAAGTGGCTCAGATCATGAGCTCCTTATTGCAAAATTCAGGTTTAAAGTGAAGAAAGTAAGAACCAACCACTAGGCCATTCAGGTGTGACCTAAATCAAATCCTGTATGATTATACAGAAGTGACAAATAGATTCAAGGGATGAGATCTGGTAGACAGAGCACCTGAAGAACTATGGATGGAGGTCCATAACTGTGCAAGAGACAGTGACCAAACCCTCCCAAAGAAAAAGAAATGCAAGAGCGCAAAGTGGATGCCTGGGAGGCCTTACAAATAACTGAGAAAAGAAGAGAAGTGAAAGGCAAAGGAGAAAGGCAAAGACATACCCAACCAGGTGCAGAGTCTGAGAGAACATGAAGGAGAGATAAGAGAGCCTTCTACTGAACAATACAAAGAAATAGGGGAAAAAATTTAAAACTAGAGGGAAAGACTAAAGATCTCTTCAAGAAAATTGGAGACGTCATGAGAACATTTCATCCAAAGATGGGCACGACAAAGCCTAGAAACAGCGAGGACCTAACAGCAGGAGGAGAGAGTAAGAGGAGGTGGCAAGAACGCAGGAGAACTGTACAAAAAAGATCTTCACGACCCAGATACCCACGATGGTGTGATCCCTCACCTAGAGCCGGACATCCGGGACTGCCAAGTCAAGGGGGCCTTAGGAAGAATCACTACAAACAAAGTTAGCGGAGATGATGGAATTCCAGCTGAGCTATTTCAGATCCTAAAAGAGGACGCTGGGAAAGTGCTGTATTCATTATGCCAGCAAATTTGGAAAACTGAGCAGTGGCCACAGGACTAGAAAAGGTCAATCCTCATCCAAATTCCCAAAAAGGGCAGTACTAAAGAATATTCAAACCACCGGACAATTGCACTCATCTCCCATGCTAGTAAGGTCATGCTCAAAATTCTCCAAGCCAGGCTTCAACAATACTTGAACTGTGAACTTCCAGATGTACAAAGGATTTAAAAAGACAGGAACCAGAGATCAAACTGCCATCTGTCAGACCACAGAAAAAGCAAAGGAATTTCAGAAAACCATCTACTTCTGCTTCACTGACTACGCCAAAGCCTTCACTTGTGTGGATCACAACAAACTGTGGAAAGTTCTTAAAGAGATGGGAATCCAAACCACCTTACCTGTCTCCTGAGAAACCTGTATGCAGGTCAGGAAGAAATAGTTAGAACTAGGCATGGAACGATGGACTGGTTCAATATTGGGAGTAAAGTACATCAAGGCTGTATGTTGTCACCCTGCTTATTTAACTTATATGCAGAGTACATCATGCGAAGTGCCGGGCTGGATGGACTCCAAGCTGGAATCAAGACTGCCAGAAGAAATATCAACAATCTCAGATGCACAGAGGATAACAATCTAATGGCAGAAAGTGAAAAGGAACTAAAGAAAAAGGTGGCTTTAAAACCCAACATTCAAAAAAAAATAAGATCATGGAATCCAGTTCCATCACTTCATGGAAAACAGATGGGGAAAAAGCGGAAACAATGGCAGCTTTATTTTCTTGGGCTCCAAAATCACTGTGGATCGTGACTGCAGCCATGAAATTAAAAGACGCTTGCTCCTTGAAAGAAAAGCTATGACAAACCTAGACAGCGTATTAAAAAGCAGAGGTATCACTTTGCCAACAGAAATTCATATAGTCAAAATCTATGGTTTTTCCAGTAGTCATGTATGGATGTGAGAGTTGGACTATAAAGAAAGCTGAGCGCCGAAGAATTGATGCTTTTGAACTGTAGTGTTGGAGGAGACTCATGAGAGTCCCCTGGACTGCAATTAGAACAAACCTACAGGAAATCAACCCTGAATATTCACTGGAATATTCATTGGAAGGACTGATGTTGAAGCTGAAGCTCCAATACTTTGGCCACCTGATGCAAAGACCTACCTCATTGGGAAAAAACCCTGATGCAAGGAAAGACTGAGGGCAGGAGGAGAAGCGGGCAACAGAGGATGAGATGGTTGGATGGCATCACCGACTCGATGGACATGGGTTTGAGCAAACTTCAGGAGACAGCGGAGGACAGGAAAGCCTGGTGTGCTGCAGTCCATGGGGTTGCAAAGAGTTTGACACAACTTGGTGACTGAACAAGAACAACAAAGTGACTCTTCACAAAGCAGGTGACATGTGGTTTCAAAGGGTGGGGATGCTAAGGGGAAACTCTAGAAAGCTACATTAGAAACAAATGCTAAGGTCCCAGTGAATGCTGTTCCATTAGGGTCAACTGTGTAAGCAACTGAGCGTGAAAGAAGGCTGTTTACTCTGTCCAGCCAAGTGTTTCAGTTTAAAAAGAAAAAAGCAAAAATAGTCTTCAATGTTACTGAAGACAGGTGGAAAAGAAAAGGGACAGAAGACAATGACATTAGTTAGAAACCTTCCAGAGTATATTTTCAGAAAGAAAATATACAAACAGAAGAAGGAATGAAGAGTCACTTTCAAAATAGAGAAACTGAATTTGATGGGAAAGATAAGAGATAAGATCAAGTCTGAAATTTCTACACTGAAAGACTTACAAGTGGCAACATTAAATGGATACAGGAAAAAAGCAACAGAAATTGAAGGGTATTGGGGTATATAATTCATGATTTCAAACAATATAGCTGACACTACAAGTCTTGATTTTCATGTTTTAAAAAATGAGCTGCTTTCTGTTACCATATATGACATACTAATGCAAGTTCCTGAAACTTGTTTCCTTTGACCCTTATTTATACCATTTTCTTGCTATGAATACATCTAGTACTAAGTATGGAATAATTTCTTCTTACAAAGTATGACCTAAAATAAAAAGATCAACCTCCCTAAAGCCCACCAGCGCTGATCTGTTTGCTGTGCATCATAATGCATGAAGGTAAGACTCTGATACAGCTGTGCGCCCACTCTGATGTCAGCAGCAGCAGAAGCACCCCGCTGCCTCCATACCTAGTCTAAATGAAAATATATTTTTAATACCTTTGAGTATCAAATGCCACTTTGGACATTTTCTGCTTTGATCTGAATAATACTTTATTTTCTTAATTTTGTATTAATATATATTAAAATTAACATTAATAACTATTAAAATCAATTCTTAATTTTGTATTAATATATATTAAAATTAACATTAATAACTATTAAAATCAATTTGCTTTATTAATGTATATTAGTTATAAGCATCCATTTCAAATGAAATAAAACATTCAATCGTCTAAATTATAAAAGATATAAAACTGAAATAAAATTAGTAATTGCTGTTTTCAATACAAGAATTCATTGTTTTTAAACTTCAACTTGTTATTAAATAAGAAAAACAATTAAAAGATGATTTCATTTTCTTAAAAATTAACACAGAGGTACATGCCCAGTCATGTCTGACTCTCTGCCAGGCTCCTCTTTTGAGGGGATTTTTCAGGCAACAACACTGGAGTGGGCTGCCATATCCTCCTCCTGGGGATCGTCCTGACCCAGGGATCAAACCCTGGTCTCCTGTAGATTCTTTACCACTGAACCACCTGGGAAGCCAAGACATAGGTAATAACATAGGAATTGTCTAACTGACTTTCTCATTATAATTTCCACATGAGGCACATAAAATAATCATCTTAAAAAAACTTAAAAAAACTTCATAAATAAACCCAGCCCTGAGACCACTCACTTCCTTAAAAAAAGGTAGCTTTCTAATTCAGTGGCAAAGAGCAAAGAGATGAAAACTTAAATAGTAAAGGTGGCAAAGGTGCATTATTTTACAATCTATAATAAGGCATTCTGGTGAATTTCATGAATATAACTTTAAGACATAAACCTATACTATGACAGCATTATATAATACATAAGACATCAGCAGTTAAGGAATGCAATCCTTCGATTAAAACAAAAACATTTTTGCTGAATTCACAAATTAAAATACATTAGTTTGACCAACAGGTGGTGCTCAATCTCCATTTATAAAGAGAATAAATGTTCCCCAAAGCATTTCCAAATGGGCTTCCCTGGTGGCTCAAATAGTAAAGAATCCAACACAATGAAATGAGTTTAAGACTACGTGGCCATTTTAAAACTCAAACGTCAAAAAATCCAGTGCATAAACTTTATTTTAAATGTTGTACTGAGCAGAAGAAAATTACTTTGGTTACACTGCAAAAGAATTTTTAAAACTGATACTGATTGCCATTCATCCATAGAAGACTTTGTTAAAAGTTTTTTAAACGTTGCTGGAACATTTCTTTTAAAAAGCAACTTTCAATACTGCAAAATTTTACACAACACAGAAATAAACTTTTAAAATTTAGCCAGTATTCATGATAAATTAAGACATAACTAAAGTCATTTTATACTAGCTTAAATCAAGCTTTAGAATTCTTATTAAGTATAATGCTTATATTCTATCCTTTTCTAGAAAGTTTTTAAAACTAACAAAAAACTAAGATATTTGGCTAAAATAGAATCAGCCTATTTTTTAAAATCCAGGTTTCTATACAGCATTATATTCTTTATTTGTAAAAACAGCTTAAGACTCAATTTTCTGGCAGATTCTAAATGTAAGCTATTCTCACCAAAAGAAATATTGTTACTTCTTATTTGAACCATGATGAAACAATTTCACTTTTGCAATACCTCAAATGCCCAAGTGGGGCTTATACAAATTTAATTTATGTTACATAACTAAATTTCTTTTCTTCTTTGGGAGAAAGAAACACAAAGTACTATACAAATTGTGCAATAATATAGCATATGTGATAGAAAACGCCCTAAGTTTAACCTATTCATGTAATAGTCTTCTTGCTTCTTAATACAAAGGTAGGAAAAGGCATATGGCATTTGGTTTCTAAATGTCAAAAAAAAAAAAAAAAAAGAATAGATGACAATAAGAAAAATTACTTTTTGTATAAACTGCATTAAAAAAAGGAGGGGGTGTGGCTACTCTACTAGTGAAAGGGAGTGCAATAAAGCAGGATAAAAATGGGTTTAAGCTAAAATCTAAACAAAACAATTTCAAGAGGCTTATAAAAAAGTTTTATTGGGAACACCTAAAGCCATAAGTTTTGCATTACAAAAATTAAATGCCACTGGTTACTAACCCAATCATGTTAAGAAGACATCAACTTAAATTCAGTCTGAGGTATGGGAAACAATGTAATCATAGAACATATACATTTTTAAAACAGCAATGATCAACATAAAATACACTATGTTCCTTGATAACATACTATCTTCCTCATACAGAAATTTAAAGTGTCAGAAGTCTTATTCTACATTCATTCTTTAACTTTTAGACAGGTTTATTTATTCACTACTATTAACCACTAATTAAAAGTCTAATTTAGTTCTTACATGTTTTCAAAATGAAGTAAGAATTTAAAACTGAATACTTTGGTATTTAAAACACATATATTTATTCTTGCAGTTTGTAAAATGACAATCTCTTTTTCCATATCCACAATGAAATTGTGGCTCACTGATATAAAAATTAACGTTTTATATAGTGCCAGTGCTTCATTAAAATACAAATATACCATATTTTCGTCAACTAAGTGCCAATACTGAAACCTAATTTTTACATGAATATACATCTGAAACAGTAACCCCAACTTTATGTTGCTATTCTAAAACAGTCTGATGTATTTTAACAGTTTTTTAAATTCTCTAAGTGTTAAAGCCACTTAGACAAGATTTCACCAAAATCTTATTTTTCTTTTAAACTGATGGCAGAGTTGGCTGTATCTTTCTGACATACAGACTAAATTCCCAATTTACAGCTACATAATTTAAAGCTCCGTAAGCAAATCCATCATTTCTACTTCCCTTGTAAAGGTGAGGTTCTTACCCTCTGCCAAAGACACCATTAAGGTATACTTTGTGCATAAACAAAAATGTTTCAAATTGGTTTTCTTCATATGTATACAAGCAGGTTTACATAACAGAGATATGCACTAGAAAACAAAGACATACCTAATTTTTAGAGTCAGAAAAATGTTTAAGTAACAATATAAACATTACTGGAAAAGGAAGTAAAACCAGCAGGTGGGCTCATCTCTAGATAACCCTTCCTTTGAAGATAAACATTCCCTACAGTACACTTACTGGGTTTTACTTTTAATAGATAAAATGAATATCTATACTTTGAAATGCAAAAAAATATCAGAATTAAACTTTAAGGCCAAGTCTGCCCCTGTTCATGACTGGCTGCTTGTCCAGGAAGACCTGGGTCCCTAGGTATGTTATCCGCTCTGCAGGAGCTGATTGCAGCAGTGCATGTGAAATTCGGAAGAATCCAGGAGGAACTAAATAGCGTGGAACACAATAACACGATAAAATGTCAGTCGAGAATCTGAAAAAAAGGGTAGATGTCATGGAAAAATCATTAGATATTTCTTCCCAGAACATCTGAAGTGATGGGTAAATGAACCTAAACGTCCAAATTTACCCCCTACATTTAAAGTTTCATAAAATGAATTTCTTAAAGCTCAAAAGGAATGTGTCCATTCTCACAAAGAATTCTGATTACAGTTTTGAGTTAGTATAATTTTTAAAGTAGAATTTAAAATTTTTAAAGTAGAATTTTTAAAGCCACAAAGAGATGTATCAGTGTCTCGTTTTTAATTTTTAAAATACATTTTAAATGACTCATTGGTTGAGCTACTGTTTAAAATAAATGATTTAGTGTTTAGATCTCTGATTCAAAAAACTTCTAGGGACTTAAATAAGTTTCAAAAGTTTCACTCAATTGATACAATTCTTTCTATTTGATGAAAAAAATTACAGTAAATTAAATTTCAATTCATTTGAAAATAAAAACATATTCCAATCTAAAATGAAGGATTCTTTATAAAAAGACATACTCTCTTTACCCTGCTTGTTCAATGCCCCAATTTAGAGACAAGAAGATTCATGATTTTGTTTTCATGAACAACTTTGGAACTGTATAACAAATGCTTCCAAAAAGAAAGATAATGGTTTTAATTAAATGTGTGGACCAAATGATCTACTGTATTATAGGGCAGTTGTTAAAAAATTAATAACTATAAAAGAGCTGTTTCTTTTATACTACTTAATTATCTCCATATGGAGTTCTTTTTTTCCCTGTAAAGTATGTTTTACAGTGCTCTATATACAGAAGAGATGTATTAATTCTATGAAGTTTTGTTTAGTTTTATTTTGCTATGGTAGAAATTTGAGAAAACCTAGAGGGCAGCTCCTAGACCTAAAAATGATTCATTAGTATAAAACAACTCACTTAGCCTCTGTTACACAAAAACAGGCAACAAAAAGAAAGGGGAAAATAAAGATGCATAGTTCTGGCTACATTTCCCTTACCTCAAATTTTTATAAAGAAGGTCTATCTGCAACTGCTTTACATATATAAGGGTAAAATTCCCCTAGTTCCAAAAAACTGATGACTCAAAATGACTTACAAAAAAAATGGTAGTTAGTAAAACAAAATGAGTATTAAAGAATATGTATATATGCTTAAATGTTCGTAGTTTAAAATATATTCTATAGCCAGATCATAGAAAGTAAAATGTATACATATACATGAACATAACAAAAAGTAATCAATCTACTAAGGTTTTTTTCCTTTGAAATGAAATTGATTCCTGGAGTAACCACTATAGCATTTTAATTTTAGCTCTTTACTGCATTTTTGTCTACTGATTTTAAGAAAAAAAACAGATAAAACTCAGAGATCTTTGAATTCTATTCTTTCCACCAGTTATTAATTCTGTGACCTTTGGCTTTGTTGCTCAGTTTTCTATTACCCTGTCTTAAAATGGAGGGGGCACACACTTATATAGAAAAATTAAGCAATAAAAATCTATGAGGAGTTTAAGAGCTTTAAAAATTCATATTAATACAGGAAATTTTAAGAACAAAACAGTTCTTATCATGGAAAACTGTTGGCATCACTTAAATTGCAAAACAAATCTAAGCCAGCAATTTTACTAAATTTCTTTTAGCACACAATTACTGCAGCTTGTCCATGCTGCAAAATTCTTACATCTTTCATATGCAGCACTTTAAGTTACAATTCCAACAGGCAGAAATTTAAACACTGTATTAACTAACTACTATGTGAATGCAATGGAAATTAGTTGTAGTAACTTTTGTATTTTGAGTTGCATTACCATAGATCCAACCCCAAGAAAACAGACAAATACTGGAGAAATAACACTTATTCTTGCATAAATTATAAATAATAAAACTGCATTATTCCTGGAAAATATGTATTAGGTATCAGTGTAAATGGAGTGGGTTAATAACTAAGAGACACTATTTTTCTATTTAGGAGAACCATAAAAAACTTGGGATCCAAAAATCTTTGGTACATCAGTTCTAGAAAGATAATTTCTATGGATCTACAATTATCTATCATATTCTTAAGTCTGCTAATAACAAAATCCAGGTGTTTCTCATTCTCAGTGGTAGAAACAATATTGATATAACAGGATAACTAATTTTAAGAATACCTCCTAGTAGGACAGGGAATCCAACCATTTCTCATGTCGTGATTGGAATATGACATTTCTTTGCGCCAACCCATCATAAGTCTTTCTGAAAAACATGCCACAAATTTGGACCAATCAATAAAGCAGTTGGTCAAGGCTAACTTAGCTGAAAATAAGATGTCAATGTAACTAAACAAGCACATCCCAGGAAAAACAAAAGTTTACACTAAAATAGAGACAAAGACAGGGTAATGATTATCCCTATATGACTCTAAAGTCATCAGCAGTCAAAAATACTTTCATGAACACATCAATCCATTGTTAACTGAAGAGCAATTTCTCTCAAAAAGGTGGATGGAGGATTCACCTATGGTTTATGGAATAACCATTTCAAACAAAACTCCAAAATTAAAGTTGGAAACACATACTGCTTCCTGACCTTAATCAGGCTTCTAATCTTAGAAGCCTCCCAAAATGAGTTAGCCTGAGGAAATAACCACTTTCAAATTAACCCTTCTTAAAAAGTAAATTAGCTTATCATTGTTTAGGATGAGAGAAGTGTTGAAAAAATTAAGATGCTTGCAAAATATAACTCCTACATACAAAGTCTGAAAATTTTCTTCTAACTAAACAACTGCAATTAAGATAATAATTTACCTCATCAAACCCTTAAACCCAACTGAACCATTAAGAAATGTTTTAATTTAAATGCTCTACTAAGTTTAAATAGTACTTTAAGGAATAAAATGTTGGTATTTCGTCGGGCATTTTAATACAAAAAAAGTTTTTTTTTCAGAAACTGACATGTATCTTTTACATGTACACTAACAGTTTTTTTTCTATAAGGTAACCTATGGAATTCATAGATATGTTTCATTTTTGAGAAGAATCGATGCTGAAAGACAAATTGGTGATAATTCATAGCTCAAAATAAATTTTCATTTTTAAAAAAAGTCACGTAATTACTTTAGGCCCAAAATGTCACAACTAAACACGTTACCAAGATTTGCATTCATTTTTTAAAAGACAGAATCTAATACCTAAAGCTACAAATACTACCACTGCAAGAAACCAGGTGTACATGAAATTGTACAGCTTCACCCATGACATTCAAGTACCTAGTTCGGATCCAACTAGTGGTGGCAACAACACAAAATGAAATCTTAACACTCTCCGTGAGGCTTCAGAAAGATCATGAGATTCTCTCATATACAAGAAATGCTTCAAAATACAGTCCCTTTACTAAATCGTGGCTCTAAACTACTAGGTACAGAAGTACAGCCACACACTGAACCACAACCTATGGCTAAAGACAGAGAGCAAAATGATCCCTCAGAACACACTTTCAGTACGACCTCGATTCCATCTGACTAGACCACGTCCACCACACACACTCACACACACACACACACACACTTCCCACAATCAATACCACCCATTCTTTTTTCCATATTTTGGCCTTCTAATTGAAGACTAAATGCAAAGAAAGACAAGTCAAACCGCTTTATTTCACTGTGGAAAATAACTCTGAATTTGAGAGATATGAGTTTACTCAACATAAAATATACATTTTTATTTCAACTAAAGGCTTCTCTCATTTACAATAAAGAAATTCAAAACTGTGAAGTGTTTTAACTATAGAAGCAACTTCTAAAGTTTGGTCCGGGGATTCTCTGCTTAGGGTATCTGCAATGTCAAAACTATTTGAATAATAATAATAACACATTAATTGTTATATCCATTCATTCTCTGAATATACAATGAAGTTCTTCAGAAACCCTATGACATGTGATGAGATAAGTGGATGAATGGTGGAATATATGATTATATATTCAAATTTTCTCATTTTTTATTTCAAAGGTCAACAAAACACAAACTAAAGCTCTTTACAGTCCTATATAATTTTAAGAGTGTAAACAAGAAGCCCATAAACCAAAGAGATTAAAAACCAGTGAACAGGGACTTCCCTGGTTAAGAATTCACCTTGCAATGCAAGGGACACGAGTTCAATCCCTAGTCAAGGAAGACCCCACATGCCATGGACAACTAAGGCCAGGCACCATGAGGGCAGAGCCTGTGAGCCACAGCTGCTGAGCCTGACACCCCAGAGCCTGTGCTCGG
This sequence comes from Muntiacus reevesi, assembly GCF_963930625.1. Classification (NCBI taxonomy): domain Eukaryota; kingdom Metazoa; phylum Chordata; class Mammalia; order Artiodactyla; family Cervidae; genus Muntiacus; species Muntiacus reevesi. Next base: position 282,423,975 of record NC_089249.1, read on the forward strand.
CAACAACAGAAGTACGGCAACAAGAAGGCAGAGCCGCAAAGCGCAGCGGAGCCCCGCGCTCCACAACTTAGAGAGAACGCAGGCGCAGCCGCGAAGGCCCAGCGCAGCCGGAGAAACGCGCGCGGTGACCGAGGACGGCTGGTCCCCAGGAAGACTGCTCTCATCCATGAGGAGCAGATCAGACACTGAGCTCCCTCCTCCACCTCTCTCACAGCCCCAAGACATCTATCTCCAGCCCTTTTAATTGTATTTGCGGTTTTAAACACAAAACAGTTTATCAGGAACACTAAACACTCTCTTGATATAGCTATTTTAAATAAATACAAAGCAGCCACAATTTCCACCCAAATTTATATCTATCACTTTATGCTTCTTTAATGAAATCTGTTTTTCTTCAAGTACCAGCATTCAAGAAAAACTATTTTAGTCTTAATTTGAATTATTGATTCTACTTTAGTGACTATATTTCAGTAGTGTTATCTATTTTTATTTCATTATAACTTTTAGTAGTTAAATCTAATAGGTTAATCCCACATTTATAAACTAACCAAAGAACATTATTAGCACTCATAACTGTTTTCATGAGAAACCACTTTCTAGATTCCAATCAAATTCATAAATAAACCTATGGTACACAATCACTTTTCAGTGAAGAGTTCCTCTAATTAACTGAAACTAAACTGGCAAGCACACACAAATACACGTGTTGCTCTACTTTTCCCTTTGGGTTACCAAGAATGAATAATCAATTCAAATGAACTCCAGAGGAAGGAAATCTCAACACTCATCAACACAAGAATGAAAAGACGTGGGCACCAGGAAGAGCTCTTCAGCTCCTCTCTAGGTGCTGTTTCTGCCTCACACTCAGCGTTCATTTTCTTACATCATGTCACACCCTTTATACATATACTTGATGAAAAGACAATTTCCCTACCTGTGCACAGTGAGACCTCCTGCATCTTTCTTTATAATAAAGGGAAAAAATAAAACATTGTCATTTGAAACTGATCCTCTACTGGAAGATCTACAATAGAATTTTTCTATGAAAAAAAGATCCATTTTTTCTTTTCCAATTTCTAATTCCCAAGAGAAAAACCTGATCAGTTCTTAGGTAAACTTTATAGGTTTAAACTTCCTTCTCTGAAAAATGGGGAGATAGTAATACCCACCTCAAAAGGCTGTCATAAATCAACAAGTCTTACAAGATGAGCCTGGAGAGAAACGGGGGAAAAAGAATTTTGAGCAGGAAGGAGCGTGAATGGCATGTTCTGCAAACCACACGTGGACTCAGCTAAGGCAGAGTGGGCCTGCGAGGACACAGTAGGAACAAGGCTTGCCTAGCAGAAACCAAGCCAAGAGGGGTTTTGACAACCGCCTTAGAGAGTGTGGGGTTTCTGCCCCATGTGAGAGGAAAAAACACTACGGGATTTTACCCAAACGTGAGAACACAACACAAAAACAGACTGAGAAGAAGGAGGTAGGGAAAATAATTTTAGTTCCACTGAGTTTTGGCATGCTTACTTTGAACTGAAAGTAATGGTTTATAAAGAGAAGACTAAGAATCATCAGCAGTTTCAGCATACAGGGGGCAGCTCATGTGAGAGCTCAAGCAGCTGTTAAATGGTCCTTTTCGAACTGTTTAGACCAACCTCCACAGAAACATCCATACATTTATCTGTCAACCTCTAAAACTAAAGTTTCTTAAAGCAATACTGACCTTTACTATGTAATACATCTGATAGCTTACATTCCTATTGCAAAAAACTCTCAAATTGGGTCCAATAAATTTATATCAAAACCCACTCCTAGAGGCTTCACTGACAGAATAATGATTTAAGGAACTCTTGCAGTACTCAGAGCAGACTCCTACATCCAGGAGTCACTAGATTTGAATTTTTAAGTCTTATTCGCAGCTATGTACATAGAAGAATATATGAATTTGTGTACTGTTACAGGATCCTTTTGAGTGTTAAAGTCTTTATACATTTTCATGAAAAATGTATACAGAGTATATATTTATCACTGTTTTTATTCTGTGAGCACTTAAATATTCAGAGAGAATATGCCTTCCAGTGCCTCAAGTAGACCTAAAGGTTTAATGTGTGATGCTGTGAAATGAACGAGACAGATACACTGGTGGTTAGCTGTCTGACACACATTACTCATGGATAAAGGTCTCAAAGAGGTGTTTTCACTAGGTTCAGCAATTTGCTATAACAGAGGTAGCAGAGAGCACTGGATTTTTGGTGTCACACTGCCCAGAGTCCAACCTCGGCCCTGAAATTTACTAGCTGTCGTCTCTGAGCTGCAAGTTTCCTCATCTGGAAAATGGAGATAATAACAGTACTGACTTCACAGTGTTGATGTGAGAATTAAAGGAATCAAAGGAATATACATACACTGCTTCACAGAGTGTTGGATTGAAATGTTAAGAATTATTATTATTTAACTTATCCAACTAGACTGTTACTTCTTTTAAGTGAAGGGGCTTTCACTGTGAGGTCTGTCAAGTATTTTATCATCCTGTGTATAGCAAATAAAGCTGACATTTTTTTCCATCACAGTGTCCACAGACTGCTGAGTCATAGTATTTTAAGTGCAATTTGAAATTCTTATATAAAAAAGAACTTGAACCTTCATACTCTTTTCTCTAATTATCACTTGTGAGTATATAAAAAATCCAAAACACTGACACTAGTAATTGCCCCTTACCATTTAATGACTATGCCTTTCTCAATAGCTGTCATTTTTCAGTACTTATACTTTCCCTTTTTGATAGTATACCTAAAAAGTAGTAAGTCTGGAACCACTGACTGTCAGGTCAAGTACCTCATACCTTTCAATTATCCCTGCATGTATCACTGCCTGTAACATAGTAATGTCACTGATCGCTACAGTCATGACCTCGAGCCACCAAGAAAAGGCTAATTATCTTCATACATTCTCTTTAACATGCTATTTTAGAAAGACTGCCTTTAAAAAAAGGTTTAAATTGTAATGAGTGACCTTCAGTTATCTAGTCTAAGATGTTAACTCCTTTGTAGTATAAGTAAAATCCTGTTTTACATTATAAATATCAACCTCTGATTCTGTTAAACGTATGTATTTTCATTTGCTTATAAGTGATCCTTGAATGAAAGCAACTGGCCGATATGTAGACAATAAGTTTTACTGGAAAAAATACTCTATGTAACAAACTACCTTTAATCTTGACTAATGGAGGTATCTTCTTTGTAATGAGTAGCTTCTATTGAGATATGTTGTTACAAATATCGAGGAATAAAGAAAAGACTGACCGTCATAAGGGTTCTAAGACCTCCAGTTTGCTTTAAGTTTTGTCTGTGTGTATGCAGTTTACAATAAAACTATTTAAGTAGTACATGTTATGAGAGACATAACAACAAGATGTCATTTCCTAAATATCAGTTCATCAGTGAATACTGCCTTAAAAATTCATGTTCTAAGTTCTGTTTGTTCCTGTAAATTGACAGAAACACAACGTTGTCCCCTTTCTACCCCCATATGCCTAAGGAAATTGCTACTACAACTATTTCTCACTATCTTGCTTTTCATTTTTTAATTTATATCAAGCAAACTAAGGATTGAGAAAGAACATTTGTGCCAATAGTAAAAGTAACAACAGTGATTGTAGTAGTAGTAAAAATAATAGTAACAGGAGTAGGAACAACAAATAACGGTGATTTTCATTTTCTGAGTGTCTAGAATGTATAGGTACTATGCTAAGCATGTTATACACACACACACATATTCTCAATGAAACATAAGGAAACTATTATTACCATTCTATGGTTCAGAGAGGCTTATGCAGTTTGCCCAAGATTACCTGGCTAGTAAGCAGTGGAACAGAAATTCAAACCAACTTGGCCTCTGTAACACCACATATAACCCTGACTCTTGCTAGTATATTCTGCAGTCAAAACGGATTTTGCTTTATAAAAATTGTAATAGAAATATTAATCTAATTTTGGGGGTACCTCCCTTGTGGAATATATGTAAGCAATATTCTTTAAAACTGCTTAACTCCTAAAAGAATCTAAATGAGCAATGTGGCATCTCTTGCTGCTATTTAGTAGTAACCTTTGTCCTCATTTCCTCCATCCTTTGCCCTTAATAGATGAGAAAACTATTTTGCTTTGAAAAGGAAATAAATAGATAACATTAATCTTTTGAAAATACAACTACTCATTAACTGATATTCAGGAATTAAAAGATGGAAAACAAATGGTTTAGAGCAAACACAGGGAAATGAGCACTCAGAGGTACTGTGATAAGAGTACAGGCTGACACAACCATCCACCCTGAAGTATATTCTGCCAACAGGTAGCAAATTTTTAAAAACAAATACCCCCTAGCCTCCAAATTTTCACTTTCAGAATAAATTCCTAGGATATAATTACAAAATTGAAAGAAAACAGGAGAAACTGATACAGCAATCGCTCATTACGACAGGGATGTTTATGATAATGAGAAGTAAGAAACTATTTAAATATGCAATAATAGTAATACTTACACAAAACATGGCACATCGACACAATGGATTACAAAACAGCTTTTAAAAATAACAGCACAGTCCTGTAACTACTAACAGAAAAACACCTTCGAGATAATTTGGAAAAAGATTACACAAAGCAACATTTAATATGAGCCATTTTTATATTAAAATAAATACTTATATTTGCTGCCTATATACATTAACAAGTCTAAAATGGAGTTGACCAAACTGTTACTAGTAGATCGTGTACTTGCAAAAACTCTGAAAACAAACACTTTAAGAAATACTTTTCTGTACTAAGTTCCAATCAACATGTATTATTTTCATAATAAGAAAAAGGGGCCATTTTCAAGATATTCTTCCATTTTACATCCTTTAAAAACAAAAGAAATAATCAAGATACCTATGAAGATGCATGTGCCAAGACATTCATTGAACCATACTATAAAAAGCAAAAAACAAACAACTTAAATACCAAATAAACATACCTCCCAGCCATGAAGAACTAATGTTCTACAAGACTATTTCTTGTTGTGGTATAATGTTCAAAATATATTAATCAGTGAAGCCATAAATTAAATATAACTTTCTTGGAAAATATAAATTATATTTACATAAAAAAATACTGAGAACATTCACTCAGATATAAGCAGTGATTTATTTGCCTCTGTGTTATGAATTGTGGGCAATTTGCAATTTCTGCCGTTTGTGCTTTGTGCTTTCCAAGCTTTCTTTAATGAGGATGTACTGACTCTGTAATTAAATAAATAAATAAATATAAGGATTCTTCACCTCCTACCTGTTTATATTTAAGACACCAAGTTCTATATCCAACACTTCAAATGAAAACTATTCTATTTAGAATATGTAAAACAGATGGCTAAAACTCACTAAAAAGTTTTTCTAAAATTGATAATTACTATCACAATACAAAACATCAGTCTATAAATTAAATATTTAAGATTTTTTTTTTAAAGCAGGTGAATTTCTGTGCATTAAGGGCTACTTTTAAATAATTCTGTTTGAGGAAAATTCAAGATCTTCCTGAGCATGACCAGGATTTTCTGAAACAGAATTTCCTATAGAAAATCAGTTTTACAATTGAAGGTTTCACAAAACAGGCAGTATGTGAGTGGGCTACCTTCTTTAATAGCTGCAAAAGGACTGTGAGGTTAAGAAAAAAGCATTTACCACATATCCATTTACCCTGACCCTTATATTATGACATAATCATTCCTTGACTACCCAAGTATCTCTTCATTATAAAATGTGAAAGCTATTTTTACTCTAAGAAATCATTTTTTAAAAATTCTCTGCCCCAAATTTAACTACCTTATTTCCATTTAATGATCCCATCAGGCTATCTATATTTCTAAATGTTTAATTATGTCAGAAACTGACCACTTAAACTCTATAGCTTCAAATACATAACCTAACTGTGGTTACAATATATATATAATTTGAAATATTCTAATAAATTGAAAGAATAAAATATTAATTTCCATTAGAACTTTGAGATATTTTTAAACTATTTCAAAAAACCAATTTAGAAGTGTCTACTCACAATTAACAAATTACATATGTCAGGACATTTCTTCGATTTTACTGCAGGGCCCTTCTCTAACTGCCATATTAAACAACCATCACAGAAGCATCATACTATGGAATTTAAGTGTCTTTGGTTTTAAACAAAAAGTCATGTGTGACTTACAAGCATCCCTCACTTACACATGTGCTACACAGTCCAAGGATGAAAAGTCCACAGATGATTTTCCTTCACCATCTGCTGCTGCTGGCTGAGGTTTAACCTCCCAGCTAAACCTGTCAGCAAACTTCTCCAGGTTAACTTCAGCCATGCCATATGCTGGTTCTGAATAAGGCATAATTCCAGACCAAGTCACATAATTTAAATTTAGGACTGAAGGGGGAAAGGGAGTGAGGGTAAGATAAGCAATACTGAAATCACTGCATTTCTGCCTCTGATCCCACTGGAAAAAACTTACCTACCCTTTCCTCGTGTGCTTTTTATCACTAAGTCTCTTCACGCTCTTTCTTAGGAATGCTCCAAAGAAGTCTGAGTATTCTTCCAAATATATACAAAAAATGACTTTCAGTTTCTGGGCACCCCCAAACCCACCATTAGTATCTTTCCTTGGACTGATTCCTTCCTAGGAGTCTCTTTATTCCTTTCCCAAATCCCTATTTGTTTGGTATCTGGATAAACTCATAGAAAACTTTTCAAAAAGATAAAGGACTTGCTCTGATGACAAGAAAAAATGAAGAAATGCTAATACTATTTTGTATCTTATGATTGAAGAGGAAAGAAATCCTAGTTACAAAAAGAACAGGTGGTGACAAGAGGCTAATAATGAACTGTGGAAGAAGAAGAAAAGAGATGAAGGCTCAATGCCAGGAACTGTTGAGTCTGCTCCAGTATTTCCAATGGAAGAGTTCTAGTCAGACCCTTTGGTTTTCAAACTAAAAGACCTGTTCTCTAGACCCCAATATCCACTCCTATAAACCCCAATGGCACCATGGAGCCGACATGAGAAGACAGATATGTACCCTTTGAACCACCTAAAATAAGCTAGTGCTCTAAAGATTTTTTTCCCACAGAAACATTCTTATAAAGTTTGGTTGGATCCCATTATAATATCAACATTACAGTTCATGTAAAAGGTTACCACAGACCAGATTAGAGATCCATTATATAAAACACTCCTAGAAAGAAAACGTGTTCCTAGTTCAACTCCTAAAATATATGACCTTGAAAAACCAACTCTTAAAACACTGCTCATTTGTATATCATGAACTACCTATATGTTTCTGACGCAATCAAAGCTAGTATAGCAACATTTCCATGGATAAAAGCAATTTCCTTTCTTCTTACATATATAAAAAAAATGGATCTCCTTTCTCTAAACTTAAATATCCTCAGTAGCAGATTGCCTGATTGTAGCAGTCCAAGCCATTGCTGGAAGGCAATCCAACAGTAGGATGAGAGTAATTTCACACGTATCTTCTATTTAAGCAGTCACACATGTTATGACACTGTCCAAATGCCAAAGTGTGAGCAAAGAAATTAACTTTTATAAACCTAAGTTTCAGTTGAAGAGTCCCTTAAAACTTGAGGGAAAAAAAGCCTGGTATTCTAATTCTGCATTTGTTACTTCAAAAGTACAGGTAAAGTAGTAAATGTTTATATAGCCTTTAAAATACAACCATGTAAACTTTACTACTTTGTAGAAATACAAAAGAATGACTTTTACTCCATTATTATTTGCAGATCAACCTAATTAGTCTATATAATCTACTCACAAATGTACTATTTCTTCAAAACCCTCTAATTAAAATGCTCCAAAAATGACCATTTCTAAGCTAATGCATAGTCAATTCAGTAGTTAAAACATATTCCTAATTTCACCATAATAAAGGAAGAGATTCTGAACTCTGTGCTTTTAAGTCAGACCCAAGCTACTCATATGAAGTATAACATGAATTTAAACTTAATTAATTACAAACTCCAACTGATGATTTCTGTCCTCTTTTCAAATGAAACATTTCACTTACAGCCAAATCTCAGTTACTAAAGATCTGACTGTCCAATGTGCATGCTGCTTTTATTTCTCCTTCCATCTTCCAGTTTTAGTTCTTCTTATCCGTTGAACACACGCATAAAGTCGCTAGGAAAAAGAATTAATCTATTTCAGCTTTCTGCCTGACAAACAGTCCTTCCAACAATACTGATATACACCTTCTATTCAGAGAAGCGCCTGAGATCACAACACCTCTGGAGAACGTCCTGCACGCCACTGACGTTTACTGCCCGCCCTGGGCACCTGAGTGGACACATACACTTCGGGTCTAGATAGAACCATCTGAAAATGAGAGACCAAGCATCTTCAAAATGAAGAAATTTAAGGCCACTTAAGCTGAACTGTACCTTCCACCACATAGAAGTCCATCACTGTGCTATCTGGGGAAAAATTAAAACAGAGAGACCTAATTCTGTCAGTCATTACAGCAAGGTAACAACTGAAAATATACTCTTAGGAGCAACAGTAAATTATTCTGCTCATTAACCTTTCAGTCAGAGTTGGATAGTAGCAACAGAAAGATTAAACATAGGTCAATATCAGGTTTGGTGACTGTCCTCAATTATTTATATTTATATATTACTTCCCTATTCATTACTAAGATATCATTTCACTCAACAGCCTCAATGACAAAGAAGACAACATATTCTGTAAAATATGTAGGTAAATATCACCATTTACAATTCTATACATTGCAGTTATTTAATGCCTATCAGTCTTAGTCTCAAAGCATATATGAAAACCATTTCTGAATATTCAATGTTACAGAGTTCACTTTATTTTATATAACAAAAGATTTAAATAGCAAAGGTGAAGGCAACCTGACTTAAAAATCTGAAAATAAAATTCTTAGTAATATGAGCATCAAAATATTAAAAATTAATAAATCTAATAAGCAGATTAACAATTTATTATACATAAAACAGATAAAAACAAGAATTCACTGATTAGTACAGGGAGTTATATTCAATGTCTTATAATAAAACCATAGTGGAAAATAATCTGAAAAAACAACATATATATGTGTAACTGAATCACTTAGCTGTACACCCAAAACCAATTGGTGTACAAACAAATTGTAACTCAAAATACATATTATAAATCAAATACCAAACAAAACACCATATTGTAAATCAAAACATAATCATATTGTAAATCAACTGTACTTCAATTTTTAAAATTGCTGAATCTAGGTAAAGGGTTTGTGAGATATCTGTACTACTTTTAGAACAATTTACTTTGAAATTATTTCAATATAAAACAATTTAAACACCTAAAATGAAGGCAAGAAACATCAGATATGAAACACTGTCTTTAGTACAACCAATATTTAAAAAGCAATCAACCAGCCTTAAATGCTAACATTTTCCATACTCTTCAGAATATAATACACCTTTATTTGTATTTAATCACAGATTTTGCACAGCCTGCCAGCATCAAAATGGTTTGATCAAGATTGTGTTTATAAAGACTAGATTTAAAAAAGAAAAATAATTTATTGTGAAACAGCACATTCTTAAAGATTTTCCACAGGTAAATTTCAAAAATTAGTGGAAAAAAAAAATTAGTGCAATAAGAGAAATAATTTATAATTTAGTATCCTGTTCATATAGATGGTACATGTTGTGCTCCAAATGCCATACTAATGAAATATTTACTTTAATCCTCAATTTTATTCTTAGTTTATTTCTTCTTCCACATTATAAACTTAATTAAGATTAATACAGTGTTCAATAGTTATGGTCTGTCTATACTATCTAGAAATTAAGCGTATGCACACACACACACAAAAATAGTAAAAATTAACGTTCAGATTCTGAAATTGCTACTTAAAAGAGTAATGAAATATTTAACTTCATTTCATTATTTTAAAATCACTGTAGTTCTAAAAGATAATTACTATATTTGTGTAACATTAATACGTTATAAAATGCTTAAAATCTACAATCATATTTTAGTCTCACAACATTGCAAGCCAAGTAAGATAGGTATCATAGTACTCATTTAATAGAAAAGTTTTATAACCTATTATAAAATTTAAGATCACTTACTGTCTTGTTTTCATATTTTAAAAGTTTTTCCATTTTTATTTATAACTTCATAAACAAAAAGATACTCAACAAATGCCATGTAATAAATCATCATGCTCACTATGTGAACTATTTCTAAAAATCAATCAAGGATGACAGATTAATTATTTTTGGAACTGATCAACTAACAAAGCTGTAAAAATGCAGTTTACAGAGAGTAAGGGGAAAATAATTGAAACTTAGGAAGAAAAATAACATATCAATAAGGTTACTTTATCACTGAAGTAAAAAAAAATAAACCAATTCACAAAAAGAATTCTCATGTACATTCTTCAGAATCCATCTAGAGTTATGAGATCTAGAGAAGATGACAGAGAGAAAATCAGCTTGAGTGACTTATTCTCAGTTTTACTTTTTTAAAATTCGTTGATAAAAATAGAAATATCTTAGATTGAGATAGATCAGAGAAAGAGATCATGAAGATTCTCTCATTTATAATTTAATATTTCTTTTCAATAATGAGAAAATATGTAATTTATGTATAATTTTAGTAGCACTGCTATAAATTATGTTAAATACACTAAATTTCAAAATATTTTTCTTATGTCAATGAACTGAAGGAAGGCTACAAGTTACCCCAAATGTACATAATTTTAGCTAAATCTGGTAACAGTTCTCTTTCACTATTTTTCTTCCAATTATAATACAACCAAGAGACCTTTCATATTCTCCCCAAAATATGAACCTTTAAGTAACAAAGTATCAACATATGCTTATTTAATTCAGTAACATAGTCTCATAAAGACTCAAAGAATACTCAAACACAACTTGAAATTATGCTTTCTAATATATATCATTTGGTAATTCAATTAGGATATAAATCTAATATCTTTCAAATATTTTAAAATAATATAGACTGTTTAAAAACAAATTAACATACTCTAAATCTATATAATACTTAAGATTCATAACATTAGAAAGTCATCTTTGAAACATGGAGTACATCTAATAGGTAATCATTTTTTAAACATCCTAAAATGGGTACAAAACATAACTAGAGTCTAACCGCAATGCTGCCCTGCAAACACACACACACCTTGTTGATCAGGACGTCTCAGGACATCTATTTAACAAGGGTCTTCAGCAATGTAACCTCTTTGAAAGAGGTCCACACAGATCTATCTCCAACATGATGTATTATGATCCATGAAAAATGTTACATTATGTATCCAATGAAATTCTATCCTCAAGAAAGAGTAAGACTCAGTAAAGTCCATCCCGCTTACCTGACCCTCTAAAAACTTAACAGGAGAAAAAGTCTGGTGATGTACTAGTAAATACCTGCTAGACAAATACATTTTTTTAAAAGTAAACAACAAGGAAAGAACTATAGTTGAAATGTAAAACATTTTTATATGGCAATATAAAATTTAAATTCTAATTTCTCATTAAGTAATTATCTATAACAATAAATTATTTGTCACAGATTACAAATTAAACCTAAAAAAGACACTTAATAGATGATTAATAAAACCCTATCATTCAAAATGCAAGCTCTAGTCATCACTCTGCGAGCAGACATTCAAAAGTTTATAAACGACTGCCTTTGAAAAAGAAGTGTAAAATTTTTAATATGAAAATGTCAAAACAAAAAGTAACATCTTCAAATTCAGAAGACAACACCTATTTCCTGTGTTCAATGTAATCTATTCATTATTAGACAATCACGTAGTCACTTTTAAATAGTACAATAATAGCCTAATACAATAAACAAATAATGAACTAGGGAAAAATACAGCAAAAGAGACCAAAAAACTGTATATATTGGAAATTATGTTGGTGATATTATGGAGATCAGTAGTGATTAATTCACACCAAATTATTAAACTATTAGAGACCTTGTAAGTTATAAACCCAGATAATTATATAAAATATCAGTTTTAATGTCAAGCCAATATAATTTCCTCATTAGCTTCTTTAAAAACTACTTGCTAAAGTATTTATCCATCATATTTTAAAATCTTTATAATAATAATTTCAAATTATATATAATGATCTCAATATCTAGATCTATACCATGTTTCTATCAAATTCCATCAGGTTTTACGTGGAATAGTTGGGTTGGTAAATGTTCACTTTTTTCTCATTAAATTTTCCATTATAAAGTCTTTTTCAATGTATGTAAATCTGACACATTCATTCTCCAACAATTAAACCTATGTATATTCATTTGTTAAAAATCATATTCCCAAAACCTTGGACATAACTTTTTAAAAAATCTGACACAAAGAGCACCTTTAATAATGACATTAATTTTTCTGCAACCTACTAAAGAACATACCATAACTATTTTGGTATAAAAATTAAAATGGTATGCTGAAGGTTAACCACCTCAAGCACAGTAAGAAAATATTTCCACACATCTTAACATGACAGATTCATGAAAAAAATTATACAAGTAGGTACATACTGCTTACACTCACATTAAAAATATTATTCCAAAACAAAATGATTAAACTTATATTCCAAGATCTACTCAAAATGTCAGTTGTCAATCAAGTGACAGTATTGTTCAATGTAAAAGTAACAAGAATCTTACAAATATACATAAACAAATATGGATATTTGTATATCCATAAACAAACATGGATATTTAAATGCAAAGGCATTTAATGTATGTATCTTTATCTGCAGATAATCACATAAGGCTTGTTTTTATTGATAGTATATTTGCCAAATGAAAGCAAATAAGATCACTAAGTAACTATAAAATTCAATACATGCTTCTTGCCCAAAATGACTTCTATGAAACAGTTCATAAAACAATTCAATGTCTGTACATACAATAAAATAACAGACTAAGAGATAGATATAAAAACTGTAAACATTCTTCCTAACAAATGAATGTTAGATTCCCTAATAAGAGGAAAAAAACCCATGCACAAAACAAAAAGATATCCAGTATTCTTAATTATTTTAGAGCTATATCCAATATGCTGCTGCTGCTGAGTCGCTTCAGTCGTGTCCGACTCTGTGTGACCCCACAGACGGCAGCCCACCAGGCTCCCCCGTCCCTGGGATTCCCCAGGCAAGGACACTGGAGTGGGCTGCCATTGCCTTCTCCAGTGCACGCATGCATGCTAAGTCACTTCAGTCGTGTCCGACTATATCATACTCAAAAACAGATTACAACATCCAGTAACAATGCACTATGAGCAGGTTTACACCCTTTCTATGGCTTTGCTAAACAGCAGGTAGGATGTACAGATATCAAGCAAAAATATTTACCGACTTCCTATTACTTTCTTAATATATTTGCAATTATGTATTAATATATTTGTGGTATGTGCTATATGTTAATATATTTGCAATTATTTCTATTTCAATTTTTAAACAGGTCCCATATAATCCAATATTGCTAAAAGAATAAATGCATACCGAAAAAAATGTTCTTCAATAACCAACATGCAAAATGACATGGAATTTTATGCAAGAACTGGAAATTAGTTTTAAAGATGGATAGCACTTGATATCTTTTACTATTTGTATATAATTCTTAAAAGATTATTTTCATTCTTCTTCACCAAAACTGTGCTTAATTAAGCTTTTCTGGCAGTGGATGCAAACAGAAATAGAAAAAAGAGCAGTCTAATTTCATAGGTCTGAGAGACTTCCAGTGCAAAGAATCACTAGCAACAAGACAGGGATACAACGTGACTGCTCTCAAACAGTGAGACATTTAACATTCCCATCTATGGCATTTAAAGTGGTAAGCCAAACAAGTGATGGTTACAAAAACAGTTGTCTAACATCCATTACCTTTATGATAAGACAACTGTAATTAATAATTTAAAAGTTCTTTTAGCTTTACAGCTATAAAACTCAACAGTGGAAATTATATATTCATTTAAAAAACAAATTACAGCAAATCCCAAAATCAAGGCCAAACACAAGCATGCCTGATTTGACACAGCTGGAACATTCTGCTGTCTACTCCCCCTGAAAGACACAAGGTTGGGAGGAACAGAGCTGCCTTCCAACAGTTTTATTCTACACATACAGATAACAAAAGAAACACTTTCAAAAAAGGCATTCCACTTAGTTTTCTTCCATGTAACAGTATTAAATTTATATAACCCATCTAATTCTTGAAAGGGACCATTCTAAGTGCAGAACAAGCAGAATTATCAACATAAAAAAAGAAGAAAATTCCCATAAAGACATTTTTAAAACAGAAGATGTACTGGATATTTAAATTATCAGTTTGGCATTAAACCTACAGTGGAACAAAAACTAAGCATCATATTTCCTGGATTAAAGCAGTCCTGTTTTTGTCAGGACAAGCAACTACCATTAGGGGGAAGTTATATTTAATGAATGCTAGCTGTGTACTGCCATACAGAAAGTGTTAACAAATGAGAAAACTTGAATTACTAAAATTTTTCAACAGAATTTATTTCATAAGACATTTGAAATCATATCAAGATTTTGACATTTTCTTATCAGTATTGCTATTTCCTAAATATTTTTAAATATTTTATTTTTAAATAAATGCAAACTAATACTGAAAATAATTACTATTACCACCCCTAAAAATTATATATTTTAAATAAAAATCAATACTCTAAAAGTAAAAAAACTAGAATAATTGCCTCTAAAACCTAGGCTAACTACTACCAAAAAGTGAGCAGCAATATTTTTTCTCAAACATCTGTATCTGAAATGTGTGCAATGAAAAATAAGTCTATCAAGTATAACCTAAAATTGTGTCCTAAGGTCCAAAAGTGATCTGTTGGCCTTGAGTATTATTTATCCACCATGAAAAATTACTCAATTTTGATATCCCTAATTAAAAAAAAAAACTACTTTCTTTAAAAAATTTCATTCCGTCACCTTAAAAGAACATTTTCTACGATGACAGTGAGACCCGCTGCTCACTGCCTTTGAGCGCATCCCACCTCTCCACCTTCGACACCCCTGCTCTTTCTCCTCGAGTCTGCTCCTCTCCTTACCTTCTCTTTCACGCCCTGGCTTGTTTTTGTCTTCTCACATGGCACTCTTTTCTTTAAGCCAGCATCATACGAAGCCAAAGTGGCTTATGTCCCCAGGTCGGAGACAGCTATAAAAAATAAACCCTTACTATTTTTAAGGGGAGGAAAATAAGCTAGTTATCATCTGCGACAGCATGAGGGGATTTTAACCCACCAGACAAGCCTGTCCAATAAAACTCAGACCTGAAGCAAGTGATTAGAACTTCTCATGCACACACACAGAGTTCTTGGAAAGCATCCAAAAATTTTTTTTCATTTCTTCTCCCTTGTCGAGGAAAAAAAGGACTAAAAAAATAATTGGACTATAATAATTCAATCACATTTACAAGTCTATTGAACACAAAAATGCTTTCAACAAAATCTTTATAAGCTAGGACTTTAAACATTTTGACAATTTTTTATTAAACACTGACATCTGAGAGAAGCCAAAACTGTTTTCTGCTTCTCACAATTTCTGCTTGAACTAATGGAGGGTCAATTACTAAATATGTACTTTCCAGCTTATTCTAGAATGAAAATCCAACATTTTGCATTAAAAATAAACAGCTAAAGTAATTCCATAATCCTTTGAAACTTTGATTTTCAACATATTATATTTGATTAGGTTATTTTCAAAAAAAATTTTTTTTAAAAAAGATTAGCTTTGCAACAACTTAACAGATAATGCTGATTTTAATTTCAGAACAATCATACAAACTCATTTAAAGAAAAAGCACAAGTTTAACCCCTATTTATGCAAACAAAGCTTTATGACAAAAATCTAAATTTAAATTATCACCAATTGGTTCACTTAGCAAGGGTGTCATAATAGTATGTATTCAGTGATATTTAATGAGCGTAATTTTCATGTTGCCTAACAGCTGTTGCTAATAAATATAATATTATTACTACTACTTATGTGGCATGTATGCACTTATTGCAATATGTCAAATCTATAGCAATACTCACATTTAAAATCTTTAATTACTGAATATATTACCAATAAGGCCCAAATTGAAAAAAAATAATGTTGAAATGACTATGGCTAGAGATATATTCAGGACTTTATAATATTTATTCTGCTTCTTCTTTGAGGATACAAGAGCAAAGAAGGATGCTTCTTCCCAAATGCTGACCAAATTTAAATGCATGTCTTTTATTAATGCAGATTTGAAAGAATGGTCACACTCTTTCCACACTTTCTTTACATATGAAGTGGCCTCTAACTTACACAAATGCAGACTGGTATTGAATGCTATTATACAAGACTATATCTGCATCCTATTGTCCTGAAAATGTTTCAGTGTCTCTCCCACACACTAGGTTGTACAATTTAAGTGGTTGATGATAGTCCAGTCCATTCAGAAAGTACTTCTGCCTTTCTAACTGTAACCGAAGATTCAGAGGCCAAAAGGGGGAGGTGGGAGACTAACGCAGACAAAAAAAAAAAATCTTTAAAAAATAAAACTTTTGCATGGCATAAGTGCTATAGGCAAAGGCTAAAGCAAAATGACAAAATGGGGAAAA
This sequence comes from Muntiacus reevesi, assembly GCF_963930625.1. NCBI lineage: Eukaryota > Metazoa > Chordata > Mammalia > Artiodactyla > Cervidae > Muntiacus > Muntiacus reevesi. Next base: position 282,440,671 of record NC_089249.1, read on the forward strand.
AAAAAAAAAAAAAGAAAACCATTTAGAACTCCTACAAGGAATTAATAACATATATTACAAGTGCTCCAGGAACACAGGAGAGAAAGATCTGCAACTTAGTGGCAAAATAACCCAATGATGAATAATCACAAAGAAATCCAAATGGCTTTTTAAACATATGAAAAGCTGCCCAATCAGACTCATAAAGGGATAAATACAAATTAAAACTAACTCAGATACCATTTCTTGCCTATCAAAAACAGCAAAAATCGAGCAGATTGACAATACACTACTAGCAAGGCTGTGGGAAATGATCACTCTCAATACATACCCACTGCTTACATGAACGCAAAATGATTCAGCCCCTAAGGAGGGGAATCTGGGAATATCTACCAATATCATAGGTCTTGTACCCACTGCACTAGCAATCTTACTCTGATAATGTCTCCTACAAATAAACTTATACAAAATTATAAATGTATAACTGACCTAATAATTCTTGTACTAGCAAAAGAGTTGGCACAAATTAGGTACATACATGAATGAATGTATTATGCTACTTCCAAAAAATTAACTGCTGTATCACAGTTACAGAAGAGAGAAAAAAACAATGAAAGCAATCTTATGGAAGAGATAATCGTATTATGAGAGATCTATGAAACGAAAAAAATAAAAGTTCAGTATATATACTAATTTAACTTTTGTATAAATAGCATGCCATTCTTCATGTAAGTACTATCTATTTTTTATTTAAGAAAAAATATAAAAATATATTATTCTATTTTCTTATATTTTCATTAAAAACACAGGTTACATATTGGGAGCAAGGGAGAGGATGGAAATGAATAGAAGCAAGATTTCTTGGTATGTTATTTTTGATCCAGTAATTTCTCCAAAAATTAAAATCAAAATGGCTGACCTGCCAAATATTAGTGGCAAAAAGTACTACGTTAGCTCTCTTAAATCATTTGTAAAATGCCATCAATTATTTAATAGATGTTCCCAAACAGAATGATACGATCACAAGAGCCATATAAACACCTGTTAAGTCATTAAATATATTATTGAGGTGCTTACTGGAATAGAAGACCAAGTTTAAAACTTTAATGCCAATAAGCTTGGTAAGTTTACATCTAGAAGCAGTATACTGTGAACGTTGGTTGTAACCAATACTGTCCAATAAAAACTTGGGCATACCACAGATAATATCATATTCAAGAGTGAAATGAGTATATATAAAAGCTTTTCTATGAAGTTCAGGAACCAGGCAAAGATGTCCATTTTTTGCCACTTCTATTTAATATAGTACTAGAAGTCAGTCAGAGCAATTTAGCAAGAAAAAGAAATTAAAAGTAACCAAATTAGAAAGAAACAAAATTATCTCTGTAGAGTATAAGACCTTATACATAGAAACCCCTAATATTAAACTAAAAAATAATCTATTAGAATAATTAATTCAGTATAGCAGAGATGCACAAAATCAAAACCAAAAAAAAAAATCAGTTTTATTTCTCTAGGCTAATAATGAAAAATCTGAGAAGGAAATTAAGAAAATAACTCTAATAGAAACAAATGGAAAATATTTAGAAATAAAGTTAACCAAGGGGTCTTAAGAATTGTATACTGAAAACTACAAAACACTGCTTAAAGAATTAAAGTTGACACAAATAAATGAAAAGACACCCTGTGTTCACAGACTGGAATACTTAAAATGTCAATACTACTCAAAGGGACATATATAGGTTTAATCAAAATCCCTACATCATTTTTTGCAGAAACAGAAAAATCTATCCTAAAATGTACATGAAATTTCAAGGAACCCCAAACAGCCAAAGCAATTTTGAAAAAGAACAAAGTTGGAGCTTTCACACATCTTGATTCAAAAAAATTATTATAAAGCTACAGTAATCAAAAGTATAGTACCATCATGAAGCAGACATATAGATCAATGGAAAGAACAGAAAACCCAGAAGTAAGTCCTCACCTATACAGTCAAATGATTTTCAGCAATGTGGCAAGACCATTCAATGGGGGAAGGACAGTCATTTCAAAAATGGTGCGGGGGAAACTGGATACCTACATGCAAAAAAGAATGAAGTTGGACCCTTCCTTTACATCATATCCAAAAGTTAACTCAAAATAGATCAAAGACCTAAACATAAAATTAAAACTGTAAAACTCTCAGGAAAAACCATAGGGTTCATGATACTGGATTTGGCCACCATTTCTTGAATATGACACCAAAAGCACAGGCAATAAAAGTAAAAATACATAAGTTGGGCTACATCAAAATTTAAGTCTGTGCATCAAAGGAAACAATCAACAGAGTGAAAAAGTAACCTATTCGTTGGGAGAAAATATTTTTGAATCACATATCTGATAACATGTTAATAACCAAAGAACATATAAAGAACTCCTACAGCTAAACAACAGCAAGAAAATAACCCGATTTTAAAACGAGCAAAGGACTTCAACAGACATTTCTCCAAAGACAAACAAATGGCCAACAAGCACAAGAAAAGATGCTCATTATGGACATACAAATCAAGAGCACAATGAGATAATAAATCATATCCACTAAGACGGCTAACACCAAAAACCAAACACTGATTCTTCTAGATTCCACTTATATGAGATAAAGGAATCAAACTCATAGAGATAGAAAGTATAACGGTGGCTTCCAGGAGCATGGGGTTGCTTTGTTGCTAACCTGGTATAAAATTTCAGTTTTATAAGATGGATAGTTCTAGAGAATGGTTGCACAACAATGTGAATGTATTTAACACTACTGATCTGTACACTTTAAAATGGTTAAAATGGCAAATTTTATGTTATGTATGTTTTAAAATTAAAAATAAAATGATTTTTAAACAAGGTAAAAGCTAATAAAAGGCACTGCTTTCTCAGGCAGTGTCACCATCAAATTCATTCAAGGAAAAAAAAAAAAGTGACCAACCAAGAAGCATCACCTCTATAACCAAAACCTTACCTAAGAAGAATAATGTATGAATTCTTAACAAAGAAGAAACAATCCAGAAGGGTAAAACATGAAAGCATGAAACCCTCCGCCAAGACGATTTAGGCAAAGACGTGATCTTAAGAATAAGTAAAAGTCCTAAAGAGTAAGTAGAATTTATTTTGGCAAGAGGGGAAGAAACAGTATTCCAGAAAGGAGAAGAATAAACAAAGGTGACCACTGTGAAAAATAAGAACAAAGGGAAAGACGAATATTAAGATGGCAGGTTCTACCTCATCATCCACAATAAACTTTTAGTCAGTTTGCAACAAAAAAAAAGTAGCATTTTTGAGAAACAGAGTAAACATCATACTGATTTGTTTGAAATTGGTTTACAGGTAAACCCTAAAGGGAAGAGGGTAGCATCTGGCAAGCTTAAGAAAATAACTGCGCTACTGACACAAAAATAAAGGGCCCAGAACAAAAGAATGAGCAGCAGGCCTGGGGAAGCCAGGAATCAGTCAGGACAGTGGGAGGACAGGTGAGACGCGAGCACGGAAGAGAACAAGGCAAGCAGCGTATAACGGTGCTCCGGGAGCTTGGGCTGCGGTGCTGCTTAACTGGCATAAGACTTCCCAGTCTGCAAGACAAACAAAACCCATTCATTCAAAAATGGCTCCTCAACAGCTTCGATGTGCCTGGCATTTCTTAGGCAGAAGATACACCTATGAATAAGCAGATAAGCTACCTACTCTGGAGTTTACACTCTAGCAGAGTAACATGATACACACAGTAATGGAGAAAAAACAGCTGATACTAGCCAAAAGTTTTGTGTCTTGTTTCACAAGACACAAAAGCAGTCATCATTAAGGAGAAATGATAAATCTGACTTTCTCAAAACTAAAACCTGTTCTTCAAGGGAAAATAAAAGGAAAAGGAAAGACAGACAAGCGAGTAACCACAATGCACATATTTGACACAAGAACTTGCATCTAAAACATATAAAGAACGTACAAATTGATAAAAAGAAATCCAAATTTTTAAAAATATTTGTACAGACACTTCACAAAAGAAGTGAGAGTAATGGCTAACATGCACCATTAAAAGGTGCTCAACATCATTAGACATCAGGGAAAAGCAAGGAAACCACAGTAAGATGCCACCACACGCCCACTCAGACTGGCTAAAACTTAAGACTCTGACACTGCCACTGCTGGTGAGGATGGAGCACACACGGAGCTATCCAACACTGTCGGAAGGAGCAGAAAACAACACAAGCACTCTGTACAACCCTTTGGCAGTTATTCACAGAGTGAAATTTAAGCGACACAAACTACATGACCCAGTCATATCAAACCTAGGCACTCACTCAAGAGAAATGGATAGATCCATTAAAGATTTGTTCATGAATATTCACGGCACGTTTATATTTAATAGTTGAAACACTGGAAACAACCCAAATGTCCATTAACAGGCAAATGGATGAACAATTATTGTATGTTTATATTTTGCACCCAAGTATCAAATTAAGTACAACATACTAGGTATGTTGTAAACAGTACTAGGAAACAGTCATTAACCACAAAACTGCACAACATGTTCTTAGGAACTACTGTCAACAATCTTTGAACTACAAATGGGTCCAGACTTAGACTGAAGATGAGTTAGAAAAGAGCGAAGCAGAGTCAGAAAGAACAGACTCCATACATACACAGTAAAAGACACTGAGTCAGATCAATCCGAAAGCCTGACCAACCTCCACACACAGCAGTTATGAGCCAATAAACGTCTTACTGTTTAAGCAGGTTGAGTCAGGTTATCTGTTACTTACAATAAAGTGAATCATAGATGATATGATATAGCTCATACTTAACAATTTCCATATTCCTCATTAAATAGTAGGAGGATTTAACTGCTAATGATGGGAGCTTATGGCAAGGAAAATGATAGGCATTCATGAAAAAAAGTAAGACTGGAATAACCACTGTAGATAAGTTACTAGGAGTTAAAAAATATAAAAGCAGTAAGAAACATACATAGAATATATGGCAAAAACCACCACAATATTGTAAAGTAATTAGCCTCCAATTAAAATAAATAAATTGAAAAAAAAGAAACAAACGTAATATTTTGAAAAAACACAAATACTAGGGGTTAAAATAGCACTTCCAAAAATGTCCCATAAGATGGAAGGCTCACTGGGCCCTATCAAATGTATAGAGGGACCAACAGTCACTTCTACCACTTGCCAAGCTGCTCAACAATGAAAACGTTCACCAGCAGCAAACTTCTGGCAACAACTCCATTCCAGGTTTTCTTCAGTCACAAAGAGAGAGAACTGAAATGGCAGTTGGGATGTTAACAAGAAAAGAGAGAAAGTTAAACATTTTATGAATTGCTATTTGCCAAGATGCCTTGTTTGATGATACATATACACCATCCCAATCCATGTAACTTCATCAAAGGTCAAGCAGAGTAAATGGTATCATCTCCAATTTAAACACCTGTTGTTCCTCAGTTGCTAAACTGTGTTGGGCTCTTTGCAACCCCATGGACTGCAGCATGCCAGGCTTCTAGGCCTTCACTATCTCCCAGAGTTTGTTCAAACCCATGTCCATTTAACCTAAGGAAATCAAATCTTCAAGAAATTTAAATCCAAGTGCTTTAGAAATTCAGAACTTATAAACTGGTCATTGGTGGTGCTGGAGTTGAAATCAATACCTGTCTGACACAGACGCTATCTTGCCTCACCCTTTTGATGAGAATAAGCAAGCACTAAGAGGGGTCACTGTGTTCCTTTGTCTGTCTAAAGGAGAGCATCAGTTACTTCTCACAAGAAAAATATCTCCCTTAATGATATAACAGAACATAAGAGTATCAAGGAGTTCTTAAAGTACGTTGTTTATTCTGATCCCGCCTCTAAGAGTAAAACTATCTGATGTTCTCAGAAAACTCCAGCAGCAGACATGGTCACTATTTAAAAGAAAATCAAACACACTTGGCAGAGAGATGAAGAATAGTATGTAGAGAAGACATGCTTCTTAGTTTTATGAAAGCTATCAACAAGATATCATAAAAAGGGTACATATGAAAATATATTCTTCTGCTAGAAAACCATTGAAATTTATAGGCATTATCATTTCTAGTGGGGAACAAAAGAAGAGCCAAAATATTCACAAATATTGAAGACTGTAGAACAGAATATGCAGTGTAGCTTTTTAAATTAAAATGTACATCTTCAGAAAACTAAAACAGAACTACCATATGATCCAGCAATTCCACTGCTAGGTATTCAGTTCCGTTCAGTCGCTCAGTCCTGTCCGATTCTTTGCGACCTTATGGACCGCAGCATGCTAGGCCTCCCTGTCCATCACCAACTCCCAGAGCTTACTCAAACTTATGCCATCCAAGCATCTCATCCTCTGTAGTCCCCTTCTCCTGCCCTCAGTCTTTCCCAGCATCAGGGTCTTTTCAAATGAGTCAGCTCTTTGCATCAGATGGCCAAAGGATTGGAGTTTCAGCTTCAACATCAGTCCTTTCAATAAACATTCAGGACTGATCTCCTTTAGGATGGACTGGTTGGATCTCTTTGCAGTCCAAGGGACTCTCAAGAGTCTTCTCCAACACCACAGTTCAAAAGCATCAATTCTTTGGTGCTCAGCTTTCTTCACAGTCCAACTCTCACATCCATACATGACCACTGGAAAAACCATAGCGTTGACCAGATGGACCTTTGTTGGCAAAGTAATGTCTCTGCATCTTAATATGCTGTCTTGGTTGCTCATAACTTTCCTTCCAAGGAGTAAGTGTCTTTTAATTTCATGGCTACAATCACCATCTGCAGTGATTTTGAAGCCCAGAAAAATAAAGCCAGCCACTGTTTCCCCATCTATCTGCCATGAATGATGGGACCAGATACCATGATCTTAGTTTTCTGAATGTTGAGCTTTAAGCCAACTTTTTCACTCTCCTCTTTCACTTTCATCAAGAGGCTCTTTAGTTCTTCTTCACTTTCTGCATAAGGGTGGTGTCATCTGCATATCTGAGATTATTGATATTTCTCCCGGCAGTCTTGATTCCAGTTTGTGCTTCTTCCAGCCCAGCATTTTGCATGATGTACTCTGCATATGAGTTAAATAAGCAGGGTGACAATATACAGTCTTCACATACTCCTTTCCCGATTTGGAACAGTCTGTTGTTCCATGTCTAGTTTTAACTGTCACTTCCTGACCTGTATACAGGTTTCTCAAGAGGCAGGTTAGGTGGTCTGATATTCCCATCTCTTTCAGAATTTTCCAGTTTTTTGTGGTCTACACAGTCAAACACTTTGGCATAGCCAATAAAGCAGAAATAGATGTTTTTCTGGAACTCTTGCTTTTTCAAGGATCCATCAGATGTTGGCAATTTGATCTCTGGTTCCTCTGCTTTTTCTAAAACCACAATGTATTTAATAATTTTTTTTCCAATGAATTACCTAAATGATTGGTCTACACTGAGAAAAACCAAAGGAAGTATACCAAAACTAAACCACCATACCTTCCTGAAGCTATCTAACACTTCTAAGAAGCATGCAAGGGATTTACTGCTCTGCTTCTTCAGGTATGCCTTACATTATAAAACACTAAATGGAATGAACTGCATGCAGCTTCTCAAACCATAACCCTAAACACTTAATGCCAGCTGTATTTATCACTCAGGCAATCTTACTAAAATATACTTTAGAGAGCAAAGAAAGACAAATCAACACTCAATGTGGACACCTCAGACTCCTTCATAAAGCAAAGAAGCATAATCCAGGGAACAAAAAACTCCCTTTTAAATTCAAATTACATTAAGTTGAAATTACTTCACTATCTTACATTATTTTGAATATATAGACACAAATATATATTACATATGTATTTATGTATAAGCACATATATACACACACATTTGAGATCTCCATTTAGACTGAAACTCTCTGAAAGTAGAAACTGGTACATAAATTTATTCTCTATTCCACATTCTTACAGATATGATTGGCTGTAACTTGTTCAAAGGAAAAAATTGGTGGCAATCAAAGTTGAAATGTGCTAATGTGATCTCCAAAAATATTTTATTAGTTCACTCAATATTTACATATCATTAAACTAACTATTCCTAGATATACAGAAAATACCTAAGTACTGAGAATGAACCACTCCGAGGTATAACCAACCATATTCGCAAAAATATAAAGGCAGATATGAATATATGTATGTATCTTCGCCACCACGGAAGCCATTCTACACCCGAGTGGCTCTAAAATCACAGGAGACTTCCCTGATGGCACAGTGGTAAAGAATCCACCTGCCAATGCAGGAGATGTGGTTCAATTCCTGGGTCAGGAAGATCCCTTGGAGGAGGAAATGGCAACCCATTTCAGTATTCTTGCCTGGGAAATCCCATGGGCAGAGAAGCCTGCCAGGTTACAGTCCAAAGGGTCGCAAGGAGTCTAGACATGACTAAGCACAAAATCAAAGTCTTAAAACCAATGTAAATATTTAACGTAGTTTTTATTCCCCCCAAAACTTGTTATTAAAAAGTCATAATATATGTAGCAGTCAAAGAAATTTAGTACAATCATCTTATTCTTATGAAAGAAGACAATGGTTGGATTTATTAAACTACCAGTGATACTCTAAACTGGTAAGCAAAACATAACGGTCATTTGGTAAGGTTAAAATTCACTTACCTCCATATCAAATTAATAATTAGTTAGATAATCCTGACCAACTACCACTACCACTTAAAAAAGTAAATTTTCTAATCTATAAATCAAGTAACAGGAATTGCTACAATTGCGGTATATCAAAACTAGGAAGAAAAGACCTCATTTTCCACATTTATGAAAACAATTTATAAATGGAAGTTACAAAATCCAAGAGACCAACATGGAGCCACTGAACCCTCAATCTAACAATCTAAAAAACATAAAAATGCAACAGAGACTATTTTAAAAATTAGATTTAAATAGTATCAAGTTTAAGATTAGAAAAATACTTTCCTTAAATTTACTAAATTATACCACTCTTACACATTATGTTAAAATTTAGATTGTGTAATGAGTCTGTAGTAAGATTTCTTAAATTCTGAAGTTTCAAAAATAGAAATAGAATATTAATTTACAAGACATTTTACTCCAAATGAAATTTATCAAATAGAAATTTGACACCTGACTCAATGCCAATATTAGAATTCCTAAGTCAAATTACATACTTAAAAAGGAGACCCTGAATGAAGAAAGATTTATGTTCCCTAATTATCAAAAACAGAAAAATATGAAGCTTTTGGCAAAGATGAGCAGATAAATTATTAGATTAAAAATAATTTTTAAAAGGCTGAGCCATTTATTTGTCTTCATGGAAAATCACTAACTTCAAGTAAATTCTCATTTGAAGACAAATGACTGCTAACTATGAACTTGAATGAAATTCAGCAGTATTTAAAATACCAAAAATTGAGACAGTGAAATCTAGTAGCAGTCAAATCTTTAACCTTAATATGAAGAAAAATTGAAATTTTTAGAAATATGCCTCAATTGTCAAATTATCCATATAGAAAACTAATGAAGATAAAAATATCATCCTCTTCCAGATTTTAGTCACATACCTACAAAGTTGAAAGGGCAAAGAAAAGAACAACACACATAAAACCTAAGTGAGACTGTCTCATTAAATTTTCTTTCAGATAACTTGGTTAGAAAGGGTTACCTTAAGACAAAATACAAAAATAATTTCTAATAATAGCAGTAATAATTTTCCCACTTAGGGAGAAATAGTTAATTCAATTTTTTAAAAATTACTTAATGAGGTTACCCCTGAAGGGTCCTACTATGTGCCAGGCTTAGCATGTGTTATACATCGTTATAATTATATAAATGCTCTAATTAGTTCCAACTAGAAGTTTGAAAGAAACAGTCTGATGACTTCTCAGCCTGTAGTATACTATATTGAAATTTGCTTGTTATTATCTCTAAAGAAATATTGATAACCAAGTTAGTATGGGTGAGTCTTTATATTTTATTCTACAGAGAATGACTCTATAACCTCTAGATAATTAAAGTAAAACATTTAAACATCTAAACTGCTCAAGAGCTAGGATGCAAAAATCTTCTGTACTCCAGTGAAGTTCCATTCTGACTTCTAATTCACTGTACATCAAAGAAAATCAACTTGCCCTGACACAGAAGAACTATTCCCTTCAGTGATCAGGCAGGTGTTGAGGCCAGAAAGAGAGCCTATTTTCCACAGCCCTTTACCTTGTTTGATCACTGGTTACTTTTGATCTGACACTGCCCTCTCTCTAGTAATGACTTCCCCCTCGTAGACCCTACCTCACATCTGTCAGAAAGAATAAAGGGCATCAAGCTGAGACCTGACAACGCCTATGGGCCAAGCGATGGGCTGCCAACTGAAGGCTCCCCAGCTCCCACAATTTCCAATTCAGCTTCTTTTGTTGTGGTAGGTACAGGGTTAGGGTACCAATGACAGCAGAAAGGATTATGCACCAACTGTGAAACCAAGCTTTCTGGAATATGTATCTTTTATCTCTGCTTCTTCATCTTCTTAAATGCTGCAAACTTCATGGTGGTTACTATGAAATACATATTCAACAGGTGCAATAGAAAGTTTGTTTAAATCCTTTTCCAGGAGAAAACAAAGGACACAAAGTATTGTAATTCAACTATAAAGCTTTAAGGGAAAAGTTTCAAACCCATGGTGTGAGACTAATAAAGGCCCGCTGTCAATGAGCATGTTGATTGTGAATGAAACCACTGCTTAGCACCATCACCACCTAAAGCGGGCAGGTCCCCTAAAGCAAGGCGCATGTCCAGGAGAGGCAACGCTTTAGGCTGTTACACTGCGGGTTCTCACCCTAATGTGGCACTAATCAGCACTGAAAATAAGTTCCTCCAGTTTTGTTTAAACAATGTGGTGAGTATAAGTAAGCTTTCTTTAAGGCAGTAATAACAATAACTTTTAATGCTAGAAATTTTAAAACTTTGGTCAAATACCACTTTGATACCATTTCACTAATAAGTTTTCAACTGTCATTAGAATATTCCATGAGTTCTTACATATTCATTAATAAATAACCACACACACACACACACACACACACACACAGAGAGCTCATCAGGCATGCAATAAAAGGATTTGCAGAAAGCAGGTTTAGAGGCCTTCTAAGATCACTTTCAAGGTTAAGTCACTATTTTTTTAAGAAAGGAAAGGTCAGAAGAAGGAAATACTTGATCAATAATATACACATGCAAACAATATACTTTTAATATTATAATGCATAAAAACAACTAATTTTAGACATGGATAAATAACAACATCTCAAAGGTGAGGAGTAAGCATTAAGGTGATTACAAGTTAATTCCAATAACTGGAGAAATTAATATGTACAACAGCTAAAGAAAGATATGCCTTGATGGAGAGAAAGGGGAAAGGCTCTCACCTCTGAAGAATGAAACTGTGACACTGGGCAAATCCACACACCAACTGATAATGATTTACACCTTTGAAAAAGACTGTATGTGAAATACCTCCTATACCAATACTGAGCAGTAGTCTGCACTATTTTACTCTTCTTAAAAAGAAAAAAAAAGTCTACCATGACTATAATCTAAAAGTATCATCAAGTATATTATTATAATGTGATGGTTTTTAAACAGACGTTAATATATAAAAACAGATGATGCTTATATACACACTCAGACTGACTTTACAGAAGAAAGCCATCTAGGTATACCAGAAAAAGGTAGCACTTCTAAACTGAAAAAACACAATTTAATCCAAGCATAAACAATACAGCTTGCTGACCCAATACTTGCCCAATTTTTTCCTTAAGTTTTCCAAATGCACTTAATTCTCCAAGAAAATGAAATAAACTACATTATTCTAACAAGATACTATTTATGCTTCTTTTGTTGTATTCTTTCCCTAATTTTTGATTCTATAAAACTATTAGGACATATTAAAGAAACAAAAGATAATAACATAAATGGAACCAATTTGTGATGTTTAAAAAATAATATAAAGTATTAAAAATTGTCAGTGTAATCTTCTGCATGGTATATCATGTTGAAAGGATGCACTGTTGATGTTCTAATTAAATTTAATGCCAGATATATTTGATATATTTTCTGGGTACTATGCAATCAAGATATATATCAAATATTATACTTATCTCTAACTGCAACAATAAAAGCAAGCTCTTCTAAACAAACATAGATGCAATTTGTTAACTTTCATCTTTTTAAGAAAAATCAAGTGATTAAAAATGACAACAGAAAAAGGACCACAATTCTGAGCAAGCTCAAGAGATTTTCGTTAGAGTTTTCTGAAAGCAAAGGAGGAAAATACACTGGTGAAAGCACTGAAACTCAAATATCCTCAATGGAATGCAAACCAAGTATCTAACAGGTAATTTGCAATAAAAAAGAAAAACAACTTTAAAGTCACAAGCTTTGACATTCAGTTTTTAAAAATCAGTTCTTAAAAACTACTTAACTACTGAGGAGGATATACCTCTCTTATCTTTGAGGAAAGATTTTACTTCCTCCAAGTATGACTGCCATTTTTCTGGGAAGAACACTAATGAAGAAAATCACTTAACACCACTATAGGATAAATATATTTCACCAGTTTAGCTGTTAATAAAAACTGAATCTTTTATACTAAAAGCTATATTATATATACATATTAAAGTATAAATAATCATAATTAAAGTGACTGACATGTGCCTCATTAAAGATATTAATTTTTAAGATCTTTCTTTTGGGCACAAAAAGAATTTTTCCAGAAGAAAGCCAAACGGATTTGAGAACAGAATGGTTAATCTTAACTAACTGTCCTTTTTAGAAAATTTATAATTTTTAAGTATAAAAAGATTAGTTTTTAACCATTTAGTCAAAACATTAACAAATATACAGTCAGTTACTATATACAAATTAAACAAAAAGACATCCCCATTTTTAAGGAGCTTACATGATTAGACTGAAGCCTTGAAACCTACAACAAATTATCAATGGATTAGTAAGAAATAATAAAATAAAGGAAGTTGACAGATTACTAGAAAGTAATAAACGTGGTAGAATTCTTAAAGAATATTTAACCAAAAAAATCACCTTTAGTTCAGCCTGAACACATATTGGAAGAAACCAAGATGACAACAGAAAATGTAAACAGGCTAGCTGAGAACATTTCTGTAGTCAACTACTACAAGTTCCTGAAATGATGAATACAGTATTTTAGCAAGAGTATTTCTGGGTTGTATATATAAAAAATAACAAAGTCAGTCTTAGAAATGTCTTAGGTCATGACAGAAGTCAGTGGAATATACCATATACCATTATCTTTCATACTGGTTTCCTTTAACTTCTTTACTCATAAGCTTGAAACAATTGTAGTTAATGAAAATATATGATAGATTACACAATGGAACTGACTACAATTACATATGATTAAAAAGTACTTATTAATATATCAATATATGTGTGTGTATAAAATTGCATCCTGCAAGAACTTAAAACATATAAAATATCAAACCATAAGTATCTTCAAATATTTAAAGTTAACATTAACCTAGTAAACAGGCATGGAATTATATTTTGATTCCTACTCAGTGAACCTACAAGTTACAGCTTAACCTAATTCTACCTTGTTTTTAGAGGAATCAAAACAAAAATCTAGCATTAAATGATGAAAATAATTTTATAATCTATAGTCATTTGATAGGCATTTTAAAAACAATGAATATAAATATATACCTTCCTCTTTGTTTTCTCAGAGATATATATTCAATAAGAGGAAAATAAAAGATAAGAATAATCACCCAGACATAGTTTAATTAGGAGTCTGATATATAACTATTTATCTTTGGATTACAAAATCTCAATATATTTGTTTATGTATCACATTACAGTGAATGATAAATACCTAGATATTATGCTTAAATAAAAAATAGTCAATGAAAACCTGGCAATAGATTCAACAAATTTTCTACTCCCAAGGACTCACCTGGAGTAACTAATTTCTATCATAGTTTAGAAACCAAAAATAGTGAAGTAGAGCACTCATTAAAGAAAAATACAATATTGGTCTTTTCTGCAACCTAAATTTTATATGGCAACATAAAATAGGAAGCAATTGGAGGGTTAAAAAATAAGTAATATCAGAATAGTACATATTACATCTGGCTTCAATTTCTCAGCTACTAAAAACCAGAAGATACAGTCCAAGGGAAAGATTCTGCCCCAATACTCTCATCTGGGTAACTCATTCTAGACCTTTAACAAGAACATGAAGACAGCAAAAAAACACAACCAACCAACCAATATAGGTAACATGGATAAGCAAAGTCCGCAGCAGAAATGGGAACAGTCCTTGCCACAGGACGTCTAGGTGCCCTTTCATGACAATGCATCTTTTGATAATAGCTATAAGAAAATATTTGAAAAGAAGCATCTTATCGCCTGGTAGTCAGATTCAACTGTAGCTTTATAAAAGACCTTCTGAAAGGCACATCTTAAGAAAGAAAGAAAAAGAGAAACTCTTCTCCCCTAAAGCCTAATCACGAAAACAGTAAATGGAAAACAGGAATGGAACAGTAAATGGAATTAAGTCTTGTACATCTTAATACACCAACACCTCTGTGATAGCTATAAGCCAAAACTTCTCACGAGACCCAAGCAACACATCTCACTTGTTGACGGACAGCCTAGAAAGGTAGTTGATGAATGTGTGCTCATAAATGACAGACTTAATGTACTCTCAGCATTCCACTGTCATTTAACCTTATAAAGTTTCTATTTGCTAAGTCTAATGATTGGGCTCTTTATCTCAACCCACCATCAACTGTTGCCAACACTTGACCAGAGACTGAGACAGCACTTTCATATTTATATTTGAGAAATAATTTGATTTGTTCCAAATCTCTTTCTGATTTTTTAATATGCCCTCCTAGAAAAAGTAAATAATAATTACATTTAAAAAGAAAGCATCTACACCAGCCCAGGTTGGATGCATGAGACAAGTGCTCAGGCCTGGTGCATCGGGAGGACCCACAGGGATCGGATGGAGAGGGAGGTGGGAGGGGGGAGCGTGATGGGGAATACATGTAAATCCATGGCTGATTCATGTCAATGTATGACAAAACCCACAACAATACTGTAAAGTAATTAGCCTCCAACTAATAAAAAAATAAATGGGAAAAAAAAAAAGAAAAGAAAGGATCTAAACTACAGAGTATGTACGAGTAAAATAACACCAGTAAAAGAACTGCAATACTAGGGATAACCTATCAACTATAAACTTTAAACCCAGAATAAATTTATTTTCAGTAATCTAGAATCTGATAAAAAAAAAAAAAAAAGCAATATGCAAATACTATCTGAGTCTCCTATTCTGAGTTTCCCTAGTGGCTGAGTGGTAAGGAATCCACCTGCAATGAAGGAGACCTGACGGGAGCCTCAGGTTCAATCCTTGGGTCAGGAGGATCCCCTGGAGAAGGATACAACAACCCACTCCAGTATTCTTGCCTGGGAAATCCCATGGACAGAGGAGCCTGGTAGACTACAGTCCACGGGGTCACTAAACAGTCAGACACAACTTAGCAACTAAACAACAACAACAACAAAACTTTGAACTGTAATAAATTCTTCATTATCAACACTGGAATATCTCTATCAGAGTTCTTAGTACTAAGCTTGCTTCAACCTGTGATTCTGCTTGAATATGAGGAGCTCCTATCATCAGCTGATGGGACCCCAAAATCTGTGAACTAAATTTAATGTCATTAAATTAATACAGTTAGTTAAATAAACATGCTGGGTTAAAAAAAAAAAAAAAAAACTGATGCCATCCAAAGAAAAATTATTTGGGTATTATTGAAGCTACTGCCTGCCCTCTAGCACACCGGTATACACGAGATACACACACGTGCACTCATTCTTCATGGTTTTCTGTGCCTTTAACATGAAGGAGCACGATTCAGTTAAGTCCTTACCAAGATACCTGACAAGAAAGATACCCTCAGAAGGAAAAGAGAAAAACAGATGTAAAAGAGATGGTGATCTCTATCAAAGACTATATAATGAATAAAAATGTATTCATTCTGCAGATTTAAAAATATGTCAAATAACATTTTAACTTTTTTTCAAGTTTGCCAAGTAACTTTGGCTTTTAATTATAGTACATCTTTTGAATATCACTGAACAAAATAAAACCAATTTTATTAATGGCAGGAAGGTACAAGTCAATGTAATTTTGACAAGGATAAAAATTATATTCTAGTTCATCAGAATGGCATGTTGTTAAAAAATATTACCCCAGAAAATAATCCTTGAGAATATTAATGACTTTGGCTAGATTAACTTGATAATGAAGAACAGCATCATTAATACAGTAACTAGATCAAAGAAATTTACTTACTTAAAAAGTCAGAAAACCACTGACTCTCCATCTTTAACCTATTTTTCAACCTTTTATTTACATACTTAAGTCCACCCACTTTTTAAAGCATGTTCCCAAATGCTAGAAGAAGTACCTTTAAAAGTATATCCAATTCAAAAGTAAGCCATTAGTCACTAAACCAACATTTATTGAATGTCTATTATGTGCCAACATGTGGGTGGATGGGATAAAAAGGAAACATGATACTCTTTACCCTGGAAAGAGTTGACAATCCATCAGCAAGATACACCTGTAAACCACAATTTCAGTTACTCATGGAGAGCAATTTGACATCATCTATCAAAAATTTCAAAGTATATCTGATATCTTAGCTCCCTTTAATTATATTTCTAGAATAGATCCCAGAGAAATCCTCATAGATAAGCCAGGAGACTTGCACAAAGCTTTTACTGTTAACCTTACCTATAAAGCAAAACAATGGAAGCAATATAAGGGTCCCTGAATATGAAATGGATAAACAAGAGATACATACATATATAGAACACTAAAAGTTTAAAAGAAGGAATTACATATTCATTAAGCTAAATACCAAAAACAACTTAAAAGTAAATAAAGGAGCTTGCCGACTGACAGACTATGTGAGACCAATAGCTAACCAAATAGCATCGGAGACAAACTACTTGTGACCACAGCTGAGTGATACTGTGCTGTTGTCTGTGGTGTCCATTATGTTTGCTAAAGCTGTTGGTTTCTTAAATGTTTTAGATCATCACAGTAGTTACCTCTAGAAAGAGACAGTGGTAATATGGGATGTAAGACAAGAGACTTCAGTTTATTTGCTTTATTAATTCAAGAAGAAACAAATTTAACAAAATGTCAACAATTGTCAATGTCTAGGTGACAGGCATATATTACAGATGTTATTAGTCTTTCCAGTATTTTGAATTTTTTTAATTTCCTAAAATTAGAAAACATACAAGACTGAAATATTTGACCACATTTCAAATTAGAAATCTCAAACTCCAATCCCAGTTACCAAGAGACAGACAAATTTCTTAGCATGACACTCAAGAACCTTAACAACCTGGCCCCTACCCTCCCTCACAGACCCAACTACGAACACGTCCCCCACCACGATACAACCCTAGCCTCACTCTGACGCCCACCGCTAATTGGACGCCCATGTGTCTCTCTGAGGCCTTGCTTTGGCGGTGCCGTCCCCCACAGCAGCGCTCTTCTATCCTAGCCTCACTCTGACACCCACCGCTAACTGGACGCCCGTGTGTCTCTCTGAGGCCCATCGCTAACTGTTCGCCCATGTGTCTCTCTGAGGCCCACCGCTAACTGGACGCCCGTGTGTCTCTCTGAGGCCTTGCTTTGGCGGTGCCGTCCCCCACAGCAGCGCTCTTCTCACAGAAGTGTTTGCTTGCGTCACAGTCACCACGGCACTACGTGTCAGTCAAGGCCCAGCTCAAATGCAACCTACCATTTATAGGGTTTCCTGATTCCTCCCTGGTCTCTCACAGAAGGACTTACTTTGCGACTGGCATTTCCACAGCACTTATCACTAGAAAAGGATATTATTTCCTTGGCAGTATAATTTTTTTAATTCCTTAACACTATTTGAGTGCCTGGCACACAATAGGTATTCCATTTTTAACTGCACCAAATCAACATCTTAAACAGTGTTAAGGAATAGAGTGAAAAGCTATCACTTCATTAACTCATTAGAATTTTTATTAAATATATCACACAAAAATGAAATAGTATTAAGTTTCTAAATACAAACTTCATAAAAAATACATTATGCTTTTGAAAAGTAAAAAATGTTACATGAGTGCAATTCTAATAAAATTAATTATGTTTATATTTATACAGGGTTAATATCAACATTAAATACTATCCAGAACACACTTTTTCTCTTTGACAATTTTACTAATTTTCCTAGAAAAGAGTTCAGTATATCTGTATTAGTATTAGCAGCTCCCCTTAAAATCAGTTATCATTCTAGCAAAAGGATCTTCTGCTTATGCTAACAATTAACTTCCTCCTTTGATGGCTTACAGTACCTGTCAGTAAACGTTTCAAAAGGGATAATACCTTTTGGAAATTACTGCTTGGTTCAGAGGCATATAGATTTAGCTCCATCTGTGATGTATCCAGGCGATCAAAGGTCTTGAAGACAAATGCTTGGGAATCCAACAGATCTGGGTTAAAACCTTGACTGTGACACTTATCTATTGTTACTTAATCTCTCTGGGCCTCACTTTCCTCTTCTGTAAAATGGAGTAAGTGAGAATTAACCATGTAAAACTACACTGTGCCTGGGTACATGATAAATACTCAGTGAGATGACCACTACTAAGTCTTTTTAAATATCAAAAACTGAAAGCAAAATTCTGAAATGTAGTAACAAAGACAAGATGAAGTTTAATAACTTAATGTCACCTTCTCTAGAATGCTATATTTCTGCACCACTGTTTATTGGAAACTACCACTCTTGATATAAGTAAATCCTTTGTCCACTCTGAGGGGAAAAGGCAATGAAGACGAATATCCAACCTAGGAGACTCTGGAAATCAAAGTGAGTACTTATAAAATGGAATCCTTCATAAATGTACATCACTTATATCTGGGATTACAAGTAAACTCACTTCTCAAGGAGTATTTGAGGAAAGATAACAAGAATGTAGTGGGGGTATTGGAGGGTAGTAGGGACCAAATCCCTCAATATATTCACTCTAAGTTGAAAAGCAAAAGAGTCAGGAAAGACAAGCCTTAACAGAATGCTGAATTAGTTACTGCTATTTAAGCTCTGATGCAAATGTCTACCTCACTTACCATAGTTGATGATAATATGGCTACCAGTCTATTCACTTAACTGCTTCAACAACCTCAAATTACAGCAAGCAGCAAAAAAAGAATTAAACTGTGGGTAACTAACAGATGAGATCAGGAAACAGTCAGTGACAGCAGGCCAGTTCAAACTGGCAGACTCCAGAAAGTGAACTCCGATCAGGAGAGGAAGAAAAAGGCTTTTAATAAAGACTTCTATATTTGGAACTATATACCGCATATTAAAAGGCAGAGACATGACTTTGCCAACAAAAGTCCATACAGTCAAAGCTGTGGTTTTTCCAGTGGTCATGTATGGATGTGAGAGTTGGACTATAAAGAAAGCTGAGTGCCGAAGAATTGATGCTTTTGAACTGTGGTGTTGGAGAAGACTCTTGAGAGTCCCTTGAACTGCAAGGAGATCAGTCCTGGGTGTTCACTGGAAGGTCTGATGCTGAAGCTGAAGCTCTAATAGTCGGGCCACCTGATGTGAAAAGCTGACTCACTGGAAAAGACCCTGATGCTGGAAAGACTGAAGGCAGGAGAAGGGGACTACAGAGGATGAGATGGTTGGATGGCATCACCAACTCAATGGACATGCATTTGAGCAGGCTTTGGGAGAGCGAAGGTTAGGGAGGCCTGGCGTGCTGCAGTCCATGGGATTGCAACGAACTGGACACAACTGAGTGACCGAACAACAATATTTTGTACTTCGCCTCAATCTCCTTTAGTCTGATCTGCCTAAGAGCAAGTCTGAGGTAGTATGATATCCTTTCTACAAATAAGGAGATCAAAGTACAAAAATTAAGATAACTAACTGTATCACATGATTAAGAAACAGTTGGATCATGGGATGAATTCAGTTCAACTCAAACTTAAGTGTTTGCTTCATTCATTCCCTAAAACACTTCCAGCCTGGAAGAAGGAAACCAAGAGAGGTAAATTTAGATCCAACTTCATACATGTAAGCCTCCGAAGGATAACAACGTTAAAAACAACGTTACAAATAATGTTACAGCAGGAGCCAAAGGAGATGGTACAGAATTATAATACTAGTAAAATAATTCACCAGGAGATTGAAAAAAAACAAGTCATAATTAACTGACAGGAAATCAAGTTTTAGCCAGAAAACAGTCGTCATTTCCCAAAAACTTTCTAAAATCTATTCATAATATATTACTAGTTTCTTAGGTAACTCCAGAATCTATACTAGTTCATAACTCAACTCTACAAAGTAGAAGATCCTAAAAATAAGCCAAATAAATATAACACATATATATCAAATATGCTGACCCTAAGCCTTAGCATAGAAACCATTTTCAAAATCATAAAACCCTAGTACTTTAAGACATCAAGTTGGATAGCAAATGTAGATAATCTATCTGACCCCATCATTTTAAAATTAAATAAAAAGCTGCCCAAAGAACTTCTGTCCAAAAAGTAGAGAAGCAGAATCTGAAGCAAGGAAATTAAAAAGCAGAGAAAATATATTTAATGAAGTTCCTAGATCATCAATAACTATATACACAAACTAAGCATGGCTTTAGAATAATTTTGTAGCCAGTACTGCATAGCAGTGATATCAATGCTATAGCTAATGGACAACAGACAGCTCTATACAGTATGCTGGACACTCATTAGAGCTGCATTCCTCAGATCTGTTTATAATCTATATAACATTTTATAGAGAATGCAAAATACATCCAGTCTAGGTGTATGGCACCTGTCTCATTCAAAAAATGACTAAAACAAAAACCCATTATTTGGGGGGGGGAGATTTTACATCTAAGTCCTCCATTCTTTGCTTCACCATCAACCATTTGAATCCAAAACTGTCACCGTCCTCACTTTGCCCCTGCATAGGGCCCCCTCTGGTAAATAAAGGGTGCCTTGCCCATTCTCAAGTCTGCCTTACCTACAGTGCCACAAAGAAGCATGTTCACATATTCTGCTACCTTGCTAAGACAGCAAGCTCACCATGTAACACTCGAGATAAAGCTAAGCATTCCATATTTTTAAAGAAAGTTTCCCTAAAATCATTTAAAGGACAACATTAAAAATAAACCATAAATATCTGCAAAAATCCATGTACAAGCATTTTATCTTTCCAGTTACATCAAGGACACAAAAAGCTATGCCACTGAAATATACAAAGACAATGCTGCCATCTAAAGGCCAAGATATAATATTTTAAAAAGTATATACTTAGTCAAATACTCAGTGTATATAAAAGCACACAGTTTGGTATTCTAAGGTCAGCAAACTTGATACTGGGGAAAAGCACTACACTATGATTATTTTCAGGCTACACAATAAAACTCTAACACTCTTTGGCGAAGGTTCTTCTTAAGATTGGTAAGAGAATTAGCAAACTAATTTGGCCAATGATCAGTATCTATCTGTACAGGTAAAGTTCTGCTGGCATCCTTTCAGACACAATATTCTCCTAAGTATCTGTACTAGTTGTTTGTCCTATTTAATGACATTTATTATCCCTGTCTATAATTAACTATACAACAGAATTACATATCCGCATATATAAATATTGTCATTAACCAGATTATTATTTCTACTTGCCCTATTTAAAATATTTGTTGCTAAGGAACTAATGATAATACATCTCAGAACGCAAAAACCCAGACTACTTAAAATCGCAGCTTTGCAAGTAATTCAAATATTTCTCCTTATTTCATAATTCCTAAAAATACAAACCAAAGTTCCTATGGGAGATGAGTTATCAACAGCGTTAACAGTCCAACAGAAAGAGTTCAAATGATTCTCAATTTCTCTTTCTAAAAACTTTAAATTGAAAGAATTTCATTGAACTAAAATATAGGAAAAATTACTTCAAATTAGCAATGAAATCAAAATGTTTACTGAATAACACTACATAAAAAACTGATTCCTTTAGCATCTAAGTACATAATATCTTTCTAATGGACCATAATATCAAGGACATTTGAATATAACTAGAACCTTCAAAAACCATGGTTAATTCCTTTAAGAAACCACCGACCAAAATTTTTCTCTGAAACAAAGATGTTTTTGAGCATCTTCTGTATGTGGGACTCTATGCTCGGGACAGGGTTTCAAACTGTAGATCAGTCACTTTCTGGGTGGCTAAAATGCACTTGGAATCAGTGGCTCACAAATGTCTAAATTTCAAGAGACAGGTAAAGAAAATTGGCTTGGGTGCAGAAGTGCCACCTTTTTATTTTGTAATGTTGATTTGGGACATTAAAAGTAAACAACCAACCAAACAAGACTGATCAGGTAGAATTTGTTTTGCCCTTTCTAAATGTCAAATTTAAATTTCATTTTATGTTGTGTTCTCTAATTAATAAAAGGTTTTCACCCTAAAGACAAAAAAAAAGAATGTTTCTCTGGTTTTGCTCAACAAGAAAACAAATATTAATCAGTCAGCAAATGTTTCCATTATGTGAGAAATATTAAACACTAAGTTGGTATGACCATCTTTTAATTTATCTTGAGTGTAAAATGGAAAGAGACGACAAACACAGTCAATATCTCATAAAACCACTCATTTTTTATGTTTCCTATGAGTCAGAATTAATACTACACAATTTAAGGACATTATGTCATTTATTCCTCAAAACCACAACTTGCAAAAAAGACAAATATTAATAACCCAATTTGCAAAAGATGTTCAGAAACTCTTAAGTAGCTTTCCCAGGGACACAATACAGGATTCAAAAATTCACTCTCTCTGACCCGGAAGACCTTACTGTCTCCAAAAGAACATAAAGACTCCAGAGTGATTATTAAAATTGTATTAAATGTAAAGAGGAATAGGAAGTATTTTTATTATGTAATTTTAGAGAAATATATAATTCTATGTGGTAATAAAAGCATATACTTTTAATTCACAGTGTTTCAATTTTTTTCTTACTATAATCTTTATTTTTTTTTTAATCTTTTTTTTTAAAAAAAGCATTATCTTACTTGAAGTGCTGGCGTTTGTTAGAGACTTTTGAAAACTTACCTTAATACGTGAGAGGTTTTTACTAAATTTTGTAAACGAACTCTAAGGGTCGGGGGGGCAACAAAAAGATCTCTTAACTTTGCAGATACAATTAAAAAGCGCATCTTCTCTGTGAATCTGATACATATTCATGACCATCTTCTCTACATGTTAATGCAGAGCATTTCTTCAACGTCAAGAACTCTACTAATGCCTCTGCAGTGACAGCTTTTTCTGTTAAAAAGTTTTCTTTCTCTATAATGCATACTCATCAAATCAAAGTTAAAAGAATTTGGAATATTATTCAGCTATAAAAAGGAATGAAGCTCTGACACATGCTACAACACAAATGAACTTTGAAAAAATATAGTTAAGGCAAAGAAGGTAGATACAAAAGACCACATATTGTGTTCTTCTGTTTATATGAAATGTCAGGAACAGACAAATCCATGGAAACCAAAAGTAGATTACCAGTTGCCATGAGCTAGAAGCAGGGGGATGAAGAGGGACAGCTAACGGACACAAAGTTTCTTTACGGGATAGTAAAACCATTTTAGAATCAGTGATGATGATTGCACAACTTTGTGAATATACTGAATTGTACATTTTTAAAAGGCAAATTTTATGATATGTAAAGTATATCTCAATAAGAAAAATTACATGGTTTTAAATATATTTATAAAACACTGTGTATGATTATTTATACATGTGCTTAAAATATAATGTAAATTCTATGTAACACTCTAAAACCTATGTAACTACCAAGATTATCTGTCTCAATTTATTGAATCCTATTTTACACCATACTAAGTGAAAGGCTCTATTTCACAAATGTACATCTTCTTGAATATTAAAAATTCCTAACTATCTAAAATTACTATAATCCCTAGGGGAGTCAGAAGGAATGACAACTACATACTCATGTTTGGCAGCCAAATTTCATTTTTTCCAATTAATTTTTTCCACTGTCAGAGTTTAGGAAAAACCACATTAGCACATGCTAATGAAGAATTTTTAACATGTAAGTACCATATACAAGCATGTAAGTACCATATACATCCACACGACTATAAAATCAAATTACAGAAATCACTGTTTTAAGATTCTTACTTTGAAGTAGAATTTGCCTCTAAACCACCAAAAGAAGCAGAAAAAAATTGATAACACTAAGTTATAAGGAGTTCTAGAGTTAAATGAAAAACAGAAGGATGATAAGAAGTACTTACTAATTTGTTTTCCTGCATGTATATTCTCTGTAATTTCAGACAGCCCTTAGCTATGACGATCATGCCTTCATCTGAGATCTTGTAACACTGGCCGAAATGAATATCTTTGAGTTCTCTGCATTTCGAGCCCAGCTGTAAATAAAGAGATTTCGATGAATGCTCCAAAAATAACAAAGTCAACATATTTCTAGTGGGATTTCCAAATAATTTTTTAAATAGCTATACCAAAGTTAAATAATTATTTATAAATTTCTCTTAAAATAGAATGCAGGCAATCTCATTGAAAACAGTGCTGTGTAAGCCCTTTGACCTTCTAATCATTTCCTTGCTTCAACTGCTTCACATTATACATCCACCAAGAGGCCTAGGTTCCTTAACACTTCAAATTCATATCTTTATTACTCTTAAGTCTTTTTATCAGTCATACTGTTAGACTGAAAGGAATAGAGATCCAGGGGATAAAACCAAAGTCCAAGAAGGGAAACATGATACAGTGAGTGAGTGAATGAGTGTTCAATTAATGAGATTCTACTTCCAGGTCTGCCTGCCCACAATGTGTCCTTTTTCTCCATCAGTTCATTTATACTGTGAAAGAGAAAAAAGACTGAATATGCTGGAGCCAATATTCTAGTTAACACTTATTTACACACTTATTGCAAACACTAAAACAAAAGGGACTCGTGATTTCCTGATTACTTCCCTCAAGTGTACATTAAGAAGTTACAAGTATAATGTTCCCCTTAAAAAACATTAAGCACCATACAGAACAAATTACATACATTTCTTTCCAAATCTAGAGTATAAATTAGATAATTAAAGCAAATTATAAATAAGCATTGTTTTATGAGTATTACATATGAAGAAAGTCATCTAAGAAATAATGAGAAAATTTAGTAAAAATCTATAAATCAAAAATTACCTAAAAAGTTACATTAAAACAAGAAATCCAGTGTTGACAAGAGTTCAAAGTGTATAAATTATTACTAAAAATCATGGGGGCAGAATAAATAAAATAAAAATCATGGGGGGTTTATAAAATTTTTTTAATTTTATAAAATTTGCCTGAAAATTATATAACTTGGCATCTAAATATTTACCAAAAAATGTAAGAAGAATGGATAATTGACTAGATATACAGTAAAGTCAACACACTAAAATGTTAATTATACAACCTACATAGTGGGTATTCAGGTGTCGACTCTAAAATTCTTTCAAATTTTCCATACATTTAAAATTATTCATAACAGATCATTGAAATAATTAACTAAAGGTGTTTGATAAGAGTTAGCTACAAGAAATTAGCATCATAGTTTTTTAAATAGTAAAATAGAGAAAATAACTTAAAGTTATAAATTATGGTGTTTGCATAAAATTGAATATTAGATAACCATTAAATTGAAATAATCTTGGTTCATTTCCAAGGAAAACCATTCAATATCACATTAATCGAAGTCTATGCCCCAACCACTAATGTCAAAAAAACTGAAGTTGAACAGTTACTATGCAGACCTATCAGAAGTAGGTCAAGTTACTCTAGAAGTAACGCCAAAAAAAAAGATGTCCTTTTCACCACAGGGGACTGGAATACGAAAGTAGGAAGTTAAGTGACACCTGGAGTGACAGGCAAGCTGGGCCTTGGAGTACAAAACGAAGCAGGTCAAAGGCTAACAGTTTCGCCAAGAAAACGCGCTGGTCATAGCAAACCCCCTCTTCCAACAACACAGAAGACTACACATGGACATCAGCAGATGGTCAGCACCGAAATCAGACTGACTACATTCTTTGCAGTCAAAGGTGGAGAAGCTCCATACAGTCAGCAAAATCAAGACAGGAAGCTGACTGTGGCTCAGATCATACACTCCTTATTGCCAAACTCAGACTTAAATTGAAGAAAGAAGGGAAAACCATTAGGCCGTGCAGGTATGACCTAATTCAAATCCCTTCAGATTACACAGTAGAAGTGAGAAATAGATTCAAGCGGTTAGAACTGATAGACAGAGTGCCTGAAGAACTATGGACGGAGGTTCATGACACTGTACAAGAGGTGGTGATCAAAACCATCCCCAAAAAACAGAAAGGCAAAAAACAAAATGGTTGTCTGAGGAGGCCTTACAAATAGCTGAGGAAAGAAGAGAAGTAAAAGGCAAGAGAGAAAAGGAAAGACAAACCCATCTGAATGAAGAGTTCCAAAGAATAGCAAGGAGAGATAAGAAAGCCTTCCTCAGTGATAAGTGGAAAGAAAAAGAGGAAACCAATAGAATGGGAAAGACTGGAGATCTCTTCAAGAAAACTAGGGAACATTTCATGCAAAGATGGGCACAATAAAGGACAGAAACAGTATGGACAGAAGCAGAATACACAGAACTATAAAAGAGGTGTTAATGACCTGGATATCCATGATGGTGTGATCACTCACCTAGAGCCAGGCATCCTGGAATGTGAAGTCAAGTGGGCCTTAGGAAGCATGAGGACAAACACAGCTAGTGGAGGTGATAGAATTCCAGCTGAGCTATCTGAAGTTCTAAAAGATGATGCTATGAAAGTGCTGCACTTTTCCAAATATGCCAGCAAATTTGGAAGAATCAGCAGAGGCCACAGGACTAGAAAAGGTCAGTTTTCATTCCAATCCCAAAGAAAGGCAATGCCAAAGAATGCTCAAACTACCACACAATTGCACTCATATTGCATGCTAGCAAACTAATGCTCAAAATCCGGCAAGCTAAACTTCAATAGTATGTTAAACCAAGAACTGCCAGATGTACAAGCTATTTCGACAAGGCAGAGGAACCAGAGATCAAACTGCCAACATCCGTTGGATCATAGAAAAAGCAAGAGAATTCCAGAAAAACAGCTACTTTTGCTTCACTGACTACACTAAAGCCTTTGATCTCAGGCAGTTCTACACTGACTGACTAGTAATTTCTACCAGTGAATCCTAAAGGAAATCAGTCCTGAATAATCATTGAAAGGACTGATGCTGAAGCTGAAGGAAGTTCCAATACTCTGGCTATCTGATGGAAAGAAATGACTCAGTTGAAAAGACCCTGATGTTGGGAAAGATTGAAGGCAGGAGGAGAAGGTGATGACAGAAGATGAAATGGTTGAATGGCATCACCAACTAGATGGACATGAGTTTGGGCAAGCTCCGGGAGTTGGTGATGGACAGGGAAGCCTGGCGTGGTACAATCCATGGGGTTGCAAAGAGTCAGACACGGCTGAGCAACTGAACTGAAAGCCTTTGACTTTGTGGATTATAACAAACTGTGGAAAAGTCTTAAAGAGACTGGAATACCAGACCACCTGACCTGCCTCCTGAGAAACCTATAAGCAGGTCAAGAAGCAACAGTTGGAAACAAACATGGTACAACAGACTGGTTCCAAATTGGGAAAGGAGTATGTCAAGGCTGTATATTGTCACCCTGCTTATTTAACTTATATGCAGAGTATATCATGAGAATGGCCGGGCTGGATGCAGCACAAGCTGGAATCAAGATTGCCAGGAGAAATAGTAATAACCTCAGTTATGCAGATGATATCACCCTTATGGCAGAAAGCAAAGAGGAACTAAAGAGCATCTTGATGAAGGTGAAAAGGGAGAGTGAAAAAGCTGGCTTAAAACTCAACATTCAAAAAACTACCATCACTTCATGGCAAACAGATGGTGAAACAATGGAAACAGTGGCAGACTTTATTTTTGGGGGCTCCAAAATCACTGCAGATAATAACTGCAGCCATGAAATTAAAAGACACTTGCTCCTTGGAAGAAAAGCTATGACAAACCTAGACAGCATATTAAAAAACAAAGACATTAATAAGCCAACAAAGGTCCGTAGAGTCAAAGCTATGGTTTTTCCAGTAGTCATGTATGGATGTGAGAACTGGACCATAAAAAGGCTGAGCAATAAAGAATTAATGCTTTTGAACTGTGGTGTTGGAGAAGACTCTTGAGAGTCCTTTCGACTGTAAGGAGATCAAAGAGTCAGTCCTAAAGGAAATCAACCATGAGTATTCATTGGAAGGACTGCTGCTGAAGCTGAAGCTCCAATACTTTGGCCATTTGATGCAAAAAGCTGACTCACTGGAAAAGACCCTGGTGCTGGGAAAGATTGAAGGCAGGAGGAGAGGACAACAGAGGATGAAATGGTTGAATGGCATCGCCAACTCAATGGACACAAGTTTGAGCACGCTCTGGGGGATGGTGAAGGACCGGGAGGCCTGGCGTGCTGCAGTCCGGTGGGTTGCAAAGAGTCGGACACGACCGAGTCTCTGGACAACAGCAACAAAAAAAACTGAAGTAAACACTTGACAAATAAAATGTAAATTGTGCATGTTTTTACAATACAATTCTACTAATTATGCATATTTATGTACACATATACATATTCAAATATATGCATACATATAGAAAGGAAATGAAATATACACCAAAGTTTTTACAGTAGTTATTTCTGATCGATGCAACAATGGGTATTCCTCTTTTTTTTCTTTTTTACCAATCTTATCACATCTTTTTGCAAATAAATCATTTGTTAAAAAAAAAACTTTCAAGTTTTTGTTTCAAATAAAGTAAGAAAGAGAAAGATACACAATTTCAACTATTTTTCTAGGAATGGTGATACACACAAGGCATGTTATTTTAATCTAGGTAACATGATAACCAGACACATATTCCACTGGAAATATAAACTCCATGAAGACAGAGATTTCACTAATGTAGCCCTGGTGCCGTGTCTAATACTCAGCTGATACTTAGTAAATATTTGTTGAATGACTGAAAAGGTTGATCAGAGTTTTTCATTGTAAAGAAGACTTTTTGAGAAATGGACAGATAAAGGGATCCATGAATATGGTCCCATATACTACCATGTTCTGTTTAATTGAACAGTTCTAAATTGGGTCCACAGGTGGAAATCAAGGATTCCAGGTAAATGCATAAGGAAAAAGAAAAGGTACATTTGTATTTACTTGCTATTCCCTAATGAACTTTAACCTCTCCTTCACTTGTTAACAATCACAGCAGTTTAGCAGTATGCACAACTCTGTAAACAACAGCAAGCAAGAATAATCTCATGTAACATACAGTTGTCACAGATACAGTGACATAGCATCTTTGTATCAGTTTTCATCATGTTCGTTAGATGTGCTACCAGATCTTACAAAGCATTAAAAAGGCACATGTATTTCTAGAACAAACATACAATGGCATGTTACTCAGACCAGAGAAAGCTGAACTGAAAGTCAGTGAGTGAAGAAAGCAGAGCAGAAATATCTTAACTCACCACCAGAACACCCCACCAGCTCACCTATGCAGAGCAGTGAGGGCAAGGCTGGTGTGGAAGATGCCAGGATTCCTGAAGAGTCTACTGAAGAGGCAGTCAGCCACTCAGATCACCCCCCCACTTCTGCACAGCTTGCCCCTGCCCACTCTCAGACAACAGTAAAAGGCTGGAGATCACGGAGGGCCGTAAGCTACAGCGTCTTCTGACCGGGGTATGCCATGGACAGACGAGAGCAAAAGCATACTTCTGAAAACGTGGTGATGATTGTTTACACAGTGAAAATGGAGGAATTCAAAGAAATCATTCCATAAAATGTTCCAGGATGAGAGGATATGGACTTCCAGACCAAAAGGACTCACCCGGACGTCTAACCACAAATGACAAAAGCAGATCTAAGCCAAGGCAAAGCATCACAAAGTTTCATAACTGTGGGCATAAAAAACATTCCACAGACTTCTAGTGAGAAACAGACTTCACAGAGAGGCCTAGAGATGAGACAGCAGCAAACTGCCTAATGGCAGCACTGAACGAGAGCAGCAGAGCAACCCACCAAACCTTGAAAGAAAACTGTTTCCTATCTGCGATGCTGCTAAGGGTGAGGGGCAGAGCAGAGGCATCTCCACACGTGCAAACTCTCAAAAAAGACTTACAGCCCATATACCCATGCACCCCACACAGGAAGCGATGACAGCCTGTGCTCTAGAAAACATCAGAGTGCATCCAGAGAAAGAAGGCGTGATGTCTAGGTAACAGGCCACCTCTCCGAACAGCAAGAAGAAGAAAACGCTAAGAACAACAGTGAAGGCAAGACACTAAGATGACCATTAACGCAAAAGTATACATGCAAGAAGTCCAGACTGCTGTCTGCTTTAAGAAAATAAACTTAACTAAGTATCTATATATAGATACTAAAACAGGTGGGGGGAAACTGTGGGCTCCGCCTCTGTTAAGATACAAAAACTAGTAAAGTAAATGAGGACAAAGGTATTTATTCATTCCAATAAAAACAAAATTCCAAATGGAAAAAAGGTAGGTACACAATTATAACATGTAAATACTGAAGACTTATTTAATCAAAATTAGAACTATTTTGATACTATGAAGGGATAGGAGATACAAATGGATAAGTGAGCTAAATCCTCATCTTTCCATAGCAAAGAAACAGCACAGATGCTCTAAAATGAATAAATCAAGAAAACACACACAGAAACAGACAGGAAATGCTCCTCTACTACTGCGCCCTTCCCATGAACTCTGGTCTAACTACCTGGTCTCTACACAGATTATTAACAAGCTTACATTAATAAACTGAATATGTTCAGTTCCTCTCTGTTCTTTTGCCCCTTAAGAATAAACTGCCCACAAGGAGCAACCTACTTCTACATTTGCAGGACACTGCTGATTCAGTCTAGTGAATGATGACTGAGTCCACTAACCAAACTCTAGCATTTCCATTAACAGACATATTTAACGCTGTTACTAAGCAACATTCCCAATCTAGTGTTTCTGTGTATTAAAGCTGGTATTTTCCCTCTGCCACTATATACTGAGCAATAGAGAGACCTCAACACTTAGTGCAACAGCCAAGATTACTGAGAAATACAACAGAATCTAGATAAAAGGAGTAACAGGTATCTAGAAGACTCTTAGATATCAATGTCTGTGGACAGGTTGGCAGAGTCTCGTGTTCAAACAGGTAAGTTACAGTACTGCAAAGGTCTTTCCAGGGGTCATGTACGGATGTGAGAGTTGGGCTATAAAGAAGGCTGAGTGCAGAAGAGTTGACGCTTTTGAACTGCGGTGTTGGAGAAGACTCTTGAGAGTCCCTTGAACTGCAAGGAGATCCAACCAGTCCACCCTAAAGGAAATCAGTCTTGGGTGTTCATTGGGAGGACTGATGCTGAAGCTGAAACTCCAATACTTTGGCCGCCTGATGTGAAGAGCTGACTCATTGGAAAAGACCCTGATGCTGGAAAAAGATTGAGGGCAGGAGGAGAAGGGGACGACAGAGGATGAGATGGTTGGATGGCATCACCAACGCAATGGATATGAGTGTGGGTAAATTCTGGGAGTTGGTGATGGACAGGCAGGCCTGGCGTGCTGCAGTCCATGGTGGGTTGCAAAGAGTTGGACATGACTGAGCAACTGAACTGAGCTGAACACTGCTGCAGTCTGGAAGAGATGCGTAAACCAATCACGAGTTTTGACCTTAGCAAGTAGCTCGGATGGCTTTATCTATAAACTAGTGACCGTGACTTTCCATAGAGCAAACAGCCACATGGGCAGGCATACACACATAAGAACCATGGAGATGGTCTCAACAGATATTAACAGCACAGGACCCTAATAACTTAGTAGGGAAGAGCATCTCAAGGGACAATCACCATCATTCAGTCTCACTGAAGAAACTGATGTTCTATTTTAGACAACCTCACTGAACATACTAGGAAAGCCTGCATCTATATTGGTGTCCATCTGTACCAGTCACTGTTACCCCAAAATCACTGAGCATACTAGGAAAGACTGCATCGATATCAGTGTCCATCTGTACCAGCCACTGCCACCCCAAATAAATGTCCTAAAGTTCCAGGAATAAATTTAATCAAGAAGGTAAAAGATCTGTACTCTGAAAACTATGAAACAATGATGAAAGAAACTGAAGATGACACAAAGAAATGGAAAGATAAACCATTCACGTGGACTAGAAGAATATTGTTAAAATGACCATACTAACCAAAGCAGTCTACATATTCAGTGCAACAGCTATCAAAATACCAATGACATTTTTCACAGAACTAAAACAAATAATCATAAAATTTATATGAAACCACAGAAGACTCCAAATAATCAAAGCAATCCTTAGGGGAAAAAAAAGCTGGACGCATCAGACGTCTTGATTTCAAACTATACTACAAAGCTATAGTAATCAAAACAGTATGGTACTGGCACAAAAACAGGCACAGATCATTGGGACAGAACAAAGAGCCTAGAAATAAACACAAACACACACATATTCACACCCAGCCTACCCTTCAATGCTATTTGCAACTGACATGCCAGGCACAATTTGAACTCTCATTCTTCACCAAGTAAATCGTCTTAGGTACCTAAGACACAGAACCCCAGAATGTCATTTAGGAGGCTCTGAATCTTCATCAGTACAAGTCCAATATCTGGTTCCCTAGGGAAGGTGAGAGTTGAATGGACAGCAACAGAATCTCTCCTCTAACTCTAATGTGTCAAGGGTACCTATGAGTCAACTCTGAAGGAAAGCATTTAATACAAAGGGTGTTATCACTTAAACAAAGCCACCTATTAATCCATAGTTCATTTTAGCACATGACAGCAATTAGAACTACAAATAGACTAAATTAATACAAAAAGGATTATCTTTGACTTATTCTTTTCCACTTTATAACAGTCATTTAAGACTATTCAGTTTTGCTCAAGAACCTTGAGTGTTAGTCCTTCAGTCACATCCAACTCTTTGTGGTCCCACGGATGTAGCCCACCAGGCTCCTCTGTTCATGGAATTTTCCAGGCAAGAATACTGGAGTGGGAAGCCATTCCTTTCTCCAGGGGTTCTTTCCAACTCAGGATCAAACCCAGGTCTCCTGAATTGCAGGCAGATTCTTTACCATCTGATCCCCAGGGAAGCCCCTAAGAACTCCAAAAGTATTTTTAAAAATTTTCTCTAAAATACTTGGGAGATGATTTTCCCTGCATCTCAAAATTTAATTAAAATTTTGCACACTACCCTTAAGAATTTACAAAAGAGAATATGTTTTAACAAGCTATTTGCTGTTGCTGGGTTACTTTTACAATAAAACAAACACCCTAGGAAGAGCATAATTTGATAAAGAATCAACATAACTGAAACCACAATACAGAACGCACTGGGATAAAAGTAACATAGGTTTTCCAAGGTCACAGCAAAGTTTTTCAAAACCAATAGTAAAACCATATTTTTAAAACATGAGGTATGCCTTCAGTAGGAGAGGGAATTTGCTCCTTCTTTCCATTACCGATATATCACCACTGTCACTATTCAGTCAGTTCAGTTCAGTCGCTCAGTCGTGTCCGACTCTCTGCGACCCCACGAATCGCAGCACGCCAGGCCTCCCTGTCCACCACCAACTCCCGGAGTTTACTCAGACTCATGTCCATCGAGTCGGTGATGCCATCCAGCCATCTCATCCTCTGTCGTCCCCTCCTCCTCCTGCCCCAAATCCCTCCCAGCATCACTATTACACATCTGCAAAAGAAAGCAGTGAAAAAAACTAATCCATATCTTATAGTAACTTCACCCAACTACATTAAATAGTCATGTTTGTGAAATCATAAAAGTAACAATTTCATAATTTGATTCATTAGTTTCATCATTTGTAGTAAAGGAACACAAACAATGAGATATGAAAGAAAGTAAAACAAAATTTTCAAACTGCCACTAATCTGACCCACTTTAAGGACTCAAATTTGAATCTTTTTCCTAGATTTATACTGTTTGACCTTATGAAACCCTGGAAACATGCAAATTATAAGCCAGACTCGAAAGAGTTAATATTGTGTGAGTCCACTTACACGAGGCAGCAAGAATAGGTCCTGAAAGGACACTAATTAAAAATCAAAGAGAGTCCACAATGGTTACACAACCGTGAACATACGCAATGCCACTGAATTGCACACTTAAAAGTTGTTAAAATGAAAAAACTTGCTAAAATAGTAAATATTATGAAGAATCTACCACAGTTAAAAAAAAAAAAAAACATTGAAAAAACAAATGCCAGTAAAACTTGAGATTAAAAAAAATAGTAAGTCAACAGGAAGTGATGTTTCTTTCCAAACCTGTTTTTTCTAATTATTACTATTTTAACATAATTATATTAGATATTAAATAAAGTGACTTAAATGAGAAGGAAAAAGAAAGCTCATGCTATAAAAAGTAGGTTGAATGTTCTACATTCAATGAGAGCAAGCCATAAGAACATGCCAATAAATTAATTTTCAGTAAGACACTATAAAATTATAAAATATTAGGAAAATCATAATCTCAAAGAAGTTGCACCCATATTCCTGTCCTGCTTCAATTTTTAATAAAAACTGAAAGTCAGCGGTGCCATATCATTCTTGTACTTTAAATAAAATCTATCTATCTGACTCTTTGCGATCCGATGGACTGCAGCCCACCAGGTTCCTCTGTCCATGAGATTCTCCAGGCAAGAGTACTGGAAAGGGCTGCCATTTCCTCCTCCAGGGGATCTTCCGACCCAGGAATCAAACCTCTGTCCCTGGCAGTGCAGACAAATTCTTTACCACTGAGCCATCAATCTATGTAAGTAAAATAAAACTCTTATCTCTAATTCAAGGAAAAGGCCTTGGCTCTATATCAAAAGACTCACTAAATGAATCTACAATTACACAGCACTTTTAATTAAAAAGTTTATCATACATACTGATTTCTGATTCTATCATTTAACTGAATTTCAGTTAACTTACCAACTTCCATCCTGACGCCCACTGGGTGAGGAGACTGACACTGAGTTTTAGCAGTGCATACGTACACCTCACCGGGCTGTGGAGATTTTGTTTGAAATGAACACAACTAGAAATGCTTGCCGGCACACGGAAAAGCATGTGAAAGCACTGAGTGAGCATCTCATGCATGATAATCACTATCAGCGGGAAAAGACGAAGCTATTAGAACACCGTTCACTAGGGTTCATGAGAAGGCAAGTTTTCATAAGTACTATAAACATAAATTCCCACAAAGAAGCCTTCTTGAATTATATGAAACCTCAACACTCCCAGTTACAAATGGAAAATATTTTCTATAGTCACTGAATTGTACATAACAGCTTAAAATCCTAGATATGATTTCATATGACAAGAGTCAAAAATCAAGCAAAACTGAAAGAGAATATTGGCTCCATAACTTCCCAACTACGTGAACGTGGATAAGTTACTTGACTTCCAAAAGATTCAATTTTTCATCCTGAAATACTTCAGGGCTACTGTGAAGCTTAAAGTGGATAACAAAACATGAAAGCACAAAATACAATGCCTGTCGCATAAAAAGCACCCAAAACACATTTACTTCCCATTGTCAACTGTGATGCTAATTTAGAGACAGAATGCTTAAAACAATCTTACAACTACTTAAAGATGAAATATTTTGATAAAGAATCTCTATTTTCTCAGCCTCATTGTAAGTAACGATTATCATTACAGGGATAAAATGAGTGTTATGGATTCCCAGGTGGCACCGGTTGGTAAAGAATCCGCCTGCCAATGCAGGAGACACAGGTACCATTCCTGGGTCGGGAAGATCTCCTGGAGAAGGAAATGACAACCCACTCCAGTAATCTTGCCTAGAAAACTTTATGGGGAAAGGAGTCTGGCAGGCTACAGTCTGTGAGGTCAAAGAGAGTCGGACAGGATTAAGCAGGCACACAAGGATGCCATGTGCAGAGGGAAAGAAATGAACTAAATGGGTTGAGCATGAAAAGACACCTCTGGATATGAATGCCAGCCCAGTCACTTACTGCTGCTGCTGCTAAGTCACTTCAGTCGTGTCCAACTCTGTGCGACCCCACAGACGGCAGCCCACCAGGCTCCCCTGTCCCTGGGATTCTCCAAGCAAGAATACTGGAGTGGGTTGCCATTTCCTTCTCCAATGCATGAAAGTGAAAAATGAAAGTGAAGTCGCTCAGTCATGTCCAACTCTTGGCCACCCCGTGGACTGCAGCCTACCAGGCTCCTCCGTCCATGGGATTTTCCAGGCAAGAGTGCTGGAGTGGGGTCTATCACTTACTACTTTATCTCAAATACATTACTAACAGTCTCTCTGTAAACAACTTACTCATCTATAAAAATGAAAGAATACCAATCTCACAGACTGGCAGTTAATCCAGAGAGAAACTAAACGTATGAACACACAGTCAGAATATGTGAACAGGGAGTAACACACGGCAGAGCGCCGAAGAACTGATGCTTTGGGACTGTGGTGCTGGAGAGGACTCTTGAGAGGCCCCTGGCCTACCAGGATATCAAACTTGTGAATCCTAAGATAAATCGACCCTGAGTATTCATTGGAAGGACTGATGCTGAAGTTGAAGCTCCAATATGCTGGCCACTGGATGTGAAGAGCAGACTCACTGGAAAAGACCCTGATGCTGGAAAGATGAGGGCAAGAGAAGAAGCGAGCAACAGAGGATGAGATGTTTAGATGGCATCACTGACTCACTGGACACGGTCCTGAGCAAACCCCGGGAGACAGGAAAGGACAGGGAGGCCTGGCGTGCCGCAGGGCATGGGGTCACAGAACAACATAAAGGTGGCATACCTGCTCTTTATTTAGCTGACTACCACTAGAACATGTGAAGACAGGTTAGATGAGTCTGACAGTTTCCTTTATCTCACAGAAATTCAGCATCTAAAAACAAGTAGTGTTTCTTTTTTCCTTTATTGTGGTAGAATATAGATAACACAAAAATCGCCATTTTAACCACATTTAGGTATATGACTCAGTGACACTATCTCCATAGTGTTGTGTAACCATCCCCACTACTTCCAAAGCTTTATCATCACCTCACACAGAAACTCCCTGCCCATTAAGCAGTAAGAACCCATTCCCTGGGCTTCCCCAGGGGCTCAGTGGTAAACAGTCCACCTGCAAAGCAGGAGATGCAGGTTTGATTCCTGGGTCAGGATTGATTCCTGGGTCAGGAAGATCCCCTGGAGGAGGGCATGGCAACCCACTCCAGTATCCTTGAGATCCAGTATCCAGAGATACTCCAGTATCTCTGTCCTGGAGAATCTCCCGGACAGAGGAGCCTGGTGGGCTACAGTTCACAGGGTCGCAAAGAGCCGGACACAACTGAAGCCAACTGAGTAGCCATTCTCCACTTCCCCTAACCCATGAAACACTCTACCTACATCTGTCTCTACATAAATACCTGCCTCTAGCAGGTAATTTATACGGCTTCCCTGGTGGCTCAGCGGTAAAGAATCTGCCTGCAATGCAGGACACCCAGGAGACCCAGGTTCGATCCCTGGGTTGGGAAGATCCCGTGGAGGAGGGCACGGCAACCCACTCCAGGACTCTGGCCTGCAGAATCCCAAGGACAGAGGAGCCTGGCAGGCTACATAGGGTCACACAGTCGGACATGACTGAAGTGACTAAAGAGGTAGTTTACTCAAGTAGAACCTTACAATATTTGTTGTGTCTGGCCTATTTAACTTGACATGTGCTTTCAAAGTTCACTCATATGTTACAGGTACATCATTTCATTCCATTATAAGGCCTAACAGTATTTCATCGCACATACATACATTTCATTCACTCATTCATCTCAATGGACACTTGGGTTGTTCCCACTCTCTGGCTGTTATGAATAATGAAAAATGAAAACAGGCAAACAAGGATCTATTCGAATCACTGTTTCCAGTCATCTGGGGTATATATTTAGGGAAGAATTACTGGGTCACATGATAGTTAGACGTCTACTCTTTTGATGAACCAGCATATTCTTCCACAGCACATGTATCACTGTTTCTGTTCCTAATCCTAGGGGGAAAGTGTTCAGCTATTCACCATTGAGTATATTAGCTCCACTTTAGTCACATATAACCTTTATTATGTTGAGAAAGTACCTTTCTATTCCTATTTCATTGTGTGTTTTATCAAGGACAGGCGTTTGACCACCAAATGCATATCTGAGCCAATTAAGATGATTATGTGGGTGATTGCTCCTTCATTCTGGTAACGCAGGGCATCGCACTGACTGATTTTTGTATGTTGAGTCATCCTTCCATTCATGGAATCAATTATACTTGGTCACAGTCTATAAACCTTTTAACATGCTGTTGAATGCTGTTTGCTGTATTTTGTTGAAGATTTCTGCATCTATAGCAATTAAGCACATTAGTTTATAGTTGTCTTTTTTTGCAGTGTCTTTACCTGGCTTTAGAATCAGGGTAATGCTGGCCTCACAGGAATTACCAAGTGTTGCTTTAAATATTTTGAAAGAGTGACAGAAGGATTGGTATTATTTCTTCCTTACCTGTTAGACCAAATTTAACAGGGAAGTCATCTGATTCCACACTTTGCTTTGTTGAAAGGATTTTTACTACTGATTCAATCTCCTTGCTTGTTACAAATTTGTATTCAGATTTTCTCCTTATCCCTGCATCAGTTTTTGTAGCTCGTACATTTCTAGGAATTTACCCATTTCATCTAGGCAATCCAGTTTTTGTTGTATATGGTTGTTCATAATTTTCTTATACAATCCTTTTTATTTCTATAGTTAGTGGTAATGTCTGCTCTTAAATTTCCCACTTAGTAAGTTGAGTTTTCTTTTTTACTTAGTCAATCTAGTTACAGGTTTGTCATTTTTGCTGGTATTTTCAAAGGTACCAGTTTTGGTTTCACTGATTTTCTCTATAACTTGTCTGCTTTCCAGTTCATTTATCTGTGCTCTGATCATTATTTCCTTCCTTCTGTTAGCTTTGGATTTAGTTTGGTCTTCTTTTCCAAGTTCCTCCAGGTATTAAATTACACACTTCAGCATCCCTCCCGGGATGGACAGAGGAGCCCGGTGGGAGTCCATGGGGTAGCAGAGGGTTGGACACAGTTCAGCAACTGAGCAAGCATGCCAGGTGTCCAATTAAGTCCTCCAGGTGGTGCAATTAAGTTACTTCAGATTTTTCTCCTTTTGTAAACATAAACTTTTACACTATAAATTTCCCTCTGAACACTATTTTTGTTGCCATAATTTTGGTATATTACATCTTCATTTTCATTCAATATATTTCCCAGTTTCCCTTGTGATTTCTTCATTGTTCCATTGGCTATGTAAGAGAATATTGTTTACCTTACAGATAGTTGTGTATTTTCCAATTTTCTTGATGCTACTGATTCTTAGATTCAAATCATTATGGTCAAAAAAGATTCTTGTATGGCTTCGATCTTCCCAAATGTACTAAGTTGTTTGTGATGGGAAATATGATCTAACACTGAGAATATCTCACGCACACTCTTTTGCGGCTAAGTGCAGTCTACTGTAGGATCTATTAGCTGTCACTGGTTTACAGCACTGTGCAAGCCCTCTGGTTTACTGTCCATCTTTTCCCAGTTGGTCTCTCCTACTGAAAATAGGGTATTAAAATCTCCAACTATTAATGTGAAACTGTCTTTTCCTCCCTTTAAGTCTTTCCATTTTTGCTTTATATATTTAGGAGCTGTGTTGTTTGGGTCATATGCTTGTAACTGCTTTGTCTTCTTGATGAATTGAAATTTTTATCAATCTATTTCATTGTTTCCTGCAACCTTTTTACTTAAGGTTGTTTTTCATAATAATACAGATCCTCCTCAATTTACAATAGACTTAATTCCTGATAAATCTGTAAGCTGAAAAGATCGTAAGTCAAAAACGCATTAATACACCTAATCTACTGAACACCACAGGAGAGCCTTGCCTACCATAAACAGGCTCAGAACACTTATATTAGCCTTATAATGTAACACTTATATTAACCATCTAATATGAAGCCTATTTTATAATAAAGTGTTGAGTACCTTGTAAAAGTTCACCACAAATGAAAGAGAGAAGAGCAGGATGGGTACAGAGTGACTGTCAGCGTGACAGCTGTTTACCGTCGTGACTATGAGCCTGACTGGGAACCACCGCCCAGCCACCATCCAGAAACATGAGAGAGTGGCGCATCACATACTGCCAGCCCAGGAAAGATGGAAATTCAAAATCTGAAGTACAGCTCCTATCGAATGCTTATGGCTTTCACACCATCATAAAGTCAAAAAATTATTAAGGCAAAACACCATAAACTGAGGAGCACTACAGCTTTCCTTGGTTATTAGAATCTGAGTGGAATAACTCTTTCCATTTTTTTAAGTTTGAACCTCACTGTGTCAGTATCTAAAAGGAATGATTTTAGACTTTATATGTATGTTTTTTTTTTTATTCTGCCAATCTTTGCCCTTTAATTAGAGAACTTAATCCAATTATAATTAAAGTAAGTTCTGTAGTCAGGAAATTAAAAGACGCCTGCTCCTTGGAAGGAAAGCTATGACAGACCTAGACGGCTTATTAAAAAGCAGAGATATCACGTTGCCAACAAAGGTCCATATACTTAAAGCTATGGTTTTCCCAGAAGTCATGTATGGATGTGAGAGCTGGACCATAAAGAAGGCTGCTTATCCTAATTTTCCAAAGAAATTCTCTCCCTGGCTTTTTCCTCTCATGCCCTGTGTGATCCAGTGCATGACTCAGCGATAATCTTTTGCCCCAACGACTGGAGATTTTTGTATTTGCTTACAATGCCCACCCTGAATGTATTTGGAATTAGGTGAAAAAAATATGAGCATCGTACATGAGGCCTTTAAGAAGCTCCCAGGCGGGTTAGAATACACAAACACAGTAAACTGTGAATAAGCTCTGCTCTGCTCCCTCTGGAACCAGGGACGTAGGCTGCGAGCACAGGCTGCTTCTTCCGTGTTGCTGCCAAGCTAGGGGAAGTAAGTGTCAGAAAGCGCCACCACTGCTTCTAAACTGCCTCTCCCTGCCCCGGCGCTCACTCTGCTGTCAAACGGTGTTTTTCTGAGTTCTGGCAAAGTTGGGTCTAACGATTTCTGCTTGTTTTCAAACGTTTCTGTGGAGGAATGGGGCCTGGGAACTGTTCACTCCATCATTCTGCTAATGTTATTTTACATGTTTATTTTTAAAGATCTAAAAATCCATACTATAACAAGACCAAAATTTACTAATGCAGCATCTATTATTTAGTACCATTTTAATCTGAGGAGATGCCTTCAGTGGCTGTTTCTAGAAATTTCTACAGAGATCCATTAACTGGATTGAGGGGTTAAACTACTGTAATCAAATGTGAGCAGTCACATAAAACATTAACTTAACGGACACAACTTCTTTGACTCCTTTGGATACTTTCACTAGTATGCTGTCTCTTGTTTGCTGTGACATGCTAGGTGGTAGTAAAAATACTAGAAAAACGAACATAGCCTACTCTTTTGAATTAAGTAGCTCTTTTTCCCCCTAAATAAGTGATTTCAGTTTTACAGGATACATAAAATAACAGAAATATGGTAATAGTAAAATTATTTGGAGTTATTTTAATGGAAATAAGAATATCAGGATTTCAAGGTGGTATTCCACAAAGAACAGAGAATATAGCCAAAAACAGCCTATCAGGTATTTCACCAAAAGTTTAAGAAATATTGTGAGGTGAATGCAATACTCAATATATTAAATTTTAGATCCATTACAACTCCAAAATAAAATGATTTACATAACTGCCTTTATAAACAGAAATCAAAAAATACATTAAAACAGATGGAAGAGATACAGAGTTACTTGGATTGGAAGAACCAATATTGTGAAAATGACTATAGTGCCCAAAGCAATCTACAGATTCAAGGCAATCCCTATCAAACTACCAACGGTATTTTTTCACAGAACCAGAAAAAAAATAATTTCACAATTTGTATAGAACACAAAAGACCCCTAATAGCTAAAACAATCTTGAGAAAGAAAAAGGAGCTGGAGGAATCAATCTTCCTGACTTTCTGGCTTCCCAAATGGCACCAGTGGTAAAGAACCTGCCTGTCAATGCAGGAGACGCAAAAGACGCAGGTTTGATCTCTGGGTCAGGAAGATCTCCTGGAAAAGGAAATGGCAATCCATTCCAGCATTCCTGCCTGGAAAACTCCATGGACAGAGAGGCCTGGCGGGCTACAGTCCATGGGGTCACAAAGAGATGGACACGACTGACCACACAGCATGACTTCAGACCATACTAGAAAGATACAGTCATCAAGACAGTATGGTACTGTCACAAAAACACAAATGTAGACCAATGGAACAAGACAGAGAGCCCAGAGATAAACTACACCACTATGGGCACCTTATCTTTGACAAAGGAGGAATATACAATGGAGAATACAGTAAGAATATATAATGCAAGAATATACAATGGAGAAAAGACACCCTCCTCAATAAGTAGGGCTGGGAAAACTGGACAACTGCGTCTAATAAATGAAACTAGAACAACTCCTAACACCATACACAAAAATAAACTCAAAATGGATTAAAGACTTAAATATACGTTCAGAAACTATAAAGCTCTTAGAGGAAAACATAGGCAGTATACTACTTAACATAAATCTTCATAACAGCAAAATCCTCTATGACCCACCTCCTATTTGTGGAAATAAAAACAAAAATAAACAAGTGGGATCTAATTAAACTTAAAAGCTTTTGCACAACAAAGGAAACTATAAACAAGTTAAAAAAAATAACCCTCAGGATGGGAGAAAATAATAGCAAATGAAACAACTGACAAAAGGTTAATCTCCAAAATTTATAAGCAGCTCAGGCAGCACTAGAAAAAATGAACAACTCAATCAAAAAGTGAACAAAAGACCTAAATAGTCATTATTCAAAGAAGACAAACAGATAGCTAATAAACATATGAAAAGATGCTCAACAAAACTCAGCATTAGAGAACTGTGAATCAAAACTCGTCAGAATGGCCATTATCAAAAAATCTACAAACAATAAATACTAACGAGGGTGTGCACTCTTGCATTGTTGGTGGGAATGCAAATTGAGACACCACTATGGAGAACAGTATGGAGATTCCTTAAAAAACTAGGAATAAAACTACCATATAACCCAGCAATCCCACCACTGGACACATACCCTAAGGAAACCATAGCTGAAAGAGACATGTGTACCCCAATGTTCAGTGCAGCACTATTTACAACAGCTGGAACATGGGAGCCACCTAGATGTCCATTGGCAGATGAACGGATAAAGAGGCTATGGTACAAATGTACAACAGAATATTACTCAGTCACTACATCTGAGTCAGTTCGAATGATACAGATGAACCTACAGCCAATTATACAGAGTGAAGTAAGTCAGAAAGAGAAAAACAGATATCATATACTAACACATATATATGGAATCTACAAAGATGGAAGGGCTTCCCTGGTGGCTTTGAGGGTAAAGCGTCTGCCTGCAATATGGGAGACCCGGGTTCAATCCCTGAGTCAGGAAGATCCCCTGGAGAAGGAAATGGCAACCCACTCCAGTACTCTTGCCTGGAAAATCCCATGGACGGAGGAGCCTGGGAGGCTGCAGTCCATGGGGTCGCAAAGATGGAACTGAAGAACCTATCGCAGGGCAGCAATGGAGACAGACACAGAGAACAGACTGTGGACACAGCAGTGGGATGAATTAAGAGAGCAGCATGGGAACACATACACTACCATGTGCAAACGGAGCCAGTGGAGGTTTGCTGTATGACATAAGGAGCTCAAACTGGGGATTTCGTAGGGAACTCAGAG
Source organism: Muntiacus reevesi (assembly GCF_963930625.1). NCBI lineage: Eukaryota > Metazoa > Chordata > Mammalia > Artiodactyla > Cervidae > Muntiacus > Muntiacus reevesi. The sequence goes on from NC_089249.1 coordinate 282,484,750, forward strand.
GGGTGGGACAGGGTGGGAGGCAGGTTCAAAGACTGAGGGGACATATGTACATGTTGATGTATGGCAGAAACTAACATAATATTGTAAAGCAATTATCCTCCAGTTAAAAATAATTTTTTTAAAAAACACATTCAAAAATAAATAAATAAACAAAATAAAAAATAAAAAACACATTCATACGGTATTTGCTAAAGTCAACTAAACTTACAGTACTTATGATGAAAATGTATCTTTAAAGATATTATCAATAAAATACATGTATACCATTCTAAAACATTTGTCAGTTTTTACTAACAGGAAAATATTCCCAAAACCTTTTAACCTGATCTGTAGAATCAACAATTTAATTGCTATGTTTCTGAGTAGAAAAGAAAAAAAATACCAGGAAAATTCATCAATTATGAAAGTTCCATCCTAGGCCTTTGAAACTTTATCATACATTTTTAAGTTGTTAATTCACTAAAACTGTAATACACTCCACAGCAGAGCTTATCAAATACCAATGAGTCTTTAATTTACTGACTGAATCACAATCGAATATTTATTTAACATAATAGTATAGAATAGAAAATTGCTTCATGAAACTTTTACTTGTATTTCATGTACACATGAAAAGTCATTCTCTACAATACTACTCCATAACACCATTCCACCAGAAGAGGCTAAAAGAGGACACACACCCCGCCAGAGCACAGTCTCAGGCACAGGAAAGGGTTACTCACTGAACTGCAGTGAGGCTCAGATGCAATTACTCTGAAGGATTCCTCGGGATGAACAGAAACTCAGAGAACAGACTCATATACACGGCGGGGCGGGGGGCAGGAGAGGGTGAGAGAACTGAGAGCACAGTACTGACATGCATACATTTATCAGGTGCCAACAGACAGCTAATGGGTGGGAAGGCGCTGCATAGCGCAGGGGCTCAGCCCGGCGCTCTGTGACACCGAGAGGGCCGGGATGCGCTGGGGGTGGGAGGCAGGTTCAAGTGGGAGAGGACATGTATGTACATCCATGGCTGACTCACACTGACGCACAGCGGAAACTAACACAGCCCTGTAAAGCGACTATTGGTCCATTAAAAACAAATTTTTTAAAAAAGAAAAATATATAAAAATGTTTTAATTAGGATGAAAAAGATTTAAACTATTTCATAATTCACAAACCATAAAAATCTGAAGCAAACATCTAATCTATCATAAATTCACAGGTTTCAAAACACATCACATTCTAGGAAAGATTTACATAATTAGTCTCAAAGCTGTAAATATTAGATAAATTCATAGAACTTAAATGGCATATTAAATCTTGCTCCTTAAAGAACTCTTTGGAAGTGGCTGTCACTCAGTCGTGTCCAACTCTTTGCAACCCCATGGACTATAGCCTACCAGGTTCCACTGTCCATGGGATTTTCCAGGCAAGAATACTGGACTGGGTTGCCATTTCCTTCTCCAGGAGATCTTCCTGACCCAGGGATTGAACCTGGGTCTCCCACGTTGTAGGCACTGTAGGCAGACGCTTTACCATCTGAGCCACCAGGGAGGTCCAAAGAACTCTTTCAGTTCAGTTCAGTTCAGTCGCTCAGTCGTGTCTGGCTCTTTGCGACCACATGAATCGCAACACGCCAGGCCTCCCTATCCATCACCAATTCCCGGAGTTTACTCAAACTCATGTCCATCGAGGTGGTGATGTCATCCAGCCATCTCATCCTCTGTCATCCCCTTCTCCTCCTGCCCCCAAGCCCTCCCAGCATTAGGGTCTTTTCCAGTGAGTCAGCTCTTCGAATCAGGTGGCTAAAGTATTGGAGTTTCAACTTGAGCATCAGTCCTTCCAATGAACACCCAGGACTGATCTCCTTTAGGATGGAATGGTTGGATCTCCTTGCAGTCCAAGGACTCTCAAGAGTCTTCTCCAACCACAGTTCAAAAGCATCAATTATTTGGCGTTCAACTTGCTGTATGGTCCAACTCTCACATCCATACATGACCACTGGAAAAACCATAGCCTTGACTAGATGGACTTTTGTTGGCCAAGTGTAATGACTCTGCTTTTTAATGTGCCATCAAGGTTTGTCATATCTTTTCTTCCAAGGAACAAGCATCTTTGAATTTCATGGCTGCAGTCACTATCTGCAGTGATTTTGGAACCCCCAAAAATAAAGTCTGTCACTGTTTCCACTGCTTCCCCATCTATTTCCCATGAAGTGATGGGACCGGATGCCATGATCCTAGTTTTCTGAATGTTGAGCTTTAAGCCAACTTTTTCACTCTCCTCTTTCACTTTCATCAAGAGGCTCTTTAGTTCCTCTTCACTTTCTGCCATAAGGGTGGTGTCATCTGTGTATCTGAGGTTATTGATATTTCTCCTGGCAATCTTGATTCCAGCTTGTGCTTCTTCCAGCCCAGCATTTCTCATGATGTACTCTGCATATAAGTTAAATAAGCAGGGTGACAATATACAGCCTTAATGTACTCCTTTCCCTATTTGGAACCAGTCTGTTGTTCCATGTCCAGTTCTAACTGTTGCTTCCTGACCTGCATACACATTTCTCCAGAGGCAGGTCAGGTAGTGGTTAGTTTCCCTCTATTTCAAACATAAATATGAACTTATTCTACTATAAGGTATGTACCATGGCACTCTGCTCAGCTGGCACCTATTTGTGTTACATCAGATTTAAATATATAACAAATTTAATCCATTTCTTAATAAATACATAGACTTTTTTAAATGTTTCACTGTAAACTATAATTTGCTGAGAAATTTCTAATCACAAAAAAATCACACCATGTCTACAAAATTTATAGTTTACCCTAAAGATTACCTTGTTTTAATAGACTTAATAACTGTATAAAATGTTTTGCTAGTGAGTAACCCTGTAGATAGCAGAAACTGTTACTGCACAATTAGCCTTTGCAGACAAAATAGGCACCCTTATAAACTGAAGCATTCTTAAATGTGTAAACTGGATTGACAAACCCAGTACTATTTAGAACAGACTTTCCAAATTTCTTCTAGTACTGAGTTTTCAGTTAATCCATATATAATGTCTAAATTTAGGGATATACATGTTATTTCTGATATAATCTGAGATCAGACTTAAATCTAGGACTTCACTCATATTCTGCTTTTACTAGGAAGTATTGGACTACATCTCAATCCTGAATTTAAAAAACTGTTCTGACAAAGTTCTTAAAGGGAATTATTAATAATTAATTCTTCTTTTCAACAAATGTTTGCCAAGGGCACTGTGTGTAGACTGGTAAATGTGCATAGCTTCTGCCCTCAAGGAGAGGCTCCCTCATTCGAGGTCTAGCAGAGTACAGCTGATTGGCATGGAAAACCAGAAAGATAATCAGGCAGCAGGGCTTCAGGGAATCCAGGCTTCAGTCCCAGGTCCACTGTCTGCCAAACATTAGCCAAGTTTCTTAATCTCTCTAAGACTTAATCTCTTCCTTTACAAAATGAAAATTAAACAAAAAGTTCAATATCAACAACTCCCACAAAGTTACTGCAAGGGTTAAATATAAAAACACAAAAAGTGCCCAGGACAATAGTGGTAATATTACTAAATATTCAAAACATTCACAAATTCAGGGACTGGCACATAGAATCCATTCAATATTCACTCTGAGACAAGAAACCTTAAACACCATTTCCAAAGAAAGTGAATCAACCAGAAAATACATGATACTGTATTTAAACCAACTACTGTGCCTAATATAGGTAGTTACCATCTTTTTCTTCATTTTATACTCCTTAACTTGGAGTTGCATCTAAAAGATATTTTAAAATATGTAAGCATTTCACCTAGTAACATCAAAGAGGAATTAAAAGTTAACTTTTTAAAAGCTCATGCTAACCCAAACTGCATACTGTTGTTACATAAAACAAGTGAAAGTTGCTCAGTCATGTCCAACTCTTTATGACCCCATGGACTATACATTCCATGGAATTCTCCAGGCCAGAATACTGGGAGCGTGTAGCTGTTCCCTTCTCCAGGGGATCTTCCCAACCCAGGGATCGAACCCCGGTCTCCCGCATTGCAGGCAGATTCTTTACCAGCTGAGCCACAAGGGAAGTCCAAGAATACTGGAGTGGATAGGCTATCCCTTCTCCAGAGGATCTTCCCAACCTAGGAATCGAACCAGGCTCTCCTGTATTGCAGGCGGATTCTTTAACAACTGAGCTATCAGGGAAGCTCCTATATAAAGCAAAATTTAGTACAAAATTTAAGTAACAAAAGAATAAAGAAATAAAATGACTGGTCAAAGAGGTTCAGGCACTTATTAAAATACCCAAAGCTAATTTGTACACTACAGCCACAGCACTCTAGTTCATGAACCCAAATATTCATGGATACATAAAAAAATGACTTATTCCCTGAGTATTACTTTTAACATAAAAATCTTTCAAAGTGACGCTGCAAAAAAACACATTAATACATGCAAAGCCACTTTATAGATGCTAAAATTTACCTGCTTGAGTCCTTCATCAGTGAGTTTATCCTGGTTGCCTACATGAACTTTCTGAAGTAAAGGACAGTGAGAGGCAACTGCAATAATAGAGGTGTCAGAAAGCTGTTTACACCTGTAAGCTGTATACCTAAGAAGTCCAGGACATTTAAATGCTAGAACACATACGCCAGTATCGGACATACTGCGACAATCAGAAATGTTGATTTCAATTATATTTTGACTTCTTGATGCAATTTTTTCCAATAATTCATCAGTGACCTATGAGAGGGGAGAAAAAAAGCAATAAATTTAAAACTTTGCTAAAAATGGAAACTTACTTTCTATGTTTTTATTACATTTTTTCTGATATATAACAGATTATAGCATGAAAACCACAATCAAAAAGAAAAACTTCTTAATATTAAAGCATAATAAGAACTGTCGTATGATTTTAAAAATATATTTGATCTTTTGTCTCCAGTTCCTAGAACAGAGCTCCTAAAGTCCTAGGAATTTCCTGAGTGATGGGAATGTCTTTTGTTTTCTTTAACTAGCCCCTTGTGACCATGCCTGAGTTTACAGTAATGAAATGACTTAAGCTGGGGCCTCCAGAGAGCTTTAGGATGGGAGCTGGTCACCAGAAAGATCAGACACCGTGTGATTAGAGTGAGGAAACTTCCAGTCCCATAGTCTGACTTTCTGGTCAGACTAGTCAGAAGCTGGAGGTGAGTTATAAAAACTCTTGAACAATGAGATCTGGAGGGCTTCTGAGTTGGTGAATATTAAAGTGCTGTGAGGGTGATGTGGCTTTAGGGACAGGGAAGCTCCATATCCTCTCTCCTGAAACCTTGCCCTAGGCATCTCTTCCATTCGTCCGGTCTTGGGGTATATCCTCTACACTAAACCAGTAAACATTAGTATTTTCCTGAGTTCTGATCACTTATAGCAAATTATCACCTTGAGCAGGGGATGGGGAACTCTAGTTTTAAAGATGGTCAGTCAGAAGTATAGGTGGCTCCAGACTTCCCTGGTGGCTCAGATGGTAAAGCGTCTGCCTTCAATGCAGGAGACCCGGGTTCGATCCCTGGGTCAGGAAGATCCTCTGGAGAAGGGGATGGCAACCCACTCCAGTTCTCTTGCCTGGAAAATCCCATGGACGGAGGAGTGTGGTAGGCTACAGTCCATGGGATTACAGAGAGTCGGACACAACTGAGCGACTTCACTTTCACTTTCAGGACTTGTGACGGGTATATTAAGTGGGGAAAGTCATGGGACTGAGCCCTTAAACTGTAAGGTCTGTACTAACTCCAGGAGTTAGTGTCAGAATTGAACTGAATTGCTGGAATACCAAGTTAACATAAGAGAATTTGTCAGTAAAGAAAAAAGCAAACATTTGGTGTCAGAAACACCAAGTGATAATATAATGTACTGGTTTTCAATAAAAGCTTAAAAATCTATCCTTATTAGGAAAATACACTTTAATTAAACCTTTAAACTCACCAAAAACTCCCCAGAAAAAAAACTATTAAAATTTTGAGTTGGTTCTTAATTCAACAAACGGTATGTATCAGTCAACATGATGCATGAATCTTGACTTTTCACACATAATATTAGATGATACCTACTATAGTATATAAATTTCAATTGCTTTACTACTTCTATCAGAATACATTACATATAATTAAATCCACAGCTTACACAATATATCATCCTGGGTATTAGGACACCAAAGACTATATACAAAGGCCATTTACAAAAAAAAAAGCTTATCTCAGAAGACTCAAAGCTAAATATAAGTAATCTTAAAATTCATGTAGTGAAAAACTCACAGGATCATCTGAATTTTTTAAACAACTTTTAAAAGCAACCTCCATACATTCCCTGCCCAATCATATTTCAAAAAAAAAGAAAACAGTTAACATTATTCAAAGTGTTTTGAGTAAAAATAATGATGAGAGAAAATACACATGATTAAATTTAGAAAGGAAGAAGAAAAGAATTGGGGAGTGTTGAGGGGGTCGCAAAGAGTCAGACATGCCTGAGTGACTAAACTGAACTGACTGAGGGTTACAAGGAGTAAGAACCAAGGCTAAAACCACCTTTGTTGCTACTTGTTGGAAACAGTGTACCTCTTTCTCTGTTTTCTTTCCTTTTTTTTTAACCTCCAAACTTACCAGGAGAGGAGAAAAGCTATTCTGACTCTGAGTTTGGAACAAAAAACTCAGATATTCAAGACTAAGGAAGTTAAAACCCAATGGATTACTTCACATTACCTCTCTCTACACTCTCAGCCACAACTAACTAAATATTCGCCATCCCCCATGGATACAAACTTCATGAACTCAGGCAGGTAAACATTGTATAACTATCTTAACCCTTACCAATGAGGCAGGAAAACAAAAAGGAAACTTAAAAACAAATGCTCAGGAACTTGTTATAAACAGACACATATGCTACCTGTGGTATGCTGGAGTTGGCTTGTACCAAATCAGAATCTAGAATATGTACCACTTTCCACATCCGTGATAGCATTACATTCTGTAACATCACACTGGTAGCTTGAAATTGGTCCTGGTGAGAGTATTTGTACCACAAAAACTGGAAAATGTAACAAATCGGGGCTCTTTCTTTGTTCATTTGTTTTTGAAAGCCAGCTGTTAGAACATTCACCAGCACCTCACTACTAACAATATCATGGAAAGTTTAGAGCAGGTTTAGTACTCTAATAATATCTTATTTTCAGTGGATATTTTTTATGTTTCCAATGCCAAGTATTGACAACCAAAGAAGAATTTAACAAGTCCAACCAACTATTTATAATAAGGCAATATAAACTACTTTCTTTCTTAAATGACACTATCATATAAACATAATGGGGAGCTGGGCAACGGGGAGGATTGGAAAACTCATCAAAGTGAAAATTAAAGTAAGTTAACTTATTCCATTTTGCTTCCATTTCTTCAAGCAAAATAACACTATATAAGAATACTATCATCAAAAGTATAATAAATTATTATTAGGGATAATGATAGTATCAACTCATAAGGTTGCTGATCAAATGAATATACATAAAACTCACAGAACAGTACATATGTGGCAAGTCAGCAGTACTATTTAAGTGTTTGCCATCACTGTCTACTAGTTATCTCTCCAAAAAATGAAAAGTTTAGTAATTTTTTTTAATGCAGCACAAAAAAAATAATAATAAGGTGGGGGAAACAAAGAGGACTACAACAAAAAGGATTAAGAAGCAACCCAAAACTACCAATCAAACTAAAAGAAATATTCATCATAGAAACCTAACTTCAACTTGAATTTGGAAAAAAAAAAAAACTACTAAAGCACAGAATTCTAGATTTTGGTCATTTGAACTATCCTGAAAAACTACAGTGTGAAAGAAGATTTCTAAGAAGAAAAAAGATATTTCTTTAATAGGTCAAATTGAGTGTTTTTGTAGAATCAGAATCCATACCTGCTGACGACTACTAAGATCCAGCTGCTTCCAAAACTGGAAATCTAAACAAAGGTCACGCCAGTACTTGCACACCAATGATGCAGAAAGGCAACGTTCATCCAGAGATAAATTGGAAAATATCTGTGAATAAAAAAGGAACCACATAATATGTGTTAAACATTTTAAAGGCAATAAAAGTTTTTACAGTTAGAAAAAATTAATCTTTTTAAAAAATGTATCCCTTGTATCAAGGACTGATCACAGCAAGGGAGCTGCTCCACTATATAGGAAACCCCAAGCGCACTGTCTATGAATGGCTGAGCACCAGGTTCCCCACAAACATGTGCTGTGTGACAGGTGAGAGGGTGGTCATCTTTCCGGCCATGAAAAATTAAATTTTTAAAACAGAAAACCATTTTAGTACAAGTGACCATTATTAAAAGAGTCACTGTTATGGATTGTACTAAAGAGGAAGTATGACATGGGAGTAGCTAAGCTGGAATCAAGATTGCCGGGAGAAATATCAATAACCTCAGATATGCAGATGACACCACCCTTATGGCAGAAAGTGAAGAGGAACTCAAAAGCGTCTTGATGAAAGGGAAAGAGGAAAGTGAAAAAGTTGGCTTAAAGCTTAACATTCAGAAAACTAAGATCGTGGCATCTGGTCCCATCACTTCATGGGAAACAGATGGGGAGACAGTGGAAACAGTGTCAGATTTTATTTTTGTGGGCTCCAAAATCACTGCAGATAGTGACTGCAGCCATGAAATTAAAAGACGCTTACTCCTTGGAAGGAAAGTTATGACCAACCTGGATAGCATATTAAAGCAGAGACATTACTTTGCCAACAAAGGTCCGTCTGGTCAAGGCTATGGTTTCTCCAGTGGTCATGTATGGATGTGAGAGTTGGACAGTGAAGAAAGCTGAGTGCCGAAAAATTGATGCTTTTGAACTGTGGTGTTGGAGAAGCCTCTTGAGAGTCCCTTGGACTGTAAGGAGATCCAACTAGTCCATCCTAAAGGAGATCAGTCCTGGGTGTTCATTGGAAGGACTGATGCTGAAGGTGAAACTCCAGTACTTTGGCCACCTCATGCAAAGAGTTGAATCATTGGCAAAGACCCTGATGGTGGGAAAGATTGAGGGCAGGAGGAGAAGGGGATGACAGAGGATGAGATGGCTAGATGGCATCACCGACTCGATGGACATGAGTTTGAGTAAACACTGGGAGTTGGTGATGGACAGGGAGGCCTGGCATGCTGCGATTCATGGGATCGCAGAGTCGGACACAACTGAGCGACTGAACTGAACTAAACCGAACATCACAACCGAGAGAGAGAAAGAGAGAGAGAAACACTCAATCTACTAAAATCATGGATACAAAAAGACATTGTTACCAACCTTACAAAAAAAGAAAGAATTATAATGGGGTATTACGAACAATTGTATGCCAACAAATTAGATAATCTAAACAAAACAAACTTCTAAATATATACAAACTACAAAAAACTGATTCAAGAAGAAATAGAAAATTTCAGTAGACCTATAAAAAGAGAAAATGTTCAATCAGTAATCAAAAACTTCCAACAAAGAAAGGCCAAGGACCAGACGGGCCCTAATATCGATACATTTAAAGAACAAATACAAATCCTTCTTAAATGATTCCCAAAACTGGAGTATAAGGGAACTCTTGCTAACTCCATGAGGTTAGCATTACTCTGATACTAAAGTCAAAGACATCACAAGAAAACTATAGACCAATGTCTTTTATGAATTTAAATGCAAAAAATCCCTAAACAGTCTGGCCCTTGAACAGCGTAGGGATTGGGATGCTGACCCTTCATGCAGTTGAAATCCAAGTGTAACTTCATAGTAGGTCCTCCCTATGGGCAATTCATCACCCACAGATTGAACCAACCAAGGATTACATAGTATCACAGTGTTTACTGTTGAAAAGAAACCTGCATATAAGAAGACCTGCACAGTTCACACCCATGTTGTTCAAGAGTCCACTGTATCACCAAAGTAAATCAAGCAGAGTATTAAAAGGATCATACACCACGGTCAAGTGGTATTTATCTCAAGAATGCAAAGATGGTTCAACAGGCAAAAATAAATCCATTTAACACACCACATTAATAGAATAAAGGTTTAAAAAACTCAACCATTTCAATTAATGTAGAAAAAGCGTTTGACAAAATCTAATCCCATTTCTTGACAAATATATTCAGGAAACTAGGAATGAAAGGAAACTTCCTTAATGTGATAGACGGCATGTGTAGAAATCCTGCCATTATTATTATACTTAATGGTCAAAGACTGAATATTTTCCCCTGAGATGAGGAATAAGACAAAGATTTCTGCTGTCTCCACTTCCACACAACACTGTACTATAGACTCTGGCCGGGGCAGTTACATAAGGAAAAGAATGAAAGGGCACTCAGATTAGAAAATTATAATGTTCTATAGTCACAATTATCATGACCTTATATAGAAAAATTATACACAAAAAAATTTAAGAGCTAATAAGCAACTATTTCTATACACTATCAATGAACAGTTAAGAAATAAAATAAGGAAGGACTTCCCCGGTGGTGCAGTGGATAAGAATCCACCTTCCAATGTAGGAGACACAGGTTTGAACCATGATCCAGGTAGACTCCACATGCTGAAAAGCAACTAAGCCTGTGCACCAAAGCTACTCAACACTCAATCTAGAGCCTGTGCTCTGCAAGAGAAGCCTCCACTCACTGCAACTAGAGACATCCTGTGCAATCATAAATACATAAATACAATTGTAAAAAAGGAAAGCACTTCTATTTGCAATAGCATCGGAACATGCTTTTTTAGTTTCCATTTCTTTATGTTGAAACTTTCCATTCTTTGGGTCAATGTTATATTCTCTTATAATTTGAATGATGTTTCTTTCCATTCTGTTAACATGTTTATAATAGTTTGAAGTTTTTATCTCCTAAGTCTAATACCTGTGCTTACTCAATTTTTATTAACTGTTTTGTTTCCTCTCAGTATAGGTCACTTTTTTTCTGTCTCTTTACATGTCTCATAATTTTTCATTCAAAACCAGTCATTTTAGGTAACATATTGTAGCAACTCCGGAATTTGATTTACTTCTCTGAAATCTGTTTCAACTTTAATCTCTCTGGCCTTAAATGGTAGGATCTGAAGTTTGAATGTTTGTTTGCATGTCTCTGCTCAAGTTTTAATTCTTATTCGTATTTCTTTAGCGTGGCTTCCCTATCTAAATTTGGGCAAAAAAATGCTCAAATACCTCAAGCCTGCCCTTCAATCTGTGCATGGGTTGGGAAGAGCATATTCAAGGCTTATTCTCAAGGTTGCCTTGGCCCTTGCTTTCTGCTAGATACTCTCAAGTCTCCCCAAGACATGTGCATAGTTTGAGCAAACCAAGGATATGTGAAGAGCTTATTATCCCTTTATGGGTCTCTCACTTCCAAGGTCCACTGGTTAAACTCCTAGCTGATCCCCACCTCATCCCAACTGGCACCACAATATGAAACTTGCAAATATGTGGGTTTTAACCATCTTCTTCCTACAAAGTTCATCACGTTTAGTTGACAGATACAGGTTGTTACTCATTGCCCCTAACTGAGTTACCCTCCTAAGACACCAAGCTGCTGGTTGTTGTTATTCAGCCACTAAGTCGTGTCTGACTCTTTGTGACCCAATGGACTGCAGCACACCAGGCTTCCCTGTCCTTCACTGGGGTTTGCTCCAATTCACATCCACTGACTCAGTGATGGCATCCAACCATCTCATCCTCTGTCGCCCCCTTCTCCCCCGCCTTCAATCTTTCCCAGCATCAGGGTCTTTTCCAAAGAGTCAGTTCTTCCCATCAGGTGGCCAAAGTACTGGAGCTGGAGCCTCAGCATCAGTCCCTCCACTGAATAATCAGGACTGATTTCCTTTAGGATCGATTGGTTTGATCTACTGCTATTAGGGGTCTCAATTCAAGAGTGCTATAGACTTCCACTATTCTTACCTGAGCTCTAGTAGCTTTCCTAAGAATAAATACATTTCAATTTGTTGTCTGCCTTTGGTTAATTTCCAAAGCCCAAATAGTTTAGGGCAATTTTGCCCAGTTATTTACATATATACGTATATGGGTATTGATATGTGTGTATATACATATACGACGTGTGTGTGTGTGTGTGTGTGTGTGTGTGTGTGTACTGTTTGCAGAGACCATCCACCAAACTTTTCATGCAGCCAAAGTTAGAAGTTCCTCTCTGGTAGATTTTTTTTATGCTTGTCCCCTCCACATTTCATAGACAAGAAAATAAAGATTTAGAGAAGCTAGATCATTTGTTGAGGATTAAAGGACTACCATGATTTTAAAGGGCTAATATGTCCCTTAGCAAACAGAAGATGTGTGGAATATGGTCACTGGAACCAAGAAACACCTCATTTAAAATATGTGTGACTTTGGGTACTACCTTCCTTGGACCTTAATTTGTTCTTTTGTAAAAGTAAGGTGATTGTCACAACAAACAAATAATTGACTAAATCTAGGTAGATTTTACTCAGGTGAAAGGAAATTCAATGAGTGAGTGAAGAGAAGATAACAGCAGTACCAGCAAAGATGGATAAAAGTAAAACAGCAAAATCGAAGCTGAAACACCAATACATATTTAACAGATCTCTGCATATGGTTTATTGTAGGCAACCTATAAAATGGGCCTCAATGACCCCACCTCCTGGAAGTTACACCTGTGTAAGTCTCTCCTTGGGTGTATAAGCAGGATTTATTGACTCACTCTCAATGAAAAGAGTACGGCAGAAGAGATTAGTTAAGAAAACTGTGGCTTCTTATTTTGGGTGTTCTGATTCTGCTGTTGCATGTGATCAGCCCTCTGGAGAAGCTCAAGTGGCATGGCAAGGGACTTAAACCTCTGGTCAACAGCCAAGCAGGACCTGAGGCCTGCCAACACCCAGGGGAGTAAGCCTGGCTGGAAGTACTCACACCCCAGGCGGGCAGCCCCAGAGATACCTTGATCATAGCCCCATAAGAGACCCTGGATCAGAGGGACCCAGCAAAGCCATGAAAAGATTCCCACAGAAAACACGAAGTAATAAATGTTTGTGGTCTTAAATTGCCGAACTTGTTAAACAGAAATAATTAACTAACATATGTTTTAATATACTGGCTTTTCTTACAGCCATTAAAATGCTATCTCGCCCACACCCTAACTCCTCAGAAAATAACTACCCCAGAAATTATCCCAGAAAATAATCTGCTCCATGCTGTTTTTCTTAATTCATTTAACAAACACCTGTGCACATGTACCTGGGCTTCTATGGGAGACACTAAGGTATGAGATTTGTTCACTGACTTCAAAATTATATATTCAAAGACATGTCTGAATTATCTTTGGATAAGCTGAGATTGAAGAGAAAGAGCATCTCAAAGGTTGCTTTGAAGAAAAAGAACATAAAGGACTGACCTGGACCAACATTTTTGTTAAATAAGAAAGAGGGAAAAATGACAATGAAAAAACTGAAATGGCACTTGAATCAAGCTAGGAAGTTGCTTACGTTAATACAGTCCTGTTAGTAATGGCTTGAACATGACAGAAGTCTACACCAAGTAGGTATTCTAAGGTTGCAAAAGATAAATGCATGGATCATCTTATACTTGTTGCTCAGAGTCCTAATATACAGGGGAAAATGAGTTACTCTTTTAATCCAGGTCATCTAGCCCTGCCTCCTGAAAAACCTGTATACAGATCAAGAACAGTTAGAACCAGACATGGAACAAACGACTGGTTCCAAATTGGGAAAGGTGTATGTCAAGGCTGTATATTGTCACCCTGCTTATTTAACTTACATGCAGAGTACAACATGCGAAATGCCAACTGGATGAAGCACAAACTGGAATCAAGAGGGAGAAATACAACCTCAAATATGCAGATGACACCATCCTTATGGCAGAAAGCAAAGAGGAACTAAAGAACCTCTTGATGAAAGTGAAAGAGGAGAGTGAAAAAGTTGACTTAAAGTTCAACATTCAGAAAACTAAGACCATGGCATCTGGTCCCATCACCTCATGGGAAATAGATGGGGAAACAGTGGAAACAGTGACAAGACTTTATTTTTGGGGGTTCCAAAATCTGCAGATGGTGACTGCAGTCATGAAATTCAAACATGCTTGTTCCTTGAAAGAAAAGATATGACAAACCTCAATGGCACATTAAAAAGCAGAGTCATTACACTTTGCCGACAAAAGTCCGTCTAGTCAAGGCTATGGTTTTTCCAGTAGTCATGTATGGATGTGAGAGTTGGACCATACAGCAAGTTGAGCGCCAAATAATTGATGCTTTTGAACTGTGGTTGGAGAAGACTCTTGAGAGTCCCTTGGACTGCAAGGAGATCCAACCATTCCATCCTAAAGGAGATCAGTCCTGGGTGTTCACTGGAAGGACTGATGCTGAAGCTCCAGGACTCTGGCCACCTATGGTGAAGAGCTGACTCATTAGAAAAGACCCTGATGCTGGGAAAGACTGAGAGCAGAAGGGGACGACAGAGGGTGAGATGGTTGGATGGCATCACTGACTGGATGGACATGAATCTGAGTTAACTCCGGGAGTTGGTGATGGACAGGGAGGCCTGGTGTGCTGCAGTCCATGTGGTCGCAAAGAGTCGAACACAACTGAACAACTGAACAATAACAAGCCCTGGAAAACAGAAGAGGAAGCAAAGGACAAGCGGCTGCCTTTCATAGTATGACTTGGAAGTAGTATACATTGCTTCTACTCCCTTCCTATTACCTAATATTTAGTCACAGCCTCCCTTATCCATGAAAGGCTAAGAAACAGTCTCTGGTTAGGTGGCCAAGAGCCTAGCTAGAACACGGTAGGTTCTGTTACTAACAACAATATAAAGGGAACGATATCAGGAAACAGCCATGACTTCTAGTCAAGACCTGGGTTGAAAACATACTTAATATTCCTAGATCTTTAGGGATGGATCTGGACAATGCAACTAAACTATTAATTACCAGAAAATGTACAAGTCATATTGCTGATATAATCTGAACTAACCACTACCAGGCCAATATCCAAGTATTGTCAAGCCTTGAAGATTCTACTTTTGACTAAGGCATTGCTGTAAGTTATCAAAAGATCCTTCAGACTAAAGAAACTTCCAGAGAACGTATTGTTGCTTAATATTGGGCATACATATCCCACAGACCTTTAAAAATCAACCATGCCAACACCTATATTTGGCCATTTCTTTTCTTAATGAAGAGATCTTACCTGCTATCAGAAGCAAGCAGGTTGCGTGCAAGTTATAGAAAGAAAAGAAGTAAATCTGTGTAGCAATTTCATATTGACTATCTCCTCTGTGTCAGTTGAACTTTTCTGGTCTTTTCTATTTTTTTCCTATTAATATCATACATTGCCTCTTTCTTAAATAGTCTACTTACAACAGCTTGCCTGTTGAATAAAGCACCACTTAGAAAAACAGAGACACAAAATATATTTCTTGTATTTTTCCTTTTTTTTTTTGACCTGCACTGCGCAGCCTGCAGGGATCTGAGTTCCCCAGCCAGGGAGTGAACGCAGGCCCCAGCAGTGAAAGCATGGAGTCCTAGCGACTGACCTCCAGGGAATTCCTATTCTGGTAGTTTTCTAACCATACAGCCAAAGGGACATCATAGATTCTAAAACTATTTCCTAATCGATAATCAAAATAATTTCTCATAGGTTAACCTTTAAAGTTTAAAGCACAGTAAACCAATAAAACCCCAACTATGACTACACAGAGTGTCAGTCTATAGTCAGGTATTCACACAAGAATGTTTTATTCTAAAGCAAGTCACCAAACTCAACAAAACCTGACTCCTTTTTAAGTATTCAGGGAGGAGACACTATGAAACGAT
The DNA here is from genome assembly GCF_963930625.1 of Muntiacus reevesi. Classification (NCBI taxonomy): domain Eukaryota; kingdom Metazoa; phylum Chordata; class Mammalia; order Artiodactyla; family Cervidae; genus Muntiacus; species Muntiacus reevesi. Next base: position 282,500,573 of record NC_089249.1, read on the forward strand.
GTGTCCTCTGACACATCTCCAGGATTCTCTGAGCACTTCCTTGTGTTCCGGCACAAAATAGTCTAAGCTCATCTTGTGTCTTCCCTGTCCCCCAACTCTGGAATCAGTCATTTCTCCAAGGAACACTGATTCCTTTTCGCAGAGAATGGTATTTAGAAGCTAAGACAGGGACACTAAGCAGACTCACTGTTTTGGGTACAGGTGCTCAGAGATTCTCTCAGGGCAGAGTAAGGCAATGCACCCAAGAACATACACAAGCAACCCGTCTCCCAGCACTGCTCCTGGCTTCTCCCACCACACGGGTGCCCTGACCACGTCACCTGGGCTCCAAACTGGCCAAGACTTGGGCAAGATTTGATATTTCTAAGTGAAGTATAGTTGATTCACAATATTAAGTTAGTTTCAGGTGTACAACATAGTGATTCCATATTTTTACAGATTATACTACACTTAAAGTCATACAAAATAATGGCTGTGTTTCCCTGCACTGGACACTATGTGCTATTGCTTCAAGACTCTTGATAAACATAAAACAGGACATTTAACCAAAGGAAAATTACTTTTTAAGAAAGTATTATTTTAATAGTAAAAGCTTCCATATTCGCCTTCACGTATCTTCCCTCCCATTCCCTGTCATTTATAGAACCTGATATCTTAAGCTGATAAAGAACAGCTCAAGGTCAACCCCCTTGACAGCTACTCATTACAAGGCACCAAAATTTACAGACTTCCCAAATGAGAAGAAAACAAATCTCACCTTTTGGTAGCCTGATTTAATTAAGTTATCCAAGATTTCTAGGCATTCTCCAGTCAAAAGATATCTTGAACCTGACTTCCTAAGGACACTTCATTTCAGCACTGACTAAGATCGTCTCTGGAGTACCTTCTAGAATTTATGTGATATCATAACCTTAGGTCAAAGCATTCATGAAAAGCTACATTAACTTAGTTCCTCTTACCCACTACTAATCTACATTCAAAGCTTTAAAAAGTTGTATTACTCATTTTCTTTGACTCCCATTTTCATTGCTTATTTCATATCTGAAAAAAACAGATCAGATACATAAGCTTTCCTCCAAAACACATTTCTCTTATAAAATGCTTCCTTGATCACTAAAGCAACCTGTTGGCAATAAAGCTATAAAAATACAGATTTAATAACTACTGACACACTATCAGAGACGCATTCATGGTAAAGTGGTTTTCTAATGGTGGTGATGGATTTTGGACCTCTCACCCGGTTGGCTTGGAAAAGAAACAGTCTGCTGACAGAGACCAAGGTATCTAAATATATAGCACACAAAGCCTCTGAAATTTAAATATAGATTCAAAATACCCAGTTACTCAAATAGCAACTACTTAAAAATATTCCACTGCTGTCATTTGATAAAATTGCTGTAGTGATTCTACTATATAAAAACTTAATTGTGATATCAGTAGGCAAGACTGCTTAAAGTTTTAAAGGCAACAGGTACCAAAGGCTGAGGCTACCTTATCTGATCTAAGATAACGCATTAACCAATTCAAGATCAAACGTGATGGGCTTAATTAAGTGTTCAATACCTAAGAAAAGGATATCCCCACAGTTGAACTTTGAAGGGGCATCCCCTGCTTATCAAATTTCTTGCATTTAAAAACAATTCAACCCCAAAGACCCAATTATAAAATTAGACTCTGACTCATAATGGTGAGAAGTTGACTGGTGTTAAGTTTCCACCTGCCCTCCAACTAAGGAATTCCTTTCATAAAATCTGAGAGAAGGTTAATCAGGCCTTTTTACACCGATGTTGAAAAGACCTCAAGACCTGGAAACACTGAGTTCTAGCCCAGGGTCTGCCATTCACTCTCTAAAATGCCTTGAGGTAAGCCATTTCACTTCTCCAGGCCTGCTTTTTTTCATGCATAAGGAGTAGGGAGTGACCAAATGATCTCAAAGGTCTCTTCCTGAAGTTACATAATTACAATTCCCAGTGAAGCTCACCATTTCAGGAAAGAATTCATTTTTACACAGCTCCCAGGAGGAGAAGGGGGAGACAGAGGATGAGATGGCTGGATGGCATCACCGGCTCCATGGACATGAGTGTGAGTAAAGTCCGGGAGTTCGTGATGGATGGGGAGGCCTGGCGTGCTACAGTCCATGGGGTCGCAGAGTCGGACACGACTGAGCAACTGAACTGAACTGGATCATACCATATTGAAATAAATACAGTATGGCATAATACTATGGGATACTACACAACAACTAAAAAGAATGAAGGAAACCATATGCTAACTAACAACAAAAGACCTCCAATTCATACAGTTAATGAAAAAAATTGAAGAACATGTACATTTTGATGCCATTTGTGGAAAAGGCTATGAAGTTTTACATAGGGCTTTCTACAATGAAGAAACTATTCTGGATATGCAGAGTCTAATACGGAAGCTGCCAGCCACACCTGACTACTGATCTCTGAAATACAGTTATTGTGACTGAGAAGCTGAATTTTAAATTTTACTTAATTTTAACTACTTTAAATTTAAATAGTAATCAGTTCAGTCAGTTCAGCCGCTCAGTTGTGTCCAACTCTTTGTGACCCCATGGACTGCAACACGCTAGGCCTCTCTGTCCATCACCAACACCCAGAGTTTACTCAAACTCATGTCCATTGAGTCGATGATGCCATCCAACCACCTCATCCTCTGTCATCCCCTTTTCCTCCCGCCTTCAATCTTTCCCAGAATCAGGGTCTTTTCCAATGAGTCAGTTCTTCACATCAGGTGGCCAAAGTTTTGGAGTTTCAGCTTCAGCATCAGTCCTTCCAATAAATATTCAGGGCTGACTTCCTTTAGAATGGATGGTTGGATCTCCTTGCTGTCCAAGGGACTCTCATATAAATAGTAATACGTGACTGGAAACTACTGTACCCCATAATACAGGTCTAGAAAAAAAATCTAAACTGGTAATGGTAGTCAGTGACCTCTGGAGAGAAAACTAGATGGAGGGTAGGGGTGAACCAAAGCAAACTTTTGCTTTCTCTGCATTATGTGAACTTAAAGCAGGTAATACTCACTACTTACATAAAAACAAAACTGAAAAAAAAATATTGATATTGAGTTAAAAATTTGACAGAAGCAGACTACAAAGAATTAAGTTTTTTCTCTTTTGCTTTTACCATACCTGGGAAAAACTGAACAAGTATGGTAGTTTGAGTCAACTACCCTAAAAACATCTTTAAATCATATTTCATTACATCTTTCTCCCAAACTCTCTCCCCTCCACCTTCCCATTCTCTGTAACTATAGTAACTTCTGGTACAAAGGACTCAGCAGTACAATTTTAGAAGCTATGGCCCATTATCAGGGGAGTTGGGCATACTTTCTAGTGGGGGTAATGGATTTCTGCCTCTATAAGCACAACCCTCTGGTACTGTTAGAAAAAGAAAAAGTTGTCATAGCTCCCTAAGTCTTCTCTTCTTCAAGCCAAAATAGAGGCAGAAACTTTTCACCATCCAATGGCTCTATTGTGGCTCAAAACAACTCAGGATAGAAACACTCCTTAGAGACTTCCCTTATTGGCATGGTATATACTCACTCAGAATCTCACCCCAGACTTCCTAAACACCTGGTCCTTCACTCCTTCATCAGTATTTACTGAGTGCTATTAAATGCCAGTCACTGCACTTAGGGGAGGAGACAGAGCAATGAACAATACTTAAGTAGAAAGAGCCTCTGCCCTCCAAAGCTTGATCCCCAAAAGTTAATTGGGTTGGTAAACACTAAAAAACTCGAATTTCAATTCATTCTAGACAGTCCAACTCATGCTAAGCTGAATACCACGGGGACCATGAAAACCACACAGAGTAGCTCTATCCGTGTTTCTAACACAAGTAATGGAAATCTACATAACATGTGTAAATACTGCAACATAACAGGGGAACTCCAATGAATAATTTCCCCAAATGTTCCCTAGAACAAGTTTTCAACAGTCCCTAGCAAAAATGTGGAAAAGAACAACGCTGTAAATAAAATAAACTTATTATATTGGAACTCTCTTTATTATGAAATCATGTCCTTTCTCCTTTCTTATCTTTTTCTTTTATTTTTGTTGTTGTATTAAAATGTGCTCTACCTCATGAAATAATGACAGTTTAGGTAGAAAGTGGGAGGTACCTGCTTTTTACTTTGTTTTTAAACAGTCTTACTTACCAAATAGCAAGACAGCAATCAAACCTCTATGCCAAATATTTGTTGATATTTCATTTGTCCATGTTGTCCATGTTTGTCCATGTTGTCCACTAAGTTAAAAGACTCAAGAACATTCCCTCTGCCCTAAAATGCACACCCTGAACATACAGAGGCAGTAATTACTCCTTCAAAAATACACCTCTGAAAGGTAAACAACTTCAGTTCAGTTGCTCAGTCGTGTCTGACTCTGCGACCCCATGAACCGCAGCACACCAGGCCTCCCTGTCGGTCACCAACTCCCGGAGTTTACCCAAACTCATGTCCATTGAGTCCATTGATGCCATCCAACCATCTCATCCTCTTGGGCATGCAGCAAAGTTAACCTTTCCCAGTTCTTTGCTATATTATTCGCAAAAATATTAGTATCACAATAAAACAAATCCAAACACAGGATTACAAATATGCAAAAAGTCCAATCAAAGTATATTGTTGAGAATAAAAATTATAATTGATGACAGCTACTTCAGTAATAATAAAAGTAGCCAAATTCTTATCTAGGTTTTTCTAGTTAGTCTTAAATATCATCCACAGTGATAAAGGGAGTTTGTATTTATTTAGCTCCAGAAAGCTGCAGTGTAGGGGTGAGAGAAGAGAGAAAATGAACAGAAAAAAAACTTTTTAATACTAACTTACTACAAACTACCACATAATTAAGTTTATCACTAGCATTGACAAAACCACAAATTTTACTTGGTAGCTGAAAGTGAGACAAGGTTTCCACGGGACATCCACCTCTTCCCCACTCAAGTATCCCCCAACAAAAAATATACTTGTCCTTACATCTGTTAATCTGTCTGCTTTACCTAAGACAAGAGAACAGCATAAATAAAAGGGTTTTCCACTCAGACAGGCCTAAACTCCGCAGACCTGTCTGTGTGTGACCTTGGGCAAGTCATTCAACCCCTTCAAGCCCGCGTGAAGCTCCATACGCACACACACCACATCGGCCCGACTTACGACTGTAGGCACGAGGCGCTGATGCACCGGTTTCTTCTTGTGTAAGGATGTTAACAATATTTCTTTCACGGCGTCAAATGAAGTATTCGGTGAGATATTATGTATATAAATCTCTGGCACTGTGCCTGATCATCGTGGTCAAGTGTTCGATAAATAAAAGGTAACTGTTTTTTGACATCAGCTAGCAGTTATCAAATCTGAAAGTACTGTGAATACTTTCCAACACTAATATACAAAAGTCTACCCAGTTAAGCGCAAACCGCTCAAGGGATTACAACACACACAACACACACTTCACAAAAAACCTACAGTTTCTGCAACAGTGGGCTTGGGGCCCTCCTAGGTGAACCCGGGATTACGCGCAGCAGACCTAAGCGATTAGAAGGACCTTCAGCGGACTCCAAGCCCCTGCACTTGAAATAACGGGCTGTCAGGGAGCCCCCCCCCCCCCGACCCCGGGGCGTGCAGGAGAGAAGACCCCCGAGAGGGCCCGGCGGGCGGGGGGCGCGTAGACCCACCTTGAGCAGGATGGAGGGCGGCAGCTGGTTGATGTCCGGGGCGTCGGGGGGCGGCTCCCGGTGGCAGTCGCACGGCGGCTCGGGGCCCTCCGGACAGTCGGCGTCGCCGCACTCGTGCTGCGGCTGCCGGGCGGCCGAGGGGGCGGCGCCCCCCGCTCGGACCGCGTCCCCGCCGGCCTCCGCGGGGGCTCCTCCCGGGGCGGCGGGGGAGCGCGGGGCGCGGAGCGGCGGCGGGGGGTGCTGCTCGGGGCCGCCGCCCGCAGGCCCGCCGCCGCCGCCGCCGCCGCCACCGCCGCAGGCGCCCCCGCCGCAGCGGGGCTGCTTACAGGGGGTGCAGGCGGGGACCCCGGCCCCCTTCCGCTTGCACACCATCTCGGGGGGAGCGGGGGGCTCGGCCGGCTGCGCCCGGAAGGGCCGCGAGACGGCGGGCGGCGCGGGCGGGCGCACGGGCCCCGGGAGGGCCCACAGGAGGCTCCGGGCCGGCCGCTCCCGGGCGGCGGCCGCGGCCGGCCCCAGCTCCCCGCGGCCGGGGGCGGGCGGCGCAGCAGCGGCGGCGGCGGCGGCCGAGAGCAGGAGGCGGCGCGCGGCGTCCTCGGCGGCCAGGCCCGCGCGGCGCCGCGCCGGGGGCTGTGAGGAGGCGGCCGCGCCGTAGGCCCTGAGCGGCCGCGGCGACGACAGCGGCGGCTCCTCCTCCGGGCCGGCGGGGGCGGGCGCGCCGGGGCCGTGCACGACGAGGCAGAGCATGCAGGGCCCGCGGAAGAGGCAGTCCCGGCCCCGGGGCGCCGCCGCCGCCGCCTTGGCCGGGGCCCCGCGGGGCCACCTGAGGAGAGGCCGGCGGCGGCGGCGCCACCAGCTGCCGCAGCGGGGCCGCTTCTGGCGCGGGCGGCGGCGCGGCTCCTTCGAGAGCAGGAGGCCCATAGGGGAGGCCCCGCACAGGGGCCGGGCCGGGGCAGGCCGCGCGCGGGTCGGCCTCGGGCCCGCGGGCACACGCGGGCACACACACACACGGTCACACACGCGGCGCTGGGGGGCTACATGCTCTGCCCCGGGACGCCGGGAGACCACGGCGGGGCGCGAGCTCTGGGGACGCGACGGAGGCGGGCGAGCCTGCTGACCGGGCGGCCGCTCGCAACCTGGCCCGCCGCCTCAGTTGGTCAGGGCGGCGGCGGGGGAATCGCGGGGCGCGCCTCAGACCACTTTAACGGCGGCTCTGCCGGCAGCGGTGCGCGCGCCCGCGGCACAGCTCGGCGCGCCGGGAGCGCGCGGCCCGCTTGGGAAGGGGGCGGGGCCGCAGCGGAGGCGCGGTGGGGGGTGGGGGGTGGGGCGGGAGCGCGCGGGCCGTTCGGGAAGAGGGCGGGGCCGCAGCGGCGCGCAGGGAGGGCGGCTAGGGGGCGCGCGGCCGGCTCGGGAAAGGGGCGGGGCCGCTCGGGAAGGGGGCGGGGCTCGGCGGCGCGCGCGACTGCTCGCCCCTTGACGGCCGCTCTGGCGGGCCCGCCGCCGCGGGTGCGGGCTGTCAGCCCCCAGCACCAGTCACCCGCGGTTTCCTGGAGCCCACGCCCCCTTCGTGGGTCCTGGAGGAGCCGCCTCTGAGCCCGCCGGATGACGTCTGTGGGCACAGCCGCGCTGACGTCGCCAGGCGCACGTTCGGGAACCGTCATTGGTCGGGAACCGCTCGGCCCTCTCACCGCCCGACCCGGATGCCTTGGGCGCTGAGGAGACCCGGTCCCGCTCGAGGCCAGCCCGGGTGCCCGGCGGGCTCTCCGCTGCGCCGGTGGGAGCGCGGCTCGGGCCGGCGAGAATGGTTCTCCCGCGAGGGACTCACCGGTGGAGCGTCTCTGCAGTGTTTCGGCGCTTGTCTGCAGACACTTGTTGGTAGTGACGGACCGCCTTTCCCTAAGTGCATTTCAGGATGAACGTACGTATCAGGTGATTTCAGTTAAGTTGCTCAGTCGTATCCGCCTCTGCGCCCCCGGGGACTGCAGCATGCCAGACCTCTCTGTCCATCACCAATTCCCGGCCTTTACTCAAACTCATGTCCATGGCGTCGGTGATGCCGTCCAACCATCTCATCCTCTGTTGCTCCCTTCTCCTTCAGTCTTTCCCAGCATCAGGGTCTTTTCCAGTGAGTCAGTTCTTCACTCAGGTGACCAAAGGATTGGAGTTTCAGCTTCAACATCAGTCCTTCCAATGAACACCCAGGACTGATCTCCTTTAGGATGGACTGACTGGATCTCCTTGCAGTCCAAGGGACTCTCAAGAGTCTTCTCCAACACCACAGTTCAAAAGCATCAGTTCTTCAGTGCTCAGCTTTCTTTATGGTCCAACTCACACATCTATACATGACTACTGGAAAAACCGTAGCTTTGACTAGACGGACTTGGTTAGCAAAGTGATGTCTCTGCTTTTTAATATGCTGTCTAGGTTGGTCATAGCTTTTCTTCCAAGGAGTAAGCGTCTTTTAATTTCATGGCTGCAGTCACTATCTGCAGTGATTTTGGAGCCCCCAAAAATAAAGTCTGTCATTGTTCCCACTGTTTCCCCATCTACTTGCCATGAAGTGATGGGACCGGATGCCATGATCTGTTTTCTGAATGTTGAGTTTTAAGTCAACTTTTTCAGGTTATTTAGACACACAGATAAATGCTTTCTCAACCCAATTAGTCATCCAGTGTCCCAAGCCACACAGCTATGGAAGACTCTGTCTCTGTACCCATCTCCCCATCCATCACGTACAGGACTTTTTAAAACTGATTGCTCACTGCTTGCTCAGAGATAAAGGGCTCTAGGTGGACTTTGGAGACTCAGGTTTCCTCAGAAAACGAGGAAATAGTCTTTGCAGACAGCCCTTTTGAAGATTTGACTGTAATGAGACCAGAGACATAAAGCTGTAACTAGGAGTAGTACCTGGTGTTGAAAGAAAGTTAGTTTTCACAAGGGAGAAATTGGGAGCGGCTTTCACAAGGACTTGGACATGCTGGTGGGAATGAGCCAGTATAAAGGAAAAGGTAGGGAAATAAAAGATAATACAACAAGGCCCTTGAGAAGATGAAATGGTGATTACCTATGGAGGGATACAGTCTTCACTGTGATTGGAAGGAAGGAGGCAAGGATAGATCAAGGATGAATGCAGATAGGTGGACATTTCTGGCAAGGCAGTGAAAGAGTTCATTTTGAAAGGGCTCTGTTTTCAGTGGAGCCTGCTTATATGCTGAACGGTGGAAGATGGCAGGTATATTTTAAAGCTACTAAGGATAACAGAGAACTGACTGAGAAAACAGTATTGCAACATTCAAGGCTTATCTGCATAGAGACCCTTGAGCGTTCCTGACTTTACCACCACACTGGCCAGTCTTACCCAGCCTTCACCTAATCTGCCATCAGACTTTTGCTAATAGAGGCCTCCTTATCAGTAATCACTTTTATTTTAGATCTCCCTTTCTGAGCTTGATCACAGTGAGATGGAATTCCAAGAAACCTAGAGGCAGAGATTCATCAAAGGGTTTTACATAGGTTTCTTCCAAGGTACTGCCCAAACTGCATTCACCTACAGATATTGTCCACACATCTTTCATCCCTCTGACTTAAAAGGAATTTCTCAGGGTCCCAGAAGAAAGGTGAGGAGTGACAGGGTTATCTGAGGCTTTTTAACAAATCCTTTGCATCTCTTCCAGACTACACTTTGAGCAGTAGGAGAGGGTATTCTAAGCTTTTTATTACTCTGTTTCAAAATTGTGGACCCATTAGTTGCATATGAATTAAACATACATACAACCCAGCAATCCCACTTACAGATATTTATCCAAGAAAAAAAGCATATACCTACAAAAAGACTTGTGCAAAAATACTCATAGCATCTTTATTCATAATAATCAAAATCTACAATCTAGATGTCCATCAGTGAAGAATGGCTGAACTGGTATACTCATTTGATAGAATACTACCCACAATCAAAGGGAGGGAGGTAAACAACATGAAGGAATCTCATAAATCCAACACCACAGTTCAAAAGCATCAATTTTTCGGCCCACAGCTTTCTACACACTACTCCTACCTTATGCTACACATCTTACAATGCTGTGTGTCAATTATCAATTAAACTGAAATAAATTGCACCTCCTTTACTTTTCCTTTGCATGCCTGCTCAGTCATGTCCTACTCTCTTCAACCCCATGGACTGTAGCCCAGCAGGCTCCTCTGTCCATGGGATTTCCCTGGAAGAATAGTGGAGTGGGTTGCCATTCCCTCCTCCAGGTGATATTCCTGAACCAAGGACTGATCCCACATCTCCTACATTGGCAAGAGGATTCTTTACCACTGCGCCACCTGGAAGCCCACTTTTCCTCTCACCATGGTTTTATTTTCTTCATATTGCATTAGCACATGTTTATTTTGTCTTCTTTTTTTTTTTTTTTTTTAATCTCTCCCACTAGAGTGTAAACCCCATGAGGACTGGGACTTTGTTCAGTTTTTTAGGAAGATAATCTGGCAATTGTATAGAAAATGAACTAGAGTAGGAAGAGGCTCTTAGCAGTAAGACCAGTTGGGAATTGTTCAGTGGATGGACTTTAAAAGCATGAATTAAGGCCATTGTGGTAGGGGTAATGAGGTATGGTTGGGATTGAGAAACGGAGTCTTCAGGATTTAGTAACTTACTTATGAATTAGGTAGAGGATGATGGATAGGGAAGAAATGAAAGGCCCAGAATAGCAACTTGTACATTCATATGCCGTATTTCAGTGTAATAGTGATTAATAGATTCTATAATATAAAATATTTACATATTTGAATAAAATTCAAACTTGGGGTATATATTGTGTTATACCCAAATTCACACTAAAAACCAGTATCTAAATTTAAAATGTTGAAAACTGTTCAAAAGAAAAGCCTTTTCTTTCTTTGGTGATATAGAATATATGTACTCACTTCAAAATTCACATTTGCCTGTAGAGACACACCCACAGACACAATTTCTCACGCTTGCTGTTGGGTAACAATGACTGTTATTAATGGCCAAAACACCCTGTGGCACCAGTGATGTAAGTAGATCTCAGATAATGTACCGTTGGTCTCACTGGTTGTGGTGGGTGCAATGGATTACCTACAAGGACACTCTGGGGGGCAGAAGACATGCTTTTATGCATCTGGAAATCATGCAACACCCCAAGTGTTCAATAAACTTAATCCGTTACTCAATTGTGTTTTTGCTGCACTACTAAAAGCCAAAGATGGAAAAACAGCCAGCTTTCCGAGGATTTCCTTCAGGAAGTGATCTGTACTCTTGAAGGGTCTTAGTTCAGTTCAGTTCAGTCGCTCAGTCGTGTCCAACTCTTCTTGACCCCATGGACTGCAGCACACCAGGCCTCCCTGTCCATCACCAACTCCCGGAGTTTACTCAAACTCATGTTGATCGCATCGGTGATGCCATCCAACCATCTCATCCTCTGTCATCCCTTTCTCCTCCCGCCTTCCATCTTGCCCAGAGTCAGGGTCTTTTCCAATGGGTCTGTTTCAAGCACAGTATGAAAGTGCAGCGGCTGCCTCCCCTGCCCACCCTCAGCTCACCCTATGACTGAGTCCTGCTCACCTGCAGCTCTCAACCCAGGTGCCCCTTCCCTGGGGTCACACCTCCCCGTCCGTCTCCTTTACAGCAGTGACCAGGGCAGGCAGCTGTGGGGCCTCTGTCAGAATTAAGCCCTACTCTGTTTATCCTGAGCTTCCCTGGTGGCTCAGAGGTTAAAGCGTCTGCCTGCAATGTGAGAGACCCGGGTTCGATCCCTTGATCAGGGAAGATTCCCTGGAGAAGGAAATGGCAACCCACTCCAGTACTCTCGGCTGAAAAACCCCATGGACAGAGGAGCCTGGTGGGCTACAGCCCCCCGGGTCACATAGAGTCGAACACAACTGGGCGGCTTCACTTTCACTTTCTTTTGTTTATGCTTGAATCACCAGCACCGGAAGTCACTAATCAGTTGCACTTTAAAGAGAAGTTATTCTGGGTGGCCTGATGTAATGGTGGGAAATCTTTACAGACAGTCCGAGGGTGAGGTTCAAAGCAGCAGCGGGTTGCTTCACTGTTGGCCTTGAAGACGCAGCCTCGCGCGCTGAGCGGGGCGCCGCGGCCCCGTCCCGCGGAATTCGGGATTCAGCGGACAGGTCTGGGAGAAGAGCGTGGGCTACAGGGAGCCCGGCCCTGCGAAGGCCCCGACTCCAGCGCCCTGAGGATCTGAGCCCAGGCCAGGATCCCTGACTACAGAGCTGTGAAACGGTAAAAAGCCGCTGTTTTAAATCACCGTGTCATCATTTGTTATCGTGGAAATAGAAATGTTTTCACCGAAGACACTTGTGAAACTAAGCCTTCATGCAACTTAACCGGGGGAAAAGAAAGCAAAACAACCGATTATCACCCAAAACGCTCCAAAGATAATTCAGGCTCGTGAAAGGAAGCAATTAACTGAGTTTAAAACAGAAAATTCATTGTTCTCCCACTTTTATATAAGTTAGTGTGGTAATTAAGGCAAATGCAGGGGTTTCTTTTCCTTTTTTTTAACTTAAGATTCACATGTTCATCTTTTCTTCTACCTGGGGATCAAGCCGGGTCTCCGGTGTCTCCTGCATGGCAGGCAGGTTCTTCACCGCTGGAGCCTCTGGGGAAGCCCTAAACGAGATCACTAAAGCAGAAGATGTTCTACCACGTGTTATTCAGTCACTGACTCATGTCCAGCTCCTTCCGACCCTACGGACTGTAGCCCGCCAGGCTCCTGTCCATGGGATTGCCCAGGGGAGCATTCTGGAGTGGGTGGCTGTTCCCTTCCCCAGGAGACCTTCCCACCCACAGATTGAACCCCCTCTGCTGCACTGTCGGATAGTTCTGCTGCCGAGCCTGATCTCCTCAGTTCTGTGCCCAGCTCCTATATCACAACCGATACTTTTTTACTGTCAACTGGTAACGTAGGACCTTTAGAAAGAATTAAGTTACACATGACTCCCTAACCAATTTAATGTTTTTCCCTCTTAAATTTAATAACATTTTTGTTTCTTGTTATATAAATTTAGAATAGTTACACATTTGCTCACAATAAAGAAATGACAGATAATTATAATTACTATGGCAACCACAATTCTAAATGTTGAGAACTGGTGGTATCAGTATAATAATCAAGTGTCCACACTCCAATTTTGTTTGCTGTGTTCCCAAATCGTATCACGAGTGTCAAGTTGCCCCTTCATAACCAGTTCCCTTCTTACTAAGGGTTTTATCTCTCCTTCCAGAGTTAAGGCAGTCATAACCAAGATCCACAAACTAGAAGGACTGAATGGACTGTTCAAGGTTTAACCCCTTCTGGAGCAGGTGGGAGACGGGAGGGTGGCTGAAGAGGTGATGTGGGGTGACTCTCACCTCTCCTCTGACTTCTGTCTGACACTGCTGGCTCATTAGCCCCTGGATTATGAGATTTTCTTGTTTTATGTTGCCTCCTTGGCCAAGTGATAAGATGTTCTTTTTCGCCATTCAGGGAGTAGATACTTCTCTTTGGATGAAGAAAGGGATGATAAAGTACTTTTTTAAGTTATTTTTCTTTTCTAAAATATTTTTTATTTTTTCCAAAGATAGAAAGTTAGAGTCATACCTAAGTATGAAACAACGGAAAAAATGATTTTAGCAACTGTTCTCTTTAACTTCATAAACTACATAAATTCCCTCAACTTTCTGGAAGGATACACTTTATCGGTATGCAACCTGTGTTACCCTGAGTAGCTTTGAGTTTCAATTCTGTTTCACTTGCTTTTAAATTACACATTGCTGTTTGTTGATGTTTATAGTTTCTTTGTGTGTTTGTTCAGTTATGCCTACAGTATGTTGTGAAGCAAACAAATCAACCCTATTTGCAGTCCATCCTTTCCCACTAATGTTAAGACTAGGGTGCAAGGATTAAAAATTATATCGTCTATAACCCAAGTGTGAAGGCAGAGATAAACACAGTCTCTTCTAAGTTTGGTTATGCAGCAAAGCTTGCCATTCAGAGTCAGCTCTCGAACCTCCCACCTCCACCTAATGATGGGAATAAGGAAATAGGGTCCCAGGACCTTTTGTCCCCTCCAGGGGAATAGATCCAGATAGCTGAGAACCACTGTTTTTCCAGTAGTCATGTATGGATGTGCAAGTTAGACCACAAAGAAAGCTGAGTGCTGAAGAATTGACGCTTTTGAACTGTGATGTTGGAGAAGACTCTTGAGAGTCCCTTGGACTGCAAGGAGATCCAACCAGTCCATCCTGAAGGAGATCAGTCCTGGGTGTTCATTGGAAGGACTGATGCTGAAGCTGACCACCTCATGCGAAGAGCTGACTCATTTGAAAAGACCCTGATGGTGGGAAAGATTGAGGGTAGGAGGAGAAGGGGACGACAGAGGATGAGACGGTTGGATGGCATCACCGACTCGACAGACATGGGTTTGGGTGGACTCCGGGAGCTGATGATGGACAGGGAGGCCTGGTGTGCTGAGATTCATGGGGTCACAAAGAGTCGGACACAACTGAGTGACTGAACTGAACTGAACTGTTATAGGAAACATGCCATTCTCTGTGACTTCTTTTCCTTTCACTTTATATATTCACTTCAACCTTACGTTGGAAGTAAGTGTGTGTATGTGTGTGAGTGTGTGTATCTTGGGGAAGAATATGGGGAAAGAGGACTTCTTCCCAATTCCTACTGCTCTGCCAATGATTTCCCCTGACAAATCAATGTATTTTCTTCCATATTTGTAAAAATTGACATTCTTGAACATTCATGAATTGGATCTAATTGGGACAATTTGAATCTTTATTGGGCTACAAATCAAAGGTATTTACTTACTGACAGGTAACAAAACTGAGATAGTGATAGGTAACGTTCTCACATGTTGTGGACCAGAGGCACTCTGTTTTTAAACTTAATATAGCTGTTTTCCATGTCAACCACAACATGATAAATAATAATTTCTCTATGACCAACATACTATATACATTCTTATAAATTAAAAAATGAAAGAAGAAAATTTATTTTGAGGTCATAAGGGCACATCAAGTGTGTCAGAATCTTCACTGAAAACATGCGTGGTTCACATAGTCAAGTGACAAGAATAGGAACTGCAAGATTTGTTATTTCAAAAGACACTTAATTCTAAGGGACATTAACCCTAAAACCTACTTTAGATTGTATTGCCTATGTCATGCTGTTTCACCTACGTTCATTACCAACCAGCCTCCCCTCCCCACCGAAATGTTTCCTTTCTGACTGTACCTTTTATCCAGTCAGTACTGAGATATGCTCCCAGAGTCTCTTCTTACAGATCAAGTTTTGGAGAATAGTCTACGGAGAAAATGAATCATTCTTTTCAAACACAGTATAAGGACTATTTGCTAAGATCAAATTGAAGAATGATTACACTGAATAGAAATTCTAAAGGGTGGGTTAACGGGGGAATAGTATTTTCTAAAGGAAAGGATGAGCCCGGAACACATTTTCTGTGAAGCCATCAGTTCTTTGACTGTGTGAGATGCATGTCAGTATGTGTTCTGTGCAAGAGAGAGACAGAGAGAGAGAAAGCTGCTTGTGTGTGCCCCCATTGGTAACGATTTTCAAGAAGTACCTAACAATCCATAACTTTATTTTCTTACTTTGGTAGAGAAACTCTGATTCACACAAGCAAGTAAAAAATATCAGGAACATTCTGGCAGCCTTCTGACTAGACTGAGACAGGTATCATGATTGGTTTATAATCTAAGCCCAAAGAGAGAAAACGTAAAAGGAGGAAGCAAACAAAAGGGCAATAGAGAAATGACTTTAAAGTTTTGGTGGGCTAGTGTGTTTCTAATGGTACTTAGTCCAGAAACTTTCCTGATCCCTGAGAGATAGGGCTCCACACCATCATCCCTTAAGGCAATTCAAATTAATCTCATTGAGACACCATCACACCTCCACTGGAATGGCTAAAATTTAAAACATTAGCACAGCAAATGTTGGCAAGGAAGTAGAACAACTTAAACCCTGATGTACTGATGGGGGAAATGCAAAATGATGACAGTCATTTTGGAAAACATTCTGCTAGATTCTTATGAAATTAAAGACACAATTACCATATGATCCAGAGATCTTAATCCTAAGTGTTTATGAAAGAGAAATGAAAACATATCTTTATATAAAAGCCCGTATCCAAATACTTATAACAACTTTATTCACAACTGTCAAAACCTGCACGCAAACATTCTCCACTGGTAAAGAGATGATCTGTGGTAAATCTACACAATGGGCGAATCTTTAGTACATTACCCTAAGTGAAAAAAGGCAGACTTAAAGGCTTCATCCTGTATGTATGATTCTATTTATATGACTTTCCCCAAATAGGCAAAACTGCAGGGACGGAAAGTAGAACAGAGGTTGCCAGAACCTGGCACTGGGGGAGGGTTTACTTCAAAGAGGCAGGATGGAGCTCTGGGGGGGTTAGAAGTATCATATATCCTGATCCTGGTGGTGAACGCATGACCGAATGAACTCGTCAAAATTCATAGAACTATCCACTAAAAAGGATGAATTTCATACTATATAAATTATATCTTAATAAAGCTGAGTTTAAAAGAAAGGAATATAGAACAGTAATTTATAAGACATATAGACCAGTCTTTTCAAAAATTCAATCATTAATTTTAAAAAAAGAAAAGAAAGTAGGTATCTGAACTAAACATAAAGAGACTGAAAAAGCAAAAATATCAAATGAAATATATGAACTTAGAATGGATTCTAGTTTAAAATAATGTAACAAAACAACCAAGATAATTATCTTTGTACAGTTGGGGATATTTGAATATGGACTGGATATTAGGTAATACTACATAGTTATTTTCAATTCTCTTAGGCATTAAAAGAATATTAAGATTACTTATTTTTGTTAAGGAGATGTATGCTAAATGATTTAAGGTGAAATGTCACGGTATTTATAACTTCCTTTCAAATGTTACTGAAGAAAAGGCAGGATGGAGACATGAAAAATGCTGACCATTATAGAAACCAGCCGGAAGAATCCGTGGGCATGGTGTACTTACCACATAATGTCTTTTCAGTGTAGTGCTAAAACTCTGATATAGAACATCACTTCTATCATATATCAAATACCCATGAGTGTTATGAGTAAAAGGAAAATTGTAGGCAAATATGTATCACACAATTCAAGGTTTTTAGAATACATGTGGGATTAGTGTATTTACATCTATCAACTCCTAAATAATTTGGTGATGACACACATCATATTGCTAATAGTGGTACCCACTGGTAAATGAAGTACAGAATCAGAATTCAAGTAGAAATTTCATTTAGTACTCTATAGTTAATGCCTTATATACTATAAAAGGTTTTTGGATGATTTTTACTTTTCTTGTAGTAAAACAGTCAAGGTGGAAAGGAAGTCATCTAAAACTTTATCATTTTTAATCCTTACTCTCATATCTGTACAATGAGACCAAAATTCTTTCCCAAAGACTTTTGATTCTTTCTAAAATAAAATCCTCTTTAAATGAATTTCTACAATAGTACACCTCTACATTTGAAGGCAATTCCAAAGAAGAATTCTGAAAAACATTTGCAACAAAAACAGCATGATTCAGAAAAGTATCTGCAGTTCATGGATAATACAGAAAATTCCCAATATAACAGAGTAATTAAAAATTCATAAATTGTTACTAATCTTTAGTGATGAAAAATTATGAAAATAGGACCTTTACCACCTCTATTTTTAAAAGCTGTAAAAATGTTACTAAGGTTTGCTTTTTTTATATATATATATAAGAGCATAGTGACTCCGCCTGCAATGCAAGAGACCCACGGTTCAATTCCTGGGGAGGGAAGATCCCCTGGGGAGGGATATGGCAACCCACTCCAGTGTTCCTACCTGGGAAATCCTCCATCAAGAGGAGCCTGGTGGGCTACAGTCCATGGGATGACAAAGAACTGCACATGACTGAGCATCTTAGCATGTTTTTATATACAGAGTTGGATAACAATGTTGTGTTAGTTTATTAAGGTTTTTATTTAATCAAAGAATGTTGGGGAAAAAAAGAATGTTGCTTGAAGTGCATAACATATTTTTCCCACAGCAACAATGTTAAATGTGTTAAAAGACATGAAGATCAGATTGGAAAAGTTTATTCAACTCAAATGTGACTGAGCTATAGTACTAACAGCAGGCCTCAATAAATACTTGTAGTATAAGAGAATAAGTGAGTGGATGAATCAGTATCAAGGACCAGGATGTTCTCTAGATCATGAACTTCAGAGGAAGGAACTGGTCTTCCATATTCATGTTTGTATCCCCAACACTCTGCCACATAGTGGGTGATTAGCAGATGTTGACTGGATAATCCAAGAGCTATTCTCTTTTCCTCTGGATGGAAACTGGATGTTCATAATTTTATGTTTGTCCTAACCTATTATTAAGGGATATATTTTTGTAAGATAAAATCATGAACCTTGTGCAAATATAAAATAGACATGTGTTAAAGAATGCTTTAACTCAATTATTGAGGAAACTCAGTTTAGTTCAGTTCAGTCACTCAGTCGTGTCCGACTCTCTACGACCTCATGAATCACAGCACACCAGGCCTCCCTGTCCATCGTCAGCTCCCGGAGTCCACCCAAACCCATGTCCGTCGAGTCGGTGATGCCATCCAACCATCTCATCCTCTGTCGTCCCCTTCTCCTCCTGCCCCCAATCCCTCCCAGCATCAGGGTCAACTCTTTGCAGGGTCAACTCTTTGCATGAGGTGGCCAAAGTATTGGAGTTTCAGCTTCAGCATCAGTCCTTCCAATGAACACCCAGGACTGATCTCCTTTAGGATGGAATAGTTGGATCTCCTTGCAGTCCAAGGAACTCTCAAGAGTCTTCTCCAACATCACAGTTCAAAAGCATCAATTCTTCGGTGCTCAGTTTTCCTCACTGTCCAACTTTCACATCCATACATGACTACTGGAAAAACCATAGCCTTGACTAGATGGACTTTTGTCGGCAAAGTGTAAAAATGACTCTGCTTTTTAATGTGCCATCAAGGTTTGTCATATCTTTTCTTCCAAGGAACAAGCATCTTTGAATTTCATGGCTGCAGTCACCATCTGCAGTGATTTTGGAGCCCCAAAAATAAAGTCTGACACTGTTTCCACTGTTTCCCTATCTATTTGCCATGAAGTGATGGGACCAGATGCCATGATCTTAGTTTTCTGAATGTTGAGCTTTAAGCCAACTTTTTCACTCTCCTCTTTCACTTTCATCAAGAGGCTCTTTAGTTCCTCTTCACTTTCTGCCAAAAGAGTGGTGTCATCTGCATATCTGAGGTTATTGATATTTCTCCCGGCAATCTTGATTCCAGCTTGTGCTTCTTCCAGCCCAGCATTTCTCATGATGTACTCTGCATATAAGTTAAATAAGCAGGGTGACAATATACAGCCTTGATGTACTCCTTTTCCTGTTTGGAACCAGTCTGTTGTTCCATGTCCAGTTCTAACTGTTGCTTCCTGACCTGCATACAGGTTTCTCAAGAGGCAGGTCAGGTGGTCTGATATTCCCATCTCTTGTAGAATTTTCCACAGTTTATTGTGATCCACACAGTCGAAGGCTTTGGCGTAGTCAATAATGCAGAAATAGATGTTTTTCTGGAACTCTCTTGCTTTTTCTATGATTCAGCGGATATTGGCAATTTGATCTCTGGTTCCTCTGCCTTTTCTAAAACCAGCTTGAACATCTGGAAGTTCACAGTTCACGTATTGCTGAAGTCTGGCTTGGAGAATTTTGATCATTACTTTACTAGTGTGTGAGATGAGTGCAATGGTGCGGTAGTTTAAGCATTCTTTGGCATTGCCTTTCTTAGGGATTGGAATGAAAACCAACCTTTTCCAGTCCTGTGGCCAGTGCTGAGTTTTCCAAATTTGCTGGCATATTGAGTGCAGCACTTTCACAGCATCATCTTTTAGGATTTGAAATAGCTCAACTGGAATTCCATCACCTCCACTAGCTTTGTTCATAGTGATACTTTCTAAGGCCCACTTGACTTCACATTCCAGGATGTCTGACTCTAGGTGAGTGAGCACACCATTGTGATTATCTGGGTCGTGAAGACCTTTTTTGTACAGTTCTGTGTATTCTTGCCACCTCTTCTTAATATCTTCTGCTTCTGTTAGGTCCATACCATTTCTGTCCTTTATCGAACTCATCTTTGCATGAAATGTTCCCTTGGTATCTCTAATTTTCTTGAAGAGATATCTAGTCTTTCCCATTCTGTTGTTTTCCTCTATTTCTTTGCATTGATCGCTGAGGAAGGCTTTCTTATCTCTCCTGGCTGTTCTTTGGAACGCTGCTAGAGAACTATAAAAAGTCAGTTTAAGGAGATTCTGAAGATAAGACACAAATAACGGCAATCAGGAGTACTGAAATAAATTTAACAGATGAAAAAATAGGCAAAATTCACAGGGAAGTTATTAATTGGAATCTTCACCAGCAAAAATCATTAGCGTTAGTAGCAGTTGACTGCAAGTAAGGAAGTGGAAAAATTACTCAGAGGGAGTGCAAGTTACAAACCATGACCAACAGGGGACCAGGCCACACCGAGCATTTCATAGGTCACCTCTAATGTTTTTCCTTTTGTCAGTTCAAAGTCTCTCACAACTTTTCCTTGCAGTCTCCTCTCCACGTAATAAGGATAATTCCAATGGTTATTCTTAATCACACACACACACACAGATTGGTTTTCTTCGCTTTGGCCCGACTGTCTGCATAGGTGAAGCAAGGGCAGGAATCAGCAAACAACACCCTGTGGGCCAGTTGCAGTCCAAGGCCTGACTCTCAAAACCTCCTGCAAGTTGGCAGTGGTTTTCACATTTTTAAATAGTTGAAAAAAAACACCAAAGATAGTTTGCTATGCAAATCAAATTTCAGTCTCCATAGCTAAAAGCCCACTGGAAGACAGCGACCTTCGCTCGCTGACACATCTGCTGCCGCTTTCTGGATACACCGGCAGAACTGAGGAGTCACAGAGAACAGTGGTTCACAAAGCCAGACCAGGACGCGGTGAAGCGACTGAGGAACAGCCCTGGGCACAGGGTGTGAGAGGGCACCAAGCACGAAGTGATGAAGACATGAACAAACGACACTTTGAGGCATATCTTTTTTAAATTGAAAGAATGCCCCCCACAAATTGACCAAAATGTCAAAATTTTAAATGAAGACAGGATCGGTAATATTGATGTCTTCCCTTTTCTCCCTTTAGCCTCAGGCTCCAGTATAGCTTGGCAAGGAATTGCTGCATTTCACCGCACCCTGATCCTGGCCCTGTTGCAAAGCTTAAAATATTTACTACTGGCCTTTCATAGAAAAGTTTGTGATCAAGAGTGTTAACCAGCCATATAAGCTTCCTTGAGTTTGCTTTTCACACTTAAGCACTAAGCATTAAGCGCACAAAATAAACTTCTGATTGGGAAATACTGTAAGGAATCTTGGACCGGAAATTTAAATGCTGCTATTATTTGCTACCCTGAGGCTAAGAAATCAAGTTCCCAAACCTTTCTCCACCAGATTTCTTCTGCAGTACGTATAAATTTGATGATGTCCACTCTTTCTGAGGTCCTCAAAATTGGCTAAGTTTCCTAGCTTGCCAGTAAATAGTATTTTCTTATCATTTGTAGGCCTAGGACCCTGAAAGGCAATTTTCCTGGGTGGGCTTAACAGGTATTGGTCCCAATGTAAAATCACCTTCTTTTTCCATAAAAATGACCTGTCCTAGCTGATTAAAAGGGCTATTCTCAAATCATAAATTCCAAGAAATTTGTCCAATTGTATCCTGATATAAAGGCAGGTAGATTCTTATTGAGCGTATGCAAATAACTTACATTATCATAAAAAGCAATGAGACCATGAACATGTCTGAATTTGGGAGAGCAAGTGAGAATCAAATACCATATAAAAGTGTTTTGTTTTAGCTCACAAAAGCAGTCTACTAAGCTGTATGGGTTATAGATTGCTTAAGAAGAAAGAGAAAGGGCTTCTTCATCTAACCAAAAAATGAAACAACACCACAGCATCAACAATATTCCAAACAAGGGGGCTCCTGAACAATATTCCAAAAAAGTAGTCATCCTCACATCTCCCCCTCACTCCATTTAGGCCCCTGTCATTAATGTCTGCTTCACTGGCTCTTCATCAGTCTGCTCTAGGGACTAAAAGGAGTTCTGGAAGTTCTGCCTCAATTTACTGGTAAGGTCTGAAAGTTAACTAAGTGGGCAAGAGTTTGGTTTAGAAATGCCAGTAGTTTGAAGTGCTTGCTACGGTCTTTTCCCACTAGCTTTTGAGACTGTCCTTACTTGTTGAGGACACAGACTCTGGGCTGTAACTTGTAAGAGTCCTCAGGCACATCAGATCACAAGCTCTAGACGACGGATAGAAAGGTAGGGACGGGTGAATGTGCAGTCGCTCAGTCACGTCCGACTGCGCCTCTGTGGGCTGCAGCCTGCCAGGCCCCTCTGCCCATGGAATTTCCCAGGCAAGAGTACTGGGGTGGGCTGCCGTTTCCGACTCCTGGGGATTTTCCCGACCTGAGTCTTTGGGTCTCCCGCACTGGCAGGGGGGTCCTTTACCACTGTGTCACCTGGGAAGCCATGTAGATACAAAGAAATAGGTAGGTAGATAGAGACAGATTACAAAGACTCAGTGCCGAGATTCTTTTATTACTGTGGCTAGTAACATCAGAATGAAAGAAAGGAAAACTCTCTACTGGGGTACGGGGCACACACTATTTCATAAGTTTTGGTCTGATTTCCCCTGACAGTAAAAACCTTATTAGTGCAGCAAGGGCACTGGCAAACCTCTGGGGACCTTCAGTAAAGAATTAAAGCTCTGGGGCTTCCCTGGAGGCTCAGCGGTAAAGAACCCAACTGCCAATGCAGGGATGCGGGTTCCATCCCCGATCTGGGGACATGCCACAGGCCGCGCAGCAGCTAAGCCCGTGCATCACCACGCCTGACGCCCACGGGCCCTAGAGACGGTGCCACCGCGAGAGAGGCCACCGCGAGAGAGGCCCGGCACCTGGACGGGAGAGGAGCCTCTGCCCGCTGCAGCCGGGGAAAGCGCACACAGCCGGAAGGCGCAGCACAGAGAAGTGACGCTTTAGCAGTCAGTTTCTTAAAAAAAGATACAAGCTCTGAAAGTCAGCTGGATTTGTCTTTACCAACCTATTCTAGACAAGAGCGAACATCTCTCATAGGACAGCTCTTCCCATCCAAGTCTCAAAATAGGAACATATCAAACAAACCTCATTATTTTTTGCGTCTCTCTAAGATGAGAAAACAAATTATTGCGGTTTTCCCAGTAACCTTTTCCAAATCCAAAGACACATTTAGCTGTAAAGAACAACCTGATATTTTATTTTTCCTAAATTTAGTGTTTTGATTTTGGGAGAGCAACTCCGAAAGAATTGGCAGAGTATATGTGGATGCTTAATTAAGGTAGGATCATGGGTTACTGAGCAACAATACTCAGTTACTTATTTAATCAAAATGACAATAAAAGATTTTAAAAGTAAATATATAAGGTAATATGAATGTAAAGAACCTTAGTCCTTTCAAAAGTGAGAAGATTTTGTTCTTTTTTTTTCTTAAATAAACAAAATTATTCTGATAAGCCACAGAATTGCGACTATGTAGGAAGATAACGCAAAAGTTACAGAATGAGCTTTCATATTATAATTGAATGGTATTAATCAGTGAACCAAGGAAGTAATCCATTAAAATGGAGTCATCTTTGCTAAAATTTAACATATTTTATAGCCTCTTTTCAAACTCAGGTGTTATAAAACCAAAGAAAATAAAATTTACTTTCCAAGTTTTCTCCATTATACTGTTTCATATTCTAGAATAAACTGACCCTTTTCTTAAAGACCATATTGATCCATTTGAACTTGATGGGAGAAATTTTCACATACAGATGTATAGGGAAGTCATTCTGGCTTATATGTGATTTGGCTTGAACTTCATGCTAACTCAAACAGCCCGTTTTATGGCCTATATCTGCTTTAACCATTAAAGAAAAGAATGCAGTTAAAAACCATAATGAAATTGTTGTGGTTCAGATGCTCATAATGGAGCCAGGTGGCCATTGTGGGTGTGGTTTCAGCCGTATCCCTGCATCAATGAGAACTTGAATTTTCTGGACTGTATCAGTCTCGAGGACACCGCCAGCCGTTCTCACAACAGTACCTGCTAG
Organism: Muntiacus reevesi; assembly: GCF_963930625.1. Classification (NCBI taxonomy): domain Eukaryota; kingdom Metazoa; phylum Chordata; class Mammalia; order Artiodactyla; family Cervidae; genus Muntiacus; species Muntiacus reevesi. Next base: position 282,524,542 of record NC_089249.1, read on the forward strand.
CACCTGGCAGCTGCGATCTTAGGGGCTCCATGTCTCCCTCGTAACTTGGCAAGCACTTTGGACCCTTGCTCAGCACGTACCCTTGTGCTTGCATGCTGAGTCGCTCAGTCGTGTCTGACTCTGTGCGACCCCATGGACTGTAGCCCGCCAGGCTCCTCTGTCCATGGGATTCCCAGGCACGAACGCTGGAGTGGGCTGCTGTGCCCTCCCCCAGGGGACTCCCCACCCAGGGATGGAACTCTCATCACCAGTGGACTCTTCACCGAGGAGCCAGCGGGGAAGCCAACAAGCACACTTACTTCCTGCCAGCGCCAATCCTAATTCTTAACAGTTTATGTAATTCTGGGGGTTTTGCCTTTAAAAGCCTCCCCCATTTGGTAGCCCAGAGGAACACAATTCAAATCTTCTTGAGTCTGTGTCTCCCAGGCTATGGTCCTCAGTTTAGCTCAAATGAAGCTCTGCTCTATTCCTGTTGTAGACTGCTTTCCTGATTCCTTCTGTCAACCAGGAAACCGCACAGTGGGCGGCTTAAACAGTAAACATTTATTTCTCACAATTCTGCAGGCCAGGAGGTCCAAGATCAAGGTCCTGCAGACTCAGTGTCTGGTGAGAGCCCCACTTCTTGGTTCATAGATGGCTGAGTCTTACTGTGTCCTCTTAGGATTGGAAGCTGGTAAGACGGTTCTCTGGGGTCTATTTTGTAAGAACACTAGTGTCATTCATGAGGGCTCTGCTCTCCTGACCTAAGTACCTCCCGAAAGCTCCGCCTCCTAATACCAACATACTGGGGATTAGGTTCAACTTATGAATTTTTAAGAGGACAGAAACATTCAGTCTATAGCAAGGATAGAGCCCTAAAGCTCATTTCAGGGGTGCACGAAGTAAACACTCTTTTCATAGCAATATTAAAATGTTTTTTGCCTTTCTCATGCTCATTTCACTTTCTCACAAGCGTACAGTGCAGAGGCTATGGAATGTGTGATATTACAACCGATTACATGCAAAAGTAGACATGAGACTCCAGCTTTTATCTGGTAAGCCAGTCATTTAAGAGATTTCAGAAACACAATACCATTTTCATATTTTTTGGCTTTAGAAAATATATTTTTCATAAAAACATATTATTATTTTAACATGCATTGGGTTCCTATGGCTTCCCTCATAGCTCAGTCGGTAAAGAATCTGCCTGCAATACAGCAGACCCAGCTTCAGTCTCGGGGTTGGGAAGATACCCTGGAGAAGGAAATGGCAACCCACTCCAGGATTCTTGCCTGGAAAATCTCATGAACAGGGGAGCCTGGTGGGCTACAGTCCATGGGGTCACAAGAGTCAGACACGACTTAGTGACTAAACCACCATCACCTATGACACCACCTGCTTTCCAATGATCAAAAAATAAATATTTTTCATATTTCTCATACAAACAAAAGCTTTCTGGAGTCCTCAATCATTTTTAAATATAAAGGAGTCCAGAGAATTAAAAAAATGCTTTTTATTTTAAAGGGAAAAACCCTAGTCTTGTTTTGATGAACAAAAGCACGCTTACAATTTTATTTTTCTGTCACTCTTGCTCCTATTATGGTTTCAACTACTACTAACGATTTTAACTAAGGAACTTTTATTTCACAGAAAAAATGACGGCCTGGGGTGAAGGAATTACAAGTTCTTTAAATTTAGAACATCTGAACAATCAGCTCCAGAAAGAAACATTATCTATACTTAAGCAGATACTCCTGAAAACACAACTGCCATTGACCCTTCTCGGAGATTTTCCTGTTTGAAGGAGACTGGCCCTTCGCCCCAGGCAGTGCAAATTCAGCTACTCATTAGCATCTTGATGCCCAGTAGAACTTTCCATACTTTCCACTGAAACCCTAAACCTGCCTCTTTTTTGTTAAATTGGTATATAAACCTTTGCCCCCACATGTTCAGTGACTTACTCATTACTCTGTGAGCCTGGTGTATCCAAATAAACCTTGTTTTTTTCCTCCTGTTTATTTGGCAGTTAATTCACAAGCCCCCAATGAATTGAACCTAAGTGGATAAAGGAAAAGTTTTCTTCCCCAAAAGGATCAGTTATTGAACTGGATATCATACACAAGCACTTGAGCAAACTAGCCTGTGACGCACATAAGTTTCTACAGCAATGCTCGTCTCTTTTACCCCTCTTAAGATGGCAAAAATGATCATATTCATTACCATGACTGAAAGATACAGTCTTTCTGTAGCATATAAAATAAGAAGAAAAGTTAATAAACCTCAAGCTTTGCTTCTAATTTACTTAGAATTATCCCAGTATTCAGGGATTATCTATTAGGTAGCTCAAATTTGTAACAGTACAAGGTTTTAAAGTACCTAAAGGTCTTGATTTTATCTTAAATCTGACATAATAGAACATAATTGGTGTTGAAATTAAAAGTTTGTCAGAATACCAGGACATGGAAAAACCTAAGTGCCTTAACAACAGATGATTATATTAAGAAGATGTGGTATATAGGGGCTTCCCTAGTGGCTCAGACAATAAGAATCTGTCTGCAATGCAGGAGACCCGGGTTCAGTACCTGGGCTGGAAAGATGCCCTGGAGAAGGGAATGGCTACCCACTCCAGTATTCATGCCTAGAGAATTCCATAGACAGAGGAACCTGGCAGGATACAGTCCATGGAGTTACAAAGTTACTGCAACTGAGCAGTTAACACTTTCTTTTTTTCTTTCCATATGTATATATAATAGAATATTGAAGTCGCTCAGTCGTGTTCGACTCCTAGTGACTGTAGCCCACCAGGCTTCTCCATCCATGGGATTTTCCAGGCACGACTACTGGAGTGGGCTGCCATTTCTTTCTCCAGGGGATCTTCCCAACCCAGAGATCAAACCCGGCTCTCCTGCATTGCAGACACGCGCTTTACCATCTCAGCCACCAGGGAAGCCCATTACTCACACGTAAAAAGGAATAAAAAGCTGCCATTTGCAGCAATGTGGACGAACCTAGATAATATTATGCTTAGTGAAATAAGTCAGAAAGAGGAAGACAAATACTATAGAGTGTCACTCATTCGTGGAATCTAAAAAACAATACAAATGAATACATATACAAAACAGAAGCAGACTCAGAGATGTAGAAGACAAATTTGTGGTTACCGAGGGGAGACGGGACGGAGGAGGAGGCACAAATGAAGGGTGCAGAACTGACAAACACACAGTACTAAGTATGAAATAGACGAGCAGCAAGGGTCTACGGCACAGCACAAGGAACCATACCCGTTATCTTTAACAACCTACACAATGGAGTATAATCTGCAAAATGCTGAATCACTGTGCTGTGCACCTAAAACTAGCACAGTAGGGTAAATGAACTATGCTTCGACAGAATAAATAAAATAAAAGCAACTATCTTCTTAAAAAGTTTATCAGGATAGTGACTTAATTTAACAAAACTTACATTTTCCACAGTCCTAAACATTCTGAGAGCAACGTCAGTTTATTTGATCAATAAACCTGTAACATAAGAGAAATAAATCCAAGTGAAGTAAAATGTCCGGGAAGGGGTCCAGAATTTGCTACTGCAGCACCGGTTATTTTGAACAGAAGGCATTTGAGTGCCTGAAATCCCTTATCTGCCTTAAAGCAGAGCCTCCGCAAGAACTCAGAAGAACTTAATGGTCATAACTCCCCTCCCTGGGAGCAACCAGGGAAGATTGAGCCATCACCTGAAATGAGAAGGCTCCACACCACACCTAAACACACATCGCAACAAAACTTAGTCTCCCCCGTGACCCATTTATCTTTCCAGAAAGTCATCTTTATCCACAAATGCTCTTCTGTTTTGCTCCTGTCCTTTTGAAGTGGTATATAAGCCTCAAATTCTAATCACCCCTCTGAGTCACATTTTTCTGTGAAATTCTGTTACATATATGTAGGTACATACCTAAAACTCCATCTTTTCTCTTGCTAATCTGTCTTTTGTCAATTTAATTTGAAGGACCCAAATCTTGAACGTAAGAATGGAGAGGAGAAGTTTTTATTCCATGACATACATTTATATTATTCTCAACACTGAGAAATCAAAGAGAAGATAGAGTGCTCTTTTTTTAACCAAAATTATTTAGCTATTCTCTTTTATCCAAGGTTCACCTAAATTACGTACATTTAAATTCTTAAAATGTTTGACCTTCGCTCTTTCTGTAGCATAGATTTATTTTTAAGTACAAGATTTTCAAATTATTATTTAATTTCTTTATTTTCTGCATACAATTTATGTAAACTCTTAGTTCTCTATATACCAATCAGAATAAAGCTGTTTAAGTAACTTTGTTACCTAGTATATTAATATTACCCAAAGATAGGAAAAACTTCTATAGCTACAAACCAAGAGGTTAAGACCTTTCTTTACTGGTGGCTCAGACGCTAACGGATCTGCCTGCAATTCAGGAGACCCAGCTTCAATTCCTAGGTTGGGAACCCCTTGAGAAGGGAATGGCAACCCACTCCAGTATTCTTGCCTGGAGAATCCCGTGGACTGAGGAGCCTGGAAAGCTACTGTCCCGGGGGCTGCAAAGAGTCAGACACAACTGAGTGACTATCACTTTCAAAGGCCTTTCTGAATTATAAACACACACACACACACACACACACACACACACACACACACACACACACATATATATAGAAAGAGATACATTGAGTACTCATAACTCCAGTTCTATAGCTTCAGCCACAAGTTAAGATTAAACAAAGAAACACAGAAACTCAGAGGTCTGTATAAGTTTGCATCAACAGTGGGAAAAGTCAACCAAGACTAAAGTTCTGGTATTGCTTGGTATTCATCTCCTGGAGCCACAGCCAAGGTGCTGGGACTGCCTCTTAGGTCTGTGTTCCCTGGCTCTGCCAGGTAAAGCCACTGGGCATATTAGAGGATGATCTCTTTAATTGTTAAAACTTAAACCTTTTTAAAAAAGCAAAATCATAGTTGTTGATCAAATGTAAAATGAATATATGTCAAAGATGTTTTTCAAATGTGTTAAATAATGGTGTAACCAGGAAGGTGTTGAAAAAAACAAGTCAGAAGAGACTTCAAAGAGCAAACCAAGATACATGCAATCACATAGGCTAAAATGAATTTGGCAACAGATGCCAAACTGGTCAATAGTCCCAACACAATAATTAATTACATCCCCACTAGCAAAAACTAGTTTGTGTTTCTATGCACAAGAATTATTTGTATTTGTGGGAGAGGAAAAACACTTTGCTTGATATGCTTAAGTGTCCTTGGCTGGGTCTGAAAGTTAAACTGACAAAGGCATGAACAAGGGAAAAGCATGCGAGTTTAAGTTTTACCTGACAGGAGAGTCTTCATGAGGAAATAAAGAACCAAAGAGCTGGTTAAACCCGAACGTTTTCACGTGAGGTCTGACAAGGCATGGACAGTCATGGAGCAGGACTGTAGCACAAAGGGTACGAGGCCGTGGCTCATGGTTCAGTCGCTAAGTCGTCTCTGACTCTTGGGACCCCATGGACTGCAGCACATCAGGCTGCCGTGTCCTTCACCATCTCCCAGGGTTTGCTCAAACTCACGTCCATCGAGTCGGTGATGCCATCCAAGACGTTCTTCCACCTTGGAGATAAGGTTGACCCTTTCTTCCGGGGATGGGAAGAGGGCTTCTCATTGGACAGTCCTATGACCTCACGGGAGAAGGGAAGGGGCTGGGGTGGGGAAGGAAGTGTCAGAGGTGTCCTCTTGCTTCTGCAGTTTTCTCAGACTCCTGCAGGTTCAAGTGTTCAATGCTCCAAGGTGCCGTATTTTGGAAGAGTGTGTCCTAAGCCCCCCCTTATTACCTTTTCCTTCAGTGGACAGTGATAAGGTATCTCCGAGACCATGAAAGATGTGGACAGCCAGGAAGCTTGGACTGGATAACACCTAACTTTCCACAGAACACTCAGTAATATCTTTTCCCATTTTTCAAAGTCTTGCACAGCTTCTCCTGACATGATTTTTTTCCAGCTCTCAGCATGCCCCTCCCCTCCATCCTCACAAAGGCAGCCTAATGAGACCTGCCCTTTCCCTTTATATTGCCCCCCCATCACGAGTCTGTTCAGCTTTGACTCTGTCTACTTCATCTCCATTAACGTTGAGAAAAGGCACTAATATAGTAAATATGACAATTTATAGTAAGAAGCTATCAGCCCTTCACACCTTATCTTCTCAAAGGTATGGGTACGCTAACAGCAATAGTAACGATGCTTGTTGTCCTAAATGAGATCTCTAACTGAAGGTACTTTTAATGGGTAGCAAAATACAGGAAAAATTCTTTAGATCATTTATAGGGAATAAGTTTTTGATGTGAGGCAAACAGGCAGTCCAGCTCTAGCCATTCTTAATCTTCAGATCTTCTATTTTCATGGACAAGCTCACAGCAAAGGTCATATGAAATCCAGCGGCCAGGGAAATGAACAGGGGTCGGCAGCGGTCTGGATGTACACGTGGGTCTTGTATAAGTGGTAGGTTTCCCTGGTGGCTCAAGGTAAAGAACCCGCCTGCAATGCAGGAGGTGCAGGAGACATGGGTTCAACCCCTGGGTCGGGAAGATCCCCTGCAGGAGGAAATGGCAACCCGCTCCAGCACTGGAGAACCCCAGGGGCAGAGGAGCCTGGCGGGCTACAGTCCTTGAGGTCCCCAAGCGCCAGATGCCACCGAGCACGCACGCACTTGCATAAGTGGCGTGTTTCACAATCTGTACCCATCTGTTTTTTGAAGGGAACAATAATCATTGGGTAAATGACTAAGCTCTAGCCATTTAAAATCATTTTGCTCGTGTAAGTCAACTTCTAGTGACAAAATGTTGTGAGTAATGTGTTTTCCATTTTGCAAAAAGTGGAAGAATTGTTATGAAGTACTTTATTTACTTGGACTTCCGTGGTAGTTCAGCTGGTAAAGAACCCCCTACAATGCAGGAGACCCTGATTCGGTTCCTGGGTCAGGAAGGTTCCCCGGAGAAGGGATAGGCTACCCACTCCAGTATTCTTGGGCTCCCCTGGTGACCCAAGGAAGCCCAAGAATCTGCCTGCAATGAGGGAGACCTGGGTTCAATCCCTGGGTTGGGACGATTCCTTGGAGGAGTAAAAGGCTACCTACTTCACTATTCTTGCCTGGAGAATCCCCATGAACAGAGGAACCTGGTGGGCTAAAAACCACGGGGTCACAAAGAGTCAGACAGAACTGAGTGACTAAGCACAGCACAGAACTTTATTTACTTAAAACAAAAGTAGATACTTCAATGCAGTGATTTAGATCATTTAAATTTGGCGACGTTTCCTATTTTTATTAAGGAGAGTTGAAACAGTTAAAGCTCTACTGTTACAGTCTTTAATGTTATTTTTTATTTTCACATTTCTTCACATCTCGTGCAGTTTTTAACACTGTGGAATTTATTGAAACTTACTACACATGTCGATTTTAAGTTATTGAAATATATTCTCCTGCAAATAATGGTGACAAAGAGTCTTTGCTTCACCAAACTTTAGTCAGGCTCCTGAACCTTCTCCTAGGTCCATCCATGAATTTCCCTGTAAAATCTAATTTTATCAAGAACCCTGCTAATCACTTTAACCAGAGACGTTCACCTAGATATCTGGTCACCCAGGATAACTAATCAGGTTGCTTGTCCCCTCCAACAACCTCTGTGCTTAGTCAGTTAGTCGTGTCCGACTCTGAGGCCTCATGGGCTGTAGCCCACCAGGCTCCTCTGTCCATGGGGATTCTCCAGGCAGGAATACTGCAGTAGGCTGCATGCCCTCCTCCAGGGGAATCTTCCCAACCCAGGTCTCCCGCATTGCAGGCGGATTCTTCACCATCTGAGACACCAGGAAGGCCCAACACCCCCTACCATCCCCCAGAAGATGTCTGTATACCCTGGCCTGTCTTCAGCAAAAATCTGGTTAGGTTCGTTTTTTGCCAGAAACCTCTTGATCCCTGATTTTTTTTTTTCTCTAAGTAATTTCCCATCCACTGATATCCCACCCTGCTCCTTAGCTATAAATTTCCATTTTCCTACCATCCCTGCTGTTTCAGCTGGTAAAGAATCCGCCTGCAATGCAGGAGACCTGGGCCTGATCCCTGGGTTGGGAAGATCCCCTGGAGGAGGGCCTGGCAACCCACTCCAGTGTTCTCACCTGGAGAATCCCCATGGACAGAGGAGCCTGGTGGGCTACAGTCCATGGGGCTGCAAAGAGTCAGACACGACTGAGAGGTTAAGCCCAAATCCAAACTAAGCCCAGATTTGAGCCCCGTCTCTTTTCCCCACTGTAAAATCCCACTGCAGTGGTCCCTCTACCTAACTGGGCCTGAATAGTCTGTCTAAGCATCTCTAACAAATGTCAGTGCAAAATTTTATACAATGGTTTAGAGAAAAACTCTGTGAGGAAAATTATGTCATGGGGGACCAGAGTGGGCTCTTGTCTAACACTCAGAAATGAATTGTCGGAGGAGACACACGTGCTGAAAACGCAGGAGAGCTTAGGAGGAGGGCGCCGGGCGGAGAGCAGCGGGGTGAGCGACCCAGGAGGCCTGCTGCACGCGGCTCCCGGTGCCGGGTTCTGCGGTGGTGGGATTCGCTTCCGGCTTGGCTTCGGCCAATCATCCTGACTCAGAGTCCTTCCTGGTGGCACACGCCTTCCTCAGCCAAGATGGATGCCAGAGAGGAGGATTCCGGGAGGTGGTCAGACATGTGGAGTCTCCTTTTGACCTTTCCCGAACTCTTCTGATTGGTGGTGGCCTGTTAGTTCCCTGTTCCTTACCAGGACCTCCCCAGTAAACTAACTCACGCAAATGGTCGCTGTGGTGCCTGGCCAGGGTTGGCGGTTTCAGTCAGTGTGCTTCCGATAACAGTATCTTGGAAAAGATTCTTCTTATTTTCATTTTTGGGAGAAAACAATCAATAAAAATTTGTGTTCATCTTAGCACCTCTGCAGTCCCTACCTTTATGGTTTACTGTCAGCAAACAGTCAGAAGTCAGTTCTCATTTTCCTTCATCTGAGCTAAGTTTCTAAGAACATTGTGAGGACGTACCAAAGGTATACGTCAAAGCGTAGGGCGGCAAATTTTTATCATTTTACGGCCACTTTCCTCTGACAGGAACTAATGATTCACCCTAGCTGGGCCAAAATGTCACACACAATATATACCATCGCACAGATCCTTTAAACGAGCCTCAAACGTTGCAAGGGATCAGCTCTATCTTAGAAAAACATTAAAAAATATGTTTCCCTTCTTTGTACATTGGGTAGAGATCTTAAGACACAGAGCAAATTCTGAAGTTGGATGAAACAAGATTCCCTCACTTATCAGAGGAGGCACTGACTGGGGGGTAGGGAGGAGTAAACAATTAGCTAAGAACGTCCTTTGAGAGGCCAGAAAAAGTGGAAGAGCTAATCCCGATGCAGGAGGTGGAGAGGCCTTTCCGGAAGGCTTCACAGAGTAGGGCAGCTGAATGGGCTTTCAGGAATAAAATGAGAAAGCCAACAACTCACCTTTGTTAGCTAGGTGCGCTTCAGTGCTGCTCGCTGGTGGTCTGGGGCTGGAAGGAAGGACGACTTTGGAAAGGCAACTTCAATCCAGGCTATGCAAAGTCTTCAGTTATGCCCAGGGAAACCAACAATAGATATGCAAACCTTGGCAGGTCTGGACTGGCAAAAAAGACAAAACAGACAAAAATCACCTTCTCACTCGCCATCCTTCATTCCTCTTTCTCCTCAACTTGTTGATAGCACGTTCATGATCTCTTAGCCATCTCCTGCCCATGCCTACCCAACTCTTTCCAGTGAGTTTAGCTGCCCTTCACATACGCTGTTTTCCCAAGTAACATAAGAAAAAATACACGATGTTGCTATCGTATCAACCCCACTCCTTTACATAAGAGTAGGAAAAGGTTTTTTTGGTTGTTTTGTGGTGGTGGTCGGAGGTGGTGTCAGAATTTCCAAGGGAGGTCTCGGTTACCTCTTAGAAGACTATTACCTTTTAAACCCAAAACTCACTCAGGCTCCTTGTCTTCCAAAATTCTGGTTTATATTCCACGTTCAGTCAGTACCTCAGTTAGTGAGTACTTCCCCCACGACTCCAACAGCAGGACATGCATTTGCAAGCGCACACACCAAATTTTTTTTCTTTAACCCACACTTCTTTGGGGGTGGTAAGAGTGCATTTTATCAGCCCAAAGTCAGCTTTTCAAATCCCTCAGGTGGAGATAGGACTCATTAACATGTGAATGACTGCCATCTCTTATCTAAACCCTTCCTGCCAGACAATGAAAAAGTCGATTTAAATCCGATAATTCTCTAACAGAGCTTCCTCCAGGTCATTTAAAAAGATGCTAAGTAAGGTGGATTCTACCTCTAATTCTTAAGAGATCAACTCTTCATAATTCTCACTTATCTCCTCGATTTGCATTCTATCTCCAGGCCAACTTTCGCTTTTGGAGAAATCCCACCCATTTCCCTGGCTTATTTCCATAGCAGATTGTTAGAAAAACTATGTCAGCATTTTCTGCTTCGAAGAATTTCAATGAGGCATACTTATAAGTACAATAAGGCATATTGCAAAACACCACCCGCATATTGGTTTTCCATTTGGTAATCCTTAAACTCACAGAATCCACCAGCTGAGTTGCATAGGAAAGTGAGGGTTAAGGCAAATGACTTCTCTGGGAGTCAGTATTCTTAAATGTTAAAGAAGTCCACCCCGCAGACCCCTTCCATGGCTAACAGACGACGATGGGTGGCCCCCCTAACACACAGCCTGCAAGGGCGTGATCTCTGCTCTTCTGCTCCAGCCCAGCCCCCTGGTGACCCGTCTCTCATTTACCACTAACTCTAGAGTCTGCCTGCAGTGCAGGAGACCCGAGTTCAATACCCGCATCAGGAAGACCCCCTGGAGAAGGAAGTGGCAGCCCACTCCGGTTTTCTTCTCTGGGAAACCCCATGGACAGAGGAGCCTGGCGGGCTACGGTCCACGGGGTCGCAGAGAGTCAGACCCGACTGAGCAACAAACACACTGTAACTAGCTTCTGAGTGTCCACGGTTATAGCAGGTTTATGAACTCTGGCCAACAGTGGTCAGTTTTATCTGCAAATATCTTCTGAGTTCCATGCTGTTTTACTCACTTTTTTCTTTTCCACCCTAAACCCTTTCATTAATGAAGCAGGATAGTCCTTGCATGCACACATGTGTTCTGCCAATGGAACTTGCAGGGTTTTAAATATGAATCTCTCTTTGATGTAGTAACTCACACATCAATTTCAGGGGATCATGTATTCATTCAATCAATAAACACTTTTGAACATCTACTCTGAGCTGCACTTCTAAAATACAGTGTTGAATTAAACTGTCTTAAAGTTTCTCCTCTCAAGGGGCTTATATTTTAGCAAATAAGAGTATGTTAAAGAAAGCCTCTTGATGAGATAACATTCGAACAGAATGAAAAATGCAATGAGCAAGTAAGTTATGCTGATATCTGTGTGTGGAGGGGGGAGGTCCAGTGCAAAGGCCCTGAGTTAGGAGTCCCACAACAGTAGTTCAGTTCAGTCAGTCATGTCTGACTCTTTGCGACCCCATGGACTGCAGCATGCCAGGTCTCCCTGTCCATCACCAAGTCGGAGCTTGCTCAAACTCATGTCCATCGAGTTGGCGATGTCATCCAACCATCACATCCTCTGTCGTCCCCTTCTCCTCTTGCCTTCAATCTTTCTCAACATCAGGGTCTTTTGGCAGAGAGCCAGTGTAACGGAATCAGAATGACTGAAGGTAGAGTGCAGCAGAAATTGCACAGGTGGGGAAGGACAATATCAAGAATGACCTTCTTGACCATGATTATGACTTTGGACTTCATTCTGAACGATATAGAAAACCACTAGATGGAATTCTATTTCAAACCATGCTTTTCCAGTCTTTCAAAAGCAATGTGAAAGGTCACCTCGGTCTGTACACTACTTTATTTTGACCCTGGAGCATACTCTTAGTTGTATGAAAATTATCTGATGCAGAGAAGAAAAACATCTGTACAGGACCAGACGGTAAATATTTTTGACATTTCCGTCTATGCAGTTTTTGTTGCAACTACTCAACCTTGTCAACTGCAGTATATAAGCAAGCTGTGGCCAAAAGAATGTACCTGTGTTCCAATAAAATTTTATTTATGGGCATTGAAATTTGAATTTCATGTAGTTTTTCTTGAAAAAACATTATTTTTCTCTGATTTTTTTCAACAGTTTAAAAATGTAGAAACCGTTCTTAGCTTAGGGGCCATACAAAACATGCATTGGACCCAGTTTGGCGCACAGTTTATAGTTTGCCAAACTTTATCTAAACTGTAACTACTGTTGGCTAAAAAAGATGCACAACTTGAGAGTTGCAAATCAAGTTTTTGGGGGGCAAAATAAGGACTAAATTTTGAGATTACTTGGATGAAATCTCAAAAACGACAGAATGACCTCTGTTTGTTTCCAAGGCAAACCATCAAATAGCACAGTAATTCAAGTCTAGACCCCAACCAGTAATGTTGAAGAAGCTGAAGTTGAACGGTTCTATGAAGACCTAAAAAACCTTCTAGAACTAACACCCCAAAAAGATGTCCTTTTCATTATAGGGGACTGGAATGCAAAAGTAGGAAGTCAAGACACACCTGGAGTAACAGGCAAATTTGGCCTTGGAGTACAAAACAAAGCAGGACAAAGGCTAATAGAGTTTTGCCAAGAGAACACACTGGTCATAGCAAACACCCTTTTCCAACAACACAGAGAAGACTCTACACATGGACATCACCAGATGGTCAACACCAAAATCAGATTGATTATATTCTTTGCAGCCAAAGGTGGAGAAGCTCTATACAGTCAACAAAAACAACACAGGGAGCTGACTATGACTCAGATCATGAACTCCTTATTGCCAAATTGAGACTTAAATGGAAGAAAGTAGGGAAAACCAGGAGAACATTCAGGTATGACCTAAATCAAATCCCTTGCGATTATACAGTGGAAATGAGAAATATATTCAAGGGATTAGATCTGATAGCCAGAGTGCCTAAAGAACTATGGATGGAGGTTCGTGACATTGTACAGGAGACAGGGATCAAGACTACCCCCAAGAAAAAGAAATGCAAAAAGGCAAAACAGTTGTCTGAGAAGGCCTTACAAAAAGCTTAGAAAAGAAGAGAAGCGAAAGGCAAAGGAGAAAAGAAAAGATATATCCATCTGAATGTAGAGTTCCAAAGAATAGCAAGGAGAGATAAAAAAGCCTTCCTCAGTGATTAGTGCAAAGAAATAGAGGAAAACAATAGAATGGGAAAAACTTTAGATCTCTTCAAGAAAATTGGTAGACTTACCAAGGGAACATTTCATGCAAAGATGGGAACAATAAAAGACAGAAATTGTATGGTCTAACAGAAGCAGAAGATATTAAGAAGAGGTGGAAGAAATAAACAGAAGAATTATACAAAAAAGATGTTCATCACCCAGATAATCACAATGGTGTGATCACTCCCCTAGAGCCAGACATCCTGGAATGTGAAGTCACGTGGGCCTTAGGAAGCATCACTATGAACAAGCTTGTGGAGGTGATGGAATTCCAGCTATTTGAAATCTTAAAAGATGATGTTGTGAAAGTGCTGCACTCAATACGCCAGCAAACCTGGAAAACTCAGCAGTGGCCACAGGACTGGAAAAGGTCAGTTTTCATTCCAATCCCAAAGAAAGGCAATGCCAAAGAATGCTCAAACTACCGCACAGCTGCACTCATCTCACACACTATGAAAGTAATGCTCAAAATTCTCCAAGCCAGGCTTCAGCAATACATGAACCATGAATTTCCAGATGTTCCAGCTAGATTTAGGAAAGGCAGAGGAACCAGAGATCAAATTGCCACCATTCGTTGGATCATCCAAAAAGCAAAAGAGTTCCAGAGAAACATCTACTTCTGCTTTATTAACTATGCCAAAGCCTTTGACTGTGTGGACCACAACAAACTGTGGAAAATTCTACAAGAGATGGGAATACCAGACCATCTGACCTGCCTCCTGAGAAATCTGTATGCAGGTCAGGAAGCAACAGATAGAACTGGACATGGAACAACAGATTGGTTCCAAATTGGGAAAGAAGTATGTCAAGGCTATATATTGTCACCCTGCTAATTTAATTTATATGCAGACTACATCATGAGAAACGCTCGGCTGGATGAAGCACACGCTGGAATCAAGATTGCCGGGAGAAATATCAATAACCTCAGATATGCAGATGACACCACCCTTATGGCAGAAAGTGAAGAAGAACTGAAGAGCCTCTTGGTGAAAGTGAAAGAGGAGAGTGAAAAAGTTGGCTTAAAGCTCAACATTCAGAAAACTAAGATCATGGTATCTGGTTCCATCACTTCATGGCAGATAGATGGGGAAACAATGGAAACAGTAAGAGACTTTATTTTGGGAGGTTCCAAAATCACTGCAGATGAAATTAAAAGATGCTTGCTCCTTGGAAGAAAAGCTATGACCGACCTAGACGGCATATAAAAAGCAGAGACATTACTTTGCCAGCAAAGGTCCATCTAGTCAAAACTATGGTTTTTCCAGTAGCCATGTATAGATTTGACTTCAGTTCAGTTCAGTTGTTTTTCAGTCGTGTCCAACCCTTTGCAACCCCACGGACTGCAGCATGCCAGGTTTCCCTGTCTATCACCACTCCCGGAGTTTACTCAAACTCATGTCCACTGAGTTGGTGATGCCATCCAACCATCTCATCCTCTGTTGTCCCCTTTTCCTCCTACCTTCAATCATTCCCAGCATCAGGGTCTTTTCAAATGAATCAGTTCCTCACATCAGGGGGCCAAAGTATTGGAGTTTCAGCTTCAGCATTAGTCCTTCCAATGAATATTCAGGACTGATTTCATTTAGGATGGACTGGTTGGATCTCCTTGCAGTTCAAGGGACTCTCAAGAGTCTTTTCCAGCACCACAGTTGAAAAGCATCAATTCTTCAGCGCTCAGCTTTCTTTATAGTCCAACTCTGCCTGGGAAGCAGCAGCAGACAGCTCTGAGACTGCTCCAAGGATGTAGTGGAGGAAGGTCAATATATAAGATTTCAGGGAACGGGGACTTCAGTGCAATCGAGTGTTTATGTTATAAGAGGTTTTCTGCTGCTCCTGAGGATCTGACGTCATCATGAGGGGATTTAGTGCCTTTCTAGATAAGAGGAGATGCAAGGATTAGAACCATAAAATCTGTTCCTGAAAATTTCCAACCATCTAAAGACCTGTCCCACCAGATTCCATGGAGCACAGAATGCCTCACTCCATCTGAACTCCCTCAGGGGGTGTTCAAGATCATCAGCTGCAGCAGCACAGGGATCAGTCTCCATGGAGGCAGACGGCAAATGCACTTGTTGTTCAGTGGCTGGCAATGCTTCTGGCATGTGCCAATCCGTAGTTGACGTCACTACAAAGCTGCTCAGTTGTGTCCGACTCTGTGCGACCCCTGAAGCCCGCCAGGCTCCTCTGTCCATGGGATTCTCCAGGCAAGAATATTACAGTGGGTAGCCATTCCCTTCTCCAGGGAATCTTCCTGACCCAGGGATCGAACCCGCGTCTCCTGTATCACAGGCATACTCTTCACCATCTGAGCAATCAGGAAAGCCCAATTACTAAAAAGTTAGGTTTTTATTTCTAGGCTACTTAAAGAAGAAATGAGAACTTGTGGCAGAAGGAAAAAAAATTAATCCCATTTGAAATGTCTCAAGTAATGCATTATTTTATATATTGAAGACAAACACACAACATTGTAAATCAGCCGTGTGTGTCTGTTAGTCACTCAGTCATATCCAGCTTTTTGTGACCCCATGGACTGTAGCCCACCAGGCTTCTCTGTCCATGGAATTCTCCAGGTAAGAATACTGGAGTGGGTTGCCATTTCCTTCTCCAGGGGATCTTCCTGACCCAGGAAGATTGAATCTGGGTCTCCTGCACTGCAGGCAGATTCTGTACCATCTGAGCCACCAGGGATGCCCAAACCAACCATAGTCCAATAAAATTAAAATTAAAAAAAAAAAAAATGAAAATGTACTGAAATTTTAAGTGCATACAATCTGTAATCTTTGTGGTTGGAAGAAATAAGAGTCTATGTAAAATGGAAAAGGAAAAAATAGCTTTTGTCAGTAATCTGAAAAAGACACCTATATTTTAACAACTTAGAAATAAAATAGAAAGTATATCCAGAAATAAAGCTTTAAATGTGGGTTTTTCTCAAGAATCTGAAACCAGAGTGGATCTTAAGTGCAGGAAAAGGATGATAATCATTATTGAGTAATTTCTGGGACAATGTACAAGTACTAGCACCTTCCAAAATATGTTTTACAATCAGCTCCATGATATCCAAAGTTTCTTTAAACAGGATGAATGATTTTAGTTCAGTAATATAAAGTCTGAAGTAGAATTAAGGTTTAAAAGATAACAATATGCATTCACAGTCATGATGATACCTGAACATTTTCCAAAGTGTGCATTTACACGAATAGTTGTAAGTGATGTCACCATTTTTGTGTATTTTTTCCTAAATCTGATCTGCCTGAAATGCCTCACTCCCCAGTGGTATGAGATAATGGCATACCTGTCTCTCACCCCTATTCTAGATCTCACCACGGTGCTTGGCTCATACCTCTGAGAGCAAAAAAATAAGTACCAAAGCTTTTTTTTGTTCAAGTAACCCTCTTACAAAGATTAAACAAAGCATTGGTATCTTATATACATTTCTATTAAAAGTGAAGTTAACCCTGAGAAATAGGGTGTTAGGCCCATGTAGGAACATTAAATTTACAACAGGGTAGAAAGCATAGGTAATGATGCTATTCCTTTAAATATGTATCAAATGGCTTGTGAGGCTGCCAAAATGATCATATATACACTGGATAACACCCACAGATAAAAATGCAACATCACTTCTTCAGGTGAGCTATGCCTACTCAGCAAGGTGCAGGTGTGCTAAGTCAGTTCAGCCATGTCCGACTCTTTGCGACCCTACGGTTTGCCAGGCTTGACAGGCTTCTCTGTCCATGGAATTCTCCAGGCAAGAATACTGGAGGGGGTTGCCAGGCCCTCCTCCAAGGGAGCTTCTCGGCCGCAACCCAGGGATTGAACTTGCATCTCTTGCATATCTTACATTGGCAGATGGGTTCTTTACCACTAGCGCTACCTGGGAAGCCCATTCAGCAGGGTAGTCAAGACTGATTTCACCAAAATGTATTTTAAAATATTGATTCCAATTATAATCAATCATTCTAGTTCAAATTATAAGATATTTAATATTCTGGACCATCTATTAATAAGAAGGCTTTCCAGGTGGCACAAAAGTAAAGAATCTACTTGCAAATGCAGGAGTCACAGGAGACATGGGTTCAATCCCTGAGTTGGGAAGATCCCCCTGAGCAGGAAACAGCAACCTGTTCTAGTATTCTTGCCTGGAGAATTCCATAGACAGTAAAGCCTGGCAGGCTACAGTCCATGGGGCTACAAAGAGTCAGACACGATTGAGCATGCACACAGGAGCACGATTAACAAGAAACAAACTTATTCAAATGTATGATAAAATATTAGTGATGTTAAAAATGAGCAGTAGACAGCCATCAAAAAGAATGAACTACTGCCAGTTGTAGCAACATGGATAGGCCTAGAGATTGTCATACTAAGTGAAGTAAGTCCAAGTAGGAGAAATATCATATGACATCCCTTATATGTGGAATCTAAAAAGAAATGATACGAATGAACTTACTTATTTACTCTGTTTACATAGAGAACAAACTTTTGGTTGTCAGGGGAAGGATGAAGGTAAGGGATAGTTAGAGGGTTTGGGGTGGACAGGTACACACTGCTATATTTAAAATGGAAAACCAACAAGGGCCTACTGCACAGCAGAGGGAACTCTGCTCAGAGTTACGTGGCAGCCTGGATGGGAGAGGAGTTTGAGGGAGAATGGATACATGTGTGTATATATACATATATGTATGGCTGAGTCCCTTTTCTGTTCACCTAAAACTATCACAACATTTTTAATCTGCTACACTTAATTAAAAACAAAGTTTTGCTTTTTTTAATGAGCAGTATGGTACACAGATTTTCTTACTTATCTTAAAGGATAAGTGAACAAAAATGAAGACCACTGCCCTAGAGAATGGAGAGGGGCACTTGGGTCCTACAGGGAAACCAAGAGGACGGGGGAAGGTGGGAGGCCTTGGGAAATTTGGGGGCGGCACAGAAAGGGTGCTGAGGAATCCACACACACACACACTTCAAGTTTTCCCGAAGAACAGCACTGGGGCTGCCTACAAAATCTACCCCCTTTCCCTCCCCTCCATTTGTGAGTAGGGAAGAGGAAGCAGCTTTACTGGCACTCCTGGGGGTAAAGAAAAGTTGAGGAGTAGATAGTCTGAGTGATTCCAGTGGGATATGGGTCTTCAGCGGATGGTACCTGGCCCTGGGATGATTCAAGGTGGGTGAATACTGGTCTGATATGTGAGAAAAAGACAGCGGTGGCTGGGTTTATAAATTTGGGACTGGTTGGCTTGCCTGTGACGGGTGTGCTTCCAGTCCAGTCTTTGCTGTCTCGAAGAACTGGTTATCCCTGGGAGGGGCAGTCTCTCCTCAGACAGCAGGCTTCGTAACATGTCAAAACAACGTAAAGGAAAATTTTTAAAATTTTAATGATTAATACAAATTACCTGATCATATCTTTTGTCCACTTTTAAATTGAGTTGTTTGCCTTCTCACTGAACTGTAAGAGTTTGTGACGGCAGGGCCAGCCCAAACTGGATCTGCTCTATCAACGAGATACTTACTCGTTTTTCAGAGATGACAGAACAGAAACCACAGGTCATGCAGATGAAGCATGCACAGAGGAGAAAATTTTGGCCTCAAATAACACTGGAACCAAAATTTCTTCCCCTCAACCTCTGAAATAAAACCAAATAACCAGGCCATGACCAGAATCTGGACTCTGGAGCCCTGTCACAAGGGAAGGGCCCTCTGTCCAGGGAGACTCCGTGTTGAAGCCCCTTTACAGGATCTTGCTATAAATGGCCAGGTTCCAAAGTCCTTCAACTGAAACCCACCCTGCCAGCTTTTCCACATACCAATCTATTCCCCATCACTCGTTAAATTTCACCCTGAATCCTGGATCAGACACAGATTTGAGAGCTCCCTGTCTCCTTGCAATGCCAATCCACCAATAAAACTTTTTTCTTTTCCGAAAAGGTAGTGCCATAGTATTGGCTTCTGTACCTAACAGGGAACAAGTTCTTGCTTGGTAACAAGTTCTCCGCAAATTTTGGGCAGTAGTCCTTAATCAGACTTGTGTTTTACAAATATTTTCTTCCAAGCTATGGCATGTCTTCTTGTTAATGGTTGGACAGTTCTTAAGAAGAGACAGTCAAAGTGTGTTTGTCTTGTCTTGTGTTCAGTTGCGTCCGACTCTTTGCAACTCCGTGGACTGTAGCCCGCCAGGCTCTTCTGTCCATGGGATTCTCCAACCAAGAATACTGGAGTGAGTTGCCATGCTCTCCTCTAGAGGATCTTCCTGACCCAGGGATGGAACCCACATGTCTTAGGTCTCCTGCATTGACAGGTAGATTCTTTACCACTAGCGCCACCTGGGAAGCCCACTAAGGCATAGTCAAGGGTAATCAATGTGGAGAAGGAAATGACAACCCACTCCAGTGTTCTTGCTTGGAGAATCCTGTGGACAAAGGACCCTGGTGGGCTGCTGTCCATAGGGTCGCACAGAGTCGGACACGACTGAGCGACTTAGCATGCACGCAAGGCTAATCAGTGAGTGGGGCTTGTTTGATATTTTTCATTCCTACCAATTAACAGCCACACCCTGGTCAGTTTTTCGATATCTAGACTTGGTAGTTTCTCCTCTGAATGCCCCTCCATGTGCTCAGTCATGTTTGACACTGTTATGTAAGCTATAAAATTTAATTTTCTCAAAGTCTTAGTAGCAGACTGGTAGTAGACATGGTTCCCTCTTTAGCAGATAAAGGAAATGTGGTTGAAGAAGAGCAGGCAAATCGATAACAAATACGCAGCTATTAGGTGACACAAAGCTTGAGCTCTGTATTCCGACTCTAAAAACCACATTCTTTCATCTCCCCCTCAGTTTCACAATAGGGAGATGGCACTGACTGGAGTCAGCATTTATGGCGTGATGTCATTCTCCAGAGAGAAGACCACCACATGTCCTGAGGGGTTCAGGAGGAACTGGGTATTGGAAGCAGAAAGCAAGGCCACAACTTCATGCAAAATTTTCTCAATAATTAATTCCCCAGTGCCTTTAAGCTTTGCTGAAGCATATTTCTTACAAGAAGTCACAGACCGTTAAAGCTGAAAGAGAAAAAATAAGCTCCAGAAAATTTTCATGCTTAAGAAATTCACCTTCATTTTTAAATTAGGGTACCAGGAGACAGAAAAAAAAATCTTCATTAAAAACCCTTTTGTGGCTCAGAAGGTAGGGAGCCTGCCTGCAATGCAGGACACGGGTTCGATCACTGGGTCGGGAAGATTTCCTGGAGAAGGGAATGGCTACCCACTCCAGTATTCTTGCCCGGAGAATCCCACAGACTGAGGAGCCTGGACTACAGGAGGCTGTAGTCCATGGGGTCGCAAAGAGTCAGACACAACTGAGCAACTGACATTAGCCCAGAGTGGGGGATAAAACTATATTAAGTAGAAGAGAAAGAAGCAGATTCAAGGGTAGCTTCCTAAAGTACTTCCAAGAGGCTCATTTGAAATTTTCAGCTTCTCTCTGGTCAGGCTGTCAAGAAAGCTCATAGACAGAAAGAAAACAATCAAATTACTTTGAAGCTTCTCATTTAGAAAAATCCACTAAGGTCTTTAAGAATCTCAAACTGGCAAAGAAAGAATAACTTGATTTTTTTTTTTAATTCTCCTTAAAATTATTCCAGAACCCCTAAAATCTTCACAAGGGCTCTTTAGAGCCTTTAAAGTGAAAATGAAGAAACTGGTAGAACTATTTCTTTTTAATTATGCTTTTTGGTGGTTTTTCTTTCTTTCTTTTTTTTTTTTTTTGGCTGCACAGAATCCACCATAGGGGAGCTTAGTTCCCCAACCAGGGATCTAACCCATGTCCCCTTCAGTGGAAATGCAAAATCTTAACCACTGAACACCAGGGAAATCCTGGTAGACTTATGTAAAAGCATACAGTCCTAGGTCTTTGAGACTATGAGGAATAAGAATATTGGTGGAGGAAAATAAGCATCATGAAAACTCTTAAGAAAAGAAAATTAAAAGTGCCAACTGCAAAATAAAAAAATAAATACAGATGACAGAACAATTTTATGAGGAAATTTACGTTAAAATTTTCTGAGATCTTTGAGAACAATGGATTACAGCAATCTGAATTTTTTTAGGCTAGCCTCCTGGAAGGGTAAGAGAAATCAGAGTTGACATGACATGAGAAAAAAGCTCACAGAAGTAATTACTTTAGGTAAGAGAAAGAAAGAAGGGGGGTTGTAGGGAGAGTGGAAAGAGTATTGAAGAAATTACTTCTGCAAAATGTTAGACTTTCTAAATATACTCTAATATTTAAGGCTTCTATCAAATGCACCCTCCTCACCCTTCTCTGGTTTTATTATCTGCTCCCTCTCCTTACTCCTCAGGCTTTGGGATTGCAACTGCTCTCCACTTGCCCTAAACCTTGTTGTTGTTGTCATTTAGTCAATAAGTTCCCAGGCAAGAATACTGGAGTGGGTTGCTATTTCCTCCTCCAGGGGATCTTCCTCACCCAGGATCGAACCTGTGTCTCCTCCATTGGCAGCTGGATTCTTTACCATTGAGCCACCAGAGATGCCTGCCCTAAACCTTACCCACATCATAAATTCTCATCAAACTACCCAGATTAATGATACCATCTGTTTCAATGATGTCAGTGACAAATATCACCTCCACCTTTTAATACTTAAAAACAAAAGAAACACCATACACTTTCCGCTTACCTTATTTGCAAGAATGCGAATGTGAATTAGATTCCACCAATGAGCTGAAGCCTCCTGAGATTTATGTTTGGTGCTGATTTATCCAGGGAAGCAGGCAGGGCACAGGGTACTCACTTGGCTATTATAGATCATTGCAGAGAGGCTTCCCAGATGGCTCAGTCGTAAAGAATCTGTCTGCCAATGGGGACACAGGAGATGCGGGTTTGTTTCCTGGACCAGGAAGATCTCCTGGAGAGGGAGATGGCAACCCACTCCTGTATTCTTGCCTGGGAAATCCCATGGACAGAGGAGCCTGGCGGGCTAGAGTCCATGGGTTAGCAAAAGAGTTGGATATGCCTAAGTGACTGAGCAGGCACTCATTATCACAGAGGGAGTGTTTCAGTGAAGTTCATTCAGGGAAGCAGAACTATTCTGAGTATATGGAACTGAGAACTTCCAGATATTCAAGTTGGATTTAGAAAAGGCAGAGGAAGAAGGGATCAAATTGCCAATATCTGTTGGATCATCCAAAACTCAAGAGAGTTCCAAAAAAACATCTACTTCTGCTTTATTGACTATGCCAAAGCCTTTGCATGGATCACAACAAACTGTTGACAATCCTTCAAGAGATGAGAAGACCAGACCACCTTACCTGCCTCCTGAGAAATCTGTATTCAGTCCAAGAAGCAACAGTTAGAACCCGACATGGAACAATGGACTGGTTCCAAACTGTGCAAGGAGTACATCAAGGCTGTATATTGTCACCCTGCTTATTTAACTTATACACAGAGTACATGATGAGAAACACACAGAGTACATCATGAGAAACACTGGACTTGATAAAGCACAAGCTGAAATCAAGATTGCTGGGAGAAATATCAATAACCTCAGATATGCAGATGACACCACCCTTATGGCAGAAAGCGAAGAGGAACTGAAGAGCCTCTTGATAAAGTGAAAGAGGAGAGTGAAAAAGCTGGTTTAAAATTCAACATTCAAAAAACTAAGATCATGGTATCCGGTCCCATCACTTCATGGCAAATACATGGAGAAACAACGGAAACAAATTTTATTTTCTTGGGCTCCAAAATCACTGCAGATGGTGATTGCAGCCATGAAATTAAAAGATACTTGCTCCTTGGAAGAAAAGCTATGACCAACCTAGACAGCTTATTAAAAAGCAGAGACATTACTTTGCCAACAAAGGTCTGCCTAGTCAAAGCTATGGATTTTCCAGTAGTCATGTATGGATGTGAGAGTTGGATCATAATGAAAGCTGAGCACTGAAAAATTGATTCTTTTGAACTGTGGTGTTGGAGAAGACTCTTGAGGGTCCCTTGGACTGCAAGGAGATCCAACCAGTCCATCCTAAAGGAAGTCAGTCCTGACTATTCGTTGGAAGAACTGATGCTGAAGCTGAAACTCCAATACTTTGACCACCTGATGTGAAGAACTGACTCATTTGAAAAGACACTGATGCTGGGAAAAATTGAAGGCGGGAGGAGAAAAGGACCACAGAGGATGAGATGGCTGGATGGCATAACCGACTCCATGGACATGAGTTTGAGTAATCTCCGGGAGTTGGTGATGGACAGAGGTTTGGCGTGCAGCAGTCCCTGGAGTCGCAAAGAGTCGGACACGACTGAGCGACAGAACTGACAGGAATTGGACAAGGGCCAGGGCAGTAAAGCTGGAGAGAAGGAGTTGCGGCGGGGGTGGTGGCTCAGGGGAAAGAGCACAGGCGGGCCAGTGTGAGCGCGGGGTCAGCCAGCCCACACACGGCTGTCGTGGTCCCTTGAGGGCTGGCGTCCAAGTCTTGGGAAGGCCGCTCCCGCCCCCTGGCTGTCACCTCCGAAGTGCATCGGGGCACGTGTTGCCGGGCCTGGAGTCGCCGTGCTGTTGGTCAGAACCGCCAGCTGTCGGAATAGAGGGGAGCAGGGTCGGAAAGGATGTGCCCAAGCGGAACCCGTCGGCCTCACTGCGCCTCTCGCCACAGCGACCTTCGGGGGGGGTGGCGATTGCAGCTTCACTTCCGGGTGACCTCTTACCCGGAACTCGATTGTCTTCCTGCGGTCCTTCAGGGAGCTTTGGGGTGTGCGTTTCCGCCAAGGATCACCAGAGGGCAGCAGAGGGCGCTGGTCAGACAAGCGTGAGGCCAAACCCGCGCCACACGGAAGCCCGGCGGTCTCTGTGGGCTCTCCTCACAGGTGTGGTGTCGGCTGCAGCCAGGCCGGCCGCGCATCCGAGGGCGTTTGGGGAGTCTCTATGATGGGGTTCACCTGTGGCCTCAGTGAGAGTCGCTCAGTCGTGTCCAACTCTTTGTGACCCCCATGGACTATACAGTCCATGGAATTCTCCCAGCCAGAATACTGGAGTGGGTAGCCATTCCCTTCTCCAGGGGATCTTCCTGACCCAGGGGTCGAACTGAGGTCTCCCGCATTGCAGGTGGATACTTTACCAACTGAGCTATGAGGGAAGCCCCCCAGGGTTGTGCCAAATTGTGGCAGCCGGTAACGAACATCACCTGGACTGTCATGTCGACTCCACCATCCTTGCTGGCTGGGCCAGGGCAGCCAGAGAGTTTTCTTTGCAGGAGCCAGGTCTTACTTGACATGGTGAGGAAAACACCCTAGAATATAGTGACCAGGTATGGTCAGAAAATCTTCCTAAACCGATGTTTTATCAGTTCTACCTGGAACGAAATTCTTGCCCCAACTGGAAGCTCCCTGAGAAGAGGCACTTCGAATCCTTTATCAACTAAGCATGATTACTCTTTTCAGAAGAAAAAGAAATCCTCTATCTGAGAAACAAAGCGTGAGTTGCATAAGTTGTAAATGGAAGAAGGTTGGGCTTTATTATCTACCTTGTAAAGAGATTTATAACAGAATTTGTGTGTTTTCACCTCTGCGTTGTTTTTTTTATGTAAAATATTTGATAATTAACATAAAACATACAAGACTTGATGGACATGAGTTTGAGTAGGCTCCAGGAGTTGGTTATGGACAGGGAAGCCTGGCGTGCTGCAGTCCATGGGATCCTAAAGAGTCGGACAGGATTGAGTGACTGAACTGATACAAGAGTATATAACATATATTATACAAATTATAAAGAATAAAATAAGATCTCACTCTTTTAAAGGAGTAGTTCATTCAGCAAATGTAGAACATCTGGATAAAGAAGGAAATGCATAAAAATATACGTATTCATTCATCTCTCCATTTTCTCCCCATTTGGTAGCCTTTTTTTAAACACCTCTCTTTCTTCTCCATCTTAAATTAAAAGTTTATCATTTCAACTATGCCTTTGCTTATTCCCTAAATTGCTATGCCTTTTCTCTTTTGTTCCATGTCTAGCAAAACCTTACCCTGATGAACCCAGCTCTCTGCTGTTCACGTCTGCACTAGCACAGCTAGTTGGACCCTGATGAAAGTCACACATCTGAGAAGACTGGTGATCACTGGACTCAATCCTAAACCATGGATTTACCTGAGCAGTTCGCTCTCCTCTCACAAAGCTATTCCACCTCCTTCCGCCACTGGAGCTTTACTTGCTGCCCAGGACTAAGATTCCCTCAGTGCCTCTTCGTCTCTCTCAGGCAAAGAAGTGAAGAGTCCCTGTAGGTGATAACCCCAGCAGGCTGGAGACTGCCTACAGCAGATGACCTCACAGGGGCAGGGGATGCGGGACGGGAACCAGCTATGTCTGCTCCACCTGGGATGAGTGAGGAGGTGAGAAAATACCTTAGGGAAAAGGCAATAATCTGACCTTTCGTGTCTCAAGAATTAAAAGTAAAAACTCTGCTTGCTCTGTGGATTGTTTCCTGTGGTGAAAGGCAGACATAGCTTTGACATTATGCTGCTCTAACTCTGCGACCCTATGGACTGTAGCCCACCAGGCTCCTCTGTCCGTGGGAGTCTCCAGGCAAGAACACTGGAGTGGATTGCCATGCCCTCCTCCAGGGGATCTTCCCAACTCGGAGATGGAACCCGCCTCTCTTAAGTCTCCTGCGTTGGCAGGCAGGTTATTTATCATTAGTGCCCCCTGGGGAGTGCCCTTTGACATCACAAAGGAGTCACAACCAGAAACCAGTCCCACCCCAGAGCTTCTGACCCAACAGGGACCCTGAGATGTACTGTTTCAAAAAAATAAATAAATGGAAAGAATCGTGCATTAAAAGCTACTCTCTGAGTTAGCCCAAGAGTGGGACTAACTTGGCTGGGACAGCACTGAGGATCCTCCCTTTCAAAGGACAATGTGCCCCTAACAGCGGTCTATGTCAGGATTAGATGAATTATATGGACTTAGAAAAACCTTTCTATTTTGAAATAATTCTAGACTTACAGAAAAGTTGCAAAAATTGTGCAGACAACTCCCATTTGCCCTTCACTCAGCCTTCCCTAAAGTTAACAACAGATTCCATAGTCTTAATGACCAAAACCAGGAAATTAACATGGAAACAGTAAACGGACTGGTCTCCAGAGCTTATTCAAATCTGTTCAGCGTTCTTATCAGTGCCCTTTCGCTAGCCCAGCGTCCCGTCTGGGAGGCCACACTGCATTCAGTTCACACTCGGTCACCCCCTCTGTCTGTCACGCGTCCTCAGTCCGCCGTGGTCTTTCAGGATCTTGACGCTGTGGAAGTACACTTACTGGTCAGTTATTTTTTTAGAATCTCCCTCAATTTAGGTTTGTCTGGTACTTTATCGTGCACAAATAGATGGATATTAAAAATCCCACAGAAGTGAAGATGTTCTTATCAGTGCCTCCTAACATGAACTATAACAATGTCCCATTGCTGGCGAGGACATTAACCTTGATCCCTTGGTTAAAGTGGTGGTGGCAGCATTTTTCTAATGTGGTGTTTTGATTTTTTTCTTTTCAATCAGTAAAGATCTTGGAGGGAGATTCTTTGAGACTCATTTTGGCATCCATGGATGGCTCTCTCCTGACATGTTTTTAACTCTCTTATTTGCCTAATGCTGACCTGCTTTTGGCCTCATCTATATGAACTAATTTTCAGTAACCTCTTGGGTTGCAATGGAGGCTACTGAAGTGAGCAGACAGATCTTGGTGCAGTTCTATTCCTGCATAGAGGTGGAGGCCGGAGTGGCCTCCTTTTGACCTTTTGGAGACTGAGAATGCTTGGATAGTTCTGTAGGAGGATGGAGATTCAAGAGGGAGATAATTGGACTTCTGCTAATAAAGCAGCTGGGAACCTGAATAATTAAATCAAATGAATAAGATGTTAATCATATTTATACATGATTTTGTAGAGCAGTTTATTCCAGTTAATTAATTTCTATCTGTGGTATAATGATCCCTTTATTTTTTAATACAAAATCTGATTTTATTTATTTATTTTTAATGATCCCTTTAAATCTGTAGATTTAGGTAAGCCTCTACTTACTGAAAGTTTTAAAAAATTGTTAATATTCCATAGAGCCTGTCCTTTTATTTGTACCAATTCTTTATGTCTGAGTTTTTATTGTCTTTCCTCTATATCTAATTATCTTTTTTTCTAAATTATCTTGATCCATTTTTTTCTTCTGCATTTTTTTTGGACATCTTAAACATATCTCAATGCTATTTGTTCATTTTTCTGTAGGGTAAATTTTGCTCCAAATGAATTTGAGATCCAGCAATATTATCTACCTCCTAAAACACTGAACTCTATAGTGAGAATTTCTAATAATGTACTTTCACAGCCTTGAGAAATTTCATAGAAATAGCACCTGGAAAAACAGTATATATCAAGAAACTGTGTTGATGATTATTTTTTATGTTTTTCTTAGAATAATAGCCTTGTTACAGACCCCAAGGCCAGACCCAGAAGGGAGTATGACTGGCATCCTGAAAGCATGGACCTTGGAACACCGGGTAAGCGTTAAGTATGAACATTGCTGGTTGTTCCTGAGACTATCCCAGAAGGGAATGGCCTGGGGTAAAAACAAGCAGATCTGGACTATGTCAGTGTAGTGTCTTGGGAAAGATAGATCAAAGAAAGTCCTGTAGTCTGCAGTCAGGAATAAAAGCTGAACTCAGAGTGGACTCTGCATCTCAGTCCAGTAGAGGCTGCAGGTCCCCTGACCCATGGCACCAGATTTCGTGTTCTGTTTCCATTCTTGTCTCTTGCTCCTAGACCTTTAGGGCAACAGAACTCTGTGCTAGTTTTCTTTTATTCTTGTATTACAATTTTCTCTGACACTATTAAACATTATTTTCTAAATTTTTTTCTAATTTTTATTTGCAAGAGTAAACTTTGTCTACTTTGTTTGATGCTGGTGTTTGACTTATTTTTCTCTTTTATAGATATTATTAAAGATTGTCTCTTTGTCTCTTTTATTTTGAACTTCGAATCAGAATAATTTATTTGGGGTTATTATTTGCCTAGAAATACCACCTATGGCTTCTTACTGAGTTATTTTCCTATTTCTCTGGGCACTGTTTGAGTCTTTAGAGCATGAAGATGAAACGTTATTGGTTTGTATTCTCTATTCATTTCTGTAGCTGCATGAGATGAATAGGGAGGAAGCAATGTCTATAGGTACCTGTCTTCAGGGAAATTTATGTCTGCTTTCTCTTTCTTCATAATTCTATTCACACTCCTGAGGCTAGATGAATTGAGATAGTGATACTTCCTAACCAATTGTGAAGACATTTTACTTTAGTGTGTTTTTCTCTTCTCTTTAGGATGAGTGAACCACTTTGGGGACCAGTCATCATATATTTTGTCTTGTGTGTGTGTGTGTGTGTGTGTGTGTGTGTGTGTGGCTATACCTACATCTCCACACTTATCTGCTTTTACTTGCCACTATCACTTGAGATCAAGATAGTTGCCCTGCAAAAGACCTTTACAGACATTTCTCCAAAGAAGACATATCAATGGCTAATAAACACATGAAAAGATGTTCAACATCTCTCATTATTAGAGAAATACAAATCAAAACTACAATGAGATATCATCTCACACCAGTCAGAATGGCCATCATCAAAAAATCTACAAACAAAAAATCCTGGAGAGGGTGTGGAGAAAAGAGAACCCTCTTGCACTGTTGGTGGGAATGTAAACTGATATAGTCACTATGGAAGACAGTGTGGAGATTCCTTAAAAAACTAGGAATAAAACCACCATATGACCGAGCAATCCCACTACTAAGCATATACCCTAAGGAAACCAAAATTGAGAAGAAACAGGTAGCCCATTGTTCATTGCAGCTCTATTTACAATAGCAAGGGCATGGAAGCAACCTAGATGTCCTTTGGATGATGAACAGATAAAGAAGCTGTGGTACATATACACAATGGAATACTACTCAGTCATAAAAAGGAATACATTTGAGTCAGTCTAATGAGGTGGATGAACCCAGAGCCTATTATACAGAGTGAAGTAAGTCAGTAAGAGAAAAACAAATATCATCTACTGACGCTTATATATGGAATCTAGAGAGATGGTACTGATAAACCTATTTGCAGAGCAGCAATGGAGACACAGGCGTTGAGAACAGACTCATGGCCGAGGGCGGGGAGGAAAGAGGGGGTGGGATGGGTGGAGAGAGTAACGTGGAAACGTACACTGCCATGTGTAAAACAGACAGCCAACCGGAATCTGCTGTATGACTCGCAAAACTCAACCCGGGCTCAGGAACAACCTGGGGGGCGGGGGGGCAGGGAGCGGGGACTGATGTTCACGTGGGAGCGGAAAAGGGCGAACCTGTGACTGAGTCACGTTGATGCTCGGTAGAGACCAACACAACACTGTAAAGCAACTTTCATTCGGTTAAAAATAAATAAGTTAGAAAAGAAAAAGACAGCAGTCCCAGAAATTATTCCCATTCCTTCTCCATTTAGTGAGGGGTCAAGGACAACAGCTCTCCTGCTTGCTGTCTCTTGCAACTTCTGTCTTGGAATGTGGGCTAAAGGGCTTCAAAGGCCAAACTCCACGTCGTTTTCCCATGACGCGCCTGTCATCAGTTCCAGCTCTGATACTTCCACGTTGGACGGCGTGCGAGAAGCTTTTCATAATCTCTTGCCCTGCATGCTTCTCCTTTAGTCTTTTCTCCTGCCATTTATGCTTACTCGATTCTAAACTGAAATTCTTCATCGGTGCCTCATGAAGTTTATAGACAAGATTACACATGTCCCCTTAGTTCAGTGTTGATAATATTGTCTTTAGCTTTGCTTGTTTATTTATTTTTTGCTGTGGTTGTGATTTAGTCACTAAATTGTGTCTGACTCTTGTGACCACATGGACTGTAGCCTGCCAGGCTCCTCTGTCCATGGGGATTTTCCAAGTAAGAACACTGGAGTGGGTTGCCATGCCCTCCTCCAGGGGATCTTCCCAACCCAGGCATCAAACCCAGGTCTCCTGCATTGCAGGCAGTTTCTTTACCGACTGAGCCACGAGGGAAATCGTTTTTTTTTGTTTGTGTGTGTGTGCTGTTATATATGCACATATATATTTATGTATTTGATGTCTTTTAAATTGACTTGTGGGAGGAATCTTCTGCAAAATCCTTATATATTTCCAGAATTCTGAATCAATATATATTTTGTAACCTAAAAACAATGAAACAAGATAAATCTAGTTGTCATTTTTTGTGTGTGCGTTTTTAGAATTCAAAATATCCCCTAATTGATTTTCATTGTACACAAATCCCTTATTATTTTTGTAATCTTCTACAAGTTTTCTGTAAATTTTGGGCTTCCCAGGTGGCTCTAGTGGTAAAGAACCTGCCTGCAAATGCAGGAGACATAAGAGACGCAGGTTCGATCCCTGGGTCGAGAACATATCCTTGAGAAGGAGATGGCAACCCACTCCAGTACTCTTGCCTGGAGAATCCCATGGACAGAGGAGTCTGATGGGCTACAGCCCATGGGGTCTCAAAGAGTTGGACACGACTGAACGACTGAGCACAAGTTTTAACTCAAAACAACTTTTGAAGTTCATAAAAAATGAAAGCACTCACTGAAACGTTTTTTATTTTTGTTTCTTTGTTTAATAAAAAGTAGCCTTAAAACCCCAATGAAATAATTCCATGAGCATCAGTTCAGTTCAGTCACTCAGTCGTGTCCGACTCTTTGCGATCCCATGAACCGCAGCATGCCAGGCCTCCCTGCCCATCACCAACTCCCGGAGTTTACTCAAACTCACGTCCATTGAGTCTGTGTTGCCATCTAACCATCTCATCCTCTGTCGTCCCCTTCTCCTGCCTTCAATCTTTCCCAACATCAGGATCTTTTCCAATGAGTCAGCTCTTCCCATCAGGTGGCCAAAATACTGGAGTTTCAGCTTCAGCATCAGTCCCTCCAATGAACACCCAGGACTGATCTTCATTAGGATGGACTGGTTGGATCGCCTTGCAGTCCAAGGGACTCTCAAGAGTCTTCTCCAACACCATAGTTCAAAAGCATCAATTCTTCGGTGATCAGCTTTCTTTATAGTTCAACTCTCACATCCATACATGACCAGTGGAAAAACCATAGCCTTGACTAGACGGATCTTTGTTGACAAAGTAATGTCTCTACTTTTTAATATGCTGTCTAGGTTGGTCATAACTTTCCTTCCAAGGAGTAAGTGTCTTTTATTTTCATGGCTGCAATCACCATCTGCAGTGATTTTGGAGCCCAAAAAAATGGGCAAGGGCATAGTTGTATGTAATGAACCTATGTGATCACCAGATGTCCCTCTTGCTTCATGCTTTATTGCAACCAAGCGTTAGAAGGGATAATGCAATGCTGGTTTTCAAGTGGTAAAGTATTTTTATCAGCAGGGAAGCCTTATACCCTCTAATTAAGCAACAAGACTTAAAAGGAAGTTCATTTTTGATAGCAGGAAGACAAAAAATGTACTTGGCTTTAATTACCAAAAGAAAGAGCTAATTCTTTACAACACATATCACCTAAAGAATGAAGAACTTATCTTAGGTTGCTCTCAAATATACACTGGCTTTATTAAGTTGACATATACTATGACTACTTCATACTTTTAATTTATGTCAATAAAGTTACAATAAAAATTTAAAGGGTTATTTTCTCCTAAGTTTTAGCAGAAGGGATGAAGTTTAAGGTAGGTACAAACTAAAAATTATTGTGTTTTGAATTGTCCTGTTAAAGAAGGAAAGTGTTAAATTTTTCAAAGGTCACTCTTTTTAAAATAGCCACGGTCATTTAATGTCATAAATACTAATGAAACCTATCTTAAGTTTTGCACACTTAAAAATTTAAGGTCAATGCTTTAAATTGCATTTCACTTCTAACATTTATCGTATACTTACTAGATACCAGGCAGTATTGAAAGCAATTTATATGTTTTAACTCACTTCCTCCTCTCAATAAACCTATAAGGTCAATACACATCATTTCGTTTTTAGAACTGACCAAAATAAGCCTCAAAGGAGTTCAATAAACTATCCAAGTTCTTGTTTTTCAAACCCATGAATTCTGGTTCCAGGCTCCATTGCTATGCCATCCAATAAACTTTTATACACCAGTAAAGTTAGAATTTTTTAGATGTTAAACTACCAAAGAAAATACAGTAGTTCAATGGCACCCCACTCCAGTACTCTTGCCTGGGAAATCCCATGGACCGAGGAGCCTGGTAGGCTGCAGTCCACGGGGTGGAGAAGAGTCGGACACAACTGAGCGACTTCACTTTCACTTTTCACTTTCACGCACTGGAGAAGGAAATGACAACCCACTCCAGTGTTCTTGCCTGGAGAATCCCAGGGACGGTGGAGCCTGGTGGGCTGCCGTCTATGGGGTGGCACAGAGTCGGACGCGACTGATGTGGTTTAGCAGCAGCAGCAGCAGCCATTTCAGAGTACTTTTATAAGCTTGGTTACATATCAGAAAGTTATAGTCCCTCAGTTTACGTCTTCCCTACTCACTTTCAGAGCTAACATTTCCAGTAGGGAACAAACTTAAGCATTATCCAGCAGCTAGAAGAATATGTACAAATGTGTGGGTATATACATGCATATATATATATATATATATATATATTTAAAACAAAGCTATTAAGACTCTACATTAAGATGCTGAGTGGAATAAAATGATGCATATAACTTCCCCAAGTCATGCTAAAACTTCAGGCAAGGTTTTTTCCCCTCCCAGTTTTATTGAGGTATAATTGACATACAGCATTGTATTAGTTAAGCTGTACAACATAATGATTTGGTATATGTATATATTGCAAAATGATCACCACAGTAACTTTAGTTAAAATCAATCACCTCATATAGTTACAAATTTTGTTTCTTATGATGAAAGCTAAGATCCACTTTCTTCGAAACTTTAAGACAGATAATACAGTATTGTTAACTATAATCACCATGCTGAACATGACATCCTCAGTACTTATTCATCTTTTAACTGGGAATTTTTTTCTTTATGTTTGGACCACATACAAGGTATACTTTAAAAAGTTGAGACTTCCCTTGTGGTCCAGTGACTAAGACTTGATTCTCCCAATGCAAGGGGCCAGGAGAGTTGGACTATAATGAAAGCTGAGTGCCGAAGAATTGATGCTTTTCAACTGTGGTGTTGGAGAAGACTCTTGAGAGTCCCTTGGACTGCAAGGAGATCCAACCAGTCCATCCTAAAGGAAATCAGTCCTGAGTTTTCATTGGAAGGACTGATGTTGAAGCTAAAACTCCAATACTTTGGCCACCTGATGAGAAGAACTGACTCATTGGAAAAGACCCTGATGCTGCGAAAGACTGAAGGCGGTAGGAGAAGGGGACGACAGAGGATGAGATGGTTGAATGGCATCAGTGACTCAGTGGACATGGGTTTGGGTAAACTCTGGGAGTTGGTGATGGACAGGGAGGCCTGGTGTGCCGCAGTCCCTGGGGTCGCAAAGAGTCGGACATGGCTAAGTGACTGGACTGAACTGAACTGAGGCCCCATCCCTGGTCAGGGAGTTAGTTCCCACGTGCCACCACTAAGTGCTGCAACTGAAGAGCCTGAGTGCCACAACTAAGACCTGGTGCAGCCAAAATAAATAAATAAATACTGTTCTTAAAAAGTAAAAAATTGCCAACATGGTCCCGAGTTGAAAGGCGAAAACAGCAACACAATGTTGAAGGTGGAAAGTGGCCTGTTGAGGGTAAACCGACTAGAACCCCAGCTCTTGTGCTAACAGCTGAGAGGCTAAGAAGGAACACAATTCACAGTTTATTCCAGAGTCTTGAGAAAGCTCAGGAACTCTTAGTTCCAGGCACCCTTGGGACTGGATGTGAAGTGTGTTTGATATGAGTGTGTGTGCTGGGGTCAAGCTATAATGAAGAGTACAGGGTAAATACCGTCCATGGGGCATCAAGGCAAAAGGAGAAGGGGGCGGCAGAGAGGGAGATGGTTAGATGGCATCACCGCCTCAGTGGACCTGAATTTGAGCAAACTCTGGAAGATGGTGGAGGACAGAGGAGCCTGGTGTTCTACAGTTCACGGATGTCACAAAGAGTCAGACACAAATTAGTGGCTGAACAACAGTAACAATAATAATGTAAATATCTTTTGAGATATGACTAGATTTTAAAATTCCCTCCTCTTCTCCATGCCTCTGGCCAACTGCCCACTGTCCATCCAGGCAGGAAGATGGAGGTTTATCTCCAGAGAAAGTAAAACAGGATCTCTGTACAGCGGGTGATAGCAGAGAGAATTCATCCACACCGAGGGAACATGGGTACAATGCCAAAATCAGGGGGAATAAGTGACCGTATACTTAACTGAAAGCTGAATGCAGAGACCCCCATCCTTCACTGAGCTTCCAAAACAGTCAACTAGATTCTTGCCCTCCAGTCAGCGTCAGAGGATTCTTATAGCTACAGTCAGGCCAAGAGGAAATCCCTAAATATATCAATGTCAAATGGCCCATCCAGATAAACCAAAAGAGAACCTCAGAGTAGACAGGCCACATTCATAGGTGAGGTGCTCCTAGGTAGCTTTTCAGATCTCCACACTGAAGGGCAGAAAGCCAAGGACTTCTAGGTACATGAAGAAAGCCAACACAGAAAGCAGGACTTCCAGGGAGGATACAGAAATGGCCAAAAACCATGGGAAAAGAGCTCAACATCACTAGTCTTTAGGGAAATGCTAACCAAAATCATGAGATATGACTTCATCCTTACTAGAATGGCTGTAATATTTTGTTTTAAGACGGTAAATAACAAGTGTTTGTCAGGGGAGTGTGTGATTTCCTCGGTTCTGTCTCATCACAACAAAAACTTGAAGCGACAGACCGGTGTTACAGCCCTGTGTTACAGCTCAGGTTTATTTAGAAAGTAAAGGAAAATACATCCTTGAGGCATGAGGGTGTGCCGACCCAAAAGACACGAAGAGAAGAGAGACACCTTCGGCCCTTTGGCGCCTCTTTTTATAGGTTTTTTCTCCCCCGTGGGCCTGCCCTATGTAAACTGGGCTAGCCAGGAGTGCTGTTTTTCCCACCTGAGGCCCTCACTCCGATCCTCGGACCTTCCTCTGCTCTATTTTCGCGGGTTTTTCCCTTCCTTGTCTTTTAGCCACCACCATCTCGACTCCTGTCTCCTATTCTAACTACCGAACATGTTGGTGAGAACATCTGCCCCCTAAGAGAAGAGGAGCTGCCCCTTTCCACAGACCCCATCATCTCTGAGTGCACACAGCTCGCATTCTCATACCACTCCTACAAAAGCCAGCACCTCCAAACCAGGCGAGGTAGACCCCTCCCCTTGGACCTAGGCTGGCTTAGGAGACTTGCCTAACTAACAGAAGGCAGGCGTCATGGTATTATGCAATTCCCAAGTCTAACTCCTAAGCAGTCTTACAGCTTCCACCCAAGTCTTTGGGAATGCCAGCTCTTGGAGCCCAGCTGCATACAGCCCCAGCAGCTTTGTGGAGAGGAAGTGAGTCTCTCCAACATCCCAACGGGACTTCTGGACAACAGCTGGTACCACCTTGCTTGTAAGAGAGCTCTCTTGGAAGCTGAATTGCAAGCCCCAAGCAAGCCACTCCAACTAAAGCTGTGTGAAGCAGATGGACTGTCTCTACCAAATCCTGCCCAAATGACAGGTTCTTGAGCAAAAGAAGTAGTGGGTATCGCTATGTTTTCCCCTTTTAATCCGTTAATTTTCTGTTGTTAAATTCCTTGTGTTCTTGGAATATACCTTTTTAAAAAATCTCAATGCAGTCCCATAACTTGGACACTGCACTGAGCATAACCGTCACCATTTATGGAAAAATAAATTTATCAAGCAAATGAACAATGCTAGAAACAATGTTTCACTTATTTCAGAAAATCGGAGATACATAGGTAGAACACATTAGGTGGTTCAGAAAGACTCCTGGATGGCACCACGGTAAAACCAATTTTCTTTATTTCATACTATTAGACTGTTAAATTTGGAACCCTTAATCCAAATGTGTTCTATTTTTTAAACTGTTTTGAAGGCTGCACTTGAACTTTAGTTTTTCTTTTCTTTTTTTGTTTGGCTTTTTGCTGTGTATGTGTGTGTGTGTGTGTGTTTTGATTCAACTTAAGGACTTGATTAATGGCATTCTATTTAGAAAGTAACCAAGGCTTTACTAATCTGAAATAATCAGAGGCGGAGTTTTCTCTTTTTCTCTCTCTCTCACTCTTTCTCTCTTTGCCTTATCTCATTGACTCTTTCACCTAACGCATATAATCAAGTTTTTATGTAAAAATGGAGAAACACAAATGAGCCTTGAAAGACTTTTGAAAATGAAAAATTAAAAAAAGAGAAGTAACAAGGCTGCCTTAGAGGCTGGCGGTAGTTTGCAAATTTTGCCAAGTGCAAAAGATGTTTTTCTGCTTTGCAGACACATCAGTATTTAGGAGAGACCCTCTCAACCACCCCCAGTCTCCACCTCCTACCCCGGCCACTCCCCACCCAAACTCTCTCTCTCTCTCCCTGCCCCCTGATGCTCTTTTCACCACTTCTCCAGAGCAGTCTTTCTCAGGTGGAACCCTTCCCTCCTTCAGCTGTCTTACCACCACCAACTTAAGAACACCTACTCTCCAGGAAGAAGAGAGACACACCTAGAAGCCCTAGCAAATTCCTTTTGGGTGCATTTTCATTTCTAAAGCTTTTCAATTAAAACGGCCTCTAAAGGATGCCTGCTCAGAGAAAGTTCCTGAAGCCCCCAACAGTGAGGGACCAGCATTTATCCAGAAGTGACAGGACCAGACAGCAGAGGTCCCAGCGGGAAGCTATCCTTATGTAAATGTGCCTGCGGGACAGCCCTCCTCGCAGGAGAGATGACTCGTCAGCGACTTCTTAATCAGCCTGTCGCTAGCAATAATAATCTAATCACTGGTCACCTAATTAAAAATGAAAGAAATCAGTGTCTTTTCCAAATCTGAGCTTCTAGCGTCCCAGGTTGCAGGCTGTCATGAAGCTGAGGGCTGTCAGCTGTTTGCCTGTCACGTCACGCATGGGCAGACCCTTGTGAGAGGCTTCATTCTCTCCTCGCCGATTTGATTATCTTGCCATCATTTAGTTCATGCATTGATCTGGACGATCTGCTGTGATGGGCCCCTGCTCATGTATTCATTCATTCACCAGTTCCACCACAAGCGTTTATTGCAGGCTCTCTGTACGCTAGGGGATATATTGTGGGGATAGAAAGATGAATAGGACACTTGTTCAGCATCTTTCAGAACTCTCTGTGGAGGAAGCTGATATAAAAATATTTAGCTATGATACAATCTGATCAAGCCGTAATCCAGAAAACAGATTCTCGCAGTGCATATTATGGAAGGGGGGAGATGCTGCTCCCCTGGATAGAATTTAAGATTTTTTAAAGAATTTTCTAAAATAATTTAAAGAAATAAATTTAAGAATTTGTTTGTTCAGGGCATGTGCCTGTCAAGTTACCAAAGGCTCCACCATATCCTAATTTTTAAGCTTTGCCCACTTCCTTCCTGCACGTGACTTTCTCGGTCCTTGTTAAGCACTTGGGTTTCAGATGCTGATGGAGGGATAGGTCTGTCGAGCGGACATCTGCCATTAGATGTGGTTTTAAAATTTAAGTATTGTTCTTTCAAATGAGTCTTGAAGAAAATTATGTGTGATGTGTTTTTAAAAAATGCTTAATCACACGTCTCTCGGGTATGGGGGAAATAAAAAACACCCCACCAGCCAGCTGTGCCCTACAGCAGGGAAAACAACCAGATTTTAAAAGAAGCCAGTCAACAATATCTTAATCTGTTTCCATTTTAGTTGTCTTCATTGCCATCATCGACGGGGAGATTCATTCTCTCTGGGCTCAAGGCTCCTTTTTTATTTTAAATTTTCTCTTTATCAGGGTATATGAACACTTGCTTTACAGCGCTGCATTACGTTCTTTTAAAAAATACCTTCTGTAGCTTTTGAAAGATTTTATTAGTTTACTTCTGGCTGTGCGGGCTCTTCTCTGGCTCCCGTGTGCCGGCTTCCCATCGCGGCGCCTTCTCTGGCTGCAGAGCCCGGGGTCCAGGAGCTGCGGCTCCCAGGCCCGAGGGCGCAGGCTCCAGCGTCTTGGCGCACAGGCATCGTTGCTCCGAGGCATGCGGGGTCTTCCCAGATCAGGGATGGAAGCCGGGTCTCCCGCACTGGCCGGCAGATTCTCTGCGCGGCGCCCCCAGGGAAGCCGCCGAGCTAGTTCCTGCAGGGCCGGAAGTGAACCAGCCGCGTGTACACATCCATCCCGCTTCCTCTTGGGTCTCCTTCCGCCTCCCGGCCCACCCATCCGGGTCATCGCGCAGTATCCCGCCGCTCGCCCCGCCACTTCCTTTCTAGGCCCTGCTTCTCTTCAGATGGTGCTGGCGTGAGGGCGGGCTTTCCTGACTCTGGAAGAGGCGGCGCAGAAGTCCCCGAGTCACTGTGGCGCTCCTGTCAGTGACTGCACGGCTCTCCCTCGTGGCTGGCTGCTCGCGCCCTCGGCAGGCACAGGCACCCCTGGCGAGTCCTCGGTCACAGCCACGCGCTCCTGGCTCCACACTGTCCGCTGCCGGCGCCGCCTCCTCCTGACCGCAGTGCCCGCTCAGGTACAGCCAGCCCTCGCAGCACTTCTAGGCCACACTGAGGCACCAAAACTGTCAGTTCAGTCGCTCACTCCTGTCCGACTCTTTGCGACCCCAGGGACTGCAGCACGCCAGGCTTCCCCATCCATCACCAGCTCCTGGAGTTTACTCAAACTCATGTCCATCGAGTCAGTGGTGTCGTCCAACCAGCTCATCCTCTGGCTTCCCCTTCTCCTCCCACCCTCAATCTTTCCCAGCATCAGGGTCTTTTCCATTGAGTTGGCTCTTCGCATCAAGTGGCCAAAGTATTGGAGTTTCAGCTTCAGCATCAGTCCTTCCAATGAATATTCTGGACTAATCTTTAGGATGGACTGGTTGGATCTCCTTGCAGTCCAAGGGACTCTCAAGAGTCTTCTCCAACACCACAGTTCAAAAGCATCAATTCTTTGGCGCTCAGCCTTCTTTATGGTCCAACTCTCACATCCATACATGACTACTTGAAAAACCATAGCTTGACTAGACAGACCTTTTTTTTTTTTTTTTTTTTTACCATATCAATTGTGCTTTTATTTTATTTTATTTTTTTCATTTATTTTTATTAGTTGGAGGCCAATTACTTCACAACATTGCAGTGGGTTTTGTCATACATTGACATGAATCAGCCATGGAGTTACATGTATTCCCCATCTCGATGCCCCCTCCTACCTCTCTCCACCTGATTCCTCTGGGTCTTCCCAGTGCACAGGCCCGAGCACTTGTCTCATGCATCCCACCTGGGCTGGTGATCTGTTTCACTATAGATAATATACATGCTGTTCTCTCAAAACATCCCACCCTCGCCTTTGTTGGCAAAGTAATGTCTTTCCTTTTTAGCATGCTGTCTAGGTTGGTCATAGCTTTACTTGCTTTTCTTTCAAGGAGCAAGCATCTTTTAAATTCATGGCTGCAGTCACCATCTGCAGTGATTTTGGAGCCCCCCAAAATAAAAGTCTGTCACTGTTTCCATTGTTTCTCCATCTATTTGCCATGAAGTGATGGACCACATGCCATGATCTTAGTTTTCTGAATGTTGAGTTTTAAGCCAACTTTTTCACTCTCCTCTTTCCTTTTTCATCAAAACCTTTAAATTCACCAAAACCCATGAATAGACTGTTGTGTTAATTGTACTGAGATCGAAGAACATAGCTTATGCAACATTAGTTACTTGAAATTTCCTGGAACTTGCCCTAAGACCTTGCTTGTGATCAATTTTCGTAAATATTCAATGTGTGGTTGAGAAGAATATGCTTCTCTAGTGGTTGAGTCTATATTGGTGTTACAATCTATGTAACAGATTAACACACATTTAGAGGTTTAAAGCATCCATTTTTAATATCTCACAGTTTCTGTAAGTCAGAAATCCAGGCATGGGTTCTCTGTTTAGGGTTTCACAAAATTAAAACTGATGTATACAGCAGCAGTGTTCTCATCAGCAGCTCACAGTCGTCTTCCAAGCTCATTGGGTTGTTGGTAGATGTCAGTTGCTTGCAGTTGTGGAATTGCATTTCTCAGCTCAGACCCTCAGGCCTCATTTTCTTACTGGGTCCTGGCCCAGGTTTGCTCTCAGCTCCTAAAGCCCACTCTGGTTCTAGCCCTGTGGTTTCACACATGGTGTGTGCTAGTTGGTCAGTCTCAGCTAACTCTTTGCTGTCCTATGCACTGTCATTCAACGGGTTCCTCTGTCCATGGAAATTATCTCAGCCAGAATACTGGAGTGGGTAGCCTTTTCCTTCTCCAGGGGATCTTCCCAACTCAGGAATCAAACCCAGATCACCCACATTGCAGGCAGATTCTTTACTAGCTGAGCCACAAGGGAAGCTCAAGAATACTGGAGTGGGTAGCCTATCCCTTCTCCAGGGGCTCTTCCCAACCGAGGGATAGAACTAGGGTCTCCTGCATTGCAGGCAGATTCTTTACCAACTGAGCTATTTTAATCCTTAATATAGTTGTGCTGATTGTGAATTTGCCTATTTCTTCCTGTAGTTCCATCTTTTTCTTTTTTCTACTTTATTTTCAGAATATTTGATTAGATGTATGCAGCATAGAATTATATTGATCCTTTTTAACTCTAATAATAGTTTTTGTCTTAAAATCTATTCTGTTTGGCATTAATATAGAATGCTGAACTTTCATCTTGTTAGTATTTGCCATATGTTATTGCCATATATATAATATTGCTATATATATATATAATATTGCTACTATATATATATATATGTCTCCACTCTGTACATTTTGGGCATGTATCAGTTATCTTTAGAGGAGGGAACAGTTACCCGCTCAAGTATGCTTACCTGGAGAATCCTATGGGATATAGGAGCCTGGCGGGCTACATTCTCTGGGGTTGCAAAGAGTTGGACATGACTGAGCAACTAACACACGCACACACACACCATTTTTTTTTTTTTTTTACACACACACCATTTATCTATTGCTGCCTATTATACTGTTCCAAAATTTAGAAGCTTGTTAGGGCAACCACTTGACTTGCTCATGATTCTGTGGTTCAGCAAAGTGAACTGAACTCAGGCAAGGAGTTCTTCTACAGGTCTTACCTAGGATTATTCATGTGGCTGCAAGTCATCTGGCAATTTGACTGGAGCTTGAGGTTTTAAAATGTCCTCACAGATTTGGTGGTTGGTGTCAGCAATTGATTAAGCCACTCTCTTATTTACTAGTCTCTTATTTTTTGAGGCAGATGCCTGGGCTTTGTGTGGTATGGGAAGGTGAAGACTGAAAGCAGAAGCTGAAAATGCCTTGAGAACCAGGCTTGGAAATCCACGGGTCCCTTCTCTAGTTCTCCCACTGTGCTCGGTCATCCTGGCTGGGAGCATCCAGAGGGTGTGCTGCCTCAGTGTGAAACTTTTGAAGGTTTAGACACATGTCATGTCAGTCAATAATCCTCCTCACAGTAGGTTCTTAGCAGGGTGAGTGTGAGCAATGCTCCTTCATGGCCACTACATAGATATGGCTAAATGCAAAAAAAAAAAAAAAAAAAACTACAGACATCTGCTATCAATGAGAAATCCTGTTGCTGAATTCTATTTTGTGTTTTCAATATTTGTGTTTTCCTCTCATATGTATCATATAAAGCATTCAAAACATGAAAGAATGAAGATATACCTAATTGATATAGATTCACTGTTAAAAACCAATTGTTTTAACCATTGGTCAATTGTCTCACACAAAACAATAAATTTGTTTCCTGATTTTTTGAAAAACTCAACTACTTTTAAACCACTAGCTCTAAATGGCTATCATCAAGACAATGTAATTATGTAGTAAAGATCTTAAAAGACATTAAAACAGCAATTAACGCCTGCTTATTAACTCTATTTCTCAGCTTCAGGGTGCAGTCTGCAGAGTCACATTCATTCCTATTCTCTCCTTTCTGCAGCAGAGTTCATTGTCTCTCCATGTTTGTCTCCTTTTTCTTCAGCTGCATGGTATGTAGAATCTTAGTTCCCTGACTAAGGATCGAACCCATGCCCCCTGCACTGGAAAGCTGGAGTCTTAACCACGGGACCTCCAGGGAAGTCTTTCTTTCTACAGTTTTTCTCTGGGCATATGGCTACCACTAATGGGCTTCCAAGGTGGCTCAGACAGTAAAGCATGTGGGAGACCCTGGTTCGATCCCCGGGTCGGGAAGATCCCCTGGAGTAGGGAATGGCAGCCCACTTCAGTATTCTCGAATGGAGAATCCCATGGACAGAGGAGCCTGGCGGACAACCGTCCATGGCGTCGCAAAGAGTAGGACACGACTGAGCGACCATTACTTTCAATGAAGCTAGTTGTGTAACTAAGTTCTGGAAAATGGGGTATTTATGAAAAGTGGGGTCCGTGCCTTCCAGAAGCGTCTGTGAAGAGAAGATGAACAGCCGTCTCCTCCTCCTTTCCTCTTTCCCACTGGCCTAACGGAGACCAGAGGGTGGGGCCAGAGACGTCTGGGCTGACAGGGCTGCAAGGCTGAAGAAACCTTAGGCTAGCATTCCAACTCTATGCCATAGGTCCGGGCATTTAGAGGAGAGGAAAATAAAATTCTCTCCTGCTCAAGCCATTGCTATTTGGGGGTTTCCATTACCAGATGCTAAAGTTAATCCTAAACATCTTTCACGTATTTGTTTGCTTTTGCTCCCAATTTTATCCCAGCAGTTGTTATTGTACCTGACAGTAACCCAACTCAAAGAGGCAGCCGCCCAGCAGGAGAAATATGACGGACCTTCCGCAGCTGAAAAGATGTGAATGAAGTTAAGGACAAGACTCACATCTGTCATACAACAGGCAGTCTATAAATATGAATATTTGTTGAAGTTAATTCATTCATTAATGAGTTAAATAATGGCAGGGGGCTGCCATGGTTTTGAACCCAATGTCATAACTCTTTAGAAGATCCCTTCCTTCTTACACTAGTTAGCTAACTCCTACTGATCTCCCAAGATCCGGCTTAAATGTGAATTTCCTGTTGTGCTCGCTCAGGTTTTCCTGGTACTGGGTAATTCCTCCATTCCTGTCTGTATATATCTCTGCCTTCCTCTCACCTCTCTCTCTTACTAGCTCATCATATTGAGACTGCAGGCTACCTCATTCATGTTCTTCTTAACACCCAACATGATGTCTGGAAGGATGGAGGAGAAGCAAAGAAAGAATACTTCTATACATGGAAAAAGTCATATAGGACTTTCCTCTGAAGATTTAGGAACTGGATTAGTCAGTGTTCTGCAGAGAAGCAGAACCGATAAGGATGTGTGTGTGTGTGTGTGTGTGTGTGTGTGTGTGTGTGCGTGCACGCGCATCCATACATATAAAGGGAGAGATTTATTTTAAGGAATTGGCTTATGCCATTGTGAGAGCTGGCAAGTCTGAAATCTGCAAGACAGGCTGGCAGGCTGGAAACTCAGGGGAGAGTGGATGTTGCAGTCTCAAGTCCCAGGGAGGTCTACTAGCAGAATTCCTTCTTCCTTAGGGAGAGCTCAGTCTTTTCCTTTAATGCCTTCACTTCATTGGAGAGGCGCACCAACATTATGGAAGATAATCTGCTTTACTCATAGTCTATTGGTTTAACTGTTAGTTCTACCTAAAAAATATCTTCACTGCAACATCTACATTGGTGTTTGGCCAACAACTGGGGTACCAGGGCATAGCCAACTTGACACCAAAAAATTAACCATCACAGGAACCATAAAGATAAGTGAGTTTATTTAATAATTTTATGTTCAAATATTACTATTTATATGACCTCTGCCAGGAAAGCTACATTAAGTATTGAACATTGTAGCAGGTCATTAGGAAGCCAGGAAAAAAAAAAAGAAACAATTGATTATGATAAATGAGAGAGAAGATTCTATAGAAAACAATTTGAAATATAACCAGGTCTATTTAGCAATTTCAAATTCAGTATTACTGTGTGCATGGTTAAAGAAAGTTCACTCCCACAGAGGATTTGCTATGTAAGAAAATTAAGCTGAGCTTATGTGAACCAAGATCTCTGGGAGGAAAACAAGAATGCACACATCAGCAATACTCACTTAAGGTTAAAAGATTTTTGACTATTATTAGTCAAGAATTTAAATATCCCAAAGATACAACATTTCTTTCTTCAGGACAGGATGTCCAATTCATAGCCCAGATGAAGACTGTATAAAAAGGAGGAATAGAGGATGTGGCCCCTAGTATGCATTGA
Organism: Muntiacus reevesi; assembly: GCF_963930625.1. Classification (NCBI taxonomy): domain Eukaryota; kingdom Metazoa; phylum Chordata; class Mammalia; order Artiodactyla; family Cervidae; genus Muntiacus; species Muntiacus reevesi. The sequence goes on from NC_089249.1 coordinate 282,569,264, forward strand.
TCTAAATTAATGGCTGCGGTGTGCAACACTGTAAATTCAACTTCTCTTGCTGTTTGTGCACTAAAGGGTACTCAGTCGGCCCAAAAGAATTAATGCAACTTCTAAAAGTAGGCCAACTAATTTATAGGCAATAGCTTTCATACCAGGAAAAGTGGATCAATAAGTAATGTATATTTATTTCCAAGAAACCTAGCAGTGCTTTTCTCACTGAAAAGTGAGCAGGAATGGACTCAATCAGAAAGGTCTTTTTTCTGAGAGTGGAATGAGCCCAAGAAACACCTCTTTCTGAGTAAGGAGGTGTATGACGCGGTATCTAAGGAGGCAAACAGGAGAGAAGAACATGTGGCAGGAGAAGTCTGACGGGCCAGCCTTAGCCCGGCAGACAGAGGCTAAGCTCTTGGGTCAAAGTCAAGGCCAACACCAAGAAAGAGAAACCAATCTTCTCTGGCATATCAGTTACTCCATCCCCTCTTTGATTCATTCATCCCCAGTCCTCCATTTGTGCAGCTGTATGATGCTGGGAAAGACTGAAGGCAGGAGGAGAAGGGGCCGACAGAGGATGAGATGGCTGGATGGCATCACTGACTCGATGGACATGGGTTTGGGTGGACTCCAGGGGTTGGTGATGGACAGGGAGGCCTGGTCTGCCCTGTTCATAGTAACCTTGCACAGTTCTTCCTGAAGAACTACATAAACTATGTGTAGTGTATGAAGAACTATGTACCTACTACCTGAGGCCCCCACGGACAGAGCCTGTGGCCCTGCCCAGCCTGTCTGAGGCTGCCTGCACACAGTTCCCACTCGCGGTGCCTGTGGCCTCTCAGCTGTCTCTCCTAAGGCCTGGGCACGTGCTCACAGATGCATGAATGCCTCTGAAGGGCTTTCTAACCAACGAGCCCAGGAGGTGTCTAATGGATGCCCCAGCCTCCCCACCCTTCCAGAGGACTGAGACCCAGTGTGGTCCCAGTGCTGACCTGCTCATTGCTGGTCATTGCTTCTATTGACTTTTCTTCCTCCTCTGTCTCTCTTCCCTGCCCTCTCCTTCCCAGGATTGCCTAGGCCTGTGATTACTTCCCTAGTAACCAAATACTCTCCCATTTAGAGAGTAAACCAAGCTAAGACAGCAGGGAACAAGGCAGACAAGGTCCTGTTCTTGTGGCTTACTGCGTGTCTGTGTGTAGAAACTTCTACGAAATTTTATCCCATGCACAGATTTGTGTAACCAACACCACAATGGAGATGCAGAGCTCTCCTAGCTCCACAAAGATCCCCGTCATACGACTCATCTAGAGGCGGACCCAGCCTCCTTCCTGCCCCTACCAACCACTGATCTGCTTTCTGTCTCTAGAGTTTAGTCATTTTAAGAATGGTACAAGGGACGTCCCTCGTGTTCCGGTGGTTGAGAACCCACCTTGCAATGCAGGAGACTCAGGTTCGATCCCTGGTCAGGGGACTAAGATCCCACATGCCGTGGGGCAACTAAGCCCGTGGGCTGAAACTACTGAGCCCACACCCCACAGCCTGAGAGTCCGTGTGCCGTGAGATCCCACACAGCCAAGACCTGATGCAGCCAAGTAAATTAACTAATAAGAAAGAAAAGAATGGTATACAAGTACAACCATCTAGCATGCAACCATTCAAGACTGGTATCATTCACTGAGCATAATGACCTTTTCATTCATTCAAGTTGTTTGCAAATCAATAATTTGTTCCTTATTACTGCTGAGTAGTATTCCATTGTATCTGGAGAAAGAAATGGCAACCCACTGCAATATTTTTCCCCGGGAAACCCAATGGACAGAGGAGCCTGGCAGGCTATACAGTCCATGGGGTCACAAGGAGTCAGACAGGACTGAGCACACATTACAGTATATTCCATTATATGAATAAACCAGTTTGTTAACCATTTGTTTATTCATTTGGATTGTTTACAATTTTAACATTAGAAATAAAGGTGTTTTGAGCATACATATACATAAATTTGTGTGAAAGTTAAGCTTTCATTTCTTGGGATAAGGGCCCAGGGATGTGACTACTGGGTTGTGCATGCTTAATTTATAATAAACTGCAAAATTATTTTCCAGAGTGGCTGTACCATTTTACATTCTCACCAGTAATTTATGAATAATGCAGTTTCTCTGCATACTTTCCAGTATTTGGTATTATCACCATTTAAAAAATTTCACACATTCTGATAGGTGTGTAATATCTCATTGTGACTTTAATTTGCATTTCCTTCACAGTTAATGATGTTGAACAGCTTTTCATGTGTTTATCAACCATTCATATTTCATCTTTGATAAAAAGTCTCTTTGTGACTTTTACCTATTTTCTAATTGGATCTCTTTCTTTGCAGTTAAGATATGAGAATTCTTTATATAGTCTAGATAAAATTCCTTCAGATATGTGGTTTGCAACTATTTTTCTCTGATCTGAAGATTGTCTTTTCATCTTCTTAAGAGAGACTTTCACAGAGCAAATGTTTTAATTTTTGATAAATTCCAGTTTATCGTTTTTCCTTTTATGCTCTTCTTATTGATTTTTAAGTGCTCATATATTAGAGAATCGAGTAGGCAATGGCAACCCACTCCAGTACTCTTGCCTGGAGAATCCCATGGACAGAGGAGCCTGGTAGGCTACAGTCCATGGGGTCGCTAACAGTCGGACATGACTGAACGACTTCACTTTCACTTTTAACTTGCATGCATTGGAGATGGAAATGGCAACCCACTCCAGTATTCTTGCCTGGAGAATCCCAGGGACAGAGGAGCCTGTTGGGCTGCTGTCTGTGGGGTCACACAGAGTCGGACACGACTGACATGACTTAGCAGCAGCAGCAGCATATTAGAGAAATTCATCTTATGAGTGTCAGGTGCATTGGAAGTACTTTTCAAACTTTTATATTAGTTTATCATGGTAACTTGTTTCATGTCCAAGTTTCTATTTGTGTAGTCTAATTCTCCGTCACTTTAATTAATGTTTTGTCCTACGGTTTTCCTAAACTCTCTGCTTCTTTTTAAATTTGTTATTCTTTTGGCTTCTCTCATATACTCTCTGATTTTGTTCAGCTGCCTGAAAATGTAAGTGTCTACAAAAAATTCTGAATTATTCACATTTTAATACACTATTTTTTATCCCTCTGTAGATTTTTTTCAACTGATCTCATGTTTTCTTACATCTTCAGTGATCATCTCCAGCTTTGACTTATATTTCTGAATCCAGACTACCCTTCCACCATCTCAAACTCAAGTGTCCCCAGAGGAAATCATTATTTTCCCCACTTTGGTTAAGGACACTTCCATCATTCTAGGTTAGAAACTGCAGCATTACATTAACTTTTTTCCTTTCTCTTATAACACAGGTCAGTAGTCACCAACTCCTACTGATTTCATTTTGTAGGATCCTTTAGATCTTCTTTTCCCTCTTTCGGACTGTTGTGTGCATGCCTGCTCAGCTGCTCATTTGTGTCCAACTCTTAGTGACCCCATGAACTGTAGCCCACCAGGCTCCTCTGTTCATGGGATTATCCCACCAAGAATACTGAATCGGTTTTCCATTTCCTCCTCTAGGGGATCTTCCCGATCCAGGGATTGAGCCTGTGTCTCTTACATCTCTTGCCTTGGCAGGTGGATTCTTTACCACTGCACCTATAGTTACCATGGATTCAAGATGGAATACTTGCCTCCTAGATGGCATCCTCCATATCTTCTTCTTTCAGTCCATTCTGTACATTATCATCAGTGCTGTCTTCCTGTTACAGAGTCCAAATATATCATTCTCCTGCTCAAAATTCTGAAATAAAAGGGAGAGAGAAAAAGATATAATATTAAGGATGAAAAATTATATATAATTACAGGTGAGAGTCTAAAACTTTTATAGAAGAATATTATATGTAATTCTATGACAATGAATTTGAAAATCTAGGAGTAATAGTTTTCCTAGAAGAATATAAATTATCAAAATTTAATATAAAACTTGAATAGGCCAATAATCTTGAAAGGGAAGCCAAAGATTTACCACTTGAAAAGGTAACAGACCTAGCGTTATTATAGAGAGAGGTGGGAAAAAGCCCTAAGAAACACATACGCTAATGAATTTGTTGCCCACGATAAAAGAAAGTTTGCAAAATCAGCTGTAAACAGGTCGATTTAATGGAGCAGAGTGGGCCAAGCAAAGCACGGGAGTGAAATTGGTCAGGTTACTCTGTTTCTTTCAAATTATTTACATATATATATATAATTATATTCTCCCCCACAAATTGAAATAGATTTTTTGTGTTTTGTATTATTTTTGTGCTCTGGAAACCTCAAGATGGCAGCGTTTTACTTTGAAAGAAGGTGTTCAGTGCTTTTCTATTCATAACAGCACCCAGGAGTCACGCTGTCGCTAGCAGGAGGAGAAGGAGACAAGGTGGTAGATGTATTTCAAAATATTCTGACCTCTTACACTCTTCCCTAATCTACTATCCACAAAAAACTCCTGTAAACTGACAGTTCAGGTAAGTAGTTTCTCTACAGTCATTATAGAAACAGGTATTTTATTCCAGCTCCATTTGTTATATTCTAGCTAAATGGCTGACTTCTCTGTTCCCAACACACCACTTGTGCAGAAACGATTTTTATTTTTCATCTTGGAATCAGGCAGCAGAGAGGAATATTATAATAGCTCGAGCTGCTGAAACGCCCTTCCTCTCGTCTGACTCTCTTTTCCAAACTTCACATCTTGTCTCTCTCCCGTTCCCGACTACCCGACGGCTTCCCATCGCAACAAAGGAAGCTCAGTCTCCCTACCGTGACCCGAATGCTCTGCAGGGTCTGGCCCCTCCCGGTTCTCGGTCCGTGCCATATTTTAGATTCCACATAGAAGTGACCTCACATGGTGTTTGTCTTCCTGACTTACTTAAGGTAGTATGAGAATCTCCAGCTGTATTCATGTTGTTGCAAGTGTTATTATTTCCTTCTTGTCTTTGCCATTGTGTGTGCATCTTCTTTATCCATTCCTCCGTCAATGTTTCGTGCCTCGGATATTGGGAATAGTGTTGCTATGAACATAGGGAGGCAGGTATCTTTTTGAATTATAGTTTTGTCCAGATATGTGACTAGGAGTGGGATTACTGGGCCATGTGCTAATTGTATTTTTAGTTTTCTGAGCAACCCCCATACTGTGTTCCACTGTGGCTGCATCAGCTCACATTCCCAACAGTGCAGGAGCGTTCCCTTTCCTGTGGAGTTAATTCTTAAATGAAGTTAATTTTTATGAGAAATTATGCAAGTTACCAAAGAGAACTTTTAACCTATGTCAAAAGAGTATCTGCATGACTAATTATAGGTGATATTTTGTCTGCAAAACAATTCTAAGGCATACAATATTTAGGCTGTTAAAAAAAAGAGTAAATAATTAAGATGTAAATTCAATTATGGCCATCCCCATTACAGTTCTTTTTTAGGAACAGAAATATCCTGTGTCCTTGGTTTATAAATGAAATTATATCTAGAAGCAAGCAGGTGGAAGAAGTTGTGAAAAGTTCTTAGTAGATAAAAAGCAATTCATTAAACAATATTCCTAAATATTCTCATAATATTTGATTCAGTTTTGCAACTACATAGAATACCAAAATTAAAAATATATAATGTTTAAAATTTTTTATATATTGAAAAATAGTAATATAACTTCCTAAACTACCTTTAGGAAGTATATATGTGTGTGTGTGTGTGTGTGTGTGTGTGTATAAAATATAACTTCCTAACTACCTTTTTTAGTAGCAAAAATTTTTAAGCTAAAATATATTATTAAATATCTTCTTCTTCAAAGTAGAATTAGGAATTAAAAGAAGTAGGGCTTGACTTTTCATAGTAACTGAGTGTCCCCCCTATCATTTTTCTAAATGTTCATTAGCTTAATTCTTATTATTTTAAATAATTTTAATTTGATCATTTTGTTCATGTTACTGTAACTAATGATGATTGGTATACCTATTAAGTGTTTTACAATGTGATAGGCAGTATACCTGGACTTCCCAGGTGGTACTAGGGGTGAAGAACCTGCCTGCCAGTGCAAGACATGTTAGAGACATGGGTTTGATCCCTGGGTCGGGAAGATCCCTGGAAAGAGGAATGCCTGCCCACTCCATTATTCTTGCCTGGAGAATCCCATGGACAGAGGAGACTGGCAGGCTGCAGTGTACTGGGTGGCAAAGAGTCAGACATGACTGAAGTGACTTAGCATGCATGCAAGCAAGCAGCTATACCTAGCATATCCAAATTACTTAATTAATACTCATGGGTTAGCCTTGGAACCCAGTCACCATTTATAATACATCTTCAATGGAAAAATAGATTCCAACTTTAAAGGCATTGACTTACAAATGAAATTTTTAAATACAATGTATTTATAAGAAGAGAACTCTCTGAATTGGGTGACTGCAACTTCTAATGAATGGAAATCTATGCAGCATGACAAACCGAGTTAAATCAGAATAACCTTTGTGTACGGGAAAATGTAGAAACTCTTTCATATTTTATTCCCGAATAGAATTCTTGGCATTCGAAGGTATTCCTGCTGACAACATTGCTTTCTGCATATTTTCAAAGCTGCGAAGGCTGAGGAACGCACGACTTGCAGTTCCTTTCACAATAAGAATCACCCATGTGAATTCAGCCTGTTGACTGTGGCGTGGCTAAGAACTTCAGTAGCAGTGCCTCTCCACCCTCTGTGCTAAAGGCTGCGTTTGCCCAAAGCCGCCATCTCAGGCCGCCCGTCTCCGGCCGCATTTCAGGCCGCCATCTCAGGCCGCCCATCTGAGGTCGACATCTCAGGCCGCCATCTGAGGTCGCCATCTCAGGCCGCCATCTGAGGCCGCCCGTCTCAGGCCGCCCATCTCAGGTCGCCATCTCAGGCCGCCATCTGAGGTCGCCATCTCAGGCCGCCATCTGAGGTCGCCATCTCAGGCCGCCATCTGAGGCCGCCCGTCTCAGGCTGCCATCTGAGGCTGCCCGTCTCCGGCCGCCCGTCTCCGGCCGCATCTCAGGCCGCCATCTCAGGTCGCCATCTCAGGCCGCCATCTGAGGTCGCCATCTCAGGCCGCCCGTCTCAGGCCGCCATCTGAGGTCGCCATCTCAGGCCGCCATCTGAGGCCGCCCGTCTCAGGCTGCCATCTGAGGCCGCCCGTCTCCGGCCGCCCGTCTCCGGCCGCCCGTCTCCGGCCGCATCTCAGGCCGCCATCTCAGGTCGCCATCTCAGGCCGCCATCTCAGGTCGCCATCTCAGGCCGCCATCTCAGGCCGCCCGTCTCAGGCCGCCATCTGAGGCCGCCCGTCTCAGGCCGCATCTCAGGCCGCCATCTGAGGTCGCCATCTCAGGCCGCCATCTGAGGTCGCCATCTCAGGCCGCCATCTGAGGCTGCCCGTCTCAGGCCGCCATCTCAGGCCGCCCGTCTCAGGCCGCCATCTCAGGCCACCCATCTCAGGTCGCCACGGCTGGCCGGAATTCTGCTGCTGCCCTGTGTACACTTCGGCACAGATTTGATCCAGGGAAGCCTTGCTGACGTTCTCCGGCTCACTCTCGCCTTAACTCACCAGAGGATAGCTCAGTGTAGGAGAGACATTCTGACGGAGACTCCCTCATCTCCTCACAATGTCGTGGTAGGATGGCGACTTAGTCTTCCGGCGCGCCAGGCTGAGGATGATGGACATCTGTGGCTTATTCTCTTCAGCGTGTTTCCCTATCCTGAGGTAAGACCATTCTCTTTGGGGGGAAGCACACTCTTCCACTGATGCGGCCTGTGAGCCAGCCGGGGCTGAACCTTCTTTGGAAGCCAGTGGTTGGCACCTGACAGATGACAGCAGTATATGCCCTGGCCAGAGAGACTAGTTCAGAGGCAGACATGTGGCCCAGGCGTGCCGGTCGGAGTCACAAGCTTCAGTTTAGAACTTTCTGTTAGAATCACTGGGAAGGAGAAACTCTCGTTGTTTTCTGGGAATGCTGAACCTAGACCTTCTAATACTCATTTTGCTACCCCTTGAAGTCAGCCTGAGGATGAAAGCAGCGTGGGGCGCTGGGAGGCAGAGAACATACAAACTACATTGTTTGGGCACCTAGGTCAAGCTTCAGCTGAAGCCAGTGGTGAACCCTTAAAACTACAGTAAGTTAGTTGAGGTGGTTTCTGCCCTTTGCAATGAAAAGAACCCTGAATAACACAGACTAGTTCATTAGAGTGACCACAGACTGAATCTCATGAGCAGTTGTGTGGCCATATTGCCTTTGTAAGGAAGTACTGTTACACTGAGGACCTCAGCTAATCAGGAGGAGCCCATAGAATTAGGGCTTCCCTGGTGGCCCAGCTGGTGAAGAATCCACCTGCAACGCGGGAGACCTGGGTTCGATCCCTGGGTTGGGAAGATCCCCTGGAGGAGGGAACGGCTGCCCACTCCAGTATTCTGGCCTGGAGAATTCCCATGAACTGCACAGTCCATGCGGTCGCAAAGAGTCAGACAGAAGATACCCTGGAGAAGGGAACGGCTGCTCACTCCAGTATTCTGGCCTGGAGAATTCCATGGACTGCACAGTCCATGCGGTCGCAAAGAGTCGGACACAACTGAGCGACTTTCACTTTCTTCCCACAAAATCAGCTGTTGCCATGTTCCTGAAGATCAGCAACTGTGATGCAGGTTCCTGGTGCTGTGTTTTGGAATTCTGCTTTACTGTCCTTTGTTCTTTTTGTAAAACTGGCATGGCAGAGAGCTGTAACCAGCTGGTGCTGATAATCACTGCAGGTGCTATATCATCTTGTCAACTCCATAATTTTTAAACTAATCTTAGTATTTGGTTGAAAAGTACAGTAATTAATAAAAAGAAGAGTTCCTATGTGGTGAATAGTTTTTTGAATTTAGGTTTTGCTCCCCAGATCATGGTCAATTTACTAACCTCCCACCCACAGTTACTTCATATTTAAAATAGAAATAATATTAATCTTGCCTGAATGTGCAGGCCACTCAGTCATGTCCGACTCTTTGCGACCCCATGGACTGTCCATGGAATTCTCCAAGCCAGAATACTGGAGTGGGTAGCCTTTCCCTTCACCTTGGGAACTTCCCAATTCAGGGATCAAATCCGGGTCTTCTGCATTGCAGGCAGATTCTTTACCAGCCCCCAAATACTGGAGTGGATAGCCCATCCCTTCTACAGTGAATCTTCCTGACCCAGGAATAGAACTGGGGTCTCTTGCATTGCAGGAGGATTCTTTACCAGCTGAGCTACCAGGGAAGCCCTAATCTTGCCTAATAGGACTTAAAAAAATATTAAATGGGTTAATGTAGGTCATAAACTTGTAACTGCTTAGGTATAAGTACTCAAAATGCTTTAATACTAGGCATCACAACCTATGGCCCAAGAATAGGTCCTTGGATTCTCACTCCATGATACCATCCTCATTGTTTTCTTTCTTTTTTTTTTTTTTAATTATTTATTATTTGGCTATACCATGTATTAGCTGAAGGACGTGTGATCTTGGATCTTCCTTGCAGCATGCAGAATCTTTCTAGTTGTGGCTTGGGAACTCTTAGTCGCTGCATGTATGAGCTAATTCCCTGACCAGGGATTGAACCCCACCACCAGCTCCCCACACACACACTGGAAGCAAGGAGTCTTAGCCCCTGGACCACCAGGAAAGCCCCTCCTTATTTTTTTCTTCAGCCCCATTTGGACACGGTCTGACAGCCCAAGGTACAAACACAAGACTCTAGACTAGACCTTATCGTTTTCAGTTTCTTGTAGGTTAATGGTTAATACAGAAAAGCAACAAAGTATGACTGCTGCATCAGGATTTTATTCAGCCTGGAAGAAATTTCCATTTTTATGTGTTCACTTAGAACACTTTGTATGATATGAAATCAATGAGAAGAGAACTCTGTTGGCAAGAACTCTCCCTAGTTAAAAAAAAAAAAAAAAAAGACATTTTCCCAGACCACATATGCCTTTAAACATTGTTACTTAAAATTTTTTTATTTCCTGGCAAAGATAGGATTACAGCATTACATGGGAAGACACTGTAGTTCAACAGGTACAATAGCCTTCGTTTAACTCCCTTGAAGCAAATATTATAGATTTCTAGTGTAAGTATAACCACATGTTGTAATGGGAAATTAAGTAAAGGATGTAACATCTGAAATTGGTCAGAAAATCACAGAAAGGCTTTTTTGGCACATTTTTAAACCATTCTCTTTGGCTTCTATTGTACAGTATGAGCTTCTATTACAGAAACAAAATTATTAGAAAGTGAAAATACAGCAGTAAGATGATTTAGTGAGGACTTTTTTTTTAACTGAGGTAATTGATCTCAGTTTCAAGTAAACAATTACCACATCTCTCAATTTCTGGCTGTTTTTAATAATTTTTCTGCCTCCTTCTTGATTGTCAGACTGTCAGCTCTCAGATATTACAGCGGTCAGAATGCCTGAGTCTAGAAGCTACCCCTTTTAATTCCTCGCTTCTAATCTGCAATGAAGAGAGGAGTTAGATTTTCTCTAAGAGTGAACAACCTCTAAGTGAGCGTCAATTTTCTCATGGAGAATTGAATAATCTTAGCGTACGGGTTTGTGTTTTTTTTCCCCTCTGGATTTTCAAAGGTTCCTTGTTGCTTACTTTCATGTTTCCTCAACTACGTCCAGATGAGGACATGACCTTTGGTTAAGTGCTTTTATAACTGATTTAAAATTTCAGGGACTTTTAATATAGCTAAGCTCTGCACTTATGCATAATTTATTTTCCCTTGCTTACTACCTTGTTCATGACCTTTCAGTGAGGGTGTTCGATGTCAAGAGGAACAAATCCCTATTCTATATTTTGTAGTACTTGTTCTTCTAAATTGGCCCCCTCTTCTTTCTGTAGCCAGCCCAAGACAATCATTGGCCTTAGCATTGTTTCCTGAATGTGCCTTGCTTGTTCTTGCACTTATGCAATATTTAAATAGTTGTTTCGAGTTAAGGCACGTTTTCCTACCTGCCTCAACCCTCTCATGTTTCCAAAGGCATCTCACAGTCTAATGTTTCCACGACTCTAACTCTGGCCCACCTGAATCACTCCCCATTCAAACTGTCTATAACTGTACGGCCGTTCCCGTGCACTGGAGAGCTGATCAAATACTGGCACTTATTGTTCTGTGTTTGGGAGAATGCAAGCTTATTATCACTACGTTATTATTTGTTCTGAGCAATTGCATGCTCCTTATTCAGTATAGAGAAGAAAAGAATATTATTAATGTTCCTTTTTATATTCTTCCCATCATCTTGTCTTGTGTCTGGTAGAAAATAAATGACATTATTCAGTCAGGGATGATGGAGTAACACAAGAAGGCTAGAGATCTGAGCAAAACTGTTGGCCTTTCTTTGTACATATCATTGCTTCTGGCACAAGCCTTCTTTGTTTAAAGGGGTTGATGTTGTCATGCTATGTCGCAGTGGGTGGGAAAAGTATTCCTCAGTTTTTCACATACACCTTTGCAGGGATTTAAAGGAAACTTGGCCTCAGATATCTAGTTGCTTATACAAAAGCTGAGCGATAAAGGCCATCTGTAGCAGAAGGTGATTTCAGGGCATTTTTTTCAGATAGAAGGTTTCTTGTTTCAAGTATACGGTCCAGATATATGACTAATAGAGCTCTCTAATCATGAACATCTCATTTTTCCAACTATTAAAAAAACATTTTTTAATAATCCTCTCTATGTTTTATCAAAGGAAATATTTTCCAATATGTTTTTCTCTGTTATGAAACCACTTTAATGGAAAATCTGCTCTGTTTATTTTTGTACATTCCAGGTTATTTTACTCTTGTTCTGATCACTTGTCAATGAGTCACAGAAATCCCTTGGGTTTTCCTGACCCAAATTCCAAATGTTCTTTTAAAAAAAAAACTCATAAAATGGTAAACACTTATTAGAGATGAATAAAATCTTTCTTGGAAATAAAATTTATATCATTAATCGGGTAAGCCATCTGAGTCTCTGCTTAATTATTTATGGAACCCAGTGAAAGACTCAAAGTTATCCGGAGTGTTTGGTTACAACACGATGCTAATTACATAAGGTCAAAAGAATCTCATTTCAGCCCAAGTGGTTTTATGCTGATGAAATTTCTGTTCTAAATATGTACACTATTTTTTTTTTTTTAGTGTAGACAGTGATCTCAATGTGTCACCTGCTCTGTAAGGAAGAAAACTGAGAGGCAACCTTACCATTGTGAGTGAAGTTTCAAAGTGAGGAGCTCACATTTCTGTGGATGCAGGGTCAATGTCAAACCAGAGTCACTTATTTCTAAACAATGTCAGAAATTAAATATCCGTATAATGTTGTGTTCCAGCCTGTGTTGACCCAGCCCCTTTCTCTTCCTGATTCTACAGCTAGTTTACAAAAATGACACAAAGCAACAACCGGCCATCTTTCTTTACCTGTATGTCCACACCCTTGTCCAAAGCTTTTTATAAGGGAGAGTTAATTACAGAGCTAACTTACTACACAAAGCTGACACATATAACATATAAAAGGCTTTTGATTGCCAGATAAATGGTTTCTCAGTTGCACTCACATTGAATGGCAAGTAGTGAGTCCCAAGAGTGACTAATTCCAGATCTGAATTCCCAGTGGTGAGGCTGTACCCTGGACTCCACCTGTTTTAATAGAGGCATGCATTTGAATTAGGTAGAATTTCTTACATGCTCATTACCTACAAATTTACATTTCATGACTCAAAAGGGCAAATGGTTAGTATAAACTACACTTTACATTTTAAATACATTAATAACAGTATAACACTGGAGCTTGACATTCTTGAAATTTTATGCAGTTTTCTGGTATTTTCTCTCTTGTTCCCCACCACTTTCTTGTGTATAACATGTCCCTTTGTAAGTTTTCAGTGGAGACGTGAAACTCTGAAGGAAAACTGTTACAAGAGGAAAGGATTAAAAAATAATCCACATCTTTATTCTGTTTTACTTACGAGCAACTTTTAGGGCTCTATTATGACGAGGATGCTTGGTGGAGAGTTACTGTTTCTAACTGTGGTGTTTAGATCATTTATGTTGTAACTTCCTACTCTCCAGTGTCATCACTTCCTATTCTACTTGTCCAAGTGTCCATTTTTATTCTTTGGCTCTTGAGGATCATGGTTCAACAATCATAAAGTAGGCCAAGCTTCTCGTAATATTAACTTTCACTGTGGTTACACATTAGTGAAAGCTCTCTCATGGAAAATTTGTGTGTCTTATTAAGAAAAGGATCTAATTACAAAAGCTTATTCTTTCAATAATTTCGGGTGTCTTTTTTTTTTCTGTCTGCACCACACAGCATGTGGAATTCCGCTGACCAGGGACTGAATCTGTGTCCCCCCCTGCAGTGGAAATGTGGAATCTTTACTGGACCACCAGCGAAGTCCTCAGGTGTCTTTTTGATGTTAATTATTGCATTAAAATTTTCAGACCAATTTTTCAACAAGTAATACATGCACATAGAGTTTTAAAAATTACATACAGTAAAAAATAAGCCTCCTTCTTACTCATCTTTAGGGCAACCACTGATACGAATATTTTTTTTGTATCCTGCTAGAGGTATCCTATGCATATACACACACATGAAAAAATCCATCCACTTTTATATACACATGGCTGCATAATATATTACATCTTTACACTTTGCCTTTTCTTATACCAATATATCTTGGAGATCTCTACATTCAGCTATTTTTTTGGCCTTTATGTTGGTATGGCCCTCCATCACAATTCTTGAATATGCAAAGGACTGACCTTTTAAGATATATTTAAAGTAAAAAGATGGCAATCAGCATACATGATGGCTTATTTTCCTATTTCAGTTTAGAATATTTTTGTACAAGAAACTCAATGCAACATGTTTGCTTGTGCAAATGACATGCAAATAGAATGTTGTTTCCAGTACTGGCACTTTTAGTGAAGTGACTTTGGATTTGTTATTTAAAATCCGAGTATGAGTATTTTCATTTATAAAATGAGATAGTGTATCTCAAAGGATTGTTGGGAAGATTAAATAAACTAGTGAGTATGACACACTTTAGCTCATTATGTGGCACATGGCACTGTACACAGAACGCTAGCATCTGTATTTATCTGTACATCTATACCCGTATCTGTTTACATCTATACGTGTCTACATCATGTCTGCAAGAAGGCCCATATCTTTACTGTATGGAATTAAGATGACTACCACATAAATCACCCATGACTCTATCCTTTTTCTGTTTTCTATTTTTCTTCATAGCAGTTATTGACGTGAATGACATAGCATGTGACATTATATTATATGTGTGTGTGCATGCTCACTCAGTCATGTCCACCTCTTCATGACCCCCTGGACTATAGCCTGCCAGGTTCCTCTGTCCATGCAATTTCCCAGGCAAGAATACTGGGGTGGGTAACCATTTCCTCCTCCATAGGATCTTCCTGACCCAGGGATCATATACCTGTCTCTTGCATCTATGGGGATTCTTTACCTCTGTGCTATTGGGAAGCCCTTTTGTTAATATATTTACCTACCTATCTGTTTGTGTCCACTAGAATATAAGGTCCAAGAGAAAAAAATCCTTCTTGTCTATGTTATTTACCACTTCATCCTACAGTGTCTAGAATTGTGCTTGAAATGTTGAATGAATGAATACTTTTTATAAATATTTGAATATTTATATTTTCATACATTGAGCTTAATTCTTACAATTAAAGTGTACTTTGAATATTTAGTATAAATCTTATTAAATATGGTACATGCTATGTGATAGTATCTTAGAAAAAGAGCAATATGATATGATGTGCATGATATGTATTATCAGACCTTTTGGTCAAATAAAATAATTAGTATTGCTAGAATCAGACTATAGCAGGTGAAGAGGATCTGAGTGATCATGGGTCAGATTCCTCAATTCACAAGTAAAGAGAATTTAGCCTGACCGGTAAAGCTTGAATTTAAAAATGGGATCTCCTGACTCGGGTACTTTCTACCAGATTAATTTGCCTCTCAAACACCTATTCTGTGTTCAACTGTCTACAAATCAGTGTGGGAATCTAGAGGTACACATCAAGACTTCGGGGATCTTACTTGAAAAGATGCTGAACTACTGGAGAATACCAGAGATAACACAGTTCTAAAGACCACAATACGCAGTAAAATAACTCAGAAATAGTCAAGGAAAGGCATCATGGGAGCCACAGATCTTCAGGCAGGCTGTGAAAAGTGACTTAATCTGGAAGGGAAGTTTGGGAGAAATATCACAGATGAGCAAAACATGTGGAAATGAGCACGAGTGTCTGTGAATCAGAGAAGGGAAGCAGATGACATACTGCAGAAGTACATGGTGGGCAGGCGGTGAGAAATACTGCTGGTCAGGGAGTGGGGAAAGGAGAGCCAAAGGCCCTCGTGACATCCATTTCTCTGTGATGTGAGAGCGGAGGCTTTTTATTTTAATGGTGAAGGAGCTGGAAAGAAATGGAAGGATTTAAAGAGGAAACTGAAGTGTCGAAAGTGGTACTTCAGGCCAGCAGTGGAGGTGATGATGTGCTGAAATGTTTAGGTGGGACTTAGGGCAGCCAGAGCTGTTGGAAGGGAGATATAATTTTCCTCTTGAACACATTTGGGGCTTGCAGCCCTCACTTGCCAATCACGAGACTCATGCTGTTAGCTTCTCTTCATCACTGTCATACGTCTGCTTCCTAATACTGCACTCCCTTGAATAACTCTGGCAAAGTCTTCTCTGAACTTACCAAGCTGTGGACCATACTTTCTCCTTCGTATAGTTGGGCATTTCATCTCAGCTACTATTTGTTGTAGTTGTTTAGTACCTAAGTTGTGCCCAACCCTTTTGCAACCCCATGGACTGTAGTCTGCCAGGCTCCTCTGTCCATGGGATTCTCCAGGCAAGAATACTGGAGTGGGTTGCCATTTCCTTTCCAAGGGATCTTCCCAACCCAGGAATTGAACCTGCGTCTCCTGCGTTGTCAGGCGGATTCTTTACCACGGATCCACCTGGGAAGCCCCGGTTACTATTTATCACATGCTAAATGGGATATTTACCAGTTTTACTCTGAACTTTTTTAATTCGTATAGGGTCCGATTCATGACTTAATACAGTACCTGACACCGGGCTGGGCTTTGTAAAACTTCCCTGAATTGTTGCGTACTTCCCCACCCAAATTCCTTCCATCTAGTCACCTGCTCCACGGCTTATCCTTGGACTACACTGGAGCCCACTGAAATGTTAAACCCCTGCGCATCCGACCACTGTGTTCTCATAGTGCCTCACTCCGTAGTATCCTGCCCCTTAGTCCATCCTCTGTTTCTCAGGTTATCAGCCTTGTGCTGGCTTCACCTCCTTCCTTCTGGCAGAGATCTGTGACACAAGAGCACCGCTTGCTCTGCTCCCTTCTTCTCACGGTCGCTGCCGTGGAGAAGAACCACTCAGTCAGGCTGCTGTGGGGCTGTCACAGATTTGTGACCTCCAGATATATGCCAGTCTTTCATGGTACCTGGAATTGGTCCTCATTCCCCTGAGTAGCTGTCTGCCTCTATCACTTTGGCAACCATTTCAAGCCTTTATTACTCTCCTCTTATCTTTCAACCTACCGTGACTCTCAAGAAATGATCTCATCTTCTGCTTCATGGAGAAAATAGAATCAGTCAGGCAGAAACCTCTTCAGTTTTCCCCAAGACACCGAGTGATTCAGTCGTGTCTGTGTGCAGACACAATCGCTCCACCCCTGCCTGTCATTTTCACATTTCTGCTCTCTGTGAAATAGCACCTCTTACCGCTGGTGTTTCAATATCCAGCCTGCTCCATCTGTCACCTCCTTGGAGGCAAAGTTTGAGTTTTTTCTGTCTTTAGCGCATCACCCACAGTAAAAACTCAATAAATATTTAACATTAAAAAAATGTATATATGTGATGGATCAAACTAGGGACAGTATTGATGGGGGCATTTATTGAGAAGTAAAACATACTATTAGAAGAGGTGTTTTCAATTATAAAAGAGGATAATTTTAATTTTCCACTATTGGCAGCTTTCTGGGAAGGATAGATGGGACCAGATATTTCTGAATAAGAAAAGATTTGAATTCAAAGAGAACACTGGAAAATATGGAGAGGAAGCAGGTCAGATTCAGGGAGAATGAGAAGCCTTGAAGCAAGGCCAGGCCCTCAAATTTTGTTTTGTTACATGAGACCTGGTCATAGTCTGCTTTGCATGAGGGCTTAAGGACAGAACTGCAAACAGTAATATCAGAAGGTACAACACATATTATCAGTTCAATTCTAATGAAGCTGAAATGCTGCAGAGACACAGTTTTAATAATAAAATTGGTAAAATCTTATGGAAGACTCAGGGGAGAAGGAAAGCTTACGTGAATCATAAATTATTCACGCTTCAGTGGAGAACAATGAGGCAGAACCTTGGCTTTTATTACTGCTTCTGATATGAAGTGATTAGTTTTAATTTTAGATGATTGCACATGCTTATGTAACACACCAAATTCTATTTGGATATTAACTTTTCTGTTTTGACCATTCCAATTTGAAACGATTTACTTGAGGTTATGGAATTGTTCTTCCTAATGAATGCATTAGAATTGAATATTAAGATATATAGAAGACTTCTCCCCAGTCCTCAGAGTTAATCAAATAAAGTAATTTTTGCCTCTGATGCAGAACGAGAGACAAATGGATCTTTGAACTGAAATTAGATTAAACTGACACAGTCATCTGAAGAACAGAAATACATATACCTTTTGCTAATATTTATTACAAGAAAACATTCTTATTTTCTGCTGTTGATTGTAGAAGCGCTGGCTGTGGTGTGTGCTAAGTCACTTCAGTTATGTCTGACTCTTTGTGATCCTATGGACTGTAGACCACCAGGCTCCTCTGTCATGGGGTTCTCCAAGGCAAGAATACTGGAGTGGGGTGCCATTCCCTTCTCCAGGAGGTCTTCCCAACCCAGGGATTGAACCCAAGTCTCTTACGTCTCCTGCGCTGGCAGGTGAGTTCTTTACCACTAGCGCCGCACAGGAAGCCCTGGCTATACCACGACTGCAGTCACAAGTTGAGTTTCTAAGTTAGCAAGGTCGTTCAGCTCTTTGCCCACTACCAAGAGTATTGGTTATGTAGTGCTAAACAGAAGCAATTTAATATTAGAGTTGTGCACCACAGTAATCACATGAATTCAGCCAGAGATTTCCTGTTTGATTTTTGTGGATCAGTAGTTATCCCATGGGTTTTTTAATCCTGAATTTGTTTGGTTATCTTGCATAATCTGCATCTCTTCAGGTTAGAGGGAGGAACAGTTGTGGATCCCTTCCAAAGCTTGTTTTAAATCTCTTGACACTTTTATGTATTAATATTTTAAAGTAGACTTGTTTATATTTTTGTTAACCAGTCCTAAAAGATAGTGACTGAAGCAAAGAAAATGGCCATTCTTTCTGTGATATCATAAATTCTACCGCTGTAGGGAAAGCCAAGAGAATGGCTGCAAGAATTTAAAAGACAACTGGGTAAGAACTTCCCAAGTGGTCTAATGGCTAAGATTCCAAGCTCCAATGCAGGGAGCCTGGGTTTAATCCCTGGTCAGGGAACTGGACCCCACATGCCACAACTAAAAGATCTCACATAACACAACTAAGACCCTGCACAGCTAAATAAACACATAAATTTTTTTTTTAAAAAAGAGACAATGGGGTGAATTACTTTTTCTTCAGTTAGGCAAAAGTTATCAGTGGAACTTTAACACTAAAAATGTTGGTTTTAGTGTTAAGGAGATGATAACTTAATCATATGATCAACACAATTTAGATTATCAGACAGTTAGAAAATAACAACCCCAAATGCCTTTAAACCTCTAGTCATCACAGACTGTGCAAACAGCCCTCAGAAAGAAAAGAGTCTCCTGAAGTGTGTTTTTTTAAGAATTCTTGTGATGGCCTGAATTTGAAGAAAAGTTTTAGCTTCTCATTTTGAAATGTGGAGGGATTTAAAATATCTTAGATTTCAGAAAATTATCTTTTTTCGCCTTGACATTACACACTTTGAACTAAAAATGTAAATTTTGTTCAAACAGTAGTTGTAGAAATTATTATATCCCCAAACATATGTTGTCCATGCTGGGATCATTTGTTGTTTACCATTTCCCCCCCTAAAATAGCAGGAAACCCAGACCTTAATATTTGGAGAGAACTGCCATAACCTAATTGTATTTTTACTCTGAATAGAGATAAAATAGATTCAGGAAGTCACAGATGTAATACTTTCCCCCAGATTATAAGGGTGAAGGTTCAGCCTCAAAGACTCTGTCAAGCGATATTTCTCGATCCTTTCTGATAGAGGACAAGAAGCAGCCATCCATGTTTTCAGAGACACAAGTGACACAAAGGCCCCTTTTCGTTGCCTGCAGCCTCGTTCCAGCCGCCAGCGGCAGGTCCTTCTGTTCTCTGTAGGTGTTTGCTCTTTGGCCTTTCTGAGCGCGTTTTCTCACAGCACAAAGCGGAATGGTGTCCCCTCCTTCCTGTCTCAAGAGTTCCTGCGGTAACATCCCTTCCTCGGGCTGCGTGAAAAGCAATGGCTTTCCCCAGTCAATCAGAAGACCCGGAAGGTCTCCCACCTGCTTAGCCCCACCCAAAGGAGCTGGCCTTTGTCATCACACAGTCCCCCACCCCCCAACATTCTGAAAAATTAAGCCCATCAGAAGGTGAAAGACCACTGGAATACGGATTCTGAAAGGCTGGTGGCACTCTAAAGACTCAGACTGGATCAAAGGGGAGGGGATATTTCTATGTTTGGCTGATCCATTTTGCTGTACAGTAGAAACTGACACAATATTGTAAAGTAACTATACCCCAATAAAAATTAATTTAAAAAGAAAAAAAGTTAATTTAAAAAATAAAACTATTTTTTGTGAACATGAGGGAAAAAAGACATATTGGGTCAGATCATTCTGTGGCTCTTCTCTTTATCTTTAGCACTTTCCTCCTTCACCTTCTCACATCTCACTGAAATTGAGCAACTCTTCTCCTGGAAAAGCAAACCAGGAAAATGTCAGAAAGCACTGTATTTTTCTGAAGCTTTAAGAACTCACTGTGAGTTCAAGTTGAGGTTTTAGAGGGAAGATGTAAAAACTAGAGTGGAGGAATGTGATTATGATAAACACACAGTGTTCAGTGGGTTTCGGCTAAAAGTTACTTTTTTGAAAAATACCCTCGGTTTTTATACCCGGAGAGAAATCCTTCTTGCCTAGCTAGAAGAGTTTGATACCAACAGCAAATCTACAAACTGTGAGGTCTGCAAGCACACAGTACTGACAAGGGATGGGCAGCTGTGGCATCTTGGATGTCTCCCAAGCAGAGGCTCCGGGAGGGTCGATCCAGCCGTGAAGAGCAGCCACACTCGCAGAACTTCTTTGGGAGAAATAGCACTTTAATGATGTCTCATAATGTATCAGGTCTAAAACACTACATTCTCTCCATACTCTGAGGGAAAAAAAAAAAATCTCAATTTTGAATTTGCATGGCATAGAAAATAAAACCACAGGAAGAGGCAACACCTCTGTCTCATACAGGTTAGAGTCGGTTTGTGATGGACACAATCCACTAGTTCATTCATTTTATAAACATATATTGGGCATCAAGAATTATTTGCCAAGCATTATTAATTCATAAATAATTAAGACATTATTCCTCTCAAAGAGGGATTCACATGAAGAAAGATGGACATGTAATTAAATAATTAATTTACTACACAAAAAGTTTAAATAACAACAACAACAAAAAGAATCTCAGAAGAGATTTGAAAATACAAACAGCCATTACCAGAGAAGAAATATGAAAAGTTGTCAAAAAGCAATCCCTCAAGTATCATCAGATCCAGATGTTCTCACAGGAGAATTCTATTTAGCTCCTAAAAGACAGATAATTCTGGTGCTATGTAAATTGTTACAGAGCATATGAAACAAATTAAGCTTCCAAATTCTTTTAATAAAGTGAGAAGATAGAAATACCAGAACCCAAATATGACAACAAAAAACCAAAAAGGAATAAAAAGTAAATGACAGATCAATCTTTCTTATGAATATCCATGTAATAAATCTAAATAAGACATTAACAAACAAGACTCAGCAGCACATTAAAAAGATAATAAAACACGGCCAAGTGACATTTTATCTAGAAGTGCACGAATAATTCAACATCAGAAAAAGCTATTAACATAACTTAGCATGTTAATAAACAAAAATGGAAAATCACATGATCATCTTTGCACATGCTGAAAATGTATTTAATAATGCTCAACATTTATTTTTCATAAGAATCTATAAATAAAGCAGGAAATAGTGGATATGCTTTCTCATGTTAAAGATGAATCCACCCTTAAATAATTTAAGATTGTACTGGAAATGGCCCTTAGAGTGATGAGCAAGATAAAATATCATGGCTGACTCACATTGTTTCAGAAGTTCTAGTTAACACCATTAGACAAGACCAAGAAACAAAATGAGTACACACTGGTAAAAGGAGATGTAAGTATTATTATTTTTAGATGATAAAATTATATACATGAATAAAATAAGAGAATCAAGTAAGACACTATGTAAACCCTGAGAAAATTCAGTAAGGCATCAGAGTGCAAAATTACACAGAAATATATAATCTTTGTAGGTACAAAGAACAGGCAACATTGAGAAATCCAACTACTGGTAGAGGCTCAGCATTTCCAGTAATACCACTGAGATTTTTCTTTATCATGATGTGACTATGCCTTAGAGGTGAGTTACCCAAGGCCGTTATTCTTCTTTTGTAGGTAATCCAGAATTTCTCTCTGGTAGCTTTCAGGATTTTCTCTGTAATTTTGATGCTCGCAGCCTCACTGTGATGTGGTTAGACGTGCACTGGTTTTACTCCCCTCATTTTGGCCTGTCCTTTTTATTTTCGACCTCATGTCTCCTTACAACTGGAGAATCTAAGCAATTTTTTAATTACATATTGCCTCTTCCCATTCTGTCTATTCTCTACTCCTGAAATTTCAATTGGCTATATGTTATACCTGATCTTTCCAGTCTCAATGTCTCAATATCTTACTCATGTTTTCTATCTTTTTATCTTGTTTTGGAATTCTCAGTGTGTTCTCTAGGTTTCCCAATTCAATACCTCATTTTGGCTGTATTTAGGCCACTGTTCAACTTGTGCTTTGAGGTTTAACATTTTTTTAAATTGAGCCTATTTATAAATGTAAATTTTTTAAGTGAAATTTTAATGTACTTGAGGTGGAGAAGGAATATCAAACTATCATACTGACCAGAAGTCTATAAGCAGTTTTTTATAGGAATAATTATTCATGATTGCATTGCTTAACATTTTCCTATTTTTGACTACTGAGCTTGTTTCAAACCTCTGCTAATGTAAATAATTTTGAAGTGAATATCTTTATGCACAAGCGATTTTGTTTCATTTTAGATTATTTTCTTAGAAGGAATTGAACCAAAAGTATGCCTGGCTTTAATTCTCTCAGTGTTTATTGTCAAAATAGTCTTTAAGAGAAGGAGCTAGTAAAATGACAGCCTGGATCAAAGTGACAGACTCTGTCACTTAAGCAGCACTGGTTATTTTAATGTCATTTAATTTTTTGCTGATTTAAAGAATGAAGGCAGTATCTTCATTTAAGAATTTGCATTTCTTGGATTACTGGTAGGGACATAAGGACTGAACATTTCTCCAAGCTTGTTTACTGGTTGTATTTACTCTTTGAGGATTATCTCTTTGTGCATTCTGCATTTCATTTATTAGAATCTTCCCTGGTGGCTCATATGATTGAGACCTGGGTTCGATCCCTATGTCAGGAAGCTCCCCTGGAGAAGGAAATGGCAACCCACTCCAATACTCTTGCCTGGAAAATCCCATGGACGGAGAAGCCTGGTAGGCTACAGTCCACAGGGTCACAAAGAGTCAGACACAACTGAGCCACTATAATTTCCTTTCCTTTTTCCTTTATTAGAATCTTACTATTTTTCTTCTTGATGTGTTTTACTTCCCTTATGTTATTGTTGTTGGGTGGATCAGTTGAGTCCAACTCTTTGCAACCCCATGGACTATAGCTCACCATCTGCCAGGCTCCCTTGTCCATGGGATTCTCCAGGCCAGAATACTGGAGTGGGTTGTCATTTCCTTCTCCAGCGGATCTTCCCAACCCAGGGATTGAACTCTTCTCCTGCATTGTAGGTGGATTCTTTACCACTGAACCACTGAGGAAGCCCCACTCTGCTCACGATACCAGTATAGACCTCTCCTTAGACTTGTAGCAGTTTTCCCACTAGCTTATGATTTGATTAATCTATAAATCGTCACGAACGCATCTATATTCCTTGACAAAATCCCTTGTTCATTTTATTTATCTAAGTTTTGGCCGCACCCTGCAGCATGTGGGATCTTAGTTCCCCAACCAGGGATCGAATCCACATCCCCAGCATCCCCCTTTTATTAAAAAATAAACTGTTCGTTTGGCTGGGTCAGTTCTCAGATGCAGCACGCGGGGTCTTTGCTGCGTCACGCGGGCCCTTCTGCGGGAGTGCACAGGCTCTCTGGTTATGCCGTGCGGCCCTACGTGCCCCGTGACACGTGGGGTCTCAGTGCCCCCGCCAGGGATCAAACCACACCCCCTGCACAGCGAGGTGGATGCTTAAGCACTGGAGCACCAACGCCGTCCTGGGAGGCAGTCTTAACCACTAGGCCCCAGGAAAGTCCCCTTGTTCATTTTAGTCAGCATAATACTGAGACTGCATTTTCTTCATGGAAATACAGTAGGAACCAAAGCTCTGATTTCAGCTCCACGTGATTCAAAATGGCCTGCAATGCTGTCCCTCCAAGGAGTAAGGGTTACAGAAGTGATGGCCCCTCGATGAAGCTGCAGTGCTACCAGGTGGGACAAGTAGGGGTCGTCCAAGTGAAAGAACCATGGCTAATATAGCAGGAAGCTACTACAAGATCCGCACACAAATTCAAGCTAGCTTCAAGAGCTCACTTCTAAAGTATATTCACATACTCAAGAGAGATTCCCGAAAAAATTATTAGACATGTGGAATAACCTGCCAACAGTTAGGTTTCAAACTGTAAACCATGGAAATGTGTAAACACTGTGGCTGAGTCATTGTCCCTTTTCAAGTAATATGGGCTGAATTATGAAATAGGCAGTTCGTCTAGTTCTAAGAGTGACTGCATAGACTCAGAGATTTGGGAGATATATTCAAGCAGGTGTTATGAAATTTGTGACTATAATCTTGCAATTTGCAACCACATGGATGGACCTTGAGGGTACTATGCTAAGTGAAATAAGTCAGATGGAGAAAGACAAGTACTGTATGATTTCACTCATACATGGAAATATGACAAACAAAAATAAACACACAGATACAGAGAACAGATCAGTTGTCACCAGTGGGGAAACGGGGCCTTGGGAGGAAAGCCTGAATGGTAAACGGGGTTAACTATGGTGATGAATGGAGACTAGACTTTTGATGGTGAGTATATATATACATTTCTGTAGTGTATACAAAAGTCAAATTCTGTTATACACATGAAACAATGTCATAAGCCAAAGTTACCTCAGGAAAAAAATTGTAAATATATATATAGTGTTAGAGATTAAACAGGGGTTGCAATTAGGAAAATACATCATGTTTAATAATCAATATTATTCAATTTGGAGCTAATTGACCCCAAAAGAGCCAAACCTGAATCAATGCCAAATGAGTGAACTTGAACTGGCCGTGGCCAACACGGCTGATACAATCAGTAAATTCAAAAGGGGAAGAGTGCTCTCCCTGAATGGAGATAAAAATTGCATCTTTAAATGTAGGTTCCACTAGATCCTCTGGAAATGGCAAGCCACTCTACTGTTCTTGCCTGGGAAATCCCATGGACAGAGGAGCCTGACAGGCTACAGTCCGTGGGGTCGCAAAAGAGTTGAACATGACTTGAGCAACTAAACTACCCACCACCACTCTCCCAATTCCAGTAGAATTGCTTAGATTTAGCCTCAAGGGCAGGTATTTTTTTAAAACTGTAAATGTAAACCCAATTGTCTGTGGGGTTTCTAGCCTTTCTGCCCAGAGTAGGGTGACCCAGAACTCATCTTTTGCTACTGAACCTGAGTCTCTGCTGTCTGGAGGTCCCTCTCTTGGCCCGGAAACCCCTAGTGACCTTCTCTAGACCCTACTTAGCCCCCTTATCTGATTTCATGGACAATGGTAATCAAAAGAAACCAGAGCCCTGTCCCCAGGCCTTTTATTTCTGAAAGCTAACTGAAGCGATGAATTATATTTCAGACTTCCTACATAGAGCTACAGGATTTATTTTCTACTACTTGGCTTCCACGTCTCAATAAAAGCAGTTACGCTAACCATGGTAATCAGCTCTTTTCACTAGCAATAAAGCACAAATGCCACAGGTTTGAGTCCATTTTTAAAAGAAGCACAATTTAAAAATCTTCAGAACATTGATGCCTGGAGCCGTGTGGTATAATGACCTCTCCTTTCAAATCAACATTAGACCCGGATTGTATTTCCAAGTGGAAAGGCTGCTGGGCCAGAAAAAGTGACCTTTGGCTGAGTGACTACTTGGTACTTGGTCAGCTTCAGGGCTGTCTGCCATAAGGAAGAACCAAGTAATAAACTATTCACAGCCTGCACTTATCTATCCCCTACAGGGCACTTTCTGGGGAGGAAAGGAAGGCAATTGATTTTCTCTATTTGATAGTCATCATCTCATATTAGGTCATCTAACTGCCCAGTATCGCTTATGTTCAATTCTCAGGGTACCTTATATAACAAGGGTGGTAGGGTTTTTTTTTTTTTGGACAGATTTAAAAAGTCTAGAGCTTTTGTATGGCAAAAACTAATACCTAGAGCTGTAGACAGGTGAGGTATAGATAAAAGGAACCCAGAAAGAGGTTTTCTTGTCCTAAAAGATCTCATTTGAACCAAGCTATAAAAGGAATGTCTAAATGCTCTCCCCATCCACTGAACCATTTTTATCCTGATGAATTAAGAATCATCTTGAATTCTGGGAATTTCTTTGGAAAAAAAAAATTTTTTTTAAGAGAATTCACTTAATCTCTCCAAATCTTGGTTTTCATATCTGAAAAACAGGAAGTTCTTTTTGCCTCTGCAATCGTCTAATTTTAGGAAGTAGATTTGCACACACACACACACACACACACACACACACACACACACACACCCCAGTTAGAAGTTTCAACAAACTATAGCCACAGGTGAAGTACTTGATAGCAACTTGTTCCAAATGGTCCATACAGACCCAACTGTAGGGTTTACTGACCTAAAGATTTCAAGGCAAACTTTTCAATAATGGAACATATTATGTCCTCTCTAACCATTTATAGCTCCTGTGCCTTGGAATAACAATTCTTGCGGCAGTACCCAGAACACCTAAAATCATGCATGTTATGCCTTAACACAACCATGAATATACTTGAGGCAAAGATACTGAGTTGGTCACTTTAAAAAAGTTACAGTAGTCCACATTGGCTAGAAAAGTTGCCTAGCAGCATGTCTTGACTGCCTGGTTAATATGCTGGCTTTGGTAAATGGCAGCCATCTGCACCACTTTCACCACTAGAAGGTTCATGGCGCCAATGATGCTGCTGTATAGCACAGTGATTTGCACTGGAAAGTGGGTTCTGCCAGTTCTTTAGCTGTGAGATGAAGACAAGTTGCTGAACTCTCCAAGGGTCTTTCCTCGTTTGTATAATGGGTAAAATAATACTCCCTAGCTTACAGGTTGTTGACGGGATTAAATAGGGCAATGTGTTTAGAATGGTTGGCTCAGCGCCCATCTCGTTATTTCAGAGACTTCTGAATGGCTTCTCACACTTCTCACCGCCACCCCTGCCCCTTCTACAGGGAGCACGAGCTTCGCTCCTTGTGCTGGCAGCCTTGCCTCTGGGGTGGTCTTTCACCACCAGTGAACCGGGGGTGTCAGCGTTGGGGTTTACTCTCCTGGGGAGAACTCTCCTCGCTGGCTTGCGTTTACCACCTCTGGTCTGCAGACCAGTGTGCAGAGGGCCATAAAGGCGGCCAGGGTGAGACAGGGCGAGGTCCCGCTGGGCCGATGGCCCATTCCTTCTCGTTACCCCCACTCTGGGGAACGGTGACCTGCTTCGTTTCTCTGGCCAAGGAGAAGCCTGGCACAGCTCACTGTGTCCTTCCTGTGAAAGAGAAGGTCAAACACTCTGAGGCAAGGCCAGGAACTGAGAGATGGCCAGGGCTCTGAGAGGAAAGGTCTGCTTTGCTGACGCACTATGGTAAGCCGGGCAGTGTTGTCAAGTTCTGAGGATATAAGCAAAATACACATTGTTCCTGCTGTCGGAAAACTGAAGAGATTGATGTGGAGGGAAAAGTACAAGAAATGATAGACCTAGGGCCTGACCTAATCAAGAAAGCTCCCCCGGGGGAAGTGACATTTGAAATGAAATCTGAAGATTCAAGAAAATACAGCCTGCTAAAGCGATGACATACCAGCAGGGCAGCAGATGCCAGAACCTGGGGCAGGAGAAAGAGTACTGCTTTTCGATCCAGAGAAAGGCCTTTGTGAATGGAGTGCAGAGAACAAATGTGAGAGTGTGCAAGACGAGCCCGGAGAGGTTGGTGGCCCAGACCTTGCTGGGCCTCTTGCGTGCATGCATGTGTGTTAAAGTCACTCAATCGTGTCCGCCTCCTTGTGACCCCGAGAACTGTTGCCCGCCAGGCTCCTCTGTCCGTGGGATTCTCCAGGCAAGAATACTGGAGTGGGTTGCCATGCCCTCCTCCAGGGGATCTTCCCGACTCAGGGATTGAACCCATGTCTCCTGCATTGTAGGTAGATTCTTTACCTCTGAGCCACCAAAGAAGCCCACAGGGCAGCTTAGACCAAGCTAATTACTGTAGTCCTCATCCTAAGAGCACTGGGAAGTCACTAGATGGCTCTAATCTAGGGAGAGATTGACACTCTCTCTTGCATTTTTACACGCTACAGGGTAGAGTATAATGGGAGTGAATACTGAAGACCACAGAGGAGCGACTGCAGGAGTCCCTACGGAAGACTCCAATGCTGTGGCCGGGGGAGTCATCCCCGGGATTTGATACACTAGATGTCGTGGACACGCTTGCTCCTTGGAAGAACCTGGACAGCATATTAAAGAGCAGAGACATTACTTTGCCAACAAAGTTCCGTCTAGTCAAGGCTATGGTTTTTCCAGTGGTCATGTATGGATGTGAGAGTTGAACTATAAAGAAAGCTGAGTGCCGAAGAATTGATGCTTTTGAACTGTGGTGTTGGAGAAGGCTCCTGAGAGTCCCTTGGACTGCACGGAGATCCAACCAGTCCATCCTAAAGGAGATCAGTCCTGGGTGTTCATTGGAAGGAGTGATGCTGAAGCTGAAACTCCAATACTTTGGCCACCTGATGTGAAGAACAGACTCATTGGAAAAGACCCTGATGCTGGGAGGGATTGGGGGCAGGAGAAGGGGACAAAAGAGTATGAGACGGCTGGAGGGCATCACCGACTCTATGGACATGAGTTTGAGGACACTCCGGGAGTTGGTGATGCACAGGGAGGCCTGGCGTGCTGTGGTCCATGGGATTGCAAAGAGTCAGACAGGACTGAGTGACTGAACTGAGCTGAACTGAAGGTTTGGGGGCCTGCACATCGGGGAGGAGAGAAAGGGGAGGAGGCTGTAGGGTGGCATTGTTCACAAGGTGACCAGGCCGTCAGCCTCTCTCTTGGTTCCCCGTTGCACCCCCACCTCCCCAGGGAACCTGCTTCCCCTGAGTTTCTGCCGGAAAACCAGAATTCCCCTCTCACTGCCACACCATCCTCGGAATTGTCCTGTCTTTGCTGTGTTTAATCTGTGAACAGGCGCTCCTCCTTTTTATCTTGAAGAAATGTCTCAAAATGTAATGTGGGCTTATTTCTTTACTGCCATGTGATGGGTCTAGGAAGAAAGAGGAAATAAGTATATGTTATAAATTTGCTGCTTGAACCACAGATTCCAATTTGTATCTTGAAATGTATAACAGATATATCATATTTCTATAGAAAGTTAACTGTAAGATATTTTCAGTCTCTCACTAAGCGACAATGGCACTTAGATTTAGAAATTTTGGCCCAAGGCAGCATTTCTTGCACGGAAGCCAAGCTGAGAAAACCATATTGTATAACCTTCACTGGCCCAGTCGTTCAGATGAGATTTTAAATACGGCGTTCCAATAAGTGCCTCTTTGATTTCCCTGATGGTTCAGCGGTTGAGAGCCCTCCTGCTAAGGCAGGGGACACGGGCTTAATCGCCGGTCCGGGAAGACTCCACAGGCCGCGGGGAAACTAAGCCCAAGCACCACAACTACGAGTCCCCGTGGTCTAGCATCCACGGTCCACAACAAGGGAAGTCACCGCAACGAAGAGTAGCCCCTGCCCCCTGCAACTAGAGAGAGGCTGAGTGCAGCAAGGGAGACCCAGCGCGGCCAGAAACCAGTCGGTCACACATAAGAGGCTAACTGAGCACACCGCTGTAAACACGCATCAGGCCCAGTCTCAGACGCAGTAGGGAGCTTCACAGGAAGCGGAAGGATAGAAGAACATGGAAGAGGAGGATGAACTCCTGAGTCGCGAGTAGAACTTCCTGTATCAGAGGAGGGGACACGTTTTTCTGCAAACATTTAATTTCCATTTGAACATCACTATTGAGCTTACTATCATCACTTCTTAGGGAAATGGTGCCTCCTTCCGACTGCAGTTAGCTCCAGGAATATTTTCCTCCTATCAGTTTGAGGTTGCCCTTTGCTCTGGTTTTGCTGTTCTTCAGGTCTCTTCGGCCTAAAGTCTGCTTTCCTCTTAGTTAGCCACTATTTTTAAAAGTGTTTTTCTACCTGAAATGTCATTTCTTTCATCTAAATAAATTCAGATCTCATGAGCTCTTTCTGGTAGTTTCTTTCTATTATCGGCACCTTTTTGGGTTTATTTCTAGAATTTAAGGTTCTTCTACCATTTTATCTCCCCAATTCAATTTTCACATAATGGGTAAGTCAATCTTTTATCCAAATACAAAATACCACCCTAACCATTAGGTGGTGAAACCCCTTTCATCACTTTAAAATCACAACTGGGTGAACTTTTCTTTGACAGATACATACCCTGTATTCAATAATGCTTATAATAGGTCTCCTGGGGTGGACTCCTAAGGCAATTTTGAGAATCATATGCCATTCACTGCCTTACATGAACTCTTTGTGCTTTTCAACCCATCGATTCTGCAAGTGTTACTTTATTAACTGATAAAACCTACAGCTATTCATGCAAACCCTGACCCCAATCATTCATTCATTCAACACCAACTGTGTGCCAGACGCTGTGCTGGGTGCTATGAAACAAGAGTGAATTAAAAGCAATAGTAGGGGAGAAAATTTCAATCATGATATAAGTGCTATGAAAGAAAATCACGGCATTAACTCTGATGGGAAGAGAGGTGCTCAGGAGCTTGCTCGAGATCAGAGATGCTATATACATTTATTTGTGTGCTTGCATGAAAGTGATATTTAAGAAGAATCTGTGACTTAAACAGCAATAGCTTTTTTTTTTTTTTCATGGGTTCACTAGTCATTTGAATGTCTTCTTTGGAGGAAAGATTTCCCTGTTGGCTCAGATGGTGAAGAATCTGCCTGCAATGCAGGAGACCTGGGTTCGATACCTGACTTGGGAAGGTCTCCTGGAGAAGGGAATGGCTACCCACTCCAGCGTATTTGCCTGGGGAATTCCATGGACAGAGGAGCCTGGCAGGCTACAGTCCATGGAATTGTGGAGTCGGACATGACTGAGCAACTAACACTTATACTTTTCTTTTAGAGAAATATGTATTTAGATCCTTTGTCCATTTTTAATTGGTTTATTTGTCTTTTTATTATTAAGTTGTAAAGTTCTAATAGGGATAGTTTTAATTCCAAATTACTGGGCAACATTTTGAAAAGGAATTCCTCTTCATTTCAGAAAAGATTCCAATCTGTAAATTCTAGAATGTTTTTATAAGTCTTCCAGTACTGCAAGGATTTATGGCAGGTAGTTATTCCTTGATTTGATCCCTTTAAGGTTTTCATATGAAGTCAAGTGATCAATTCTAAAAAGAAGAGAATTTCACTTTGATTCAAAGCAATAGTCAAATAGCTAAAGCTTATTATTACGCCTTATGGTTTTGCTATTTCCCTATACAACAATTTTCCTTGGATTCTTAAAACTGTTTTGGAATTGTGTTTAACTATATCTATTTCCACTTTTCATTCCTTTGAATTTGGCTAAACTCACTGAGTTTTATAATTACACCATTTATACCACTCTTGGGTCATGGGCAATTTTGATTCATGTCATATTAACTCACATTTGATTAATGTGAAATGCATTCAAGGTTATTAATCAGAACTCATACTTGGGATTTATAAAGCATTTTCTACATATAAAGCACTCTTCAGATAGTAACTAATTATACTCTGCAAAATACCTGAAAGATAGATTTATTACTAATAATATTTGTCCTGATGTCAAACTCCATAAAGTACCCACTTGACATAAATGTCTAATGTGACATAAATTAATTGAGAAGAACCTTTGCTTTTCAACTTGCAGGCAACTGTTTATCCAGATATCACATCACTAATCTCTTGGCAGATGTTTTTTTCAAAAGTGATACATCAAAATGTTACTAAAGCTTGATAAATTATACCTTGTCTTAGTAGAGGAACTTTTAATAAAAATCTGCCCAGTAGTATTTGATTTCAAGATAAAAGGAAGGGGAAATGATTCAATTCTTTTCTTTTTTTTTTTTTTAGTTTGAAAGGTAAATGTCTCAAGAAATGATTAACCTATTTAAAGCATTTTGAATTTCAAGTGGATTATTTGAATACATAACAGTGGAATAAGTTCAGTGATTACTAAGGATAAAGGGAATGCTAAGTTATGACCAACCCAGATAGCATATTAAAAAGCAGAGACATTACTTTGCCATAAAAGGTCCGTCTAGTGAAGGCTATGGTTTTTCCAGTGGTCATGTATGGATGTGAGAGTTTGACTGTGAAGAAAGCTGAGTGCAGAAGAATCGATGCTTTTGAACTGTGGTGTTGGAGAAGACTCTTGAGAGTCTCTTGGACTGCAAGGAGATCCAACCAGTCCATCCTAAAGGAAATCAGTCCTGAATATTCATTGGAAGGACTGATGCTGAAGCTGAAACTCCAATACTTTCGCCACCTCATGTGAAGAGTTGACTCATTGGAAAAGACCCTGATGCTGGGAGGGATTGGAGGCAGGAGAAGGGGACGACAGAGGATGAGATGGCTGGATGGTATCACCAACTTGATGGACATGGGTTTGGGTGGACTCCAGGAGTTGGTGATGGACAGGGAGGCCTGGCGTGCTGCAGTCCATGGGGGCGCCAAGTGTTGGACACGACTGAGCGACTGAACTGAACTGAACTGAAGGATCACAAGAACTGAGTTCTCATTGAAAGTCTGACACAAGTATTTCTGGGATGCTCAGGCAGGTCTCCTAACCTGTTACTTACTTACACAATCACGGGGTCACTCATTTCATAAAATGGTAGACAGTTGTCTGAATGGACTGTCTACCAATTAGCAATCACTAGTCCACACAACTTTTTTTTTTTTAATTTGAGCTAGTTTGCAACATGTTTAAAAAGGCAGATTATATATATAAATTCAGATTTCTAAACTCTCTTGAAAAAAGTTAGGTGATCTGGCAGTAGTGGGCCACATCCTTGAGTGACATTTGTTCAGGGATAGGTAGCTGCCCCGCTGCTTATCAGAGCCATGCCTGGCTTAGGTTACTCATTTATGTCACTTGCCTAGCTTCTGTAGTCACTTCAGTGTGCTCCAAAAAAAGTGGGATATTTTAGGGCATTTTTTTTCCTAAAGCATCTGTGATATCTGTGGCAGAATTCCAAGATGGCCCGGGGAAATTCCACCTTTCCCTGGTGTACAATATAATCCCGGTATTATCCCCCTTCTCAAGTGTGGTCTGAACTTATGAATATAATGAATGACACCCTCATGATTATGCTATGAGGCAAGAGATATTACAAACACAACGAGGTCCCTAAACAGTTGACTGTGACTTAGTCAAAGGAGAACACCTGGGTGAGCTAACCCGAGTCAGGTAAACCCTGAGTCAGAGCAACAGCAAATACCTTCCTGTGCATCTTAAAGCAGCAGCTGGTCATGCTGTGAATTGCCTACACACAGAGGCGTCCCCAGAAGCTAAGGATCTCAGACCCACACCTGCGAGAAACCGAATTCTGCCAACAACCTGAACGAATGTGGGAAGAGGACCCCAAACAGCAGATGAGACCCTCATCCTAGGTGACTCCTTAATTTCAGCTTGGTGAACCCCTGAGCCAAGAATCCTGTTAATTCATATCCAGAATCTTGACCTAGAGAAACTGACAAAATAACAGTGTTTTAAGCTGTTAATTTTGTGGTAATTTTTAATGCAGCAATAGAAAAGTAATATAGTCTCTATAAAGGAAATACATGTTTAACATCAAGGAATATGCCAAGAAATGTAACTGTTTAATGTATGACATATATTTTATTTAAATAGAAGGCTATGAGTCTAAAGGGAGGACATGAAGAGAGATGGACTCTTACAGTTTCAAAACAACTTTGGATATGTAATAGAATTGAGCAAATGAATTAATATGCTGGTGTTGGGCACATGAGTTTCCAGTGAGGAAGAAGGGATATATAAATATGGATTATGGGAATGGACTGGGGTTGGAGATATGAACTGTATAATGTATATATGAACTGTGAAAATGTATATATGCATGTATATAGGCATATATCAGTTACCTATTGCTGCCTAACAAATTATCTTAAAACTTAGCAGCTTGAGACATCAAACATCTATTATCTTACAGTTTCTGTGGATTAAAAATCAGGGAATGACTTGTTCTGATTCATTGTCTCTCATGACATTGTGATCAAGCTGCTGACTAAGGTTACAGTCATCTTAACGGTTGGTTGAGGCTGGAGGACCATTTCCAAACTCATCGATACAGTTGTTGTTAGAAAATTCATTTCTTCTCCATATTGGCCTCTCCATAGGTTGCTCATGATAGCTGACATCCCCCAGAGAGAGAAGAGGGAGAAAAAGAAAGAGAGGAACCAAAATGGAAGCCACAGTGTGGCGAGTAACTAACCTCAGAAGTAAACATAGCATCACTTCTGCCATGTCCTGTTGGTCCCGCAGACCAAAGTGAAGAGTCAAAGTGTTAGTTGCTCAGTCATGTCCTACTTTTTGTAATACCATGGATTGTAGCCTGCCAGACTCCTCAGTCCATGGAATTCTCCAGGCAAGCATTACTGGAGTGGGTAGCCATTACTTCTCCCAGGGGATCGTCCTGACCCAGGGATTGAACCTGGGTCTTCTGCATCACAGGCGGATTCTTTATCTTCTGAAGGGAAGCCCAAACTCAGACCAAATCTTATATTAAATACAATGTTGTATGCACCGCAAGGTGTGAACACCAGGAGGCAAGGATCACCGTAGGTCATCTGGGAAGCTGGCATGGCTATTGTAAAGCATGTGTATATGTACATGGATATCTGTGCATGTGTGTACATTTATTTCCATGTATATGAATGTATATGAATCTGTGGATTCATATGTATATGAATCTGTGGATATAAAGTATATATTTTCTAGCACTATCTGCAGAAAGGGCCAAGAGGAGAAGACACGTTAGCAGCAATCAGAGTACCTAGCATCCAGATTTTTATCTTTAATATCAGTTTCACTAAGAACAACTAAGCCTTCTCAGAGAAATAACTGATTCCAGGATTGGGGCAGGGTAGTTAGAAGATGATACGGGATCACCATGTTATTCTAGAAACTAAAGGAGTACTCAAAAACATGATAGAGATGTGTCACAAAGACACAGAGGTCAGTTGAAGGAATTTCCACTTGCAAATAAGTAAAATAATGTCTTAATAATGAGTTTCCCAAGTGGCTCAGTGGTAGATAACCCACCTGACAATTTAGGAGCTGCAGGAGACAAAGGTTCCATCCCTGGGTCGGGAAGATCCTCTGGAGGAGGAAATGACAACCCACTCCAGTATTCTTGCCGAGATAATTCCATGGACAGAGAAGCCTAGCAGGCTAATACAGTTCATGGGGTTGCAAAGAATTGGACACTACCGAGGACAAATGAGTTTTAAATCAATGGAAAAAATATGTACTCATGAAATTTTACTGGTGATGGATAGATGAATGACTTCTCTTGCTTAAAGTTGAATGACTAGGCCTTTCTGGTACAAGTAGAGAGAGTGCTGGATTCAGGAAGTCATCATTTACAACCGTAATGGTAGATTGGATTATATAAGAATCATCAATGCATGATAAACCTAGAAGAGAAAAGCAGGATATTTGCATTGCCTTAAAGTAGCTCCCCATAGACTGCTTATTGGCTGCAACTGAGGCAAACACCCCAGAAATTAATGAGGGGAGAAACTGGGCAACACTTGAACCAGGTGATCAAAACTAGCATTGTCCATGAGGGAAAAATGCATGTTGTGTGCTTAGATGACATATTCTGAGAAGAACTCAACATCTCTGTCCTGTGCAAACCTCCACCCAAGAATACAAACTTTAAGTAAGAGAATATATTGCACAAGCACAAGAGGAGGAAACTTCTACAGGGATGTGTGTGCATGCATGCTTGACTCTTTGTGACCCCGTGATCTGTAACTTGCCACCTGCCGGGCTCCTCTATCCATGAGATTTTCCAGGCAAGAATACAGGAGGGGGTTGCCATTTCCTACTCCAGGGGATCTTCCTGACCCATGGATCGAACCCACATCTCCTGCATCTCTTGCATTAGCAGGTGGGTTCTTTACCATTGTGCTACCTGAGAAGCCAGGCTCTAGAGGGATAGCTTTCTTTAAAAATGTCAATGTTGTGGAAAAATAAAAGGCTATGGAAATGTTTCAGATTAAAAGAGGTTAGAGGCATGACAGTTATATGCAATTATCCAAACTAGATTCAGCCTGTATT
The DNA here is from genome assembly GCF_963930625.1 of Muntiacus reevesi. Lineage (NCBI taxonomy): Eukaryota > Metazoa > Chordata > Mammalia > Artiodactyla > Cervidae > Muntiacus > Muntiacus reevesi. The sequence goes on from NC_089249.1 coordinate 282,605,402, forward strand.
GGAGGAGGAAAAAGTGCTGTAGGTCAGCTGGCAAAATGAAATATGGGCAATAGCTTACATAAAAGTATTGTGGTGGGAAAAATTGGTCTTTTAATGTTGGCTAGAAATTGGTTTGAAAGCTAGACTCACCTCTTCTCGATGTATGATTTCCGTGTCATGTAGAAAGCGAAATGTGACCACTACAAAATTTCCTGTCACCCCTAATAGAATGAAAGATTTACATAATTTCCCTAAGCATATATCTTACCACCAAGGGGTAATTAAGGCCATTGCTACATGTGGTCTGATTTTTTTCAGCTGCTTTAATTTTAATGGTCAGTGTTGGCAGAGTCAATCAGACTGGCTGTACAGCCCTGCCATTTGATAATTAACTGCCAAAGCCTGTTTTGATTATTTTCAGAGTGTTGGACGCCTGCTGAATATAAAATGAGACATGACACCAACCCAGCAAGCTGGTGGTCTTAATGCCAACACTGTCTTTTCTTGTGTCCTATAGCTTCTGTTTAGGGCATTCTATCAAAGACATTCTTCAAAAAAAATAAGTGATATTTCAGCAAATGTAGAATTGAACTAGAATTTGAACCACTGCATTCTTTACTGGAATTTCTTAGAGTAATGAAACTAATATTGAAAGAGACTGTATAATTACCTACCACAATTTTTACCTCTTGAACAGTTTTTTTAGCAATTACCTTTTTAGTAACAAAGGCAACTCATTAGGAACACAGTCACAAAAAATCAGCACACAGCACAAAACACAGTGCCTCTTTCGCTGGAGCTTTCACATAGTCATACCAAATACACTGACTGTCTCTCCTGAGGCCTTAAAGCGAGATCAGACCACCCTGTGTACCCATCTCGTTCGGTCTATGGGAATTACTCAAAAAGACAGAAGTTCATAGACTTGTTTTAAAAAATTTATCCTTTTATTTTGAAAACAACACATTCACTCCCATACTCAAAATGTGCAGAAAGTACATTGTGTGGAAAGTTCTCCTTGGACCTTATTCTCAAGCCATTCAGTTGTCCTTGCTGGGAAATCAATGATATGAGTTCCTGGTGTGTCTTTCCAGGCATATTTTGTGCCTATACAAGCAAATCTGAATGCATATCATCCCCTTCCTATGTGAACGGGAGCATATGGCACACACTGTCCTTCATTCCATTTTTATTTTTCACTTGTAGTAGATCTTGGAGATTCTTCCACAGCAACTCATAAAGAACATTACCATTCTTTCCTGGGGTTAGGAATATGTAATTGTATGACTGTACCATTATTTAATCAGTCTACTACCGGTAGATATGTAGACCGTTTCCTATCTTCTGCTCTTGTGAGCAATACCGCTACAAATACCCTTGTCTATGTGTCAGTTTGGACAGATAAGAGAGTATAGACAACTAACATGTTAATTTTTATTATTTATTTAGGGAAGATGTTTTGGATATTGTTGTTGTTGTTCAGTCACTCAGGTGTGTCTGACTCTTTCCAACCCCATGGACTGCAGCACGCCAGGCCTCCCTGTCCTTCACTGTCTCCCGGAGTTTGCTCAAACTCATGCCCACTGAGTCGTTGATGCCATCCAACCATCTCATCCTCTGTCATCCCCTTCTCCTCCCGCCTTCAATCTTTTCCAGCATCAGGGTCTTTTCCAATGAGTACGCTCTTCACATCAGATGGCCACATCTTTGGAGATTCAGTTTAAGCATCAATCCTTCCAAGGAATATTCAGGACTGTTTTCCTTCAGGATGGATTGGTTTGATCTCCATGCAATCCAAGGGACTCTCAAGAGTCTTCTCCAGCAGTTTGAAAGCATCAATTCTTTGGTGCTCAGCCTTATTTATGGTCCAACTCTCACATCCATACTACTAAGGAAAAACCTTAATTTTGACTATATGGATCTTTACTGGCAAAGTGATTTCTCTGCTTTCTAATACACTGTCTAGGTTTGTCTTGGCTTTTCTTCCAAGGAGCAAGTATCTTTTAACTTCATGGCTGTGGTCACCATCTGCAGTAATTTTGTTTTGTATAATGATATCAAAAGTTTCTTTCCATAGAAAAACAGAAAATTGTAAGGAATAACTTTTTTTTCCCTGGCTGGCCTGTATATTTTAACACCAGCTTACTCATACTCTTCTCTGATGAAGTGAAACATTCTGTAGTAAGTGTTATGAAGGGAATCTTGAAGAATGTTCATTTTAGATGGGCTCCAGAATGACGATTCACCCATCTAGTCTTGGAGCAAACATCTAGGGATGTTCTACTCTACTCACATTTGCTACTAATTATTTTAGGGTTTCTGATGCGTTTGGGCTTCAGGGATGTTCCTCTAAGCCTGGAAAATTGCATGGACAGAGGAACCTGCTGGGCTACAGTTCATGGGGTCTGATGCGACTGAATGACTGAGCATGCATGATGCATTTAAAGTAATATAGACACTTTTCTTGAGTCAATGATTCATTCAAATGCTTATTTCCTCTGAGTATTCTAAATGTTCTAGGTGATTGTCCATTGAAACTTCTCTCCAAATACAGGACTGAGAACCTGGGGCAGCAACACCCAAGCAAATGATTTCAAGACTAAACCTGCAGCATCAAAAAGACCTTTCTAAAACATCTTAATTTTAAAAGGCATTTATAAAGTTTGGCCCTAGACCATACCTGATAGCTATTAAGAATAACAGAACAAATCTTTTTTGAACAAATGCCATCCAGTCATAATTTCAAAATGGTGCAATTGTATGTTGTCTTCCTGTTTCACCTTCATTTTTAAGAGCAAATCTTCACACTCAACATGGATTTTAGAAATAGTCAACTTTGCATCAGGTTGGTAGCTCATGAAAATCACAAGTGAGGAGCATAAAAGGTCCAAAGTCAGGCAGTGCAAGTAGACTATGGAAGTACAGTGCCTTCCAGCCTAGATTTGCTCAGTTCTGAGTTTGGGCTTTGGCCAAACCCCTGGGTAATAAGGAAGAAAATGTACTAATTTTGTAAATTTTGCCTGTTTACATAGTAAACACATCGAAGACTCCTCTCTTGTATAGCATTATTCTAAACTGTCATTATGAGGGATGTCCTTTGTATAAGACATTTGCAAATGTCTTATCCTTTGTATAAGACTGTTTCATAGTCAATACAGTCAAGTTAAAATCAAGACTGCAGAGATTAAGAGAATAACTGGAAGCCACAATGTCCCTGAGGATTTCTACTGACGAGGAAACAGCTTCACCTGCTGTGAAAGAAGTTCCCTCTCTTTTCCTGGTAAGCAGAATGTGAAACAGGGGGAGACAGAAATCCTCCATTCAACCCCAAGACAAGAATAGCTTTATTCTCATAGTTGACATTCAAATATGTGCTCTGCATGCGTGCTCTGAGGAGCTCAGGGCATCTTGCAAACTTCAGTAGGAGAAGCACACACATCAGCTTTTTTGAGGCTAGTTCAGAATTCCAAAATACCCAACTCATCTCTGATGGTCAAACTGATCAAGAACTAGGACTCAGCAAAATACAAAAGCAGGCAATGCTTTTCATCTCTACCTTCCTTTTCTGTATCCTGTTCCACACTGTTAACATTCACAACCCAAACCAAAGCACTGAGCTTTCCTTGGTTGCACTTCTAAAACTCCTGTTCTAGTTTCCACCCTGAAGAGGCAACAGGAGCGAAGAAAACCCTGAATGTGTATCTGAGTTTTTATAGTCCTGACCCTATGAAGACGTAGACGTCAGATTAGATGTTCATCTTTATATCTCAGTGGACTCTAAGCATCCCAGAGTATCAGCATTCTGTATTTTAAAGTATAAATAACTGACAACCAGGCATGTTAATTTACCCCACACCAAGGATGTTCAAATCCTGAAAAGAGAAGTCTAGACCTCCCTCTCAGCCTTTGTGTTGGAACTGGGAGAAAAGCAGACAAAGCCAGCAGGATCACAGAGACTGGCAGGAAGAAGGGGGATGAGCAGAGATTATCAGAGGCTATATTGGATGATTCTACTGTTTCTGTTTCTTCTAAAGATACCAAAACCAACTGGAGCTGGCTAGACCTGCATTATAATGGGTAATATGGCTTATACATTGCCAGGCTAAAAATAAAATACTGGCCCAGATTTCTCTAGCTGTGATATTTTCTTTGATCCTTTATTGATACTCCAGTTACCTTTCACTTATCAAAATTTCACCTGAAGAGCTGGCATAAAAACAGACATATAGAACAATGGAATAGAACATAGAGCCCAGAAGTAACCCCTTGCAAATACAGTTAAATGATTTTTAAGCAGGGTGGCAAGATCGTTCAATGAAGGAAAGGACAGTCTTATCAACAAATAGTGCTGGAAAAAGCAAATATCCATATGCAACAGAATGAAGTTGGGCCCTTACATTACATCCAAAAATTAATTCAATAAATATTGGTTGAATAGAGACAAAAACACTGATTAAATGAAGCTTCTTTTTTCTTTTTCCTTTCTCACTTTGCTTAGTGGGAGAAAGAGAAATTAAATTCTGAATTCAGTAGAGTGTTAGAAAAAGGGACAGTCAGTAATTATTCATCATGTTGAAGTACTCAGAACTAGCAGCTGTGAGAAAAAGGTTTTTGATGACAATTGATTTAATTCTGAAACACTTTTTCTAGGATAGAAGTTCTCAGTCCTGACTAAACACTGAAATAATCTTGGCTAGTTGAAAAAATTACAGATGTCCAGGTCCTACCTGAGAACAACTGAACCGGTTCGTAGGCATCAGAGTGTTTTATAATTACTCCAGGTGGTTGTATGTACAGTGAAGTTTCTAGGAGCAACATGTCTCCCAGAGACAAGTTCAAACAAGTTAGAAGGCAATTATTAATACAACATGGAGAATTAGCCAGAGAAATAGTAAGCTGTTATCAAAACAATTTAGAATTTATTATGGGAAAAGATATCAAGTTATCTTTTCCAGACAGTAGCTCATTTCCTTGTTTTTCTTCTTTCCCATGAGTTAATTCAAGTAATAACCCCTATGTGCAATTCTACCCCATTTCCTGAGTCCATACCAGTGGGAGGTAGTAACAATGTTTGGAGTCCTAGGCCTGTGCTTCTGGTCAAGTTACAGCTATAGCACCCTTCCTATTCAACACAGCCTGTACTTCAATCATTGGAGCTGATGTTCAGTTCTTACTACATGCTAGGATGCTATTCTCAGCGCTTTATTAAGTATTGATACTAAACTTCACAACAATGCCATGAGTTAGGTGCTATTGTCATGCCTGTTTTACATATAAGAAAATTCAGCCTTACAGAAGTAAAGTTAGTAAGTTGTGGACCTAGGAGACCAAGCCAAGCTTCTGCATGACCCCAACCCACTCTCTTCACTTGCCAAGTGCAAAGTCCTTTCACCCTTTGCTGTTGCCATCCCCCAGTTAACTGTGTGTTTATTTCATTAGAAGTAGCCAATTATACGAAAACATTAATATTTACTAAATCCTCACCCTGTGCTCTGCACTGTCACAAAGCACTTTATATGCACTTTCGCATTTGACTTTCACAATAACTCTATTCTTCAATGTTGAAGTGGGTTGCCATTCCCGTCTCCAGGGGATCTTCCCAACCCAGGGATTGAACCCAGGTCTCCTACACTGCAGGCAGATTCTTTAACAACTGATCTACCAGGGAAGCCCCCAATGTGATAATTAGTCCTATTCATTCACAGGTAATGAAACGATGGCACACACAGAGAGAAAATAAGGAGCCCACATCACAGACAGACGGGTAAGGCCTGAACTCAAAATCAGGACTCTGACTCTCTAGCACACTGTGCTATATGCATCTTAAGGAAAATGCTAAATATATCTTTATGATTTAGAAATTCTAATAAAGAGTTACAGCTTGAGGTTTTGTTTTTCTTTCAGGTAGACTTTGAAAATACAAGATTCGTGCTATGAATGTATCTGTGTTTCTGGAAACATAAACAAAATCAAAGCATCTTTGGTGGCAGTTCCCCTCATTGTAAAAGAAGAATCTTAAAATTTCCTCAAAGAATTTGTCAACTTAGAGTCAGTGGTGCTCGGTGGACCACTGTCACTGACTCCAGGTCTGATTACCCGTGTCTCTTCTCAATCCAGCAGTCTCTGTCACACTGGTGGCTTGGAATCAGCCATGGTGTGCGAATTTACACTGCAGAAATTGGTGAGTGTTACAAACCAGAGTATTTTCCCTGCAAAGGACCAGCTGCTAAACAATTATCAGCACATTACTGTCTAAAGTTATAAAATAGGGACAATTGTCTTAATATTTTAGTAATTTAAAAGGGAAGAGAATGGTGTTGTTTTAGGAAATTATTAGCATCGTGTTTCTTTTTCACAGGCATTTTGCATTTAGGAAACTGAAAAGCAAAATTAAGTTTCTCAGATGTCATCAATGTCAAACGCTTTCTTATCTGTTAACTCAGTTCCGCCTCAGAGGAAGTACTGAAAATGGGTTTACTCTCATTTACTTGTTTTGTGTTCTGACCATCCTGGCCTTCTTTAGTTTCGGCGAGGAGGCTTCTCTCCGCGGTGGCTTCTCTAGCCGTTGAGTCTGGGCTCCAGGGCCCGTGTGCTCAGTGGTTGCGGCACTCAGGCTTCGCTGCTCCCCAGATGTGACATCCTCCCAGGCCAGGGACTGAACCGGCGTCCCCTGCACTGCAAGGACGGTCCTTAACCACTGGACCACCAAGGAGGCCCCTACCCTTACCTTTTGCAACAGACATACTACCTGGGCCACTGGCCAGAAGACTTGGGTAATGAATTCATCTTACAAATTCGGGTACATACCAGAACATTAATTTTCTAACTCCTCTTGCCTTTTCTTAGATTTATATAACTGAAGAATAGAGCTCCAGATGTTCTGCCTCAAAAGGAATAAATGTGAAACATCTGAAAAGGTCTGTAATAGACATGACTGAATCCTTGCTTTTGGAGACAAGTACTTTATATGTCTACTAATAGTCATGTTTGAGTTTTAGAGCAATTCTCCCCCTTGCTGTTTAACAAAATGGAGCGTTTTATCAAATTTCTGTGGCTTTTCAAATATTCAGTGTATCCAGTATACACGCAGTTGCATGTACACTGTGTGGGACCCATTCTTTCTGAACACCTCCTTCAGCACTACCGCCTCACTGCTACCTGTCCCCTGAAGATTTAGGGCTCATCCATCTGCAGCGTCAGGGCTGGGAACTGCAGTTAAGAGCTGGAGCTTGTTACTCTGAGGAAGATATCTCACCTGCTGACATCCGGAGAGACAATTCCACAGGAGAAAGCTGAGGTTCAAGGACATTGAGAGAAGAGTTTAAGGAGGGGCTTATAGAGCTAGGAGTTCAGAGCCAGGTTTGTGAAGTCAGGAGATAGCAAGGTAATTGTCCAAACACCAGTAGGGGATCTTACCTCACTGCCTGGAGGTTTATTTTACAAACATGTTTCAAGATGTGGTGAAAGCCCTGATTCTATGTTATATTCTCCCATTAGAATGATACTTCATTGAAGGCAGGGTCTTTGTCTAGCTCTTGCTTATACCTCTAACATTTGGAACTCTGCCTGCCATATAGTGGACAATCATAAATGCTCAATATTCATAAATACTTGTGCAATAAATGAATGGACAGGTATGTGCATCATTATGTTGTGAAGTACATGAAAAAATTTTTAAAAGAAACTCCCATCTGGTTGGGTTGTCATTTTATTCCTTTAGAAGCTGTTTACTTCAAATGTGCTAAAGGAAAAAAAAAAAGTTTTTCTTTCTCAAAATTATAGCATCTTTTCCCCAAAGCATTCTATGATACATTATTTCTTCAAGATGCTATCACAAAAGGATTAAGTAATAAAATAAAGTGGAGAAATGATGAGTCAAACAGAAATGAAAAGGTTCTTTGATGCTGGATATCTCACAGCTCTTAACACGCGACAATCATGCAGGGTCTCCAGAGAAAAGAAAGAGCAAATGGGAATTTTCAAAATCTATTTGCCGTGGAGCACTTTTATACAGAGAAACTAGGACAAGGTATTCCAAGGAAAAAAAATCTGGAAATTCTTGTTTAGATGTTTTGTGACCAAACCAGGTTGGTTTGGCCAATGTGTAACAAGCCAAAATGCTGAGATGCTGGCATTTTCAGCAGAGGGTTTATTCACAAGGCAGACAAGCAAGGAAACAGAAAATCAAGTCTTAGAACCACCACCCCAAAGGCCAGAGTCTTGGGGTATTTATGGATAAAGAATAAAGCAGCATGCGGTCTGAGGCCTGAGGAGTGTGGGGGAGCGTGGGGAAAGGAGACTGGATAAAGGTGTGGTAGTCACTGCCCTGAGCGCATGGAACTAAGCCATGGGCCTCTTGTGGGTACAGACACGGAGGTGTTTAGCAGGGTCTGAGGGTGAAGCTTGCAGCCTTCCAACATCAAAACGTCACCAAGCCACCAAGCGGACACACACAGGATCACTCGGAGGGTTGGTGGTCCTAACCAGTCTTAACCAGCTTAGCCCGAACTAGACCCAAATGACCCCAACCTCATGGGAAACAGCTCTGGCAAACATCTTAATATTTAAGTTACATGCTGATTGGACAACATGCAAGTCTTTTTTTTTTTTTGGCCACATCCAGAGGCATTTAGGATCTCAGTTCCCAGGCCAGAGATTGAACCGCACCTCTGGCCTTGAGAGTACAGTTTCAACCACTGAACCAGCAGTAAAAGTCTCCATGCAAGTCTTTTGTGGCAACAATAAAAATTTTTGTGAAGGTATGTGAAATGGGTTTGACTAATAATTACCCACAGTTTCAGCTTCTGCAATTTTACTCTATCTAAATTCAATACAAGTAAAGTCTCTTTCATGATCTGACTTTCTCTTGCTCTGTTCCATACTCCACCAAAATGTGTGATTTTAACCCGTTTTCACCAGAGTCGGCCAGGGAACTGACTAGTCTGATAAATTAATGGCAGTAAAATGTTAGCACCCAATAAGAGCTTTCTTACTTTTCCAGGCTACCTAGGCACTGAAAAGAAGTTTCAGGTAGCCCCAGCTCGAGTCAGCCAATTCAGAATTTCAATGGAAGCAGAAACAGGGCTGTGTATAACAAACAGTTTGGTTTGGAAGCATAAAGTTTCTTATTTTTTCCTTACATTTTGGCCATGTGGCCTGTGGGATCTCAGTTCTCTGACCAGGGATCAAACCCACACTCACGGCAGTGGGAGTGCAGAGTCTTAACCAGGGGAGCACCAGAGAAGACCCCTGCGGAGCACAAGGCTTTTGGTAACCCTTCAAATGAGATCCCGTACGGATCACCTCCTCTCCCTACACAAACAGCAAGCTGGTTATGTCCCCTGCTATGAAACAGATTAAGGCGGAAGTTTCTTTCTTCTGCAGTATCAGAGGCAAAATATCAGTCAGACGACCAACCATCCCAACATTTCCAAGACTAATGGGTTTTCTGGAACATGGCCTTTCAGGTCTAAAGCCAGGAAGGTTCTAGACAACCATGACAAGTTGGTCACCCTCACAAAGCAGTCACTTCACAAACTGAAGTGACTCTCTAGGTCTTTAAAATGTCTGGAATCAGAAACTTCAACGTGAACCACATATACTGTTTTCCACTGAATTGCAGAAGTACATTTATGAGTTTGTTTGCTTATGGTAAAGGACAAAAGTGCAGGGGAAAAAAAAGCAGTCTTCCCTTGGTCATTTGAAACTTTATCGTGTAGTTGGTGGAAGGCGAGCCTCTTCCTTCATTTTCCCACTCTCCTTTCTTTTTTGACCTTTTCACTGCTTTTTTTCCTTCCCAAGAGCACTAGAAGGGGCACTGAAGCTGGTGGGAAAGCTCGGCTCTGCAGGTTGAGGCTACTCCTGGTGTTCTGACCCTGCGTCTTCCTCACTCCCCAGTCCCTCCAACCTTTCGAATGAAGTGCATCCAGGCATTCTATTAAAATTTACTCATTTTTCTTATTTTTTTTAATCTTGTTGCTTTCCTAGTGTTATTTTCTAATTTTTTTGTGAGAAATAAGAATGATACAACATTTACTCCATCATGAACTGTGCTATATACTTTGAATACATTTCTTTTATCTAATTTTCATAAAATCTTAAGGTGAAAAAATAATTTATCCCCATTTTACCAATGAGACAGGTGAAGCAACTTGCCTGAGGTTATACTTGATAGATGGCAAAGCTAGGATGCAAATCTGTGTTATCTGAGTCTGAACCAGTATTCCTAAACCTGCTTTCAGCTGCACTGTCTCTGTAGTTTTCCAAGCTTTGAAAGAAACCTAATGAGACTTTGCCACCGTAGGCTGCCATCACCAGGTGAGTCCGGGTGTTAAAAACTCTCATCAGTCAGACTGTCAGGTATTTTTATTACACAAAGACTTTTTCTATAGGTGAATTTCCTCTCTTCTCTCTGGCTGTTCCTTTTTAGTCTGTTCGCAGACTTTGCCTCTAACCAGTCCTTAAATGATGGGATTCCTCAAATCTCATTCCTAGCCCTCTCCTCTTTTCATCTTTACTCTGCCCTTAGGTCAACTGATCTATGCCCACGGCTCACAAATTTACATCTTTAAATACTCTCTTCCAAGCTCCAAAACCATATATCTAGCTGGTTACCGGCCTTCATCCTAAATGCTGCAAAAGCTCCTCATATCAAATATTCTCTGAATCAAACTAAAGAAACTCCTCACTGTGCTCACTTGCTTGACTTGAAAAGCCTGTTTTTTCCCCAGCATTCTCCATGTTAAAGCCACTATATCATCTGGTTATGCAAGCTGGAAACCTGGGAGTAATCTTCATTATCTCCTCATCTTATCCATGAGAAGCACAATTAGTCTCTCTCGGGCAGCTGATAAAATGTCCTAATTGATATACCCACATCCATTCTGGCTTTCTTACATTTGTTTTCAGTGTTATAGCCAGAGAAATCTTTTTTAAAAATCTATCTGGTCCTGTTAGCATAACTGTTCCCCTACCTATCTCTTCAGTCTCATCTCATACTAAAATCATCCATCTATATCAGTCAGGGTTCCAGCAAAAATGACATGGTATAATCAAGCTGGATAATTTGTGAAGAGCTTAATACAGATATGGGCAGTGTTTATGGACTATGGGGCTACTAGTAAGAGGTAAAAGGACCACCCAATGCCAGAGGGGCAAGAGTGGAAGAATTATCATAATGAGGAGATGGTAACTGATAGAAATATTATCTGGCTGGAGTTGGGGCTTTGGGTAGAGGGATGCAGATACTCCGTGACTACCTGTCAGGGAGGGTGCTGGGGAAATCAACAACCAGATTCTTTCTCTTTCTACCCTCTGGTCCTAGGCCAGGGCCTCTCTCATTAGTTGCAACAACTGTAAGTCAAGGGTCCAAAAATGATCGTTGTGACAGTGAATCAGCCTCCAGGGGCCAGAGCAGGGCGGAGAAGTATAGACACTGGGGAGGGGCAAATGAAGACGGGGTGGGGGGGGGGGAAGGCTTACTAAATCAGGAAGGATTTTCAAAGGTAGAAGGAGTATCAAAGCAAAATGAAGACTAACTCATACAGCCAACAGAAAGATGATCATAACCTCCAAACTTGAACCTCACTTGGAATACTGTTCTATTTGTCCTGCTGTATATAGTTTTTATTACACAGACTTTTTACAGAGTTCCACTGGTAGTGACCAGAGTTATTCTTGCTTTACTGTCATCACCAAAAGCCCCCTTTACTAGACAATAGGCCCCTCCTCATACTTGAGTTAATCAATTCAATCCAGAAATGTTCTGTCACTAAGCCTGGTCTAACCATTTTGAAGACTGTCCTGCTTTTTTTGTTTTTGCCTTACATTTTTAAAACAACACTCTACCAATTGCCTCTGAAAGATTTCCCTCTCTTTTTACCCTAACAAAGGAAATGTCTGCTAGTTTTTTAACCTCTTAGGCATATATTGTAAGTCTCTATTTAAAAACTATTAAAAATGCATTTATGTAAACAACAATTATCATATGAATACATTAACACTGAAACAAAGTGCATTGTTTAAAGAAATTGACACACCTCTAAAATAAAAAAATTCCAGCAGATGTTTCATAAATATCTGTCAGCTATTTAAACTGTACGATTCTTATGGGAGATGACAATATGCTTGTGCTGACTGCCATATATTTGGAATATTTAGGAAATACTTTAGAGACTTTTACTTCCAGAAATTTAGCAAATTTGATATTTTGAAAAACTCTCTGCTGTATAAAGTAAAATAAACATATTTTAAATGTGTAAACGAGCTCACAATAAAACGATGAAAATCTACCAGTGTCAAAAATGAAGAGATAAAACCTCATGGTGGTGATGCCTACAGGCTGCCCTGGGGCATCTCAAGTCCTGAGGAATCTGGAAGCTAGGCTGTAAACAGGACCTGAAATCAGGCATGGGATGCTTATCAGGTGAGGTGTTGGAACTGACACCCCTGTAGAAAGCCCAGACTCTCAAAAAGTCAGTATTTTTCCTTCTAGAAGAGGATCCTATATAAAGCTTTAAAATAATAAAAACTAGTATTAGATATTTTGAGGGGATATAAAATAATGCCAGATTCTGGTTAAGCGAGGACAGGAGTGGGCATGAAGGAGGCAAACGCAGTAAAGGGCACACAGAGGCTTCTAGTGTATTTGCAATGTTTTATATCTTGAGGCATGTCCAAATGAGTCTTATATCACTTCTTGTATTGTGAAATATTTTAGAATGAAAAACTGTAAAGAAAAAAATGAGGCTACCAAGTAGCATGTGTCTATATGTGTGTGCACAGCTATGTGTATAGGACTTCTAGAAGGATGTACATTTAAATACAGAGTAAGGTAAATAACAGAAGAATTCATAGCATGATAACACAATTTAAAATATGCAACACAATAATAAACCATGGGATGTAATATACAGCATAAGGAATATGATCAATAATACTGTAGTAACTTTATATGGGGACAGATGGTTTGTAGGCTTATTGTGGTGATCATTTAATAATATATGCAAATGTCAAATCACTATGTTGTATACCTGAAACTAACATAATACTGCACATTAACTTTATTTCAATTGATAATTTAAAAAAAATGCAACATAATACTATTGTTACTTAAAGATGAATATCTATATAATTACCAAAAAAATATGAGCTAGATAAACACCAAATGAAGCCCAGTGATTACACTGCAGGGGAGAGTGGGGAAGTCTCCCAGGGAGGGCCATACTGGGTGAACTGAACACTGTTGGCAATATATTGTCACTTAAGCTGGTAATAGTACATAGGTATTAGTTATGTTATTCTTCATTCTCTTTTTGTAATTTCTTAAATTTAAAATGAAATACATTGGTACTGTAATCTTTTGAATAGCAGCTATTCATTCCTAAGGTCCTGAAGAGGTGCCGGCGGTCTGATAACCTTAGAAAGGGAAATCTTCTCCTAGAATTGTATTTTTAATTTTTTTCTAATTCAGTGATGTATTTTATTAACAGTATTTATTGAATTTCTACTATGTCGCAGGCCCTATTCCAGGCATTGGAGATAACATATGTGATTAAAACCGACAGAAACTATATTCTCCTGCATATCAGATTTAGACAACATCATGAAAATTGCTAGATATTTTCTCTTATCTGCTATTAGTGGGGTTGGTAGAGGGTGCAGAAGGTTCTTTGGGATTCGGTTCTGAAAATGCTGTACATCCTCAAACAAATCTAAAATTTTTGATTGGCTCCTGTATCAGTATCTGATAAAGTGCACCTGTGATTACTACATTATACACTATTGGGGTACAGTCATTTGATAGGCCTGGAAGAAAACTATATTGGAATTAAATCGGACAGTATGACAGTATTTTTTATTTATAAGGAGATATTCTTGATATTATTGTGGTTTAGACTATCTTAGAAAACAGCCAGAAATCTGCTTCTGAACCTGTGAAGCCAGCATTCAGCATCCTCATTCTTTTTTTTTTTCATTTATTTTTATTAGTTGGAGGCCAATTACTTTACAATATTGTAGTGGTTTTTGTCATACATTGACATGAATCAGCCATGGATTTACATGTATTCCCCATCCCGATCCCCCCTCCCACCTCCTTCTCCACCCGATTCCTCTGGGTCTTGCCAGTAGCATCCTCATTCTTAAGGATTAATTATAGTTTCTTTGCATATCAATCATATCATTAAATGATTATAACCCCCCCCTTTTTTTTCAAGTAGAGAGTCATGCCTTCTCTGAAGGAAAAAAAGTCAGTCTATCTGCCTGTCACTTCAGAAACCACCCCAAAACCACCCAAAACTTGATCCCTTAAAACAAGAGTCATTTCATTAAGCTCAAAATCTTCAGGTGAGGAATGTTAGCCAGGCAGTTCTCCTGCCTCATGAGGCACTGACTGGGCTCACCCAGTTGTATTTACTTGGTGGCCATTTAGGTTTGGAGGGTCCAGGGAGGGTGCCTCATCTGTGCCGACTGATGTCTGGGCCCCGGGGACCCCTCTCCCTCTCCTGCAGTTTCGGGGCTTTTTCACGCGGTCTTAGGACAGGGTGCTTGGACTTCTACGTGGTGGCTCAGGGCTCTGAGAGAGTGTGTTCCCCAGCGCGGGACGTGAAGGCCCCAGCTCCTGGAGGCCGTGGAGCCAGACAGCGCACAGAGACGCCATTACTAAGCCGCTCGAGTCGGTTCCCCACCAGGGCCCTCCCGCCCAGTGTCGCTCCGGGCAATAGAACGAGACCAAGTTTGGTTCAGGAGCAAGAGGAAGCTTTAACGGAGAGGTGTGAGAAGATCCCCCTGGAGAAGGGAATGGCCACCCACCCCGGTCTTCTCGCCCGGGGAAATCCTCTGGACAGAGGAGCCTGGCGGGCTACGGCCCATGGGGTCGCAAAGAGTTGACAGGACTTAGCGACTGAGCACGCAGGCCTGCCCGTAAGTTCTGCACTAGAGCGCACACTCCCCGAAAGGCTGCCGACGGGGCTACTTTGTAGGGTTCCTGTTCTCCAGAAATGAGGGGGCAGGGTTCTCACCGTCAGGCGCACCGCGCTCCTGCTGTGTGCCGCTCCTCCCGCTCCAGCGCTAAGCGCCCGGCGCCGCGCCTGGCCCAACAACTCGCCGCCGCCATCTTGAATCTCAGTGCGGCTTGCGCGCACGCGCGGTGGTGCTGAGGCGTCAGGAGCAGCCCGTTGACGTCCGGAGCTCCAGTCTGAAGAGACAAGGGCAAGGCCTCCGCATGCAGCACCCTGTGAGTGAGTGAAACTGGGCCAAGACAAAGGAAAGAAAGGTTCAGTCAGTTCAGCTCAGTCGCTCCGTTGTGTCGGTTCTTTGCGACCCCATGGACCGCAGCACGCCAGGCCTCCCTGTCTATCACCAACTCCCGGAGTTTACCCAAACTCATATCCATCCAGTCAGTGATGCCATCCAACCATCTCATCTTCTGTCGTCTCCTTCTCCTCCCGCCTTCAATCTTTCCCGGCATCAGGGTCTTTCCCAGTGAGTCCATTCTCCACATCAGGTGGCCAAAGTATTGGGATTTCAGCTTCAGCATCAGCCCTTCCAGTGAATATTCAGGACTGATTTCCTTCAGGATGGACTGGTTGGATCTCCTTGCAGTCCAAGGGACTCTCAGGAGTCTTCTCCAGCACCACAGTTCAAAAGCATCAAGACTTTATTTTATTACCCAGGCTCTACTTTTATTTTCCAAGAATTGTTAATGGTGACAAATCCCTCTTCGTCTTTTGTCCCGCTCCTCATTCTGGAGGGGCTCTGAGGACTGAGCTTCCTTTCTGAAACTCTTTCCTGCTGAGTCTGGGCCTCCTCCTAACCCCGGGTGGAGGAGCAGGACTTCTCCCAGCCGCTTTTAAATGTGGCTGATGTCACCAGGACTCAGGGTTGACCGTTCATGCCCCTGAGCGACCACCATTTGTCTAACCTTTTGGAGAAAAAGGACGCCAGACCATTTAAGATACATGGGCCAAATATTAGCAAGAGAAAAGGGGTCATGTGTCCATTTTTTTCCCCCCACAATTGAAGATATCTATTTAGTCTGTAGGCACAAATGTGCCCTGATATTGAGGCTCACTGCTGTGGCCTGAATCTCCCTGGTCACACTTTTGTTTTCCAGGAAGAGAAACTTCAGGTCAGAGAGAAATAGTCAAGGGCACTGTCTCTTTGGCGGCTGGGGCTTGGGGCCCTCTTCACTCAGCTGTGATGTGCCCACGGAGTGATCCCTGCAACCTCAGGGCAGCTTGGTTGATTAGGATCACCCAGTGGGGTCCACTCCACTTAGCAGGGAGTAGGTCTTTTGGGCTGCGGTTTTCCACGTTTTATGTGCGCCCAGTCTCCTGGCCTGAAGGGATGGAGAGCCAGGTCAGTGGGTGCAGACAGTACCTGGTTACCATATTTTTGAAAAAGATTTATTTATTCATTTTTGACTGTGCTGGGTCTTCGGTGTTGTCTGGGCTTTCTGTAGTTGTGGGGAGCAGGGGCTACTCTTTGCTGTGGGGTGTGGGCTTCCCGTTGTGGTGGCTTCTCTTGTTGGGAGCAGGCGCCCTAGGCTCATGGCCAATAGCTGCTGTCCGTGGAATCTAGAACATGGGCCCAGTAGCTGCTGTCCGCAGGATCTAGAACACGGGCCCAGTAGCTGCTGTCTGCAGGATCTAGAACGCAGGCCCAATAGTCGTGGCCACAGGGTTAGTCACTCCATGGCATGTGGGGTCTTCCCAGACCAGGGCTTGAACCCGTGTCCCCTGTACTGCGAGGTGAATCCTTACCACTGGACCACCAGGGAATTCCCCTTGGTTACCGTGTTCAATGAGACCTTTCTTGGTTTCTTCTACCTGAGGGCATAGTTGAGTTGTTCCACTTCATGGGGCTTAGAGGGTCTCTTCTCTGGGGTTTTGGGAAATGAATCTACTATACAGGAGTTCAAATGCAGTTAACTTACCTCTGGGGCTACCCGCTTGCGGAGCCAAACAATTTAAAACAACTCAATTCAGTTTTCTTGGGTTTCCTGCTATAGCTCCGGTAAGGTCTGTGTCAAGTTCTCCCTGAATTTCTCTACTTGCCCAGATGATTGAAGTCTCCAGGCTGAATGTAAGGTCCATTTTATGCCAGGACATTCATTATCCCCTCTGTCACTTCAGACACAAATACTAGGTCATTATCACTTTGTAGGGATCCTGGAAGCCCAAACTTGGGGGCTATTTCTTTCATTAATGCTTTGGCCACTTCAGCTGCTGTTTCAGTTCTGTGTCCACTAACAACAAGAGATACCTGAAATTTCCTGGTACTCTTGATATGACAGTAAAATTAATCTGCCAGTCTTCCCCAGGATATATTCACCTGGTCTGGTTGGGCCTTATCTGGGGACCTCGGGGGGGGGGGGGGGTATGGTGTTGGAGTTGTTTATTGTGCAGATGGGACATCTCTCACTATTCGACTGATTGTACTTTTCATGCCAGGAATTACCATTTCCTCGGCTGACCACTTACATAGGGCTTCTCCCCTGTGTTCCTGGGTGAGCGTTTCTGATGGCTTGATAAGCGGTAGTTCGAGGAAGGAACTATTGCCCATGTTCATTAACGAGCCACACGTGGCCTCCTAGATCTCCACTGGAGCCCCATTTTTGGAATTTGTCTAATTCGTCCTTTGTTTAGATTGGGAGTAATTGGATGGATTTGACCTTGGAGTATGAGAGGGAGTTGCCAATTTAGCAGTTTTAGGACTCCCCTTTAGACAGTTGTGTCAGTTTTGTCATTTCCCTTGATCGCCTCTGCATCCCGCTGTGGGTGGTCCCTATGATAAGTCACTGCTGCACTTTGGGGAAGCTGCACTGCTTCTAGGACTCTCAGGATGTTTGAGCTGTGTTTCAGCTGCTTAATTCTCTGCAGTAAGCATACCTCTTTCCTTCTAAATAGCGAAGTGTGAGTATAGGATGACATATGCGTACCTGGAGTCTATGTAAAATCTTCCCTGTCTTGAGTTCTAAAGCTCAGGTAAGGGCTCTCAGCTCAGTCTTTTGAGCAGAAGTCCCTGGGAATAGGCTTCTTGTCTCTGTGACTTGGATCTGGAAGGTTACTGGGTAGCCCACCAGCCTTTTTCCCTCGCTCATAAAACTGCTTTTGTCTATGAACCATTCCTCTTTGGCGTTTGGGGGAGGTTTACTTCCTAGATTGGGCAACTGGAAGAGATCATGACTATCGGCTGGAAAATCCCATGGACAGAGGAGACTGGTGGGCTACAGTCCATGAAGTCACAAAGCATCAGACACGACTCAGCAACCAATGACAATAGTATCTAAACAATCATGCTCCAAGGAACCTATTTCTGTGGGTAGCAGGATGGCAGGATTTAGCATGTGACAGGTTTTTATGGTAGCCACTGTGTTGTCTACAAGCATAGCCTGAACTTGAATTGACTTTCCAGGGGATAGACATTCCTTTCCCTTAGAACTTACTAAAACCTGAACTTGGTGGAGTCTATATAGTGATTGACTGACCAAATGTTAACTTTTCAGCTTCCTTAACAGGGTGGTAGTAGCTCTTCTGCCCATAGGTAAGGAGGTCATCCCTTAGCGGTTTGATCTGATTTTTTAGAGAAATAAGCCACCACCAGAGTAAGAAGTACTCGTGAGAGATACTTGTCTGAAAAAATACTTGTTCTCATGGGTCCTGTAGTCTGTTGGAAGGTAACAACAAATGGGTAAATGATTGAGTAATTACAAAACGTGACAGATTTGGCAGGGAGTGAAAATCCATGGGTAATCAAGAAAGACTATGGAGTGGACATTTAATCAGATTACCTGAGTGTTACTAAGGAGTCAAGATGGTAAGGAAGCACGTTCTAGAAAGAGACAGAAGTGCCAAGCTGAAGGAGCAGGATAAAGGTCAGTGTGTTTGGAGCAGTATGGATGATGGGAGAGTTGTAGGAAATGAACATGGAGAGGGAGGTAGATAACTGGGGGACTTGAAAGCCTTGGTAAGGAGTTTGGATTTTATTTGGAGTGGGAGAGGAAGCCCAGAAAGGGATTTAATTCAGAAGAGTGACATAGCTTGATTGATGTTATAAAAAGACCTCATTATAAAAAGATCCTTTCAGCTCTGTGAGGAAGTGGGGACGGATGGACTATGAGAGCACAGTAATGAAAGGAAGGAGGCCATGGATTGGGAATGGTGAGTGTGTGTGTGTGTCTCTGTCCACCCCGCTGAAAACTGAAGGTCGGGTGTTCATGGTGGAGATGGAAACAGCAGATAGATTGGAGAGCTATTTAGGATGTACCATCAATAGGGCTGCATGAAGGATTTAAAGGGGAACAGAAGAAGAGGAAGGCCTCAGTGGGGAGTCTAGGCTTCTGGTAACTGGGAGCCTGCTGTCTTCTCAACCCGCCTTGTCATCCAAACCAGGACAGAATATTTATTTAGATCATTATTTTCACTCATCTCAGCTTGCTTTTGAGACTGAGACTTCTCTATCACCATGTGACTTCTATAAATGCTACCAGCAGTGAGCACAGAAAAGTTCAAAGACACTAAATATAATTTCAAAGTGCCTTTCAGTTCACTAAGGGGAAAAAGGGGGAGGCGCTTCCTAACCCTTCACTGTCAGCATATTTACCCGAGCCAAGTAACACAAGCTTTGCCCCCACATGAGTGTCACAGTGCATCTTTGAAAAGCAGCTGAGCTGATCATGAAAATGAAATTGAGAGACTCAAGCTCTGTGGGAAACTGACTCGTTCTCCAGCCTGCCACAGGAACAGCTCTGAGATACCTCACTTCCCGGCCACTTGGTGCTGCTCCTCTTTGTTTATTTTCTCAGATGAAGGGACATTGAGTGATCACAACTCTAGCTTGGTGCTATCATGACCAACCTTAATCAGTTATGGCCTCAGATCTGGGCCAAACAAGATGCCCAAAGAAAATATGAGTGAATGATTTTCCAGGCAAACATTTACAACTCTTCAGGTTGTAGTTTACCATTCCAGCCTGAGTGGAAGGTAATTTGGACACCAGAATAAAAATGTGGTTTATTGATGTGAGGAGTGACAGACAGGCACTCTCTGAAGACACAGCAATAGAGGAAAATAAATTTGCTCTATTAACCAGAAATTGTGATTTCTGGCAAGGAAATGCCCTGGGTTCCAATTTTCAGGCCTGTTTGGTTTCACTGCTTAGCTGTTTGCTGATCTTCCTTGTGTAAAATTTTCCAGGCTCATGTAAGAAACTTGTATGAGTCAATTTAAAGATGAGAATCAGGGTCTTCCCTGGCATTCCAAGGGTTAAGACTTCACCTTCCAATGCAAAGGGTGTGGGTTCCAGCCACAGCTGGAGAACTAAGATCCCACATGCCTTACAGCCAAAAAATCAAAACAGAAAACAGAAACAACATCATAACAAATTCAACAAAGACTTTAAAAATGGTTCTCATAAATGATTCTCATAAAGATGAGAATCAAAGCACTTTAGTAATTAAAAAAATCTCTGATTCTTATCTCCAACAAGTAAATTTTGCTTCAACAGAACTGCTTCCCTCGCTCTTCACACCCAGCAGTGTATTGTATACAGTGTGGAGCAAGAGGTTTTAAAATTACATCTGAACCAGTCTTTGCTGTGTGTGCTAAGTCACCTCAGTCGTGTCTGGCTCTTTGAGACCCCATGGGCTATAGCCCACCAGGGTCCTCCATCCATGGGATTCTCCAGGCAGGAATACTGGAGTGGGTTGTCATGCCCTCCTCCATGGGATCTTCCCCAACCAGGGATTGAGCCCACATCTATTATGTCTCCTACACTGGCAGGCAGGTTCTTTACCACTAGTGCCACCTCGGAAGAACTCCAGTGGATACCATTCACATCGCATTCCCTTTGAAGCCTGCGCCCTGGGCAGTGCCAAGAGGTGTCCTCCACATGCTCCTCCAAGCTGTGGAATGAAGCAAACTTCTATGCTCCTTCATCCGTGAACCGATCTCATGAACCTATTAAATGCCTCTTTCCCACCTGTGACATGGCCTCTGGTACCTAGAGAATGGTTTCTGGGCATCTTGGGCTTGGCAGCCTGTAGAATTTCCCCTTCGCCCTCATGGCACATACTGCTTATAACTGGGCTTTAGCTTTGGTTTCTTAAAGTGTTTTGTCCTAGTGTACTAGAACCCTGCCCCAAACCCCACCCAGCACGTTTCATTCTCTTCTCTGAGGGGCTGGAATCTATTCTTTGCATCCATCCTTTATGCTCTACCTCAACATTTGGCTCTGGTCTTGTCCCACCAAGATAAGTTTGCTTTAGTCTACTCCAGACATTCTTTCTAGCAAAACTCATCTGCCATATCCAACCCAGATCAAGTTCAAGTGTGTCTGACCCCCAAGACATTGTGACTTGTCCTGCTGTGGAATCAAGACCAGCCTTGATCCTGCCGTGTTGGACTTAACTCCCTTCTTACAATATCACTTTTAAGGGCAACACAAGAGATGACGTTATCTCATTATAGATCCATATTTGTGGACATCTCAGTGTGGGCCGGGTTACAAATTACTTGAAGAGTCTCTGACAGCAAAGTTTTAAATTTAGTCCATGAAATATGTCAATAAATACCATATTCTTTCTACTTTTTTTAAATATATGAAAAGCTCAAAATACTTGGAATGTCAATTCCCAGGCATCAGATTCTCTTATCCTGAGTCAGGGGATGATACACTGTAATTCTCTCCTACCCATCCGAACCCCCTTATCTTTTCACCCCACAGAACCCTTAGACATTTGGACAAAAGAAGGAAGTTAGATCTATGAGATGGAAGCCACAGAGTAGCCGCAATGGTTGTTTTCCTTTGTTATGAGTAAGATATGATCTGTCCTTATCTTCCCAAAGGGACTCATAAAACTCTGGGTGTAATGAGTTCTATTCTGAGAAATAAACCAAAAATTTATGTTTGGATTTCTTTTTTTTAGTGCTATACTCCAGTGAGTCAAAGAAAATAACGAGTTGAATATTTATAAATACTATAATGTGACTTAGTTATGCTATTATAATTTGGACACAGATTTAAGACACATGAAATCCCTGTGCTCACTGGTGGCTGTCCAGGGGTGACATCACTTATTATGAGGTTGAGAGGGAGTATCTCAAAGAATGTAATGGAAAAATCCCAAATGCACATGTAATTGGTTATGAATTCCAGAAAGTTCGCTGTGTTTATACCAGGAACACTGACTACATCTTTTTGGAATCAGGAGTCTATTGCTGTTACCACAAAACCGTCTGTGTAAGATCCTATTCTTCCCACTTATGGACCCATATTTTGTTGGTTAGGGACCCAGATGGAAGCGCGGGGAGCTTCAGGCACTGCCTTTTTGAGAAGAGTGGGAGGTGGGGCATCCAGGGACAAAGGATAAAACCCACTCCTTGTCTCTAACAACCTCTCCCCACTTTCAGAGTGAGGGGTTGGGGTAAATGACCGAAGACTGTTTCCCTGGTTCTATGCAGTAGCCACCTGTGTACTGGCTTAGTGGAAAGCATCCTGCTTTGACATGGGACTCACTGGCCACCATCGGCTTAAAGTGCCTTATCTCCCTGAGTCTGTTTCCTCACATGCAAATATGGGGATAAAAATACCTACCTTGCAAGAATCATTGTGAGAACTGAAGATAAATAACTATTATTTTCATGTTTCCCACAGAGTAGAAATTTATAGCCAATAATAGCTATTATAAGTATGTGTAATCATTATTATTTTCTTATCATCTCCCGCTTCTATCATTTCCTCCTAAGAATTCCTTGCAGTGATAGCTAAGTCCTGAAAAACGTTCCCTTTCTTTCTTTCTCTAGGAGTGACCTAGGTACTGAGGCAGAAATATTGCCCAGTATCTCTCCCGAGGTTGCTGAGAATTCCTCAGCCTTATGCATACCGTATGAATCACCATATTCAGAACCTGAACACGCAGAAGCTGTCTTTGTGGGGTCCCCTCTTCTGTGCTCACAGAGCCCCAGAAACAGTCTGTACCCCCACTTTACCAGTTGAAATCTAGCCATTCGAACGACACACAGCATCTGTTCATGGGAGGCTTAGTCAACGTTTGTCTGGATAAAGACACTTCTTTGCTTGTGTATCAAAATGGTCAGACACTTATTTCTAATGTCAAATGCCTTTCCCAGCATAATCATAGACCTGCCCATAACTATAGATTTAAAAAGTATATACTACTGAAGTCTGTAGAAATGTAACTTTTTCATATCTTCATGATTTAATTCAGCTGACTCAGGACCTCGCCCTCTCCCCACTCACCATTTCTTCAGATGGTGGGAAAAATAATTTTGACCTTGCAGGTTAAGGATAATTTAGACACATTCGGTTTAAAAATTAGTCTCTCAGTTAATGAGGTACAGTTCAGGATTTAGAGTCAGTCACACAATTGGAAGTTTATAGCCTTTCTTTCCATCATCCCCATGGTCCTGGGGTGCAGGGGGAGCTTACATACCATCACTTGTGTTGGGGCAGTGTATGTGGTCTATAGTCTGGCCTCAGCTCTTTGCCAACCTCTACTGGCTCCTTAGAGACCAGCCTTTGTAGCACTTCGTCTGCTGCTGAGGTACCAGGTCACATTTGGTTGGGGGGGCCTGGACAGGAAATGATGCCGACACTGCTGTTTCGGCCAGAGCCTCTGGTGACCAGATCCATCTTCTGCATCCTCTTCTCCCCACCTGGGGCCTCGGCATCGTCAGGACTTCTCTCTGCCTAAACACACCAGTGTCCCCTTCCTACCCATCCATCCTGAGACAATGCCAGCTGAGAAGTCTCCTTGCAGTTCCGGACAGGAAGTGGGACGGAAACCTCTTCTACTTTCAGGCTACTCCCAAGCCACCTGGGATTTTCACAGTCTTCCTTATACTGAGGATCAGGGGGCGGGGGACATTACTGGTGGTGATTCTGTTAGCTCTTCCTTCCATCCTCCTTGCTACAAGAAACCCAATTATATTCATGGTATCAAAGTGATCAGTACAATATTTACGTTTTCAGACTTCCTTTTGCTAGGGATGGCAATAAGATATAAGTGAAAATTACTGGGTAAGTTTCTCAAAAGTTACTGTTGCCAAGAAAAAGAAGAGAAAAAGCCTTTTTAGCCTTTGCCTTCCTCCTCTCTTGCTGATTAGAATGTGTATGTGGTGCCAGGAGGTAGAGCAGCCATCTTGCAACCAGCAAGACACATACTTGCGGTAGCAAGAAGCTAGGAGGAGGCCTTGATGTTTGAGGACCCTTGATGATTGAGTACAGATGTGAACTACTTGTCTATTCACTTATCTTTAACCATTTCCCCCTCTAACAACCACTTGTTAGAGGGGAAAAAAGAAAGCCCTATTTACTTACATCTCTGTGATCAGATTACTTGAAGGTAAAAACAAAAGAAATTGAGTGACTTGAGCACCATATTTACCTTAGTCTTGCTGACCGTAAATACACCTCCACCTGCAACCCCAGATTAGCAAGGGTTTTTATTACCATGCTACATTACATGTCAGGAAACCGCTGTTATATCATGGTGGGGAAATAAAACTTCCATGGATTCCTCAGTGCTGTCATAAAAAGCCTGAGTTTCTGGAGACACAGAAATAAATGTAAGTGGTATAAAGATAGAGAATATTGGCTTTCATTTCCCCTGGACACATTTTCACATACCATAAGGATTAGATCTGTAGCCATTTGTTTCCCTAATGATGCAGCTAATTGCTCTGATCTGAAAGGATAATAAAACTTTCTTATCTCTCCCCAGACCAAACATCCGAAGATAAGCACCCCGGTTGGCTCCTAGGAATATATCTGTAAAAAGACATGAAGCCAGAGACCTCTGTCGGTAGAACACTCTAGGCTGGCTGACTCCTGGAGAGATTTGATTTACAATCCAGATGGTTAGGGTAAAAACCTAGCAGCCTTTCCATCTTCATCGGAAAACAACAAAAGGTTTTTTCCCCTCTTTCTTCTCTTGTTTTGGGAGGCTAGTGGAGGCTCGCTTCTCTCCTGAGTGTAAACAGAAAATCCATTATTCTTCAACCCCCGGCTCCCAACACAACTGGAAAGATTCCATTGCTCTCATCAAGAAGTCTGTGGTTCTAGGTGTGAGGGGCTCATGCTGCAAAGGTAATCTGGTTGTTGATCTGGTTGTGTCAATAAAGAGCTCTCCTCTGGCCCACGTGCTTCCTGCCTCTACAGTGTTCACATATAAAAGTAGCTGTGCAAGTGGCATAATGCATCACAGTGCTTGAGAAAACAGTTGTGTCTTTATCCTTCCTGTTCGTGGTCCCTTTTGCAGCCTTGATTTCTGATTCCCCGGTCCGGGCTCATTTAAATCTGTAAGCCCTTACTGGCTGTAAACAGCCTGAGACTCTCACACCGTTGTGTGTGATGGACTTGACGAACGTAATGAGGAAGGCCAAATGGGAACGTATAAACTTTTGTCTTTGCTGTGTCCTTCTGTCACTCTGAAGAGGGCCTTTGGAGAAGTAATCTTATAGGAATAAAATACTGGTAATAAGATACTTCAAAATATTAACCTGGTGTACCTTTTTGAACTAGCTAGAATGACATTATCATATCATAGACGCTGTAATCTTTCATGATGTAAATGTAACTCATTTTCAGGCTCCTCCAGAACCACAGTAGCAGTACCTCTGCTGACCTTCCTGTTCATGTTACACTGGGCCATTCCCCTTGTCTCTTTTCTCACTGTTTTCTCTGCATGGACATGAGAGTTTGCATTTTGGGGTGGTGTAATGTGGGTCCATCAACCTTTTTTTTTTCGCTTCAGATTTGGTGGGTCAAGTGGCCAAAAATTCTTTGATCTTTCTCCATTGGCGGGGCATGTTTATTTTCCTTCCCTCTAAATTTATCCACCGCCTGTGATGGTGACCAAGAGAATACAGCAGAAATGACGCTGCCCTGGCTTCTGGGCTGCTTCTACTTCCTCTTCACGGGAAGCGCTCCTGAGCCACCACATAAGCAGCTCAGTTACTCTGCAGAAAAGGTGATGTGGAGAGCACAAGGGGCCCAGGCAAGCCGAGGCTTCCAACCTCCTTGTCAAGGCACTGAGCCCGTGAGATGGGTCATCTTGAACCTTGCAGGCCAGCCCATCCTCCAGCCAGATACCTGAGTGACTCCAGTGGATGCCACGTGGAGCAGAAGAATTGCGTACCTGAACCCTCTATTAATTCCTGACCCCCACATTATGAAATATAGTTGACTTGGCTGTTACTTTTAGCTGCTCACATGAGGGGAGTTTACTACACAGCAATGATAACCAGAGCGCACCAGGTCATTACTCTTCTTGCTCTTTGTTGTCTCTCTTTGTCACTAGCATCTATTTTTTTCCCTTCTTCTCCCCAGGACAACCTCATAGCTTCCCCAACTTTGGTTTTACCAAGTGTTATTTATTATGATAACAGTGGTTCAGAGAATAATATAGAAAGTTAATTGCTAGGCAAGTTGCTTAATAGACTAAAATGTGGATTGTAATCATTGTGTTTGGATGTCTTCAGGATTCAGGTCTGTCTTCTACATGGTGAGACAATGTATTCACTCAGAAATAGAGTTTTTAAAAGCTCTAATCAACATTATAATTACTTATGCTGATGGAAGTATTGGTATTACTAAGCTCTATGCAGCCTCAAGGTTTGACTTTCTTTTCCATTCAGAGCTGTCAGAATTCATAAAGCGCACCCTGAATTAATGCAAAGAAATATGTCTAACCTGCAGTGATGTAATTAGTGTCCAAAAACTTAGAGGAAAAAAATAACATTTAAAAAATTTTCAAAGCAGAATCAAGTTTGGAATTCTGTGTTTCTCAGAGGGATTTAGAGAGATGGGAAAAGAAATGGTGAAAGGGTTGCAATTGTTTGCACAGTCATGCCATTTTGATTTTTCTTCTAAAATTTTAGACCCTTTCTTCCTTCTAAGTTCTTTTTTTCCACTGGAGCCTATCCACGTTGCCTTGTAGACAAAACAGGTCCAAAGCCCCTCCGCCAGTGAGTATTGAACCTATCAAACCCAAGTCCCTCTTCCTCTCCTAAAATGAATTCGTAGATAATGTGATCTATTTCCACAAATAATTTTAACAAAATATTTCATGTCCTAATTTTAATGAAAAAGAGAAATAGATTCCTTTCTTCATATGTAAGAATCTGGGCTCAATATTATAAGAATAGTGAATACTCTAGGGCTTGGGCACACACATACAGAACCAGTATGATGGTGACAGCTACAAATAATTTGTGTGGTATATTGGTGACTCAGATACCACTAGCACTGGTGCCACGGGTGATACGGTTTTCTGGAATGACTGTTGGTAACATACGAAATGAAACAAGGTATTAGTAGAATCATCCTTTAATTTCCATAGTTGTTGCCTTCTGATTTTTAAGACTCTATTACGTGCTAAATTCATTGTAGATTAAAATGATTCCTACTTTGTTTTCATGAGTGTCCGGTGGCATATTCAGAAGTCACGTGGCTTTGGGACAATTCTCTGTCCTGTAAGAGTGGTCACCATGTGCACAACATCTTGTATCCCTCCTCCCTCCATCACCATGCTGACAAAATTCCTGCCACAAATTATTAAAAAAAAAAAACTCTCTAGAGTAGGCTGATCTGATTAAACCCAGGATGCTTTGTTGTATTTGAACTTCAGAGAAACAGCAAAATATTTCTCAGTATAAATTTGTCCTAACAATATTTGGGACATACTTCCAATGAAATAAATTTATGTATTTGAAATCCATATTTTACTAGGCATCCTGTATTTTTACTTGCTAACCCTGGCCGCCATACCCTAGAGGGAGGTACTGATCTCTTGAGAACCACTGCTCAGCAGGCCACCCTCAAGACCTCAAACCAAACAGCCGGCACCTGGAATCGTGACCCCAGGGCACACGGCAGCCTCTCGCAAGGAGGAGAGCCGGGCAGCAGGACGAGGTCACAGTCGCTTCCACGATGCGTGGCCTGCTCAGCATGCAGGAGTTCTCTCGTATCACAGATTGTCATGGGGGTCAGTCCAAACTCGCCTACGGCATTCTGTTACTCGTCATTCTGCTTGCTTTCTGTGATAACTTTATTTTTATTTTTAAAGATAATCACTCACTCTTCTTTTAGAAGCAACTGGTTATTTTATTTCACTTATTTATTTTTCTTTTTTTTGGATCATACAGCATGTGAGGTCTTAGTTCCCCCAGCAGGGATCGAACCCCTGCCCCTGCGGTGGAAGTGTGGAGTCTTAACCACTGGAACACCAGGGAAGTCCCTCTTCGTGCTCATTTTAATTTAAAGGAAGTCACAAAGGGATCCAACACCCATTTTTGCTAAGAAACCGTTTAAAACACTTCCCATTTTAGGAGAAGGGACAGTTGACCTTTCCTAATTTTTATGTTGGCATATCTTCTTTCTGGAGATAATGAAGACAAACAGGGAAATAGCATAGTACTGTATTGCATCTTCGGCTGCATGTATTTCTTCTGGATACCAAAGACAGACATAGGTAATGTGAAGAGAGGGAACCGACGGAAGAGAGAAATGAAGGTTCACGTGTCTGACTCGCCAAAGTGACTGAAAGCTTCCTTGAGGAGAAGGGCCATTATTCTTTCTCATTCGTCTCCCCAGAGGTGCCTCGCAGAGTACCTTATGACAGCGGAAACTCAGCGTCTCCCTAATGTGATAGAAAGAAGCAAAGGTACCACAGTAAAGTAGGCTTTGTACTAAATAACATCATAACAAATTGTGAGCCCCAAGTCAGTAAGCTATTTTTAAAAGATCTAGAAATATTTTGGAGCAAATTTCCTCAACTTTATAGATGAAAAAAAAAAAAAAGAAAGTCAAAGAGGTCTTATCTTCTGTGAATAATACGTTGGAACTGAAAGTTAGGCCTCCTGAAAATAACTTCACTTTCCAAAAAGTGTCCTTAAAAGGAATTGTCTTGGGAGATGTTCTAGGAAAAATAAGTTTCTTTAATAAAAGAAGCTGGAAGAGGGAGTTCCCTGGTGAACTTGTGGTTCAATCACTGGTTGGGGAACTGAGATTCCACAACCCACTTGATGGGGCCAAAATAAATAAACAAAACTTAAAAAGAAGGTAAGAAGAGTTTCATGTTATCCCCTTTACCCCAGTTCACAATATACATTATCCTATTAAAATTTTTGAAAAGTCCTACAGTAAGTAAATTTATTTAACTCTAATTAACTCAGAGCTTTCCATATTTGATCATGGATCTCTGCCAATATCATGCCTAGGAGCTTTAAGAAATAAAGCTCTATACTTTGTTGTCCCAGAAGAATTAGAAATATGTAAAACTGACATTAGCCTTGAAAGCAGTGGTCAAAGGTTCATTGGGAACTGAACTCTATCCTAGAGGTTCCCAAGTACTGTTCAATGAGTATGGCTGAATCAAAATCACAAAAGGAACTTATAAGCATGCAGCCTTTTTGATTTTATATCCCCAAATATGATTCTCCAGATCTGTATGTGGCTCAAGAAGGTGTATTTGTAAAGTTCTGTAAGGCTGTGAACTACTGCTCATCTCAAGTTGTTCAGTAGCTCAGTCGAGTCCAACTCTTTGCGACCCCATGGACTGTAGCACACTAGGCTTCCATGTCCTTCACTATCTCCTGCAGCTTGCTCAAACCCATGTCCATTAAATCAGTGATGCCATTCAACCATCTCATCCTCTGGTGCCCCCTTCTGCCCTCATTCTTTGCCAGCATCAAGGTCTTTTCAATGAGTCAGCTTTTCACATCAGGTAGCAAGGGTATTGGAGCTTCAGCTTCAGCATCAGTCTTTCCAATAATTATTCAGAGTTGATTTCCTTTAGGATTGACTGGTTTGATCTCCTTGTTGTTCAAGGACTCTCAAGAGTCTTCTCCAGCAGTTTGAAAGCATCAGTTCTTCAGCGCTTAGCCTTCTTTATGGTCCAACTCACATCCGTACCATGACTACTGGAAAAACCATAGCTTTGACTATACAGACCTTTGTAGGCAAAGTAATGTCTTTGCTTTTTAATACACTGCCTAGGTTTGTCATAGCTTTTCTTCCAAGCACAAGCATCTTTTAATTTCATGGCTGCAGTCACCATCTGCAGTGATTGGAGCCCAAGAAAATAAAGTCTGTTACTGTTTCCATTGCTTCCCCATCTATTTGCCATGAAGTAATGGGACCAGATGCTATGATCTTGATGTTTTGAATGTTGACTTTTAAGCCAGCTTTTCCACTCTCCTCCTTTACTTTCATGAAGAGGCATTTTAGTTCCTCTTCTCTTTCTGCCATTTGGGTGCATATCGGAGGTTATTAATATTTCTCCCAGCAATCTGGATTCCAGCTTGAGTTTCATCCAGCCCGAAATTTCATATGAGTACTCTGCATATAAGTTAAATAAACAGGGTGACAATATACAGCCTTGATGTACTCCTCTCTCAATTTGAAATCAGACCATTGCTTCATGTCCAGTTCTGACTGTTGCTTCCTGCCCTGCACACAGGTTTCTCAGGAGACAGGTTAGGTGGCCTGGTATTCCCATCTCTTGAAGAATTTTCACGGTTTGTTGTGATCCACAGAGTCAATGAAGCAGAAGTAGATTTTTTTTGGAATTCCTTTGCTTTTTCTATGATCCAATGAATGTTGGCAATTTGGTCTCTGGGTCCTCTGTCTTTCTAGAACTTACTTTGAAAAAGGTTGCAAGTTACCTGATGTTCTGTCAGCACATATTAAGGCAATGTAAAATGTGTCCCATCTTGGACTTATGTTTCCTATGATCCCAGTCTTTCAATTAGCGATAATCATGCCTCAGATAAACCTCATTGGCTACGATACTGCCACTGCGCAAAGCTTGATCCCAGTCTTTGAGGAACTTGACTTGGAGATATTTGCACATGTGTAGCAGGGGAAAATGCAAGATTATCTAAAATGAATTGCAGGTTGTTAGGCTGTGTAGGCAGACATCTATATGGTTACAAAGAAAGAGAGGATCTTCATGGAGTCTTCAGGATTTAGGGGGAAAGTTGAATTTTAGACCTAAAAAGAAACAATATATTTTGAATTATGTGATATATAGGTGAAGGCAATGGCAACCCACTCCAGTACTCTTGCCTGGAAAATCCCATGGACAGAGGAGCCTGGTGGGCTGCAGTCCATGAGGTCTCGAAGAGTCGGACACGATTGAGCGACTTCACTTTCACTTTTCCTTTCATGCATTGGAGGAGGAAATGGCAACCCACTCCAGTGTTCTTGCCTGGAGAATCCCAGGGACGGGGGAGCCTGGTGGACTGCCGTCTATGGGATTGCACAGAGTCGGACACGACTGAAGCAACTTAGCAGCAGCTGCAGCGGCATGGGTTGAACAGTGTCCCCCTTTTCAAATCAATATGTTGAATTCCTAACCCCCAGGACCTCGGAATGTGACCTGATTTGGAATAGGGTTGGTTGCTGCAGATATTAGTATAATTAGCTAAGATGAGGTCATTCAATCAAATACGACTGGTGTCATTTAAAAAAAAAAGGAAATTTGGACACAGACATGTACCCAAAGCCAGTGCCATATGAAGATGAAGGGAGGGGTTAGGGTGTTTCTTCTATAAGCCAACAAATGCAAGATTGCCAGCAAACCATACGAAGCTAGGCGAGAGGAATGGGACAGAGTCTTCCTTACAACCCTCAGGAGGAAACAATCCAAACAACTCGCTCTCAGCCTTCCAGCCTTCAGAACTGTGAGCCAAAACATTTCTGTTGTTTGGGCCACCTAATTTGTGGCACTTTATTGTTACAGCACTGGTGATGCAGTGATAATACACCTGCCAATACAGGCGACGCGGCTTTGATCCCTGGGTTGGGAAGGTCCCGCTGAGGAGCAAATGGGAGCCCACTCCAGAATTCCTACCTGGGAAATCCAAGGATAGAGGAGTCTGGGGGGCTACAATCCATGGGATTGCGGAGTCGGACAAAACTGAGCAACTGAACACGCATTATTACAGCCCTAGCAAATTAATGCATGGAGACAGAAGCTACCACAAGCCACGAGGTCACCTTCCTGTTCCTGTGTCTCCACAAGCTCCAGAGCCCCCCCAGCCTCTGATGTCTTCAACCCTACCACTTCCATAGCACTTCAGTAGCAACCGTCAGTGGATAAGAAGCGAGGAAAGTTGTTGGCAATGATAGCAAACTGCCCCCCTCTTTCCTCTTCCTCTGCAATACTCCAGTACTATTATATTAATAAAAGCAAACATGGCCTCTCAGACTCATTATTATTACACGTCACTATTAGTAATAATACTAATGAAGAAGCTGTCTTGATTATACACAGCTAAGAAGCTTAGAGTTTCCTTCTTATTACTTTTTTCCCCTAAACACACTTAGAAGTTGAGCTCAGGGTAGGAGAGAAGAACAGATTTTCAATGACACAGTTATCAAATCACTTAGCACAACAGCCTGGTTCCAAAACCAGTTCCCTTGACTTCCGGTTTATACACAAGACAAGTCTAGTGGTTTGTAGAAGATGCTGTTGGATCCAGCCCATAAAAATTTTCATCACTCACTGTGCTGGTCGACTTCGATATTACAAGCATGCAGAACTCTTTACCTGAGAGCTTTCTCTCAGCCCAATCAAGTACAGGCTAGCTGTTCCCCTGGGAACAGCCCTGAGCCAAAGACAGACGGGTGTTAAAGGGAAAATATCCTACTTGACTTCTCCCACAGATGAGATAATTCTTTGGAGTACTATCAGAGGGTTTGAGCCCCAGTTGCCCACAGTAGCAGCTATTATCACACATTCATTTTTAGCTTTCTTTCCTTATTCTTTCACATCATTATCCACTATGATCTAAATAAATTAATTTATTAATTCTAAAATAAATTACTTCTACTCAATTTCTTATCTGAGGGTTTGCTTCTAGGGGAGCCTAAGCTATATGCAGAGTACATCATGAGAAACGCTGGGCTGGAAGAAGCACAGCTGGAATCAAGATTGCCGGGAGAAATATCAATAACCTCAGATATGCAGATGACAACACCCTTATGGCAGAAAGTGACGAGGAACTAAAAAGTCTCTTGATGAGAGTGAAAAAGTTGGCTTAAAGCTCAACATTCAGAAAACTAAGATCATGGCATCTGGTCCCATCACTTCATGGCAAATAGATGGGAAACAGTGGAAACAGTGACAGACCTTATTTTTTTGGGCTCCAAAATCACTGCAGATGGTGATTGCAGCCATGAAATTAAAAGACGCTTGCTCCTTGGAAGGAAAGTTATGACCAACCTAGATGGCATATTAAAAATCAGAGACACTACTTTGCCAACAAAGATCCATCTGGTCAAGGCTATAGTTTTTCCAGTGGTCATGTATGGATGTGAGAGTTGGACTGCGAGGAAAGCTGAGTGCCGAAAAATTGATGCTTTTGAAGTGTGGTGTTGGAGAAGACTCTTGAGAGTCCCTTGGACTGCAAGGAGATCCAACCAGTCCATCCTAAAGGAGATCAGTCCTTGGTGTTCATTGCAAGGACTGATGCTGAGGCTGAAACTCCAATACTTTGGCCACCTGATGCAAAGAACTGACTCATTGGAAAAGACCCTGATGCTGGGAGGGATTGGGGGCAGGAGGAGAAGGGGACGACAGAGGATGAGATGGCTGGGTGGCATCACCGATTCTATGGGCTAGAGTTTGAGTAAACTCTGGGAGTTGGTGATGGACAGGGAGGCCTGGTGTGCGATTGATGGGGTCGCAAAAAGTTGGACATGACTGAGCGACTGAACTGAATTGAAGCTAAGATAATTGTATAATGGTATAATTTATTTCCTGGAGCAGGGCATGGCAACCCACTCCAGTATTCTTGCCTGGAGTATCCCATGGACAGAGGAGTCTGGTGGGCTACAGTCCACGGGGTCACAAAGAGTTGGACATGACTAAAGTGACTGAGCACATAATTTATTTAGTTAAATTTTAATCTATTTTATGCATTGACTTGTCTGTAACTGGTAAATTCCTCTACAGAGCCTAAAGTAATTTTATTTCATAGACAAAACATGGCTGTCCTTGGGGGTGTTGGCAAGTATTCTGTTTCTTCTCTTCCCAGATATATGTAGAATTGCATCTCCCCTCTCCCAAGATATTAGTATCATTAGTTTCCCAAGTGGCACAGTGGTAAAGAATCTGCTTGTCAATGCAGGAGACATGGGTTCAATCCTTGGGTTGGGAAGATGCCCTGGAGAAGGAAATGGCAACGCACTCCAGTATTCTTGCATGGAGAATCCCCATGAACAAAAGAACCTGGCGGGCACAGTCCATGGGATTGCAAAGAGTCAGACATGACTGACCACCAGCACACACATCTCCCGAGACAGCTATGACCATATGACTTGGTATGACAGTGAAATATAAGTGAAGCGATGTGTCTTTAAGGTTCAGCACGCGGCCCCTGACGTTTACTTCTCTCTGTCTTGGCAAGTGGTGGAGGGAGCCTAAGATGATCCCCAAAGACCTCTGCATCTTGAAATTTATGTCCTTGTGCAATCCCTTTGAGTATAAGCTGGTCTGATGACTCCGTACTGGCCAGTAGAATATTACAAAGGTGATGGATGTCATTTCCATTACTATATAACATAAGATTGTAAGTTCTGCCTTGCAAGTACATTCTTGTCCTTGTGGGCTTTACTGGAGCAAGCTGCCATATTTTGAGTTGCTGTGGTGAGGCCCATATGGTAAGAAACCGAGGCCCCCACCCCACAACCTGCAAGGTACTGATTCTTGCCAACAACTCCATGAACTTAGAAACGAATCCTTCCCCAGTCAAACATTCAGATGAGACTCCGAGCCCTAAAATCTTGGTTGAAGCCCTGTGAGAGACCATAAATCCAAGGACCCAGATAAGTGGTACCTAGATTTCTGGCCTACAGAATCTGTGAGATAATAGTGTGTGTTATTTTCAGCTGCTAATTTGTGATAATTTGGTACACAGCAACAGAGGAGTAGTTGGCAATTGTGGTAGCACAGAGACATAATCTGCTCTCAGCTGGTGCCTAGCTGAGCTAATGAACAAGTAGTATGATTGAAAAATAAAGCTATGATATTTAAAGCCACTATGATTCTGGAGTTGCTACTGCAGCATAGTTTAGCCTATCCCAACTGAATCATAATGCAGTCTTTTGCTCGCCCCATCTGGGTACCAGATTTTTTAAATAAAGAAAAAAAAATCCAGCTATATTAATTACCTCGAGTTAAGTAGAAAACAGAATTTTACATGGAATCAAACTTAGCTAAAAATTCGTCCCCCTAAATCAATATCAAGCTATAATTATCTCTGTCTTTCCCCACTACCGGTTTTAAAATGTGACCCTATCAAAGTTAAGACGTATTCAGATCTCATATTTAACATGCAAATATCCTGATACAAAGTGCTAATATCCTGCCAACTTTCAGAATGAAAAGTGAAAGTGAAAGTCGCCCAGTCGTGTCCGACTCTTTGACTCCAGGACAGTTGCCTCAAAAATGAAAACAGCTAGTTCTACTCCTGCTGAAAATAACAACAACCCAGCATCTAGCTCTAGCTTGATGATTCGCCTTTCTGACATTTCGGGTTTAGCAGGAGGTTAATTAGACACAATTGCAACACCGCTGTGCTGCCCTAGGGTACAACACAAAGGGCCAATTTGGAGGCAACTGTATCTTAGGAACCCTGGGAGATGCCAGCTTGAAATTTCCAGCAGGTTTAAAACAGAATCTTCTTTACAAATTTAGTGGCTTTATTGGAACCTCAGGTCTGTGGCATAAACCTTAATTGGGCTAAAGTTTCCATTGCAGTGATCTGCTCAAGGACATAATGAAAAGTCAACGTTCTGATGTGTTTATCTACTTCCTGGCTCCAAGGCACAATTGGAAATGCTAATATCCAGATGCCCTTCTCCATAAAGAAACTGGGGGCTTTTTATTTGAATTATAGAGTGCAGGTTTTTCCGTACCCTAAACTAACTCAGTTAGAAAGTGAGTATAGAAGAGACAGCCAGCTGCTTAGCTCTCTCTATAACAAGAGGAAGAGGGGATCGACCCCAGGATTGCAGGCATCTCCTGGGCAGGCGGGCAAGCCTCCAGTCCCTGGTTCCCTCAGACCCCAGCTCAGGAGGCCCTTGTTCTTCCCCCGGCCAAACCTTCATTCCTTCAAGACTCTGCTCAGGTCATTGGAGGGGGCAGGTCTGGATTTTAGTCCTTGACCCCCTCACTTACTAGTTTACATGGATTTTATCAAATTATTTTCCCTCTCTAAACTTCAGTTTCCTCAAATGGGAATAGTCACTCAAGCTGGTAAAGAAAATTGGGTGGAAAGTCCTTGGCCCAGGGCCGGGCACTTTGTTAAGAATTTTGCCTACTTTTTTATACCACTCATTCTGCTTAGCAGCTAATTACAGTTGGCCTTGAAATACTTGAAAAAGAGTTAAACCAGTCACATTCTTCAGCAAGATTCTAGGTTTTATAAAAGCAATGACCAGTTGACTTTATTCTTTATAGTCAACGCAGCATCTAACACACAGGAACTGTTGGCTATGTGATGAAAACGGTGAGCGCATTGACCTTGCGGGCACCCGTCACGGTGTCTCGCCCTCAAGTGACTTGAAGCATTAATGAACGAGGGGACACACAATAGAGGGGTCACAGTAGTGCAAATTTTGCTGATTTTGCAGGAATATGATCACCTCACTAATGTGAATTATAAATATGACCACTTAAAATGAATAACATGTATTTTCAAGATTTCTGGGCAAGAAACACTGTTTGCTGAGCTTTATAAAGAGTCATTTGATTTGTCTCTATAGGAATGCTTTCAGGCATATTCTTGTATTAATTAAGGGTATTTTTCAGAGATTTTCAGCAGTACAAGCCCCCATGTATTCAGGCATGAAAGGCAAGATACTCCATACATATTCATACATTTGGAGAGGAGATTTGAGCTTCTCAGGGGAGAGTAAATTTGTGGCACAAAGGTCTCAGATGCTTGAGGCTGTTTTATCTTCCAAGGAGAAATGCTCACATTGGCCTCTTTTGCAGAATATTCAAAGGACTACACAAATCTATGAAAAAACTTCTAAGACCCAGAGACATTGCCCTGAATCTAGAATAAATTCTTTACTATGTAGCTAAGTAAGACTAGTGAATAAAACAAGTATTCTCATTTATCTCATTGTTGCATTAAAAACCTTGGAAATAGAATTCTAATTATACAGAGAAACCTAAAGACAGCTTCACTGCCAGGAATTTCTGTCAGCCTGCAGCTGCCCTGAGTCTTTGCTTAGCCAGCCTTATCTCTTGAGGATAAAAGGGGTGAGTGGCAGAAAGCAGGCCTGTTCCACGGCAATCTAAACAGGTGATAGATTTTACCTAAAGGCACAGCTTGGATAAGCATGTTATTCCTCCGCTGTTTTGCCCTCTGTGAGTGGTATATTTGCCCTAAAGTTTCACTGAAACTGTCAATTTTAGTTTCAAAATGTATTTTAGTACCGGTTACTTAGCAGCAAATGCGTTTCCAAGAGAAACACAACTTGTGGTTCCATATTTTAGCCACATCTCTCTGTTCCCATCTCTCAGTTACACTCTTGCCTTTTCCAAAGGATCTGTAGGCATGTTACCTCCTGTCTGACACTCCAGTCTCTGGTGAGGTGATGTGAAGTCTGCACACACATGCCACTCGGCATGGAAACAGCGCTCAGGGTTTATGTTTGCGATTGTCATTCTGTCTTCACAGGGTGTTGTACCTATTATGCTGTATGTTGTCATTGCGAATGTGTAAATATGCTAATCTTGACTTGAGAAGTGTATTAGTGAATACATTAGGTGGTCATATATATCATTAGGACAATTATATTTCATTAGGTCATATCATATATCATTCAGTTCAGTACAGTTCAGTCGCTCAGTCGTGTCTGACTCTTTGTGACTCCATGGACCGCAGCACGCCAGGCCTCCCTGTCCATGACTAACTCCCGGAGCTTACTCAAACTCATGTCCCTCGAGTCGGTGATGCCATCAGCCATCTCATCCTCTGTCGTCCCTTCTCCTCCTGCCTCCAATCCCTCCCAGCATCAGGGTCTTTTCCAATGAGTCAACTCTTCACATCAGGTGACCAAAGTATTGGAGTTTCAGCCTCAGCATCAGTCCTTCCAATGAACACCCAGGACTGATCTCCTTTAGGATGGACTGGTTGGATCTCCTTGCAGTCCAAGGGACTCTCAAGAGTCTTCTCCAACACCACACTTCAAAAGCATAAATTTTTCGGCACTCAGCTTTCTTCACAGCCCAACTCTCACATCCATACATGACCACTGGGAAAACCATAGCCTTGACCAGATGGACCTTTGTTGGCAAAGTAATGTCTCTGATTTTTAATATGCTATCTAGGTTAGGTATAACTTTCCTTTCAAGGAGCAAGCGTCTTTTAATTTCATGGCTGCAATCACCATCTGCAGTGATTTTGGAGCCCCCAAAAATAAAGTCTGACACTGTTTCCACTGTTTCCCATCTATTTGCCATGAAGTGATGGGACCAGATGCCATGATCTTAGTTTTCTGAATGTTGAGCTTTAAGCCAACTTTTTCACTCTCCTTTTTCACTTTCATCAAGAGACTTTTTAGTTCCTCGTCACTTTCTGCCATAGGGTGTTGGCATCTGCATATCTGAGGTTATTGATATTTCTCCCGGCAATCTTGATTCCAGCTTGTGCTTCTTCCAGCCCAGCATTTCTCATGATGTACTCTGCATATAAGTTAAATAAGCAGGGTGATAATATACAGCCAGCAAGTTTGGAAAACTCAGCAGTGGCCACAGGACTGGAAAAGGTCAGTTTTCATTCCAATCCCAAAGAAAGGCAATGCCAAAGAATGCTTAAACTACCGCACAATTGCACTCATCTCACACGCTAGTAAAGTGATGCTCAAAATTCTCCAAGCCAGGCTTCAGCAATATGTTCACTGTGAACTGCCAGATATTCAAGCTGGTTTTAGAAAAGTCAGAGGAACCAGAGATCAAATTGCTAACATTCGCTGGATCATAGAAAAAGCAAGAGAGTTCCAGAAAAACATCTGTTTCTGCTTTATTGACTATGCCAAAGCCTTCGACTGTGTGGATCACAATAAACTGTGGAAAATTCTGAAAGAGATGGGAATGCCAGACCACCTTACCTGCCTCTTGAGAAACCTATATGCAGGTCAGGAAGCAACAGTTAGAACTGGACATGGAACAACAAAGTGGTTCCAAATAGGAAAAGGAGTACGTCAAGGCTGTATTATATGTCATTAGTCATTATCAAAAATGATAACGGCTCTGCTGCCAACAAAGGTCTGTCTAGTCAAGGCTATGGTTTTTCCAGTGGTCATGTATGGATGTGAGAGTTGGACTATAAAGAAAGCTGAGCACCAAAGAAATGATGCTTTTGAACTGTGGTGTTGGAGCAGACTCTTGAGAGTCCCTTGGACTGCAAGGAGATCCAACCAGTCCATCCTAAAGGAGATCAGTCCTGGGTGTTCATTGGAAGGACTAATGTTGAAGCTGAAACTCCAATACTTTGGCCACCTCATGTGAAGAGTTGACTCATTGGAAAAGACCCTGGTGCTGGGAGGGATTGGGGGCAGGAGGAGAAGGGAACGACAGAGGATGAGATGGCTGGATGGCATCGCCGACTCGATGGACATGAGTTTGAGTAAATTTAAATTCCAGGAGTTGGTGATGGACAGGGAGGCTTGGTGTGCTGAGATTCATGGGGTCGCAAAGAGTCGAACAGGATGGAGTGACTTGAACTGAACTGAACTGATGCTGGATCTTACAGCAGTTAAGATTTTCTACATTGTTCAATTAGTTAGGACACAGGCTAAGCCTAGGTAACAAATAGACTCTGACATAATGTAGCTTAAATTAGAAGTTTCCTTCCTTTTCATGTAACAACTCAGAAGTAAACAATCTGTGCCCCACATTCTCAACCAAAAAGCAGGGTACCCTGTTGGCCCAAACATCCTAACTAGGCCACTTCCATCTCTACATCCAAGGCAGCTCCTCTTGTTGCCATTTCCCCGTGGTTGATGGGGGGAGGCACAGACACTGCCCGAGGAGAGCGGCTTCCCTCCACGGAGGGCGCCCGAGGAGAGGGGCATCTCTCTGGGGACATGGCCAGAGGTTCCCACGTTCCTTATGTTCTCCTCCCAGTGACCTGCATCCCAGCTGGCCTCGTGGAGTCACAACGCAAGCTGAGAAGTGCAATCTCAGCCAGTCAGTGAAGTGTCAAGCTAACACTGAGGGCATCTTTTTAAAGTAAAAGGAACAAAGGAGAATGAATCTGTAGGATAATTAGCACTGTCTTTTAAATTCTGAGGAATAATTAATGGAGCATGCAAAGAAACAGGCCCACCTGCATGGCCAGGAGAGGCCACTCATCTTTGTTACACAATTTCTCTGTGACATTTGTATCCAGTAATTTCTGATGATCAGTTAAGGCACATGTTTCTGATCTCTGTCTAACCTTTATGACATCTATGGAATCATTGGACCCACCACATAAAATATCAGTTCCAGGAAGGACAGGAATAAGAGGCCTACTTCGACTCGAGCCTTACATCCCACTATTCTTCAAGAGTTGCTAGACTTCCTGCACCATTTGGCAGTCATCAGCCCAGTGATAGACCTTGTGAGCCCCAAGGTGTGGGGACCAACACTCCATGTCCCACTTTGTGGAGAACCAGCACGTGGAGAGCAAAGAGAAGATGATCGTCAGATGCTGACAGAGGGCACTGGCCCAGAATGTGTCAGCAATAATGACAACAGCAATAATAGGTCTTGAACATGCACGTGTTCATCAGACACACACAATATTCAGTTTAGAATCTTTTGGTTTTGCTAACTGATAAAACTGATAAAAGGAGTTACCCTATCTAGGGCCAAACCCATGTTCTACTTTCATGAAGCATAAATAACATCAGCCAACTGATCAGTGTATAAAAATCCCTTTCTTCTTGTTAAAATAGAATTTTGCATAGTTTAAATGTAAAGCTCAAAGCCTCAGTTTATCTAACTCAGGGTTCTTTTTTTTTTTAGAGGATAACTGCTTCTAATATTGTGGTGGTCTCTGCTGTATATCAACATGAATCACTCATAATTATATATATATAGTCTCCTCCCCCTTTAGCCTCCCTGCCCCTCCCATCCCACCCCTCTAGGCCATCACAGAATGCCAGGCCGGGCTCCCTGTGTTATGTAGCAGCTTCCTGCTAGCTATCTGTTTTAAACATGATAGTGTGTATATGACAATGCTACTTTCTCCTAGCTTTCTTTTAATGTCTGTTGATCAGTTTCCTTTTGTTCTCCACATGTTGGTCCTCCATGAAGTGGGACATGTAGCGTTGGTACCCACACCATGGGATTCATAAGGTCTAGAGCTGGGCTGATGACTGCCAAATTATGCAGGGAATCAAACAACTCTTGAAGAATAGTGGAAAGTGAGGTTCTAGTCTAAGTAGGCCTCTTCTTTCTATTGTTTCTAGAGGTGATATTTTATGTGGCAGATTCAATGATTCCATAGATGTCATCAGGGTTAGACAGAGACTAGAAATACATGTCTTAATTGATCATCAAACATTTCTGGATGTCAGAAAGGACACTTGTGTATCCATAAGTTCTTTCTGTATGTCTGTGTCTCCATTTCCTCTCTGTACATAGCTTCATCAGTACTGTTTTTCTAGATTCCATATATGTACACATTAATATACGATATTCATTTTTCTCTTTCTGAGTCACTTCACTCTGTATAGCAGACTCTAGGTCCATCCACCTCACTATAACTGACTCAGATTTGTTCCTGAACTGCAGCTCAGGGTCCTTTTGGTTCCAAAACTAGTAGATGATGGAACAGTCTTCTGTCAGCAAAAAATTGATAATTAAAATGATGGTTTAAATTAGTTCACAAACCTTATTGAAAAAATATGCATTTTTAAAATGTAACTACAAAGAAAAGTTAATAATTTTGAATACATTTCTATAACTGCATTTTATACAATTCCTAAAGAATAATGCATGTAAATATAAGACTTTTTACACTATAGATCCAGAATCATATTTTTATCACCGTACTGGGCAAAGCATATTTGTACTTCAGAAGAGGGTAGATATTTATATAAGTATCATATCACTTATGATTACATGTAACAGAATCCTTGGCTAGTTATTTCTGTATGTTTGATAGAACATCCTATGATCTATTTAGTAAAATTCTCCCCCCAAATGGGGAAGAGGATAAAATTTTTTAAGTGTGATTATAGAACTAACATAGTAAACACTCCAAAGTAAAAAAAAAATACATTGCTTGTTTTGACTCAAAATCATAATATAGAGATTGCTTCATTATAAGTAACTTTTATAATATTAATGAAAATTAATATTAAACCACTATTTTCTTTCAAATAAGCTCTGATGAATTGAAGGTATATAATGTCATGAATTAAAATTTAGCCACATACTGCAAATTCTTAGGAGAAAAGATTGTGTGATGAAGGTAAGAAATTTCCAATTTTCAGATTGCTTTTTGTTTTTCTTGCTGTTAAAATAAAAAAGTGTTGTTGAATTTATACTTCTGGCTTCCTCTCATCCTCCTATAAGGTTAAGAATTTCAGAGACTAAAAGATCTGGTTGATTGATTTTTATAATAAGAATCGAGTCAAATCCAATTAGGGTGGCCTTCAAGGACTAACTCAATTCTATATTATACTAGAATTCAGCTTCAACTTGTAAAAAAGCAAACTAAGCAAGCATATTGTCTGGGACTTAGGGAAATTTAAAGGCCACAGAGATTTCCATTGTGATGCTATATTGAAAATTGGGACTTAGCTGGGAGCCAAAACAGTGAAGCCTTGTGGAAGGGCCAGTAGGTTAATGGAGAGGCACCAAAGACAGGCCAAGAACTCAGAAAGGGAGCTGAGCACAAAAGCTCTGATAATTGATGACATCTGTCA
Source organism: Muntiacus reevesi (assembly GCF_963930625.1). Lineage (NCBI taxonomy): Eukaryota > Metazoa > Chordata > Mammalia > Artiodactyla > Cervidae > Muntiacus > Muntiacus reevesi. The sequence goes on from NC_089249.1 coordinate 282,648,350, forward strand.
CAGGCAGGTTACACGCTGAGCAGGAAGGCTAAGACAGAGGAGAGTTAGAGTACTCATGTTGCTTCCATGAGATGGAAAGAAACGTATTCTGTGCCAGACAGGTCAAATTTAGAGGGCATTTTCATACTGTCTGCAATGCAAGAGACCCACGTTCAATCCCTGGGTTAAGAAGATCCCCCAGAGAGGAAGTGGCAACCCTCTCCAGGATTCTTGCCTGGAGAACTCCACGGACGGGGAGCATGGTGGGCTCCAGTCCCTGGGGTCGCAGAGAGTCAGACGCGACGGAGTGACTGACACTCTCACTGTTCTGTTAAGCGCACTTTGTCCCTCCTAACTGCATGTGTAGTTGCCAGTTTTAACTGCTTTTTTGAAGAGCTAATCTTTCCAGATGTTATAAAATACCTGACATATATTAAAAGTAGAAGTAATGATACATCACATTTTGTAAGTATATTTTTGTTAAAATAACCACAAACATCTTTAAGCAGTACCCAGGAGAGGGCAGAGGAGAAGGAACTAGAGAGCCCTATGCCAGTGTGTTTATATCGATGCAAGAACTTACCCCTGTCTCTTGTGTTCCTGTGTTTTGTTGTGTGTATAATGGACAAATGAGTCCTAATTGACAACACCTAGTCTTTCTAGACATTAAGCAGGTTGCAGTGTATGAAAAAAAGTTGAGTTAGTAAACCGGTAAATTTGGTGCATTTTGCACAAAAATTTCTGAGAAAACTCATCTGTAAATTTGAGCATTATAGACCCCTACACTGATAGAGGGATGAGAGGAGGGAAGGGTTTTAAGAATAATCACAGTTTGAAGACACTTTCACATTATGGCTGTTGCTACATGTGTGTAGTTTATTCAAGACTGTGGATATATATATGTATGTATATGCTTTTACATACACACACACACACACACACATATGCATTTTTTGCTTAGTCACTCAGTTGTGTCCGACTCTTTGTGACCTCATGGACTGTAGCATGCCAGGCTTCCCTGTCTTTCACTATCTCCCAGAGTTTGCTCAGACTCAAGGCAGGAGGAGAAGGGGATGACAGAGGATGAGATGGTTGGGTGGCATCACTGACTCAATGAACATGAGTTTGAGTAAACTCTGGAAGTTGGTGAAGGACAGGGAGGTCTGGCGTGCTACAGTCCATGAGGTTACAAAGAGTCGGACACAACTGAGTGACTAAACAAAAAAAACGTGTGTGTGTGTGTGTGTGTGTGTGTGTAAAAGCGTATATATACATACATATATTCACAGTATATCTCCACTATAGATGTGTGTGTGTGTGTGTGTGTGTGTAAAAGCATATATATATATACATATATCCACAGTATATCTCCACTATATATATAGTGGAGAAATTAAGTCCTTATTTGAAACATCTAGTCTGTCAATAATTTAGAAATGCCTGGTGTATGTAAAACGTAGAAGTAGGAAAATACACTTTGTAAACATCTTTTTTTGCTAAAATTCATAGGAAATATTGTCTTTGGAGACTAGAATTATTAAATCACCTCTGTGAGTAGTATATTGTTATCTATACTTTTCATAGGTTTGCAGTAAGTGGGAGGAAAAAATTTGCAAAAGGTTATAGGTTAATGTATTCACACTTGAAAAATGAGTCCTAATTTTGCAACATCTAATCCCTTGTTGTTAAAGAAGTTGCCAGTATATGAAGTATTTAGTAATATTAGTACATATTGTACACTCTGTGTTGAAATTCATGGGAAAGCTTGTCCTCTGTAAATGACTGTCAGGTATGAATTTGTCTGAATTCACCTCCAAGCCTTACACATGCCTGCACTTGTCCACTGGATTGGTGGTGAGGAATAGGAAATGAGGAGGGAATGGTTTAAGACCCAAATGGTCGTATTTGAAAGGTACCTCAGATTATCACTGCTATTGTGCTCAGTTGCATCTGACTCTGCAGCCCCATGGACTGTAGCTCACCAGGCTCCTCTATCCATGGACTTTTCCAGGCAAGAATACCAGAGTCGGTAGCCATTCTGTTCTCCAAGAGATCGTCCTGACCCAGGGATCGACCCCACATCTCTTACATCTCCTGCATTGGCAGGCGGATTCTTCACCTGGAAAGCCCCTGTAATCAGCAATTTTATTTAGCAGTGCTGTGTACATAGTGAACAAGTAAATTCTTACAGCTAGGATTTCTGGATATCTAGAAGTGCTCGATGTATTTGAAAGTAGAAGCAGTAAGTAATGTTTTTTATAAATAGCATTTAAAATTTGATGGAAAAATATCGATCGGAAATTCATTTTTCTTTGGAATGATGAAATTGCTACACCACCTCAATGAACGGTATACTGTTCTTTGTACTTGTTCATTGGATTGAGGAAGCCAGAGGGAAGAAATTCCAAAAGGTGTTTTGTTAATGTGTACTAGAAAATTTCAGCTTATCCATATGGTACATTTAACTTAACTTTGCTGTATGATTATCTTTATCTACCTATCTATACTTCTCAAAATCAGCTTCTCTGTTTTCATTTCCAGTGCTTCAGGAAGTTCAGGTAACTTATCTAGCCAGTCAGAATTTGTATCCCCTAATTTGTGGTTATTGGTGCAGAGATACACACACACCCTATCAAAGCCAGTGAAATATAATAAGATTGTTTGCTGGGTATGCTGAGGAAAAGGCAATTTTTTTTTCTGTTAGACTTAAACCTGGAAGGTTGTTGGTGTGAAATTACTGGTGCCATCTTATCACCATCTGGCATCTAAGAGTGAAGAAATGGGAAAGCCTCAGAGTCACAGAAAACAGGAGACACACCGGGTCCCGATGAGGCTGTTCCATTTCCATAATTCAGCCATTTCTGAAGCCAGATCAACACTTGGACCCATCAGATACATGAAGCAATAAATCCTTATGTGCTAGGATACTTTTGGTTAAATTTTCCAAAACTTGCAACCAGGAGAGCTAGGAATGATCAGCTAAACAGCATGATACTTTGTTAGGAAATAAAAAGCCAACTGGTGTGCTTTCTCTCTTGTCCTTGCTCCTGAAAAGGAGGTCGACAGCGTGTTTTTGAAAGTCTGAGCACATCTCTCAGGGGTAAGTTCAGTGTTTTTCCATTTCAGGCTCACCGAAGAGGCTAGACCTCAAACAACAATGATCCTTTCTTATTTCTCACGGTTTCTGTGCGTGGGAATGACTCATCCCTGCTCCACAGTGTTCAGGGGCGTAAATCTCCTGAAAACATCTTCATTCACAGGTCTCCCTGTTGATCCCGGCTGTTGGCTGAGGACCTGGTTGAGACTGCAGGGCAAAACACCCACATGTGGCCTCTCTGTGTGACCCGAGCTCGCTCGTAACAGAGCGGCTGAGTTCCAACGGCAAGTGTCCCGAGAGAGACCAAACAGAAATCACAGAGCATTACTTCCGCCACATTTTGTTAGAAGTTAAGTAGTGCCTGCTTTCAAGGAGAGAGGAATTAGATCTCATCTTTGAAAAGAGGATGGTCTAAAAATTTGTAGACATATTTTGAAACTACCACAGATGATAAGGGGAAAAGAAGAGTTTCCTTAACATGAGGGAAAACTGTGGCAGTGTATTTTTCTGACAGGTAATTCCTTCCGGATTTCTCATTATGTGCATTTAGGCATGCTTAGGGGAATTATGTGGGTTTCTGTATCTGCCTTTCCGTGCGTTTTCCAGAGTGGCCTGTTGGGGATACTATGCAGCTATTATGATTTTCTGAAAGGTTCTGGTTTCTCTATTATTCCCCACTCACAGAATCAGGACTCCTTGGAGAAATGCTTGTCTCTAGGTGTAGGGCAGGTAAAGAACAAGCTGTTTTGCCAAAAAGCAAATCAGTAACAATTAATGGAAGTGTATTTAAAGAACACAAAAACCAGCGTGAAGAGATTCCCGTTGATGAAATTTGAGGCTTTAGTGAAAGAAGTATAATTATAATTTGTGGTTGAAAAAGTTGAATTGACGAAACTTCATGAGGTTTGTTGGGTGCACATAAGAATAGCTGCGTTTTTGACACTGGCTATTAAGAAAAGGATGTGTGAGGCAGGACAAGGGCTGCCAGGCTGATCAGTAATCAGTGAGCCAAAGTGAAAATTAGATGCATCACCTAAAAAGAAGCCCAGCAAAGCTCTGCCTTGTACAGTACACTGAAAGGAAATAAAGGATACTGTAAATGTTGGAAAACTTCCCACCAATGCCTAATGGGTAAAGAACATAATTCAAATTTGTGTTCAGCCCATGTATATTCAAAATTTACATTTTAAAAGAAAATGTTATTCCTTTGTGACATTTGCAAATTTTGGAAAAGTGACTCATGCCCATCAAAAATGTGCATATAGGATTCTGAATTCCCTGGTGGTCCAATGCTTCGGACTCTGTGCTGCCACTAAGGAGGCGCAGGTTTGACCCCCAGTTGGGGCACAAAGACCCTACATGCCATGCAGCACTGCTGGAAAAGAAGGAAAATGTGTCTTTAGGGTTTGTGAAGGCCAAGGCTGATTTTGAGTATGGCATATTTCTCACGGAAACTACTGCATGCAAGATACTTATGCGTAAAGTCGCTTCACTGCAAGTGACAATGAAGCGGTGTAACATTAGGAATAACCTGGACCCCCGTGCATACCGTGAATGTGGAGCGCCGGGGCTTCCAGGTGTAAGAACTTGGATAACTGCTCCCCTGCTCCAGAAACAGTGGGGTACATTTTGAAAAGAGATTCGAGTTAATTGTCTGTAGTCTGACTCACACATTCTTTTTATTTGTTTGTTCCCTTGGACCTCCAAGGAGTTCAACTTCCCCATAGTCCTCTAGATCACTTCACGGTCCCCAATGCATCGATGGATGCTGAGAGAACAACCAGAGAGGTCTCTGACCCAGGCGAAGGTCACCTGGTCACTGGACGGAACACAAGGCAGAGACCATCTGGAGCCCACGGTGTCCTAGGTCTACAGTGTCTAGGAGAGTGTGGACTCAGTGATGTGTTCAATTGAACACTTGGCATTAAACTCAGTCAAATTATTGAAAACAACAGCATGACTGCACTAACTCACAGACCTTCAGGCTGAGACCGTTCTCCTTGTGAGGTCACAACCCCCTTCAAGAGAGGACAACCAAGATTTCAAACCTAACCTCTCGTTTGTCAAACTCCCCTCCGGCTCTTGACGCCTCAGGGCAAAGTCCACATGTCCATTCCGGTCAGGAAAGATGCTGCTCAACCAGAGAGTGCCCAGAGATCCCATCTGAGGGGCTGCTATTCAAATCACAGTGACTCATAGCTTTGCACTGCCCGTTTAAAGGGAAGGATGAACTGTGAGGCTGAGACAAGCAATCGGCCTGGGTGTAAAAACCACGCAGATGGCAAAGATGTTGACAGTAAGCTTTGTCACGACACCTACAGACTCACTTTCATCTAGGAGGTACGTGCGGACCCATGGTGAATTCGAATGTAACTTCCCATCACTTAGCAACTTCAACATGCTTCCTCAACATGGAGGAAGGAAGAACTTCCCACTGAAAATCTTTCTGTATTAAAATTAAAAAGACTGGTAAACCTTTCCAGGGAAGCCAAGGGTCTTAGAGTTGGCCCAATAGTGGGACAAAGATTTGATTGTGAATGAAAAAGACTGAGGTCCAAAATCAAGGAGTAAGAAAATTCGAGAGAATTATTATTCCTTGGCGTATGAAGTAGTATGTAGCAATGTCCAGAAAACTGGCCCATCCTTGAGCAGAGTTTTACTTCCACAAATATTCCAAAATATACTCACTGTGAAACAGAATTAATTCCCTACTGCAAATCAGGGTAAAAACTATCCTTTGGGAATGACTCGGAGAGTAATTTTTTTCAAAATGTTAAACCTACAAACTGAAGCTATCACAATCCATTTTGTAAGTGAGAAGAATGTTAGGGAAAGGGGTTTTGAATTATCACTAGGATAACTGGGTCAAGAAATCTAGAGTTTAAGGAGATATTAGAGAACATCCAACCAGTCCTTTCCTTTAGGCTCATCATTCTGTCCTTTAAACCCACCCACCACTTTCTGTCGTTTTCCCTCCTAAATAAATTTAACCCCCGAAAATCCAGTTTGTCTGGAATAAGCAATTTGGTGAAACACTCTGAGCTATTTAGTCCAGTTCAGTTCAGTTGCTCAGTCACGTCCGACTCTGCGACACCATTGACTGCAGCTCTCCAGACTTCCCTGTCCTTCAGCATCTCAAACCTGCTCGCTCAGAGTCATGTCCATTGAGTGGGTGGTGCCATCCAACCATCTCATCCTCTGTCGTCCCCTTCTCCTCCTGCCTTCAGTCTTTCCCAGCATCAGAGTCTTTTCCAATGAGTCGGCTCATTAGAATCTATTATGCTTAAAAGCTTAGTAACAATTGAGGTAAGTAAGCTAAGAAAGAAGAATAAACAATTCTAGTACCATCCACACTTATCTGAATCTAATTTCCTATAACTAGGTTAGGGTCAACTGAAAAGAAAGCTAAAAACAAAATTTTAGGGAATAGATAATTTTAGTGAAGCACTTTTCAAATATATGACTGCAAAAGAAGGGTCCTCGTTATGGATGAATTGTACCCAAGTTTTTTTTTTTTTTTCTTTTTTTTGTGTCCCACCTAGAAATGCACACTGAAGTGCATGAAAGCTGACTCTGTCTTTATCTGGGGAAAATATTCCGACCATCACTTAGAGCTCTAACTCTGTGGGAAGAGGGGAGTCATGTGGATCCATGCAGCCTCCGTTGTCAGTTATCGCTAAGATGAATGCCATTTGTGAACTAAATATGTATCTTAAATTTCAAGAAATAAAATTCCGAATGGACGTGCTTCATTAAAAATATCTGTGAACTCAATATGTATCTTAAATTTCAAGAAATAAAATTCCAAATGGATATGCTTCATTAAAAATATCACATTTAAAGTGATACCAGTTAAATCACAAATCAAAATGTTTGAGATTCAGACAAAACTACACTGAGAGGAAAAATAAAAGCCTGAAATGTGTTCTTTAGAGAGAAATGATTTTTTCTGAAAACTCTGCTTGCCACCCACAGATACACACCGGCCTTCCCCATTAGCCAACCATCGGTAAGAAAAGGCCGTCCTTCTCTGAGGGTGGTAACTTACTGCTCTGCTACGACTGGCAGGGCGCTCAGACCTCAGACTCTGTAAAGAACCCAGCTGGTTGGTGTGTCCAGAGCCAGAAAACTCTGCCTGACTCGTACCCAAGTTTTAAAATCTGGCTTTTAGAAGCACATTCCTCTGCCAAAGACGGGAGACCAGTCCCTGTTCGGTTCTGCCTTTTATACCAGTCAGGACACAGGCTCTGTGCCATCAACTCTCTGTGACCCCAGTTCTCTCTCTTGAAATCTCAAATTCTGGTTCATGTTCAGCCATGTTGTTGAAAAATAAATGTTAGGGTATTAGTTTTATTTGTTTGCTTTTCTTTTTCTCTATTTTTGGTCGCACTGTGCAGCCTGTGGGATCTTAGTTCCTTGACCAGAGATCAAACCTGTGACCCCTGCAGTGGAAGTGTGGAAACTGCCCTACCAGAGAAGTCCCAGAATAATAGTTTTAATCCTGTCATCATAGATCTTTCATCTTTTGGGATTTGTTTTGTTTTATCTAAAGACTATTTTTCAGGATTTGTCTAATCTAAAACCTATTTGGGAAATAAATTTTTAGAAATGGAACAAAAATCAGGCAAGTGGGGAGGATATTCATGTCTTTAAAAGTCTAATCATAGAAGACTTATCAAATTTTATGTCATTCACACAATGGAATACTATGCAGTCATTTTAAATGATCCGTATGTATGTTTGTTGACACTGGAAAGATTTTTCATGTTATATGATTAAGTGAAAAAGTTACAAAACAGAAGATAAATACTAGTTCTCATCAGGTTTGTATGACAACTAATTTCGGTAACTTAGCCATGTCAGTCCAATTAAAGGAGGATTATTTTAGCTACAAAGAGATTCATATGAATTTCCAGAAATACAAACCACAGTACCGGAGGATATCACAGAAACAGGTGCAGAATCTGGGAAGACATCTAGCCCCGGGGCAGTTCTCTTCAGATATACAATGACCACACGAAAAGTAGAAAATGACCAGGTGCTGCTTCAAATTATTTCATCCTGGTTTTCACCTTAGCTTTGTTTTACTGAAAATTTTTAATAATTGTCTTTCATTCAAATCTTTTTAAAAAACTTAAAAATGGAAAATCATAGCCCAGATTGAGAAAACTAATAACGTCCTTCCTTATATCAGGATTTTTTTAAAATTTATCTTTTATCAAAGGATAATTGCTTTATAGACTGTTGTTGTTTTCTGGCAAACCCCAACGTGAATCAGTCACTGGTATACATGTACCCCCTCCCGTTTGAACCTCCCACCCACCTCCCTCCCCATCAGGATATTTTTAATGTGCTCATAATTTGTATTTATCTTTTTCAAACTTTTGTTTGGACATATGTTTTCAAATATCTTGGGTATACACATAAGAGTGAAATTGTTGGGTCAAATGGTAACTCTACATTTTAACATTTCAAGGAACTGCTAAACTATTTTCCAAAACAGCTGCACTATTTTACATTCCCACCAGCAATTTATGAAGGTTTTAATTTCTCCATATCCTCACCCATGATTATTTTCCTTTTATTTTTTTTGGTTATAGCATTCATCCTAGTAGGTGTAAAGTGTATCTTATTATGGTTTTGGTTTTCCTTTTCTTAGTGACTAAAGATATTGTGCATATTTTCATGTTCTCATTCACCGTTTGTTTGTATCCACTGGAGAAATGTGGATTCAGACTCTTTCTCATTAAAAAGAGTTTTTATTACTGAGTATTAATAGTTCTTTATGTATTATAAACACTTGATCCTTTTCAAATATATGATTTGAAAATATTTTCTCCCATACTGTGAACTATCATTTAATTTTTTTTCTTTTTTACTATCCTTTGAAGCACAGAAATATGAAATTTTTACGAAATCCAATTTATTTATTTATTTTTTTGTGGCTTATGCTTTGGTACCATATCTAAGAAACTGCTGCCTATTCCAAGGTCCCCAAAACTTACACTTGCATTTTCTTCTAGGAATTGTATGGTTTTAGTTCTTTCATTTAGGTCTTTGATCATTTTGAGTTAATTTTTATATATGGTGTAAGATAGGGGGTCTTCATTTTTTTGCATGTGGATGCCTAGTTGTTCTAACACCATTTATTGAAAAGACTATTCTTTCATTGAATATGCTTTTTTAAAATGCCATTTATCTTGATTTGAGAGTATTCTCAATGAGATTTTTACAGTATTGAAAGTTAAATATCCTTAGAAATGTAATAACATTATTTGTTGAGAAACTGCCATGTGTTAGCCTCTGTGTTGATGTTAGTTTTCTTTTTAAATGTATTTATTCAATTCTGGGTGTCTTTGTCCTGGATCCCAGTTATTGGTTAATGCAATAGCTGTACAGAGTGTCTAGAGATCAATACAGAGTCTTCCTGAGGATTACATCCCACTGGGGAAGATATGGTGATAAATACATAATGCAATTTGAGAAACTAAATTTTGTTTTTTAAAAATAAGCAAAAAACACTTTATTAAACACTACTGCAATAGGAAAGTGATGAAACACTTTGGTTCATTTTAAAACCAAAATAACCATCAATCTTTTTTATACAGTATAACTTGAAAAAGACTTAGCAAACTAAATTTTAAATCTCTTATATTAACATCAACAACAAAAGCCAGAAGTCCATTCTGGACAAGATAAAGAGGGAGAGAAAGAGATAGAGAGACCCTATTTTCCTCCTTGGGAGGGACAACAGTACCGTTCTTCACTCTGAAAATTGCCGTGAAAGACTAAACTGTAAACATTTACTAAGTCTTCTTGGGAGAAAACATAGTTTATCCCAAGTTCAGGGAAATTTCATAGTTAGAGAAGAATATCAGCTAATAAATGTAGAATGAATAAGTGAATTTAAAAATTATAACATTTGCAACACCATTTGAAAGAATGTTCCAGGTAAAAATGATCAATGTGTGCTTAAATCATGAGATGAAAGTCTATGAGGAACAGAATATTTGAAGGGTCCTAAAATATCATCCCATGGATTATTTGCTAATTGCAAAGGAAGTAACACGTATTCCCAATGGAGAGATCTGGGAATCATCAGTTCACCTGAGAATTCAAACTTAACATCACTAACAATGGAGAAAACACGACTTGGTGCCTTATACAGTGATGCACTCTGATGTTTATGGTGTGACCTACAGAACATTCTTTTGCCAAATATATTTTACCTTAATCTAATTAAACTAAGATCATGGCATCCGGTCCCATCACTTCATGGCAAATAGATGGGGAAACAGTGGAAACAATGGCTGACTATTTTTCTGGGCTCCAAAATCACTGCAGATGGTGATTGCAGCCATGAAATTAAAACACGCTTACTCCTTGGAAGGAAAGCTATGACCAACCCAGACAGCATATTAAAAAGCAGAGACATTACTTTGCCAACAAAGGTCCATCTAGTCAAGGCTATGGTTTTTCCAGTAGTCATGTATGGATGTGAGAGTTGGACTGTGAAGAAAGCTGAGCACCAAAGAATTGATGCTTTTGAACTGTGGTGCTGGAGAAGACTCTTGAGAGAGTCCCTTGGACTGCAAGGAGATCCAACCAGTCCATCCTGAAGGAGAGCAGTCCTGGGTGTTCATTGGAAGGACTGATGCTGAAGCTGAAACTCCAATACTTTGGCCACCTGATGGGAAGAGTTGACTCATTGGAAAAGACCCTGATGTTGGGAAAGATTGACGGCAGGAGGAGAAGGGGACAACAGAGGATGAGATGGCTGGGTGGCATCACCAACTCGATGGACATGGGTTTGGGTGGACTCTGGGAGTTGGTGATGGATAGGGAGGTCTGGCGTGCTGTAATTCGTGGGGTCGCAAAGAGTTGGACACAACTGAGTGACTGAACTGAACTGAATTAAACCTTCAACCTTACCGTTAATATATAGGATATAGTTTTAGAAGAGGAGTAAGACATCAAGAAGAAGGGATCAAACAAATCCAAAATATGATAAAACATTATTCTGTAAGATGACTGGTTTAAATTCTTAAAAAACAAAGAGAAACAGAGAGTAGAGACCTAAACATATACACACATATAGACACCATAAAAGACAGTTGGATAAATCTAATGTAGAGCAAAATTAAGATGACCTCATGATGGTGTTAGCATTTTTCTTATGTGTGATGGTGGTGGTATGGTTCTGTAGGAGAATGTCATCACTGGAGTCACCCACGTAGGCTGATCGAGGGTACTGCTTTGCCCAGGACTGGAGGGGTTCTCACGACACAGACAGTCACCTTAAAAACCAGGAAAATTCTGGGCAAATAAGGATGAACTGATCACCCTATACCCACCAAGGAATTTGGGGGTGAAGTGACATGATATCCGCAATTGATTTTCAAATGGCTTGGCAAAATATATATGCACATATACATATATAGAGATAGATAAAACAAGTTATAGTAAAATGTGAACAGTTATTTGAGTAGTGTGCACATGATTATTATCATACTTTCACTATTCATTAATCTATTCACTTCTATTGTATTTTCAGAGTGACTGAACTGATTGATTCTTTCACCATGTATGTATGTTTGAAATTTTTTGTAGTCAAATGTTGGGGGAAACACACTTAGATAATGAAAATAGTTCAAATATGAAACCAGACAGGATTCAAGTTCTATTAGAACCTGAAACTAAACTTCTTAGAAAAAAATATTAAAAACTGGAAACCCATTAGAAGCTGAAAATATGATAGAAGCAAATAGATTAACAGAAGAATTGAAAGACATTAAGGAAATATCCCAGAAAGTAGAGAAGAACAAAAAATGGAAAATAAGAAATAAAAATGAAAATCAAATTAGAATATTAATTTAGTAAGTCTTAATGTTCAAATAACTGGAGTTTCAGAAAGAAGAAAGAAAGAAAAATAGAAAGGAAGAAATTAGCAAAGTAATTGAGGAAGGAACTCCTGGAATCGCACAATCTAGTTTCCAGATTGAAAGGGTGCACCACATATGCAGTGTATATGGATGAAAAGAGACCTACATGGATGTGCACCCCTGTGAAATTTCAAGGCACAGGATACAAAGAGAAAAAGTAAAAGACACTGGCTAAATATTAAAGAAGTTGGAATCAGAAAACTTCAGGATTCTCACCAGCAACCTTGGAAGCTTGGAGGTGGCAGAGTAATGCCTTAAAGAAAATGGTCCAAGTGCAGATATCTGTTCCCAGCCAATCAGTGTGCAAGACCTATGTAAAGTGTCTTCAGACAGGCAAGTTTCCCAAAATATCCCCTCCCATTTCTGTATTTCCAGGGATCTTGGAGATTAAGTCAGGAAAGAGGAATACACAGAATAGAGGGACCAAGAGAGCCGATGGACTAGAAGACAAAAGGAATGACAGGATGATGGAGAAAAGGGATCCCAGGATGAGAGCTATGCATCGCCCTGGAGACCCAGCATTCCAGACTGATAATGGCAGACGTTTCTGCAAGGCCTTCCTTCTTTCTTTCTTTTTTTTCATTTATTTTTATTAGTTGGAGGCTAATTACTTTGCAATATTGTAGTGGGTTTTGTCATACATTGACATGAATCAGCCATGGAGTTACAATACAAGGCCAAGATGGAGGTGATGCTAATGAGCCTGACAGCACTGAGAGGAACTTTTGACAACTGATGGCAAGTCAGGGGATAAATTGGTTGGTGGTGGTTTAGTCGCTAAGCTGTGTCTGACTCTTGGGATCCCGTGGACTGTAGCCCATCGGGCTCCTCTGCCCATGGGATTCTCCAGGCAGGAAGACTGGAATGGGTTGCCATTCCCTTCTCCAGGGGATCTTCCTGACCCAGGGATCGAACCCTGGTCTCCTGCACTGCAGGCGGATTCTTTACTGTTTGAGCTATGAGGGAAGCCCAGGGGGATAAATTAGTGATAAGTAAATTTAAAAACCAAGAAAATAAAAAATTAAGACAATTATTAACTGCAGAAAAAAGATAATTGTGCAAGAAAGAATAAGAGTTTGTATAAAAGTTTATATCAGAATTTACCATTCCAGCTAAAGATAGCACTTACATAATCAAAATAAACCCTGTTTTTATTTATTTTGTTAATAATTTATTATTATAATAATAAAATTATGATGCAGTCATATTGGGAGGACAAAGTAAAAGGAAGGGAACACATGTGTGGTAGGATCAGGTAAAGAAAAGGAACCAACTCTAACTTTTATAATGGAAGGCAATAGATAATGTCTAAAGCAAAAATTAATGATAAAAATTCAAGCACCTTTCAAGTCTTGCAAGGAAATACCAAAATTCAGCTCAGAGTTGAAATCTATTGTCTCTTGGAGAGGTAAATGCTGAAGTGAGGATGGAGAACCACTCTTTCTCATTATAAACCTTGTAGAACTATTTGATTCTATGGTATGTACATATAAAACTTGGGTTTTACTAGTTAAAAATAGGGGGAAATGCTGAGAGCTGGAAAAGGGTTGAGTCCAGAAAAATAGAACCTGTAGCAAATGCAGAGATATGTAACTTATTTTTAAAGAAGAGTATAGAAACTTGTGTTTAAGTCTGTAGAAAAATTAAGAAAAATAGGTCTTTTCAAAATGCAGTTTAAGAAAGTTATAAAACATTTAATACATCTGAAATGGCAATGTACAAAATAGGTAACTAATTAAGACCTACTGAATAGCACAGGAAACTCTTCTAAATACTCTGTAAGGGCCTATATGGGGAAAGAATCTAAAAGAGTGGACGTGTGTATATGTGTGACTCATTCACTTTGTCTACAGCAGAAACTGACACAGCGCTTTAAATCAACTGTTTACGCGCTGTTCTGTCACTAATTCATGTCTGACTCTGCGACCCCATGGACTGCAGCTTGCCAGTTGCCTCTGTCCTCCACAACAAAATCAACTATACTTCAATAATTTTTTTTTTAAAGAAAAAACAAAATGGCAATGTATGTGACACGTCCAAGCATAAAAGGATCTAAATGTTAAAGAAATACATCAAGTTCTTTCCAGTGGAAAGCAAAGACATATTGCTGACAACAGGAGCACGGCGTGTGCAGAAGTGAACAGGGAACAAACCAGACGTGTAATCCATTTTTAAGAAGCAAGTATGATTTGGGTGAGCATCATCTGGTTGTTCTTATGTCAACAGATTAAAAAGTTGTGGTGTAGCTATTGAAAGAGAAAACGTAGGCAACCAGAGCACGAAGAACCGTGTCTCACCGAAAGCTGGCTCTGCACAGAGAGCAGGCGGAACTCAGGAGGACACCTCCCAAGGCAGAGAGGGGAACGCTGCCTAACTGATCAGCCTAGGTGCCAGGGGATCATTACATCAGAGCCTCCAAATCTTATTTACAAAATTAATTCAAAACAGGCTCAAATAAGAATCTAGTTATACTAAAAATGCTTGGGTGGTTATAAACAATCTGCAGATGATTAATGATCACAGAATTAAGTCTAGGGCAATGTGTAGTGGACTGTTGCAAAGGTCCATGTTGGGTCTGGTGTAGTTTAATGCCTTTAATGAACTGGAAAAGGAAGTGAATAGAATTTATAGATGCTCCTCAATTTTCCACGGAGTTCATCGCCCCAAATAGAAGGTTTTCTTGGCATGGTGTGGATGGCACTCAATCTCTTATAGAAAAGGATGGATTACAATCTCAAGTCCTTCACCCTTGAATGCTTGCCTTATATATTACAATTAGTATTCTTTTCACCTGGCCCATTTTGCAAGCCCTGGCTTTCTTTAAAACATTTTTCCTCTGATTCCCTTTACTATCCTTTCTGCTGAAAGAACCTGTGAAATGGCTCTCCCCTGTCCTATATGTCAGTTACTATTACTCTCTCGCGGTCGGGATTCACGCCCTGGTCTCTTATATGCATTTAGCATACAGGCCCACTATAAATTGAGTTCAAATCTGACCACCTGTGAGGTGGACCAGTCAACTTCTATAGGTATAGAAATGTTGTATATGTTGTTTGATTTAATACTTACATGCCCTTTTCAAAGTCTGATTCTTTAAAATCTCTCCCTTAAATCATGGGCTAACCTATGCTGTGTTATCTCTTGATAAGACATTCTGCGCTTCACTATCCAGTTAGGAAGCTTCATCATTCCCTGTGAAGTTGTACTCTCTCAGGGTTTCCGCATTAGTTCCCTAAGAGAGGTTGCTAACCTGATTCCACTCTCTTTTTGCATCTGATGGCTTCTTTGAAAAATCTATTTAATCAAAATGTTCTAGTCATTTGAAAGCGATGAAACTGCCTTGGTTTTCCATGCATTGGGTATTCAGGTGGGGAGAGAATCCATTAACAAGCAGAGGCATTATTACAGCCTTTCCTGTGCATACTGTACATCCAGAAATTTCAACCAAAATCAACTTCTTCACAGTGGATAAGCACAGTGGGAACAGCAGTATCTGAGAATGAGGTGAATTCCAAATAAAATAACCCCAGGTTACAGAAAAAAATATCCAGCTATAACCAAGATACAAGCTGAAAATGACACAAGAAATGTAAAAAGTAGAAGAAAAATACAGATATTCTAAACAAAGGCCATAAAAGAAAACAAATGTGACAATAGATTTAAAAGATAAAATGTATTAAAAGAAAGAGAGAGTGATGTTTAAATTTAGCAGGCATTATTCAGCAACTCCTCGTAACAGTCAAGAAATTTTATACATCTGAAAAAATAGATTTGAAATATGCTGACAATCACTGATATGTAAATTTATCAGGTTTACAAAGAAAAGTTAAAAAAAATTTTAATAGAAGATGTCAACTTACTCCTCTCATAAATAGTTGACAAAATAGATGAAAAATAAGCAGTGCTATTTAAATAAAGTTAGCAAGTATGATCTAATAGCTATGCAAAGAATTTTGAAACCCACAAACTGAAAACAGTGTGGCACATACTGCATCAGATATAAAAAATGTATATATTGTTTAGCAATTAGAATAGGGCATATTTGAGGGGCCATTTGCAAATGTATCTATAGAAGAGATTAGAGAGTTCTAAAGCAAATCCAAGTATATAGGAGTATTTAGCATAAGATAAAGGAAATGTTTCAAATGCATGAGAAAAGAATAGATTATTTAGTAATAGTTGGATTAACTAGTTATCCATTTGAAAAAACAAAAAGGGCCGATGATTATTCTGTACATTGAAAGAAATTCCTATGATTAAGGAATTATTTATATAAAATAAAAGATACAGAAGTATTAGACATAAAACAATGTCAAGATTATATAAGGAATTCTTAAAACTCATTAAGAAAAAGACAAACATCCAAACATTAAAATGCATACAAAGAATAATACACAGAAGAAAATATATAAATAACTAGTAAAGGTGATTTTAAAATGGTTGACTTCTTTAGATATGAGAACAAAGCATATAAAATAAATAGGTGTAGTTTATTCTCTATCTTATTTTCAAAATGAGGATACAGCTTGCTGAGGGCAAGGGTGTAAGGGAAGCAGGTATTCTCTTGCATTCGTGGTGAACAGTGGCCAAGCCTTTACTAGAGAACAGTTGTGTAGCATCTAGTAAAGTCTTTTGATTTTACCTATGACCTAGAAAGTTCACTCTCAGATATGTACCCTAGGAAAGCATAAATATGCACAATCATGGAACAACAACATTGCTTGGAAGATTATTTTTAGTAGTGAAAACTACTACTGAATGGTTTCTTACTCATGTTGCTCATAACTAAATGTGCATCAAATAGGTTATGTGGTCCATGCATTACTATGAAATAGGACAAAGTTTAAAACAGTGAGATGAATCATAGGGCAAGCTTCCCACAATACATCATAAATTGCAAAAAACAAATTAAACTATGACACATTGTTATATAACTTCAGTTTTGTAAAGCATAAAGAAAACAACTCTAGATGTTTTTTGTTCCTACATCAATGTCATATACATGTGTATCAATTTTTGTTGTTGTTCAGTTGCTCAGTCCTGTCCAACTCTTTGCAACCCCACAGACTGCAGCATGTCAGGCTTCCCTATCCTTCCCCACATCCTGGAGCTAGATCAAACTCATGTCCATTCACAGTGATGCCATTCAACCATCTCATCCTCTGTTGTTCCCTTCTTCTCCCACCTTGAATCTTTCCCAGCATCAGGGTCTTTTCAAATGAGTCAGCTCTTCCCATCAGGTGGCCAAAGGATTGGAGTTTCAGCTTCAGCATCAGTCCTTCCAATGACTATTCAGGACTGACTTCCTTTAGGATGGACTGGTTGGATCTCCTGGCGGTCCAAGGGACTCCATATCAATACATATATAAATTTAAAAAATCCAGAAAGACACACACAGAACTGTTAAGAACACTTGGTTGTCTCTGGAGACTGGATTGGAGTTGGGAGCAGTGGTAAGCATTATGATCTTCACTTTATATTCTTCTGTACTGTCTTTTTAATAAGAGGGCTATGTTTGCAATTTCCTTGTAAAAAATTGATAGTAAAATATTTAAAGAAGAACACTTCTCCAAACAGTCTATATTTCCCCTTATGGGTTAATTTTAGTTTAGCCCCAAACATGTACAGAGAAAAATACACACTGCCTTCCAAATTAATTAATACTCAAGTGAGTAAAATTCAGAGAAGGTGTTATTAATTTTTTTCTTTCTCATTAGCGAGAATTAAAATAATGAGCAAGGAATTTCTCCCAGAGACCTCACATACCTGCTGAGGAAAAGCACTGGGACACTGGCGGCAAGTTCCGATGGTTTCTGATGGGTGTGAGGTGCGAGGCTGGAAAGGGGACAGAGACTCAGGAGCAGAGGAGAGGGTGAACTGTGCACCGACCTGCAGGGAAGGAGGCTTCTAGACCTTACTTACGCTGTCCAAAGGCATTTGTTTTTCACACTGATTTGAGAATCGACCACCGGGGTGAGCATGACCCCACGTAAGGGGCTCTGAGACCAATTCCCAACCGCATTAGTATGACAGCAGTTTAGCAGAGTCTGAAGAAATGCATATTTGCAATGACAGGCAGCAGGCGGCCGACTATTTCTCTATTATCTTTCAAGTCATTTGCATGTGAATTTGATCAAGCAAATCTTAGGCCCCAAATCAGTTCCGATTTATTTATTGAGAACCAACCTTGTGCTGAGCCCTGGACCAAGTGCTTTCACATACATGGTGCATTTATTCCTCAAAACAACACACACATTATCAAGTGTGAAAAATGACTGTGCTTATTGCTTTTGAAACATGAAATCAGTCTGAGGATACACAAAAGCAGTTTAGAATCCTCTTCCTTCCTCCATTACACTCAGAAATTGGATGATCATCTTAAAGGTTGAATGGTTTTAATGATAAGACATCAGAATTTAGAGCTTATTTTTGTCCCCCACTTCCCACCTTTTTCAAAAGACTAAATCAGCTCAAATTTTAGAATGACTATTTAAAGTTGCATACACAAACCATCTTAGAAAATTTCAAAGACTATTTTGACTACAGGGGATTTCTTTTTTTTTTTTCTTTTTCAGTCTGTTGACTCGTAGAATTTTGTCGGTTCCTAGCTTCAGCTGCCAAGCGCTTGGGGTAGCCTGTGCTGCTTCAGGGAATCTTAAAGGAAAGAACCTCAGGACAAATGGCCCCAGCAGCTGCTAGGGTCGTGCCCCAATATTCCACAGTACAAAGAATTTCTGACTTAACAAAAATTTTAGAACTCAATGCTAAGGGAATATATATAATCTAAAAGACATTGGATCAGGTCTCATATTTTTAAGTTCAGAAATTCCTACACTTATGTACAGTTTAGATTTCCAAGCTCGATCAGTTCAGTTCAGTCACTCAGTCATGTCTCTTTGTGACCCCATGAATCACAGCACGCCAGGCCTCCCTGTCCATCACCAACTCCTGGAGTTTACTCAAACTCTTGTCCCTCGAGTCAGTGATGCCATCCAGCCATCTCATCCTCTGTCGTCCCCTTCTCCTCCTGCCCCCAATCCCTCCCAGCATCAGGGTCTTTTCCAATGAGTCAGCTCTTCCCATCAGGTGGCCAAAGTATTGGAGTTTCAGCTTCAGCATCAGTCCTTCCAATGAACACCCAGGACTGATCTCCTTTAGGAAGGATTGATTGGATTCTTGCAGTCCAAGGGACTCTCAGGAGTCTTCTCCAACACCACAGTTCAAAAGCATCAATTCTTTGGTGCTCAGCATTCTTCACAGTCCAACTTCTCACATCCATACATGACCACTGGAAAAACCACAGCCTTGACTAGACAGACCTTTGTTGCCAAAGTAACACCTCTGCTTTTTAATATGCTATCTAGGTTGGTCATAGCTTTTCTTCCAAGGAGCAAGGGTCTTTAAATTTCATGGCTGCAACCACCATCTGCAGTGATTTTGGAGTCCGAAAAGTCTGTCACTGTTTCCATTGTTTCCCCATCTATTTGCCATGAAGTGATGGGACCAGATGCTATGACCTTAGTTTTCTGAATGTTGAGTTTTAAGCCATTTTTTTCACTCTCCTCTTTCACTTTCATCAAGAGGCTCTTTAGTTCTTCTTCACTTTTTGCCACAAGGGTGGTGTCATCTGCATACCTAAAGTTATTGATATTTCTCCCGGCAATCTTGATTCCAGCTTGTGCTTCATCCAGCCCCACATTTTGCCTAATGTATTCTGCATATAAGTTAAATAAGCAGGGTGACAATATACAGCCTTGATGTACTCCTTTCCTGATTTGGAACCAGTCTGTTGTTCCACGTCCAGTTCTAACTGTTGCTTCTTGAGCTGCATACAGATTTCTCAGGAGGCAGGTCAGGTGGTCTTGTATTCCCAACTCTTGAAGAATTTTCCACAGTTTGTTGTGAACCACACAGTCAAAAACCTTGGCCCAGTCAATAAAGCAGAAATAGATGTTTTTCTGGAACTCTCTCGCTTTTTGGATGATCCAATGGATGTTGGCAATTTGATCTCTGGTTCCTCTGCCTTTTCTAAATCCAGCCTGAACATCTGGAAGTTCACAGTTCAGATACTGTTGAATCCTGGGTTGGAGAATTTTGAACATTACTTTGCTAGTGTGTGACACAAATGCAGTTGTGCGGTAGTTTTGACATTCTTTGGCATTGCCTTTCTTTGAGATTGGAATGAAACCTGACCTTCTCTAGTCCTGTGGCCACTTCTGAGTTTTCTAAATTTGCTGGCATATTGAGTGCAGCACTTTCACAGCATTATCTTTTAGGATTTGAAATAGCTCAACTGGAATTCCGTCACTTTCACTGGTTTTATTTGTAGTGATGCTTCCTAAGGTCCACTTGACTTCACATTCCAGGATGTCTGGCTCTAGGTGAGTGATCACACCATAATGGTTATCTGGGTCATGAAGATCTTTTTTGTACAGTTCTTCTGTGTATTCTTGCCACCTCTTCTTTGTATCTTTTGCTTCTGTTAGATCCATAGCATTTCTGTCCTTTATTGAGCTCATCTTTCATGAAATGTTTCCTTGGTATCTCTAATTTTCTTAAAGAGATCTCTAGTCTTTCCCATTCTGTTGTTTTCCTCTATTTCTTTACACTGATCACTCAGGAAGGCTTTTTTTTATCTCTCCTTGCTGTTCTTTGGAACTCTGCATTCAGATGGGAATATCTTTCCGTTTCTTCTTTGCCTTTTGCTTCTCTTCTTTTCATAGCTATTTGTAAGGCCTCCTCAGACAACCATTTTGCCTTTTTGCATTTCTTTTTCTTGGGGATGGTCTTGATCTCTGCCTCCTGTACAATGTCACAAACTTACATCCATAGTTCTTCAGGCACTCTATCTATCAGGTCTAACCCCTTGAATCTATTGGTTATTTCCACTGTATAATTGTAAGGGATTTTATTTAGGTCATACCTGAATGGTCTCATGGTTTTCCCTACTTTCTTCCATTTAAGTCTGAATTTGGTAATGAGGAGTTCAAAATTGGAGCCACGGTCCACTCCCGGTCTTGTTTTTGCTGACTATAAAGAGCTTCTCCATCTTTGTCTGCAAAGAGTATAATCAATCTGATTTCAGTGTCGACCATCTGGTGATGTCCATGTGCAGAGTCTTCTCCGTGTTGTTGGAGGAGGGTGTTTGCTATGACCAGTGTGTTCTCTTGGCAGAGCTCTATTAGCCTTTGCCCTGCTTCATTCCGTACTCCAAGGCCAAACTTGCCTGTTACTGCAGGTGTCTCTTGACTTCCTACTTTTGCATTCCAGTCCCTTGTAATGAAAAGGACATCTTTTTGGTGTGTTAGTTCTAGAAGGTCTTGTAAGTCTTGATAGAACTGTTCAACTTCAGCTTCTGGTTGGGGCATAGACTTGAATTATTGTGATATTCAATGGTTTGCCTTGGAAACAAACAGAGGTCATTCTGTCATTTTTGAGATTTCACCCAACTACTGCATTTCAGACTCTTTTGTTGACTATGATGGCTACTCCATTTCTTCTAAGGGATTCTTGCCCACAGTAGTAGATATAATGGTCATCTGAGTTAAATTTGAGTTAATTCCAAGTTCAATCCTAAGTCCATTCATCTATAAGGACAACATGTCTATGGACAGTGTATGAATATTTGTGTAGAGACAATAACTTTGGTTTCCATCATAAACATGCACCTGTTTTTCTAAACACAGTGAATACTACTATGTTTTTGCACTTAGGGAATTTGACAGGGTCTATAATTGATCTGGAAACAGAGCACAAATGGGACAAAATTGCTAATGATCAACACTGTGTCAGCACAGAAGGGACTGATCTGACACTCTTGCACATGCATACAACTTAGCTTAATCTCTCCAAATTTCCGAGTGAAAGTTGGTTTGTAGAGGAGCTTCTGTTTCACTGTCCTTATTCCCAATACTCCTATCTCCAACACATCATGTCAAAGCAAAGTTGGTCAGTTAAACCCAGGGAAGGAGGGAAACTTCATATCCTTAATTACCTTTCCTTGAATTCCATGGCTACTGAGGTATTTACGCAATGCAACTACTGTTCTTTATCTATCACCTTAACCCCTGTTACCACCCAACAGTACAGTGCAGAAATGACAGACTGCACTACTTTATTATAATTCACTCACTGTCTGTCTCTCCAAATAGAATCATTTCTTAAAGGCAGAGATTTCATCTTTGTTGTCCATCTCTGTACCCACATGCAAAGAAGCATGTCCAGTATCCATGCAATAAAGAAAGAATGGAAAGGGGAAAAGGAGGAAGAAAGAGGAGAAGGAAAAAATAGGAACAAGAGTGGAAGAAATTAAGTGATGTTTATTACAGTTCTAATCTAGTAATTACATTTCCTATTATACTTTTATACGACCAAAATTTGTATTTGACAAATGATGCGAGAGAACGCAGTTCTCTGCACACAGATTTTATTCTCATTAACCTTTTGATCTCTCAAGTCAGTTGTCACCCTTATGGAAGAAAGCTTTTTAGAATTTTCTTCCTCTCCTACAAATGAACTTGCATTGTAAACCAAGATAACTGCTAGAAAATCCTCTTGAATACCCTGATGATCTTTAGTTCAAGCAAAGAAGGGAAAATGTGCATGTGGCTAGGTGGGTAGGGGGTGTGGCATAAATCAGAAACTTGTGGAACTGAACTGATTACCCACAAGTGATGGATGAGAACAGCATGGAAGGAATAGGGAAGGAGTGAGATCTTTTGAGTATATCTTTTAATATAAGTCTTACCTTTGAATCAAATCAGTGTTTTGCATATTTAAACCAGTATAATTATAACAACATGGAGGGGAAAAAACCTAAGATGGGATATAAACAGAAACAAGTGAACCTAAAATGTTTCATATCAAATTTGCAGCATGGACACAAAAATGCATCGATTCAAGGAACTTCTGAACACAGTCTATTACACATACACAGTTATGTGCTCAGAACTGCAAAGAAATCTGGGGTTTTACTTGGCTAGTTTATTATTTGTAGTAGTATAAGTATGGTGGCTCAGATGGTAGAGAAGCTGTCTGCAATGCATGAGACCCAATGTGATCCCTGGGCCAGGAAGATCCCCTGGAGAAGGATTCTAAAATGATTTTATCTTTTCTATAGAGTAGAATAAATGATTAAATATATCAATGTTTGGAACCCGAGTTCTCACTGTGGGAGTGAAAACACCATAAGAAATGGAAGTGGTGTTGAAATGGGATAGACAATATCCATATGAACTGATGATCAAGAAAAAGAACCTCATATTTCTTCTCTTTGTCACTGAAATGGTCTAGAAATAATGATGCATGTGGCAATGAGCATATTTAGTGCTCAGGTTTCTCACTGCTACTCCCCAATAAAAGGAACCAGATGTCCATGGAGAAACTATGTGACTCCAGGCCTCAGGCAACAAAAACACAAAGCAAGCCTGGAAGATGTTATGCTAGAAGGCGAGTGCTCGGGGATAAGCAAGTCAAGAAAAGGTCACAAGAGCCAGCTTGAGGGCCTCGTACCGGCCAAATTTGGAATTTGGGACAACTTGAACATCAAAAAGAATAACTGTGAAAGACAAGAGATTGAATTTTAAAAATAGAGTGAGCTTCTGGCTTCCCCTTAGGATCTGGAAAGTTAGAGAAAGTGTCATTCCCCATCCTAGGGACAGGCACAGGCCGTATAATGTATAACCATTTTCTTCAACCCATCTAAGAGCTAAGTGCATCCAACCATCATGAAATCTGAGTTAAAAATAGATGCCTTCAAGAAGAGAGAGAGAATGAGCCCTGGTTTGCCTCAGGCAGGGCGCCAAGGGAGATGGAAGTGGGAAGATTCCAGGTCTCTTCTAATGAATTGCCAAAAGATGAGGGCGGGCGAGCACGAGAACACGCGGCCTCTGGGCGCCTCACACACAGGGCACCGCAGCCTCCAGGCTTCGCTCACAGCCCCCGGGGGCCGTGGGTGGGGAGAGTGGAGAGCCTTGCTCCTGGGGCAGCTGGGAAGAGGGGGCGACCGCCACTGAGGAGAACTGGCTCTAGAAAAAGACAAATAAATTTTATGGCATTTAGGGGGACAATTGGGCACATTTGAATACAGAGTTTACATAAGAAACAATTTTTTTCAATATGATAGTAGAATTGTGGTTGTGTAGTACTTAAATGTGGTTCATGTCCTTGTTCTTAGGAGATACACACTAAAGAATTCAGAAGTGGAGTCTAGTAATGTCTACAACTTTTACTCGGCATAAATAAAATGTGTGTGTATGTGAATAGAGAGAGGAGGAGAGAGGAAGAGGAAACAATTGCAGCAAAATTTTAATGACTAGTGGGTATAGGTCTGGAGTATACATGTGTCCAACTATGGGCTTCCCAGTTGGTACCAGTGGAAAAGAACCTGCTTGCCGACACAGGAGACGCCAGAGACACGAGTTTGATCCCCGAGTCAGGAAGGTCCGCTGGAGGAGGCACGGCAACCCCCTCCAGTGTTCCTGCCTGGAGAATCCCAGGGGACAGAGGAGCCTGGCAGGCTATAGTCCATGGGATCACAAAGACTCCAACGTGACTGAAGCCGCTTAGCACACACATATGTCCAATTGTATTTATAATCTTTCAACTTTTTTGTGTGTGCGTGTGTGTGGTGTGTGCTCAGTCCTGTCCAACTCTGCGACCCCATGGACTGTAGCCCGCCAGGCTCCTCTGACCACGGGATTCTCCAGGCAGGAGTACTGGAGGGGGTTGCCATTTCCTTCTCCAGGGGATCTTCCCGGCCCAGGGACCAAACCCGAGTCTCTGGCATCTCTTGCATTGGCAGCCACATTCTTTACCACTAGCACCACTTGGGAAGCCCTTTTCTGTAGGGTGTAGCAAACACTCTAGTTCAGGTGTTATTTGAGTTTTAAAACTTCCTTACTGAAGTATAACAGTTATAACAGATGTATAACATTTATACAGAGGTGTAAACAAATTATGAGGGCACCGTTGGGTGCATATTTATAAATTGAGCACCTCATATAGTCAGCACCCAGATAAAGACACCCTGCATTCCTACATATGAGCCCACGTATGAAGCAAAGATGTACGTACTATGTAGACCCTATGCTTTGAGTCAGCAGACTGTGTGGGAGTGATAGTTACCCACATGATACAAAAAGAAGACAAACCCAGCTTTCTTCACCTGTTTGGGCAGCACATGTAGACACTAACATGAGACCGACCTGTTACCACTGGCTAATTGGCCGTATGCACAAACACAGAAACGCCAATCCTTTGGCCACCTGATGAGAAGAACTGACTCATTAGAAAAGACCGTGATGCTGGGAAAGATTGAAGGCGGGAGAAGGGGACGACAGAGGAGGAGATGGTTGGATGGCATCACTGACTCCACAGACATGAGTCTGAGCAAGCTCCAGGAGTTGGTGATGGACAGGGAGGCCTGGTGTGCTGCAGTCCATGGGGTCACAGAGAGTCAGACACGACTGAGCGACTGAACTGAACTGAACAAACACAGAGACATAGGAGAAAGAACATCAATAACTAAATATCCTAAAAGGTGAAAAAATGCTTAAAATTGTTTTATTGGAGTAAAGTTGATTTACAGTGTTGTATTCGTTTCAAGTGTACAGCAGAGTGAATCTGCTTCTCTTATACATATATCTACTCTCTTTTTAAGATTCTTTTCCCATCTGAGTCATTACTGAGTATTGAGTAGAGTTCCCTGTGCTATACAGTAGGCCCTAATTAATTATCTATTTTATGCATAGCAGTGTGTCTATGTCAACTCCAATCCCCCAGCTTACCCCTCCTATCCTTACCCCCTGGTAATCATGTTTGTTATAAAACTATACTTTTTGACAAGCTTATTTTATTGATTTCAGTGTGGCAATTTTGGGCGGGACCAATGAAGTTAAGTACATTTTAATATGTTCATTGGCCACTTGGACATTCTCTGTTCAAGTAAAGTTTTGTATTGTCTGTGGTTTTCTTAACACAACATGTTTCCAAGTCTTTGGCTGGATATCTGTATCACAAATATCTTTCCTCACACCATGAGCTGTAGTTTTACTTCTGCAATAGTATCTTTTGATACACAGTTCTTAATCTTATAGTCCAATTTATCAATTTTTCTCAATATACTTAAATGCCTTGCGTGTCTTGTTAAAGATGTCTTTTTTGGCCTGTGCCACAGTCATGAAGATATTCTCCTTTTTTTTCTTCCAAAACGTTAACCTTTCACCAGTTAGAATCTGCAACCCTCTTAGAACTTATTTTTATATATATCCTTAGGGGGATACAGATTCTTTTTTTTTTCTGTACAGACATCCAATGTACCGAGCACTAATTGCCGAAAAGATAATTCTTTCCCCCACTGCACTGCATTGTTATCTCTGTGATGAATAATTTCTAGAGAGCTAATGTAGAGCATGGTGAATACAATTAACAAAACTATTGTATAGTTGAAATTGGCTGTGTTCTCACCACAAAAAAGGAAAAATGGTAACTGTGTGAGGCGATGGATATGCTGTTACCTTGATTGTGGTGATCATTTAACAGTGTGTACATATTTCAAAAGGTCAAGTTGTGTACCTTAAATGTATGCAAATTTCATTTGTCAATGACACCTCAATAAAGCTATTAAAATACATAACAATCCTAGATAATAGATGCCATTCAAGTAAAATCCACTGATTCATATTAATCCTAACTCTCCACTCTGAGTCTAATCATTTCACATCACAGGGTAGACGAGACAGATAATGATGGAAAACATGGAAAGAAATTAGAGTTCTCAGAGTTCACATGAAACTTGCTAAAACCAGACCACCTTGAAATTCCAGTCGACCCGTTTCGCGTCCCTTCATCTTGTTCCTTTGCACTCACGATGAAAGGAAGCAAAAGGAGAGCCTTGTCCAGGCTCCCACCGCTTGTTATGCAGGTCCTGGCTGCTGTCAGCCTCTCTGAGGAGCAGCCCCTCATTCCCAGCTGTTCTGCATTATCATGGTCTGCATATATGCACTCTGTCTTTCTCCTAATTTTCACTTTCCACTTGCAGCTCATGGTGTATCATTTCAGGGTTGTCTTTTAGTGACAAATGAATGTTCAACTTCCTCTCTTTTCATGAGAATGTTATAGTCTCTAAAACTCAAGAAGTGCCATAATATCTTTGCGAAACTGATAATAATACTGTCAAGCCTGTGGGAAATTTCTTTGGACAAAGGAATAAAGAGAATAAATCTGTGTCAACAGGCTTCTCTGTCCATTAGAATGAGAATTTCATGCCAGCCACATTTAAAATCTTGTATGATATTAATACTAATCAGTGTTTATTAACATTCAGACATGTTCACAACTATTGTAGCAGCTGAGTGCCTGTAAGTTAAATTGATTTTAGTCCTTAGATGGCCATTAGCAGCCCTGCTTCCCATTTCGGTAATGGAGTACAGTTGTTTGGCGGGGTGTTTATGAAATGACATCTCTCTGATTTATAAGTAACCTTGACTAGGAAATCTCTGCGTGTGAGAATCTAAATGATCACCTCCCCCACTTTGATTGCCACACTACAGCTGTGCGATCCCATTTCCAAACCATCAGAGACTAAAAAGATCTGGAAATACCACAAACACTAAGTTAGCCTCTCAGCCTAGAGCAGATACATTAAGGGAAATAGCTTTTGGATTTGCTTTTGAGGGGCCCAAACGTGGGCCCACGAAGGAGACTGTGTGACGATGTACTGAAGAGACCTTGGCAGGGTTTCTGAATCCAAAAGAAGGCAATTTTTTGAATTTTGGCTCAATGTGCTAGCCACCTATTCTCAGACACATTTTAACCCTGAAAAAGCTTGAGTCTGACGTGTCTCGTATTGACTTGAAATGTTCAGTCAAAGCAAACTCCAGAGTTATAGACAGAAGAAAATACCACTCCATGGTTTGCTGCCCAAATGGAACTCAAGGGACATTTCAGAGATTTGCTGGAACAAACCTGGTTGCAGGGTCTTGACACCCCCCTCATTCTCTGAAGACGTGTGTGCAGAGGAATGCCGCGGCTGACAGACCGTCCCGCTTTCTGATATTCCCTTCTGAACACATTTATTTAAAGAACTTTTCTTTCTCTTGGAAGAGCGTGAGGGTATTGGCCAAGAAAAGATGGCTCCAAGGACTCCTCTCCTCTGTGTCCTTGCTAAGTGGCTCAGCCACATCTGACTCTTTGCGACCCCAGGGACTGTAGCCCACCAGGCTCCTCTGTCTCTGGGATTATCCAGGCAAGAACACTGGAGTGGGTGTCCGTCTCCTCCTCCAAGGGATCTACAGAGGCGTAAAGAGTCAGACAAACATCCCAACCCAAGCCCACTTTTAGATTACAACTACCTGCTTTCTGAATTTTAGCTTCAGAATTGCATCAGCTTTATTTTAATCACAGCAGAAGTCCCAACAACATTTAGTACTTCAATGTCTTATTATTCAAGGTTGAATGACAATGTCCCTTATACAGGTATTGTAAAGCAAGTTTATAGATATGCTTACATATTTTCCAGGGAGATTCTTTAAGTACCAGATTTTTCTTTGTAGAACACTAAAGGGGGCTGTTTGTATGGCGAGAAGGTTGTCTGAGTGCTGATGTTCTGAGTATCTCCATTTTAATTTACAGGCAATAATACTCTGTTTCCACGGACTGTAAAAATCTTTTTCAGGGAATTTTCTGGAAAAAAAAATCCAAATAAGTGACTGTAGAATTAAGCAGGAAGTATAAAAACTTGCAAGTCACATTTGGGATAATATAGATAATAGAAAACATGGCAACAAATGGGAGGTAAGAAAACAAGCAAGATAGAAGTACAACAACATGCATGCATCAGGAAGAGGTCCAGTAGAAAGGACAGACAAGATGCTTTCTTGGGGGAGAAATGGAGTTATTAGTTGTTGGAATCGGGGAGAGTTGATCTAAAATAATATGATAACAACAACAATGAAACTCAAATCTACTTCATGGATAATTTTTATGAATCTCCATCCTCGATTCTTGTCTGGTCTACCATATAACACCCCCCTCACGTGTCTTATACTTTAAAAACTGAGCAATCCCAAAGTGGAAGGTTTACAGATTCGTCAAGGCTGTTCATGATAGTTGTCTTTGCTGTTTTTCTATCCTCCCTTGTCTAACTCTCTGCTTCCACCAGATTAACATCTTAGCTCTGAAACCTTCAACTTCCGTCCTGACTTTGACCCTCTGTCTGCCCTTCTCTTGGAGGGAGTCTGCTGTCCTGCTCCGTCCCTCCGCTCTTTAAATTCTCCGGACAAACCCTCAGACCTACACATTTTGCGGTACCAAGCCAGCCAAGCCACCGTTCACTTCCCATCAGAGGTCCTGAGTTGACAACCAGGTCTAAGGCCAGTGATTTCTTTACATAATAAGCTCACAGCCAGGCCACAAGACACAGGCAGAATTTTTCTATGGGATGTGTCGGTATTTTCTTGTCTGATTTTGTTGGTTGGTTGGTTGGTATTTGTTTTTTGAAAGGATGAGTTTTGATGAGAGAGAAACCGTATGGATTGTTCTGGACTGTAACTTCAGTAGTTTTTAGAGGGATCTGATCACATTTTCCCCAGGACTGATGCTTGACTCTGCTGAAAATTACCATGGTCATGCTAATAAGAAAAGGGAAGAGAGGGCTGCGAAAGTGTAAATATAGGAGGGAAATTTTATTACTTGGGGTATGAATAATTTGTTCTCCAAAGACATAACAGTTCCAAATAGTTCTTACTCTAAAAATTGAGCAGGCTCAAGGTAGGAACGGGTTACTGAAACCACCTTTCTGCAAATCATATACCCCAAATTGAAACATGTATTTAAAAGAGTATAGAGTCAGGTCAAATTTTAGTTCACTCACTCTGGGTAGAAACCTGGGCAATTTAGATACTGTCAGCCTCAGTATCCTTACCAGAAGATATGGAAATAATCATTTCTCTCTAACCGGGTTTACTGGGACTGTCTGAGATGATGTGTGTGAAATGCCTTTACACTGGAGCCTAGCCCTAAGCAGGCACGGGGCGCATACTGGGCTCCCTTCCTTTCACCGTCTTTGTGGGTGCCGAATAAGAAGTCAGCCATTGTGTTCTTGCTCAGCTGCTAAGCTGTGTTGAGCTCTCTGTGACCCCAGGGACTGCGGCTCTCCAGGCTCCTCTGTCCTCCACTGTCTCCCGTTCTTTCAATCTCACATCCCCTGAGTCGGTGATGCTATGAGGAAGCTAAGGCATGTTAGTGTACTGCTCCCATTCTTGTGGGGATAGTCGTCTGACTACATTAGAATGAATTTGTTGTACACTTTCACTGACTTGTTTCCTGTTGAAGTGAAAGAAATTTGCTCAGTCGTGTCTGACTCTTTGAGATCCCATGGACTCTACAGTGCATGGAATTCTCCAGGCCAGAATACTGGAGTGGGGAGCCTTTCCCTTCTCCAGTGGATCTTCCCCACCCAGGACTCGAACCAGGGTCTCCCGCATTGCAGGCGGATTCTTTACCAACTGAGCTACCAGGGAAGCCCTTGTTTCCTGTCCGTGTCTTTAACAATTAACCCTTTGCCCTCCAAATACATGCATTACATAAGCTACAGTTTTCTTTAAGCTGCATCTAATAAAATGTATAGATCTTAAAAACGTGCTCTGAATATACCTAAGAGCACTATTCGACAGAGAAGAGCAGCAATGGCAGGGAAGTAGCCTGCTGGGATGCGCAGATAGAAACCTGGCTGAAGCCGGCTGGCAGCTCCCCAAGCCTTGCACCCCTTCCCCGCTTCAGGCCCTGGACCGTCCGCACCTGCCGTCACACGGGGCGTCCCAGCCAGCTGTGAGCGTCCTTGCTTGTCCCCGGACCACACAGCGAATCGCTGAGCCCGTGTTTCTGTCTCTGGCCTACACTCCAAGCTTGAGGCATTGAACTTCCCAATGCAGTCTGCTCTCTTGGTTGCTTTTGACAATTAGGACTTTATAGCCTGAAGTCATCTGTTTGAGGGAGGGAGCGCAGCTCTGGGTAACCTCTGCCGTGATTGGTGGGACGGGCTTTCAGCATCTATAATAACGCGCAACAGCTGCCGAAGAGCATCTCCGCCCAAGTGACACCACGTCGGAAACGGAGAGCCGGCCTCCACAGGCGTTTGTACAGTCATTTGTATGATTGAATTTCCCATTTGGAGGGAGGCGGATGACATTTTTATCTAAAAACAATTTAGCTTGCATTCTTTGGTGAGGAGGCGAGATCTACCCCCAGAATACAAAGCAGGTGATGGAAAGAGGGAGAAGGTCTGGCTGGATGGAAATGAAGCAAAACAATAAAGTGAGGAATTTACATCCACCTGTTTTTTTGCACAGTGATAACAGATACCCGTTTCTGCCCTTGAATGCTTATTCCCTTAAATGGACTCCTCTTCAGGACTCATAATAAAGAGAGAACAGACAAAAGTTTTTGCATTCGTATTTATCACCACGTGGTCGAATTGCTGGGCATTTGAGCAGCCTGGGGACAGGGTAGCTGCCTGCAAGAGAAGTGAGAGCTGTCCTGAGAGAAACAGGTGCCCTGACACCAGAGCCCTGAGCGATTCAGACCACTTGTCCACTGGCTGAACCCCATTCGTTTCCAATCCAGCAGAGCCCTCCCACAAGCAGATTACTTCAGGCTATGAACGTATAATCTTTAACCTGCTGTCAGGACTAAGGTAGTGTCAGATTGTACTCTGTTTGGCTGTGACATCTAAATTCACAAAGGGCATTGTGATGGAAAAGCCTAGGTTTTAAGACACAGTTCCATGTACAGTCCCAAAGAACAGCATTGAGGGAGCAATTATGAGCTTGAACCCCCAAATCCAGTGTTTGTGCTTAGTCACTGAGTCATGTCCAACTCCTTGCAGCCCCATGGACTGTAGCCCGCCAGGCTCCTCTGTCCATGGGGACTCTCCAGGCAGGAATACTGGAGTGGGTTGCCAGGCCCTCCTCCAGGGGATCTTCCCAATTCAGGTGTTGAAACCAGGTCTCCTGAATTGCAGGTGGATTCTTTACCAACTGAGCCACCAGGGAAGTTTCCTGCAAATTCTGAGTTCTTTCTGTGTATCTTTCAAATTTCTCTTCTTCTGCTCTTTCTCTTTGGGAATTTCCCAGAACTTCTTCTAAGAAGGGGGGAGCATTTCCTCCTGACTTCCCACAAGCCGTTTTCTGTACACCTCTGCACGTTTCCCAGACACAGGGATTCCTGCCTTGGCAGGTTAGCAGGTACCACTGTGCCCACATCTTCCTCATAACCTCTTTTCTTTTTAGTTGAACATATGGTTGGATATTCTAAGTAAACCTGGGTTTATATATGAACTACTCTAATACTGAGTTCTTTTTTTTTTTTTTTTTTTTTTTTTACTGAGTTCATTCTTAAGGAAGTGGTTTGAATTCTACTTGGAAATCATAACATGTTGGGCTATGCCTTAGCAACAAGGAATGAAATAGCAGGGGCTACTGCAGCCATGAAATTAGAAGACGCTTGCTCCTTGGAAGAAGAGCTATGACAAACCTAGACAGCATATTAAAAAGCAGAGACATCACTTTACCAATGGTCCGTCTAGTCAAAGCTATGGTTTTTCCAGTAGTCACGTATAGATGTGAGTTGGACTATAAAGAAAGCTGAGCGTGAAGAACTGATCCTTTTGAACTGTGGTGCTGGAAAAGACTCTTGAGACTACAAGGTGATCCAACTGGTCCATCCTAAAGGAGATCAGCCCTGGGTGTTCATTGGAAGGACTGATGCTGAAGCTGAAACTCCAATACTTTGGCCACCTGATGAGAAGAACTGACTCATTAGAAAAGGCCCTGATGCTGGGAAAGATTGAAGGCAGGAGAAGCAGGGGACGACAGAGGATGAGATGGTTGGATGGCATCACCGACTCAATGGACTTGAAGTTGAATAAACTCCGGGGGTTGGTGATGGACAGGGAGGCCTGGCATGCTGCAGTCCATGGGGTTGCAAAAGAGTTGGACACAACTAACTGAACTGAACTGAACTGAAGAGTCTAAAATACAACTGTGCTGAGTACAAAGTGGTGTCCACGGATCCTCTGCAGAGGTGGCATGGAAGTGCAACGAGATCTCTAAATTCCAGCGTGTGTGTATATGGGGAATGGCAACATTATCTCTTTCTATGACATGTCTATAAACAGGAAGAGAGCCATGAAGGAAGAAGCAGCATAATAGTGTTTTTCCTGGTGCAGCCTCTTTTCCAGGGTTTTCCCATTTATGCCAACAACCAGGTATCCTCTTTGCTCTCAGACATCAATCTGGGCATAAGAAAATTTTTCTATTTGATGACGAGTGGAAAAGAAAAATAGATCGCTGAGCCTGATAAGAGAAAAACTTACTTAGCATAAAGTATTATGAAATAAAATAATTGTGAAAATAGGTGGGTCAAGATTTCCTCTCTCCTTATTGAATGAGGGGATTACATTTTGTTAGGAGTACATATTGAGTTAATACATGGAAATCTGGAAACGGTTAAGTACAGATTAGTCATGAACCGGAGCTGCTGTCTTTCTACTAATGTGCCAGAAAAACTGAAATTTAGATAGAAATTCATTATTTGTAAACAAGAAACAGGTAGCCTTGTTAGTCATCAGCAGCCATCTCACTACCTGAAGGAAGCCAGGCTGAAGGGCAAACCAACCCAGCAGGAGGGCAGAGCGAGAACTGCAAGAAATGGAGCCAAAGCCCTGATCAAACCATGCCGAAGCCTCCCTTCCACCACACGAACCAATGAAGCACTTCTCAGCTTTTTAAACCACTTTCTATATTCTAACCCCTTCAATCAAATGCATCCTAACAGACACAGAATTTATTCTCAGAAATATGGTTCCTAAAGTAGCATACTATAAAATGTGAGAGTTGTTGAATGGAAATTAGGTATTGAACACACTTTATTCTAAGCTGGAAAACTGGCAGCCATTGTCATATGATAGCAAAACAATTAGTTAAACCTTAGAATGGTAGTCATATGACTAATAAGGATATAGCACTAGAAACACTGGTGAGAAAAATTCAGTAGGTTAGACTGCCTTATGGTCTGCAATAAGATCCTAAAATAAAAAGGCAAGCTTAGGGGTAAGATGGTTTGTAGAAAAACAAAGAAGAAAGTGCATGTTTTCTAAGAGAGGGATTATCTGGAAGCCTGCATCTGCAGTGCTGGAAAAACTAAGAGAATGACAGAGAAAGACATGAAACCCTAATCAAAGCTCACCTGAAGCCCCAAGCATAGATGATATAAGCTATAGATCCCCTTCCAAGCTTGAGTTGGAGTTTCAGTTATCTATCAGTTCAGTCAGTTCAGTCGTTTAGTCATGTCTGACTCTTTGCGACCCCATGAACTGCATCGAGCCAGGCCTCCCTGTCCATCACCAACTCCCCAAGCCTACTTAAACTCATGTCCATGTCATGCTATCCAGACTCAGCTTTCTTTGTAGTCCAACTCTCAAATCCATACATGACTACAGAAAAAACCATAGCCTTGACTAGACAGACTTTTGTTGGTAAAGTAATGTCTCTGCTTTTTAATATGTTATCTAGGTTGGTCATAGCTTTTCTTCAAAGGAGCAAGTGTCTTTTAATTTCATGGCTGCAATCACCATCTGCAATGATTTTGGAGCCCACCAAAAATAAAGTCTGTCACTGTTTCCACTGTTTCCCCATCTATTTGCCATGAAGTGATGGGACCAGATGCCATGATTTTAATTTTCTGAATGTTGAGTTTTAAGCCAGCTTGTTCACTCTCCTCTTTTTCACTTTCATCAAGAGGCTCTTTAGTTCCTCTTCACTTTCTGCCATAAGGGTGGTGTCATCTGCATATCTGAGGTTATTGATATTTCTCCCAGCAATCTTGATTCCAGCTTGTACAACTTGGAAAACTAAGTTGTCTGGGAGACAGGTGGTGCTGGTGGTAAAGAACCTTCCTGCCAATGCATCAGACATAAAAGACGTGAGTTTGATCCCTGGGTGGAGAAGATCCTCTGGAGAAGGAAATGGCAACCCACTCCAATATTCTTGCATGGAGAACTCCATGGACAGAGGAGCCTGGTGGGCTACAGTCCATAGGCTTGCAAAGGGTCAGACACTACTGAAGCAACTCAGCACACAGTAACTTATCTTCCATTGAAGTTTTATTTCCATTTAGTTGTTTTCTTTAAATCAATACAATAAAGCCTAAAATGTGATGATGTTGTTTTTTTAGCTTTTATTCCATTGTATTTTCCTGCCTCTTCCAAGATTTGAATATTATTTTCTTGAGTGCTTGGCTTCTGCCTGGCCCTGAAAGACAGATAAACTAAGCGCTATGCTATTAGAGTAGGGTGACTCTTGAACTACATGATATCAGAATCAGGATTCAGAAAATAAACCTGAGTGGGTGCTTTAGCAATGATTCCATGATAAGACAATGAGGATAGCTCTGGACAAATCTGGTGTTTGAATGAACAAGTGGTCTCTTCTTGACTTTGGTTGATAGCTTGCTCTCTGCCTTTTTATTGCGGGCTTGATTTCCTCTGGAGCCAAGCCTTGGGAATGTAGTTCTCCACATCTCCTCTGCCTCCAACTTCCCAAAATATATGTGATCTCTCCAAGAAAAGCCCAATCTTTTAAAAAAAATTTTAAAATATTTATTTATTTATTTGGCTGAACTCTTAGCTGTGGCACGAAGGCATGGAGGACCTAGCTCCCTGACCAGGGATCACTCCCGGGCCCCTGCGTTGGGATGCAAATCTTAGCCGCTGGACCACCAGAGCAGTCCCTCCAACCCTTTATTTTCAAAACTCCCTTCTAGGATGGTCATGACAAGAATTGGATAGTCTTTTCCATATTCTTAATTAAAGCAGAAATTTCCATGAAGTCTCAAGATCTCAATGGTAAGGTGTAGAAACACAGTTAACACAGTTCCAACTATTTAAAGAAGAAATGAATTACACACCATGGAAAAACACAGCATGGAAAAGCTGGGATCTGATCCCAGGGATGACTGGATATAGGACTCAAAAGCTGAACAAAACAATCTCTCTCTCTGTGTCTTTTCAAGCCTCTGCTTCTTTCCATAGGCCAGCTTTGGTCTTCCAGGCCAGCTGTCCTCACAAGGCTCTGGGAATGGCCAGATTTAGGTTTACATCCTGGTAACTTCCTGACCCAATATGAACAAGAGCTCTGCCCTGCCACCTCCAGGAAAATCTTGAGGGATGATATAAGCCATAAATGCTCTCATTGGCATGCCATAGGTCACAAACCATCCCATAGTCATTGTGGCCCAGAGGAGGTGATCAAAGATTTGACCAGCCTGGGCAAGTGCCCACTTTTCCTGATAGATAGAACTCTGCCTCTACGGAGTTATGTGGTTGAAATAACAGAAGAATACTTCCCAAAAGAAGGGGAGGGGGTGTTGTTCTAGGCAGACCCCATAATGCCTGTCCACTAAAGACAGCAATGCCTGCAAAGGAACCATCTGTTTGGTGGTGAAGTGGACAAGTTGTGCAGTGACTGCTGACTCACCTGCTATAGATCTTCAGCCATGCTACTATATAGATAAGTTAGTCCCGAGTTCTCTAGCTTTAGAAACAGATCTTACCCATTTCTCTGTCTACAGATTTCTGTTTAACCTGTCTCATCCCTATTGCCAATCTGGGGTCCTTCTACCTAACTTCTCAAGGGACCTGATGATTTTTTCACAAGTAAAGCTGGCAGTCTGTCAGGCCATTTACTTCCCTCAATCCTTTTGAAAATTGAAATCATTTTTCCTTCTCAATCTTCGCTATTGCTCAGCCTCAACTCCTGGCTCCTGTTTGAACTTAGTGGCTTCTATAGCCACAGTCATGGTGGTTTCCAAAAAGAATCATCCTGTCACCTAGATGCAAGATTTATTTAAGGTATGTAAACACCATTGGCAAAAGTATAATTACACACACAGTCTATATCTAGGAACCTAAATATAGGTTGACTAAATATAGGGAACCTAAATATAGGGAGACTGCTGCTCCCATGGGGATGCCTGCATTTATTGTAACCCCAGATGTGCTGTTGGTGAGAAGTGCAGAATGAATACTGGCATACCAGGAGATAGTGTGGGTTCAGTCCCAGACCACCATAATAAAGCGAATATTGCAACAAACCATGTCATGGGAATTTTTTAATTTCCAAGTGGCCGTATAAAAGTTATGTTTACACCGTAGTGTAGACTGTGGTATGTGTGTTAAGTCACTTCAGTTGTGCCTGACTCTTTGCGACCCTATGAACTGTAGCCCGCCAGACTCCTCTATCCATGGGACTCTCCAGGCAAAAACACTGAAATGGTTGCCATACCCTCCTCCAGGGGACCTTCACAATCCAGGTGTTGAATCCACGTCTCTCATATCTTCTGCACTGGCAGTGGGTTCTTTAGCACCAGCACCACCTGGGAAGCCCCACATACTATAGTATGTACACACCTTAATTAAAAAATACTTCATTGCTAAAAAAATGCTAACCATCTTCCAGACTGTAATCTTTTTACAATAGTAATATCACAAATCACCGTAACAGATTTAATAATAATAAAAAGATTTGAAATATTGTGAGAATTACCAAACTGTGACACAGTAAGAAAATGCTGTTGGAAAAAATGGCACCAATAGAGTTACTCGAGACAGAATTGCTGCAAACCTCCGATTTGTAAAAAATGCAGTATCTGCAAAGCGCAACAAAGCAACGTGCAATAAAATGAGGTGCAGCTACACTTCCCAAGTCCGATCTCTAGCCAGCAATAAATGTGGAAAATCCTGAAGCCCATCTCTGAGCAGTTCCTCACTGAACTCTCTTGCCAGGTAATTGCCTTATTACAATCAAACATGTGGAACACAGACAAGAGTTCCTGAAGAGTGATCTTTAGTTGACTATAAATAACTGGGAAACAAATGTCCACTGGAAGCACCAGGAGGATTAGCTTGGCAACTAATGTAACAGGGAAGAAATAGAAGGGGTAACTGCTTCCTTCTTCTTGATACGAATACAGAGAAATGGAACAATCTCTCAATGTCTGAGAAATAAGAAAGTGCATTCTTCTGAAAAACAAGGCAATAAAATTACGTGTTGCTTCTGAAGAAAAGCAGACTCAGAATCACACCGCTGTGCAGCATGACTGCAAATAAGAAACTCAGATAATTTCAAATAGAAGCACATGGTCACAGCATTGCCACCATGCATCCTCTGACACAGACACAAGAGTCTAAAGCATCGATTCTGGCAACACTTGTGTGACTCTCCATTACAGCAAAGTTACTGAAGTGGAAATGTGGACTGCCATTTTGCAAAAAGGATAATCTCAAAAACATGGCTATCTTGAGAGCAGGAACATAAAGACATTGGACTCTCTATTTCTCATCTATCGTTGCTAGATTTCAAAAACAAAACAAGATACTTGGTTAACATTTACTGAGTTGGAAAAAAATAAGAATCTCCTATCTGGTATGTCAGATTAGTCATTGAGAAAAATGCAAATTAAAACAGCTTGTGAGGAAAATGTGATGCTCTGTAAATATATCTAGCAAGTTTAAAAAGGAAAGTGGTAGAGGATAAAAGGAAGCTCATGATATTAAGAACAGCTGATGTGACTTGTCCAAAAATATCTTTCAGAAACTTGTATGTGGTGGGCTTCATAACTTATCACTGAAAATGTCAGTCTCTCTTATTAATTGAATGATGGGCACTCAGTTAACTTCAAACACTTAATCTTTATTACTTGTGATTTTTTAAAAAGCAAACAAGAGAACATTATGAAGATTAAAAATCAAGAAAATTTTAAATGTCAGAACAAATAAACTATTTATTTATGATATTAAGGATATTCTTCCCAAAAGAAGTCACATTTTAAATGCAAACCTATTGTGTTTCTCTTATCATAAGAGATGGGTGTGAATCCCAAGATTCATAGCTAGAGGATGACATAGTGAGAATTGGTATTTCCTTAGATAATTCACAATCATAAAAAAAAAAATTGTAAACAGCAATCAAATTTAAAAAAAATAAAGGAAAAGGAGCAAGTGACTTTGCACTGACCACGGTCACAGAGAGATGTGTCCGAAGCTGGAGCGCTAACAGAAAGACGGCGGCAGAAGTGGTCACGTGTCGTCCTGGGGCGTTCGATCCAGGGCCCACACATGTTGGTGGTGTGAAGAAAGATCACGAGTTGATTCCAGAAGGATGAAATCATGGAACATTTGCCCTTCAAGAAGCCCTGCAGTGAGCCCCGCCCTTCCATCCAACATGCAGAGGAGGGCTGGGGGATTAGCTTAAAGTCACAGCATCTTTCCAGCTCTTTCTGTCTGAAGACAACTTTCAGGTGAGTTTCTCTAGTCTCACCATCACAAACACAAAATCGTTGCCTTGTCCCTGGAAAAGAAACATAGGTTAAATTTCATTTTTTTAAGCCTCCATTTTCTCTCTTATAAAAGGCAGCTTCAAATTTGCAATACAGAATATATGTATTCCGGGGAAGTCCAAAGTGACAAAGCTTTTTATTTGACTTGCATTTTGAATCCACCCACATGCCACCTGGTGGATCTTAGAACTCGAGACTGTTTGCAATGAAAAGGCCTAAGGAGCACTAGTGGTAAAGAACTCGCCCGCCAGTGCAGGAGACATGAGACTCAGGTTCCATCCCTGGGTCAGAAAGATCGCCTGGAGGAGGGCATGGCCACCCACTCCAGTGTTCTTACCTAGAGGACCCCATGGGCAGAGAAGCCTGGTGGGCTACAGTCCATGGGGTCGCATACAGTCGGACACAACTGAAGCGACTGATCACACACGCATGCCCTGCTTAGAAAGAGCAGGCTGTCTCAGCTGCAGGAGTCTCAGAGGAAGCGGTGAGGTGGCGGAGGGCCTAGCTGTCCCGACCACCACCCTAACACTGCTTCCACTGTTCCTACTTCCTCTCTAGCTCTCCGTTTTTTCCTCAGCAAGAAAAAAAAGAGAGACAAAGAAAGAGAAATCAGAAGTTCTCATACTGACCTAACACATAAAGTCTTTTAATTATGTGACATTTTTGCCAATAATCTGTAGTATCTATTTGGGAAAATCATCTTCAGATGGATAAATCACTAGTCAGAGCCCTCTCGTTTATAAATGACCATTACTCGTGGACTGTTCGGGAACTGCACTTTCGTTCATTCATGCATTCATTCAGCAAATATGTACTCAGAGGTTACTCTGCCAGAAACTGCCAGGTATGGGGAGAGATAAATCCCTTCCCGTAGCGGCTGATAGTCCGGTCAGAAAGACAGATGTACTTTAAACACAAGTATACTTCCATGTTATGACTGCTATGCTACAACTGTACAATACAATATAGTAATTTAGCGCAGGGGTTAATTGACATGCTGCCAAGGGAGGCTTCGCACTTCTGGTACTTCTGAAAAATGACTTAATCTCTCTGAGCTTCAGTTTCCTCCTTTTTAAGCTGTAAATAAAAGTTAGTTTTTATGGCATACATTGTTACGAGGTTAACTGAGATAAAACATGTAAACATGACTGGCATATGGTAGGTGCTCATAAATGCTAGCCATTGTTACTGTTCTTTCTATAGGAGAAATGAAAAACCTGTTTTATTTGGCTTGTGAAGGTCTAAAGATGCTTTCCATCACTTCATGGCAAATAGATGGGGAAACAGTGGAAACAGTGACAGACTTTATGTTTTTGGGCTGCAGAATCACTGCAGATGGTGACTGCAGCCATAAAATTAAAAGATGCTTCCTCCTTGGAAGAAAAGCTATGACCAACCTAGACAGCATATTAAAAAGCAAAAATATTACTTTGCTAACAAAGGTCCATCTAGTCAAAGCTATGGTTTTTCCAGTTGTCATGTATGGATGTCAGAGTTGGACTATAAAGAAAGCTGAGCACAGAAGAAATGATGCTTTTGAGTTATGGTGTTGGAGAAGACTCTTGAGAGTCCCTTGGACTGCAAGGAGATCCAACCAGTCCATCCTAAAGGAAATCAGTCCTGAATATTCATTGGAAGGACTGATGCTGAAGCTAAAACTCCAATACTTTGGCCACCTGATGCGAAGAACTGACTCATTGGAAAAGACCCTGATGCTGGGAAAGATTGAAGGCGGGAGGAGTAGGGGACGACAGAGGATGAAATGGTTGGATGGCATCACTGAACCAAAGGACATGAGGTTGGGTAAACTCAGGGAGTTGGTGATGCATATGGAGGCCTGGTGTGCTGCAGTGCATGGGGTTGCAAAGAGTTGGACACGACTGAGCAATTAAACTGAACCAAAAGATGCTTCATGGAAAGGCTTTCCTCCAGCTGAGTCTTGAAAACAAACTGAATTTCTGCCAGGTAATGGTGGGGAGGAGTAGATTCTGGTAAAAGTTACATGAGTAGAGTGCTAAGAGCAGAGCCCAGCCTGACACGTTGGAGAACCTCCCGGCTACAGGGAGTAGCCTGTGC
Organism: Muntiacus reevesi; assembly: GCF_963930625.1. NCBI lineage: Eukaryota > Metazoa > Chordata > Mammalia > Artiodactyla > Cervidae > Muntiacus > Muntiacus reevesi. Next base: position 282,689,837 of record NC_089249.1, read on the forward strand.
TCAGGACACAAGCCTGGCCGTCCCCACACAGGGCCCAGGCAGGGACAGGGGCCCAAATGCTCTGAGGACTCAGTTCTGTCCTCCTCTCCCTCCCCTGGGCCAGTCAGTCCTTTGCCTTTGCCTTAAGCTTCTTATTTGGAAATTAAAGTGATAAAAGTAGAGGACCATTACCATCGCTCCTAGCTCCAAAATGGTAAGGTTTTATCTTAGGATCTAATAAAATCAAACCAGAAGGTTTATGTTGTGTACTGGTCAAAACCAAATGAGTGTTTTGAGTTGGGAGGTTGCTTAAGAAAGATATGGGTAACTTCTGTTACCAAACCAAACTCGGGTCTATTTGCCAGATGTGCAGCAAAGTCAGTTGACTGATACCCGTTTTTAGTGAAATAAAGAGCAGTATTTAGTGCAAGTTGTCCAAAGTGGGACCAAGCAAGGAGGATGAACAGCTCATGCTCAGAAGACATGAACTCTCTCTGATGTCTTTTGCAAGCATGCTTGCTAAGTTGCTTCAGTCGTGTTCGACTCTTTGTAACCCTGTGGACTGTAGCCCGCAAGGCTCCTCTGTCCATGGGATTCTCCAGGCAAGAATACTGGAGTGGGTTGCCATGTCCTCCTCCGGGGATCTTCCCGACCCAGGGATTGAACCCATGTCTCTGCCATCTCCTGCATTGGTAGGCAAGTTTTTGGATTTTTTTTTTTTTTTTTTTTACCATTAGCACCACCTGGGAAGCCCGATGGCTTTTGGGGAAGGGTTCTTAAAGACAAAGTGAGGGAGAAGGTCGCAGCTTGATCAGTTTGTGCATGATTCTCTGATTGGTTGATGGTGAGGTCTCAGTCCCACCATTATCAATTCTCAGGCGCCAGCTGGTCTGGGGGCTGCATGCGCATTGTCATCATGCAGTTAGCTTCTTCCACCTGGCGGGGGTTTTAGTGTCTGCAAAACAACCCAAGGATATGGCTCAGGATATTATCTATAGCCCGTGAGGAGGAACCAAATATCCTTCACTTTGTTTTAGGTCTCAGCTCAGTTCAGTCACTCAGTCGTGTCCGACTTTTGCGACTCCATAGACTGAAGCACGCCAGGCCTCCCTGTCCATCACCAACTCCAGGAGTTTACCCAAACTCATGTCCATGGAGTCAGTGACGCCATCCAGCCATCTCCTCCTCTGTCGTCCCCTTCTCCTCCTGCCTTCAATCTGTCCCAGCATCAGGGTCTTTTCCAATGAGTCAGTTCTTCGCATCAGGTGTCTTATGACTAGACTAGTATTAATTTTTGTCTTGCTTGACTGTTTCCCTCTGTTTCTGCACTTTCTCACCTCTCTGATTAAATTTGCTGACACTTGGGGAAGGCTTAGGAGGCTAGAGCTTTCCTACAAATGAGAGGCAGATGTGGGACCCGGCGGGGGAGGGAGTCTGTCTCCAGGAAGGCGCCTCGGGAAGCGGCTCGATTTCTCCTCACGGAAGTCTGTGCGGGGACGCGGGGGACTGTGGGAAAGGGGCACAGACTCCTGAGCGGCCGCTGAAGGAGAGATCAGCTCCCTGAAAGCGAGGGCTGAGGAAAGCGAGGGCGGACACAACTCAAGGACGGGGCGCTGCCGCCCTTCGGACTTGTGAACTCATTCAGTTTCCACTGCAAGGTATTCACATGCCTCTGCTTTTGTCATTATGTAATTTCTCAATCAATAGATAAGAAAGATCTGCTATTGTAACGTGGGGATCAGGAAACATGTTTAACCTGTTAAAGGATCTTAAGTGTGAAAACCCTGAGAATTACTAGACCCTGCTAAGTTGCTATGAACTGACTTTTATCTCAAAGCTAAAAGCTAACCCACACAATTTGAAACATTATATAAAACTATATATATAAATAAAGTGATGCCGAGGCAAATACAATGATATTAAGGGAAAGTGATATAAGACAGAAATGGAGAAATCCTCTGAAGAATGAATGCAGTCTTTCCTGGAGCTTTTCTGTATCTCAAATCTGGTACTGAAGACATTGATAATGTGGGAAGGATCATGGACTTTCCATAACCAGCCCCTCACTCCCCTGAGTTTGAAAGTTCCCAACAAGAGAGCTTACATAAAAGATATCCGCATGGCAGAAACCACCACCAGACCAGGTGAGTCCTCACTGGTGCTGACTGGTGTGATACTGAAAACTTATCATGTTTTCAAAAGCCCAGATGAGCTCCATGTTTGAAGACAGGGCTCATTCATCATGGAAGCTACCCCAGGAAGGGTGTTAGACATAGGCCAGAGTCAAAGACAGTTCTCTACTCTGATGCAGGGGTATTATCTCCTGTCCATTGGGCACATTTCAGAACATTCACATAGGTGGTGTTTTAGGAAGTCGAGGCTCCAACCAAAGGGAATATAGTGCAGTAGTGGGGAACTGGGGTCTGGAAGAGACACATGTGTGAAACTTCCTACAGCTGTAGCTGGCGCGGAGATCACATGCACTCTTCAGTCTACCCATAGGGTTCAAGCCATGACTTGATGTGCAGTCTGTATTTACAAAGGGCATGGGCCTCCCCCAACACTCGTGCTCATCAATGCTCCTCTCATAGGTCCCTTCAACACACTCAAAGTTAAGTCAGTAGCAGTATTTTTAGATTTGAGGTAACTTTCTCACTTCTACTTGTATAAATAATTCATGAGCTCTTACTTTAATTTTTTTGGTCCTTTTTGGTTTTTCTTTCTTAGAAGAATCTTCCATTTATGTTTGGAGTATCAGGGATGACTAATTGTTTATGGTTCTGACTGTATCAAAATCCTAAACCAAAACTTTGGTGGTGTTCTTCCCTTGAAGTTGTCACAGCTTCTGTATTGGGTTATCTACAGGGTCTCAGAAACAAATCTTGCCTTATTTTTAATGTCATTTAGATGCTTCAAGGGTAACAGGAAGCAAGTGGATACAAAGTCTGATGCCTTGTGGGCTTTGTACTTGCTAAGATGAAAAGACAGCAAAGGTGAGATGAGAGAAAAAAGCAGAGCTCCCTCCAATGACCAGCACTGTTACATATAATACTGCAGCACAAGGTCACCGCACCACTACCCTCAGCCAGAGTCCTGGAGAAGATGTCCCAGAAAAAAGGAGACGGGCCCATGTAGGACACACACAATTTGCATATCTTATTTCGTTTAATCTTCACACTAACCCCTACTGATTTGTAAATGAGAAATCTTGTGTTTCAAGAGATGAAGCAACTTGTTCAAAGAGCTACGAAGTGACAGTGCCAAGATTAAAATCTTGCTATAATTTCAGGCTCAGAAGAGAGGACTTATTGAGAGTAAAAATTTATTGCCCTTGCTGGTACAGGAAGTTTTGTTGTTAAAATTAATTTTGTGTAGTGGTTTTCCAAATGCATTCTTAGAAAAACTACTGCTCTGAAGTTTTAGTGGTTCTTCAGTGGTTCTAGAATATTTTAACTTCATTCATGAAATAGAGTTCTATTTTAATAAAATACATGTGTTATATACCACCACCGAGGAAGCCATGAAATTATTCATTTGAATTCTTATTGGTTAATTTCATAAGTAAATATTACAAATTAGGACTTGCAAAAACAAGGGGATTCTATTAAGAAAAAAAAATTGTTTTTCTACAGTTGGGAGTGTTGTAACCATCCCATTTCTCTGCTTCTCTTTTCAGCATTATCTATTGAAAGAACTACTATTTTTTCTTACATCTCCTAAACCTCCATGTTCCCTTCAACCCACTCCAGTCGAGGTTCAATCTCATCCACTTCACAGAAGCCTACCCTAGCCTGTGCCAACACTGCCTTGGGCAATTAAGCCAGACAAATTTGGGGCCTTTTTTTTTTTTTTGCTCTGATTTTGTGTGACCTCTCAGAAACATTCAATGTAGATGACAGGTTCATTCGCCAAACCTCTTCCACCTCCCATCGTGTCTTCCAGGAGGCCACATTCATCTGGTTTCCCTTCTTCCCTGACATCCCTCACATTGTCCAGCACTGCATCTTCTACCTTAATTTGGCCCCTAAATATTGGGAGATCAGCACTCTCCCCTCTGCTCCTCCCAGTAACGTTCTCTTCTTAAGCTATCTAATCCAATCTCAAGGGTTTACATACTACCTACATGCTAGTAACTGTTAACTGGAAGTCCAAACTGGAAACAAGATTGCCGGGAGAAATATCAATAAGCTCAGATATGCAGATGACACCACCCTTAAGGCAGAAAGCAAAGAACTAAAGAGTCTCTTGATGAAAATGAAAGAGGAGAGTGGAAAAGTTGGCTTAAAACTCAGCCTTTAAAAAACAAAGATCATGGCATCTGGTCCCATCACTTCATGGCAAATAGATGGGAAACAATGGAAACAGTGACCAACTGTATTTTTTGGGCTCCAAAATCACTGCAAATGGTGACTGCAGTCATGAAATTAAAAGACGCTTGCTCCTTGGAAGAAAAGCTATGACCAAAACTAGACAACATATTAAAAAACAGAGACATTACTTTGTCAATAAACATCCATCTAGTCAAAGCTATGGTTCCAGTAGTCATGTATGGATGTGAGAGTTGGACTACAAAGAAAGCTGAGTGCCGAAGAATTGATGCCTTTGAACTGTGGTGTTGGAGAAGACTCTTGAGAGTCCCTTGGACTGCAAGGAGATCCAACCAGTCCATCCTAAAGGAAGTCAGCCCTGAATATTGGAAGTACTGATGCTGAAGCTAAAAATCCAATACTTTGGCCACCTGATGTGAAGAACTGACTCACTGGAAAAGACCCTGATGCTGGGAAAGATTGAAGGCAGGAGGAGAAGGGGATGACAGAGGATGAGATGGTTGGATGGCATCATCCACTCAATGGACATGAGTTTGAGTAAACCCCAGGAGCTGGTGATGGACAGGGAGGCCTGGCGTGCTGCAGTCCATGAGGTAGCAAAGAGTTGGACACGACTGAGTGACTGAACTTAAATGAACTGTTAACTGAACTAGTTTCATTTTGCCCAAGCCCTGACATGCTGAAATTTGCAGCAAAGAGAGGATATATTTGCAAGGCGGTCAGGCAAGGAGAGAGGTCTCAGGTCTGCCTCTCCAAAAGCAATGAGCTGAAAGCAATTAAAGTATAAAGAATCGAGAAGCAGGCATGCGGAACGTGGGGAAGGGTGATTGGAAAAGGCGTGGTGATTACCCTGTGCAGGCATAACGAGCTCCAGGTCTCTGCAGGCACTCAGCAAGCTCTGGGGGTGGAGCTTTGGCCCTCTGACGTCACAAAAGCCACCAGGTGGACACTTGCGCAGGCCCAGTTGGAGCACTCGCGGTTCTAACTGGTCTTAACCAGCTCAGCTGGAGTGAGACACAGCTGACTACAAATACCTTATTGTTTAGTTACCTGCAGCTTGGGGGGCATGCAAGTCTTTTGAAGGCAACCTTGGTTAGTGAAGTCAGGTGAAATGGATGTGACTAATGATCGATCCCCCATGGTTTCATTCCTAACCCTGACTTTCGGTTTCAGATTCAGCTTCAGTTGCTCACGCTACTTCTCCACGGTCTGCTGCTGCTGCTAAGTCGCTTCAGTCGTGTCCGACTCTGTGCGACCCCATAGACAGCAGCCCACCAGGCTCCCCGTCCCTGGGATTCTCCAGGCAAGAACGCTGGGGTGGGTTGCCATTGCCTTCTCCTCTCCACGGTCTAACTGATGTCATATTTAAGATGTCTAGAGCAAAACTCTTGAACTTTCCCTTCTCAGTCTAGTTCTGACCTGTTCTTCCCCACATTGGAAAATGACCTCACCATCTATCGAGTTGCTCAGACTAGAAACATGGGCGTCACCCTTGACTCCCTTCCTTAACATCTTGCAGCCAACTTAGCCAACTTATCCTGGATCACTCCACTTCTCTCCAGCTTTGTTGCTGCCATTTTAGTCCAAATAACTGATGACAGTTATTTAGGTTAGTGCCCCAGGCTTCTACTTCCACTCTTTCCTCCTTCCTAAAAAATGAGTTCTTTATACCAAAGCTCAGAGTTTCTCCACTAGAGCGGCATTGACATTCTAGGCTGTGGGCGTGTTTGTTGTGGGGCTATCCCAGGTATCCTAGGGTGTTTGGCAGTGTCCCTGGCCTCTGCCCAGTAGATGTCAGTAGCACTGTCCAGCTGTGACAGCTAGAAATGCCTCCAGACATTGATAAAGCTCCCCTGGGGGGCAAAATCGCCCCCTGTTAAGAATTACTGCGATAGCCAAAGCAATTTTTATTCAGAAAAATAATCACAGATAATAGTGATAATAAATAATAAGAGAAAATAATAAAAAGTGACGTCACTTCCCTACTTTAAACCCTCCGCTGACTCCCCAAGTCTTCCTCATGCCCAGGAAGGCTCTGCATGGTCCAGCTCGGCCAGTTTCTCTGACTTTGAAGCTCCCAGTGGCTTTACTGCTATTCCTCCTATAAATTAAGCTCATTCTCACACGGGACACTGCCTTCGGTTTTCTTTCTGCCTAGGATCCTTCTCCCCTAACTTCCTGACTTCTGCGTGACTTCTCTCTGCACATAATGAACCTAGCTTCTCTGCACTTCTTATCTCACTAGGCTGCCTTCCTGTCAGGCTTTACATATTTCCACATTGCCTTTCTTCACAGCATCTCCAGGCACCTGAAATTACCTTTTGTCTATGTTTGCTTGTCTGTGTCTCCAACTATAATATGAGCTCTGTGAAGGGAAGCTCCTAGTCTCTGGTACATCCCCACTGCGTCTCCAGTGCCTGGAATAGCACTGGGCACACGTAGACACCGGAGAAATATTCGTTGATTTTTAAAAGTCTTCCTGTCTTGACTTCACATACTGAAACTTACTTCACATACACGTGAAACTTTGCAGTGTAAACATAAAAAAAAAAAAAAAAACCCACCCTTTTTTTAGACCAGGATATAGACCAGGACCAGGATATCCATCACACAGAGCTCAAATGAACTCCTGTGTCGATGCCACGTGTTTTAGGTGACAGACGGGAAATGCCCCTTTTGTAAGGAGAGGCTGCTACTGATCGGATTGTGACTGGAGCCCTAATGCCAATAAACAAAGTTTGGCAAAGTCGCCACCGCGAAACTCTTCCTAAGTGACCTAAGCTGTGCAAAAAGCCGCCCCCAGAGGCGAAGTCCTAATGAATCTATCTCCTGCGCCCAAGAGCCTTCTGCTTGATGTAAGCTTTGTCAGGGGAGTGAGGTCTTCACGTCTTAACGTCTGCGCATTATGGTAATGCGCTTACCTCCATCGACCTGCTCAGCGTTCTGTCCTCGCTTTGGCCGCCAGCCAAGAGCAGGACGTGCCCCGCTGGTCCTAACCAGGCTGTGAAAAGGCGCAAGGCAGCAGCTCATAACCCGTTAGGCGCCGCGTTCCGACACCTCACTTGGGCCGCAAGCCGATGGGAAGGCGCATCGCCGGCTGCGTTAATCCCGCCGCAGGCGGAAGCCGGGTGGTGACCTGGAGGAGCGCTCCCCAGCTGGCCTGCCGTCTGCAGGGACGGAGCGGTGGCTCTGCAGGGGGAGGCCTTGGGCGCGGCCACCCGGGCGAGGACCTCAGAGGTGGTGCAGGGGGTCACGCGGACGGCCCTCGGGGTCCCGGAAGGGCTGGCCGGAGGGCCCGGGCCAAAGCAGCGCAGTGGGCCGCCCTGGGGCTGGGGAGCCGGGCAGTCGGGCCCAGCGCCCGCTCGGCCGCTCGCTGATAGCTTTCCACGTGTGTGCCTGCCTGCGGGTTACTTTAGTTCCCTCTGCTGTCCTTTTTTCACCTCTAAAATGAGGAGCAGACCGTTTCTTCTCTCCTAAGAGCGAAAGAGAATAAGACGGCTAATGTAAACTCCGTGCGCCAGGAAGGCGAGTCCGCGATCCTCCTCCTCCTCCTCCATCCTTCCAGGCTCAGGCGCGTCTCCTCTGATCCGACTCCACGTGCCTTCACTACCTGACCTTGGAACCAGCAAAGACCTTCAAAGACAAGCCCACACTCGCCCTTCTGTTCTCCGCGGCTTCTGCCAGCTGCCTCGGAGGAAAGACGAGCCTGTGTGATCTGCTGACATTGAGCCGCCCTCTCTTCTGTGAAGGTGATTGAAGGCTTGGCAGGAGGGAGCCCTTGGGGGAGCGTCTGGGCCCACCACCCCAAGCTGCGGCAGGAGAAGGGCGGAGGACAGCAGACCCCTGGCCTTCTAGGCTGATCCTCATCACAGGTGCCCCTGACACTTCACAGCTATTAGGATAAAGTCAGAGTCTGCCAGCCCTGGCTTCATACGATGGGGGAATAAACAATAGCTTGCAGATTAAATAACACAGGATATTTTATATTCGAGCTTGAGAGTTTAGCAGAAACGGAGAGCATGATAAATAAAAAGGACTGCGCTCGCCTTTAATAAAGCAAACAGACCAAGGAGCCATTCATTTACCATATGAAGGATTTGTTTTCCAGAGCAATCATGCAAAAAGGCTTAGCCTATCTTGCAGATGAAAAACTGGCCTGACCCTATCCTGCCCAGCTGACTGAACTTTGCAAACAGGGTTTTCAAAGTGCTCTTTTTCAATTAATGTTTTAATATTTTGAGGCTTTTCATGGAAATTATAGCTCTAGCTGTTCAAGATGACTTCAGCGACTGCCTGATTTACAAATGCAGCCAAGCAATGCCAATGGCCTTTGCAAATTAGATTTTTAAAATAATTCACACGGTGGCTTTTTAATGTACTCAAGTGCTTCCCATATGCCGCCTTCTAGCCTCATTTCTGAAGCACAGATATTTCAGAGCATAGTGCATATTCAACTCTTTTTTTTCATACCTTTCCCTTTTAGATAGCTTCAACTCTGCTTTCATTTATCAGAACAATGAAAAGAGAATCATAGGGCTCAAGATGAGATGTCAATCATCAAGGCTGCTTTCATGTTGAGTCTTAGATCGCCACCAAATCTTCAACCCTCTCTCATTCTTTAGCGTCTGTTTTGTTGCCACAGCTCCTTGCTGTTTTGATCCACTCCATATATTTGTGGCCAAGGTCGTCGTCTTAAGACATGGCTCTTATCAGTGCTCTTATTCCCCGCTCAAGAAATAACAAAAGCACCTTGCTGCCTCCTATCTAAACTTTCCATTCCCCATACTGGCTTTTTTGCCCCTGTTTTTTAAAAAAAAAAAAAAAAAAAAAAGACTTTCTTTTTAGAGTACTTTTTAAGATCAGAGGAAAGCTGAGCAGAAAGTGAAGAGTTCCCATATATTCCTTTCCCCCATGCCACCCTGACACAAAGCCTCCCTCATTATCAGCCTCCTGGATGAGAGTGGTACGTTTGTGACAATCGCTGGGGCTGCACTGATACACCATTATCATCCAAAGTCCTTAGCTTACGTCAGGGTTAACTCTTGGTGTGATATTTTGGGTTTTGACAGATGTACAACGACCTGTCCCCACCCCTGTGGTCCATACAGAATGGTTTCACTCCTCTAGATCCTCTGTGCTCTGCCTCTCCATCCCTCTTTCTTCTCCAACCCCTGGCAACCATCGATCTTCTTGCTGTCTCCATAGGTTTGCCTTTTCCAGAATGCCATATCGTTGGATTTGTACATTACACAGCCATTTCAGATGAGCTTTTTTCACTTAGTAATATACATTCAAGATTCCTCCATGGCTTTCCATTCTCTTTGGTATTGAATACTATCCCACTGTCTGGATGTACCAAAGTTTTATTTTCTCTGCACCTACTGAAGGCATTCCCATTTGCTTCCAGGTTTCAGCGATTATGAATAAAGCTGCAATAAACATTCAAGTGCAGGTTTTTGTGTGGACACAATTTTCATTTCATTTGAGTAAATCCCAAGAAGTGCAATTGCTGGATTGTATGGTAAGAATATGTTTAATTTTGTAAGAAGCTGCTGAATTATCTTCCAAAGTGGCGGTTCCTTTTTGCATTCCCACTAGCAACGAATCAGAGTTCCTATTGCTTCACTTGCTTGCCAGCACCTGGTGTGGCCAGTGTTTTGGATTTTTGCCATTCTATAAGCGTTGCAGCCTGACTTTTAAATCCTGATTCAATTTACCTTGTCTTTCCAAATGTGTTTGCAGTTTTTTCAAACAAGAACATCCTACTGTTGTCCAGCTTGTGTTCCAACTGAGCCCCCACCGGCCTTGGTTCCAGGTCTGTGCCCTTGTTTTTCTTCACATGAAAGCCTGCCACCGTCTAGGTCAAACCATACTCTGCTCTTCTCCACGGGATCTTCTTAATGATACCAGACATCATTTCTCTTCCCCTGCTGTGAATGTCTCTAAAGACATGCTTGTCAATCCAAGAGATACTGCAAATGAGGTCCCATCCCTAGAGATTCTGACGTTACTGAACTATGAGCAAGGACCTTTAAAAGTCCTCCTGATGACTCTAGATGTGTTCCCAAGGTCAAGAATCAAACACTAGGCCTTACAGTCTTCGCCAGATGATCCAGTACCTTCTATGATCAGGGTCTCTGGAGGAAGGACTCAGCACTAGCAATTTTTAAAGCTCCCCAAGTGACTATAACATAGAGTTCAGACTGAGCACCACTGGCGTTCTACCTACAACCTGCCCCACATGTATTTTATTTACTCAACCAGATCCCCAGTCAATACTTGGGGTTTCTACTTTAAGACTGCTGATCCCAACCCACCCCCTATTCCTAAAGTACATCATAATACAGAATACACAACAGAAATTTAGTTCAGTTCAGTTCAGTCATCCGGTTGTGTCTTACTCTTTGTGACCCCATGGACTGCAGCACACCAGGCCTCCTGGTCCATCATCAACTCCCAGAATTTACTTAACTCATGTCCATTGAGTCGGTGATGCCATCCAACCATCTCATCCTCTGTCGTTCCCTTCTCCTCCTGCCCTCAATTTTCCCCACCATCAGGGTCTTTTCCAATGAGTCAGTTCTTTGAATCAGGTAGCCAAAATATGGAATTTCAGCTTCAACATCAGTCCTTCCAATGAATATTCAGGACTGATTTCCTTTAGGATTGACTAGTTTGATCTCCTTGCAGTCCAAGGGACCCTCAAGAGCCTTCTCCAACACCATAGTTCAAAAGCATCAATTCTTTGGCGCTCAGCTTTCTTTATGGTACAGCTCTCACATCCATACATGACTACTGGGAATACCACAGCTTTAACTAAACAGACCTTTGTCGGCAAAGTAATGTCTCTGCTTTTAATATGCTGTCTAGGTTGGTCATACCTTTTCTTCCAAGGAGCAAGCGTCTTTTAATTTCATGGCTGCAACAGAAATTAATAGTAAATATCCAAGTAGGTAAATAAGTAAGTCTAGGCAGCCTGTTTGATTTTATCAGTTGTTTAGGTCCAAGGATTATGGGCAAGATCATATGTTTCAATATCAAATAGGTTATTTATGAAATTACTATCCCATGACCAAAGGCTAAAAATATACCCTCCACTAAGTGCTTGATAAACGTGCCGTCTCTTAGAGCACAGACGAACTGAGTGAGTGTTGAGCTTTATCCCAACAGTGGATGGTCTGTCACACCATTGAGGAAAAGAAAATGTCAGTAAAAAGTGAGGAAAAGAAGCCTTCACTACAGATTTTTGTGTTGAGGATTTTGCTGATTCTCGTTTCACGGTTTTGTATTATGTCATCATTACCACTTGCTGACTTAAAAAAAAAGGACTCAACCAGATAACAAATGTTACTTGCTGGCGCATCTGAGTTGAGCCTCTAGAGTTTTCTTACCAACTTCACCCCATCCTGAAAACAAGATTCAGACCTCGAGAAATTAATTTTCTTCATTTCTTTCCCAGGCACAAAGTGTATCAGGAAAAACCCACTGATGGTCCGTCAGCAAAGTGCCCATGGGATGAGTCCCTGCCAGACACTGATGTTCATAATTAGTCCACCAACTCAGTTATCTGCTGGAGTGGTTGAACTTTGCCTTCTCTAAAATTCAACTCTTTTAACGTTTTCTGCTCACTATGATGCTGCTCTAATAAGAAAGCAGCGAGAATGTTTATTTGGTGAAAATATGTTGCTTTTAAGGATGCAAATGATGTTAAAGTGAATTTTAAGCCCAGCAAAATGCAGAAGCCAGGTTCTGGTTCAGAAAGTTTACTGAAAACCTGTTTTTATTTTTTCCTCCTCCATATCCCAAAGAAATGACAGTCAAGATACCCAAAGAGGGATAAATGATGGTAATATGTGACACACCTCCTTTCTTTTACTCTTTCAAAAAAATTTTCCTTCAAGTAGCCTTTAAACAGTTTTCTAAAATGTGTTGAAAATGTCCTTGATACCATAAGGATGTGGAAATCCTTTATTATTCATATGCTCTTCTAGGCAATGTAGCCGTACACATCAGTGATAAATTATGAGCTGCCTCGTCTTAGATGGGCCAACCTTGGGGATATCTGCCATGCCCACAGCCCTTTTCAGAAGTGATCTTTCCCAAAGTCTCACTGTTGCATGTGGTCTCCAACCCAATTTAGGAGGGCCAACAAGTGAGTTTTTCCTAGAACGATCCCTCTCAAGAGTTCTGAATTTAAGGTGTTAGAATGAACCATCCATTTTGGGGATTGAGTGAAATACCCAAGGGGAGGAAGTAAGACATCGAAGTCATGACTAATCTGAAGTAATGAGAGATAATAAACAGAAGCCATGTAAAGAGAGGAAGTCGGTGGAAAACAGGAGTAGGAAAAGCAGAAATAGTAAGTAGATGGAGGCCAGTAGCATCAGGCAGGGCTTTGGGGAATCCTTTTTATGGAGGACAGCCTTGGTCAGCATGCTTTTCTGGCTTTTAACCTTTCATGAAAATAACAGTCCCATACACTAAAAATATCAGTGCAGGAAGGTGGGAAAAAAGCATAGACTACCTGAAGTTCCTTTTCTAAGCTACTTACCAAGGAAAACACAACCTCCCTGATTTCTTTTCTGCTAAACTATAAAGAAGCTCTTCAAGTATAGGTAGCCTATGGCAGTGAAGAAATGCAGGGGGGAAAGGTCTGGATTTCAGCCCTAGGATTCCTTTTGAATTCAATGTCTGATTCCATAGGTTGTGTTTATATGACATCAAAGTAACTATTTTAACTTGCAGGGTGAAAAGGGAGTCTTTGACACCACATAGACAAGAGACTCGAGGATTTTTCTTGTTTAAGGTCTTCAGTTAGCATTTATAGAAAGAGCCCCTCTTCTGCCAGACTGCAGTGTCATTATTTTCCTTTTCCATAGAGGAGCCATAAATCACTTAGAGGATAAACTGGCAGGTGTTACATAAACACTGAATACAACTGAACATTCCTTTCAAATAGTGTCATGGTAAAACCCACAAGGCTCAAAGAATTTGCAGTACTCTGAAGAAGAAAGCAATACAATAGCCTCAGAAATACTGACATTGCTAGTGAAATAAATCTACAGTATTGACTTTGAGAAGAAAAAAACCCAAACACTAAAGCAACAGCAAAACAACAACAAAGTCTATATTTAAAAGGAAGCAACTGATATCAAAGTAAATAAAATGTTTTCCTGTAGCCAGAAGTACTGCTGCTTCCCACAGGTTTAAAGCGCTTTTGTGCCACAAAATTATAGTTTACTGTCACTTGTGTGATTAAGGAAGTACAGTGGAAATGTCTATGTATCTTCTGGAATAGGTAAGTAGAAAGGATAAAAGCAATTCCTGTTGTTTTTCTTAGGACTTCAAGTCACCTCTCTGCAACAAAGGTTAGCTTCATTTTTACATGGGAACCCCTTCATTTTCCTGTTCTCCTTGATCCAAGTCACACTGGTTTATTGAGCATCTAGTATGGGCCACTGGTGAAAGATGCCAAATCCTTAATGACAAAGAAGCCTCAGGGTGGAGAGTGGGATTCAAATGGGGGCAAGAGTCTATGTGGCCGCAGGGCAGAAAAGACACAAGATGGGAAGGAACATCCAAAACAGACCTAAAAAGACTGGGCAGGTGGAGGAGGCAACAGGCTGTGTTCCGTGTTGGAAGAACAGCACAGGCCTGAGCATGCAAGATCTTTAGGCTCAGACAAGAGCACATAGTTTGGCGTAATTGCAGAGGGGTAGGAGACACTTGAAAGGGTAGACAAAGGCTGTATTAGAATTCTTTAGGTTAGGATTCTGTAAGCTCAGAAATAGAAGAATTGGCCCACTTCACTGCAAAGTCAGGCGGAGCTCTGGCTTCAGTCAAAGCTGGATCCGGGGACTCCCACCGCGCCCTGTGTATGTCACCTCTTTTCCCCCTGTCGGTTTCATTAGCACGTTTCATTGTTAACTCCTGGCAGCTTCAGTCTCTTATCATACCAAGTCTAGCAGTCTCAACAGAAAACGAGCTTCTTTTTCTCAACTGCTCAGCCAAGACTCAGAATAGAGATTCTTTGATCTGATTTAAGTCATTTCTGCCTCTCCCTGAACCAGTTACTACGTCTTATGTCCACTCCTGGAGCCAAGAAGAGGGATCAGTGCCAGGCAGTTCACATGGAGAAGGGAATGAGTCCCCGTAAGGAAACTTAAAGATGCTACCAAAACAAGAGCTAGCTTCTGGGAAGGAAAAACAGCAGGTTTTTCCTTTTGGGGGGCTCTGAAACCAAACTGAAGAATATGCTCTTGATTCAGCCATGGAGAGTCATCAAACATTTTAATGCAGAGAACCAGAATAATGAAAGTTATTCCAGAATGATCTGGTCCCAAGATGAAGGAAAAAATAAGAGAGTTGAGAGATAAGAGGCTTTTCTGAAAAAGAAAATGAGGGTCCAAACTAGAATTGTAGTCCTCATGTGAAGGTGATGGATTAGAGATGGAAGTCGCATCAACTTGGTTATCAGCTGAATTCTGTGGAAGAGAAAGAAAATGAGTCATCAGAGATGATTATTGTTTGCAAAGCTGGTCAACTGGAGAAACACGGAGTTAGGAGGAGTAGTTTGGGGGTGAAATTAGTTGAGCTTGGCAGAACTGAGTTTGAGAACATGTGATGCTCCTAGTGGAGATTTTCATCAGGCAGCTGGAAAGGGGAGTCAATACAATCCAGAAGCAGAGCCAGGTGCAAACAGGTAAAGGGGGAACATCAAGGTCATCCCAGGAGACAGTAACGTAGGCACAGGGCCAGAGCGATCTTGGGGTGGAGAATGACCATTTGAGCTGGTTTCTATGTTCACACCCATCGGTTGTGTGATGGTCCCAGCAGGTCCTGAAGAGCAATCAAGAGCCTGGGATTTTGCCCAGGTGGTCTCAATGGATAGGTAACAGAGGTAGGGCAGATGGTGTGATCAGCTGATTTTTTTCTTGATCTCTTCCCTAATAATTGAAAGTTCTCATTTCTTCCTTCCACTGTCTTACTTTTTCACTCCTCATGTATATTCTGACTCTCCAAAGTTGATAGTGGGTCTGCACAATCTTTCTATTTCCAAGTCTCTAGTTAACTGTTCTCAAAATAACTCCTCTGTGGGTTATCGGCTCCTCTCATCTCTGCAACATTCATTCCAACAGTTCTTGTGAAAGCAGCATTCCAGTGCAGGACTAAGATCTTTGCTCTGGATCAGAGTCACCGTGTGACTGGGGCCAAAGTATTGATCTTCTGAAACCTCCATTTCCTCACCTAAAAAAAAAAACGTGACCATACCTATTTTATAGGGTTTCTGTGAAGATTAAGTAAAATACTTGCGGCGCAGAAGCAATAATGGTGTGTTTAACGTACCCGATTGTGTGTCCTAGTGAAAAATAATTTGCAAGGGAGGAGTTAATCTGGATAAGAACTCCAACGTCCTGCTCTTGAATTGCTTTACTCCGCTCCTCACCATGCCCTCCTCCATGCTCCTCTCCCAGAAGCACACGGACAAGTCCAATCTGAGACCCCCGCAGACAGCCCTCACCTGCACGGGTCACAGAACCTCAAGAGATGGAGGAAGACGGTGACCTTCACCTTCGCCGTGAGCACGGTAAGGCTGCTGGCATGGCAGAGACGCTCACGGCCCTGGGTGTGCAGGGGCAGAGGAGGGAAGGGACCTTCCAAGCCTCTGAGCTGCGATCTCCTCCTTCACAAACAAACCAGAACACCGCTAACATTTGTTCCACAGTGAGGACCTAGGGGTGAGTGGTATGTGGAGGTGTGTTGTCACCAGAGATTGTAGGCGAGAGGCTGGCATGTTCTAGTGAAGTGGAAAGGAGCAGGACAGGGTAACGAGCACAGCCCGGCAGGTGAGCTGGGAAGACGGGCGATGAGAAGGAAATGGGGCCACGTGGGAGAGACGCGAAAGGCAAGGCAAGGTCGCTAAAGCCCGGGTTGTGCTCTTCTCTGCCGGCTTGAGGCCGGCCTCCAGCCTCTTACTGTGCGGAGGGTGGGAAAGAATCTGAAGGGTTAAGGAGCCCAGGAATATCTAGTTTGGAAAACTAGCTTTGCGAGATTTTCTACTTTGTTCATTTGCTACCAATTAGAGTCAAGACCCTGGACTTCTGTGGTGGCTCAGTGGTAAGGAATCCACTTGCCAACCCCTGATCTAGGAAGATCCCACCTGCCACGGGGCAATGAAGCCCGTGTTCCTCAGCCCTTGAGATCTAGAGCCTGGAAACTGCAGCTGCTGAGCCCACCTGCCCCAGAGCCATGCTCATCAAGAGGAGCCGTGGCGAGTGAAGCCTGGGCACTGCAGCTAGAGAGGGGCCCCCACTCTCTGCAACTAGAGAAAGCCCACGTGCAACAGTGAAGACCCAGCGCAGTGAAAAGAAATTTTAAAATAAATAAAAGAAGTTTTAAAAGAGCATCAGTTCAGTTCAGTCGCTCAGTCGTGTCCAACTCTCTGCGACCCCATGCATCGTAGCACGCCAGGCCTCCCTGTCCATCACCAACTCCTGGAGTTTTACTCAAACTCATGTCCATCGAGTCGGTGGTGCCATCCAACCATCTCATCCTCTGTCATCCCCTTCTCCGCCTGCCCTCAATCTTTCCTAGCATCAGGGTCTTTTCTGAGTCAACTCCTCGCATGAGGTGGCCAAAGTACTGGAGTTTCAGCTTCAGCATCAGTCCTTCCAGTGAACACCCAGGACTGATCTCCTTTAGGATGGACTGGTTGGATCTTCTTGCAGTCCAAGGGACTCTCAAGAGTCTTCTCCAACACCACAGTTCAAAAGCATCAATTTTTCAGCATTCAGCTTTCTTCACAGTCCAACTCTCACATCCATACATGACCACTGGAAAAACCATAGCCCTGACTAGACGGACCTTTGTTGACAAAGTAACGTCTCCGTTTTTTAATATACACCTTCCTTATCTTTACACGTTGTGGTATCCCACCAAAAGACTGAAGCAGGAGGATGTGGAGGGCCGGCACGGGTGGCCCCGGAGGGGATAGGGGGCCAGTGTATGCTGCGGGCGGGGCCGGGCACAGCACCGTGGACCCCTCGTTCCCACAGCGGGACTGGGCCAGCACCAAGAGCATATGTAGGAATGACTCTTGAATGAATCGTGCTATTTTGAAAGGGCCCTTCATCCATCAGGCTGACCCAAAATAAATACGACTGTCACATTCAGAAGCCCTGAAGAAAGCGCTTCTCTTTGGCACTCGGATTACAGCTGGAGCTGACACGGCACGGAATGCAATGATTTATGCAGCAGGAAGATGACTGGCTGTGGGGCAACAGGGAGATTTTCTTCTGCAGGAATTTCTGTCGTGGCCTTTCCTGACCCTTCACTCTGGTGATTGAAATTTAAAAGTAAAATGAATGCCTTTCCCATGAGTTATTGAGTTTTCCTCTCCTGCACTTAGCATAACTTGCTACTTGGGGGGAAAAAATGGATAAAGGGCTCTGTTCAGTCAAATGTCTGAATTAATGATCTCCCTGAGCATCTCGGATTTAAATGGTAGGTTTGAGGGTGCAGAGAACCTGGGTGTTTCCAATGAGACATACAGCCTTTAATAGGGCTTGTCATAGAAAGAGAAGCTAATCAGCAAAATGGTGATGAAATCCCAGTGAGGATGATGGCCTCAGTTTAGAAGTGATTTTAAGCTGTTCCAACGAACACCAGAGGGCCTTGGTTTCTAAGCCCTCTCTGCTCATGTTGACCTGGTTTCAGGAAACTGATTCACACAAACCCCAGCCCTGACCTTACCAAAGGGGAGTGGCAAGAAAGAGAGCAAAGTGTGTTTACTTTAGATTTGCCAAAATAAACCTGGTGATTTAACCGAAGAAGAAGGAGCATCAGTTAGAGCTGGGGGCAGAGAAGGCCCAAAGGAACCATGTGACGGATCTCTATTTCCCTGAACTTGCTTTAACATTTAAATCAAAAGTTTTCAAGGTATATTTTTAAATTTTTATTTATTTTAGAGTTACCCAGGTCAAATGGAAGTATGCTTCCATCTAGAGAATGTAAGGTAAGGTAAAGCCGCTCAGTCGTGTCCGACTCTTTGCGACCCCGTGGACTGTAGCCTACCAGGCTCCTCTGTCCATGGGATTTTCCAGGCAAGAGTACTGGAGTGGGTTGCCATTTCCTTCTCCAGGGGATCTTCCCGACCCAGGGATCAAACCTGGGTCTCCAGCATTGCAGACAGATGCTTTACCATCTGAGTCCTCCAGGTATTTTTACAGTAGCGTTTGACACTACAGGAAGTCAGGGAGAAAGGACGTTTGTGGTGCTGCAGTGGACGAAGCACCAGCACCAGCCTGTGCGTTGTCATTGCTTCCTTCTAGAGAGACGTGTTCCCTAAAGCCATCGGCGTCTATGAGCAGACAGCTGTGAGACAGTGAGGCTGGAATGCAGACGTCCATGCTGAACAGTTGGGACAAGCAGTGTGGTGCAGAGAGAGAGCGTCTGGTTGGAACCAGGACACCTTCACCCTGGCTGGCTGCTGGGACACCCTGCATCGCAGCAACCTCGCGGGGAAGGACAGGAGAGGTTCTGAGAGGGAGGCTTCCTGAAAGCCTTCCACCCACCACACCTGCCTGTCAAGGGTCAAGTGCCAGAGGACAAAACACAGAAATGAGGCACTTGGCATTGGATGCGTGAGAAAAACCTGTATGATGCAAAAATGCAACATCACACACATGCAGAAATCTCACAGAGAGCTTTCTGACAACCTCCAGGACCCACTAGGCCTATGAGGAACTTCCTGGCAAGTCAAGATGAGGCTCCAGTAACCAACAAGCACTGATTTAGCAGCGCCCACACCCCAGGACAGGGGGCTTTGTCTGTGCGGTACGCTGTCACCGTTCCGGCTGGAACAACTGCACGAGCAGCTACACAAGCACTGTGGCGCCAAGTGTCCATAGAGTAGCTCATCAGCCCAACGGAATCGATACTATCATCCCCATTTCACAGCTGAGGAAGTGGTGACTTAGACTGGAAAACCAACCTGACTAAAGCCTGGCAGAGCTAAAGGACAGGGGAGCAAAGATGAACCTGAAGAGTCAGTAGGAGGAGGGCATGCTGCTGCTGCTGCTAAGTCGCTTCAGTCGTGTCCGACTCTCTGCGACCCCCTAGACGGCAGCCCACCGGGCTCCCCCGTCCCTGGGACTCTCCAGGCAAGAACACTGGAGTGGGTTTCCGTTTCTGTCTCCAATGCATGAAAGTGGGAGGAGGGCATGGAGGTGACCAAAATGCTCCTGCTGGATAGCGCTGGGTCCAAGGACTTCTCACACTTTAATGCATCTATGAGTCACCAGGGGATCATGTTCAAACTGCAGACTGATTCAACATGTCCAGAGATTCGGCGTTTCTGACAGATTTCCAGGTGACGTGATGCTCCCGGTTTAACGCTTCAATCTGAATAGTAAGAATCTAGATGGGCCCGTATACTGGCCTAAGAACCAAGGCTCAATGGTCTATAAGGTCCACAAAGCCCAGCGAAAACAATAAAGAGGATGGAGTGAGTGTTTTTTTCTTTTTCTATCTGCTAGATTGCCAGTTTGTTATAAAAGGATACCACTCTGAAGAGCCAGATGGAAGAGGCATTGTCAGGACAAGGTTTGGGAGAAGGGGTGCAGTTTCCACACCCTGAAAGGTATGCCTCCCTCCCAGCACCCCAACCCAGGTGCTCTTTACTCCAGTTGCTGAGTTTTTATATAGCTAACTTCATTCAGCTTTTTTCATTTATGTTGTTATAGTTTATTTGCAGTACAGTCCTATTACCATAGATGAACTATATGAACACCAAATTTAATCATAGACTAAAACATTGGAAACCCTATGTCAGTCTCCATATTTCTTTTTAAAAAGCTAGGAACTGTGGAAGTGACCCAACCTTTCAATTTACAGATGGGGAGACTGAAGCCTGGAGTGGAGAAGTGCTTTACCAGTTACTAGAAGAAGTAAGTTGAGCATCTCTTGGCCCTGAAAGGTAAAGAATAAGGTTACAGAGGTAGGTAGATTAGAATACACTGCAGAGAGCATTACTTGTCACATTGAGAAACCTAGATTTTATCATATAGGCAAAGGCAAATTTTGAATATTCTGATAAGGAAAAGTGTTGAAAATTCTGAGTTAAGGTCATGGTTCCCAAAATAGGCACCAAGTCACCTCAAGGACCAGTGAACTAACGGGGGTACCGTGGGATGGTTTATACTTTCAGGGGAAACACAATAATGTTTGACACATGTTAGACATGGTGCCAACTATGAGCTCCAAGTTATTCATACACTCAGCGTGGGATCAGACTACACTCTGATGACGCTGTATTTTGTCAAGTTGGGTTTTTGGCAATTGCTGTGATAAAAGAAGGCCAGTTCTGAAAAACCACGTGGAACAGAAAGTGAAGGTGCCAGCGTCCAGTTTGATCCCACGGTTTGAAAAGCTGCGTAGGGCCCCCAAAGCACACCCATTCCGCTAGTGAGTAAGCCTAGTTATCTTAGAGGGAGATTAAGAAGGTTCTTAGAGCTTATTTGTGTACGTTTCTTTCTATTTTTGGCTGCCCTGGGTCTCGTTGCTGCACGTGGCCCTTCTCTAGCTGTGAGTGGGGCGTCTCACCGCGGTGCCTCTCTCGTTGGGAGCGCAGGCTGTAGGCTGCTCGGGCTTCCGCGGCGGCGGCAGAGGCTCGGCTCAGGGCCTGGGGCTCGCGGGCCGAGAGCACTGACTCCGCAGCTGTGGTGCCTGGGCTTGGCTGTTCTGTGCGCGTGCAATCTTCTCGGGCCAGGGATCAAACCGGAGCCCCTGCGTTGCAAGCTGGATGCTGTCCCCTGCACCACCGGAAGCCCCAAAGTTACAAATGGCTATTAAGTTGCTGGATCAAAGGATTTAAAAAATGAAACTGTTAGGTATTTCTTTCAGCCTAGATGTGCTAGGAAAAAGAACTCAGACCCTAGAAATGTCATGAACCAATGAAGTCTGAGAATCTCCGGGTATTCCTGACGTTTCTTCACATTCATAATGCACCTCTCCTGGGTCCCTCTCAGTTTCAGGGCAGCCTGCACCCATGTTCCATCTGTTTGGAAACATCCTCTGTGCCGCGGATGCCCCAGTGACATGCCATGTTTTAAAAATGCTACACTACTGTTTCTGCAATTTTAAAGCCCCATTCATTCTGAAAATATTGTCGCTGGAAAGTGTCCCAGTTTGTTCAATAGAAGGTTTTAAGGCAATAACCAAGGCTCATATTCCTTCCTTGAATAGTCTGTTAGGAGCTAGCGGTTGACAACAATGAATTCCATTTATTTCACCAGGAAAAATATGTCAGACTGAGCTAGCATAGGCAATGACAAATACACCACTACTGATACCTTCCTGTTAATACAGCTCCGTTACTACATGGAGAGCAAGTGTAAGTGGCCATTGAGAATAAAACCTATTACAGTTTCAAAGACGTTACAATGTGAAAAAATGGTTTATGTATCAAGAAACCAACAAAACATAGTATCTATCTCACAGTGCCATGAGAGTCGAGGTAATAATGTGAAAAGATGCGTCAGAAGCAATATTATTCTGATTAACTACCAGGAGATAAGGGCCTAAGGAAAATATTGAAAGAGGCCATAGAAAAAGGGCTATGGCATTAGCAGGCACTGAAGTAGAATCAACAGGATTTCAAAATTAGAACATAAACGCGTCATTAGCAGCTCTCAGCTGGTGAAGATTGTCCCATAACTGCTTAGTGAGGTGCGTGCACCTACGTTAGAACCTCATAAGAAGCGTACAACCCACCGGACAAGTCCTTGGGCCTCTTTATATCTTGTTCCAAAGTCACAACTGCAGACTCAAGCCATGTACTGCTGACCGTGCTATATATTCAGTGGTTGAATTCAGAGAGAGTCCTTGGTAAAGCAAAGAAATGTCCTGCATATTTACAGAAAATCACACATATCTCAATCTTGAAGTATAGTTTGATGAAAGTGAAAGTCCCTCAGTCGTGTCCAACTCTTTGCGACCCCATGGACTTTAGAGTCCAGGGGATTCTCCAGGCCAGAATACTGAAGTGGGCAGCCTTTCCCTTCTTCAGGGGATCTTCCCAACCCAGGGATCGAACCCAGGTCTGCTGCACTGCAGGTGGATTATTTACCAGCTTAGCCACGAGGGAAGCCCCATAGTTTGGTAGCTAAATTTTAAAACTGGTTTTGGTAGAAATAGTCCTAGGTTATAGGTGCTAACTATATCTTTTGTCCTTAATTGTAGTTTACTTACAATATTAAATTAGTTTTGGGTGTGCCATAAAGTGATTTGATATTTTTATAGATAACACACCATACAGTGAAGTGAAAGTCGCTCAGTCATGTTCGACACTTTGTGACCCCATGGAGTATATGGTCCATGGAATTCTCCAGGCCAGGACACTGGAGTGGGTAGCCTTTCACTTCTCCAGGGGGTCTTCCCAACCCGGGGATGGAACCCAGGTCTCCTGGGTTGCGGGCGGATTCTTTACCAGCTGAGCCCCAGCACCGTACCAGGTTATTATAAAATGCTGAGTCTGCATTTATTCTTGAGCTTTGTGGTGGTGGTGCTCAGTCCTGTCTGACTCTGCGGCCTCATGGACTGCAGCTCACCAGGTTCCTTTGTCCACGGGATTCCCCAGGCAAGAATCCTGGAGTGAGTTGCCATTTCCTCCTCCTCCAGGGGATCTTCCGGGTCCAGGGATCTCCTGCAATGGTAGGCGGATTCTTTCTGCGTGTACTTTCTGGCCGCTGTGCACAGAGCCGGAAGCAGTTCTCTGCCATCTCTAGCCTTCCTTGGCACTAAGCAGAACCTTCTGTCAGTCCCTTGAAGTCATCATTCTTTTTCAGACTTTTAAGGAAGCCAGCCCAGAATGGTGAGGCAGTCACAAAGCATTTCTTGGAGTCAGAAAAATGTGCTACATTTGGAGCATGAGATCTCAGATCCATGAGCCCACTTCATGCCCAATTCATGGGCTCAGGACTGGGGATGAGACAGAAGAGGCAGCTTGTATCCACTCCGCTGGTCTGGCACGAACTTCTGTTGCACCAACTGTGCAGATAGACATTCAGTGAAAGTGACTGACGTCATTTTTTATACTTCAGGCGAGAATGTCTTGCAAATACGACAGGCCTGCAGGTCAGTGGAGTCCCGGAGGTAAAATGCCTGGACTCCGGCAACCACCCATCTGGGGTGCTCTTCAGTACCGCTGCAACGCCAACTGGGAGGAAGCATTGTGCCTAGTGCAGGGAGGTGTTACTGTTTTCTGGGTATCCTCTGATACGTCCATTCACAGCAGCTTGTGCAGATTCTGAAGCCAAAATTTTTTTGTGGGTGTGTTGAGATTGTACTCAGTGCTTGTGAGATAGTCAGGGGTGTGGTGGGTAACCAGGATACTGTTCCAGACTTGTCTGGTGCAGGAATAATGCACAACTCCGTTGGTGGAATAACACCCTGCTGGAACTGTTATCAGGATCCAGCCATCTGGGGAGAGAGTCAGCAGCTGCACGTCACAGCACTGTAACCTTTATTGGATAACTGGGAATTTGTGCCTCTTAATCCCCCCACTGATCTCACCCCTCCTCCCGCCCTTCTCCCTTCTCATCACGAGTTTGTTCTCTGTCTCTACGGCCCTTGTTTCTGTTTTGTTATACTTGTTTGTTCTTTAGAGTCCACATGTAAGTGAAAGGGTACAATATTTGTCTTTCTCTGTCTGACTTAGGGCTTCCCTGGTAGCTCAGCTGGTAAAGAATCTGCCTGCAATGCAGGAGACCTGGGTTCCATCCCTGGTTAGGAAGATCCCCTGGAGAAGGGAACAGATACCCACTCCAGTATTCCAGCCTGGAGAATTCTCCATGGGGTTGCAAAGAGTTGGACATGACTAAGCAAATTTCACTTTCAGGTCCATTCAAGTTATTACAACTGGCAAGATTCATTCTTTTCTATGACTGATATTTCATTGTGTGTGTGTGTGTGTGTGTGTACCATATCTTCTTTATCTCTTCATCTGTTGGTAGACACTTAGGTTGCTTCTGTATCTGGGCTATTGTTAACAATGCTCCTATAAACGTTGGGGTGCAGATATATTTTCTAATTGGTGTTTTTACTTTCTTTGTATAAATACCCAGGAATGGAATTGCTGGATCATATGACAGTGTTATTTTTAATTTGGAGGGAAACCTCCATGTTTTCCATAGTAGCAACACCAATTTACATTCCCACCCAAGGCTTCCCTTTTCTCCACATCCTCGCCAACACTTAGAATTTGTTGGCTTTTTGATGATAGCCATTCTGACAGGTCTGAGGAGATATCATTGTAGCTTTGATTCATAGTTCCCTGATAATTAGTGATGTTGAACATCTTTCCATGTACCTATTGGCCATCTGAATGTTTTCTTTGGAAAAATGCCCATTTTTCAAATTATACTGTTTGTTAACTATATGCTCGTTTTTAAAACTATATGCCCATTTTTAAATTGTATTGTTTGTTAACTATACCATTTATTAGCTGTGTGACGTTGGGTCTCTAAGCCTCAGTTTCCTCATATCATAAAATAGAAGTAATTGTAATATCTCCTTCTTAGAATTTAAATGATTAAATAAGATAAAGCATAAACCACAGATCTTAGCTTATATTTAGTGTTTCAGTGTCAAAAAGGCTAAGACAGTCTATTTCCTTTGCCACTTCTTTGACAGAATTAGATTAGTCTCTCCTGGGAGTTTGTTCTCCTGCCTAAAATTTCATTTGGAAGTTTCATGAGCAGCTCATAAGCGAAGCCGGATGTGAATCGTACATAGGATAGTTTCCCTCATTCCGTCTTTACTGGTGTTTCCCTGGTCTGTGCCACCATCGTGTTTTTCCTGATCCAGAACTGCACCTTTTGATTAGAAACCTCGCGTCCACTCTCAGCGCACTGGGATCGGTTCTCTGCCCACACTTCTAGATGTTCTTTAGAGTCTGTCACTGCTCGGGTCAAAATCCCCCAGCGGCTTCCCACTGCCCTGAGTAAAATCCAAATCCAGCACCCAGACTTCCCCATCTGCTGTTTCAGCCCGATTCCTACCATGCACTTATCTCTTCTCTCCACCCATGGTGACCTGCCTTTTGTTCTTGCAGCATGCCAACCCCGTTCCCACTATAGGGACTTTAATGTTCCCCTATGCTTGTCACTTTTCAGTCTGATACTTTTCTTGTTCATTAATTTATTTGACAACCATGTTTTCTTCACCTATCCCCAGCCTTCAGAAGCTAAACTCTGTGACAGCAGACATTATTTTGCTCTTTGCTATTTTCCCAGTGCCTAAAGCACTATCTGGCATTTATGAGGTATCCTATAAATAATTGCTTCATCATAAATAAACACATACTCATTAAACATCAGCAAAATACCATTACCTGTGTACCCTACTGGGTACACATTTCTTAGGTAGAAGACAGTATTCTGTAAGCATATAGTAGAATCCATATCTGACACTGAAGGATTGAAAGAGTCTTGCCCAGATACTCACAGACAGTTTGCACAAAGCCAAGGAAATGATGTTTCATTGTCACCTCCCTTTGTCTGAAACTGTTTTGTAACCAAAAGCTCATTGTAGGATTTTTTTCCTCTTGTATCTAGAAAGTCTTTGGGTTCTGGCTCCTGAAAGATTTTCTTGTCAGTCTGTACAGACAATACATCTCAAAGACTGACATTCTGTAGCAATCTGAACAACTTGCAATTATTTGATTCTCCTAGCATTTAACAAGTAAGCTATTCCAAAATTCCAGGCTAGGCTCTGAATAGCTACCAAAGGAGGAAACTTTAACTCCTCGTGTTCATAAACACATAGGAATCTCCCTTTCTCTCTCTCTCTCCCTCTCATTTTCTCTATTTGTTATTGGTGGACAAAATGTCAATTTACAGTTGAGATTTATTTCTTCAAATTCTTTACTCATGAATCGGGCTGAAACTGCAAGCCCAACACGTTTATTCCATTCTGAAGGACTAGTCTCTTTCAAGCCATCAGTAGTAACAGCATATACATCTGTCACCATAATAGTAGTTGTTCAAGGAAAATCTGTAATTTAATTACCGAGAAGGTGCAGCAGAAGAAAATGGTCCTCAAACTCTGAATCGATGTAAAAAACATTGTTCAATTTATTTTAATTAAAATGTTCACTGAGCAACCACTGTTACTCTCTAAGTACAACACAGTCAGCAAGCTGGACACCTGAAGAAAAAGCTTTGGGGAAAGCATCTAAAATGTCAAGTCCAAGGCTAGGCACATAGCAGGTGCTCAGCAAACACCGGGTTCCCCCTAAGTACCTTGATTTCTCCTGTGAGTCTGGGCTGCTGCCGCTGCTAAGGCGCTTCAGTCGTGTCCAACTCTGTGCGGCCCCATAGACGGCAGCCCACCAGGCTCCGCGTCCCTGGGATTCTCCAGGCAAGAACACTGGAGTGGGTTGCCATTGCCTTCTCCAATGCATGAAAGGAAAAGTGAAAGTGAAGTCGCTCAGTCATGTCTGACTCTCAGTGTCCCCATGGACTGCAGCCCACCAGGCTCCTCCGTCCATGGGATTTTCCAGGCAAGAGTACTGGAGTGGGGTGCCATTGCCTTATCCTGTGAATCTGGGCATGGGTCTTCAAAAGTACTGTGATTCAGCTCAACTCAGATGTGTCCCCAGGCGGTCCACGGCAGAGGGGAGCAGGCCAACTTAACAGCCTAGTCTGTGCCAAGCATGGCGCAGAGCACTCATGCACATAAAATCTCCTTCCTGTCTCCATAGGTTGGTCTTTTGTTCCTGTTTGCCAAAATAGGAAACGGGCACACTCAGAGATTAAATAAATTGCTCGATAATGTGTGGTAGATATAGAGTGCAAATTAAGTTTTGTTCATTCATAGCCATATTCATCTCACTCAGAACACATTTATTGATCACCTGGAATCCCTGAGGCTGAGGATTCAAACAGGACATGCTCCAAATACCCAAAGAGCTTTCACTGAATGTGGGATGATACATATAAAATGCGAACCTTTTTGAAAGTGGAAATATCATCATGGAGGTACCTTGTTGGGCTTCTGGAGTGGTTCATACCGTAAAGATTCTGCCTGCAGTGTGGGAGACCCAGGTTCGATCTCTGGGTCAGGAAGATCCCCTGGAGAGGGGAATGACAACCCACTCCAGTGTTCTTGCCTGGAGAATCCCATGGACAGAGGAGCCTGGTGGGCTACAGTCCACGGGATCTCAGAGAGTCGGACACGACTGAGTGAGTAACACTTTCACTTTTCACTTTTTTCGCATTTGGTAGGACAGAAGAGAAAATGGCTTATCCTGCCAAGGTGGAATAGTGAAGGGATAGTGAAGACTTTACCAGAAGGTAATAACAGATGAGTTCTGATAAACTTAATAGGAGCTCACGGGGCCATCAGTGGGAGGAAGAGAGAGATGGGGGTGGTATGGGAGTGCTGTGACTTGGGTGTGGGGACTGCAAACACCAGGTCCCCGGGACTCGAGGAACACCAAGTCGTTCAGTTGGCCTGGAGCGTGGGTGGTGTGACGAGGGAGGCAGGAACTGACCCTGGAGGAAGGCGCAGAGGGCAGGCAGGAGGAGGGTCAGACTAAAGAGTTCAGGTTTTACCCGAAGGTCATAGGGACCCAGCAACCGGTTTTAAGCAAGAGGATGACCTCCTTAAAAAGGTATGCTCTAAAGTCCCTCACTGGTGGTTTGGGAAAAGGTTAGAGAGAGACTTATTCAATGAGGCAGGAGGCCCGGAGAACAGGCTTCTCCATCAGTCCTGGCAGGAAAGGCCTGGATCCACACAGGGGCTCAGAAACGCCCCCCCGAAGCAGCTCTGCACCCCTAGCAACGAGAACTGACTTCAAGGAACAGGAGATCCCTGCCCTCAGCCTCACGCTTCTGTTCAGCCTTCTGGCTTGGTTTTGTGAAAGTGTGTTCCGGTGATGCTGACCTTGCAAGGGCCTGGAAATGAGCCCATCAGTCACTCCTTCACATCAAGTTAAGAAGACCCCTATTAAAGGGAACGGCAGATGCCCCAGGAGGAATGCAGCATCACCAGTCACTAATGCCTTGCCCTTAATTGCTTCACCAGTTTAATCAGGTGGCTCCCCAGCAAGGCCCTAATCAAACAGGGACAGAACAGGTAAATGTTGATGCAGTGAGGGAGTAGACGAGATTCAAAGCCCTGGGCACAGCCTAGGAAGAAGAGGGCCCAGGAATCTGGGCAGAAATGGGGCCCTGGATACAAAGGAGAAGAGTCAAGAGAGAAGGAGGGGCAAGGAGCTTTAACGACCAGCGGCACCCAGCAGGCTCATCAGGCCCGCAGGCCGCCAGGAAGATGCCTTTCACCTCCTGAGACAGGTTTTCTGTCCTAGAGAGACCCTCACCTGGGACAGGAACGGGGACCAATCAGTGTCACCTTTACATCCAGCCATGCCTGTAAAGCTCTGAGCAGAACACTGGATGCTTTCTCTGCCTTCCCTCAGTCAACCCACACGACCATGCTATGAGCTACGCTTACAGATTCCAGGTTTCCCAGGACACTGAGGCTCAGAGAGCTTAGGTGAATCGCCCACAGTCATACCACTGAGCAGCAGAGTCAGGGTTTGGGTCTAGATCCAATTGGCTCCAGTATCTTAACTGCTAAGTCAGCCTCACACCTCTCACCACCCACTCCAGCAATCTCTGCCTTGACTCTTCTGACTGGTGTAGGTTCCCATGGCCTACAGAGGTGGTTTGACATTTAGAAATCCTTGGATGCATTTAGAAAACGCCAGCCCAGCTCCATTTGCAGCCCACATGGGCAGACTTTACTGCACCCTCACCACTGCCTGGAGCCGCACTCTGCGGTGCACCAGGAGACGCATCCTCCCCGCTGTCTGAGCACCAGCAGGGGAGTTACTTACCAGGGAAGCTGCTGGATTCTTGCAGCAGGAAGTGATAAAACTGGAGTTACAACCCAGGTCTCTTTGACCTTAAAGTAAAAACATGTTTACTCCATGACCTTCTCAGATGATGCTTGCGCTGCATTTGACCAATGGGTCATAGATGCAGAAAAGTGGAAACTGTAGGCAGAGGTAAACCACAGGCAAAGGCGTGCAGTGTAGGCACAGTGTGGCAAAAAAAAGAAAAGTTCTTGGAGAATGGTGAGGAGCTTAATATGCTGGTGGGAAAAGAGGG
Source organism: Muntiacus reevesi (assembly GCF_963930625.1). Classification (NCBI taxonomy): domain Eukaryota; kingdom Metazoa; phylum Chordata; class Mammalia; order Artiodactyla; family Cervidae; genus Muntiacus; species Muntiacus reevesi. The sequence continues at coordinate 282,719,319 of NC_089249.1, forward strand.
ATGGCAAGAGATGAGACTGGAAACGGAGTTTGGAATGATGTTGGGAAAGCGACTATCTGGGAGGCATCCAGTGGGGGAAATGCCCTCATCGTTGATGGCATGATGCAGGCGTGCGAAGACTATGCGGAGAACACAGCCTGCAGTGTTGTTGGCTGGTTACCACCAAGTTATACTGAGGCCTCACAGAGGGATAATTAGAAACCAAGGCGCAAGTTGAGCGCTTAACTAGTTTACAAAGAGGCCCTTATCCCTGCAGAGGGACAGCATCAAGATCTCATTGCTGAGGTTGCTAAACATCAGTGATCCTCAAGGACTCAGCCAAAGGGGGTCTGTGTGATAAGTGAAGGGTTGAAACTGGGAAAACCTGGGACACAGAAATGGGAAAATCTGGCTGGGTGCTTCTTTGCGGAGCCCCCTGAATTACCAGAGCTTGGAGAAGTGGCCCGCCTCCCTGGAGGAAGAACTAGCAGCTCCAAGAAGGAAGATTCTGCTGAGGTCTTTTTCCCACAAGCACCAGATAACCCCCTCGGGAACTAATTCTGCCTGCCTGTCTGACTGCCAAGCTAATGACTAGGATTAACCCCACCTAACCTGACTGAAGACTTGCTGCACCTGAGAAGGAAGGAAAGCGATTTCCGTTGAAGAAGCTGCAAGAATTACCATGTGTTATGTTAATATGTGAGCTGGGGTTTGCCTCTGGGATTGAATTCTGGGGATACAGCACTTGATCAAGGGAGTTACAAAATAAAACTAGATAAGAAAAAATTCAGGAACCTGAGACAACTTTCTCAGGACATGGGATTTACTACCCTGGCAAGGACCCAAGGGGATGGGACAAACCTTTGGCTGTGATGGCTATTAGAAGCCTGGAAGAAAACAGTGTCCTAGGCTGGACAAAGTGGACATGCCCGAGCTGCCCTTCATATAGTATAGGAGGGAATAAGAAAGCTAAAGAAACTGGGATGCTGGAGCAGATATATCACTGACACTAGGAGACCTACTGCGGAATTACATATTCCATGAGGGGCCCAGAAGATTCCAAAGCCATTGGGAATGTGCTGGTGAGGGGGCGCCAATAATATTCGGGAGTTCAGGGGTGGCCTTGTCTGCAGGCCAGGCAGATCACAGAACTGCACTTAGGATGGGAAGTAAGAGAGGCGGGTCAGAGGAGCTCAGCCACTAACAGCCAGAAGGCCACAGTTACCATAACAACCAGCAAGGACAGGGTGGCGAACAAGGATGCTTGATCCAGGAAGTTGTAGAGAAAATTAAGAGAATGTGGTATCTCAAGGGGCAAAATTGGCCAGTGCTGCTTAATGTCTACAAGCAGAAGCAAGACCAGAGGGCACAAATAAGCTTCGTGAACAGGTAGCCTCTGTCCCATATTACATCTGTGACTATCTGTGGGGCCCTTTATGACCAGCTGTAGGAGGAAAAAAAGCCTAAGCTTGGTGTGCCTTTGGATCAGGTCAATATGTGGGTGGAAACTAAAAGTGGATGGTAATGGCCTTGTAACACAGTGGAGAGCAGAAATCTCCCCAAAGAGCAAGTGAAGTATCTCATCATTAATTTTGTGTGTAACAAAAAGTGACCCTAGGCAAGAATATATATATAGATTCCCGGGCAGTGACCGATGACCTACCCAGGCCATTAACCAGGAACCTAGAAGGTAAAGCACTGGAAGATTAGGAAATAAGAAGTTCTGGGATAGAAGCAAATAGATAGCAAGTTGTTATGGCACAAAGTATGAGGATTTTTTATTTCCCACAGTAATGCCCAGCAGAAAGCATCTACTGTGGAAGAGACAGTGAACAATCAAGTAAACAAAAATGACAGTTGACATGAGCCAACTTTCATTATTGTCATGGCAGAGTGGAAATACTGACCCAGGAGAAGAAATGAACACTACCTATGAATCTACAACGTGTGCTTCTGTTTGCTAAGGCTGATCTAGCTGCCACTGCCTCTGAATATTTAGCCCGTGAACCACAGACACAAACTGGTATAAATTCCGTGCCCTGGCATTAGTCACTGAGCAAACCAAACCATCTGCTCGGCGGCAGGCAAACAACACTAAGCCCCTTCTACTTTAGAAGGGCTGGTAGTCCACCCTCAGAGGAATTGATCCCTATTCTGGATATGCACTTGCCTTTCCTCTTCACAGATGCTCAGGCAGTGTCCCTGTCTGGAGGCTTACAGAATGCTTGAGCCACAGGACAGAATCCCACGTAACATGGCATCCAATGAGGGGACCCACTTCCCGGCCAAGAATACAGTTGGTATCACCCACTGCCCCCTCCAGAATCAGCCAGCCTCACAGAATACTGGAACAGCCTACTGAAGACACAGCTGAAGCACCATCTTTAGGCCCAGCAGGCTACAAGCAATGGGCTGGCATCAGAGGACCTCTAAATGTCTCAGTAGGAAGAATACATGGGGCTTCCCAGGTGGCGCTAGTGGTAAAGAACCTGCCTGCTGATGCAGGTGAGTAGGAAATATGGGATCGATCCCCCTGGGTCAGAAAGATCCCCTGGAGGAGGGCACAGCAGTCCACTCCAGTATTCTTGCCTGGAGAACCCCATGGACAGAGGAGACTGCTGGGCTACAGTCCATGGGGGTCGCAAAGAATCGGACAGGCCTGAAGCGGCTTAGCACGCATGCACGCAGGAAGAGTATGTACTCCGGCAATCAGGAGCAGGCGCAGAAGTAGCCCCGCTTACACCACTGCCAGTGACCTAGCCAGGCGCTCTGAGCATCTCCTTGCTTCAGTTCTGGACTCTGCAGGCCTAGAGGGCCTGGTCACCGATGGGGTCACACTCTTGTGCGGGAGGATGGCAAGAGTCCCTTGAACTACAAGCTAGGACTGCTGCCCAATCACTCGGACACCTCCAATCCAAGGACCAGCAAGTGAGAAGAGGCGTTAGCATCTTGGCAGAGATCGTTTACCCCAACCCACAGAGGGAAGGGGCGCCGTATCGACAAGACGGGCCAGGAGAGAAGCTGTGGAACCAGGGAGGCCCAGCTGGGTGCCCACTGGCGCTCCTTACCCGGAGGTAACTGAATGCACGCGTGCAGCAACCCTGGTCCGAGAAGGGTGTGATTTCCAACGTCGCAGGCCCCTCGGTAGGAGGCTTGGGTCACACCGCTAGGTCGGCCCGCAAAGGAGGTATCTGGGAGTGAGGAGCCCCGAGAGTGGAGGAGGGACAGCACGGTTATCCCCGGGGCCGTGAGGCCACGTGCAGCCACAGGAGCCCAGTTCACGCCGCACCCTCCCGCTTCCAAGCGTCCCGCCAGGCACGAAGGCGCGTGAGGACCGCGGGGAGCGCGCGCTGAGGAGTGAGCCTGCGGCCCCTGGCGGCGCCGGGAAGCGGAGCTGCAGGTCTCCCGGCTGGCTGCCGTGAGGAACGTGGTCCCTGCTGGCGTCTCCCTGCGGCCGGAGGAGCACGGAGCCACGCTTCGCCCCGGCCGCTCGCCCTCATGGCCGAGCACAGCGGGCGTGGGAGAGCCGCCCAGCCCCGCTCCAGGGCTTCTCCAACAGGAAGCCTGCTCGGGGAGGCCCCGTCAGCGCAGCGCAGCTGACTTTCTTGGAGCTTCGCTCCAGCCTGTGACTGCTCCGTCCAACCCTTCCCTCCTCTTCTCCCCTGACGGAGGCCGGGAGCCTCACCAGCCCCTGGCCCTGCACGGGCACCTCACCCAGCGGATCTCTCGCCTGTCTAGTCCTGTCCCGGCGACTGTTCGTTCAGAAGTCCTGGAAGATGCCCCCACCACCCTTCATGTTCCATGAGGGCGGCGGTCACGCCTGCCTGTCCGCTACTCGACGCCCAGGGCCCTGCACCGTTCCGAGGACCCGAGTTAGTCAGCGCGCGCCTCAGTCAGAGCGGCGGCGGCGACGCGGCAGGAGCGGAAGCCAGGCTGGACGGAAAGAAGACCGTGGGGCCGGATGCTCTCTCAGCAATACTGGCAGTGAAGGAGAAACACAGGCAGCTGAAGGAGGAGGCACGACTGAGGGAGTTCTTTTGGCGCCGGAAAGGCGTGGTCGCGTTTGTAGGCTGAGGAGAAGCCCGTGAAGAGGGCAAGACTGCGGGTGCTAGGCGTGGAAGAGCACGAGGCAAGTGAGGCGCAGAGCGCGGGCGGCAGCACAGAGGAGCCGGGGCGCTGAGCACGCCGTGGGCCTCCACGTTTTAGCGTCACGGGAGGAAAGGTTGCCGCTGAGAGAGAGAGCGGGAGGGATGGCAGAGACCCTGAGGGGACTGAGGGGACTGGCCCCACGCTGAGCGGACACAGAGCTCCCTGGGCCAGGCGGAAGGCTGACAGGAGAGGCTGTCCCGAGGCCAGAGCAAGGCCTCTGTGATTCCAGCCCCGGGAGGTCTTCAGCCTCCCCGAGGAGGCCCTGTGAAGAGCTGGAGACGTTAGGCCGCTGGGGTGATACAGGGAGGGAAAGCAGCCTCTGAGGAGGGCCGTGCGGCGGAAGCCAGTGAGCGAGAGGAGGCTGCCGGTGGCCGATTCTAAACAGCGACACCAAGGCCAGGCTTGGAGGAAGGCACTCACGCTGAAGGAATAATAAACTGACCACCTTTCTTCTTTGTATCTTGTCTAATTCTCCCACATGAAAGTATTTTCTGCCCACAGAGGAAATCCCAGAGTCTCAGAGAGGTTTGTAGAACATGCCCAATATTTTCCCTCAAATTTTTCTGTATTGAAAAACTCACCCAAGATGTGGACTTGACTAGGTCAAGAAGATATCTCTTCAAGGGAACGGAGATAATTGCACTGGCTGTGTTCAAAATGGGCTCTGGCAAGAATTTTAAGAAATTTTGCAAATGAGCTTGCTTCTAAAAACTTGTTCACTCATTATGAGGTCCCCTCATCCATTATCTGATAAAGATAATTTGACTCAAGTAAAGAGTGAAGTTCAAAATGAAAGCAATAAAGGATTTATTTTCAAATCTGGTGATGACTATCTTCCCATAAGCATTCTAGTGAATTTAGATTTATGGACATATGTGACTCTGCAACGGGTCTTAAAATTATAGTGCATTCCCCATGGTGCCATCTTTGACAGCTGGTCCCATGCAAATGTGAGACTGGACTATTAACCACACAACATCACAGATGAATGTGGGGAAAATGGTTCAGGCTGTCATTCGGTTTAATTTTTTAAGAAATTAACTAGAAGAAACATGAAAAGATTCATTATATACAGAAGAGGAAACGAAATTACTTTCCTGGTGTTTTCTTACTGGAGCTGAAAGAGATAATGTACTGAATTATGTGTAATGTATAACCACTTCATTAAGGAGAAATTTTATTAAAATAGTATTTTAAAAATCTAAAATGAATCAAATCTTTGGAAAGTTTATGAATTGTTTTAAAAAAAAAATAGTTCAGTAGGAGTGCCAGAAAGAATTTGTGCTACAAGTTGATTCTGAATCACTGTTAATGTGCTAAGACCCTTGCTCGTTGCAAGTGATACCCAGATTACAGTGGATTTGTTTCTAATTTTTCATAAGTGAGTAGTTCAGTACTTGAGACATCTTGCTAAAGAAAAAAAAAAAAAAATACTGCTACAGAACCAATATGGGTCAGACTCATATCATGGTAGGGAGTTTTAGATACCGAATCCTTTAGACAGCTGATCCAGCAAGGCTATTCATTTCATAAATGAAAGAATGGAGGCCCAGAGGTAACCCGCTTGGCACTAGTCTACCTTGGCAGTGTGTCTGTGTTCTGCATCCTGTGAGGGGCTGTGGCATTTGAGAGGAAAGACACAAAGCTTAGAGAAAGTGAAAGTGAAAGTCGCTTGCTCAGTCGTGTCCGACTCTTTGTGACCCCGTGGACTATACAGTCCATGGAACTCTCCAGGCCAGAATACTGGAGTGGGTAGCCTTTCGCTTCACCAGGGGATCTTCCCAACCCAGGGAGCGAACCCAGGCCACCCGCATTGTGGGCAGATTTTTACCTGCTGAGCCACAAGGGAAGCCCAAGAATACTGGAGTCGGTAGCCTATCCTTTCTCCAGGGCATCTTCCCGACCCAGGAATCAAACCAGGGTCTCCTGCATTGCAGGCGGACTCTTTACCAACTGAGCTATGAGGGAAGAAGCTTAGAGAAATTCAACTTAATTCTTAGTTACAGAGCAGAGCAATGAAGAGCGCAAGTGCTCAAAAGAGTAATATCTTGAAGGTCTAGAGCCTTACTTGCTTAGGGGAAGGTTAATGACTTTTTATTTTCAAGATCCTGATTTTTTTTTTTAATAGCAAGATTGTATAGAGAGTGAGGCCTCTGTTAATTGAGTAAGATGGGGGGAACCCAGCTCTCAGTGTTGAATACAACTGCCTTTGAGAACCTAGGAGTGCAGGGGTGGTGGGGTCTAGTGATTGATAGTTGTGCCCATTGGCTGATTTGGGTGCAGAAGCAGTGAATACCAGGGTCAGCAGAAAACCACATAATCACAAATGGTTCTGATAAGCTCAGCACCAGGCTCATCAGAATTCTTGGGACAAAACCTGGGATTCTTACATAGTACCAGAGAGACTCAATCACTCAATCGTGTCCAACTCTTTGCGACTCCATGAACCATAGTCTATCAGGCTCCTCGGCCCATGGAATTTCCCAGACAAGAATACTGGAGTGGGTTGCCATGCCCTTCTCCAGGGGATCTTCCTGATCCAGGGATTGAACCCAAGGCTCCTGCATTACAGGCAGATTCTTTACCATCTGAGCCCCCATGGAAGCCCATACCAGAGAGGAAGGGCTCCTAAACAGGACTTATACTTAATTTCTTCCCATGCAATATGGTTTTGAAATTTAAACAAAATATCCTTTCTTGTCCCAAAGATTTTTTAAAGCAATCTTGCCCAGTTATATACATAGGTTTCTGAACAACAGATATTACACTAACCATCCCAGAGGTGTTTGTGATCCTTATAAGAGGCTTTGATATTAGTTAATCAAATTAGTTTCTCACTGATGAGAATTGTAAGTAATGTGAAACCATGAAAATGTGAGGAAAAGTCCTAGGCTCTGGGGGATCTGTTCAGCTGCACTTGCTCCTGAGCATACCATCCCCCACTCCTCCATTTCTGAAGTGACACCTTTTGAAGTTCCAAGATGGTTTCAGCTCTCAAAGTTCCAAGGTGATGTTGGGTTGTCTATTTCTGCTCTCTGAGGGAGATGTCAAACAGAGAAGTTTGTATAATAGAAAATGCCCAGTGCACATAGCCACTGAAGTATGTGAAGTGAAAGCCGCTCAGTCATGTCCGACTCTCTGCAAGCTCATGGACTATACAGTCCACAGAATTCTCCAGGCCAGAACACTGGAGTGGGTAGGCTTTCCCTTCTCCAGGGGACCTTCCCAACCAGGGATCGAACCCAGGTCTCCTCTATTGGCAGGTGGTTTTTTTTTTTTTTTACCAGCTGAGCTACCAGGGAAGCCCTACACATAGCTATTGCTATGAACCAAATACTCTCTATACCAGGGAAGATCTCTCAAACTACTCTCATTTTATTTCTGAGTAACCTTTAAAATAACCAAATGCGATCAGTCATTTGTGCCTAGAGACCCAGAAACTGGTTGCTGGAAGCATTTAATCTTTAACATTTCTTCACCCAAATAAACCAGTCATTTGTCTCTGTGTGTGAAATAAAATTATATTGACTGAAGTCTCTTCTCATTTTTTTTTCCTCTTCTAAGTATGTATTACACTTGATCAGAGCAATTAGCCGTGATCCAATTCAGGTAGGAAGGTATTTTCAAAAGCCTGACAACCAATCTGAATTCCAAATCCATTGCCAGAATGTCTTCCGTGTGTACAAATGTGTGCCCTGTTCAAAATCAAGGAGAAAAAAGATGAAGTTCTCTTAAAGGTGGCCCAAGATGATGTCACTGATACTCCTGCTCCTGAGAACCACTGCTGAGTTCTTTCAGTGGGAGGTGTGCCCTGGCGTGCAGACTGGACGTGAAGGTGTCACAGGAACAAGTGAGCAAACAGAAAGTGTGCTCAGACCTGCTGTTCGATGATCTCAAAGAAGAAGAAATCAAGTCACAGTCTTTTTTTATAGATGCCAAGGTGGCTTTTTAAAGATTAGCATTCTAAATGCCAGATGGTTAATGAAGGTCAGGCAGGCAACTTTCATAATTTGTCATTATGAGTTTAGCTGTGTGCCTTTATTAGGAATTGATGGATAACTTCCTACTTGGCAATATTTTAGGGAGTATTCTTCCTGTAATGTGAAACTATAGAGCATAAATGCCATTTAAAATTCTTTTTTAAAAAATAGAGCTAAGAAGGCAAATGAATTGCTCAATAGCCGTATTTACGCAGCCAGATGAGATTACTTGCTTGCTTTACTTTCACCTGGAGGAGTCTTTGTGCATCTGAATCACATTTTTACTGACTTTCGAGTTCAAGAACCAAAGTTGAGCAGGATAAAGCCAAAAAAAACGGCTGTTAAAATGGCCTTTGCAGTACAGATTTCAGAGGCTAGAGGGCATGATTGCTTTAGCTGATTCAAAGCAAGGAAAAGCAAAATCTATTCATCTGTTTCTCATACAAGGACCTAGAGGCTTTAAAATTTGGATCATGAGTGCAAGCTTGCTTCTCATTAAAAATCCAAGTCAGTATCTGCAAGAAGGAGCAGCAGAATAAAATGTGCATTTTCTGTGGTTGTTGTAGGTGTTTTTTACAGAGGCCTTGGGCTTGTGAGAGAATGTGGAGCACACTCCAAGTGGGGGGGTGGGCGGTGGCCCTTTGGTTCTCCATATTTTCTTTTCTTTTCTTTTTTTTTTTGGTTCTCCATATTTTCCTATCTTAGGTTTATCAAGTTGTGTCCACTTGGAGTCCAAGATCTCCACTTGGACTTTTTGTCCCCAAAACAGGAGTCCTCCTATCAAAGAATATGTATATATGTATGCATATATTATATGTATATATAATGTTCTTGTGAAGGATCTTGATGCATTTCATTAGTAATGCATTATCATTAGGAAATGACAAGATTAATTCCAGGTAATTTGACTTACATGAAAACAGTTTCTTTTTAAAATGTACGAACCTTGATCATTTTTCTTCCAAAGTGGTTAGCTAATCAGTGATGTTGTGGACCTGGTACTGTTTCTACCTTTATCTGGCCTCTTCCTATTTAGGACTTTCTGGGTCTTCTTTCCCATTTTCCCTTCTTTACTATGACAAACATCTTATTTCCCTCATCACATATTGTATGTGAGCTCAAGGCTGAGATCACATTCCTCTTCATTTATTTTGCTCTTGTTTATGCCACCATACCCAGATGGAAGGAGAATAGTGGAGTAAGTAACTTCCACACTCATAAATTCTTAATTTCATCCTGTCTTTGCTTCACAAACCACAATTCTTACGAACACATTCAAATTTTTCTTGAATGAGAGTGGTCTTTCCCCTGCTTTTCCACACAGAAGACCCACAGACAGGACATTTGTAGCCTAATGAATGCCACATACTCAAGGAAACGATGGGGCCTGTGAGAAGTCTCTAAAGAAGGGGTAGATGTCTCATTAGCTAAAATATGAAATGCTTTTTGAAGCACATCTTTTCACCTGCACCTCCAAAATATATTCCAAACTCATCTATGGTAGGCAGAATTTTGGTCCTCTTAATCTTTACTTTGTGATGTCACTCCTGTGGATATGTTACTTTATATGGCAGGATGGACTTTGCAGGTATAATTAGGGTCACTAATCAGATGACTTTAGAATAGGAAGATTACTCTGGATTATCCTGGTAGCCCCAATGTAGTCACATGAGTTCTTTAAGGAGGAGAGATTTCTCTAGCTGTTAGCAGAAGATGAAGTCAGATCATTGAAGCATCAGAAAGATTTGACCACTGTTGACTTGAAGATGGAGGAGGCCATATTAAGGAAATGGAAGCTTAGTCCTGTAAAGCCTCAAAGAACTGAATTCTGCCAACAATCTGATTGAGACTGAAAGCAGGATCTTCCCCAGAGTCTCCAGATAAGAGCCCAACACAGCTGATACCTCGATTTCTTGATTTCAGTTTGGGAAGGTCCTAAGTAGCAGACCCCATTGAGAGAGGCTGTGCCCAGACTTCTAACCCATGGAACTGTATTTGTGGTCATTATTTACAGCAGCAGTAAAAGAAAACAAAAAACAAAAAACTATTAGACCGCTCCTTCTTGTTATGTGGGATTTAAAACCTTTGTTATTTATAGCTGAAAAAAATTTTTATATCTGCTTCTCAAGCTGTGAAAAATAAATCTTGGGATTAGAACTTTCCCTTCTTGACTGTTGCTGCTGCTGCTAAGTCGCTTCAGTCGTGTCCGACTCTGTGCAAACCCATAGACGGCAGCCCACCAGGCTCCCCCGTCCCTGGGATTCTCCAGGCAAGAACACTGGAGTGGGTTGCCATTTCCTTCTCCAATGCATGAAAGTGAAAATGAAAGTGAAGTTGCTCAGTCGTGTCCGACTCTTAGCAAACCCATGGACTGCAGCCTACCAGGCTCCTCCGTCCATGGAATTTTCCAGGCAAGAGTACTGGAGTGAGGTGCCATTGCCTTCTCTGTCCCTTCTTGACTAAGGGAGTATTATTGTCTGTATGGGGCTTCCCAGGTGGCGCTAGTGGTAAAGAACCTGCCTGCCAATGCAGGAGACACAGGAGATGCGGGTTTGATCCCTGGATTGGAAATTGCCCTGGAGGAGGGCATGGTAACCCACTCCAGTATTCTTGCTTGGAGAACCCAATGGACAGAAGAACCTGGCGGGCTATGGTCCATAGGGTCACAAAGAGCTGGACACAACTGAAGCAACTTACATGCATTGTATGTATTGGCCTTTTGATGAAAGGATACAACTCTCTTTGCATTGGCTAAATGTCTATCAGGGACAAGGCTGTTTGGTTTACAGATCCTACTTCCAATCGAGAATAACTTTTATGTTCCAGAAAAGAATATAAATGATCAAAATGGGGAAGAAATAGTAACCATCTTTGGTGGTAAGAAGAATGGCAAACATCATTCCAAAAAGGAAGCACATATATAAGGAAACAGTTCATTTTTAAATCTGACTCCAATATACAAAATAACCAGGTTTTCAGCCAGCTACAGAGCAGAAGTGTTTCTATTTTTAAGTCTTATGACACAAACTGAACTGTACAATAAATAAAATTTAAATTTTTTATATGACAGCTTAATTGTTTACTTTTGAGTCCCATAAAATGAATATTGTGCCAGGCCAGTAAAATAGTCAGGGAAAACTTTATTCAAGACAATTACAATAGGGGAGAGAAATTGAATCCAGTTCCGTTGAAATGAAAAGTGGGAGGATTTTTAAATGCTGAGATGAGCTAGTGGAAAATTATTGGGAGTGACCTGTCAATGTGATTAGGCTATCCATATTTACTAATTGTCACTTATTGAAGTTAGGTTCCTAATTTCTGCCAGAGACTGGGAGACAGGACCTCTATCTTTCTTGATGATTAAATTTCAAAAGGATGGCTCCCTTTGTCCCAGAGAAAAACATTTCTGGGTTGTGTATATTTTACATTTCAAAGAGAACAATAATTTACAACTGCAGGTTTTCTAAAGTAAGTGCTCCAGGAAAGAGATGGTCAGGGGCCTATAGTCAAGGATTCTTTGCGACTCTGTGGACTGCAGCCTGCCAGGCTCCTCTGTCCGTGGAGTTCTCCAAGCGAGAAGACTGGAGTGGGTTGCCATTTCCTTCTCCAGGGGATCTTCCCAACCTCACGTCTCCTGCCTTCCCTACGTTGGCAGGTAGATTCTTTATCACGGCGCCACCTGGGAAGCCCATGGTCAAGAACAAGTTCCTCTAAAGCTTTGTCAAGCTGAGGGGAATGTTCAGGCCATGTTGGTCAGCCCCCATTTTGCTTACCTTTAGAAAATGTAAACATGGTCTCTTTGGAGAGCTTTGCATCCCAATTCCAGGATTTGTTCCAACCCTAGCTCCGTCTTATCAGTTGGGTTGTGGTCCCAGACAGCTCTTGGAGTGTCGGTTGTCCACGAGCCCAGTTCAGAGGCCACTGTGCTGGCCAGTGCAGCTCCTGCAAGGCCAGCGGCTCTCTGCTGCTCCTGTGCGGCATTTGGAGCACAAGAATCATCCTTGGAAGTGGTGTGTGAGCAGTCTGCCTAGATAGCCAGGATAGTTCACTCCTGCCCCATTCCCCAGCTGATCGAAATAATGCATAGCCTGATGGAGAGACAGGCAGAAGAAGAAATGAAAAGCAAGATAACAGTTAATTTCTCAAACATACTTTCCTGCTGCACATCCTAAATAGGCTGATTCAGTCAACATACACGAAAGCATTAAGATGCTAATGTCGTGCCTTCACATGCTAATTTAGGAAAACAAAGAAAATGCATCTCATTAGCCTAAAGTCTTTAGAGTGAGTTGAACCATGCTTTCAGTGTAGTTTCTGTAGTATTCAAAGAACTTGTCAAGATTGGAGCAGTAAATTTAAATATTAAATATATGCATTTTTTTCAGTAGCACCCAGTATCGGAAAACATAGCAATCGTTTCTTTTCAAATATATTTTTTACTCTCATATTTTTGCAAGTTTTTGGTTGTGTGCTTTTGTTAGCTATATAAGGATTTTCACATTTTCAGATTTTCTTCTTCTCTTTTTGACCTTTCTGATAATCACATTTAGTGAAAAAAGTATAGGACAGTGTATAACATACAGCACAGAATGCATCTATTTGTATAATTCTGCAAAAATAAGGTGTGGTTTTATATATAATCTCTGCGCATGAGAATGAAGCATGTGATAAAATTCCTAGAAATCATTTGTGTGCTGAACATGGATCTGATGTTCACATCAGGAAGACGCATCGTAAGTCCACAGAATGATTTCTGAAGAGATTGAGAGATAAAATATGAAGACTTTCCTTTTTAGAAAACCTTGCCGTTTTAAATAGCATAGCAGACATGGACAAGCATTCAGGTTGAAATACTCAGTTCATCATGTTGCCATGACAACAGCTCTCAGAGAAATGAGAAGTGAGAATAAAGTTGAATGAAAATTTGGGTTGCAGACCTCATTTGATTATGATCAAATCTTTAATTTTTTAAAAAGAAGTTTTCCAACGGAAGGGTTCCTGCAAGAATCCCTGGGCAACAGCACTTATCTCTTTGTCTCCTAAAGGTTTTTTGATGCTGCCACAGCACCCAGCCTCCTGAGTCTTTCTTCTTCCTTTGACTGGAGGTTGAAAAGTGGCACACACAAAAAAAATTCCATTACTTGGTAGTGCAACAGAAACAGCATGGAATACTACAAAAGAGTTTGATAAGAGAACAGAAAAGAAAAAAAGCAATATGAAATCTCCCCAAATTATTTTTCAACAATTCCAAGGAGTGTCTGGAACTTTTTCCCAGACCTGATTGGTCTAAGAATAATACAACTTTCTCTCCCAGCAATTGGTTCAGTAATGGTATATGGCTACTTCCAGCCAGTAAGATGTGAAGGGAAGTTCTGATGGAGAGATTTGAAGAAGTTTTCTTGCATCTAAAACAGAGTCACAAGAAGTAATAGACTCTTCTTCTTGAGACCATTGTGAATTGTGGATGGACAACCATCTTACTTTCTTCCAGCTCTGAAGACTGCAGAAGAAATTAATGAAACCGAGTTTTCCAATGACATTGATGAACCACTGAATCACAACCCTGAAACCTACCTACCCCTCCACCCCTCTGCCCCATACTTTTATATGAGATACATTTCCTTTTTCTTCAGGTAAGCTTGTATCAGGGTTTCTGGTACTTGCAGCTAAAATTATTCTGACACAAAGTATTTTATAAATTTTGCTGTTACAACAAACTTGGTGCATAATCTTTGTCTATCCCTCAGATGATTTCCTAGAATAGAATCTCTGAAGAGAAAATCCTAGGTCAAAAGCTAGGAACATGTTTACTATTCTTCATATGTATTGCCAAATTTATTCTGAGAAAGGCTGCATCATTTTACACTCCCATCAGCAATGTAAGAGTGACTATTTTAATGTACCTTTACTAGCATCCCCTGGAGGAGGAGATGGCAACCCACTCGAGTATCCTTGCCTGGGAACCCCTTGGACATAGAGCCTGGCGGGCTATAGCCCATGGGGCTGCAAAGAGTCGGACACAACTGAGCGACTGAGCACTTACTCGTATCAAATACTATCTTTTAAAAACTTTTCATTGCTGTAATGGAAAACAATAGTACCATGTTATGATATCAGTTTGAGCCTTTGTTAAGAGGGTTGAACATATTTCCATATAAGCATCGTTTAGTCACTCATGTCCAGCATCTGTACCTTGTCTACCTCGTCTGTGGCTGCTTTTTCTGTTTCCGTAAGTGAAATTTGAGGGCAAGCAGTCATTTTAAAACATTGGTTATAAATACTTTTTGTTTGATTATCATTCTAGTTTGGATGGAAAGGCATATTATTACGGGGAAGAAACTGACTTTGACTGGTTAGTTCATAAAATGAAGAAAAAAACCCTCAAACTCACTAGAGACACAAAAAGCCTTTCTTCTTTAAAACATGTTCGTATCTATGGGGTGTGGGTAAATTCATTAAATAGTTTAATTTTTTTAACCCAATTTCACATGGAATTAAATCTTTTTAATTTCTCTAATCAGTACTCAGGCTATCTAACTACTACTCATTTTAAAGCTTCATTTATGACCCATTTAGCAATATTTAGGTTTCCCTCTACTGTTTTAATGGGAGAAGGCAAGGGCACCCCACTCCAGTGCTCTTGCCTGGAAAATCCCATGGACAGAGGAGCCTGGTAGGCTGCAGTCCATGGGGTCGCGAAGAGTCAGATACAACTGAGCGACTTCACTTTCATGCGTTGGAGAAGGAACTGGCAACCCACTCCAGTGTTCTTGCCTGGAGAATCCCAGGGATGGGGGAGCCTGGTGGGCTGCCGTCTATGGGGTCACACAGAATTGGACACGACTGAAGTGACTTAGCAGCAGCTACTGTTTTAATAACCCACTATGACTTTCCTCATGCAGTTGCTTTTTGTCAGAGTTTAGCAAATTTTTGATCAGCTGGAGAGAAACATGGGTGTGTAGTAGAAAAAATGAGATCTAATAATGATACATACTCAAGACATAAGAGCCAACACGTGTCCATTTTTATTCTGAAAGTGCCAGTTTTCAGTATGTCTGCAACCCTGGGAAATAATGTAATGCAGTCTACATTATTGATGTGTTCAATTACACCTTTTTATATAGGCTAACATTAGCTAGGTGCGCTCTTGGGAGAAAAGGGGAGATGTGATAAACGATACGTACTTCCTCACTGCCAAGTTCCTCCCAGGATTTTTCCTGGGCCAGAAAGAAGAATGTCGCCAAGTAGGGCAGCCTGCTTTGCCCAGGAGCTTTGTCAGAAGGAGAATCTCTGTCACCCCTGGGTCTGGCCTTGTATGTCTGTCGGTGAGCAGGAAGAGAGGATAGCTCCTCAGTGTATAGTCGTTGGCCTACCGGTCCTTGTCTTTAAGGCTATTTCACTCCCCTCACCCTCAAGGACCCTAAAAACAACACACCTGCATAGCTCCCATCTGGGTTGACTCTGTAAGTCACTTTTTACTAGTGGGATGCAGTAGAAATGGAACTGCATAACTTCTAAGCCTAGGCAATAGAATATCTGGTAGCTTCTTCCTGGGTCCCTGAAATGACCCAGTCTTGGGAGGGCCAGACTTCATATAAAAATTCTGACTACTCTGAGACTGCTATGCTGTGAGGAAGCCAAGCTAGCCGAATGAAGGGGAAACATGGAGAAAGAGACCAATGTCTGACCAGCCTCCTAATGGTTCCAACCATCCTCATCTCAACTGAGGCAGAAGAAAATGATATTGGATGGAAATTTGAACCTAGGTAAAGAAATAAAGAGCAGTAGAAATAGTAAACATGTGCAGAGAAAAATAATTTTTCTCATTTAAAAAATCCCTAAAAAAAGATAATTGACATTGAGCAAAAATAGTAACTATGTTACGGAGGTTATAGAATGCACAGGAAACATTTTTGACAATATGACAATAAGAGCACAAAGGAAGAGAGGAGCAAAGCTGGACGTGAACTGCAGCGTCGTTCTGAAAAATACCCTGAACTGGCGCAACACTACTTACAGGTATATTGTGGTAAGTTCAAGATGTATGTTGTAAACCCTAGAGCAGGCATTAGCAAACTGTAGCCTGTGAGCCAAATCTGACCTGCCATGCCTTATAAATAAAGTTTTATTGGATCACAGCCAAGCCTGTTTATTTTCATATCTATGTGGTCCATAGAGACTACAAGATTTACTCTCTGGACCTAGAGAGTAAAATCTGTCAAGATTGCCTTAGAATAACCACTGGAAAACCAACAAAACAAAGGAGCACAGCTAATAAATCAATAGTGGAGATAAAACAGAAGCATGAAAAAACATCCTTAATTCAAAGGCAGCCAGACAAAGGGGAATAAAGTAACAGACAAAGGGGAATAAAGTCGCAATCTATCTGCCCCAGCTTGTGTAACTGAGCTCCTTATCCTTGCCTCTCCCTCTGCCCCTCCGGCTGATCCTTCTGTCTCCTCCCCAGGTCTCTCTCCCTCTTAGAGGCTGATCCTCTCCACCTCGCTAGCTTGTCTGCCACATACATACATCCTCCTCTCCAGACACCCAGAACCAACTACCATCCTGAACACTCTGTGCTGGGTCTTCGGCCAAGGTTTTCCCTCTGTGTGGCCCTCCTCCCTCTGTTCATCCCCAGTCCCTGCACCGGCGACTGCACTGCGCCCTTGCTAACTCTGGTTAACTCTAGTTCAGGTTTGGGGATTTAACTTAGACATGATCTCATCCAGCCCCAAAGCCTTCCCTCATACCACCCCACCCAGGCCCAGCCGTCTTTCTGCTACTAAGGCTCTTACTGCACCGAACTGTAATTATATGGTTACTTGGTTTTCTTCTCCATGAGACCCTAGGATCCCTGAGGCTAGTGATAATGTCTTACTTGGATATTTTTATCCCCCATACCTATACGAAGTAAGGTGTTGAATAAATAATTGTTAAATACATGAGCTAAATGAACACTTATAAAATAAAGATATTATAAAATAATGAATAATGATTAAAGGATACTTATGTGCCAAGCACTGTCCAGTCTGCTTTACACGCATTATTAGATTTTACCGTAATCCCTATTAAAGTGAAAAGTGGAAGTCAAGTTGCTCACTGGTGTCCGACTCTTTGCGACCCCATGAGCTGTAGCCCACCAGGCTCCTCCATCCGTGGGATTCTCCAAGCAAGAGTACTGGGGTGGGTTGCCATTTCCTTCTCCAGGGGATCTTCCCCATCCCAGGGATCAAACCCGGGTCTCCTGCATTGTAGGCAGACGCTTTTACGGTCTGAGCCACCAGGGGAGTTCTGGTGGACTTAGGAATCCCTCTTAGGCAGGTATTGTTATCCTCATTAATTGATGGGTTAAGTGATTTTCCTATGGCGGTAAAGAAATATCCCAGGATTCAAACCTGGGCATTCTGATCCCACAGCCTAAGTACAGATGTTAGAGTTAAAAACACCCTATAGACTGTGTGTTCTACCCACTTCACTTCAGAGATGTGGAAACAGGTTCACGGAGCTGGTGTGTCTTGACCTTCAAGAGAATAACTGAACATTCAGAAACATTTGTAAATTTGTCGTCTTATTTAATTTATGAACTAAGTATGTTCAAACTGTAAATGCCTCCAGAAAGTGGCGTTGTGTAATTCCAGTTGGGTTACAGGGCTGTGAGCAGTTCTCCTAGCAACCACTGTCTTAATGAAAGAGTGGAATGTGCAGAATTTAATAAACATTTTGAAACCCTTGGAAGATACAGAGATGCTGCTAAAGATAGAGGAAGACAGTTAATTCAAACAGAATGTATGCATTAAAACACAGGAACAAGAGTATTTATACTTAAAATTGAAAGTAAAGAAAGATAACAGAAGACAAGAATACAGTAATTTTGTTATCTATAAACAGACACTCGTGGTGGGCGCTGTGTGACTTTATTTGTGCTTGTGTTTATGAAAATGTAATATCCAGAAGTTTATATGCTGAGATTATTCCATTAATATAGACATAGTGTGATAAGAAATGAAGTCCTGCATTCCTGCCCAGTCCGTGGTAGTCAGGTTTTCTTTTCTCATTTTTGAACACAATTAAGAAAATCTGAGACCAGCTATTTTTACTACTCTATATGTAGGGTTTAAAATTTTTATATCATGTCTTCAGTTCAGTTCAGTCGCTCAGTTGTGTCCAACTCTTTGCGACCCCATGAACCACAGCCTGCCAGGCCTCCCTGTCCATCACCAACTCCTGGAGTCTACCCAAACCCATGTCCATTGAGTTGGTGATGCCATCCAACCGTCTCATCCTCTGTCGTCCCCTTCTCCTCCTGCCCTCGATGTTTCCCAGCATCAGGGTCTTTTCAAATGAGTCACCTCTTCGCATGAGGTGGCCAAAGTATTGGAGTTTCAGCTTCAACAGCAGTCCTTCCAATGTATAGCCAGAACTGATTTCCTTTAGGATGGACTGGTCGGGTCTCCTTGCAGGCCAAGGGACTCTCAAGAGTCTTCTCCAACACCACAGTTCAAAAGCATCAATTCTTCTGCGCTCAGCTTTCTTTGTGGTCGAACTCTCACATCCATACATGACCACTGGGAAAACCATAGCCTTGACTAGATGGACCTTTGTTGGCAAAGTAATACCTCTGCTTTTCAATATGCTATCTAGGTTGGTCATAACTTTCCTTCCAAGGAGTAAGCATCTTTTAATTTCATGGCTGCAGTCACCATCTGCAGTGATAAGATATCATGTCTTAGAAGTCGTTATATTTTATCATTTCAAGTAAAGTGTCTTTTTTTTTTTACCTCAAATATTTATCTATATCTGTGAGCAGATATCAGTAACAAGATAATCCCATATAGTAATTCTAATGGTAAGACTGGCGATAACATTTGCAAAGGACAGGTAATATATGTTCTGCATTCCCGGTGTCCTAACACAAGCAAATTATCAATGTAAATGACAGCTGAGACCTGAGAAATCATTGCAGACAAAGCAAACAGGCAGAGAATTTTACAAGGGTAACTTCATATTCACAGAGTACAAGGTCTGGCAGTTTAAGATTAAGTTTTTGCCTGCTGAACTGTATTTAAAAAAAAATTCTCCAAATCCCCAAGTTTGGCCATCTGTGAAAGTTGCTCAGTTGAGTCCAGCTCTTTGTGACTCCATGGAATCCATGGAATTCTCCAGGCCAGAATACTGGAGTGGGTTGCGTTTCCCTTTTCCAAGGAATCTTCCCAACCCAGGGATCGAACCCAGGTCTCCTGCATTGCAGGCAGATTCTTTACCAGCTTAGCCACCTAGATGGATTAAAATACTGAATGTTAAATTAGAAACAAGACTTTGATTATGATGGAAATCATTTCATTTTTAAGCTGTTATTCAGTCTAATTATGCTTTGAAACACTTTTCTAGATTTAAAGAAAATAAATATCCGTGGTAATAAACATATATCAAGTATATTAAATAAATATTATATCAAGCCACATTTGGATTTTTCTGCCACACTTTATTAGAAGGCCAAAACAATTTTTTTAGAATGAATATATATTTCCCATTAACAAGTTTTCAGCTTTTCACACTCTGAGGACATTTAATCCTCTTTGCCCACCTCTGGGTTTATATCAGTCTCTCTCCCTCTCTCCTTAAGGAGATGCGTTGTGGGTGCTTTCTTTCTATGAGGCAATAACTGCAGCCTCCACTAAATAAACTCAGTGGCTGAGGTATTTATAGGAAATAAACTCAAAGCTAGAAAGCGAGAGGGTTCTTTAGCCTAGGATTTGATGGTAACTGAGTGTTTCCAGGAGTGTACCCTCAAGTTAACTCTATCATACTGAACTGGTATCTCTCCCCGCTTTCCCATTTTTCATCAAGACCTTCTTCACTGACTCCCTCCACGTTTAGAGGGTAAATCTAAAAATTCTGTCATTTATTTCTCATTTCTTCATAACAAATGCTTTATTTTAAATCGTCAGTCTTTAACCTTCCTGCAAACTCATCAATTACAACAATCGAAATTTTAAAAGGAAAGTGGTTGGGCCTCCTCGTCTACTACGAGAAGCATAGGAAAAGCATTTATTGGCACTCATGACTGAGAACCAACTAAAAACTGTATGAGAAGGAAGCAAACAATTTTTGAAACCGTTCTGAACTCTGAAATTGTAATTTGACTGCTTACTATCTGTGTCTATTTCAGTTCTGAAATGCAATTTGTTACCTATATAAAGAAAATGGGGTTTCTTAAATAAAATGGAGTCTTTACTTGCTTATTGCTATAGGATGAAAAAGTAGCTGAACAGATATTCACCAGTCTGTATGTTTAGGGTGGTTTGATGTAACAAAAAAAAATAAATAAATAAAAATTAGGTCTCAAGGGTATACACACAATCCATTTTGAAAAGTCATTAGGATGGCATTTCAATGAAACAAGACCGCATCTTCCAGGACACCTGTGGACTTTCAGACTTGAGGGGCAGTTCGATCACATGTGCTTACATATTCCGTGTGAAAGCGGCAGTTATTTATTTCACAATGGTTAGTGATACTCCAAAGCGATGCTGGGTTGGCCCAGTTAATGCTGCAAATGTTTTTTAATATATAGTTTCACCTGTAATCAGTTGTACTATGGCCTTGGAAATGAATATCATTTACTAACTTTGTTTTTATATTATAAAACTTCCTTAAACTGAGAATTAAAGCTGAAAGTTAATTTATGTTACAATTTGACTAAAGCAGAAATTCACTTACTTATGAAGTGTGTGTGTGTTGTTTAGTTGTGTCTGACTCCTTGCAACCCCATAGACTGTAGCCTACCAGGCCCCTCCATCCATGGGATTCTCCAGGCAAGAACACTGGAGTTGCCTTTTCCTTCTCCATATTTATGAAGTAAGCTGTTCTAATACAATTAGCAAAATTTCTGGTGATTGTTCTGAATTAATTCGTGTCCTGTAGCAGATGCTGTCAACGTTCCACTCATATCTCATGGGCCTAACCCAAAGGACCCCTGTATTTCACTGGTGGTTCCCACGTACACCGAAGACATCCTTGCTTAAACACCTGCACCTCCGGCTCAGCGTGTGTATGCTGCAGACCAGAAACGCCTGGGAATTCACCTCTTTAGGAACTACAATCAGTCAATAAAGGATGAGAATTGGCAGGTAAATATGCCAGCTTCCTTTCTCCTCGGTTGGTCCGTTTGGAGCTGTGTTCTACACAGTGTCTCAAAGTTCCCAAGGGGACCGACCCCACACAGAAATGTGTTAATGCATCCTTTATCAGCCCCCCTCCTTTCTCCGCCTGACCTCCTCACCCTGGGCCTCCAAGATCCCCTCTCAGATGACCTCACATACATTCAAAGCCTTGTCTCAAATTCACTCGGAGGGGAATCCAAGCTAAGATAAATTTAAAGAATTAGCAATTCCTTATTTTGGTGGCACTATTTTTTTTCCTTTTTAAGTCTAATTAAGAGGCTAAAATCACATGCTTTTCCACCAGGCAGGCCTAGATTTAAATCCTGACTTCTCCTCTAATTAGCTGGGTAATTTGGACAAGCTGCTTAAGTTTTGTGAGCGTCAGCCTTCTGTATCTATGCGTGCTAAGTTGCTTAGGTCGTGTCCGACCCTGCGACCCCATGGACTGTAGCCTGCCAGGCTCTTCTGTCCTTGGGATTCTCCAGCCAAGAATACTGGAGTGGACTGCCATGCCCTTCTCCAGGGGATTTTCCCCACCCAGAGATCGAACCTGCTTCTTTTATGTCTCCTGCCTTGGCAGGTAGGCTCTTTACCATTAGCCCTCTGTATCTGTAGAGCATCAGTACTAGCAGCACCTGTTTTAAAGTACTGTGCCTTATGTCTATGGAATTAAACAATACTCTCCTTGTAGTGTAATACATACGGTGCCTAATGTAGGCATATCATGGAGACATTGCAGGTTTGGTTCTAGACCAGCACAATAATCCAGATACTGCAATCAAACAGGTGACAAGGATTGCGGGGCTTCCCAGTATATAAGAGTTATGTTTATATAACACTGTATATTAAGTATGCAGTAGCATTATGCCTAGAAAACCATGTCCAGTGTTCTTGCCTGGAGAATACCAGGGATGGGGTCGCACAGAGTCAGACACGACTGAAGCGACTTAGCAGTAGCAGCAGCACCTTATTTGAAAAATATTTTATTGCTAAAAATTGCTAAGCATCATCTGAGCCTTCAGTGACCTGTAGTCGTCTCTGGTAGAAGGTCTCGCCTTGATGCTGATGGCTGCTAACTGATCAGGGGGTGGCAGCTGAAGGCTGGCGTGTTTGCAGTAATTCCTTAAGATAAGATGACAATTAAGTGAACCTCATCTAGGCAATCTTCCTTTCACGTTCCTCTGTAGCATGCAATGCTGTGTGATAGCCTCTCACCCACAGTAGAACTTCCACATTTGGAGTCAATCCTCTCAAACCCTGCTGCCATTTTATCAACTAGGTTTGTGTAATATAATCCTTTGTTGTCACTTCAACAGTTTTCACAGCATGTTTACCAGGAGTAGATTCCATCTCAAGAAACTCCTTCCATAAGAAGGAAGCTCTCATTCATTAAAGTTTTATCATAAGATCGCAGCAATTCATTTGTAGCTTCAGGCTCCACTTTTAATTCTAGTTCTCATGCTATTTCTATCACATTAGAAGTTATTTCTTCCACTGAAATCTTGAACCCCTCAATGTCATCTGAGAGGGTTGGAACTGACTTCTTCCAAACTCCTGTTAATATTGATATTTTGACCTCTTCCCAGGAATCACAAATGTTTTTCATGGCATATAAAATGGTGAATTCTTTCCAGAAGATTATCTGTTTAATTTGCTTAGATCCATAAGAAGAATCACTGTTGATGGCAGCTATACCCTTATAAAACATATTTCTTAAATAATAAGACTTGAAATTCAGAATTACTCCTTGATTCATGGACCTCAGAATGGTAGTTGTGTTAGCAGGCATGAAAACAGCAAAAATCTCATTGTACATCTCCATCAGAGCTCCTGGGTGACCAGGTGACCATTGTCCATGGGCAGGACTACTTTGAAAAGATTTTTTTTTTTTTTCTTGAGCAGTAGATCTCAAATGTGGGCTTAAAATATTCAGGAAACCATGTTGTCTGTAGAGGTCCTGTCATTCAGCCTTTCCCCCACCGCCCCACCATTTATGAAACACAGGCAGAGTAGCTTTAGCATAATTCTTAAGGACTCTAGAATTTGGGAAATGTAAAACGAATATAATCTTCAACTGGAAGTCATCAACTGCTGTCGCCCCTAATAAGAGAGTCAGCCTATCCTTGAAAACTTTGAAATCCGGCATTAACTCCTCCTCTCTAGCTACAAAAGCCGAAGATGGCACCTTCCTCCAAGAGAAGGCTGTTTTGTTTACATGGAAAACGTACTGTTTGGTGTAGACACTTTCATTCATTATCTTGGACAGATCTTCTGAAGAGCCAGCTTCTGCCACCTTCAAACTTGCCTTCCGCAGCCTCCTCACCTCTGTCAGCCTTCTGGGAATGAAGACTCAGGACCTCGCCCTGGATCAGGTTTTGGCTTACCGGAATGTAGTGACGGTTTTGATCTTCCACCCAGACCACTAAAACTTGCTCCACATCAACATTAAGGCTGTTTTTTGTCCCCAGACCCACCCCCATCACATCATTTTTGTGTTTATTGGAGTAGCACTTTTCATTTCCCTCAAGAATTTTTCCTTTGCATTCACAACTTGGCTAACTGCTTGGTGTCAGAGGCCTAGTTTTGGACCTATCTTGCCCTTTGACATACCATCCTCATCAAGACTAACCATTTCTCTGTTTTGGTTTAAAGTCAAAGATGTAGGACTCCTTCTTTCACTTGAACACTTAGAGGCCACTGTTGGCTTCTTCAGTTCAGTTCAGTCGCTCAGTCATGTCCAACTCTTTGCGACCCCATGAATTGCAGCATGCCAGGCCTCCCTTGTTGGTCACCAACTCCCGGAGTCCACCCAAACTCATGTCCATCGAGTCAATGATGCCATCCAACCATCTCATCCTCTGTTGTCCCCTTCTCCTCCTGCCCTCAATCTTTCCCAGCATCAGGATCTTTTCCAATGAGTTAACTCTTCGCATGAGGTGGTCAAAGCACTGGAGTTTCAGCTTCAGCATCAGTCCTTCCAATGAACACCCAGGACTGATTCCCTTTAGGATGGACTGGTTGGATCTCCTTGCAGTCCAAGGGACTCTCAAGAGTCTTCTGCAACACCACAGTTCAAAACCATTGATTCTTCAGTGCTCAGCTTTCTTCATCGTCCAACTCTCACATCCATACATGACCACTGGAAAAACCATAGCCTTGACTAGAGGGACCTTTGTTGGCAAAGTAATGTCTCTGCTTTTTAATATGCTATCTAGGTTGGTCATAACTTTCCTTCCAAGGAGTAAACGTCTTTTAATTTCATGGCTGCAATCACCATCTGCAGTGATTTTGGAGCCCCCAAAAATAAAGTCTGACACTGTTTCCTTTCTTTCCCCATCTATTTGCCATGAAGTGATGGGACCAGATGCCATGATCTTAGTTTTCTGAATGTTGAGCTTTAAGCCAACTTTTTCACTCTCCTCTTTCACTTTCATCAAGAGGCTTTTTAGTTCCTCTTCACTTTCTGCCATAAGGGTGGTGTCATCTGCATATCTTAATTAGCCTAATTTCAACTTATTGTGTCTTAAGGAATAGGGAGGCCCAAGGAGAAGGTGAGAGATGCAGAAACAGCCCATCAGTGGAGAAGTCAGAACACATACGTTTAAAACTAAGTTCACTGTTGTATATGGCTGTGGTTTGTGGTGCCCCAAAGCAATTACAATAGTGACATCAAAGATCACGGATCACAAATCGCCATAAAAAATATAATAATAATGAAAAACTTTGAAATATTGTGAGAATTACCAAAATGGGACATAGAGAAACAAAGTGAGCAGATGCCACTGAAAAAATGGACTTCCTCAAACTGGTGTTGCTAGAACCTTCTATTTGTAAAAAATGCAGCGTCTGCAAAGTACAGTAAAGTGAAACACAATAAAATGAGGCCTCCCCATACACACAATGCAGGCATTCTCCGTCTCTGTCGTGTCTGACTCATTGTGATGCTGTGGACTCTAGCCCTCCAGGTTCCTCTGTCTGTGGGGTTCCCAGGCAAGAATACTGGAGTGGGTTGCCATTTTCTTCTCCAGGGAATCTCCTTGATCCAGGGATCAAATCCTGCATGGGCAGGCAGATTCTTTAGCCAGTGAGTCACCTGGGAAGCCTGTACATTTAATAATATAGTATATATAATATATAATATTATATATTCTAATAATATAGTATAATATAGTGCCTAATACACATTCAGCAAGTATTAGTTATGGTTACTTAGTTTAATAACTTCTTGTTCTATTACTAGAAACATATAACCTATAGGTATTTATTAAACAAGAAATAAACTAAATAAATTTTGAAAATCACAACCTTGGATGCCTAGTCTGACTAACCAAAGACAACCCTTCCAGAGCCTTCATGTAAGAAGGGCTCTTACAGATGCTTGTGCTCCTCACTATAAAGGGTGAATGATAAACTTAGGCTTTAAGAGCTCACATAGCAGGTGGCGAAAGTAGGGGCCCATGCTGCCTCTGGTAGGTCTCTGAGTGACCCTGCCTTTTAAGAAAGCAGCAGGCTGAGGTATTCTTGCCACTGGTGCCGATAACGGAGGCCCCAGCGTTTCCTTTTGGCAGCACCACCCACTGTCCCCGTGTGCCCACTCAATGCTCTCAAGCCCCTGCCCCGAGTTCCCCAGCCTCTCATTCCTCTGTATTCCTGATGGCAAAAAGCACCTGAGTCTATCTAATTTAGACTGAAAGCAGACAAAATGAACTTACTGTCAGGTTATTGGGTAGCCAGCCCGTTGAGCTGGTAGGGCAGCTGGAATGTGGACCAAACAGTGGACAGGAGCCAACGGGGCTAACCCACAGTCAAAATTATATCCCAGTAATAGTCTGTGACCACTGGATAGGTGCTCATGCCATTCTATCAGGCTCCACCTTCCGGCAGGATGGCATGAGTGCTGGCTGCCATGAAGTATCCATCTCATGCTGTGCCCTGACCCACAAAGGCCATCCAGTTGGCCAAGACTGGTTGTATACACACACACTTTCCCTCCCCAAGTGCCTCAGCTGATGAGAGAGGGACTATTTGCTACTCTTCAGGTTTATTCATAGGAGACAGGGACTTTTTTTTTTTTTTTTTTTTTAATGATTTCTATGGGAAGTTTTTACTAATACATCTCAACAAAACCATTGACTTTGGTAGAAATGAGAACTAGGATTAAAAATACATGTAATTTCTTGCTCTTGGATTGGAAGAATTAATATTATTAAAATGGCTATACTACCCAAAGCAATCTATAGATTTAAGGCAATCCATATCAAAATACTCATGATCTTTTTCACAGAACTAGATCAAATAATCCTAAAATGTATATGGAACCACAAAAGGTGCAGAATTACCAAAGCAATCCTGAGGGAAAAGAACAAATTTGAAGGCATAAGCCTCCCAGAGTCCTGACAATACTAAGAGGTACAGTATTCAAAACACAGTGGTATTGGCACAAAAACAGCCATATGGGCCATGGAACAGAATAAAGAATCCAGAAATTAACCTACACATTTATGGTCAATTAGTCTTCAGCAAAGGAGAGGAGGATATACAATCAAGAAACGCCAGTCTCTTCAGTGAGTGATGCTGGAAAGCTACATGTAAATCACTGAAGTTAGAACACTCCACACCATACACAAAAATAAACTCAAAATGGTTTAAAGTCCTCAATATAAGACATGACAACATAAAACCCCTGGAGGAGAACATAGGCACAATGCTCTCTGACATATGTCATAGCAATATTTTCTGGGATCGGGATCCAAGGGAAAGAGAAGCGAAACTAAACAAGGGGAACCCAATTACACTTAGAAGATTTTGCACAGAAAAGGAAACCATAAACAACACAAAAAGACAGCCTGCGGAATGGAAGAGAATGTTTGTAAACAATCCAACTGATGAAGAGTTAATATCCAAAATTGGAAAGACTGATGCTGAAGATGAAGCTCCAACACTTTGGCCCCCTGATGTGAACAGCTGACTCACTGGGAAAGATCCTGATGCTGGGAAAGATTGAAGGCGGGAGGAGAAGGGGACGGCAGAGGATGAGATGGTTGGATGGCATCACCCACTCAATGGACATGGGTTTGAGCAAGCTCTGGGAGATGGTGAAGGACAGGGAAGCCTGAGGCCTGGTGTGTGGCTGTTCAAGGGGCAGCAAAGGGTCAGACACCACTGACTGAGCGAACAACACCAACAAGCCAAAATACATAAACGGCTCATACAACTTAACATAGAAAAAACAACCCAATCAAAAAGCTGGCAGAAGACCTAAATAGACATTTCTCCTAAGAAGACATACAGATAGCCAACAGGCACATGAAAAGACTCTCCACATTGCTAACAAGTAGAGGAACGCAAATCAAAACCACAGTGAAGTATCTGTCACCTTTCTCCAGTCAGAATGGCCATCACCAGAAAGTCCACAAATAATAAATGCTGGAGAGTGTGGAGAAAAGTGAACCCTCCTACACTGTTGGTAGGAATGGAAATTGGTACTGTCGCTATGGAGAACAGAATGAACGTTTCTTAAAAAAACGAAATTAACCATATAACCCAGCAATCCCACTCCTGGGTATTTATCAGGAAAAGATGAAGAAGACTCTAATTTGAAAACATACCGGCACCACAGTGTTCTTAGAAGCACCATTCACAGTAGCCAAGACATGGAAACAAACTAAATGCCCATCAGTAGATGAATGGATAAAGATGTGATACATATATAAGGGAATATTACACAGCCATAAAAAGGGAGAATAAGATAACGCCATTTGAAGCAACATTGATGGACGTAGAGAATATCATATTAAGTGAAGCAAGTTAGACAAAGGCAAATATAATTCCACTTACATGTGAAGTCTAAACATTGAGACAAATGAATCTATATACAAAACAGAAACAGATTCACAGACACAGAAAAGGAATTTATAGTTACCGAAGGGAAAGGGGAGGGTGGAGGAATAAATTAGGAGTGTGAGATTAATAGATACAAACTGCTATACATAAAATAGAAAAGCAACAAGGATTTACTAACACAGAGAACTGTATTCACTAGGGAACTGTATTCACTATCTTGTAATAATATATAATGGAAAATAATCCAAAAAATGTATATATATATATATAAAACCAAATCACTTTGCTATACACTTGAAATTAACACAATATTGAAAATCAACTACACTTCAATAAAAGAAGTAAATAAAACTTTCCAGTACTCCTCTAACAGTACATGTAATTTTCAGAGCTGAAACTTGAATGGAGCACATAATGACAGATTGCTGAAGTTATTGCAGCCGTGCTGAATAACCCTAACATATTCACCATTAGAGCCTTTAAGAGATTTTTTTCCCCTTTCACATACCCACAGTAGTAGGTTAATAAAGTTGCAGTTGTGATTTTGATAGGATCATATGATAGGAACCAATTATATTTAAAATATAAACTTAAAGTGTAAATTTTTTTTAAAAATTTCTTAAGGCCCCTACAAAGATACTGTGTTGTCTTGAACTCTACTTGTTACTGACATGTTTGGTGTGTATTCATCTATTCTAATCACCAAAGTGACTATAAATTCCTTGAGAGCATAAGGTGCCTTGTCTTATTTTCTTGGCCCCACAGACCTTTGGTATTCTGTAAATAGCAGACAGTTAATGAAGGAATCGCTGGCTGAGGGACTAAATGAATATATACATGCACCATGCATTGCTTTTCCAGTAGTAGATTTATTGTAATTTGCAGTCACTTTCTTGTTCATCATCGTAATAAGAACCGCTGGCATGAGGTGGAGTCTGCGGCTGTAGAACCCTTTGTGGGTTTTCCTGAGACTAGGATTCTACATCTTGTTTGGCTACACCAAATATTAGTTCCTTTGCCTCTGCCAGACTCACATGTCATGAATTCCTGCTTAGTCATGAACCACAGAACAAATTCACACCCTAGGAGGGCGGCAAGGGCAGCCTCTGACCTTGGGCATGCTCTTCTACTCCTCTAAGGATCATCCTAGGAATTGAAAGAAGGAGCCGTGGTCTCTGGCTAGCACTCCAAGAATGCTAGCTGTCATTGCTTCTGCCTGTCCTTGGTGTAGGTGGTAAGAATGTTCCCTCCCAGGTCAGCCACACCCATTCCTGCGCTGACCTGAGTCGGGATTGGGAAACCGTGAATGCACTGGGGCTGGAGATTTCCGTGAGAAGCATGAACCTATAAACACAGCTCTACTGCAGGTTTTAAACTGGAGGAATGACGGTGTTTCATTCATATCACAGAGCTAGGAGAACAAATGGAGGTGCAGGATGTTCTTCTGTATAATTAAAATGTCACACGATTAGCATTTTAAAAAAAAATTTAATCTACCTTTGGGGTCATAATCGAGCTACTAATGTCATTTGTATTTCAGGCAGTGTGGAATGAGTTTTTTCCCATCTCACCATGTGTACAATATTTTCATCAATTTT
This sequence comes from Muntiacus reevesi, assembly GCF_963930625.1. Classification (NCBI taxonomy): domain Eukaryota; kingdom Metazoa; phylum Chordata; class Mammalia; order Artiodactyla; family Cervidae; genus Muntiacus; species Muntiacus reevesi. The sequence continues at coordinate 282,749,031 of NC_089249.1, forward strand.
TATTGATGAAATAAAAGTTTGTAGTCTAAGGCAAGGAAAATTTAAACATGAAAATTTTCCCTGCCCTTTGATCTCTCTCCCTTCTAGGGTGCATTGTGTAACCTCATCATTTACTGACCAAACCTCCCCATCCACAGAAATAGCTGTTCAACCATTAAAAGCAACATTCTCCTAGCATCAATAAGGTAATTCCTTAGGAGATAACCTCTCTGCTTAATCCTGGAAGGGTCCACAGCAACACATGACCCGCTATCAGTTTGTACGCTTAGATCAGGACTGGGCCAATTGTTGACAATACGTCATTTAATATACAGACTTCTGTCTCAAAAACTCATGTATAAGTTTGCCTTGACGTTTAACTAGCAGAACAATTCTTAGAGCTTTCTGAGAGGCTTTTCCCTGGTTATAATCCTCAGTTTGTCTTGAATGAAAATTTCAATTTCTTTCTTAGATTGATTATTAGTTTTTTTTAAATCAACAAACCAAAGGTAGCACCTCCTATTTTAATTCTTAGAATTTACTGCAGAATTTAGAATTAAATTCTTAAAATTTATTCTTAGAATTTCAAAGGTACTCAAAGACATATTTAGATTGATATGCATTGGTGCCTTGTTTGTGATAGCAGAATGCGGTTAAGAACCTACAAATGATACACACACAACACACACAGCCGAGGACTGATTAGCAATTTGCAGGGGATGGCTACTGTGGAACACGGTGCGGTTATGGTCAGTTAGCATTTAGCATCCATTCATTTCCAGAAGAAGAAATTATTTTTCTCAAACTCTCTTGCGGCTAAGGTTCTTGATGGGAACTTGCTTCTACCAAGCAGTGTGTGTGTAAGATTTGGAAGCTGGAAGTTAGAGGAAGGCCTCCCTTGTAATGAGCTGCCAGCTCATTAGTGTTTGCAGCCAGTCTCAACATTCCAAAGTCTAGTTATCAGCCTTGTCATTATCCAGAGGCCGCAGCCCAGATGCAGCAGAGTGGTCACTAGCCTCAGGGGGATCTGAGGCCGCTGTGGGCTCTAGCATAAAAACAGCAGCAATCGGCTGACCCCTGCCCTTGAAATTGGTATTTGGTAGCACATTGCTGTCTTCTGCTCCTTGAACCAGCCTACAACTGCGTAAGTACCATATTTAAATCCCTTCCTAGATTGATTTCTGTTTCATGCACTGAATCCTGACAGATGAAATTACAATATGGATGTCAAGAAGAATTAAAATCTCTATGGGCTGTAGAACAATATTGAAGTTATAGCATTAGACTAAAAAATAAGTCGAGAATAGTATGTAAAGTGTATTCTCCTTCGTGTAAAAACTACACGTGTGTATATTTAATTATATTGTTGACCTGAAACAAATAGACTGCCATATATTTCTCCAGCAAGGATGGCTTTATTTGGGATCAGAGAGAATCACAGCTGAATGTCTGCAACCTTGGAAAGCCACATACAAGCCCCACCTGGCGGGAAAAAGAAGCCTTGTGTAGAGGGGGAAGGAGGTTGGGAGGGCTGTGGTAAACCAGAGCCCGTGGCTTTTCATTGGCTGAGTCCCCGCCAGGAAAGAAGCGTCTGCTTCCTTTTGACCTCTGTTATCGTCACAGGGCGTGAGAGCTCCCCTTTCTGGTCTCCAACTCTACGTGATTAGGGTTTCTGTTTACTAATATTTTTTACAAAATATACACGTATGTTTGTTCATACATAGAAAAATTTGAGAAGTTCGTATAAGAAAATGAAATCAGTAATTGCTTCTGGGAAGACAAAAGTGGAGTCTGGGATTGGAAAGAGCTTTATATTTGCTTTATATACCCCTTAACCTGTTGACTTTTAAAAATTTTTGCTATGTCCATTAAATACATTTTTTTCAATTAAAAACATTTTTTAATTATAAGAAAGTGGCAAGTTTTGTAACATTTTTTAAACAGAAAGATTAAAAAAAACACCAAGTAACCTGCCAGCCTATTATTATATGTTTTTTTGTGTACATTTTCTCTAAATCCATCTTTATTAAATTTTTGCAGCAAAATATACACACATACTAGTTTATAGTCTGGCTTTTTTTTTGTTTGCTTGTTTTTTGTTTTGATTTTGTTTTTCTTATTATATGTAACTCAGGAAATACTTTTCATATGATTAGAAATTTCCTCAAATCATATTTCATTGAAATTAAAGTGTTATTGATTTAAGATGAACCATTACCTTATATATAATTAAGAAAGAACTTAAAAAGCTGCCTGCTAAGTTATTACACAAACAACACATGGACTTTCCCCTTCAAATGAGCCAGGTGTCTCTGGAAGTTAGGTGGCTTCTATCTAAAGGCAACAGGACATTTCTGACACACGGATTTCACCACTCCAATGATGGGTCTACAGAAGGCGTGAGTTGGTCAGACCAACCTCTCGTTACTTTGAGATTTCTTTCATCAATTTCAAGCTATTCTATGGTTTCTCTTGCCCTCTATGGCACTGGTTGGCATATGACAAGCTCATTTCACAGCAACAAAACATAACACAGCCTCCTCTTCAAGGCTGCACTGCACACCTATGTGGAATTGCACTCTTGCAGTTCAGTGCAGTCGCTCAGTCATGTCCGACTCTTGCGACCCCATGGACTGCAGCATGCCGGGCTTCCCTGTCCATCACTAACTCCCAGAGCTTGCTCAAACACATGTTCATCAAGTCAGTGATGCCATCCAACCATCTCATCCTCTGTCGTCCCCTTCTCCTCCCGCCTTCAGTCTTTCCCAGCATCAGGGTCTTTTCCAATGAGTCAGCTCTTTGCCATCAGGTGGCCAAAGTATTGGAGTTTCAGCTTCAGCATCAGTCCTTCCAATGAATATTCAGGACTGATCTCCTTTAGGGACAAATATCTGTTTGCTAGTATCACATGTAAGTCCTCCTGCTCTATTAGTCTGCTTTGTCCATACACAATAGCTTTCATTTCCATGTTGAATCATAGTGTGATTATAAGGGATTTAAAATGGCAATTAAATTCAAATTGTGTGCTACTAGTTCAGCTGATGTGACAATCACATGAGCGCTGATGGCCAGATTTACATGTGTAAGCAACAGCAACTCTGTGACTGTAAGGCACCTTCAACTGTAAGTCACAGTCCAATATCAGAGATGTGTGAAAAATATTCTCCTTAGGGTACATGAAACATTATCCTTTTGATTCTCAGAAAAGCTTTAAGTCAATTCTATTATTCCTCAACTAAGAAAGCTGGGAATCAAAAATATTTAGCTATTTTTATTATTAAAATATATTGGCTATAAATCAAGATATTTAGCTGTTAAAAAGCAGGTGTTTTTAAAATGTACTCAATCTGGTTCACATGCCCACTGTTTTAATCGGTAAGCCATGCTGTCTTCTTCTTCTAAAACTTTTCCTTTGATTTTACATAATATTCATAATATGGCTGCTTAATATTTCTTCAAAAGGACAAAACAGAATTTAATAATTATCAAATATTAGATAATTCAATTCAGTTCAGTCGCTCAGTCATGTCCAAATCTTAGTGACTGCATGGACTGTAGCCCGCCAGGCTCCTCTGTCCATGGGATTCTCCAGGCAAGAATACTGGAGTGGGTTGCCATGCCGTCCTCCAGGGGATCTTCCCAACCCAGGGATCAAACCCTGGTCTCTTAGTAAAGATTATAAAGTGCATTTTATATATTCATGAAGATTAGAGATGGGATATTTTTTAAAATATTGCACAGCCAAATTATTTTAGACAGCAGATTCACCTTACAAAGAATAAGCTGGTGAGTGGACAGCTAGGACCTGGTGTTTTACTGGGATGCCATTAAGCTTCATTAGAGGTACCCTGTGTTGCCTTAATGCAAATGTTATTTTGCACCAACAGTGAAAAGCAGTCAAATGCTTGGTGAAATATTTCCACTTGGAGGCATATATTCTCTTCCCCCTCCCCACCCCCATTGTACAAGCAAGGTTCCTTGAGTGAGGCACAATCACGGAGTGTACGTTTAAGAGTAAATCTACAGCTTCCCGGTGGCTCAGACAGTGAAAAATCTGCCCACAATGCAGAAGATCTGGGTTCAAGCCCTGGGCCAGGAAGATCCCCTGGAGAAAGGAATGGCTACCCACTCCGGTATTCTTGCCTGGAGAATCCCATGGACAGAGGAGCCTGGCGGGCTATAGTCCACGGGGTTGTAAAGAGCTGGAAACAACTGAGCAGGTAACACTCACTTTCTCACGCTTTTACACTTCAGTAGTGTTCTGGCATGGAGAATCCCAGGGACAGCGGAGCCTGGCGGGCTGCTGTCTATGGGGTCTCGCAGAGTCAGACATGACTGAAGTGACTTAGTAGCAGATCAAATGAATGATTCATTCCTCACAGCACACTGAAGAATTCAGTTGACACATGCTATGGACTTTCAAATAGAGGAAATAAAATGAAGAAAGATATTGATGTTTCTAGAGCAGCACAGCTTAATAAAGTATAATAATTAGCAGTCCGGCTCACCGCCAGCTTCAGCACTGGTAATTCTGAAACCAGAGTGATCTTAAAATGACTTGTCAATGAAGATATAGGTTATTCTTTCTCTTATTATAAAATGGAATTATAATCCTGTTATATTAAAGGTCTTTGATATATTTAAGTTATTGTATGTTCTTTAAATTTACAAAATTCTATAGTATTTTTAAATGTCTATAAAATGGCACAGTGGTAAAGAATCTGCCTGCCGTTGCAGGAGACACAGGAGAGCTGGGTTTGATCGCTGGGTTGGGATGATCCCCTGGAGTAGGAAATGGCAACTCACTCCAGTGTACTTGCCTGGAAAATTCCACAGACAGAGCAGCCTGGTGAGCTCCAGTGCATGGGGTCAGCGAGAGGCAGACACCAGTGAGTGAGGGAGCACATGTGCACAGCTCTCTTGGGAAATAAACCAAGAAACTCTTTGGCAAAAGGAAACCCCTGATGACTGACAGCCGCTGGGGTCATGGGCCTCTTGAGGAACGGTAGGGACAGAGCTCCAAATACATGAGATCACTACCTCAGAGCTGTGAGTTTTCAGGGGGCAGAAATATTGTCATATATGTTCATTCCTTTTACAGCATTGTATGGCTGGACCAGAGTCAATGCTCGATAAATGCTTGCTGGATAAGCAACTTATGCAGAGCAGCAGTGTTTTTCGTTGTGGTGGGGTGCTAATGTTTAGGAAGCTCTCCACATACAGAACCTGCTGAAGTAGTAACCTTCGAGTATTTGCCTCTGTTTCATTGTTCCACTTCCTTTGTGTTCTCCATGTGTGACACTGATTCATTAGACAAAAAAGGGAAGCACACTAAACTTATAATTAACCTTTTCTCTTGACATGTAATTAGCTAGGATTTATAAGATGCTAAAGGCTGTGATGGCTGAGGATGGGAGCATTTATAGGGCTGGTTTTGTTTCACAAAGCTTAGAATAATAGTCGTTTATTTTCATTGATACATTATGTATCTGATATATTTTTATCTCAAAATGGCTAATGATCTTCTAAAAGCTAAATGTATTATTCTACTCCTATTCTGGAATAGAGATCTGATTTTAACTCTTTTTCCACCATAATTTTGGCAATCATACCAATTGAAGTTCACATAAAGTTTTACAAAGTATGAATTTACTTTCATCTTTATTTTGTTGAGATAATTTTACAATTGTGCTACTATTCAAAATTATACTGTCAAAAGAGTAACATCTTAGATGCACTAAGTGATTCTTATATAAAATATATATTAAAATTTATATTAAACTAGAACTTAAAACTATTTGTACAGCTTTACAATGCATTGCAAGCAAACTTTTATCAAATAATAGTTATTTTGCATAAGATGGAATTTGATTTTTAAGATTAACTCTCCTTTATATAGGAAGAAATATTTTCCCACTAAATTTAGTAGTCTACCTTTGAGAGCAAAAAGTGCCTATGGTAAGGAAATAGATTACAAAGTAACTAATTTTTCACTTATTTGGGAAAAAATCTAATTGGCTTGCCAAATGCAATATGAGAGATTTTTAAGTTTTCTTCTAAACTTAAAAGTGTCTCGAAATTTCTATGTTGTAAAGAACATAGACATCCAACCTCACCCTGAACTGTCTTATCCCTTGTACATCTTGGGCTTCTCTGTCTTGTGAAAAACCTCTCTAACAGCATTTAGATAAGATATTTTCTTAAAGTCTTATATTTTGTCATGGCAACCGGTTAAGGTTAAAATGAGCAGCTGGAACTCTGGTTCAAAGCATCACTTTTCCTCATCTGTACTGTAGGAAAGCGCTCTTTTTATACCTTTTTAATTCACTCTCTAAAGTTTAAACCAGAAATACTAGACATTTACTCCATACTTAACAATTTTCCTTGGCTTCCAATTTAATTAAATTTTCAAATTGGAGCTTTACCTGTAATTATCGTCATTATTATTACTATTGTTAGTGTTTTGTAATACAGCTTGTGTTCTGCTGACCCCCTTCCTTCCGGGCTAGTTAGATGTATTTGATCTTTCACTAAGAGGATTATGCTGTAGCCTTTATCACCCTTCTTTCCCATATTTACTTGTCCTAATTAGTAGAATAGCATTTACTGTGTTTTATGATTTAATAATAGTGACTTTTATAGTAAAGAGTTTTTTAAGAAACACATTTTAATAGCATAAAATATGCGAGTTGAAGGAAGTAAAAATGCAATAAAAACAAGAAAGACATATGAAAAGAAAGAAGCAAAGTTTAAGTTAGCTGAACGGTGGTCCTCTGTTTAGGAAATTCCATATCTTTGTTATGAGACCTGAGATAAACCTTGATTTTTGCTTATGATGGGGAGGGAAAATGGCTTTTAGTTACCTATTCCATTACTGTTCACCAGGAATCTGGGCACTAGTTTTCGTTCTACATTTTTACTACTATCCTCAGAGAAATTCTTTTGTTTCCAGTGATTGCAATGGTCCCTGTCTTTGGGGAGTTGCTGATCCAAGGTTAAACTTTACATTCCCTCAACCTTCTTACAAATGTTTTATTAAATGGCACCTGTCTGTGCTTAAATAATAGGTAGCAAAGCTATTAGGAAGAAAAGCTAGGAGGATAGCAGACATAAATATCTTTTTCTGTGCTGCGGGGACAAGGTGACCTGGAAGACAGTCACAGGCTCGTTAATGAGGATAAACAAGCCCTACAGGAAGATTCAGATTGTAGAACCCAGATCACAATGTTTGGTTCAAAGCGTACCAGGCTTGTGGCCGGGATACAGAAACAAATGAGACGCTTTGCCTCATGAAGCTTGTCTAAGATTCTTTCTGACCTCTGGAATTGAAGCATCACTATTGGAATAATGTAGTGGATATATCTCAGAATGAGAAAGGTCAGACTTTGTGTGACACAGAATTTTTAGGGAAAAAAAAAAATTTTTAGCTATCAATACTACTCATCTCCAAGCTGTTACTACTAAACTAATCAAATAGCTGGGATGCCACTGCCATCTTTATATCCTGGACATTTCATTTCTTAACATCTCGAGATCATCCAGCTTCATCACTCCTCTGAAACTATAATACATTCTGATCACTTTACTGAAACTACATTCTAAGAGGACGTAACCTCCTGATTGTTAATGGTAAAACATTGACAGAACAGCAAGGGAGTTAGTACAGTGAGCTTTGAAATCAGTATTAGTTGCTCAGTCATGTCCAAGTCTTTGTGACCCCATGGACTATAGCCCACCAGGCTCCTCTCTTCATGAGATTGTCCAGGCAAGAATAATGGAGTAGGCTGCAGTTCCCTTCTCTAGGGGATCTTCCCCAAACAGGGACTGAACCCAGGTCTACCTGCATTGCAGGAAGATTCTTTACCGTCTGGACCACCAGGGAAGCCATGTAAACTACATTCTAAGAGGACGTAATTCCCTGATTGCTAATTTAACGGTAAAATGTAGTCAGAACAGCATGGCAGTTAGTAGGATGAGCTTTGAAGTCAGAAAACCTGGGTTAAAATTCTGATTCCATCACATGCTAACTAGGTCTTTGACTTTGAGGAAGCATTTTTTAGAACCTTATCTGAGAAATCAGGATAACAAAATTTATCTCATAAGATTACCACAAGGATTGAGAGCAAATGTGTAAAGAACCCATCATAGGCAAAACACAGAAGTGATACTCAACCCCCTTATGATTATTTTTTAAAAGGCTTTTTATATTCTTTACTTCACCTGACATTTCTATTTGCTGTTGTTCAGTCACTAAGTCGTGTCTGACTCTTTGTGACCCCATGAACTGTAGCACTTCAGGCTTCCCTGTCCTTTACTATCTCCCAGAGTTTGCTAAAACTCATGTCTGTTGAGTCAGTGATACCAACCAACCATCTCATCCTCTGTCGTCCCCTTCTCCTCCTGCCCCCAATCTTTCCCAGCATCAGGGTCTTTTCCAGTGAGTCAGCTCTTTGAATCAGGTGGCCAAAGTATTTAGCTTCAGCATCAGTCCTTTCAATGAATATTCAGGGTTTCCTTTAGGATGGACTGGTTGGATCTCCTTGCAGTCCAAGGGACTCTCAAGAGTCTTCTCCAACACCACAGTTCAAAAGCATCAGTTCTTTGGTGCTCAGCCTTTTTTATTGTCCATCTCTCAAATCTGTATGTGGCTACTGGAAAAACCATAGCTTTGACTAGATGGACCTTTGTTGGCAAAGTAATGTGTCTGCTTTTTAATATGCGTTCTAGGCTTGTCATAGCTTTTCTTCCAAGGAGCAAGCTTTTTTTTTTTTTTCCCATGGCTGCAGTCATTCTCTGCAGTGATTTTGGAGCCCAAGAAGATAAAATCTGTCACTTTTTCCCCTTCTATTTCCCATAAAGTGATGGGACCAGATGCCATGATCTTAGTTTTCTGAATGTTGAGCTTTAAGCCAACGTTTTCACTCTCCTCTTTCACTTTCATCAAGAGGCTCTTTAGTTCCTCTTCACTTTCTGCCATAAGGGTGGTGCCATCTGCATATCTGAGGCTATTGATATTTCTCCCGGCAATCTTGATTCCAGCTTGTGCTTCCTCCAGTCCAGGGTTTCTCATGATGTACTCTGCATATAAGTTAAATTAGCAGAGTGACGATATACAGCCTCAACGTACTCATTTCCCAATTTGGAACTAGTCTGTTGTTCCATGTCCAGTTCTAACTTTGCTGTGATCCACACAGTCAAAAGCTTTGGCATAATCAATGAAGCAGATGTCTTTCTGGAATTCTCTTGCTTTCTCTATAATCCAATAGATGTTGGCAATTTGCCCTCTGGTTCCTCTGCCTTTTCTAAATTCAGCTTGTACATCTAGAAGTTCTCATACTGCTGAAGCCTAGCTTGAAGGATTTTGAGCATTACTTTGCTAGCATGTGAGATGAGTGCAATTGTACTGTAGTTTGAACATTCTTTGGCATTATCTTTCTTTGGGATTGGGATGAAAACTGACCTTTCCGAGTCCTGTGGCCACTGCTGAGTTTCCAGATTTGCTGGTATATTGAGTGCAGCACTTTCACAGCATCATCTTTTAGGATTTGAAATAGCTCAGCTGGAGTTCCATCACCTCCACTAGCTTTATATGTAGTGATGCTTCCTAAGGCCCACTTGACTTAACACCCCAGGATGTCTGGCTCTAGGTGAGTGATCACAACATCATGGTTATCCTAAAAATGTTTTCTTTCTTCTTCTAAGACACAAACCTTAATCAGTCCTTAATGTGTAATCCTTGTAGTGTTCTTCTTTATTCCATAAGAAGCTATTCTCACTGTTTACAAAAGGGATGCTGGGAGTGACTTGTAAAGGGAGTGTACTACTTTGAGAAAATGAGTAACCCTCAGCCTACCCAAGACAGCCGTGTAGTAGCCAGATTAGTCGATATTACCCTGCTCTCACGCTCCTCCTTCTCCCTGATCTACTGCTGGGCCCCTTACTGGCTAAGAGAGCCTGAAATCATGGGAAGCCATGGATGTCGCGTGTCTAGTCTATACTTCAACATACATTCCATATGAATACTGACAAGTTTTCAAAGTGGTTTGATACAAATTAGTTGTTCTACTGAGGCTGTCTTTGATATGTTCTGTGGGAAACACAGCTTTGATTTTATGAATGCCTGAGCCTTGTACACAGAACATATGCAATTAGAAAAAAGTACAGCTAGAATGAATGAATGACCACATTAAAGAATCTGTTATTTTACAAAATTTCACTCTTCTATTTCTCACTGATAAAGTTTGTTGGATATATACATTCCCAGGGTTGTATACAATAGACCTGTCCCACGAGGGACATCTGGCAACATCTGGGGTCATGTTTATTTGCCACACTGCTAGAGGAGGTGGGTGTTACTAGCAGTTAGCGTGTTTAATGATTGGAGAAGCCAACGCTGCCTCTAAACAGCCTACAGTGCACACGCCCGTCCCCCAGAATAAAGAATTACCTGACCCCACACCAAATGATTAGAGTGTAGAGTTAGAGACCCCACACCAAATGTAGAGTGCCAGGGCAGAGAAACTGCTCTAGTGGAAACTAAGGATACCAACAGCTCTAATGAACTTACTAAAGACTTCTGTCTCTATAAGTTTAGTATATGAAAAAAGGTAAAATGTTCTTTTAAAACATATATATGGATATAACTTATACTGAATATACATATATGACACATGCTTATAAAGTAATGAAACCACTCTGATAGCATGTGAAATTAATCGCTAACATTTCAACAATGATTTACCATTTACAAAATTCTTTCTCAACACCCTCTCCCTGGCAATATTATCTATTCCCACAGCCTCAACTTTCATCTCTATTATTATGACTTTCAAATATTTATCTCTAGCTCAGGCTGCAATATGTTACTGCATCCTGACTTTCTGTCCTCAATATTTCCTCTGCCCTTCTGACTGCCCTCATACCACTGCATTAGTTTGGCCTTATCCTTGTTTCCTGGATTACTATGTGACCTCATTGTCCAAGATCTCACCATCCTGCGGCTATAAAACAAGGAAACATCGTTTTCTTAGTACACAGACTGCAATAGTCTAAATTCTGACTCACCCCCAGAAATCATCTCGCCAAATTATCTGCCAGCTGCTTCTGAGATCTCCCAGGCTTCTGCCCTGTGGTCTCCTGAGCAGGTCCACAGGGTCCTCGCCCTTGCTCAGGTTCGAATGCTGCTGTGTCCTCCTTAAGATCACACTGATGACTTGGTTGGGCATGGCTTTCTGCAGACTGATCTCAAGGAGAAGGTGTACTGTTCAGCCCTTTGGGTCTCTTTCTTCAGCACAGGAAGAGCATTTCCTGAATCCCCCATGGTGTAGAGTCCAGACTGTCAGTTTTGACAAATTTTTATGCATACTTAGGGATTTTAAAAAAGGATATAGAATGAGGTAGTTACAACTTGCTCAGGGTCAGAATTGCTTTCAATTCAATTCAATTCAATCAGTCCATTCCAAACTGATTCTGCTACCAGAAAAAGGGTAGTTTTCTCCTCATTTGAATTTAAATTCCTTGTACAGAAAACTTCACCACACCCCTTACATGGAAGGATATGATCCAGTCCCCCAAAATAACACTATCAGAATAGTGCCAATTTCAGTCCATTTGTCAGAGCCTAGATAATTCAATCTTCAAATAAACTCTCATGGGCCATCAACAACCCAGTGAAGTTGTTTGGCTGCACCAACCTTATTCTAGTTTATTTTCAGTCTCATGAAACATTTAAAATCTCGATATCAGTCTCACAAAGAATCACCTGGTTATGACCAAGATGACTTTCCAGCTAATCTCCTTCTGGTCCAGTCTCACCGAGTTCCCTCCTTCCCTGCTGCCTGTGTTCCTCAGAAACGCAGATCTGATCACGTCTTCACTTAAGACGCCATAGTGACCCTACACAGGCCTCACGAGTCGCTCTGCTTATCTCTTCAACCCTATCCCTTCTCCTTTCCCCACCTCATCGCTATGCTTAAGTTCGGACATGCAGAGTTCCTACAAATCCCTGACCTTGGGTTCTCTCTCCTGCCTCTGCCTTTGCTGTTTTCTAGGCCAGGAATGCTTTTCACCCTGTCATCAGGGGGCCATATCTTATTCATCCTCCACGATGCAACCCAGTCGCCACTCTTCCAGGAATCCTCTCTTTGCCCCATCCCCAGGTCTGGAGCACATTGTTCTCATGTCTGACATAGCTCTCATCACACTGTACTGGAACCTTCGTGGCTTCCATAGACGTGGGGTGCCCTAAAGGCAGACGAAGCGGAGCTGCCCTCTGTATTTTCAGGCCCCAGCACAGGGCGTGTAAACCCTGTTACGTTCAATGGGTGTTGACTCAGTATTTCACTCGATCTTCTTAACAACACTGGAGAGCTAGTATTTCCAGCAGTGCTGGCGGAAAGCAGTGAATCCATTTAATTTAAGACTAAGATGAAAACAACCATGAAAATTACGGTTATGGAATATAATGTAAAGTTTATGAATCGTGAAAATGTAGAAATAATACAATTAAAAAAGAGGAAAGGAGAAGTGGGTGTAAAGATGGGATGTGTGTAAGCTGTTGATTTGCTGTGTTACAGATGAAGTTGTAAAGGTAGGTTTTAAAGCTGACAAATCAAGTAATCATTGTACAACCACATTTTAAAATATAAAAGCAAACATTAGAAAAAAATAGAAAAAAATGCAATTAATTGAGATTAAGTTTTAGAGGGTAGGAAGTAGAAACTGAATGCTATTCATGGTAGTAATATAAATATATATATATTAAAATTTTTATTATGCATATTAATATCTATTTTTTAAAAGAAATAGAGAATAAAGTATGTTATATAAAGTTATGGTAACTTTGAGCATAAAGCAACTGAGAGTACTAATTTTTTCTCACATATTCAGGAGAAACACATGTACAAAATATAAAATACAAATATAAAAATATATAGAGCATATTTAGTAAAAAATAAAAGTTAGAAAATAGAAGGGATATCTATCATATCAATAAATTTACCTACAAAAACAAAATGACTCTCAAAAGGATTGTAAAACAAAATCTAATTAAATGCTATATATAAGATATATTCCTAATACAAGCTATTTTAAAATATTAAGCATTAAAAAGTACAGAAGCAAGTCACAGAGTGAAACATAAATAAGATGGAGAAAATACTTTTGCTATCAAGTATTAAAAAGAAGACCGAAGGAAAACAATAGACGAGCAGGCCAGAAGCTTGAGCAGACGTTAAAGATCACATTTCTCATGAACACCTGGAAAGGTGCTCCGCCTCACTGCGGCTCAGGAGTTAAAGCTGCCACAGCGAGGCGGCAGTGGGCTATCAGAAGACACAGGGTACAGTTCCCTGTGCTATATGGTAGGTCCTTCTTGTTAATCCATTTTGTATACAGTAGTGTGTATCTGTCAATCTCAGAGTCCTAATTTATCCCTCCCTCACCTTTCTGGGTTTTTTTTTTTTTTTCCATTTATTTTTATTAGTTGGAGGCTAATTACTTTACAATATTGTAGTGGGTTTTGTCATACATGACATGAATCAGCCATGGATTTACATGTGTTCCCACCTCCCTCTCCACCCCATCCCTCTGAGTCTTCCCAGTGCACCAGGCCCGAGCACTTGACTCATGCACCCAACCTGGTCTGGTGATCTGTTTCACCATAGATAATATACATGTTTCGACGCTGTTCTCTTGAAACATCCCACCCTCGCCTTCTCCCACAGAGTCCAAAAGTCTGTTCTGTACATCTGTGTCTCTTTTTGTTTTGCATATAGGGTTATCATTACCATCTTCCTAAATTCCGTATATATGTGTTAGTATACTGTAATGGTCTTTATCTTTCTGGCTTACTTCACTCTGTATAATGGGCTCCAGTTTCATCCATCTCATTAGAACTGATTCAAATGAATTCTTTTTAACGGCTGAGTAATATTCCATGGTGTATATGTACCACAGCTTCCTTATCCATTCGTCTGCTGATGGGCATCTAGGCTGCTTCCATGTCCTGGCTATTATAAACACTGCTGCGATGAACACTGGGGTGCACGTGTCTCTTTCAGATCTGGTTTCCTTGGTGTGTATGCCCAGACGTGGGATTGCTGGGTCATATACCTGTATTTTTAACCATAAGTTTACTGTGTCTGTTTTATAAATAAGTTTATTTGTATCATTTTTTAAAGAATCCACATGTAAATGATATTTGTGATATTTGGCTTTGTCTGACTTACTTCAAGCAGTGTGATATTCTTCAAGTAAAAAAAAAAAAAAGAAATTAATACTGCTTCAAACCCACCAGAATGGCTAAATATTAAAAAGACTGAAAAAAAAAACCAAGTGTTAGTGAGGACGTAGAGAACTGGGAAGCCTCATACACTGTTGGGGGTTGCAAACTGATAGAACCACTTTGGAAGACAACTTGTTACGCCATTAGGTTGAAGAATGTGTTCTCCATGAAGCAGCCATTCAGTTTCTAGATATATACTTATCAGAAATGTGGACATACATGTTCCAGCAGACATGTATAAGAATGCTCATTGGCCAAAACCCAGGACCAATTAAATGTTTGTCAAGGGTAATGATAAATTTACACCATGTAAAACAATACAACAATGTAAATAAATGCATTATAGTGTAAGCAATGACACAGATATATCTCATAAACGTAATGTCCTAAAAAGACTACACACTGAAGGATTACTGTGTGATTCCATTTATATAACTTCAAAAACAAGCAAAGCTAAACTCTAATGCAAACAGATTCATACATAGTAAAAGAGTGACAAGAAGTAACTACGTGATACTTCCCTAAGTATCGAGAACGGACTACTCTTAAGGAGAGGAAGCTGGTTGGGATTGGGCATGGAAGTAGGGGAGCTCCTTGAGTTTTTCCAGTGATCTACCTCTTTACCTGAATTGATTACACGATGTTCAAATTGTAGTCATTCATTAAACTGCATGTTTATATTTTATGCAATGTTCTATATATGCTTAACAATAACTTTTAAACTATGTAATAGAGTCCAAAACGTCCCTTGAATTTTTAAAATAGCCTTTGAGAGATGTTAATAAATTTTTAGTGTAAGAATGCTTTTATTTTAAAAATCTTTTGTAAAGGAAAACTACAGAAGAGGTTACAATGAAAATAATCATCAAATGCATTATATCTGTGCATGAAAACTTTATCAAGATCACTCATTTGGCAATTCACTCTCTCAAAGGTTACTAAGTTCTAATGCTTTTCTCACAACGCTACTGTAGCTTTGCTTTGAGATAACTTCGGCTTTAGTCATTCAAAGTCACCTTTTAAATTTTGAACAATAACAAACTTGAGAGTTATAAAGAGGCATATTTTAAGATGAGAAAAAATTCCTGAGTCTGGTGGCATTACTGCAGAGTTTAATAAAGAATTTAAAACATTTAATGTTTTAAAAATTTCTAGTATTCATTTGATGTTAACTATTTCTAAAGCAAATTATGAAAAGCAGAAAGAAAAGCATTTACAGGAATTTCCTGGTGGTCCAGTAGTTAGGACTCAGGGTTTTCACTGCCGGAGATCCCCGCAAGCCGCAAGGCGCAGACAAAAAAATAAAATAAAATAAAATACTATTTTATACAGTTGCAATTATTGAATATAGGCTCACTTTATGTGTAAGGATTCTATCAAAGTCCGACATATAAATTGTTTACTGTGCCTGGATTCCTTTTTTCCCCACTCCGGAACCATTCCACCTCCGAGTCCTCCACCCCAGAGGCCAGCCGGGAGTTCCAGAACCATCTGAGACTTCCAGGATTGAGGCTGACTCACCTCATCCCACCATCTACTTTCCTGCCTGACTGGATGTTGTGCATATATATTATTCTGGAGTTAAGGAAATATTTCAGATACCAGGAATCAGTGTCCTAATAAGAACACAACTGCTTCATAATGTGCAATACTTTGAACAGCTTTTAGATTAGTAAAATTGAGATTAAAGACTCGACTCCAAAAGAAGTCAATATCAACTGAAGAAAACAGTGAAAGATGCAGCAGAGCAAAAGTTGGAATTGAATAGGATTCTTTTAACAGAGAACTAGGTAAGCACGTTGGCTGATGGAATTTGACTTTGAAGGCAATGAGAAACCACAGATGACAGAATAGTTTTATTTAGCTTTTCAAAAACATGTTGTTTTGATCCAACAAGAGATAGAAACTGCGTGGTGCTTTAGTATAAGTAAAAACCGATCAAGACCAAAATTAGCTGCCAGCTTCATCGCTCTTTACCATGGGGAGGGGGAAGGCATAAAGGAGGAAGAGAAAACAGGAGTAAAGCCCACTGTTGGTGCTTTGCAAATCCTTCCAGCGTCAGTCCTCACAGGTACTCTTCCCTAGGCGTGCAATACTAACAGAATCTGGCTTATTCTTCCTCATCTTTCAGGTCTCTTTCCCCATCTCCACCTCCTTCCCATAGGAATCTCCCTGCTATAAATCCTCAACGCTATAATTAAAATTACGTGTTTTGGCGGTTAATCATCTAGAATCTGTTTCCGTTTCCTCTTTCATATGGAGGAGGGCATGGCAACCCACTCCAGTATTCTTGCTGGAGAACCCCATGGACAGAGGAGCCTTCAGGATTCTTGCTGGAGAACCCCATGGACAGAGAAGCCTTGTAGGCTACAGTCCATGGGGTCGCAAAGAGTCCGGACACGACTGAGTGACTAACACATTTCCTCTTTGAAATTCCAACCAACCGCTCATCTTCAAATAAGCTTCTTAAGGGCGCGGGCCCTGACAGTTTTCCTCACCAAGGGGTGAGTGTTCTCGCCTCGCAGCACTGCAGGCGCCTTGCAGTACTGACTCCTCCACAGCACGCGATCTCCAAGCATTTACTGACAGAAGTGAGTTTCCGTGTTTAGCGGTTAACAATACCAGGCCCACAGGAAGCGCTCAAGAAATAAACAGCGCTGACTCATGTCCACATCTATTATCCCAGCTCTTTTTCACAAAGCCTTCTAAGTATGGAACCCGGTATTGAGGGGTCTAGAAAACTCGGGAAGGCTCAGCAGGCCGCCCGAAGTCAGGCGACACGCGAGGGAGCGCGCCCGGCCCGGGAGCCGGCCTTCCTGGGCCTGGGGCCTCGGTTACCCACGCGGCGGCCCACCGGCGCGCCCTCCGCCCGCCGGCCCGCCGCAGACAAGCTCGTCTCCGTGGCTGGAGGAGGCTCGAGGCGCGGGGACCTAACGGGCGGAACCCGACTCCTCAGAGGGAGCCGCCCCGCCTCGGCGTCGCCACCTGACGAGAGGACTCGGGGCCACCGCCCCCGAGCGAAAGACGGCCAGCTTCATCCAAGACCGGAAGCGGGCGGCGCAGCGCGGGACCCGCGCGACCAGCCCCAGGACCCCGGGCCAGCGCCGGCTGCCCGCGGCCGCTCTAGGACGCCGGAGGCACCGCCTCTCTGTGGTTGGGGCCGGGCCGACCCCCGCCGGGACCTCCCACTTTCGGGCGTGTGTCGACCCGGGTCGTGCGTGAGACGCAGGCCCGGGCTAATGCTCCTGAGAGCGCGCGGGGATAGGAATTGGAGGAAGGCTGGAAGAGCGGAACGCCCCGGCCGGTGCTCTGCTTCCACGGGCTGGCTGTTTCTGGAAAATCTCTGCTTTGTAAACATCCCAGAGAACAACCGTGGTCAATTCTAGCCGACAATTCCACCTCTCTGCTGCGTGGGGGAAAAAAAAATACTAGTGTTTCTTAGTTTGTCTTTATTGCTTTCAAATGACTTCTTGTGCATTTCTTTGTTTCTAATTCTGCTAAAGAAGCTCCATGTGGAGGGAGCAGATGAAAGGAACCCCTCACAGCGATAGCCTAAGCATTGGACAGAGAATGGGATCAGGATTTCCCCGCCCCCCCCCCGCCCCCCCAATATAGAACTGACAACGTTCTTTGTTATAAGTACCAAGGAAAGGGGGGAAAAGGATGTTATTAGAACCTCAAACATTAAAGATGAGAAGTTCACAGAGCCGAAAGTACTGAGAGCGTGCCTTAGATCTCATTTGAAACTTGGCTTATTCTGTATGAGATAAAAGGAAATGGGGGAAATGAAGTGGTTGGCATATGTATTTATAAATGGAGGCTTGTCAACCAAAAATCAGTCTTTTATGCCGGTTTGTTGAAGAAGCATGCACCAATTTCTAATTATTCTGCAATTAGAAGACTTTCTTCCTTATAAATGCAGTTTAGAGGATTCCAGCAAGATGGTTAGGAGTGACTCCTTTCGTACCTTTATTATTCTTTCAAAAGGCTTTTGTCAGTAACCCAGGTCTTTAAAAATAAGCCTAATTCCACTTATTTTCACATGAGTACTCTAATAAATACCACTACCGAAGTCAAATGTTTCTTCGTGTTTAGGTAGATACAGGTAGATACATTCTTGCCTGGATCAGCAAAAATGTATAGATGATTTAACTAAACAGAAAAAAAATAACAATTAAGTTGATGCCTTTGACTAGTTATGAACTCTAAGGAATTCAGTTTCATTTGGAAAATCTTAGAGCTATTTCAGAATACTTATTAACAAGCTTATTGTAGTATCTATTTTAAGAAACTGTCTTGGCAATCTTTTATTTTTAGTGGCTCCCTCTGATAACCTCATTTTATTGCTGTGTGCATAATGATGTTCTTTAGTATATCCAAGAGAGTTTTTGATGTTGGAATATACAATGACTCAAGTTTCACTCTAGCAGCTTGAAAGAGTGATAATGAGGTGATCTCTCTTTTTTACATTTGTACTCCCCTTCCAGGTGTATAATTTCATTTAAAAGTTGATATTGCCCTTCTAGATTTTTTATTCAATAACGAAATGCAAAGCAATGATTGTTCCCCTAAGAACAACTTTAAGTTTTCTGAGAGTTATGTAAGGACTTTGCTGTGAACTCTGAAGGTACCATTTGGGAATTTAACACAATATGCTTCAAAGCCAGATAAAAAGGAAGGTTCTGCATTAAAATGTGTGGATGAAAATCTATCATCTGGCACTAAATCAGTTGAGATATAGTGGGTGGCAAATAAAATTGCAAGAAGAAAGTGAAGATTGTGATTGCCTGGAGCTTTTATGGGTAGGGGTCAACCCCTGCTTAAAGTGTAGGAAGAATGACTCAGACTACAAAGACAGAAGGAAAAGGGGTGTTTGAAGATGAGAAACTCAAGTAAGTGAAATACTAAAAATAACAGTAACAGTAGCGAACACTTGTAAAGCATTTATTAAATGCCAGGCGCCGTGATAAACATTTTATGTGTGTAATGCCATTTAATCCTCACAACAACACTGTGAAGTTGGCACTATTGCTGTCCTCATTTTGACAAGTGAGAGAATTAAGGTTTAGGTAAATAATTTACCTAAGGCCACACAGCTGGGAAATCATGGAGCAGGTTTTCAAACCTAGGTTTATTGTGATTTTAGAGCAATAAAGAGTTTTTTTTTAATTTTTTTTATTTTGTGTTGGCTTATAGCTGGTTAACAAACAATGTTGTGATAGTTTCAAGTGAACAGTGAAGGGACTCAGCTATACACATACATGTATCCATTCCCCCCCAAACGCTCCTCCCATCCAGGCTGCCACATAGCATGGAGCAGAGTTCCCTGTATGTACAGAAAGTCATTGTTGGTTATCCAATTTAAATAAGGCAGTATGTGCATGTCCATCTCAAACTCTCTGACTATTCCTTTCCCCTAGACTAGCCCCCCCAGCAACCATAAGCTCGTTCTTGAAGTCTGTGAGTCTCTTTCTCTTTGTTAATTTATTTTTAGACTCCACATTTAAGGGGTGTAATAAGATATTCCTCCTTCTCTGACTAACTTCACTCAATATGACACTCTTTAGGTCCATCCATATCACTGATAATGGCATTATTTCATTCTTTTTCATGGCTGAATAATATTCCATTGTATATATGTACCACTTCTTCTTTATCAATTACCCTATTGATGGACATTTAGATTGCTTCCATGTCTTGGCTATTGTAAACAGTGCTACCATGAGCATTGCGGTGCTTGTATCTTTACAGATTATGTTTTTCTCCAGATATATGCCCAGGAATATGGCTTCCCTGATGGCTCAGATGGCAAAGAATCTACCTGCAATGCAGGACACCCAGGTTCGAACTGTGAGTTGAGAGGATTCCCTGGAAAAGGGAATAACTACCTACTCCACCATTCTTGCCTGCAGAATTCCATAGACAGAGAAGCCTGGCAGGCTAGGGGTCTCAAAGAGTCAGACACGACTGAGGGACTAATTTACTTTTCATGCTCAGAAGTGGGATTGCAGGGTCATATGGTAGCTCTAGTTTTAGATTTTTAAGGAACCTCCATACTGTTCTCCATAGTGGCTGCACCAATTTACATTCCTACCAACAGTGTAGGAGGCTTTGCTTCTCTCAACACCTTCTCCAGCATTTATTGTTTGTGGAATTTTTGATGATAGCCATTCTGTCTGGTGTAAAGTAATAACTTATTGTAGCTTTGATTTGCATTTCTCTAATAATTAGTGATGTTAAACATCTTTTCATGTTCCTATTTGTCATCCATCTGTCTTTTTAGGTCTTCTGCCCATTTTTTTAGTGTGGGTCATTTGTTTTGATGCTGTTAAATGTCATGAGCTATTTGTAAGTTTTGGAGACTAATCCCTTATTGGGCTTCCCTGGTAGCTCAACTGGTAAAGAATCCGCCTGCAATGCAGGAGACCCGAGTTCGATTCCTGGGTCGGGAAGATCCCCTGGAGAAGGGATAGGCTACCCATTCCAGTATTCATGGGCTTCCCTGGTGGCTCAGGCAGTAAAGAATCCACCTGTAATGTGGGAGACCCCGGTTCAGTCCCTGAGTTGGGAAGATCCCCTGGAGAAGGGAATGGCAACCCACTCCAGTATTCTTGCCTGGAGAATCCCATGGACAGAGGAGACTGGTGCTCTACAGCCCATGGGGTCACAAAGAGTCAGATGTGTGTATGGAGTGAAAGAATGATCTAATTTCATTTTTTTTTTACTTGTATCTGTCCAGTTTTTCCAATACTGCTTAAAGAGATTGCCTTTTCAACATTGTGTAATCTTGCCTCCTTTGTCATAGATTAATTTACCATGGGTGCAGGGGCTTATTTCTTGGTTTTCTATCCGGTGCCATTGGTCAGTATTTCTGTTTTTGTGCCAATGCTGTGCCCTTTTGATCACTGTAGCTTTGTAGTATAGTCTGAAGTCAAGAAACCTGATTTCTCCAGTTCCGTTCTTCTTTATCAAGATTGCTTTGGCTATTCAGGGCCTTTTGTGTCTTCATACAAATTATGAAACTTTTTGTTCTAGTTTTGTGAAAAATGCCATTGGTAATTTGATAGAGATTGCATTGAATTTATAGACTACCTTATAGTTAGTAGTATAGTTATTCTGGCAATACTGATTCTTCCAGTCCATGAACATGGTATATTTTTCCACCTGTTTATGCCTTCTTCGATTTCTTTCATCGGCATCTTATAGTTTTCAGAGTACAGGTCTTTTGTCTCCTTGGGTAGGTTTATTCCTAGGTATTTTATTTAAAGAGATTTTCAGATCAGCTATGCTATTAAAAAACAGCATGCTATTTAAAAATCTGATATCCCCTACTATTTTTTCATTTTGCTTGGATGTTGATTACCCTTCTTTCCTCTCAAAATCACTCCCCCACTTCTAAATCAATAGATGCAACTGGCAAAGCAGTGTAGATAGTTCACTGCCCTACTTCTGAATCAACAGACATGACTGGCAAAGCAGTGTGGAGAACAGTTAAATGGATCTTGCATTAGATCATCTGGATTCAAATCACAGTGTCTATACTGACAAGTTGTGAGACTATAAATCATATATTTAACTCTCTTTTCTCCTTCTTTTGTCAGCCTCTGCAAATTGGGATAATATTAGTGCTCATCCCACAAGGTTTTATTTTATAAGACTTAAAATGATGCAGTGAGTATAAAAGCACTTGGTACATATCTAAGCGCATAAGACTCAGTTTGTTATTACTATTGGTACCCAATACTGCATAGGAAAACATTCTCTAACAAGAACCTTATGATTATACAGTGGAAGTGACAAACAGATTCAAGGGATTAGCTCTCATAGACAGTGTGCCTGAAGAACTATGACCGGAGGTTCGTAACATTATACAGGAGGCAGTGATCAAAACCATCCCCAAGAAAAAGAAATGCAAAATGGTTGTCTGAGGAGGTCTTACAAATGGCTGAGAAAATAAGAGAAGCAAAAGGCAAGGAGAAAAGGAAAAATACACCCATCTGAATGCAGAGTTCCAAGGAATAGCAAGGAGAGAGAAGAAATCCTTTTTAAGTGAACAGTGCAAAGGTGTAGAATAAAATAATAGAATGGGAAAGACTAGAGATCTCATCAAGAAAATTAGAGATACCAAGGAAACATTTCATGCAAAGTTGGTCACAATAAAGGACAGAAACAGTATGGATCTAACAGAAGCAGAAGGTATTAAGAAGAGGTGGCAAGAATACACAGAAGAACTGTACAAAATAGATCTTCAGTAGCTGGATAGCCATGATGATGTGATCACTCACCTAGAGCCAGACATCCTGGAATTCAAAGTCAAGTGAGCATTAGGAAGCATTACTAGGAGCAAAGCTAGTGGAGGTGATAGAATTGCAGCTCAGCTATTTGAAATCCTAAAAGATGATGCTGTGAAAGTGCTGCACTCAATATGCCAGCAAATTTGGAAAACTCATCGATGGCCACAGGACTGAAAAAGATCAGTTTTCATTCCAGTCCCAAAGGACATAATACCAAATAAAGTTCACAGTACGATTGCACTCATCTCACATGCTGGCAGGGCAACGCTCAGAGTCCTTTAAGCCAGGCTTCAGCAGTGATGTGAACAGCAGCATGAGAGCTTCCAGTTGTTCAACTGGATTTAGAAAAAGCAGAGGAACCAGAGACCAAATTGCCAACATCCATTGGATCATCGAAAAACCAAGCGAGTTCCAGAGAAACATCTACTTCTCTTTGATTGACTTCACTAAAACCTTTGACTATGTGGATCACAACAAACTGTGCAAAATTCTGAAAGAGAGGGGGATACCAGACCACCTGACCTGCCTCCTGAGAAATCTGTATGCAGGTCAGGAAGCAACAGTTAGAATTGACATGGAGCAATAGACTGGTTCCAAATTGGGAAAGGAGTACGTCAAGGCTGTATATTGTCATTCTGCTTATTTAACTTATATGCAGAGGACATCATGCAAAATGCTGGGCTGGATGAAGCGCAAGCTGGAATCAAGATTGCTGGAAGAAATATCAATAACCTCAGATATGCAGATGACACCACCCTTGTGGCAGAAAGTGAAGAACTAAAGAGCCTCTTGATGAAGGTAAAAGAGGAGAGTGAAAAAGCTGGCTTAAAACTCAACATTCAAAAATGAAGATCATGGCATGTGGTTCCATCACTTCATGGCAAATAGATGGGGAAAGAAAGGAAACAGTGACAGACTTTATTTTTTTGGGTTCTAAAATCACTGCAGATGGTGACTACAACCATGAAATTAAAAGGCGCTTACTCCTTGGAAGGAAAGTTATGACCAACCTAGACAGCATATTAAAAAGCAGAGACATTATTTTGTCAACAAAGTTCCATCTAGTCAACGCTATAGTTTTTCCAGTGGTCATGTATGTGAGAGTTGGACTATAAAGAAAGCTGAGGGCCGAAGAATTGATGCTTTTGAACGTGGTGTTGGAGAAGACTCTTGAGAGTCCTTTGGACAGCAAGGAAATCAAAGCTGTCAGTCCTAAAGGAGTCAATCCTGAATATTCATTGGAAGGACTGATGCTAAAGCTGAAGGTCCAATACTTTGGCCTCCTGATGTGAAGAGCCAACTCACTGGAAAAGACCCTGATGCTGGAAAGACTGAAGGCAGGAGGAGAAGGGGACAACATAGGACAAGATCATTGTATGGCATCACCGACTCAATGAACATGAGTTTGAGCAAACTCTGGGAAATATAGACAGGGAAGCCTGGTGTGCTGCAGTGCATGGGGTCACAAAGAGTTGGACCGAGTGACTGAACCACAACATTTGATATTCAGAGGCCCAGCTGATCGAAGAAGACAGTACAACCTTTACCTCCAGGCCCCTTTGGGCTTGTGAGTAGTTCACTCAGGGTTGGGGAAGAGGAGATGAAATATAAATTTATCAGTGAGTAAATGCAATCTATAACTGCTACAAGAGAAACAAATTCTGTGCCACTGGTAAGGGACTAAGTATTAAAGACTTCTTACTGAATTTGGACATTGATTAATATCATTAAATAGGCAACAAAATCTCAGGCTCACTCTGCAAGGAAACAATTTTTAAAGAAAGCCTTTTTATATCAATCAAACTGTGCTCATTAAAGCAGGGAAAAAATGTTAAAGGTGCTAAAACAGAAGGCTTTTCCCCCACCTTTCTTCTGCAGCCTCTTTTTCTTTCTCTGTCTCTGTTGAGATAGGCTTCTTATTTGCCACTAGATAGAATCTTTAATTTTAAAGTATTTTACCATTCATCTTTCTATGATGCGTTAGCACTTTTAAATGCAAATATAAGAACATTTAACTTATATAATCACCAAAAGCTACAGAATTCATATTACTTAGTTCATGCATGAGTATGTATTTCAGTCTTACCAGAACAGTGTAAACTACACAAAACTCAGTTTTTTTTTTCTAACTCAGGTTTTAAAAGTTCACTTTTTGATTTTTGCACATCTATCAACTCTCTCTAGCTTTAGCTTACCAATGAGTAAGAAAGGACAAAAAAGGAAATATGTCCTCATTTTATGTCATCTGTTCTCACGTATCACGTGTTCTCATATGCCGTCATTTTAATATGAGTAGTTAGCCAATACAGGCAGGAACACAAATAAGAAAGAATGTGATAGGATTCCTTACAGGTTCACGTTTCGAAGGATGCCATTGCCTTCTTTGTGCACTTGAAGCAAGTTCTGATTTGAATGGAAAGCTTAGCCTCTCAGGGTTGTCGGAATCCCTGGTAACTCAGCCACAGAGGTACCACTCTGACCTTGTGGGCGCTTTGGGCTGGCCGAGCCCTCACGCACTGTGGGTCCCAGGGAGGCGGTGCTCCTGAGCCACGGGGAATACTCCTGAGGACGGCGGCAAGGAACAGTGCAAACACATATCGTGCGCATCTCCTCTGTTCACGTGCACATCCTTCCGACTGGACTTACAAAGCACCAGTTCAAAGATAAAATTACTAAGCGTTCCAAGACTGCCGCGGGGGAGCATTCAATGGACAGGGTCTCCCGAGTGCGGGCACCTGGGCAGCTCCATCACACCTGCGACCTCGGTCACCTGTGTTCACTTTGCTGGATGGGCCCACCCTTCCCTTAATGACTGTGTATTTGGAATGCCCTGTTTATCATAAGCCTCTGGTCTTAAACCATTTGGGGGAAATATCAATGCTATTTACTTTCCTGGATTCCTAGGATAGTGCTGCCTGGGATACTAATTTATTATGGACTCCTTGTTTGGTTTTTAGCACTAATTCTAGGCCTAGCAAAGAGGCTGCATTTAAATAGCAAATCATGACCTTTTGACAAATGCAGTTAGGCTAAATGCCCTCTAGAAGAGACCAAAGCTTCTGGTTTTCAAAGAAAATAATAATACAATAGTATATTTGGCAAAAACCAAAACTGAAGGGAATTGCTATCTCAACAAAATTTTCCAGGTGAGAATACTGGAGTGGGTTGCCATTTCCTTTTCCAGGGGATCTTCCCGACCCAGGGGTTGAACCTGGTTCTCCCACATTGCAGGCAGACGCTTTACCATCTGAGCCATGGGAAGCCCAGATAAAATATATAACTTAAGAGTTTTTCCATTTTCTTAACTTTCTATAACTATATACTTAGACAAATACATATTTGCAAATCCATATAAGACTATATATACTTACAGAATATACTTTGTCAGACCTGCCCTCCTTAGATATAACCTCCCTAAGGCTAATATATAATGTAACCAATTTGAAATCTGTAAGATGATGCCATCTATCCATAGTACTTGTTATTTCAGTCAATAAAGTTTCATTTCATTCCATGGGAACACATCAAGTATATCAGTATATCAAGTGTCTGGCAAATACATTTAGGTTTTCAGTTTAAAAAGAGACCAGAATATAATTTATTCGTGTATACTGTTTTACAGAAAAGTAATAATGGCTGAGGGATGTTCATTCATTCATCCACTGGTGGTCCAGACATATGAATTCTAGTTCATCTGGTCTTTGGATTTTTCACAGAGTTGAGATTTGAGTTGCGCCTGAAAGAATGAAAAGCATTTCTTTAAAATCAGAGAGTTACATGCTGCCTACATGCCCTTCATCAGATGTGTGATTGGAAAATACTTTCTGTGGCTTGTCTTTTCATTCTCCTGCCCATAGCTTTCATAGATCAAATTTTCCCTAATTTTAATCAAGCCCAACTTACCAATTTTTTCCTTCCACATGTAGCGCTTTTGGTGTTTTATCGAAGCACTCTTTGTGCTTCTGAAGATCTGAAGATCACAAAGATTTTCTCCTGTTTTTTTTGGTTGTTTGTTTTTCATCTTATATTTAGGTCTTTGGTTCATTTTGAGTTAGTTTTTTGTGTAAGGTGAGAGATATGGGTAAAAAGAAGAAGCCACCGGAAAATATTCTGCAGGTCAGTGTCCAAGTGTCACAGCACTGCTTGTTGGAAAGACAATTTCTGTCTCTACTGAGTTGTCTTTGCATGTTTGCCAGTAGTCAACTAATCATATTCACATGGGTATATTTTTGTTTTCTTTATCCATTCCATTGATCTGTATATCTGTATTTCAGATACCTCACTCTCTTGCTTATAATAAGTCTTACAGTCAGATCATAATAGTCCTTTGACTTTGTTTTTTCTTTTCAAAACAACAATTCAGTTTCAAATGGGCAAAAGCTTTGAACAGATACTTCACCAAGGAAGATATGTGGATGGCAAATAAGCACATGGAAAGATGTTCAACATGATTAGTCCACAGGGAAATAGAAATTAAATCCACAACAAGATGCCACTATACACCTATCAGAATGAGAAAATAAACCACTAATCCTCATACCCCTCCTCAAAAACACACTTGACAATACCAAGTGTGGGTGAGAATGAGGAAAAAGTGGAGTTGTCGTGCATTACTGGTGGGAATGTAAAACCGTGTGCCCAGACTGGAAAAAGTCTCGCAGTTTCCTGCAAATACGCACTTAGCACAGGGCACAGCAACCTCACTCTTACGTATTTTCCCAAGTGAAATAAGTCTTTGTGTTCACACCGTAAAACCTCTATGTGAATGTTTATGGAAACTTTTTTCATAATAGCTGAAAACTGCAAAACAAAACCCAAATGTCCCTCCACTGGGAAACTGATGAACAATGACATACTACGCTGCAATAAAATGGAAAAAGCTAACAGGGCATGCCAAAACATAGATGATTCTCAAATGCGCTTTTCTAAGTGACGATGTCAGACTCAAATGCTGCATACTCTTCGACTGCATTTAAATGACATTTCGGAAAAGGCGAAACTATAGAGATGGAGAACAGATGAGGGGCTGTGTGAGGGCAGAATTGACTACAAAGGGGTAACATAAAGAGACTCTGTGTTTGGGGGGTGGGTGCGAGGGCAGGAGAGGTTCAGAACTGCTCTGCATCTTGATCAGGGTAGGGGCTCCATGGCTGTGCAATGCTCAAAACTCATGGAACTATACACCAAAATAGTGACTATAGCTGTATATAAATTTAAAATAAATTAAACTACATGTGGAGGCATAACATTCTATACGTGAAGGTGAATGGGGAGAGTTAACAGTGAGGTGGAGAGAAGTGTGGATAGTCAAATTGCTTGTAGATTTCCCAAGGGTGAAATCAAGGTTAGGAGACTAGATTTTGCTCGCAAGCTAAAGCATTTGAATGTGGAAACATCAGAATGAAAAGGATGGTTAGGTGGCTTAATCTGTTGACAATGGGTACTCTAGAACACTAGGGAAGCAAAGAAATCAATGAAGAACTGATAAGGGCTCTCCAAGGGTAAAAAAAACTTACATCTGAATAGGGGTTTATTTATTGAAAATTCATTCATTTACTCTATCTCAATTATCATAAGAATCAGTGAAGATAGAATTACTATGTGCAACTAATAGGTGGAATTAATATGTGCAATTAATAGGTGCAATTAATAAATGGAGGCTCAGAATGGC
Source organism: Muntiacus reevesi (assembly GCF_963930625.1). Classification (NCBI taxonomy): domain Eukaryota; kingdom Metazoa; phylum Chordata; class Mammalia; order Artiodactyla; family Cervidae; genus Muntiacus; species Muntiacus reevesi. Next base: position 282,777,259 of record NC_089249.1, read on the forward strand.
TAAGGATTTTGTTTGCGTTCACAGTATACTGTGAAGTATAGATCCGAAGCTAAGGCCCAAATCTTACCCGTTTGATTCTTCCTAGTTTGTTTTCTCATATTTTATTCATTTCCTTCCTAGCCTTATCTCTTTAGGTGGTCTGCAGGTTTTCTGGTTTATTGTCTGTATCTCCAACTTGCCTTCAGGTGAAGAGGCTTGTCCCCGCAGTGTCCTGTCATATCCTCAGAGCTTCTCACAGTATTTGACATGTGATAGGTGCTCAGGAAATATCTGAGTGAATAGCCATTCAAGTTAGAAAGCAGATTATGTCTGGCGTAATTCTTTTAAGCATGTCTGCTATATGCAGTGTGGAAGGCAATGGCACCCCACTCCAGTGCTCTTGCCTGGAAAATCCCACGGACGGACGAGCCTGGTGGGCTGCAGTCCGTGGGGTTGCAAAGAGTGGGACATGACTGAGTGACTTCACTTTCACTTTTCACTTTCCTGCATTGGAGAAGGCAATGGCAGCCCACTCCAGTGTTCTTGCCTGGAGAATCCCAGGGACGGGGGAGCCTGGTGGGCTGCCGTCTATGGGGTCGCACAGAGTCGGACACGACTGAAGCGACTTAGCAGCAGCAGCAGCAGCTATATGCAGTGATAGAGACAGGTGTCCTTGTCCTGTTCTTTATCCTGAAAGTGTTTCTCCCTCAGTTGTGTCCAACTCCGTGTGACCCCAAAGACTGTAGCCCACCAGGCTCCTCTGTCCATGGGATTCTCCAGGCAAGAATACTGGAGTGAGTTGCCATTCCCTTCTCCAAGGGATCTTCCCGACCCAGGGATCGAACCCGAGTCTCCCGCATTACAGGCAGATTCTTTACCATCTGAGCCACCAGTTCTTCATTCTGGTAGTTCTTAAATCTGGCTGTGCGACAGAGTCACCTACATATTCTTCTTAATGTTGTTTATCAAAGCAATCCAAGTGAAACGATGGCTGAAGATTCATGACATAAAGGAGCCACTGTTAGTCTTCAGTTCCCATCCTCATCTCCGCACTTGAACTCTACTTCTTAACACTGGACTTTATCCTTGCAAGCATGAAGCAGACTTTCAATACCCCGTCTTGATTTTTCAGAATTAGCAAATATATGCTGACTTTCTACTAGTAAAGAAGAAGATTTAGTTCTCTCAAATTATTTCCACTCGAGAGTTTCCCTCACTCTTTTCCTACAGTATTGTAGGAATTACAATATTGTAAGTTTTTGTTAAATCAACATTCGGTGTTTAGAGTAGGATGATTGTGTAATTATCTTTTTAGGCTGAGTCACATGTACACTGTGGTTACATTTTTTAATGTAAAGTTTTTTTTAATAAAGTTATATTCCTGTGGCTCATAATTGCTTCATTTTTCATTTGCTTCATATCTTATACACCTACTCTTTAAGTCATCTCCAAATTGTGTCATAATGCTAATACATCTCTTCTAGTAGTAAAATGCATCAATTTATCTACTGATCCTGTTATTGTTTTCATTTTTTGAAGATATCCGTTCTCGAGACTTCCATTCTCTTGCCTCAGTCTGCACTGGCTGCTTTTTAGATCTCTCATATAGTTATTATCCTGGACATTTCCTTCATCATCATTCTGGGAATTTTCCTTTTCTTTCTCCAGTATTGATTGATATCTTCATCTTTCTTTTTCAGTCCCTCTTTTTGGTGGAAAACATTTTCAAGTGTCTTCCTAATAAAACGTTCCTTTTGAAGAAGACTTTCTGAGATCTTGCATATCTGAGGATGCCTGTATTATGTTCTTAGACTTGACGGTTGAGTTTATAGGAAATTGTAAGTAATAGCCCTTTGAAATCTGAAGAGATTGCTCTATTTTCTTCTAGCTTCCAGTTTTATTGTTGAAAAGCCCAATGTCATCCTCTATTATCATGTCTGATCTTTTGTCTGCAATCTGTTTGTTATTCTATTTGAAGCATTTAGGGAATTCTCTTTATCTCTGCTGTTCTGATATTTTAGGATTAAGTGCTTTTCTGTGAATCTTTTTCATTTATTTTTCAGGCACTCACTAGATCCATTTCAATTTGGAAACATACTTCTTGTAGTTCTGGGGAAATGCCTTTTTGGATAATTCCACACATCCTCCATCCTGCTCCCCTTCTCTTTTTGAACTGCTATAGTTTACCTGTACAACTTCCTGGATGGATCCTGAATTTTCTTTTATCTCATATTTTTCAAATGTCTTTGTTTTTCTCTTGAAACTTCTCAACTTCACTTTATCATTTACTACCAAATTAAGACTTTTTTATTTTTAAATTTCCAAAAGTTCATTTCTTTCCTCTGAATATTTCTGTTTAAAAAGGCATCCTCTTTTTGTTCAGGGAATTTATTTCTTTAATGGTATGCTCATAGTTCTGAAACTTTCTTCTGCTCTTACCTTTGGTTCTATTCAAATCTTCCTCACCTCTTCTGGTAATTTTTTTTGTTTTAGTGTCTGATTTTCATGACTGTGGTTTCCTCAAAAGTGTGATAATTCCCAACGTCTCCTCAGATTTAAGAGTGAGAGAAGTTAGTTGCATTACTGGATGTTGTGGATTGACAGACTTCACTTTTGATGTGATTAGGCAATGAATCTGAATGTTGGAAGATTCTCTCCTCCCTAGAGTATCTGTAAAAGTATTTTTCCATGGACAAGTCAGTTTCCCTATAAAGTGTTGACTTAAAAAACAAAACAGCCAGCTATATTACCAGCAAAATAAGTTTATTTGGGAGTAGTTGTTGTGGTGGTTTAGCTGCTATGTCATGTTCGACTCCTGCGATCCCATGGACTCTAGCCCTCTGAGGAGGCTCCTCTGTCCATGGGATTTCCCAGGCAAGAATACCGTACTGGGTTGCCATTCCCTCCTCTAGGGCATCTTCCCAACTCAGAGATTTAACCCGTCTCCTGCTTGCAGGCAGATTCCTTACCACTGAGTCACCTAGGAAGCACCTGTTTGGGAATAGTGAATGAGTGCTCAATCGTGCAGTCACTTTCGGCTCTTTTACAATTCCATGGACTGCAGCATGCCAGGCCTCCCGCTCATCACTATCTCCCAGAATTTGCTCCAATTAATGTCCATTGAGTTGGTGATGCTATCCGATCATCTCATTCTCTGCTGCCTGCTTCTCCTTTTGCCTTCAATCTTTCCCAGCATCAGATTTTTTTCCAATGGTCAGATGGTCAAAGTATTGGGGCTTCAGCTTCAGCATCAGTCCTTCCAATGAATATCCAGTGTTGATTTCCTTTGGGATTGACAGGTTTGATTTCCTGGCAGTCCAAGGGACTCGGAAGAGTCTTCTCCAGCACCACAGTTCAAAAGTATCAATTCTTCGGCGCTCAGCCTTCTTCATGGTCCAGTTCTCACAGCATACATGACTGCTGGAAAACTCTAGCTTTGACTATATGGACCTTTGTCAGCAAAGTGATGTGTCTGCTTTTTAATACACCATCTAGGTTTGTCATAGCTTTCCTTCCAAGGAGCAAGTGTCTTTTAATTTCACGGCTGCAGTCACCATCCAGAGTGATTTTTGAGCCCAGGGGGAAAAAAAACTCACTACTTCCACTTTCCCCCCTTCTATTTGTCATGAAGAGATGGGACCAGATACCAGGATCTTTGTTTGTTTGTTTTTTTACTGTTGAGTTTCAAGCCAGTTTTTGCACTCTCCTCTTTCACCTTCATCAAGAGGCTCTTTAGTCCTTCTTCACTTTCTGCCATTAGGATGGTGTCATCTGCATATCTGAGGTTATTGATATTTCTCCTGGCAATCTAGATTCCAGCTTGTGATTCATCCAGCCTGGCATTTCACATGACGTACTCTGCATATAAGTTAAATAAGCAGGCTGACAATAGACAGTCTTGACATACTCCTTTCCCGATTTGGAACCAGTCCATTGAAACAGTCCGTCTGGTTCTAGCTGTTGCTTGACCTGCATACAGGTTTCTCAGGAGGCAGGTCAGGTAGTCTGGTATTCCAACCCCCCTTTAGAATTTTCCACAGTTTCTTGTGATCTACATAGTCAAAGACTTTAGCATAGCCAATGAAACAGAAGTAGATGTTTTTCTGAAACTCCCTTACTTTCTCCATGATCCAACAAATATTGGTAATTTGATCTCTGCTTCCTCTGCCTCTTTGAAACCCAGCTTGTATATCTAGAAGTTCTCGGTTCACCTACTGCTGAACTCTGCTTGAAGGATTTTGAGCATTACCCTCCTAGTATATGAACTGAGCACAACTGCATGGCAGTTAGAACATTCTTTGGTATTGTCCTTCTTTGGGATTGGAATGAAAAGTGACCTTTTCCAGTCCTGTGGCCACTGCTAAGTTTTCTGACTTTGCTGACATATTGAGTGCGGCACTTTAACAACATCATCTTGTTGGATTTTAAATAGCTCAACTGGAATTCTGTCAGTTCCACTAGCTTTGTTTGTAGTAATGCTTCCTAAGGCCCACTTGACTTCATACTGCAGACCGTTTGGCTCTAGGTGAGTGACCACACCATGGTTATTACCTGGGTCATTAAGTCCTTTCTTGTACAGTTCTTCTGTGTATTCTGGCCACCTCTTCTGCTTCTGGTAGGTCCCTGCTGTTTCTGTCCTTTATCATGCTCATCCTTGCATGAAATGTTCCCTTGATACCTCACATTTTCTGAAGAGCTCTGTAGTTTTTCCCGTTCTATTATTGTTTTCCTCTATTTCTTTGCACTGTTCATTGAAGAAAGCCTTCTTTCTCTTTTTCCTGTCCTCTGGAACTCTGCTTTCCGTTGAGTATATCTTTCACTTTCTCCCTTGCCTTTCACATCTCTTCTCAGCTATTTTGTAAAACCTCCTCAGACAACCACCTTGCCTTCTTGCATTTCTTTCTGTTTGGGATAATTTTGGTCACTGCCTCGTGTATGATGTTACAAACTTCTGTCCATAACTCTTCAGGTGCTCTGTCTACCAAATCTAATCCCTTGAATTTATTCATTACCTCCAATATATAGGGGATTTGATTTAGGCCATACCTGAATGGCCTACTGGTTTTCTCTAGTTTCTTCAATTTAAGCCTGAATTTTGCAATAAGGAGATCATAATCTCAGCCGCATTCAGCTCCAGGCCTCGTTTTTGCTGACTGTGTAGAGCTTCTCCATCTTTGGCTGAAAAGAACACTGTTGTTGCTGCTGTTCAGTCACTCAGTCGTGTCCAACTCTTTGTGACATTGTGGACTGCAGCACGCCAGGTTTTCTTGTCCTTCTCCATCTCCCAGAGCTTGCCCAAACTCATGTCCATCAAGTCGGTGATGACACGCAACCATCTTATCCTCTGTCATCCCTTCCTCCTGCCTTCAATCCTTCCCAGCATCAGGGTCTTTTCCAGTGAGTCAGTTCTTCATATCAGGTGGCCAAATATTGGAGCTTCAGCTTTAGCATCAGTCCTTCCAATGAATATTCAGGACTGATTTCCTTTAGGATTCACTTGTTTGATTGCCTTGCTGTCCAAGGGACTCTCAAGAGTCTTCTCCAACACCACAGTTCAAAAGCATCAGTTTTTCAGCGCTCAGGGTACTTTATAGTCCAACTCTCACATGCATACATGACTACTGGAAAAAACCATAGCTTTGACTAGCTTTTTGTCAGCAAAGTAATGTCTCTGCTTTTTAATATGCTGTCTGGGTTGGTCATAGCTTTTCTTTCAAGGAGCAAGCAGCTTTTAATTTAGTGGCTGCAGTCACCATCTGCAGTGAATTTGGAGCCCCCCAAAATAAAGCCTGTCACTATTTCCATTGTTTCCCCATCTATTTTTATGAAGTGATGGGGCTGGATGCCATGATCTTCATTTTTTTAATGCTGAGCTTTAAGCCAACTTTTTCACTCTCTTTCACTTTCATCAAGAGGCTCTTTAGTTCTTCTTCACTTTCTGCCAAAAAGGTGGTGTCATCTGCATATCTGAGGTTACTGATATTTCTCCTGGCAACCTTGATTCCAGCTGGTACTTCCTCCAACCTGGCATCTCACACTGACATAACATGCTCCACTGGAGAAGGGCATGGCAAACCAATTCAGCATTCTTGCCTTGAGAACCCCATGAAAAATATGAAAAGGCAAAAAGATATGACATGAAAGATGAACTTCCCAGGTCGGTAGGTGCCCAATATGCTACTAGAGAAGAGTGAAGAAATAGCTCCAGCAGGAATGAAGAGGCTGAGTCAAAGTGGTAACAACACCCAGCTGGGGATGTGTCTAAGTGGTGAAAGTAAAGTCTGATGCAGTAAAGAGCAATATTGCATAGGAACCTGGAATGTTAGGTCCATGAATCAAGGTAAATTGGAGGTGTTCAAACAGGAGATGGCAAGAGTGAACATTGATATTTTAGGAATCAATGAAGTAAAATGGACTGAAATGGATGAATTTAATTCAGATGACCATTATATCTGCTACTGTGGGCAAGAATCCCTTAGAAGAAATGGAATAGCCTTGATAATCAACAAAAGAGTCAGACTAGATGAAACAAAGAAGATAATCAATCTGATTTTCATATTAACCATCCGGTGATTTCTCTGTTGAGTCTGGCATCTCTTTGGTTGTTTGAAAAGGGTGTTTACTGTAATCAGCTTGTTTTCTTGACAGAACTGTTAAACTTTGGCCTGCTTCATTTTGTATTTCAAGGTCATATTTCCCCATTATTCTGGGTATCTCTTGACTTCCTACTTTTACATTCCAATCCTTTATAAGAGGACATCTTTTTTTGGTGTTAGTTCTAGAATGTGTTTAGGTCTTCACAGAACCAGTCACCTTCAGCTTCTTCAGCTTAGTGGTTGGTGTATAGCCTTGGATTATTCTGAGGTTAAATGGTTTGCCTTGGAAATGAACTGAGATCTTTCTGTCATTTTTGAGGTTGCACCCAATTACTGCATTTTGGACTGTTTTGTTGACTATGAAGTCTACTCCATTTCTTCTAAGGGATTCTTGCCCATAGTGGTAGATATAATGATTATTTGAATTAAATTCTCCCATTCCCATCCATTTTATTTTACTGATCCTTAAGTTGTTAATGTTCAATTTTTCCATCTCCTGGAAGATTCTTCCATCTCCTCTCCACATCCAATTTTCCTTGGTTCATAGACCTAACATTCCAGGTTCCTATACAAGGTTTTTATAGCTTTGGACTTTTCTTTCACCCCCAGACACATCCACAACAAGGCGTTGTTTTTGCTTTGGCCCAGTCGGTTCATTCTTTCTGGAGCTATTAGTAATTGCCCTCTGCTCTTCCCCAGTAGCATATTGGACACCTTCTGACCTAGGGCGCTAATCTTCCGGTGTCATATCTTTTTACCTTTTCATACTTTTCATGGGGTTTTCGCGGCAGATTTGTAAAACAAACCACATAACCATTTTAAAAGAAACTGAAATTTAGAAAACAAAAATAAAAAAATATGAAAATAAAGTTTCACACAGACATGACCTCTAGTGATAGTAGTCGTTCAAGAGAGCAATTTAAAAATCAAAGAAATTTGTATGTACTGAAAACAGAAACTGAATTATGTATAGCATAAAGGTAGGTATGATTTCCATCTTGCATGCCTCAAGTCTCTTCATTTAAGGAGTGGTATGTGTAAGCTGTTTGGTATGAATTGTGGATTAGAGAAAGTACAAAGTAAAGGAGTTGGTGAACAGGAGGAAAAGAGAAGATATAAATTTAGGGAAAAGAGGGAAGGATAGATGTGGAGGCCACTGAACTAAGATGACACATGGCCAAAATTTCTCTTAAAGACTATTGTGAGAAATGATTACACAGGTAAATGGGAGTGGGGAAGTGGTGACATAGGGTAAGGAAAAAATTTTTAAATCATTTTTTACTACCTAAGGTTCAACATCAATGTTATTCTATTCATTTGTTCAGGTAAGTAATGTTACTAGAACAGTAAAAAATTGGTACTTGGGAAAATGGACTATACAGCAAAAACTTATCTATAGCTAGGAAAGACTGTGACATTTCTAAAGTCATTGTAGTACCTGGCATAGATCTAAATTTTAATGACAGAAGATGCATCTTTTAAGTCTTATGCTAACAACTTCAACTGAGATACATATCCCTTCAGGCCATTTGTGGGTGTCTAGTATTTTATGGATCCCATAGATCATCAAGACAGGAAATTATTTTCCTTTATTCTTCTGTAATCTCCCTTCATTTACAAGATGTAAGGAAATTTGCACAGCAATCAAGTGAAACAAAATGTTTGCTAAATGTGTTGCAATGCACAGTGATAATTATAACAGAAGGAACATTTTAAATGGATTTCCTATAATTGTTTTTTTGAGTTTCAAAAATGCAGCATAGATTTTTGCCACATTCATTTATTTCAAGTATTTCATTCAAAATTGCATTTCTTAGCACATTGCTTGGCATATGGCAGGCAGATTTTAAGTTGGAGTGAACAGGTGAGAACTGAGAGAATTGTTGAAGAACTGGGAAGATTCTTAATCTTTTCAGAGATCTGAGTTCCTTAAAACACACACACATACACACAAACACACACACAAAGACACAGTATATAGCAAACAGTTCTATTTTTCACACCAGACTTTTACTTAAAGCTACTTTCTGCAAATCAGTTCAGTTCAGTTGCCTAGTCGTGTCTGACTCTTTGCAACCCCATGAATTGCAGCATGCCAGGCCTCCCTGTCCATCACCAACTCCTGGAGTCCACCCAAACCCATGTCCATCGAGTCGGTGATGCCCTCCAACCATCTCACGCTCTGTCGTCCCCTTCTTCTTTCCCAGCATTAGGATTTTTTCCAATGAGTCAACTCTTCGCATCAGGTGGCCAAAGTATTGGAGTTTCAGCTTCAACATCAATCCTTCCAATGAACACCCAGGACTGATCTCCTTTAGGATGGACTAGTTGGATCTTCTTGCAGTTCAAGGGACTCTCAAGAGTCTTCTCCAACACCACAGTTCAAAAGCATCAATTCTTCAGCGCTCAGCTTTCTTCACAGTCCAACTCTCACATCCATACATGATCACTGGAAAAACCATAGCCTTGACTAGACGGACCTTTGTTAGCAAAGTAATGTCTCTGCTTTTAAATATACTATCTAGTTTGGTCATAACTTTCCTTCCGAGGAGTAAGCGTCTTTTAATTTCATGGCTGCAGTCACCATCTGCAGTGATTTTTGAGCCCAGAAAAATAAAGTCTGACACTGTTTCCACTGTTTCCCCATCTACTTCCCATGGTGTGATGGGACCAGATGCCATGATCTTAGTTTTCTGAATGTTGAGCTTTACGCCAACTTTTTCACTTTCCTCCTTCACTTTCATCAAGAGGCTTTTTAGTTCCTCTTCACTTTCTGCTGTAAGGGTGGTGAAATCTACATGCCTGAGGTTATTCATATTTCTCCCGGCAATCTTGATTCCAGCTTGTGCTTCTTTCAGCCCAGCATTTCTCATGATGTACTCTGCATATAAGTTAAATAAGCAGGGTGACAATATACAGCCTTGACGTACTCCTTTTCCTATTTGGAACCAGTCTGTTGTTCCATGTCCAGTTCTAACTGTTACTTCCTGACGTGCATACAGGTTTCTTAAGAGACAAGTCAAATGGTCTGTTATTCTCTTCTCTTTAAGAATTTCCCACAGTTTATTGTGATCCACACAGTCAAAGGCTTTGGCATAGTCAATAAAGCAGAAATAGATGTTTTTCTGGAACTCTCTTGCTTTTTTGATGATCCAGCAGATGTCACAAATTCAACAAACACATCTTTCCAGGTTTAGATTTTTCTCTGTATATGGATAGAGGCATTCCTGTGCCTTGGTGAGGCAATTCCCAAAGTTGTATTTTGCCTTTGTCTAACCATTTCATGCATAAACATCCATCTATTTCTTTCATATTGATTTGACACCTACCACAGAATTTAATATTCACAGAAAAATTTCTATTTTAAGAGGCTTATTCACCTATCTTTAGTTTGTGCAGTGAACAGTCATTACAAAATACACACCAAACATTAATTTTATTATTTCTGACTGTATTAAAATGTGTTTTTAGTTTTAGTGATGTTATTACCCAATGTGACATCATTTTCAAGAACAAATAAAAAACTAGAAACTAATTACTTTCTTTAACTTATAGTCTCAATATTTTGGGCATAGGTATTTTGGGGAGAATATAATTAAAAACAAAATGTTCGCCTGACCCAGAAATTCTCTCCACAAAGGTAGTGGAGAAATAAAACACTTTTCTTATTGAGTAAGCATTAGACCAGAATGTGATGGGCAATGCAGGCAATCCACAAAGAGACTGCAAAGACAGCAGTCATCCTTTTACATAGCCCAGCAGACACAACCTATTACTTATGTTTTCAAGGTAAACAATAACTAGTCATCAAGTAATAGGCCTTGATAACAAGGCACATATAATTCATCTTACCTTTATTTCATAATTGGGATGACCATCAGTGTTAGCTAATAAGTATTATCCACAGGAAAAACAAATGTTTCATTTTTATGACAGAAGGTAGTTTTGCAATTTGGGAAAATTTGCCCAAGAATTTTGTCTCCTACCATCCCACAGAAACTGGGAGAGAGGGGACTTAGCTCTCTCTCTCCCATCTGTTCAATTGAGGTATAACTGACATATACTATTACACTAGCTTGAGATGTACAATATAATTCCTTATTTGTATATATATATATTTTTTTTCCTTATTTGTATATATTTTTAAGTGATCACCACAATAAATGTAGTTAACATCCATTATGTATTAGTTACACATTTTTATTTCTTATGAAGAGAACTTTTTAAGATCTACTTTTTTAGCAACTTTCAAATATACAACACAGTATTATTAACTGCAGTCATCAAATGTCTATCACATCCCCATTATTCATTTTATATCTGGAAGTCTGTACCTTTTGACCACTTTCACACACTTCACCCACCTCTCACCCTTTGCCTCTGCCAATCACCCATTCTGTTTTCTGTATCTGTGATCTATGAGTTATTTTACTTTTTAACTCCGAGTATAAGGGCGATTACGTGGCATTTGTACTTCTCTGTCTGACTTATTTCACTAAGCATAATGCCCTCAAGGTCTATCCATGTTGTTGAAATGGCAAGATTTCAGTTTTTTAGGCTGAATAATATTCTATCCTGTATATGTGTGTATACCACAACATCTTCACCCATTCATGGGTACTACTTTTCTTGATATTTGCATTTCAAAGAGAGAGTTCCCGGGTCCTTAAGAAAGACATTTCTGGGATATAAAGCTAACAAAACAAAATGACTAAGACCTATCCAGTCTTCAAAATAATTTGTATACATTTCAAAGTGATGAAAAAGCATACAACAATTACCAATTTTTTAAGGCAAATACTCTAAGAAAGGGAAATACCTTCTAGCTTCAGTAGGGTGAATTAAGCAACTTTTAAAAAGTTTCTGTCTTTACATTTTGATTCTAATTGGTTATGTCTAACCTTTGTAATTTTGCTTAACCTTTCTCAAATATAGAATAATTTAAGAATAAAATAAAAGCTCTTTTAGTCTTAAAAAAATACAAATAAACAAAACCCCAAAAGACAATAGAAAAAATTGTTTGGTCTTCACAGCACATTTTGGTTTCTTAACAGAGTATACATGTAAAGTCTAAAATTTGTTTTTCTATGTATAGGACTGTTCATTACAGTAAAATAAGGAACTATTTAGAAGTGATCAACTATGAATTAATTATTCACTGTTCTCTGGTTCCCATGTAATACACAAATTTTTGAGGGGGAGGTGGAGTTTGGGTTGACCTTAAAATTTGCTCCAGAAAAATAATGGGGTTCAGCCAATGCAGTGTACTATACAATGCCTTAAAGAGTCAGTTATAGAAACACACCTTGGAACAGTGACTAATAGCACCTCTCACACAGTTACAGATCACCCAGGTGTCTTTGTTCAGCTCCAATTACTCATTTTCCACTAAGTTCTTTTGGGGGAGGGCGCCTCAGAGGCAGAGTAAACCAGCTTCAGTTCTTCCCTCATTCCAGACTCCGGAAGAGGTGAGAACTGACAACATGGAAACTCACAGAACTGACGTACGCTTTTTAACAGCATCCATCACATTCAATAGCACAGTAATCCAAGTCTATGCCCTGACCAGTATGCTGAAGAAGCTGAAGGTGAATGGGCCTATGAAGACCTTCTAGATCTAACACCCAAAAAAGATGTCCTTTTCATTACAGGGGACTAGAATGCAAAAGTAGGAAGTCAAGAAATATCTGGAGTAACAGGCAAATTTGACCTTGGAGTACAGAATGAAGTAGGGCAAAGGCTAACAGAGTTTTGTCAAGAGAATGCACTGGTCATAGCAAACACCCTCTTCCAACAATGCAATAGAAGACTGTATACAGGGACATCACCAGATGATCACTACCAAAATCAGACTGATTATATTCTTTGCAGTTAAAGATGGAGAAGCTCTATACAATCAGCAAAAACAAGATGGGGAGCTGACTGTGGCTCAGATCATGAACTCCTTATTGCCAAATTCAGACTAAAATTGAAAAAAGTAGGGAAAACCACGAGACCATTCAGGTATTACCTAAATCAAATCCCTTATGATTATATAGTGGAAGGGAGAAATAGACTTAAAGAACTAGATCTGATAGACAGACTGCCTGATGAACTATGGATGGAGGTTCATGACATTTTACAGGAGACAGGGATCAAGACCATCCCCAAGAAAAAGAAATGCAAAAAGGCAAAATGGTTGTCTAAGGAGGCCTTACAAATAGCTATAAAAAGAAGAGAAGCAAAAGGCAAAGGAGAAAAGGAAAGATATACCCATCTGAATGAAGAGTTCCAAAGAATAGCAAGGAGAGATAAGAAAGCCTTCCTCATTAGTGTAAAAAAAAAAAAAAAAAAAAAAAAGAAAGCCTTCCTCAGCAATCAATGCAAAGAAATAGAGGGGGAAAAAAAAAAAACAAACAATGGGGAACACTAGAGATCTCTTCAAGAAAATTAGAGATACCAAGGGAACATTTTATGCAAAGATGGGCTCAATAAAGGCCAGAAATGGTATGAACCTAACAGAAGCAGAAGAGATTAAGATGAGGTGACAAGAATACACAGAAGAACTATACAAAAAAGGTCTTTACGACTCAGATAATCACGATGGTGTGATCACTCACGCCAGACATTCTGGAATGCTAAGTCAAGTGGGCTTTACGAAGTATCCCTACGAACAAAGCTAGTGGAAGTGATGGAATTCCAGTTGAGCTATTTCAAATCCTAAAACATGATGCTGTGAAAGTGCTGCACTCAATATGCCAGCAAATTTGGAAAACTCAGCAGTGGCCACAGGACTGGAAAACTGTTTTCATTCCAATCCCAAAGAAAGGCAATGCCAAAGAATGCTCAAACTACCGCACAATTGCACTCATCTCACACACTAGTAAAGTAATGCTCAAAATTCTCCAGGCCAGGACTCAACAGTACATGAACGGTGCAATTTCAGATGTTCAAGCTGGTTTTAGAAAAGGCAGAGGAACCAGAGATGAAATTGCCAACATCCACTGGATTATACAAAAAGTAAGAGAGTTCCAGAAAAACATCTCCTTCTGCTTTATTGGCGAAGCTCAAGCCTTTGAATGTGCTGATCACAACAAACTGTGGAAAATTCTTCAAGAGATGGGAATACCAGACCACCTGACCTGCCTCCTGAGAAACCTGTATGCAGGTCAAGAAGCAGCAGTTAGAACTGGACATGGAACAACAGACTGGTTCCAATCAGGAAAGGAGTACCTCAAGCCTGTATTTTGTCACCCTGCTTATTTAACTTATATGAGTGTATCATGTGAAATTCTGGGCTGGATGAAGCACAAATTGGAATCAAGATAGGAGAAATATCAATAACCTCAGATATGCAGATGACACCACACTTCATGGCAGAAAGTGAAGAACTAAACAGCTTCTTGATGAAAGTGAGAGAGGAGAGTGAAAAAGTTGGCTTAAAGCTCTACATTCAGAAAACTAATATCATGGCATCTGGTTCTGTCACTGCATAGCAAATAGATGGGCAAACAGTGGAAATAGTGTCAGACTTCATTTTTTAGGGCTCCAAAATCACTGCAGATGGTGCCTGCAGCCATGAAATTAAAAGATGCTTGCTCCTTGGAAGAACAGCTATGACCAACCTGACAGCATATTAAAAAGCAGAGACACTACTTTGCCAACAAAGGTCCGTCTAGTCAAGGCTGTGGTTTTTCCAGTAGTTATGTATGGATGTGAGAGTTGGGACTATCAAGAAAGCTGAGCACGAGGAATTGATGCTTTTGAACTGTGGTGTTGGAGAAGACTCTTGAGAGTTCCTTGGACTGCAAGGAGATCCAACCAGTTCATCCTAAAGGAAATGAATCCTGAGTGTTCATTGGAAGGACTGCTGCTGAAGCAGAAACTCCAATACTGTAGCCACCTGATGCGAAGAGCTGACTCATTTGAAAAGACCCTGATGCTGGAAAAGACTGAGGGCAGGAGGATAAGGGGACGACAGAGGGTGAGATGGTTGGATGGCATCACCCACTAGATGGACGTGAGCTTGAGTAAACTCCGGGAGTTGGTGATGGACAGGGCGGCCTGGCGTGCTGCAGTCCATGGGGTCGCAAAGAGTTGGAGTCGACGGAGCGACTGAATGGAACTTAACTGACTGAACGAACTGATCACTATAGCACCTTGTGTCTTGCCTTTTTGAAAAAGAGGGTCTCAGGTACTGGGAATTACAGGAATGAGAAGGAGCTCCCGTCTTTATGGCAATTCCAGCCGAAAGCTAGTTGAAGAGAATGAAGGCTACAACAGCTGCATGTAAGATACACGAAGAGAAGGAGCGACGCGCGCGCACTCCGAGTGGAGGGTCCGCGCCCCAAAGTGGCCTTCAGCCCCCGGCCTCGCCCGCGGGCGCCTTAGCGTTTTAGTCACGCCCCCTCCCCCAAGCCCCGAAATCCCTCCCGGCCGCCGAGCCGTCGGGCAGGCCCTTCCAGGCGGCCCCGGCTTATCGCCCCCGGCCCGGCCGCTTCCCGGCCGCGGGCGGGCGAGCCTCCCCAAGCTTCCTGTGACGACGCCGGCCGCCGGCCACCGCCCGCCCGGCCGGCCTGGATCCCGGGCCGCGCCCCGCCCCCCGGGAGCTGGTGGGGGAGGGCCGGGGTCGGGCGGCAGCGCCCGCCCCCGGCCGGCGCCCATTGGCCGGCAGCTCGCGGGCGCCCGGAGACCGGAGCGCCTCCGGATTGGCCGCGAGGGCCCGTGATGGCGGCGCCCATTGGCTTGGGCGGCCCCCGTGACGCGGGGTGGCGACGGGCTCCCGCGTCCGAGGGGCTCCCGCTTGTCAGGTTCTAGGTAGGTGAGTTCCGCGCCGCCCGCGGCGGGCGCTGTTGCCCAGGGCAACGCGGGGCGGTTGCCGGGGGGGAACGGGGGAGGCCGGCCGAGAGCCGGGGTCACGCTCCGCGCCCGCCGAGGGGCGCCCGGGGCTCCGTCCCCGCCCTCAGCCGCCGCCGCCTCCTCCTGCTCCCTGCGGCGGGGTGTCCGCGGCGTCCCGCGCCCGCGGCGGCGCGCCCCTGCTCGGGGCTCCGGTCGGCCGCCCGCCTGACTGGGCGAGGCCCGCGCCCCTCACCGCCCGCGACTGGACGCTGAGGGGGCGCGTGCCGGCGCCACAGGGCTGAGGCGGCCCGGCGGCCCCGCCCGCTCGCCGGGTGCGGGGGCTGCGGGGTGCGGGGCGGTGCCGGGGCAGCGCGGGCTCCGCCCGGCGCGCCCGCACGCCCTGGTCTCCGCGGAACCCTCGGCCAGTCCTGGCGCCGCGGCCTCCCAGAGCCGCTCCGCCCGCCCGCAGCTCGCCCCTGTCACCCCCGACCCCCGGCGTCCACGCCCCTCCCGCCTCGGCCCGCTTTGACCCTCGGGCGGCGGACGAGGTGTGAAGCTGGCTCCGCCGGGTCTGCTCCCTCCTTGCCGTTTAGGGCTGGGGAGGTGTCTGGAGGCGCCTCGGGGCCAGCTCTGTGCTTCGTCTCCCACGTTCAGGATCCACCTTCCGAAACACGCTACCTGGGTTGGTGTTGGTAGGGTGATAGGTTTTGCACAAATTAACTGTGAAGTCGTCGCTTTGTACTTTTGTGCACTTATGATTTTGATAGGCAGTGCAGTGGAACCCACCATGGATTAATTTCATAAGGCTGGCACTTTCATTTTCGTTTGCCTTAGGGTTAAAAAGCCTTAATCTTTTAAATTCGGAAGACACTGTATATATATTCGTACCAGTCCCCCTATCAGTTTGACATACATTACTCTAAAGGTGTAGTGCTGTTTTTTTTCTCTTTCTCCAGATTGAGAAATTGTCAAATGGAGTCAGCGATGTAAAAGTCTAATAGAAAAATCACTAAGAATAGACCAAAACTACTTCAATGATTAAAGACTAGAAAGTATGTTTCAACTTACGAAATGGGGACTTTAATTTTTCCAAAGTGTAATTCTTGCACTGAGCAGTGTTGTAATCCTGGTGTATCTACCTATGTGGGCTTTAGGAAAACATGTATGTGAAGAGCTAGGCGTTTTGTCAGTCAATGGAAAGCAAGACTATGTGTGTTTTGTAATCTGGGAAGTCTTTTCTGCTCGTTCTCTTGAGCCAAGAGAAGTGTTTTAAAAGGGAGTACATAGGCATAGTTGGAAACCTTTTTCCAGTTTCTTCCATGAAGGACCTTTGCAGAAGATCTGTTTCTCTTCATTAAATATATACCATGTGAAATTATTTAGGGTCGGGTTAATGCAACTTCTGCATTATTTCAAAGTTTGATGTTAGTAGTTGAAGGAATGTCAGGGTTTTGGTAGACCTGTCCTTTTCATTTCATCTTCAGCTATTAATGTAGCAATAACTCTGGTGTGTGAACATTTCACATTTGCCTTTTTCCCCCTCCAGTATTTCACATTCAAAAATTTCAAACAATGCAGGCAAGTTCAGTTGCTGCTGAATACTCACCACCTACACAACAATAATAGGAACAGCTGTTACATGGTATATACTAAGGAACAGAAGAACCGAAATGATCAAGTTTGAAAACCAGAATAAATATGTATTATACCAAAATATTGTAAAGTGCTTATTTCCGTTTGTAGATGGAAATAGTGTTTACCAAAACCATAGTAATTGAATTCCCTGAGACTATTATAAAGCAGTCATCATCTCTGTAAATCAAGGCCTTAAGTTAATTGTGTTTTGGTAATCAGGAAAAAAAGGAAATCTAGTGAACTTGTTATACAAATAAAAGTTTTGAAATTGGACTTGTGTTAATAGATTATACTTCTGTATTTGATTTTTAAATGTGCATGTTTTGCAGATGAGTAGAAGGGACTGTAAATTATGCACTGTTTTGGCAACATACTTAAAAAATGAATCAACCTTATGTATGTTGTTTTGGAATAAGAATGTTTTTGTAGTGGAAAAAGAAAGCTTACAAGCATGAACTTTTTTAATATAACTTTTCCATGGAAAAGGAAGTAATTTAGAGAGATTGAAGTTAATCTTGGTAGGACTCAAAGCTATCTTGCGTGTTATTTCATGGTGTTGCTAAAGGAATATTTTAATACAAAACTTCAATTTATGATAAAAAGCAAGAAATGGGTATAAATTCACATATATGTATATTTATATTTTTCCTATACTTAGGAAATTCCTGTCCTTCTTTAAGTATGTGAATCCTGCTTTTCAGTTTTTTTTTGTTGTTAAATTGCAAAGTCGCGCCTGACCCCTCTTTGCGACCCCAAGGACTGCAGCACACCAGGCTTCCCTGTCCCTGACTGTCTCCTGGAGTTTGCCGAAGTTCGTGATCATTGAATTGGTGATGCTAACCAGCCATCTCATCCTCTGCCACCTTCTTCTTTTGCCTCCAGTCTTTCCCAGCATCAGGGTCTTTTGCAGTGACTCGGCTGTTCACATCACATGGCTAAAGTATTTCAATTTTATTATGCCCCAAATCTGTTTTTCATACTTACAATATTTCATTCTTAAATATTGAGATTGAGCTGTACCTCAGAATGTGTAGATCTTTGGATTGCCTCATTATTATTTTTCCATATCTCATTTGACCTTGGCATGCTTATGTATGGTTAATTTTTCATGCCATGCCATTTGGAAATAAAGGGAACAAACAGGTCATAGTTCTGGAACTTTGGAAAGAATAAAGTATTGAGATGTTTTTTAATCAAAGCTCCAAGTCTTCCCCTCCATCTCCTTCAACTATTTTTTTTATTACGAAAGTTAAATGCTTTTAAAATCAATTCAGAAAACTGCAGAAGAAAAGTAATTCCATGATAGTTAATGTTTTGGAAAATAACTGAAACTCTTGTTTCTTCTGTAACACTCTACCAGTCTTTGCAGTTTTATGGTCTTCATTGCAGTGTGTCGGCACTTACATCTGCACTTGGAGGAGTTCCTGAACTTGAGACTCAGTTAGCCTAAGTTAGAAGAGGGCTCCAAGATCTGGAGGAAAAATGGAAAAGAATCAACAGAGAACAGATTAGAGTCAGAACAAAAGAATCAGACCCAAGCAATTACCCACTGTTTCTTTTTTCTTAAGTATAAATATAGTTCTAGTTAGCCATATGAAACTGCTGTATAACTGACAAAATGTGAAGCCTTTCAAGTTTTTTCTTTGGAATTCAGAATGTCTAAATAAAATGACATTTACTTACTTCCTTACAGAAATTTCTGAATTTTTCTATTTTGGAGAGATACTTCATGTTCAGCTTTTAAAAATTTAATGTCATGGATAACTTGGAATTATTTCCTAAATATTCATTTATACTTATCAAACTATGACTAATTTTTAGTCTTATAAGTTACCACTGCTCACTATAAGCTTAATATTGCCTCCTCCTCCAGAAGGTTTTGACTAAAAGACTGTAAATTTCAGTGTATATGTTTCTTGTGAGATTGCAGGGTATAGTGAAAAGAAAACTCTTTTTATTTTGGAGCCAGATATTCTGCATTTCAGTCAGAAATTGGGATTTTCTTTTGTGGGATCTTGAGCAAGTTTTAAAAAATCTCTTTAAACCATAGTTTCTTTTTTTTTTTATTTTTTTGAAACTTTTTAATTTTGTGTGGGGATATAGCAGATCAACAATGTTATAATAGTTTCAAGTGAACATAAAGGAATTCAGCCATGTATATACATGTATCCATTCTCCCCCAAACTCCCCTTCTATCCAGGCTGCTGCATAACAGTTGAACAGAGTTCCATGTGCTATACAATAAGTCCTTGTTGTAAATCATAGTTTCTTCATCTGTAAAATGGGGATGATATTAATAAAATTGCCTCTTAAAGTTGTTAATGAAGAAGAAATGAGACAATCGAGGTAAAATGCCTAAATTTGGGGAGCACTCCGCTTTTACATTTAGTTCCTTTCATGGTAGTTTTTATCTTTTCTAATATTACTGTGTTTATTCTACCATCCTAAAAGTACATAAATTTTAGACTTTGGAAATTAATGTGCATTGAATTGACTGAAATTGAAAGACATTTACATTTGTACCAACAAAATAATAGAAGTATCTCAGATTAGCTGTGTGTCTGTGTGTTTTTTTTTAATAGTTCTTGGCTTATTGTATCTCAGTAGTGATAATCAGAAATTGACCTTAAATGATTTTAAAGTCCTTAAAATATGTCCAGTTCGTCTGAATTCCTGAATTATTTTTCTTTCACATTAGATTATCATCTTTTGTTGGATGGTTTCCCTACATTCCTTTCAACCACAAATATTTGCCTAAAAGTGGTACAGAAAAACTAAATGTTACCTTTTTAAATCTCTTAACTAATGCTCCCCACCACTTTAAACTACATTTACTTAATCTGTTTAAAACTTTGTTTTCAAATGTAATACTACACCACACTCTTAACTGAGTGTTTTCTGTCTCTTATAGAAATATCTCCTCCAATCTCCTATAGGATTATTTTTTAGGGAGCAATATTTTACAGGTATCCCTGGTTCAAAATGTGTGTTCAAAGTGTGGGATTTTGATTCTTAAAGGACACAGTTATAATTAAATTGATTTTGATTCTTAAAGGATGCAGTTATAATTAAGTACACAGACCATTCTGTAGTTTTTGGGTGTTGTGACAAACTCTGTATTGAGTAGAGAGATAAGATTTGAACTAAGTAGTCCTTACTGTCTCATCAGCAGGAAAACAAAGATTTTGTGATTTAAGTCACTGATTCTCAATGTTTTCCCCCACCACAGTGCAAGATATGTACATGTGTGACGTATTCTAACATGTAGTTTGCTAGTTCGCCCTCTAATTCCATCTTATCTCTCCCTCTCTAGGAAGCACATCAGAATGCAAGTGATTGAGGATGACACTACCATAGGGATAAACTTGGATCTGCTCTTATTGAGGAGAGTGGGTCATTAAAGAAGGTTAAATGGCTACTCCTAGTACCAAATACTTGGGACACACCTCATAGCACTGTCATTGAGGCCCAGGTTATTTCTGCCTTTCCTGGAATGAATGCTCTTCACGTTTTCATATCAGTCTTGTAATGCTACAGAAGAAGAGATTACTAATTTTATGCAATTCATAATGAAGAGCCTTACATTTTTAAGGGTAACCGATGATGAACATTTAAAAATATTTGACTAATAGCACCATGGTCTTTATAGTAAATAACATTACTATAGAAAAACTGAAATAAGTTTTCCAATATAAGTTATTTTGCTTACAGAAAAAGTATTTCCATAGTGGAACAAATGGTTTTAGGAAAAGGGGAAACTCTTAATAGTAGAATATTTATATTCTAGGTGTTTGGTATAAATGATGTTCTTTACATTTGCTCAGTCAGAAAAAGTTTCTTTAAAATTACATTTCTGTGAATGAAATTGCTCTGAAATAGTTCATCCTACATAGAAGTAGTATGTATAATATATAAGTTGAAGTAAATATTTAGAAAAATTATATTCATTAGACCCTTGGCATTAGCAAGTGGTATTTCTTGAAATCTTTGTGGACCTAGGATATAATTACCTTCATAAAATGCAGTCAGATTTAATTGAAAAATTCAGGTGATCCCTTCAGACCCTTAATAATTCTGTAAACAGAACTCCAGTCCTCAAAGTTGTTAAACAGTTTTTTTTTTTTTTTGCCTCTAAAATGAAGACTGGATGACTTTACATTACGTTATTAGTGTACATGCAAAGTTTCTTCTTGGCTTTTTTTGTCTGTGGGTTTGTAGACCAGAAGAGTGTTTCTGGCTTAATCGCAAAGCTTGCTACACTGTCACAAAGGTGAAGAGCTGGTCCTCGGTCACTGTAGCGCTTGCTGCTTGCTGCCCTTTCTTGGTATTATTTGACAGCAGTCGGACATTCAGGAGTTTGTGTCCCTTCTACTCTCTGAATGTCTTCAGCTTGGGAGGCTTTCCCAGGCTTCTCCCATCAGGCATTGGGGCTTTCTGTTCATTTCACATTCTGCAACCAAAAATGCATTTGACTCTTCTACCAGATTCAGTTTTGGCAACAGATGCGTCAGTAGCCACCCTAGCAGCCACACCATTACTTCGTGAGAATGTTTATACAGTATTCTGACTTTCTCTTCAATTATGTTTCCTTCAGAATCACGTGCTTCCTATGTACATTCTTATACAGATTAACCATCATTTTAACTTTCTTTGAGGATTTAAAATTTTGCTGTGGTAGGAGCAAAAGAAACATTTTAAGCATTACCTTTTTGTTTGTTTCAGTGTAGAGTTTGTGGTGTCTGGTGGAACTTCTAATGATTCTGATCCAGTCACTGTTGTATTTTTTTATCCATTCTGAATTTGTTCCAAATTTATATACTCTGACTAAGTACCATCACTTTCTCAAGCCTCTTTACTTTCTATATATTGAATAAGTTGGCTGTAGGAGAGTAATTAAACAGAACTGAACAATGCAGTTGTCTCAGATAATTTTTAATGACAAAAAACTTGATAAATCATTATTCTGATTATTTATAAATGATTATGTTGGACAAAGTGTAAGAATTTCATCTAGACCTATATATAATAGAGCTTTTTACAAAGCAGGAGACTGATTTCTTTCTCTTACCAATAGTTATATACATGTATGTATGTATATATCTATATGTATATGGGCTTCCCAGGTAGCTCAGTGGGTAAAGAATCTGCCTGCAATGCAGGAGATGCAGGAGACAGGAGTTTGATCTCTGGGTCAGGAAGATCCCCTGGAGGAGGAAATGGCAGCCCACTCTATTATTCTTGCCTGGAGTATTCTTGCCCTGTCCATGGACTAGGAGCCTGCCTGGTGGGCTGCAGTCCATAGGGTTATGAAGAGTTGGACCCGACTGAAGCAACTAAGTATGCATGCATGCACATATATATTGTATTATAATTATTTTTATGCATAACCCTTTATCCCCTCCACAACATTTTAACCTCCAAGTAAGAAGCAGTTTCTGTCTGTAAAAGTTTTTGAGTACATTGCTTGGATTCAGATATTGTTAGGAGGGAGGGGCATTGACATTTCTTTGGTACTGCTGAAAATGTTAGAATTTTCTATGCATTTGTTTTGATTTTCATCACAACCTTGTAGATTGGATAGCTTGTATTTTCATTTTGTGATCTGGAACCAATATTAGGTCATATCCAAGGAGACTTTGCAATAAAGCGATACCTGGGATTTGAATTTAGGTCTTTCATATAAATGATGAAAGTAAAAATATAGCGAACCATTAGCAGTCCTAGATTTAACAGCAATTTCATCTACCTGGGAGTGACTCAAAGTTCATGTTGAAATATCTGAAGTGTTACTGAAATAACTTCCTCTTATTGGAAGTGAGATCCTGAGTTATGCATGAGCCCATCCAGCTGCCAGTGTCCAGTGTCACCTTGACTGTGTTCTCAGTTTGAAGTTATCCTGTATAATAACTCTGTCAAGTGATAAAATGTTGCTTCTTTGTAAAAAAAACTATTGAAAAGGAACACAACTGCTAGAAGTGAAGGAAAAATAGAGGCATAAGAAAGTGGTAGATCATAGCCAGAGAATAACATTTTTCAATATGTTTAAAAATGGAATGGTGAATCCAATGAATCTAGATGTTTCTAGGGAAACAAAAGTTGACTTGTGTAATGTCATTATTTAATGTTCCAGCTCTGTCAAAAATTTTTGTAGTTTTTAGATTTTTTGAAAATGTCAGGAGTCTTATATTCATAAATTCTATCCCGTTTCCCTTCTCTCTCACACTCAACAATAATATTGAAAGAGATTTGACTAAGTAGCTGCTCCTTTTTACAAGTTAATGTCATTCTGACAAATATCTTAAAATACTAACTAAACAATAGTGTTCTTACTTATAAGGTGATTTGGGTGTCCTTTTCTGAGTTCTACAGTTGAATATAACAGAATAGTCGCTAGTCTGTGGTGATGGCCTTTTTTCTAAGGTTCTGATGTTCTATTATTATTTTGGATCTGATTTACCCGAAGATTGAAGTGGCTTTGCTTAGAGACACTTGCTATTACATGTCCTTACAGTAGCTTACATTATAAAAATGATGCAGAAATGTTCTGTTATTCAGGAGGCAAGTTGTTGCAGGAATGGGACAGAAAGCAGGAAGTTGTGGGACTCCTCCTTTTCTGGTTTTTAAGAAATGCTATACTCACTTCAGGTAAGGTCTTCCTTTTTGGCTACAGGGGATTTTAAAGCACAGAGAAGTTTCACACTGTTTTCTTGAGGAAGAGTAGATGTTGTGCAGAGAGCATTAGAGCTAGACCCACCTAGGGTAGCATCTGTGCTACCAGTGATTAACTGTATGAATTTAGGCAAATAATTTTAGCTCTTGGACAGCAAGGCGATCCAACCAGTTCATCCTAAGGGAAATCAGTCCTGAATATTCATTGGAAGGACTGATGCTGAAGCTGAAGCTCCAATACTTTGGCCACCTGATGAGAACTGACTGATTTGTAAAGACCCCGATGCTGGGAAAGATTGAAGGCGGGAGGAGAAGGGGATGACAGAGGATGAGATGGTTGGATGGCATTACTGACTCGATGGACATGAGTTTGAGTAAACTCGGGAGTTGGTGATGGACAGGGCGATGGCATGCTGCGGTCCATGGGGTTGCAGAGTCGGACACGACTGAGCGACTGAACTGAACTGAAGTGAATTTAATTCTTATTGCTCAAGGCTTTGTTTTTATTTTTATTTTTTGGTCTGAAAGTTAGCACTGCTTTTGTCTGATAACTGGTAACTGATAGTAGGCTTTCTAATACCTTTCAGTTGCATGAGACCACAGCCCCGGTCCCAGTATCTCAGGGCCCTGGGAGCAAGAGGGGTGTCCTCCCCTCAGGCCTGGATGACTGAGGGGCTCCGATGATGAGCTCAGCAGGCTCCGTGGTGCTCTCTGGTGTTAGATGTGCTCTCAGGTCGAATTTCCCCTTGTGGCGCCCCCTGTTGGCTTACACTGTTTCAGCTTAGCAAGCCCAGCCCAGATAGCCCTTTTCCTACTCATGATTTCAGCAAAGGCCCTGGGATTGCGTTTCATGGAATGAGTCAGGTCATTTTTTCATCCTTGAGCCCGTAATCCTCGCAGTGTGCTTCTGTGTCCGGCCTTACATAGAAGCCCTTGAAAACATGCCCTCCCCTCATGTGATGCAGTGTTTCACTTAAAAGTTGCCATGCATTTACCACTTGAACCCCAACAGAGGAAGACAGCTCAAAGACTTGTTTAATTACTACTGAAGTCTAGGATCACTGGGTGATTTCTCTCAATTCTGTTTGAAAAGACAGCCTTAGGATCAAGGAGCTTATGGTTAAGTCATAAATATAACTGATTATAATAAAGCCAGCGTTCAGTGATAGAAGAAGAATAATGTAAGGGCAATAAAACTCTGAATCGTAAAAGAGAAAAAGGGGAAGTAACCCACGGAGATTTTCCAGTTCGTGCTGTGTACCCATTTCATTGGTCAGGGGCGGCACGAACTCTTTGCCTTGGCAATGGAAAAAGATTCTTGGTTAGCCAGCATGTCTGTCCGTTTTTCTCTCCCCCTAGGAAGGTCGTTGTGTTTCCTCCTGGTCATGGCCAAGATGGGTGTTGAGAAGAATGCCCTTACTGGGGACTGTGTGGCCTCAGGAGCCGTTTCGCTGTTGAGGAGAGGTTGGAGTCCAGGGAGACATTTTGAGGATTGGGCAGTAACAAATCTTTGTTGGGAGTTTCTTTGGCAATACAACTTTCTTATGAACTTAGTAAGTTTTTGATTTATTTATATTTGATCAACTTCTTCCAAGTTCCCAAAGCCCAAATCCTAGTCTTTGAATCAAACTGTTGCCTGGTATGTCTCTAAACAACTTTGTCACCCTAACCCAGTGAGTGGGTCTCCAACAGGCGGCTTTTTTCTCTTTTTTTACCCTCCAGGGGCCTTTAGTGATGTCTGCAGACATTATTATTATTGTCACAGTAGGGGGTTGTGGGGTGAGTAGGCAGGTGTTGCTAACATGGAGAGGTAGTGCCCGGGGTACTGATAAACATCCTGCAATGCATAACACAGCCTCCCACAAATAATTTCCCAGTTCAATATGTCAATAGTAATGAGATATGAAATCAAGCAAATCCTAGGCGTCTCAATCTTCTTGGCCTCCATCTCTAGGCCATTCTAAGCAACTTCTTGAAGTAACAGTGCACAACTAATTTGTCCCTGTTCCCAGGTCGTTAGTATATCTTTTGGTAGGATGCTTGTGGAGGGGCCTGGAGCACCAGGGTTTCCCTACCTTTCGTTTTGCGTGGTTAAAAACACGAATTTTGGTTTAGGGATATTTGATTTTCAGCATTGTAAATTGCAAGATTATCAGCCATCTTGGATTTGTGGTGAAAGACTGAAAATGTTTTCCTTTTATTAAGACTTCACTCAAAGTGTGCTGCTTTTTTGAAGGGCCTTACTGAAGACTGCAGCATAGCAGACAATATACCAGCATCCTGGCATTTTTACTAAGTGTCCTCCTGTTCCATTCTTAGTAGGCAAGCAGTCTGATTTTCAAAAACTGTGAGTTTACTAGATGTTTTGCTGATTATGATCAGTCACTTCTTACCCTATATTAGAGGGATACCCCTCTGTTTTGTGTGTGTGTGTGTGTGTGTGTGTGTGTGTGTGTGTGTAGAAAAATGCATGACGCACAGCTTGGGAGCCTCCCAGCAAATATTTGTTGAATAAAATAATAAGTAAGCCTTGTAGCTCAGTTGGTAAAGCATATGCCTACAATGCAGGAGACCTGGGTTCAATCCCTGGGTCAGGAAAATCCCCTGGAGAAGGAAACGGCAACCCACTCCAGTTTTCTTGCTTGGAGAATCCCAAGAGTCAGACATGACTCAGCGATTAAACCACCACAAGTACTTTATTGCCTCATGTTACTAAGTGTAAAAGACTAATGGGGCTGAGAACACCCTGCAGAGGGAGAAAGATTACTCACTGAGCCGATCTGTAGGGGAGAGGGGGAAAGTGGGAGGGAAAAGTTAGTAAGTTAAAGAGGGAAAGTTAATAAGTCTTTAGACTTATTAACCTAGAATATTGGTCGATATGAATAAAAAATGTGATGTAGCATAAGAAATGTGTGAAGAAAAGACTGTAAAGTCAGTGTCTTCCAGGGGAGGGAAGGAAAGGGCTTTATTTCTCTAAAACCCGCTGGAGGTCCCTGTCTTTAGGGAGTTACTGTGTCTGTCTGTGAGTCTGTCTGTTACACAGGTGTCCTTGTAGTACCTTTTCCTCAGGAGACTCTGAGTGAGGAGGACTTGAGAAATGCAGAGAGTTGTTTCCCCGCAGTAACTCCGAATTCCAGCAGCTACCTCTGAACTCACCTGAACTAAAGGTGTGATTAAATCTAGAGACAGAATGTTTTCAGAGTTTTCGTTCCTCTTGTCACCTCTTGGTCCTTCTTTGGGTTGGCTCACTGTCAGGTGGGAACTCACTGTGTTCTTTATAGTTTAGCAATCTCAGCTGAAAGTTGTCTTTCTGGTTAGTTCCTATAGAATTTTTCGATTGAGTCTTATCGGTCCAGTTGGGTCACATGCTCATCCCTGAACTACTGCTTGGGGCAGGGAATATACTGATGGTCCAGACCTGGATGCCTGTTCCACCTGCACCTATTCCAGGAACTTTAGAGAGGGAATGATTAGTGCCACCCAGATGACAGAGATTGACAGCCGAGAAGGGTAGTTCAACAGAAGAAAGTTGTGAAATGCTGCTGCCAAAAGAAGGGGGGCTTCCTAGGCGGTGCTGTTGGTAAAGAATACACCTGCCGACGCAGGAGACGCGAGAGACGTGGGCTCAGTCCCCGGGTCGGGAAGATCCTGTGGAGGAGATGACAGCCCGCTGCGGTATTCTTCCCTGGGAAATTCCATGGACGGAGAGCCTGGTGGGCTGCATTCCATTGGGCTGCAAAGAGCTGGACACAGCCGAGCCCAGTAGAGTGTAGGACCAGAGAAAGGAAGTGAGGACAGCACAGGTCTAGCGCACACACGTGCAGCTTTCACTTTTTTAAGAAATGTGTTAATTTGCTTTTGGCCGTGCTCGGTCTGTGTTGCAGTGTGGGCTTTTCTCCGGTTGTGGTGAGTGGGGGCCACTCTTCGTTGCGTTTCTTGGGCTTCTCGTTGCGGTGGCTTCTCTTGCTGTGAAGCGTGGTCTCTGGAGTGCGTGGGCTCTGTAGTTGCAGCTCCTGGGCTCTGGAGCACAGGCTCAATAGTCTTGAAACATGGGGCTAGTTGCTCCGTGGTGTATGGGATCTTCTTGAGCTGGGGATCGAACCTGCGTCTCCTGCGTCAGCAGGTGGATTCTTAACCACTGAGCAACCAGGGAAGCCTGCAAATTCCTTTTTTTAAGACTTAGGCCCTTATTGTATATAGACATTCCTACCCGATCTATTTTTCACCTGACGTCATGTCATGAACAAGAAATTTTCTTTGAAAACATGATTTTAAATGAATATAAAATGAAATTGGAATTCATTGCCTAATTTTAGATATTTGGCTTGTCAAGTTAGATTTTGGTTTATCAGAATTGGGCCATTCCTGACCAGAGAAGTAGGAGGAGTACAGGTTGGAAAGAGAACCAGGGCCAGGGCTGGGGTGAGGCGAGAGAAGTACCGGGGCCGGCTTCAGGCTCATGCAGCTGCGGGCGGCCCTGGCACGGCCCGAGAGCGCCTGTGTCTCTCTCCCGGCTCAGCCTGTCCTCTCACAAGTCCACGTTCAGGGAGTAGGAGCTGGGTTTGGTTACGAGTGTGAGTTAGAGGTGGCGGCCTGTGCAGTGGACCAAGTTGTGGGGGTGATTAAGGTGACCTAGCAAGTAATTATTATACATTTTCACTAGTCTATAGAAACCTTTACTGAGCTCTGATAAGGACAATAATACCTTTGAAGTAATACAAGGAATGTAAGTTTTACTCATGGGTTTCTTTGAACAAGGAAATGTTCCATTTAGAGATACTACCCTGAAAGCTGTTACTTATTTTTAACCCAAACTATTTCAAGTGGAAAATATGACTTTTTCATTGAATAATAGTGAATTTTTATTGAATAATAAAGATTACAAAAAAGACTTGAGTTAAGAGAGTGATGCATAAGTAATAAGTGGGTACTTTCACTAACTTCCTTAAGCAAGACGTTTGCTGCTTCTCAATGTCAGATGTGAAGTCCCAGTTGAATAGTTGTCTTTCATGTTCTTAGGTCTTTGAAAGTCATGTTTCTTTATCACAGTGAAAGACTAGAATATGGAATTCTAGACAACTCTCAAGTTCCTTTGCTGATAGAGAAGCTGAAAAAACTTTAAATTAAATGAATTGTCCAGTAATTTTGAAGTCTGTGTTTGAAGTGGAATTGGATGACATATGTAATATATACACTTAGGTACACATTCACTACATTTTTGTTTCTTGGAAATCTATAAGTAATACTGTTTACTATAATATTGCAGGTAAGACCGAAGATACTCTATTGAAAGCATTTAAGAGAGAAGTCATGATTAAAATTGTCATACTTAAATACCATTTTAAGTACTGATTTTATCATTTAATATTACAACACTTGTTAAAGCCTTACTTTACACAAGAGCAAGTCGTAATTCATCTTGGAATTTCATCCATTCGGTAACGCTTGTTTGGTGGCTGTAATGTTACAGGTATCATGTAGGATGCTGACTGTGTGTGTGGGGCGCTGACTGACTGTGTGTGGGGCGCTGACTGTGTGTGTGGGGCACTGACTGACTGTGTGTGTGGGGCGCTGGCTGACTGTGTGTGTGGGATGCTGACTGTGTGTGTGGGACGCTGACTGTGTGTGTGGGGCACTGACTGACTGTGTGGGTCACTGACTGTGTGTGTGGGGCACTGACTGTTGGGGCGCTGACTGTGTGTGTGGGGTGCTGACTGTGTGTGTGGGGCGCTGACTGTGTAGGGCGCTGACTGTGTGTGTGGGGCGCTGACTGTGTGTGTCACTGACTGTGTGTGTGGGGCGCTGACTGACTGTGTGGGTCACTGACTGTGTGTGTGGGGCACTGACTGTTGGGGTGCTGACTGTGTGTGTGTGGCACTGACTGTGTGTGTGGGGCGCTGACTGTGTGTGTAGGGCGCTGACTGACTGTGTGTGTGGGGCGCTGACTGACTGTGTGTGTGGGGCGCTGACTGTGTGTGTGGGGTGCTGACTGACTGTGTGTGTGGGGCGCTGACTGTGTGTGTGGGGCGCTGACTGTGTGTGTGGGGCACTGACTGTTGGGGTGCTGACTGTGTGTGTGGGATGCTGACTGTGTGTGTGGGGCACTGACTGTGTGTGGGGCGCTGACTGACTGTGTGTGTGGGGCGCTGACTGTGTGTGTGGGATGCTGACTGTGTGTGTGGGATGCTGACTGTGTGTGGGGGGTGCTGACTGTGTGTGTGTGGGGCGCTGACTGTGTGTGTGGGGCGCTGACTGACTGTGTGTGGGGCGCTGACTGTGTGTGTGGGGTGCTGACTGACTGTGTGTGTGGGGTGCTGACTGTGTGTGTGGGATGCTGACTGTGTGTGTGGGGCTCTGACTGTGTGTGTGGGATGCTGACTGTGTGTGGGGGGTGCTGACTGTGTGTGTGGGGGGTGCTGACTGTGTGTGTGGGGCTCTGACTGTGTGTGTGGGATGCTGACTGTGTGTGTGGGGCTCTGACTGTGTGTGTGGGATGCTGACTGTGTGTGGGGGGCTCTGACTGTGTGTGTGGGATGCTGACTGTGTGTGTGGGGCTCTGACTCTGTGTGTGGGATGCTGACTGTGTGTGTGGGGCGCTGACTGTGTGTGTGGGATGCTGACTGTGTGTGTGGGGCGCTGACTGTGTGTGTGGGGGTTGCTGACTGTGTGTGTGGGATGCTGACTGTGTGTGTGGGGCGCTGACTGTGTGTGTGGGATGCTGACTGTGTGTGTGGGATGCTGACTGTGTGTGTGGGGCGCTGACTGTGTGTGTGGGATGCTGACTGTGTGTGTGGGGCGCTGACTGTGTGTGTGGGATGCTGACTGTGTGTGTGGGGCGCTGACTGTGTGTGTGGGGGTTGCTGACTGTGTGTGTGGGATGCTGACTGTGTGTGTGGGGCGCTGACTGTGTGTGTGGGGGTTGCTGACTGTGTGTGTGGGATGCTGACTGTGTGTGTGGGGCGCTGACTGTGTGTGTGGGATGCTGACTGTGTGTGTGGGATGCTGACTGTGTGTGTGGGGCGCTGACTGTGTGTGTGGGATGCTGACTGTGTGTGTGGGGTTGCTGACTGTGTGTGTGGGGCTCTGACTGTGTGTGTGGGGCGCTGACTGTGTGTGTGGGGCGCTGACTGTGTGTGTGGGGTTGCTGACTGTGTGTGTGGGGCTCTGACTGTGTGTGTGGGGCTCTGACTGTGTGTGTGGGATGCTGCCTGTGTGTGTGGGATGCTGACTGTGTGTGTGGGGCTCTGACTGTGTGTGTGGGATGCTGACTGTGTGTGTGGGATGCTGACTGTGTGTGTGGGGGTTGCTGACTGTGTGTGTGGGATGCTGACTGTGTGTGTGGGGCGCTGACTGTGTGTGTGGGGCGCTGACTGTGTGTGTGGGATGCTGACTGTGTGTGTGGGGCGCTGACTGTGTGTGTGGGATGCTGACTGTGTGTGGGGGGCGCTGACTGTGTGTGTGGAATGCTGATAATAATCCCAGTCCTTAATTATATCACAGTTTAGTGCAAGAAGAGGAATATAGTAATACTTTCATTGTATGGAGATGTCCAACCCATTCCAGCATTGAGAACCTTGCCGAATCTGTGAGTGAAATGCTATCTAGGGGCAAAGAAGGAATGCTTTTGGAAATGGGTAAAATGCTTAGGTGAGTAAGAGACTTGAAAGATATTCCTCATGTATTTGGTTAGTTTCCTGACCAGGAAGAAAGGAGTAATGTTATTTATTGGTTGAAGTATGTGTGTTAGCGGATCAGTTGTGTCTGACTCTTTGCGACCCCGTGGACTGTAGCCTTCCAGGATCCTCTGTCCATGAGGTTCTCCAGGCAAGGATCCTGGAGCAGATTGCCATTCTCTTCTCCAGGGGATCTTCCCGACCCACGGATCGAACCTGGGTCTCCTGCAGTGAGGCAGACTCTACTTTCTGAGCCAAGGTTGGAGATGTTTACTGGTAACATCTAGATGTTTCTCATGATTCATGTGGAAGTGAAGGAAGCAGGGGAGATGAAAGGATATAGAGTAGGCAAACAAAAAAGAGAAGCTTGAAAGAAAAGAGTTGGTTATAAACCAAGACGTCAAGGGTGGAAATATGGAGGCATGAGACAAAAAGTGAGAAACTGTGATAGGGGTGTAAACCTCAGATTTCAACATCAGTGATAGAGAAGAGAGTCAGTGGCCAAGGAACATCTTAGAGATTCTCCTAGCCTCAAGGACTGAGAGAGCAGCCAATGCCAGAGCCTTGCTTTGGCATACTGAGTCATGTTAGGGCAAGTAGGTGTCTGCTGGGAGCATCCTTCCCAAGCCGTCTCAGCCTTTGACTGAGTTTTTCGTACATAGTTATTTCTTAGGCTGTAATATCTTAACATATTACATATAAATATTCAAAATTTTGCTTCTTCTAATATGTTTCAAACTTGAAATTGGTTTTACGCTGTGAAAATGGAGGAAAAACCTGAATTGCCTTTTCAGAACTGAAGGTACAGGCTGAGGAGAAGAGAAAATGCTCTGCTCACGGGGACGTTGTGGAGGAAAGGGGAGAGAGGAGGCAGAGAGTGGGCCAGCTGGGTGAGCACAGGACCCTGAGTTTCCACGTGGGCGCGGTGATCTGCAGGAGCCACTGTGCTCCTTCTGGCCTTTCTGGCTTTCTGTCTGTAGGGAGCAGTCCTGACCCGTGCAGTCTCCTCTGGCAGCTCATGTTTTCTGCGTAGACCTGTGGTCACTGCCCGTGAGACTTGACTCCGCGTTTTCTCAGGTGTCTTCCTCACCCCAATGCACTGTCCTTCAACATGGATCTGCTCCTTTAGCTAGGATATGACCAGCAGCGAATAGTAGTGAGGTAGGGTTATGTTACTCTTCTTAGTAAATTACTAATTATATACACACACACACATACATGTGTATATGCATATTTTTTCCTCAAACTGAAGCAGTTTTGGCTTGTCTTAATTTCATAGTGTTCTTTATGTTCAATTTTTCTCCTGCCTAGGCAAGCTGCAGTCATTTTATAGTTGTGTTACTAATTTTTTTGCTTGACATTTATCCTGCTGAATTCTATTAATATTTGTGATGCAATTACTCTTTTTTTTTTTTTTTTTTCCAGCCAACACAGTCAGTAGAAGCCCAATCTGTATCTCTTTCCTGACCTGTGTGCCCAAACCAGTTCCATATTTTCAACTATGTGGCACCAAATTCAGTGTATTTTATTTTTCTTCTCAAAGACTTACTTCTCTTTCTGGTTTTTGTATTTCTACTAATAGCACTAGTAGTCCATTATTTTAACATAGACCTATATTCATTTACTGTTTATTCACTCATTTAATGTACAGTAATAGACTTCTATTTAAAGATCAGAGAATTTCTTGGTTCTGGGGATATAATGATGGATAAATTGGATATCCTGTCTTTATAGCTTATATTCTTGGGGTTGTTATTGGTGGTGGTGGTGGTTTAGTTAGTAAGTCATGTCAGACAATTGAGACTCCATGCGCTGTAGCCCGCCAGGCTGTTCATGGAATTTTCCAGGCAAGAATACTGGAGTGGGGTTGCCATTTCCTTCTCCAGGGGATCTTCCTAGCCCAGGGATTGAACTCACATCTCCTGCATTACAGGCAGATTCTTTGCCACTGAGACACCAGGGAAGCCCATATTCTAGAAACTGGGACAGGTAAAAAAATAAACTGGAGAAATAATTATGAATTGCAGTAAATATTTTTTGAGGGAAAGCAAATGACTTGGAGACACGTTCTCAGGAGCCACTTCAGATGGCGGGGTCCCAGAAAGCTCCTCTGAGGAGTTGGTATGACGGGGAAACCTGTACATGAGAAGGCGCTGTTGAAGGCGGCTGTGTGGGAGGGGCGGAGGTGATAGTGTCGGTGGTGGAAGCGTTCTCATCAGAAGGAACCGAAGAGTGAAATAAGTCAGACAGAGAGAGATGCTGTGTGCTCTCGCTTTTTGTGTGCAGAATCTTAAAAAGCCAAACTCATAGAAGTAGAGTGGAATTGTAGTTGCCAGAGGCTGGGAAGTGGGGGAAGTAGGGAGATGCTGGTCTGAGTACAGACTCCTGGTTATCAGATGAGTAAGTTCTGGGGATCTAATGCAGAACATGGTGACTTTAATTAAAAATGTTGTATGCTTGAAAATTTTTAAGAAAGTAGATTTGAAATGTGACCCCTGCTACACACACAGTTGTAACTATGTGAAGGCATGGAGACGTTAACCAAAGTTGTGACAATCATCGCAGTGTATGCATGCATCTAATTATCACATTGCGTACACTAAACTTGCATATGCTGTACCCCAATAACATTTCAGCAAAGCTGAGGGGATAAAAAAAGAGAAAAAGGAACAGCGGGTACAAAAACTTTGAAGGAGGAAAGAGCTTGGTGAGTTTGAGAAACAGAAAAAACTTCAGTGTGGCTGACATAGTGGGAGAGACCAAGGTAGGTAGGAAGCAGTTACAGAAACATTCAGGGTTTTCACGGGTTTGGCGTGTCGCTTGTTTTGTCCTTAAAGGATATCATTGTAGCTACTATGTGAGGAATGGCCTGAGTGGGCTGAAGGTAAAAGCTGACAATTTTAGGAGCTAAGGTGAGAGATAGTGGTGCCCTGATAAGATGCTGGCAACAGGAGGGAGGTGGATGAATTTGAGATTCGTTTCTTTTTTTGGTAAAATATCTATGGGTATTTTTGGTGTAGAAAGAGACAACATACTCAGGGATGACTCTTGGGATGACCTTGAGGGATGGGATGGGGAGGGAGGTGTGAGGGGGTTTGGGATGGGGAACACGTGTACACCCATGACTGATTCATGTCAATGTATGGCAAAACCACTAGAATATTCTAAGGTCATTAGTCTCCAATTAAAATAAACAAATTAAAAAAAAAAAAAAGGATGACTCCATGATTTTTGGGTTTTGAGCAACCGTGTGGATGCTAGCATCAGGTACAGAATCTTTTTAGTTTATTATCTTTCCCATTATCTCAAGGATTAGTTTTTCCAAAAGGGAAATTATAATGCTACAAGTAACATTAGTGCTGGAAATAAAAGTATCTTGACAGATTTGTTACATGTACTAATTAATACTTTGTGTTGCTTTACTTGTGGCTCAAACTGACATAGTTTTTAATTCAATAGAAATTGAATAGATATTAAAGTAAAGTGAAGTGAAGTAACTCAGTTGTGTCCAACTCTTTGTGACCCCGTGGACTGTAGCCTACTAGGCTCCTCCGTCCGAGGGATTTTCGAGGCAAGAATGCTGGAGTGGGTTGCCAGTAGATCTTTCCAATTTGCGTTACTTATTTTTATAAGTTATAAATTAATTAGGCATATCTTTTTTTTTTTTGCTGAAAAAGTTTTACAATATTTTCAAAAGACAGAAGTTAATATTTATTGTTTGTGTTCTATGTGCCAAGCATTTGGCTAGCTGTTTTAAATACTTTTTTTGACAGTTCTGTGTGTTTTTCCTCTTCACATCTGGTTATCTTTTGAATTTTAGAAGAAGTAGTTGAATAATGGGATTTTGTAGCTGGAAGGTTACCTCAGAGATCATCCACTTCCTCCTCTTCTAGCTTAGCTGAGACCAAGGAGGGTTCGTGACCTGCCCAGGACCACACCGCAAGTTTTACGGTTTGCTGACCCTAGTGCTGCCCTTACCGCTGATGCTTCTGGTCAGCTGGCATCCTCTCAGGCTCTTTCACCCCGTCAGTATTTCGTTTTGAAAATGTTCAGTGCTACAGACAAAAATGACAATGCTGGACAATGAACACCCATACTACCATTCATCTGTGTCCACTCACTGTTAACATTTCGCTACATTTTCTCTCTTGATATATTTATATATTTTAAAAACCATTTGAAAATATATTAAATATTTATCTCACGTTATATTACAGTATATAAAATAAGCATGTATTTCCTAAGAATATGGATAATTTTTTGCATGATTATAATGTCAGTATTTAAGAAAATTAGCATTGGCTTAAGAATATGTTTAATGTAATATTTCATATACAAATCTCCCTAGTTGTCCCTGAACATTTTTTTTTTTTTGAGTTTTTTGGATTCAAGATTCAGTTGAGTTTCATGCATTGCATTTGAGTCTTATCTCTTTAGTGTCTTAATCTTGAGCAGTCCCCACCTTTTTTGTTTTTCATGATTTATCTATATTTTCTTTTACAACATGTAGTTTATGTATATTTCATATCTTTCTTGAGACTTCCCTGGTTTCATGGAACATTATTCATTCAAAGTTTATTTGCAATTTACTTTTTCCTTCTAATTCTGTAAGGTTGCTGGAGATAAAATTGTTTATTCTGAGTTTTTATTTTTTTAATCATTCCAGCTTTAAATATACATTTGCTGAAGTTTTTACATTTGGTTGCATTAAGTTAAAGATAAAAAAAAAAGAACCAGGAGATTTATGTTGTTTTCAACCCACTGGTGTACATGTATGTGCGCTAAGTAGCTTCAGTCGTGTCTGACTCATTGTGGCCCCATTTACTGGAGCTCTGCAGACTCCTGTCCGTATGATTTCCCAGACAAGAATACTGGGGTGGGTTGCCATGCCCTCCTCCAGGGGATCTTCTGGACCCAGGGATCAAACCTGTGTCTCTTACATCTCCTGCATTGGCAGATGGGCACCAGCTGGCAATTAAAGTTCGCTTAAAACAACAGAAATCTGCAGGAATTACTCCCCCGCCCACCATGGCCCACTCCCAGCTCCTAACCAGTTGTTTCTCCTTAGGAGTATGTATGTAATCGCTGTGGACATTGTAAGGCTGTAGCAGCCTACGTTTTCATCTTTAAAAATGCACAGTTTCAAGTGGGAAGGAGACTGAAATGCCGGCGATGCATAAGCAAGTGCGTGGAGACCTCCAGAGCTGAGCACAGCGAGAAGAGGCCTTGGGGCCTGCTCTCTCTGTAGGTCGGTGTCGTCTTCCTTCCTTCCTTGCTGGCTTTTGAGTTTCACAGATTTGGTTGGTTTTCTTTAAGAATTACAAGGCATTTCGGAACTACTGGAGATTTGCAGGGAGAAAGTAGGAGGTAAGATTTTAGCAACATTTTCCAACGGGGGAGAGTCATATTTTGGTTGGGAGGAAAGGAAGAAAGTGGCAGTGGGGAAGGCACTACTCTGACCGTTCTGGGGCTGTCTGTGCAGGTTTTTCCTTCCTTTTGCTTCAGCCGGGACTCCGTCATGCTTCTACGTTTTTACTGCACTTGGTACAGGCATTCCTTAGGGCAGTCACTGTTTGATGTTAGAGCTCTTCCTTTCTTCTCGTAAACTTCCTGAGGCTGCGGCCAGAACTTTTCTTATCTCTGTGCTCAGGACCTCACTCAGTGTCTGGCGTATTGCAGACATTTTAAAAGTACTTATTGGATGAATAAATTCATGGATGAAAGTCTTATTGAGACACCGAGCAAAAAGACAGATTCCTTCCCTAGGCAACCACAGTAACAGTTCGACCTGCAGTTTAGACCGATTTATTATTGAGGTGCTGAAATTAGAGCTAGAATTGGTTCAGATAAAACCTGAAAAAAAAAATAAGGGACCAGAGAAGGGTGAGACTTTTGGTTCAAGAACCTGGGATATGGAACAGGGATGAAATTGTTCAGTGGAAACCGGAAATGTTCTGTGCGAGAAATTATTTTTTATTTTTCCCTACGTTGTAACTCTCTTTGAAAGGAAAAAAAATTGGCCTTAATTTGAAAATTGAACTCTTTTATAATAGTTGATCATATAGGAAGAGTTATCAGTCAAGAGGTACCTAGATAACTAGTCAAGGCTATGGTTTTTGCAGTAGTCATGGATGTGAGAGTTTGCTTATAAAGAAAGCTGAGCGCCAAAGATTGATGCTTTTGAATTGTGGTTGGAGAAGACTCTTCAGAGTCCCTTGGACTGCGAGGAGATCCAACCAGTTCATCCTAAAGGATGTTCATTGGAAGGATTGATGCTGAAGCTGAAACTCCAATACTTTGGCCACCTCATGTGAAGAGCTGACTTATTTGAAAAGACCCTGATGCTGGGAAAGATTGAAGGCAGGAGGAGAAGGGGATGACAGAGGATGAGATGGTTGGATGGCATCACCGACTCGGACATGAGTTTGAGTAATCTCCGGGAGTTGGTGATGGACAGGGAGGCCTGGCATGCTGCGGTCCATGGGGTCGCAAGAGTTGGACACGACTGAGTGACTGAACTGAACTGAACCTAAATAACATATTTTTAGAAGTTAGGACATACAGATTTGTATGCCGTGTGGCCACACTTTATCCTTTTAATCTTTTGTTCCCCTGTTTTCCTTCAGATTAGCCGTGGTTCACACACATGGTCTCTACTTTCCTGCCTGCTGTCTTTGCTTGTGTTCAGACTTGTGTTTAGAAAGGAACCCTCTTCCATCACTTGCTCTTCCATGTTCTGTCTTGTGTAGCCCTCTCTCATGACTTGTTAGCAATGACTGCTTTTTAATGTCTCTCCAAAGCCTCACATATTAAATACTTTATCTCTTCTAATCTTCACAACAATCCTGCAAACTCAGTATTGCTGTCCCTATTTTAAAGATAAGATCTTTTAGGAGGTTAATTAAAATGCACAGTTACGCAGCTATGACATGTTAGAGTTAGGATTTCAACCCAGAGTGTTTCCAGAGCCGCCTCCTACGCACACCTTTGCAGAGAGACGTGCGTGTACATGCGCTCCTTTCATGACTATTCCTCAAGGCTTGCCAGGGATTTTCTTTTCTTTTTTAAATTAACAATAGTTTTTCTAGCTTTAATGAGATATAATTGACATAGAGCATTGTATGAGTTTAAGGTGTAAATCATGACACACACATGATTATGAATTGACGTTTTCTTCTTAATAAAGGTCTTTTGAGTGCTCAGCTACATTCTTTCCTTCCCCTTGTCTTTGAGCATGAACAGGCTTTCATGTTCTGTGAAGGCTTCGCTGATGGTCTCTGGTGTATCCCCACTGAGCTTATAACCGGTTTGTATTTGTGAACCGGTTTAATTATGTGGCATTTGTTTGTTTCCCTGTTTGTTACCCCTAGTAGGCGGTGAGCTTCTTGGGACTAGGGGCTATAATTTTCTGCATTTTGATATTCCTGGCACTGAGAAATATGCCAGCAAATAGGTCCAGCTCTTTTTCGACCCCTTGGACTGTAGCCCTCCAGCCTCCTCTGTCCGTGGGATTTCCCAGGCAAGAATATGGAGTGGGTTTCCATTGCTTTCTCCAGGGGGTCTTCCCAACCCAGGGATCGAAACTGCGTCCTGCTTGGTGGGTGGCTTCTTTACCACAGAGCCAGGCTTCCCTGTGTTTGTTCTTAACATATCGTAAATTGTTTGAAGGCAGTAATCCAGGACTTTATCTTTGCATCACCAACAGTATCACTCCCATGATTACAATAAATACCTGTTGGTTTAGCTTAAAACACACAAAAAATCTGCTAATAATCCTGCTCTGCCCAAATAATTTTAAATATCAGTATTTCAAGTATGTTTTTAAAATTAAAAAAAATATATTTTCAAAGCAAACATGTTGTTCATTTGTTTATAAGGTCACACAGAATTTATTCAGTATTCTCTCTTAATGAAACATCATTGTCTATTAACACTGTTCCAATAGGCGGTGTGCTAATCTAGTGCGGTTTCAGTCGGATGCACTGAATATATACACTGCCGTGTGTGAAATAGCTAGTGGATAGCTAGTGGGAAGCCACTGCGTACACGGGAGCTGAGCTCCTGCTCTGTGGAGAACTAAGGGTGGGGCGGAGTGGAGGAGGCTGAAAGGGCGGGGCTCTGTATAGCTGGTTCACCTTGTGTAGCAGAAAGTAACACACTGGAGAGCAGTTATACTCCAGTTAAAAAACCAGGAAACAATTAGGCAAGTTTAAAAGCCATCCAAAAAAAAAAAACCCACCTTTTATTTTGAATTAATCTAAAGTGACACTTTGAAATAAGGAAAGTGTAGGAGGAGTTTTAGGTGCCATATCTGAAAGGTAGTCAAGGTCAGTATATATTAACTGGTAATGAATGATGTTGTCTTTGTAGTTAAACTCTGGTGACCATTCATTTCTGCCTGCTTAATTGCTTCTGAAAAAGCTCCTCGTTTTGTATTCATGTGCGGTCAGTTGTTTGGTTTGTAACGGGGGTTATTGCTTGCACACTCGGTGGCTTTTTGTGACCTTTTCTCTGTCTTACTGCAAGCAGCTTAAAATTCTGCTCAAGATAGTCGTTGTTTCTTAACTTCTGTCAGTATTGAAGCATATAAAAGGTAAGAAATACCGTTAAGTAATTATTTTTGTTCTTTGGTTAATGATTTTATAGTCTTTATCAATGAACAAACAGATTCTGATAAAGTAACCTGAACAACAACAACAAAAAAATAAAGTAACCTGAACCATAAACTAATTTGATGGGTTTTATTAATTAAGGATTATAGATTCAAACTCTATTTAATTTCCTCTAACTTGTGAAAATCTGTCTTGGGGGAAGAATGAAAGGCTTCCTGTTCTTTACATAGCTTTTATTCACTTTTCTTTTGATTTTTCTAAATAAGCATATCTTCCATGGTATATTTGAATTTTTTTCAGTGTTAAAAAAGGAAATATTTTTGACTACAGTATACCATCTGTGTTAAAATAAATTCCCCTTACTTGAAGTATTAAATACAGATTAAACTTTCCTTATGCTATATAAAAATGTCATTTTCATCTGTGTATATTTGGAGGATGTTAAAAAAAAATTGCCAGTTGGGAAGCCAAAAGTTGAAAATCAAGAGGCATTTTAGAACAGATACTTACACACATCCTTATAAAATATGCCATTGGAATTCCATTGTCCTGCCAAAGAAACTAGGTATCTGTTTCATAGTTTGCTGTTTAATAATGTCAGTTTTTGTCTAAGCAGTATGTATTTATAGATGTATTTTATACAAAATGAAATTCTAATTTTTGAAAATATGTCAATTTTTAATGGTTCTTTTAAAGTTTTTAATCACTATTTATGGTGAATTGAAAATTAGAGATAACTTACTTGATCCTAAATACCAAACCGAATACCAATAAATAAGAAAGATTTAAATAAATCTAAATAGTAGTTTTTTAGGATTTTTATTAGTTCTACCTTTTAAAAAGATGGTATTTTAATATAAGCATCTTTGCTAATAACATGCATGTACTTTTGTATAGTACTCTATTTCTGCCTGACGTGTACCTGGTGGTGGTTTACTTGTTGCTAAGTCGTGTCTGACTCTAATGAGACCCTGACTGTAGCCCTCTGTCCATGGCATTTCTCAGGCAGGAATACTGGAGTGGGTTGCCATTTCCTTCTCCATGGGATCTTCCCAACCCGGGTATCAAACCTGAGTCTTCTGCCTTGCAGGTAGATTCTTTCATGACTGAATTACCAGGGAAGCCCCAATTTGTGCTTACTATCCACTAAATTATAGAAATTTTTGTTTTAAAATCTCATTTATAAATCTTTTTAAAAACGAATTCGCTCTTGCAATTATTTGATAAATTGAATGCCTATTGCATATGGGTAGTAATAATCAGCCCCAGTGATAGAAAGATGAGAAACCTGTAATATTCTTATTTTCATGTAGATCATAGTATGATGGGAGAGAGACACCTGAACAAATAATTATACTGTGAGAAGTGTTACATTAATCACACGTGCACACGTGATCCCTGGGAGCTGAGAAAAAGGAACACCTGCGTCGCCCTGGGCATGATGGTTGTGCGGAGGGTCAGAGCAGCTTTCACAGAGGAAATGGCTGTGGCGTTTAGTTGCTGGTGGCCCTCCAGGTGGACGAGGGACACAGACACTCAGACTGAGGGACAGCGGCTCTGAAGGCGCGGAGGGGACCGCGAGACATCCAGGGCCGCAGGTGGTAACTTGTGCTGTTTGTGAGGGCGGAAGGCGATCCGAGGCCTTGGATTACCAGGCAGAGGGGTTTGAGTTCTAGCCTGTAGATCAGGGTTGTAAATGTAATGCTTAGTGTTCCAAGTAATGATAGAATTAATATCTAGAATCACTGAGTGTCCTAAAGAATTAGGAGGGCTAAGTGTGGATTGTGGGGCATGCGGAGATGCATGTATAAGGCAGGGGAAATTCAACCAGTTGGTTCATGTGCCAGATTTTTATTGTGTACTATGCAAGGCGCTGTTTCAAGCCCTGAAGAGCTTAGTGGGGGAAGAGAATAGAGTAATTCCTTGCCCAATTGGAACTTAGATTACAAATAAGTCTGTATTATACTGCCACCTGCGCTCTGTCTCTGTAATTTTTGTCTGCAACATGACTGTATAATTTCCTTATATTTTTCTTTTTTCGCCTTCTTTGTGGTTGGCCTAGGCAGCTCTGCCCTATTACCTGTGGAAGAAAGGACCTAAGTTTGTGACATGCCCTCCACGTTATTGTTCTTCCTCCAACCAGTAGTTTGAGGTCCGGGCATTAGTTTTTTTAAAACTGAAATTTCTTTGGAGGTAATTGTAGATTAATATGCAGTCATATGAAATAATCATCCCTTTATATTTGGTCCCATTTCCCCTCTTAGTAAAATTTAGTAAAACTATGACAACCAGCACATTAACATTGACATAATCCATAGATCTTATTCGTATATTCTCCAGTTTTAATTGTGCTCCTTTGCTGTGTGTATATTAAGCTCTGTAGTATTTTGTTACCAGTCTAGGTGCACGTATCCTCCACTGCCACCAAGATCCTGAGCAGTCCCAACACTACTGCTGGTATCCTTGGTATCCCCCTTCCATAACCACGCTTACTCGCTTTTCTACTCCACAGACCCTAAACCCTGGAAACCCCTAATCTGCCCTTTTCCCAAGACTTTTCACTTCAAGAATGTTCTATAAGTGGGGTCATAGAGTATATAACTTTGTCCGGTTGACTTTTTTTGTTCATCACGATCCCTAGAGATTCATCCAAGTTGTTGTCTGTGTCCATAGATTGTTCCTTTTTAATGTGGATGGTATTCCATGGTATGCATTCACCTATTGAAGGATCTCTGTGCCGATTCCAGCTTTTGGCTTTTACAGATAAAGCTGCTGTGAACATTTGGGTCCAGGTTTTTGTGTGAATGTGTGTTTTCATTTCTGTGCATAAATGTTCAGGAGTGCAATGGCTGAATCATAAGGTGTTGAATGTTTAGTTTTATCAGAAACTGGAGTGGCTGTACCATTTCTTGTCTACTGACCAGTAGCAAATGAATGACCCAGTTTTTCTATATCCATACAAGCCTTTGGTCTTGTCATATTTTATTTTAGCCATTCTGATAGTTCTGTCGTGGTATCTCATTGTGGTTTTAACTGCATTTCCCCAATGGCTGGTTTATGTTGAACATCCTTTCATGTGTTCATTTGCCATTTTTATATCCTCTTCTGTGAAGTGTCTGTTGTCTTCTCATTTTCTGGTTGGATTGTTGTTGTTTTTAAATGTTAAATTTTGAGAGATATTATGAATTTTAGGTACTAGTTCTCTGTCAGATGTGGTTTGCAAAATTTTCTCCCAGTCTGTGGCTTGTCTTCACATGTACTTTCACAGGGCAGCCTTTTTACTTTTGA
This sequence comes from Muntiacus reevesi, assembly GCF_963930625.1. Classification (NCBI taxonomy): domain Eukaryota; kingdom Metazoa; phylum Chordata; class Mammalia; order Artiodactyla; family Cervidae; genus Muntiacus; species Muntiacus reevesi. The sequence goes on from NC_089249.1 coordinate 282,820,528, forward strand.
TGAGCCCAGTTTATCAATTTTTTCCTTTTTTGAATTGTGTGTTTTGTTGGAAGTCTAAGAACTCTGCCTAGGTTGAGATCCTGAAGATTTTGCTTCTGGTTTCTTTTTTCTAGAAGTTTTGCAGTTTGTTTATGTTTAAGTTTATGATTCTTTTGAATTAATTTTTGTGCATGGTGTTAGGTCAGGGTTCATTTTTTCCATTTTATTTAGCCTATAGTTACCTAATTGCTTCAGTATCATTTATTAAAAAGGCTAATTTTCTTTTGTTGACTTGCTTCTGGACCTTTGTCACAAACAGTTGAACGTGTCTGTGGGTCTGTTTCCGGGTCCTCTCCTCTCTTCTATTGATCTGTTGTCTGTCCTCTGCTGATACCACGCTGTCGTGACTTCTGACTCGTGAAGAACCACATACTCCTCTGAATACTCTTTCAGCCCTGCTTTCTCCTCTTTTGGAACTCAAGATGATACAAATGTTGGGTCATTTTTTTTTTAAGACTTTAGAATATTGCTTATTTTTTGGCTGCATGGCATATGGGATCTTATTCTCCCACCAGAGATTGAACCCTCACCCCCTATGGTGAAGTGTGGAGTCTTAGCCACTGGAATGCTATGGAAGGTCCCCAAATGTTGGGTCTTTGTTACCGTCCCACAGGTCCCCAAGGCTTTATTATTATTATTATTATTTTCTGTTTGTTTTCTCTTTTTGTTTGGATTGATTGAATTCTATTCTTCTATTCTTACATTCACTGTATCCTCTGTTGTCTACTCCTGAGCCCATCTAGTGAGGTTTTTTATTCCCGTTATTGCATTTTTAATTTCTATAATGTCCATATATTAAAAAAATTTCTTCTATTAGATTTCCTATTTTTACAGTTGTTTTAAGGGAATTTATGACTGTTGCTTTGCATTTGTTTTAAGAGAATTTATAACTGATTGTGGAAGCATTTCTTATGGTGTTTGCTTTAAAAATCCTCTTCTGATAATTCCAACATCTGATTCATCTTGATGTTGGTATTAGTTGTTTGTCTTGTTTCAACTGTGATTTTTTTTTTCTTGGTTCTTAATATGACATGTGAGTTTCAACTGAAGCCTCAATGTTTTGTCTATTACGTTAGGAGACTCTGGGGCCTGTTTCAATCTTTTATTTTTACAGGCAGTCCATGACTGTTTAGATTTCACATGCAGTCGTTGACCTGTTCTTGCGGGCTGTGGTTCCAGCGCCGGTTCGGTTTTCGGGATCTGCGTGCTGTTACTTCGGTTTGCTTGATCTGGTGTCCCTAGGGCTCCCGCTGGTCCTTGCTGGTGCAGCTTGAGGGAGTAGGAGACGTTTTTCTTGGGCTGACCTGTTGGCTGGTCAGGGCCGGGGTGAGATCAGGTTTCCGCCCCGTGCCCACCGCTGCCCTGCCGTCTCTGGGCAGGAGGGGAGCACCCCAGACTCGCAGGGAGCAGGGCCTTCCTGGACGGGACCTCCTGCTGCAGCGCAGCCCCCTGGCCAGTTCCGGGCACCTGCTCCAGAGTTTCTGGGGGCAGGAGAGCCTGGGGCCTGCGGGGCGGAGAGGCCTGCGGTGGGCTCTTGCTGTGGCCGGGTCCCTCGTGCTGGTTCTTCCTGCCACGTTCCGTTTCTTCTGGCAGAAAGGGGGATTCTCAGGCCCTGATGGAAGGAGGCTGCCTCCCCTGGCTCTTTATTTTTGGGGAGGCTCACCGTCTATCTCCCTTGCTGATGGTGACTGGCTGGCCTGATGTGGCCAGAGGGAGCCCCGTGGGATCCCGGGGGAGCTGGCCTTCCCCGACGACCTTTTGTCCCCAGACTAGCGGGTGGGCAGCCAGGGATGGACCACCTTCTCCTGTTGGGCGAGGGGAGCCCCGGGCACCCTACCTCTGCGCTGTTCTCCCAGTCCTGGGGCCCAAGGGCTGTACCTCTTTGCCCCAACTTTTCAGAGTTCTTTGATTGTCCCTCTTGCTTTTCCCAGTGTTGACAGTTGTGTCTCGTGGGGCGGACCTGGGGAAGATGGCCTCTGCCATGTTACCTGGATCAGAAGCTGGGTTTTATTTTTGCCTGCTCAGTCGCTCAGTTGTGTTCAAACCTTTGCAGCCTGTACACTGTAGCCCACTGCACTCCTCTGTCCGTGGGATTAGAAGGTCTTACTTTTAATTTTGGCTTACTTGTCATGTGAGCATGGTGATCGAGGGGTGGGGAGGTATTGGCTGGGCCTGAGTTTGGCCTTGTCTGGAGCCCTGAGACACACTCTCTGTCCTGAGAGTCCACTGACCATCCTGCGCTCCTGGGTTTCATTTCATCCACCAGCTCTTCACAGAGCCCTGGAAAATGGCAAGGCAAGGCTGCCCTCCCTGCATTTTCTGAGGTCCTGCCTTGGTCCAGAGAAGCTTCCTTCTTTGATTTCTTGATTTTTCCCTTGGTGGGCCTATTTGGTCTCTGCTGCCTCTTTTCATGTTGGGGTATCCAGTGTGACTTCTCAGGATTTTGTTATTTCTTCCTCCTCAGGATATCTTCTGGAAGTTGGGTAGTTTGGGGCACACTTGCATGCTGCGTAGAGTGCCAGAACTTTCCCCTTTTTCCCCTTTGAAACTGTGTAGTGAAACATGTGGCATGAAGTTGTACTCCTTTACTTGCTGATGGTGTGTTTAAATTTTTGCTTTTTTTCCTTAACAACTTTTTGTTCTTTTTGTTAGTTATTGGTGGTAGGAGCTTCCGAGGTACTTCTTTTACTATGATGACTTTACCTGAAAATTCTAATAATGACTTTCTGCAGTTTTCATCTCTCTCTCTGACATTTGACATTGCTAACAACTTCTTTTTTTAAATCTCAGTGTCTGTAACTGTCAAACCTCTTTTATTCTTCTGCCTACCTAATTTCTACCCTTTGGCTTTCTTCCTCCAGTTCCTCCGCTGACAGATTCTCATGGGCTTTGTCCTTAATGCTCTGCTTTTCTGTCAACATTCAGTCTTAGTTTTATCACTTAAGCACTTGACTCTCAGATTTGTGTCTTTTAGCCTTGATGCTTTACCTAAGCATTTATTTCCTGCTGAAATGAATGTATTTTCTTTAAAGTAGCTCCATATTCTCATTCTTCCACTTCTATTGATATTATCTTCATTTCTTATAAAAGCCTTAAACTTGTCCTGTATCATCTGTCTCTTCCTTAAATCCATTAACCAGGTCAAGCCTCTTTTTTACCTCACATTGACATTGTCAATGATGGATCCTCATTTCTCAAGCTGAAACTGAAACTCCAGTACTTTGGCCACTCGTGTGATGAGTTGATTCATTGGAAAAAACCCTGATACTGGGAGGGATTGGGGGCAGGAGGAGAAGGGGATCACAGAGGTTGAGATGGCTGGATGGCATCACCAACTGGATGCACATGGGTTTGAGTAAACTCCAGGAGTTGGTGATGGACAGGGAGGCCTGGTGTGCTGCGATTCATGGGGTCGCAAAGAGTCGGACATGACTGAGCAACTGAACTGAACTGAACTGATAGCTATAATGACTTATTAATTTTCCTTCTTATGTCTCTTTATATATTTTTGCTCTCATCAATCTATTTTATACCTAGCTTCCATATTAAAATCTATATTTCTCTCTTTTAATTAACTATAACATACATATAGAAAAGTATACAAATCACAGATGCTCAGCTTTATGAAATTTTTCAACCTGAACACACTTGTATAACTAGCACCAGCAAGTTAATCATTTAATCCATCACATTCATGATTTTGTCATTTTGCCTTAACACCAATTAACTAAAGGAGTTTAAGCCTTACTAGTTTCCTGAACTTTAGACTAGCAAGAGATAAATTGGCATGCCACTGTTTGCCACATAGAGCTTGATTTTGGAGACATTTCTTTTTTACTTTCACTTATTTTCTCTATATTGCTTCCTGAAATGCATTTCCTTTTTGATCTTTTATAATCTAGATCATGGTTATTCAAATCTTGGCTCATATCATGCCATTTCTAAGAAACTTTACTGGGTTACTCCAGCTTTCATTAGTTTTTTCTTTTTCTCATCAAACGTTTGTTGTTGTTCAGTCGCTCAGTCGTGTCTGACTCTTCGCCACCCCATGACTGCAGCGCGCCAGACTTCCCTGTCCTTAACTGTCTCCCGCGTTAAGCTCAAACGCGTGTCCATTGAGTCGGTGATGCCATCCAACCATCTCATCCTCTGTCATCCCCTTCTCCTCCTGCCCTCAATCCCTCCCAGCATCAGGGTCTTTTCCAATGAGTCAGCTCTTTGCATCAGGTGCCCAAAGTATTGGAGCTTCAGCTTCAACATCAGTCCTTCCAATGAACACCCAGGACTGATCTCCTTTAGGATGGACTGGTTGGTACCATATATTAAATTAGTTTATATTTGCCCTGACCTAGAATATTGGTGTACATAAGCAAGTCCTTAGAGTGGGCTGGAGTGTTTCTCAGCTGCCAGATTCTGTTTCCATTTTTATTCACCTAAGCTCTTCATCTTTCTTTTGAAGTTCCTAATAATGAGAGAAAAAAATTATTATCAAAGCTTAGACCACAGCTAGATGCATTTAGAAGCAGAAGTGATATTTATTCTAAGTTACAGAATAAGCTGAAACACTGTCTCAGAAATAGTTTCTTAAGAAAGCAAAATGTTTCACCTTTGTTTGTCTGGAAAAAAGTGTTTCTTACTCTTCCATTGAAAGCATGGTATGAGGTAGAGTATATCTTCACTGAGACTTGGTTGAGCTATTTGTAAAGTAACAGAAAAAGTTTCTTTTTTATCAAAAGTTTCTTTTGATACAGTTTATCAGGGTACATTTTTAAAGCGACTGCCTACAAAGTGAAAAGACTGGAATTATCCTGTAAGGTGCCTAGTCACACAGTCGTGTCCGACTCTTTCTGACCCTACGGACTGTAGCCCTCCAGGCTCCTCTCTCCCTGGATTCTCCAGGCAAGAATACTGAACTGGATTGCCATGCCCTCCTCCAGGGGATCTTCCCAACCCGGGGATGGAACCCCTGTCTCCTGCACTGCAAATGGCTCTTTGCTCTCTGAGCCACCAGGGAAGCCCGTGAATACTGAATTGGGCGCCTGTCCCGTCTGCAGGAGATCCCCTCCCAGGAACCGCACCGGGCCTCCTGCACTGCAGGCAGATTCTTTACCAACTGCGCTACCAGGGACGCCCCCGGCATTCTCCTCCTTGATATTAAAGTGGATAAGTCAGTTATTGTATTGACTTATTTATGTTAAGGTCCATTTAGTGTCCTGGTTGCTACTTTGGAAACCTTAATGAAGTATATTTTCCCATCATCTTTCCCTCCTATCCCCCACTTGTTTGATTATAAAACTGAACAGTTTTCAGTTGGGAAAAAATTGAAATTTGGTTCCTATTTGGAAAACTCACAGTTTTATCATCATTTTAAATGTGTATCACTGAGGTTAGAAAGAGAAGTCTCATTTTTCTGATTAGCCTAGAGGATTTCAGCTCAATTAAATTGACTTCTGATATGAGCCAGACCTAAAAATTAAAGATGTGTTTTGTTTCTTTCTTTTAACTGACCCTGAAACATTCACTGCCTGAAATTCTAGGAGGCTGGAGGGGAAAATAAATTCTATCGTATTTCTTGGGATTTATATTAAACAATCAGGAATAGATTTGGGGTAATTTTCTGATAATTGACCTTTGGACTTAGTCACTCAGTCGTGTCTGACTCTTTGTGACCCTACGGACTGTAACCTGCCAGGCCCCTCTGTCCATGGGATTCTCAGGCAAGAATACTGGAGTGGGCTTGCCATGGCCTCCTCCAGGGGATCTTCCCGACCCAGGTCTCCCCCATCGCAGGTGGATTCTTTACCATCTGGCACCAGGGAAGCCCAAGAGTACTGAGTGGGCAGCCTATCTCTTCTCCAGGGGATCTTCCCGACCTAGGAATTGAACCGGGATCTCCTGCATTGCAGATAGATTCTTTACTAGCTGAGCTACCAGGGAAGCCCATTAACTATTCTACATTTCCTAATCAATGGTGGTGTTAACCAAGACTCACACTTTTCAATGGTGATTGCTTCTGTGGGAGAGCATCCTTATGGAGTGTCCTTAAGCCATCAGGGAAGCCCCCACTGACCTTTAGATGATTATAAGTTATGCTCTAATGATTTTTTTAAACAACTTTGAGTTATAACTCACATGCTGAATAATTCACCCATTTAAATTGTACAATTTAGTGGCTTTTATTGTTCATAGAGTTGTGCAGCCATTGCCACAATCAATTTTGGAGCACTCTCCTGACCCCAAAAGGAAATCCATTATCCGTTAGCAGTCACCCTTCATTTCTTCCCACATTTGCCAGCTTTAGTCAAATACTGATCTGATTTATGTCTCTAAAGGTAGATTTTGGACATTTCATATAAGAAGACAGTACCACATGTCAGTCTTTTCTGTCTGACTTCTTCACATAGGATGTTTGCAAGGTTTATCCATGCCCTACCTCGTATCAATTCCTTTTCATTGTCAGATAATGTTTCCTTGTATAGTTATATTAGGTTTCATTTATCCACTTATCAGCTGATGACCATTTGGCAGATATTCATATACAAGTTTTTGTGTGGGCATATGTTTTTATTTCTCTTGAGTATATGCCTAAGAGTAAATTTCTTGGTCATATATGATAACTCTGTATTTAATTTTTGAGGAACTGCCTATTTAAAATTTATACCCCCAATATATGATGGTTCTGATTTCTTCACAGTCTCCAACATTTGATATGATCTGTCTTTTTATTGTAGACATCTTAGTGATGCGATGCCTCGTTGTGGTTCTGATTGGTGTTCCCCTAATGGCCAGTGACACTGGACATCTTCTCATGTGCCTAGTGGGCATCTATAAATTCTGTTTGGAGAAGTGTCTAGTCATATCTGTCTTTTGACCATTTAAATTAGTTTGTCATGTTGTTACTGAGTTTAAGAAATCTTTGTATAATCCATATAGATACTCCTTATCAGATACATAATTTGTAAATATTTTCTCCCGTTCTGTGGCATTATCACTTACTTAATGTTGGCCTTTGAAGTATAGAAGTTTTAAATTTTGATGAAACCAAATTTATATATTTTTATTTTGTTTCTTGTACTTTTGGTGTCATATCTAGAAGCCATTGTCTTAAGCCAAGGTCACAGATTTACTCCTTTATTTTCTTCTGAGAGTTTTACAGTTTTAGCTCTATTCGAATCTGTGATTTCTTTCGAGTTAATTTTTTTGTATATGGTCTAAGGAGGCATCTTGCTGAAGTCTTTTGCGTGTGGAATTCAATCGTCCCAGCATCTGTAGTAGACAAGACTTTTTTTTTTTTTTTCTCCGTCAAATGGATGTGGCTCTGAATTCTGAGTCCTCCAACGTTGTTCTTTTTCTTCATGGTGTATGGTGTTTTGGTTTTTTGTTTGGTCGACTATTCTGGCTCCCTTGCATTTCTAAGTAAATTTTAGGATTAGTTTATCAATTTCTGCAAAAAAAAAGAAAGCTGGCTTAGGTTTTACTATGGATTGAGTTAAATTTGTATATCAAATTGAACAGGATTGCCTCTTTAACAATATTAAGTCTTTTGGATTCATGAACATGAGTCTTTCCATTTATTTAGGTTTTCTTTGCATTTTTCAACAATGTTTTAAAATTTTAAGAGTAAAGTTTTGTGTTTATTTCGCAAAATTTATTCCTAAATATTTTATTCTTTTTGATGCTGTTGTAAATGGAATTGTTTTTAAATTTTATTTTCAGATTGGTCATTGCTAGAGTATGGAAATACAGTTGATATTTGTATATTGAACTTGTACCCTGTAATATTACTGAGCTCATTCATTAGTTTTAATACTTGTAAAATTGTACTTAGGATTTTCTAATACAGTGTCATATCATCTGTAAGTAAATATAGTTTTATTTCTTCCTTCCCAGTTTCAATGGAAATTGTTTCATTTCCTTCATTGTACTGACTAAAACAAGGTTGAATCAAAGTGCTGAGATTGGACATTCTCATTTTGTTCCTGATCTTTGGGGGAAAACATTCAGTTATAGTGATTTTTTTTTTCTACTCCAAAAAAGTGGCCATAACTTTGCTTTGAAGATAAACTTCCTTTCGATTTAAGACTCTTTTCCTTTTGTTTACATACACAGATATGTGCTGACTAGAAGGCTCAGTTGTGCAGTGTGGAGGATAAGACGGTGCCTTACAAACATGGGGTTTGGGAGTGACCTGAAGAACTCACACGAAGCTGTGTTAAAATTGCAAGACTGGGAGTTACGGTTACTGGAGACGGTGAAGAAATTCATGGCCCTGAGGATAAAAAGTGATAAAGAATATGCATCTACTTTACAGAACCTTTGTAATCAAGTTGATAAGGAAACTACTGTCCAAATGAATTATGTCGGCAATGTATCCAAGGTAAGAAGAATAATTTCATCATTTATCGTCTGTAGCATCGTAATTGTCCTTAAAGCAAATAGATCATACTGTTGAATAAGTACACCTAAGTCAGCATTCCAAAGCAGTGGTTCCAGAATCTTCCTGGCTATCAGAATCGCATGGGGAATGTTTCAGAAACTGTAAGATTTGGGTCCATCTCCCAATACTCTGGGTCATTAGGTCTGAAATTTTTGAGCTTCGAAACCTTTTTTTCCCCAGTAGATGTCCAGATTATTCTAATGATTAGTCAGGTTTGAGAACCCTTCTTACAAATTTTATTTTCTTAAGTACCCTACTTCCTTGCGTCCCTTGAGCCCTGCTGTTCTATCCTTTTGGCACAAACTTTCTTTATAACCGACCTTCCCTGAATTCTTCTGAGTGGTTAGTATAGTCACATGGGACGTTTTAACTTGCAGGTGTTCTTTGCTGTCATTGCATTACTAAAATGCTAATATACTGATGATTTAATGACATAAAATTCTTTGAATAAACAATATGGTTTTTTTAACTTAAAGATTATATTATTATTATTCATTTCATAAAATATATAAAATTAAAAATTAAGGGCTATAAAAATAAAGGTCAATATTGTACTGCTCATTATCTTTTGAAGGCATTAAAGATGAAATATTACAAACCTTAATAGTTCTTGGTATAGTTCTTTGCTCTGTTTCCATTGTCTTACTTCACATTTCATTGTATTTATTCAAATTTAAGAAAATTTTATTTTACTTCCAAAAGTTAGAATTAGTGTGTTTCTTGCACTCACGGGTCTTAGGATTTGAGTAAATTGTAGTGGAAACTCTTGTTTCTTATGGGGAATGTGTGTGTGCGGTGTGTGTGATCTGGTAAGGATCTTTGATTTCACTGAGAACTCCTCATGTTAATATCTTTAACTTCCTTTCCTGGGCCAGTGAGGTTCCCTGAAGAGCGTTTCTCTAGTTTCTAGTCTGAAGGTAGGGTTGCCGGATGTGGCGAATTCAAATACAGAATGCCAGTTAGATTGGCATGCAGTGACTGGGGAATGCACAGCCTGTGTGTGCCCAGTCGCTCAGTCGTGTCCGACTCTGCGACCCCGTGGACTGCAGCCCGCCAGGCTCCTCTGTCCGTGGACCCCCCAGGCAAGAACACTGGCGTGGGTAGCCATCTCCTCCTCCAGGGATGCATACACTAAAGACTGCTTTTTAAAACCTGATATTCAGATTTAACTGATGTCCTGTTTTGCTTGACTACTCCGTTATGGGAATATGTAGAGAAAGTAGATTGAGTTCAGAGAGTCATGTTTTAGTTCATCCTCCTGGTTTTGGTAAGCTGCCTGGTGTGTCTGCATCCAGAGGCTCTCTGGTTAATTTTTTCTGCTTGTTTTTGTCTGCTCAGGGGGAGGAATAGTTGCCTGTCTGTGGGCTGAGCAATAGGCCCTAGAATTCTGGCTGGTCCTTGTTTAGCCTGAACCGATCCTCCTGTTTCAGTGCCCACTCCTTTTCCTTCATTTAGCTCTCTCCAGTTCCTGGGCTTTCCTGGAGTTACCTGACCCTGTAGACTGGTCTTTTTTTCTCCCTAACACCCCAGAGTCTTATTGCGATACAATTGACATACATCAGTGTATAGATTTACGGTTTATAGCATGATGGTTTATGTATGTTCTGAAATGATTACTGCAATAGATTGTAACTCTTTGCGACCCCATGGACTGTACGGTCCATGGAATTCTCCAGGCCAGAATACTGGAGTGGGGAGCCTTTCCCTTCTCCAGGGGATCTTCCCAACCCATGGATGGAACCCAGGTCTCTCACATTGCAGGTGGATTCTTTACCAGCTGAGCCACAAGGGAAGCCCCATTAAAAAGGAAAGAAAAAGTTTCTTCTCTGGCTAAGAACTCTCAGAATGGACTCCCTCAGCGGCTCTCCCGTCTCGTGCGTCAGAATGAACCGTGGTCATTGTGCTGTAGCATCCCTAGTGCTTACTGTCTTGTTACTGGAAGTTTGCCCGCTTTGACCATCTCCTCCAGTTCCCCCTCCTGTCACATGGCCTTTTCTTCTTGGCCTCTGCTTTGTAGAACACTTGGGTTTCAGCTTTCCCTGATTCTAATCAGTTACCCCTTACCTGCTTTTTATAGTATTTTCTAACATTTGTATTGGCATGTCTTATCTGTGACTGTTGCCTTTTCTATCTTCTTTGTTTTTGTAACTTTATACTTTAACTGACTATCTTGTATTTCAGGGGATTTTGGAAAGGAGTGGAAAAATAGCCATATGTTTTATTGACTATGTTTAACTGGAATTGTACTCTTTAGGAAAGTAAGGTACTGGAAGGAACAAGACATAGGATTAATGGATAAGAAGATTCAGGATTTGTGAGGTCAGGACAGGAGGAATCATCAAAGTCAGTGTATATTGAAGTGTTAAGTATTTAGGTGAGGGATAGACGGAGACAAATGCTAAGATGATTTAAAAAGGCAGGAGAATATGGGGCATGGAAAAGGGGGCTAGGGAATCATGATAGATTGAGAGGAAGTGGTTTAAGCAGGTAGTGTTGCCTTTCAAAGAGGAAATGTTGAAAGATAACATTTGAACAATGACTGGAAACCCAAAGAAAAACAAGGAGTATGTTAGCTTTTCCTCTTGATGCTGAAAATGCATCATTTATTCTACCTGAAAGTGAAGCTCAGTATATCAGTTTTTTCTTTAGAGCATTGTGTTTTCCTCATGCTATGTCTAAAAAAAAATCTTTGCCTGATCCAAAGGTGTTTTCTCCTGTGGTTGCATATGGACATTTTATACTCTTAAGCTTTTATATTTACATCTGTGATCCATTTTTAGTTACTTTTTGTATGTGGGACAAGTTATAGATTAAAGTCAGTTTTTTTGTTGTTGTTGTTAATGGATATCCATTTATTACATCAACATTTTTAGAAAGGATTAAGCTTTCTTTACTGAATTACCATTTCATTTTGTTGAAAATCAGTTGACCATAATGAGTGAGTCTGTTTCTACACACTTGATCTGTTCCATTCATTTCTTTGTCCACCGTGACACCGGTAGCACTATTTTGATTACTGTCACTTTCTAGTAATCTCAAAGTTAGATAGTGTAATTTCTCTTTGTGCTTTTTTTCCCCAAAATTGTTTTGACTATTTTAGTTCCTGTGCTTTTCCATATGTATTTTAGAACAATTTATCAATTTTTTTAAAAGAGGCTACTGAAATTTTATTGGAATGCATTAAATATATATACAGGTAAATTTCAGGAAAATATATATCTTAACAGTATTGGAGCTTTACAATACACCATACTGTATTAGAGTTTTATATATACACCATAAACATGGTGTATCTTCTTTTTCTGAATAATCTTAGTTTCCAGTGTATAGACCTTTCAGATTTATGTGTATTTCATATTTTTGGATGTTCTTATAAGCAGCATTTTTCCTAGTTTTCCGTTTTCCACTGTTTATTGTTATTATCTATGTCAATCTCATAACGTAAACTTTGCAAAACATACTTATTTGCTCTTTCCTTGTAGATTCCATTGATTTTTCTACATATATGATTATATTATCTGTAAACAAAGAGAATTTTAGTTCTTCTTTTCCAGTTTGGATGCTTTTTATTTATTTTTCTTGCCTTCTAACAATAGTTAAAACCCCCAGTGCAAAATTCAATAGAAGTATTAACAGTAGACATCTATGTCTTGTTCCTGATTTTAGGGGAAAAGCATTGTCTTTCAGTATTAATTACGATGTTAACTTTGATAGATATCTTCTATACGCTTATGAAAATTCCCTTCTATTCCTGCCTAGCTAAGACTTTTTTCATTAACATTGGATTTTTTCAGCTGGTCTGTCTTCTTCTGCTTAGATGATTATGTTGTTTTTTCTTCTCAGTTTGATAATATGTTGAAATGTATTCATCGATTTTCAGGTGTTTGAAACATTTGATGATTGCTAAAAAAAAAGAACAACAAAATGCAACTTGTATTGATACATTAAATCCCACTTCATCTTTTTCTATTATCCCTTTTTTATATCACTGGATTCAATTTGCTAAAAATTAATTCTTGGAGACTTTTTTATATCAGTGTTGCTGAGGGATTTTGATCTAGAGTCCCTTTTCTTTTAATATTGTTTGGTTTTGGTATCAGAGTAATGCTGGCTTCATTATACAAGTTGGGAAGTATTTTCTCTTCTTCAGTTTTCTGAAGAAGTTTATGTAGAATTGGTTTTATTTCTTGCTTAGATGTTTGATAGAATTTACCAGTGAAATAATCTTGGTCTAGAGTTTTCTTCAGGAGAAGGTTTTTAGTGATAAACTTAATTTTTAAAATAGAGAGCTATTCAGATTATCTTTTTCTTCTTGAGTGAACTTTGGTGCCTTTCGGGAATTTGTTCATTTTTTTCTAAGTTGTCCATTAATTTTTAGTGTTGTTTATTATCTTACCTTATTGTCTTTTTCCTATTTGGAGACTCTAGTGGTCTTATCTCTTTCATTACTTACATTGGTAATTTATGTCTTTTTTTCCCCCTGATCAGACTGGCTAGAGATTTCTCAGGTTTACTTACGTTATCTGGGAACCAGTTTTTGATTTCATTCATTGTCTCTATTGATATTCTGTTTTCTATTGCATTGATTTCTGCTCTGAAATCTATTAATTTTTTCCCATTTAATCTGGGCTTCATTTACTCTCTTTCTTCTCCAAATTAATAAAGTAGAAGTTGAGATTAAGACCATGTTCTTCTGTAGCGTTCTCAGTTTTCTCTGAGTACTGTTTTAGCTGCATTTCCAAAAATTCTCTGATGCTTATTTTCATGTTTTTCAGTTCAGAATACATTTTAGTTTCACTTTTGATTTCTCCCTTGACCCATGTAGTCTTTTAAGGTCTATTATCTAATTTCTAAAAAGTTTTTTCTTTTAAGAGCTATTTTTGTTATTGATTTCAAATTTAGCCCATTGTTTCACAGACCTGGTTTTATCTGACTTGGCCCCTTGGATGCGTTTCGTGGCCCAGAGCGTGGTCTGTCTGGTGACTGCTCCTGGGCTCTCTCTGCCCTGCTCTTGTTTGCAGTGTTCTGTGACGGACAGTTAGGTCCAGACGCTTGATGGTCCTTTCTTTACTCATTTCTGTCTTCCTGTCCTATCAGTTATTGAGACGGAGTGTCGAAACCTCTGATTATAATTGTGACTCTGTCTGTTTCTCCCTGCAGTTGGGTCAGTTTTTATTTCATGTCTTTTGAATCTCTGTTACAAAGTACATAGTTATTTAGAGTTATTCCCTTTTTTGACAAATGAATTTTCCCTTCTTCCCTCCCTTCCTTCCCTCCTACCCCTTTTTCTTGTTAGGATAGTTTGTTTGTTTGTTTGTTTGAATTCCAGTAAAACAGGTGCACACTATAAAGTGATCATTACAGTCTCGTTATCACCTGTCACCATGTAATTGACCCCTTCACCCTTTTCACTAACACCCAAACCTTCTTTCCCTTTGACAACCACCAGTCTGTTACTGCAAGTTTTGTTTTCTTTGCTAATTTGTTTTGTTTTTTCAGATTCCATATTGGTCTTTCTCTGACTCACTTCCTTCACTTTGCATAACAGCCCCACAGCCCATCCAAGTTGTCATAAACGGCAGCGTTTCCTTCTTTTTTATGACTGAGAAGTATGCTGTCCTGCATATGTACACATCTCCTTTATCTCTTCATCCCCTGATGGACACTTAGGTGATTTCCATGTCTGACTGTTTTAAACAGTGTTACAGGGAACATAAAGATGCATCTGTCTCTTTTAGTTAGTGTTTTTGTTTACTGTAGATAAATATCCATAAGTGGAATAACTAGATCATATGGTTCTAGTACCATATGAGGTATGTTATTATTTGAAGAACTTTCATATTGTTCTACACAGTGGCTGCACTAAATTACATTCTCATTCACAGTGTATAAGGGTTCCTTTTTCTCTTAAAAATTTCCAGTACTTGTCTTTTTGATAATAGCCATTCTGAGAAATATGTGATGAGATCTCATTGTGGTTTTGATTTACCTTTCCCCACTGGTGGGTGATGATGAGCATCTTTTTATATACCTCTGCCTGCTTGAGAGTTGGATCTTGTTGCCGTTGTTCGGTTGTGTGAATTCTGTACATGCTCTCGATGTGCGCACTGTGTCGGGTGTATGACTTGCAGGTATCTTCTCTCTTCTGCAGGTTGGCTTTTGGTTTGGTTGACGCTGTACTCCTCTGTACTGAGGCTTTTTGATGTAGTCCTGCTTATTTTTGCTTTTGTTGCCATTACCTTTGAATCAGATCCAAAAATATCTCTTAAGAGTGACGAAAAGCAACATAGTGACTGTGTGTTCCTATAGGAGTTTTATGGTTTCTGATCTTACATTCAAGTCTTTAATCCATTTTGAGTTGATTTTTGCGTATGGTATAAGATAGTAATCCAGTTTTATTCTCTTGCACGTGACTGTTGGGTTTTCCCAGTACTATTTATCAAAGAGATTGCCCTTTCCCATTGCATATTCTTGCTTCCTCTGTTGTAAATTCAGTTTAGTTCAGTCGCTGAGTTGTGTTTGACTCTTTGTGACCCTCCCTGTCCATCGCTTCCCTGTACATCACCAACTCCCGGAGCTTACTCAAACTCGTGTCCATCGAGTTGGTGATGCCATCCAACCGTCTCATCCTCTGCCGTCACTTCTCCCGCCTTCAATCTTTCCCAGCATCAGGGTCTTTTCTAATGAGACGGTTCTTCCAATTAGGTGGCCAAAGTATTGGAGTTTCAACTTCAACATCAGTCCTTCCAATGAACATTAAGGACTGATCTCCTTTAGGATGGACTGGTTGGATCTCCTTGCAGTCCAAGAGACTCGCAAGAGTCTTCTCCAACACCACAGTTCAAAAGCAGCAATTCTCTGGCACTCAGCTTTCTTTATATCCAACTCTCACATCCGTACATGACTGCTGGAAAAACCGAAGCCTTGACTAGATGGACCTTTGTTGGCAAAGTAATATCTCTGCTTTTTAATATGCTATCTAGGTTGTCATAATTTTTCTTTTAAGGAACAGGCGTCTTTTAATTTCATGACTGCAGTCACCATCTGCGGTCATTTTGGAGCCCCCCCCAAGTAAAGTCTGTCACTGTTTCCACTGTTTCCCCATCTATTTGCCATGAAGTGATGGGACCAGATGCCATGATCTTAGTTTTCTGAATGTTGAGTTTTAAGCCAACTTTTTCACTCTTCTCTTTCACTTTCATCAAAAGGCTCTTTAGTTCTTCACTTTCTGCCATAAGGGTGGTATCATCTGCATATCTGAGGTTATTGATATTTCTCCCAACAATCTTGTTGTAAATTAGTTGCCCATTTATGAGTGGATTTATTTCTGGGCTCTTTATTCAGTTCCACTGATCTATGTGTCTTACGCCAGCATCATGTTGTTTTCATTAGTATAGTTTGAAATCAGGGAGCATGATATCCACAGCTTTGTTTGTTCATTCCTCCCTTCCTTCCTTCCTCAAGATTGCTTTGGCTCTTTGGGGACTTTGATCCCATATAAATTTTAGAATTATTTATTCTAGTCTGTGCAAAATGCCATTAGAATTTTGATAGAAATTGCTTGATATTATTTCAGGCAATTTATTGAGACTTGTTTTGTGGTTCAGCATGTGGCCTAACCTTGAGAATGCTCCACGTGCCCTTGAGGAGAATGTGTGTTCTGCTGCCTTGCAGTGGAATGTTCTCCATATTTCTCTCAAACGAGCAGGTCTAATGCTTCATTTCAAGCTGTTATTTCCCTCTTGACTTTCTGTGTGGCTATCTATCCATTGACGTAAATGGGGTAGTCTTCAGCAATTATTGCATTGCTATCCAGGTTTCCATTTGGGCCTGTTAATGGTTGCCTTGTACACTTAGGCGTCCCTGTGTTAGGTGTGCACACACTCACAGGTGTTACACCCCTTGTGGAGCTGGCCCTTTGTGTTATATGATGCCCCCCCTTGTCTGCGGCTGTGTCCCTTGTCTCGGAGCCTGCTGTGTCTCATGCTGCCTGTGGCTGCACGAGCTGTCTTTCGTCTCTCTGTGCGTGGAGTCTCTCTGTCCGCCCCGCTGCCTGCAGTCCTTGTGTCCTCAAACCTGAACCAAGGCTCCTCTTGGTAACATATAAGTTACTCTTTTATCTTTTAATTTTTTACAATTAATCCATTCAGCCTACCTGTGTCTTTTAACCGGATAATTTAGTCCAGTTAAATTGAAAGTAAATATTAATAGCTGTGTACGTATGACTTTCTGTTGTCTGTTTTCTGGCTGCTTTTGCAGTTTCTCTCTGTTCCTTTCCTCATCTCTTGCTCGTTTCTCTTGTGGTTTGATGAATTTCTTTAGTGTTCTGTTTAGATTCCATTCTCATCTTTTGTGTATCTACTGTGTGTATATATATATTTTTGTGGTTACCGTGAGGTTTGCATATAATGATCTATATATATAGCAGTCTAGTTGAAGTTGGTAGCAACTTAAATTTGAACACATTCTGAAAACTTGCATTTTTATTCCCCTCAGTCATGTTTTATGCTTTTGATGTCATATTTTCCATCTTTTTTGTGTATCATTTAACTAATTTAGTAGTTTTAATTAATTTTACTACTTTACCTTTTAACCTTCTTACCAGTAGTTGTGGTTAATCTACTACTTTTACCGTGTATTTGCTCTTACCGGTGAGGTTTTTGGTCTCATATGGTTTTCATTGGTTAGTGCCTGTTCTTTTCAGCTTAAAGAAGACCCATTAGCCTTTCTTGTGAGCTGTGTTAAGCGGTGATAAACTCCTTCTCATTGCTGTTTAGTCACCACGTTGTGTCCGACTCTCCGGCAGCTCCGTGGACTGCAGCCTGTCAGGCGCCTCTGTCCACGGGATTTCCTGGGCAAGAGGACTGGAGTGGGCTGCCATTTCCTCCTCCAGGGGACCTTTCTGACTCTTCCCACATCTCCTGCATTGGCGATGAGTTCTTTATCACTGAGCCACCAGGGAAGCCTGATGGAGTTCCTTTAGCTTTTGCTTATTTAGAAGACTTTTTTTTTTAAATGGCTCCTCTTCAATTCTGAATGATAGAGTGTTCTTGGTTCTAGGTTTTCCCCTGTCATCACTTTAAATATGTTGTGTTATTCCCTTTTGACTTGCAGAGTTTCTCCTGGAAAATCAGCAGATGGTCTTGTGGGAGTTCCTGTTTATACAACAAGTTGTTTTTCTCTTGCAGCTTTTAAGATTCTCTCTTTATCTTTACCTTTTTTGATGTTTTGATTTATTGTGCTCAATTACTTGGCACTTTCTTTGCTTCCTGGACCTGAATGTTTTCTTCCCCAGGTTGTGGGAGTTTATGGTCACTATTTTGTCACATAATTTTTCTGCCCCCTTCTCTCTTCTCCTTCTGGGGTCCCTGTGGTTGTTATTCTGCTTGGTGTGGTCTCATAGATCTCCTTATCATCACTTTTTAAATTCTTGTTTCTTTTTGCTGCTTGCCTGGGTGAGTTCAGCTGCCCTTCCAGGTGGCCGTTTTGTATTCTAGTTTATCTCCTCAGCTCTTGAACCTCTCTAGTGTATTTTTCAGTTCAGTTATTGTGTTCTTTGGTTCTGTGGCATCCCTGTAATGTTTTAAAATACTTTCTATCGATCCATTATAGTTCTCACTATGTCCATCCATTCTTCTTTGGAGTTCAGTAAGCATCTCTTTAACTCTGCATCACACAGTTAACTCATATCCGCTATATTAAGGTCTTTCTCTGAGGTTTCATCTTATTCTCTTGGTTGGAATATATTCCTTTTTTTTCTTTTCCTTCTTTTGCTTGACTCTGTAATTGTTTCTCTGTTTTAGGTAGAAAAGCTCCATCTCCCAGTCTTAAAGAAGCAGGCCTTCTGTAAGAGAGGGTCTCAGATCTACACAGCCTGCCCCCCACCCCACCCGCCCAATGTAAACCCCATTGGTTTGTAAAGTGAGATATTTGGGGTCCTTATCTCTCTGGCGCAGGTCCCAACACTTGGGGTGCCCAGTGTGGGGCACAAACCCTTTGATCCTTAAAGAGACTCTGGGCTTGTGAGATGCCTCCTGGCTGTGTGTCACTACACCGGGGGATGTGGTGTTAGAGTCACTACACATCTTGCTGTGGTCTCTTCATCCCTTATTGGGGAGCAGCCCATTCAGCTAGTTTACAGTTCTTTTTACTTGGAATTATTTATTACATGTGTTCTGTGTTGCCAAATTAAGAATTAAATTGAAGAAAGTAGGGAAAACCACTAGAGCATTCAGGTAAGACCTAAATCAAATCCCTTATGATTATACAGTGGAAGTGACAAATAGATTCAAGGGATTAGATCTGATAGACACAGTGCCTGATGAACTATGGACAGAGGTTCGTGACATTGTACAGGAGACAGGGATCAAAACCATCCCCAAGAAAGAGAAATGTAAAAAGGCAAAATGGTTGTCTGAGGAGGCCTTACAAATAGCTGTGAAAAGAAGAGAAGTGAAAGACAAAGGAGAAAAGGAAAGATACACCCATTTGAATGCAGAGTTCCAAAGCATAGCAAGGAGAGATAAGAAAGGCTTTCTCAGTGATCAGTGCAAAGAAATAGAGGAAAACAATAGAATGGGGAAGACTAGAAATCTCTGCAGGAAAAATAGAGATACCAAGGGAACATTTCATGCAAAGATGGGCACAATAAATGACAGAAATGGTATAGACGTAGCAGGAGCAGACGATATTAAGAAGAGGTGGCAAGAATACACAGAAGAACTATACAAAAAAAATCTTCATGACCCAGATAATCACGATGGTGTGATCACTCACCTAGAGCCAGACATCCTGGAATGTGAAGTCAAGTGGGCATTAGGAAGCATCACTACAAACAAAGCTAGTGGATGTGATGGAATTCTAGTTGAGCTATTTGAGATCCTAAAAGATGATGCTGTGAAAGTACACTCAATATGCCAGCAAATTTGGAAAACTCAGCAGTGGCCACAGGACTGGAAAAGGTCAGTTTTCATTCCTATCCCAGACAAATGTCAAAGAATGCTCAAACTACCGCACAATTGCACTCATCTCACATGCTAGCAAAGTAATGCTCAAAATCTTCCAACCCAGTCTTCAACAGTACATGAACCGTGAACTTCCAGATATTCAAGCTGGATTTAGATAAAGCAGAGGAACTGTAGATCAATTTGCCAACTCCATTGGATCATTGAAAAAGCAAGAGAGTTACTCAAAAACATCTACTTCTGCTTTATTGACTATGCCAAAGTCTTTGCCTGTGTGGATCATCACAAACTGTGGAAAATTCTTAGAGATGGGAATACCAGGCCACCTGACCTGCCTCCTGAGAAATCTGTATGCAGGTCAAGAAGCAACAGTTAGAACTGGACATGGAACAACAGACTGGTTCCAAATCGGGAAAGGAATTTGTCAAGGCTGAATATTGTCACCCTGCTTATTTAACTTATATGCAGAGTACACCATGAGAAACGCTGGGCTGGATGAAGCACAAGTGGAATCAAGATTGCAGGGAGAAATATCAATAACCTCAGATATGCAGATGACACCACCTTTATGGCAGAAAGTGAAGAGGAATTAAAGAGCCTTTTGATGAAAGTGAAAGAGCAGAGTGAAAAAGTTGGCCCAAAACTCAACATACAGAAAACTAAGATCATGGCATCTGGTCCCATCACTTCATGGCAAATAGATGGGAAAACAGTGGCAACAGCAACAAACTTTATTTTTTTGGACTCCAAAATCACTGCAGCTGGTGACTGCAGCCATGAAATTAAAAGACGCCTGCTCCTTGGAAGAAAAGTTAAGACCAACCTAGACAGTGTCTTAAAGAGCAGAGACATTACTTTGCCAACAAAGGTCCATTTAATCTAAGCTATGGTTTTTCCAGTAGTCATGTATGAATGTGAGATTTGAACTGTAAAGAAAGCTGAGTGCTAAAGAATTGATGCTTTTGAACTGTGGTGTTGGAGAAGACTCTTGAGAGTCCCTTGGACTGTAAAGAGATCCATCCAGTCCATCCTAAAGGAAATCCATCCTGAATGTTCATTGGAAGGACTGATACTGAAGCTGAAACTCCAATCCTTTGGCCACCTGATGGGAAGAGCTGACTCATTTGAAAAGACCCTGATGCTGGGAAAGATTGAGGGCAGGAGGAGAAGGGGATGGTAGAGGATGAGATAGTTGGATGGCATCACCGACTTAATGGACATGAGTTTGAGTAAGCTCCGGGAGCTGGTAATGGGCAGGGAGGCCTGGCGTGCTGCAGCCCATGGGTCGCAAGGAGCCGGACACGACTGAGGGACTGAACTGAACTCATCACATGTATAGTTGTAGATTTGGAATATCAAGGGGGAAGGTGTGTTAAGGGTCTTCCTATGCCAATGTTTTGGACCGACCTCCCCCCTAGCTCCTTAATAGCTATATCAGTGAGTTAACGCACCCTCTCCCGGAGCTCTTCTGTTCCAACAGTATGATTGCCTGCTTCCTTCTTCCTCTGGCCATGCCACTTCCTGTCTCACCAGTATTTCAATTTAAATATGCCCATATATGCCAATCCTTCATCTTGTCATTCCTTTTGAAACTCACATCTTGCTTTTACCCCACACCTGTGCTTAAGATGGAAGATTTGGAGAGAAGGAAAGAGAAAGGAAATGCTTGAGTCATTTGCGTGTTGAAAATGAGCAAGTCATCCATGAATCATCGATAGTAGTTCAGTTTGAATCCTTTAAAATATTTTCCATGTCTCTACTTATTGTATGTATTCTTTCCTTTAATTTTATGAGCCTGTGGAATGCCATCATAGTGACTCTTTTATTCCCCCTTTCTTCTATCCTTGCTGATATTTCTGGACCAGCTGATTGACTGATTTCTCTCCTCAGTTTGGGTTGTATTTTCCTGCATCTGTATACCCTTGATACCAGGCATTATGAATTTTATCTTATTAGGTACTGAATAGTGTTACCTTTCTTTAAATATTCTTGGGCTTTGGGATATGCTTAAGTTACTTGGACTCAGCTTGATCTTTTTGGCTCTTGTGTTTTACATTTGTGTGGTGGACCAGCAGTGTGTGTAGTCTTGGGTGGATTTATCTCCTCTATTAAGGCAAGATCATTCTTAATATGCAGAGGATGCTCCCTATACTGTGCGGTTTTAAATCCTGGCTGTTAGAACCTGGTACCATTCCTCGCGAGCCCTGCACTGCGTTACCCCTCATGATCCTTGTGGGCGGATTGTTTCCTTGGCATGGAGTGGTTTCCTCATGCCCTGGCCTGATCCGTAGTTAGCGAGAAAACATCACGGGTGAGCCTCTGAGGTCTCCTGAGTTTGCTCTCTGTGCCGCTCCCTTTTCTCTGGGCCTCCGTCCTTGTGTCTTCGCCGGTGCGCTGACTGCATTGGCGTCTGTGCTCGGAGCAGTCTGCCTTGCAGAGACGACCGTCTACCCGGCGCTTCCTCCTCGAGCCACAGCCTGGACGCCGTCAGCGTTCAGTAAGCCAGGATGACCCTGAGGCTCGGGTCATTTATGTGTAGTCTCAGCGTGCACTGCCCTGGCTCGCCTGAGGGCCAGTGGCTTGAATGCTGTGTCTTATACTTTGTCCAACTCTTAGTAGTTGTATGCAAGAGGATAAGTTCCTCTTGTTCCCCTTGCTTGTTCACCTATCTTGACGGAAGCAGAAATCATATAGCTAGTAATTTTTAGGTCTTTACTTGAAAAACATTAAAATGTGCAACAACGTTTCAAGAATAGAATAAAGCTTCCCCTGTGAACTGTACTCTGTTTATTACTTGTTAGCATTTTGCCATATTTGCTCTGTAGTTCCCTTTCTCTCTATATATAATTTATGTTTTTTATATATATATATGTACACTTTTCTGAATGATTGGCAGGTTGGTTGAAGACATCGTGTCTCTTTATTTTTAAATACTTAAAACATATTTTTTTCTAAGAACATATTCACAATGTAATGATTTGGGATTTGGGAAATATAGCAGTATTACCATGCTGTTATCAAAAATATATTGCATATCTAGCTTTTGTCAACTTTCCCAATAAGGTCCCTTTTGGCAAAAAAATTTTTTTATCCTGATTCAGGGTCTAATTGAGACTCACTCATTGCATTTAGTTGTTAGGCTTCTTCAGTTCCTTTAATCTGGAACATGTCAGTGAGAAGTCACACTCTGTGCTTTGGTACTTTTTCTTAAATTTATTTTGAGGTGTGTACCTTCTGTCTTTAATCTTGAGGGCATGGTTTTGTGAGTTTTTTTTTTTTTAATGTTTTCATTGTATTGCTTTTGGAAAAATATTGGGTGAGAAGCCTAGGTAGGCATGTTTTCTTTCAGTTACCTGGAGTGTTTTCCTAAGATTCTTTGTATACTCTATATTTCCTGACATACTAAAGTGTTCCAGGCTCATCTTTTGAATATTCCTTTTCTAATACTTCAGTAAACCCTTTCCCCAAGGGATCCTGATTCCTTTTTAAAAAAAAGTTATTTATTTTGTTGTTGTTATTCAGTCAGTAAGTCATGTCTGACTCTTTTGTGACCCCAAGTACTGTAGCACGCCAGGCTCCCCTGCCCTTCACTATCTCCTGGAGTTTGCACAGATTCGTGTCCATTGAGTCGATGGTGCTATCTAACCATCTTATCTCCTGCTGCCTGTTTCTCCTCCTGTTTTTATCTTGCCCAGCATCAGATCTTTTCCAATGAACTGACTCTTCCCATCAGGTGGCACAAGTATTGGAGCTTCAGCTTCAGCATCAGTCCTTCCAAAGCATTGATTTCCTTTGGGATTCACTGGTTTGATCTCCTTGCAGTCCAAAGGACTCGCAAGAATCTTCTCCAGCACCATAATTCAAAAACATCAATTCTGAAGCACTCAGCCTTCTTTATGGTCCAACTTTCACATCCTTACCTGACTGCTAGAATAAACCGTAGTTTTTGGTGTTGGAGAAGACTCTTGAGTCTCTTGGACTGCAAGGAGATCCAACCAGTCCATCCTAAAGGATATCAGTCCTGAGTATTCGTTGGAAGGACTGATGCTAAAGCTGAAACTCCAATACTTTGGCCACCTGATGTGAAGAACTGGCTCATTTGAAAACACTCCGATGCTGGGAAAGATTGAAGGCAGAAGAAGGAGACAACAGGATGAGATGGTTGGATGGCATCACTGACTTTGAGTAAACTCTGGGAGTTGGTGATGGACAGGGAGGCCTGGTGTGCTGCAGTCCATGGGGTGGCAGAGTGAGACACGACTGAGTGACTGACCTGAACTGAACTGAAGTGAACTAGAGTGGGAGATGAGTCCAATTGTCTGATGGTTAGCATATTCTTTGGTATTGCCCTTCTTGGAAATTGGGATGAGGATTGACCTCATCCCAATTCTTTAAGACACATTCCTGGAGATTTCCAGGTCATTTCTAGGTCAAAGTGGAAATGTCTTTGTAGTGTTGCTATATTTTGTCACTATAAATATAAATTTCCTTTATAGCCATTGTACCATTTTCTGTATCTAGCAGGAATACATGAAACTACCAGCTTCTACTTGATCTAGGCAAGAGATTATGTTGTCAAATTTATGAATTTTTATTAATCTGGTAGGTAGAAATGATAGCTAGTATAGCTTAAATTTTTACTTCTCTAATTATGCATGAAGTTGAACATCTCTCCATATTTTGACAGCTATTTTAGTTTGAATACTTGTTTTATTCTATGCTAATGTGAATTTTGCTTTGTGTTTCTTTATTTATGTAAAAATTACACCTGCCAGAAACAAAAGGCATCCAAATGGGAAAGGAGAAAGTCACGCTGTCTCTGTGGAGGACATGATATCATAGCCGCTGCTGAGTCGCTTCAGTCGTGTCTGATGTTGTAGCCAGAGATCAATGAAAATAATACCAAGAAATTGATGGGACTGTTAGGCAAATTCAGTAAAATATATTTTGTTTCTATACACTAGTGATGAACTATTTGAAAAAGAAAAATAGTAATCCCATGTACAATACCATAAAAATTAAAATCCTTAATAACAAATGTGACCAAAAAGGGGAAGACCTGTACACTGAAAATTATAGGACAGTGATGAAAGGAACTGAAGAAGACACAAAAACATGGAAAGACATTCTGTGCTAATGAAATGAAATAATTAGTATTTTTAACATGTCCTTACTGCCAAAAGTCATCTATTGATTTAATGCAATTTCTATCAAAATTCCAATGGCATTTTTCACAGAAACAGAAAAACAATCTTAAAATTCATATGGAATCACAAACACCCCAAATAGCCAAAATAATTCTGAGAAAGTAGGGCAAATCTAGATGTATCACACTTCCTGATTTTAAAATTTATTGCAAAGCTTTGATAATCAAAACAGTATGGTACTGGCTTAGACCCAGACACCTAGATCAATGGAACAGAATTGATAGCCCAGAAATAAACCCATGAGTATATGGTCAACTGAAAATTTGACAAGGAAGCCAAGAATGGTCTTTTGCAAAAGGATGAAATATGACTCACACCACTCATAAAAATTAACTGGAATGGACAAAAAGCTTAAATGTAAGAGCTAAAACTGTAAAGCTACTAGAAGAAAGCATAGGAATAAAGAAAACCTCCTTGACATTGTTCTTGGCAGTGGATTTTGAAAAAGACACAAAAACTCAAGCAACAAAACTAAAAATAAATAAGCAACAAAATCATTTACAGAAAGCTTCTGTATAGATGGCTAACAAACACATGAAAAGATGCTCAACATCACTCATTATCAGAGAAATGCAAATCAAAACCACAGTGAGGCATCATTTCACGTCAGTCAGAATGGCTGCTATCAAAAAGTCTACAAGCAATAAATGCTGGAGAGGGTGTGGAGAAAAGGAAACCCTCTTACACTGTTGGTGGGAATGCAAACTAGTATAGCCACTATGGAGAACAGTGTGGAGATTCCTTAAAAAACTGGAAATAGAACTGCCATACGACCCAGCAATCCCGCTACTGGGCATGCACACCGAGGAAACCAGATCTGAAAGAGACACGTGCACCCCAATGTTCATCGCAGCACTGTTTATAATAGCCAGGACATGGAAGCAACCTAGATGCCCATCAGCAGACGAATGGATAAGGAGGCTGTGGTACATATACACCATGGAATATTACTCAGCCATTAAAAAGAATTCATTTGAATCAGTTCTAATGAGATGGATGAAACTGGAGTCCATTATACAGACTGAAGTAAGCCAGAAAGAAAAACACCAATACAGTATACTAATGCACATATATGGAATTTAGAAAGATGGTAATGATGACCCTATATGTGAGACAGCAAAAGAGACACAGATATAAAGAACAGACTTTTGGACTCTGTGGGAGAAGGTGAGGGTGGGATGATATGGGACAATGACATTGAAGCATGTATATTATCATATGTGAAATGAATTGCCAGCCCAGGTTTCATGCATGAGACAGGGCGCTTAGGGCTGGTGCACGGGGATGACTCAGAGGGATGGGGAGGGAGGTGGGAGGGGTGTTCAGGATGGGGACACATATACACCCATGGCGGATTCATGTCAATGTATGGCAAAACCACCACAATGTTGTAATTAGCCTCCAATTAAGATAAATAAGTTAATTTAAAATTAAAAAAGAAAAAAGCTTCTGCATGGCAAGAAGCTCTCAGCAGAATGAATAGGCAGCCAACAGGATGGGAGGAAATATTTGCACAGCATGAGTTTGAGAAGGAGTTAATATATCAGGAGCTCATTTTACTCAAGAGCAAAAAATCACATCGTCCAGTTAGAAAATCATCACGTCCACG
Organism: Muntiacus reevesi; assembly: GCF_963930625.1. NCBI lineage: Eukaryota > Metazoa > Chordata > Mammalia > Artiodactyla > Cervidae > Muntiacus > Muntiacus reevesi. The sequence continues at coordinate 282,846,784 of NC_089249.1, forward strand.
TGAGACACTCCCTTTGTCTCTCCTCTCAGATCTGCAAGAAGTTAGAAGAATCTGTAACTCAGCTGTGTGCCTCTGTCTAAAGCACTTTGATGCTGGAGAATCCCTCATGTCTGTCCATCTGAAGGTGGGCGTCTGGGAACACACAGAGGAGGCGGCGCTGTGACCCCAGCGCCCTGGCCGCAGAGTCTGAGCCGCAGCCCCAGAGAGCCTGATGGTGGCAGACTCGGCAGAGACAGCCACGGCTTCCTGGCCGCAGAGCTGTCCCCAGCTCCCAGCGACAGCAGCAGGGACCGTGGAGCCCGCAGCCGCGTCTGTGCAGCTTCGGAGGTGCCCACCGCTCCCGCCCCTGCCCCCGTACCCACAGTAGCAGGGCCTGGGCACGCTACAGCCCGGTCACCGTAGAGACGCCCGTGACCCTGGCTTCCCTCCACATCTGCCACCCAGGAGACCCTGAACGTGCAGAGGCGCCGGACACCCTGCTTTCCCAGGGGCGATGCTGTGGACTGCAGCGGCAGTAGGGCCTCAGTGCCCTGGAGGCACAGACGCACCCGGCGCACGGGGTGGCGCCTGTCACCTGGGTGGTGGAAAGCGCCCGCTCTCAGACACACCAGAGGCGGCTCACCGGGGACAGGCCCGAAATGTGCGCTCTCGTGCCCCTGCTGTAAAACAGGTGTCCTGGAGACTCGCGGGGAGCCCCAGGGAAACGCGGAGGGCGGTTCCGGGAGCTCAGGGATGAGATGAAAGCACTCAGGCAGTACCTTACCAGGGAGACTGAAACTCTAAAAAAGAACCAGACACATTCTGACCTTAAATCAGTAAAGGCGATGAAGAATTCTCTGGAAAGAACTGGAAGTTGAGCAGACTGTATGGCAGAGAGAACTACCAAGTCCAAAGACAGAAATCTAGAGATGGTACAGTTAGAAGAGGAGAGAGCATTAGCATCTTAAAAGAAATTCTGTGAGAAATGCCCATTTCTATTAGAAAGGGCAACATTAGAATACTGGGTATCCCAGATGGAGACGAGAGGAGAATGGGACTTTAATTAAAGAAATAATAACTGAGAACTTCCCAAACCCGGCGAAGGAACTGGTTACATGGAGCTAAGAGAACTCCTTATAACCTCATTGCAAAATGATCTTCTCCAAGACACGTTATTGATGCTTTTGAACTGTGGTGTTGAAGAAGACTCTTGAGCGTCCGTTGGAATGCAAGGCGATCCAACCAGTCCATCCTAAAGGAGATCAGTCCTTAATATTCATTGAAAGGACTGATGCTGAAGCTGAAACTCTAATACTCTGGCCACCTTATGTGAAGAACTGACTCATTGGAAAAGACCCTGAATCTGGGAAAGATTGAAGGCGGGAGGAGAAGGGGACAACAGAGGATGAGTTGGCTGGATGGCATCACCGACTCGATGAACTTGAGTTTGAGTAAGCTCTGGGAGTTGGTGATGGACAGGGAGGCCTGGCATGCTGCAGTCCATGGGGTTGTAAAGAGTCAGATACGACTGAACAAGTGAACTGAACTGAAGACCCATTATATTAAAATACTCCAATGTAAATGCAAAAAAAAAAAAAAAAGCCCACCACCAACAACAATGTTAAAGGTATCCAGGGAAAAAAAAGGATGTTAACCTTCAAAGGAGCACACATTTGACCATCAGCAGATTTCTCAGCAGAAACTGTACATGCCTGGAGAGAACGGGATGACATTATCACAATACTGAAATGTAAAAGGTGTCAGCCAATAATACTACATTCAGCAGAGTTATTCTTCAGATATGAAGGAGAAATAAAGTCTTTCCTGGAGTTCATTACCACTAAACCTGCTTTATAAGAAATGTTGAAAGGAGCTCTTCTCCTAAAACAAAAAGGCGGAATGCATGAAAGTATGACTAAGGTGATAAATAGAATCAGGAAATTGCAACCCTATCAAAATAGGTTGTTAAACATTTAATTACTGGATAAAGGTTGGGGGGGAAACAGTAGGAAATAAAACTATGGGTACTTCAACTAGGTAATAAACATAACATAAAATGGATAACTTGAGATAACAAAATACAAAAGTTGAAGAAGGGAAGGAAGGAACCCATGTAAGCAAATGAAAACCATCCAGCAGAAAAAAGGACTATTTTATCTGTGAGATGTTTTATACAAACCTCATGGTAAACACAAAACAAATCTAGAGTAGAGCCATGAAAAAAAAAATTTTTTTTTAAAAGGAAACTGAGAAAAATCTCATGGAAAATCACCAAAGTAAAATTGCAGACAGAAAAACAAGGAAAAAGAAACAATGGAAATATAGAACAACCAGAAAACAAAAGACGGTAGTACTAAGTATTGGCAAACCTTTAGCTAGACTAGTAGGAAGAAAGAGAAAACTCTGGTAATAAAAGTCAGAAATGAAAGAAGAGAAATAGCAGTGGATACTACAGCAATGCAGTGGACTACAAGAACTTTATGAACTGCTATCCACTAACAAACTGGACAACCTAGAAGCACCGCACAGTTTTTTCAATCATACCATACAATCTTCCAAGGTTGAATCACAAAGAAAAAGTGAATCTGCATAAATAGATCAAGAGGAAGAAGATTGAGACAGTAATAGAAAATATTCCAAAAAACAAAGTCCAGAACCAGATTGCTTCACTGTTAATTCTACCAAACCTTCAAATTCTCAAATTCTCCCAAAAAATTGAAGAGGAGAGAGTGCCTCAACTCATTTTATGAGGCTGACATTACTTGAATCTGCAAATCAGACAGGAAACACAAAGAAAATCACAGGGTATTATCTCTGATGAGCATAGATGCAAAAGTCCTCAACAAAATATTAGTAAGCCAAATAAACAATACGACTGACCCTTGAAAGCACAGGTTTTGAACTTCATGGATCCACTTATACATGGCTTTTTCCCCTGTAATAAAGACAACACTATGTGGTATACAGTTGGTTGAATCCACTGGTGTGGAACCATGGATACAGAGGGCCAACTATGGGACTTGAGTATCTGGCAGATTTTGGTGTCCATGGCAAATCTTAGAACCAAATCCCCTTTGGATACTGCAATTGTACATTAAGAGGATCATATACCATAATGAAGTGTGATTTATTCCAGGGATGCAAAGATGGTTTGACACCCACAAATCAATCAATGTGATTCATCCCATTAACAAAATAATGGATTAAAATCATATGATCATCTCAATTGTTGCAACAGAACATTTGACAACACTCAGAACTCATTTATGATAAAAACTCTCAATAAAATGTGTATAGAAGGAATGCACCTCAGTATAATAAAGGGCATATATGACAAATGGACAGCTTCCCTGGTGGCTCAGCTGGTGAAGAATCCTCCTGCAATATGGGAGACCTGGGTTAGGAAGATCTCCTGGAGAAGGGAGAGGCTGCCCACTCCAGTATTCTGGCCTGGAGAACCCATGGGGTTGCAAAGAGTTGGACACAACTGGGTGACTTTCACTTTCATGACAAATTCACAGCTTATATTCAAAGGTGAAAAAGATGATGATGTCCACTGTCACACTTTTTTTCAACAAAGTATCGGAAGTCCCACCACAGCCATCAGTCAAGAACAAGAAATAAAAAGCATCCGAATTAGAAAGGAAGAAGTAAATCCATCACTATTTGTGAATCCCATGGTGTTATATATAGAAAACCCTAAAGACTCCATAAAAAACTATTAGAAATAATTAATGAATACAGTAATGTTTCTGTGTACAAAGTCAATGTAAAACAAAAATTTTTTGTGTTCCTGTATGCTAACAACCAACTCACAGGATAAGAAATTAAGAGTCCCACTTACAATTGAAACAAGAAAAATACCTAGGAGTAAATTTATTCTAGGATGTGAAAGACATGTACACTGAAAATTGGTAGATGTTATTGAAAAGCACTAAAGATGACACAAAGAAATGGAAAGATATTCTGTGTTCATGGACTGGAAAAATTAAGGTTGTTAAAATGTTCATATTACATAAAATGATGTATGGATTCAATGTAATACCTATGAAAATCCCAAGGATTTCCTGGTGACTCAGTGGTAAAGAATCTACCTGCCAGTGCAGGAGATGTGGGTTCAGTCCCTGGTTGGGAAGATCACTTGGAGAAGGAAATGGCAATCTGCTCCAGAATTCTGGCCTGGAAATCCCAAGAACAGAGGCACCTGGTGGGCTACAGTCCATAGGGTCACGAAAGAGTTGGACTTGGCTTAGCAACTAAACAACAACAAATCAAAACCCTAAGGATATTTTTCACAGAAGTAGAACAAAAAATCTTATAATTTGTATGGAGCCAAAAAGACCAACCTGAATAACTAAAATAATCCTGAGAAGAGAGGGTAAAACTGGAGGCATCACACTCCCTGACTTCAAGTTATATCATAAAGCTATTATAATTAAAACAGCATTGTATTGGCAGAAAATTGGACACATAGATCAGTGAAAAGAATTGTGAGCCCAGAAATCCACACAAATATATATGTGTGTGTATATATATATATATATATATATAATTATGACAGGAGCAAAGAACATACAATGGAGAAAGAATATTCTCAATAAATTGTGTTTGGAAAATGGATAGTCACGTGGAAAAAAATGAAACTAGATCACTGTCCTATGCCATGTAAAAGAATCAACTCAAACTCTATTAAAGACATGGATATAAGACCTCGAACCGTAAAATTCGTAGAAGACATAGTATACTTTTTGTCGTTGTAGCAGTATCTTTCAGAAAACCAAAGCAGCAAAGGAAGCCCAGAGGAGAGCGTGTCAGGTTGAGCGCCCTCTGCCCCGCCAAGGAGGCGGAGCGCCTGCCGGCCGGGAGGAGAGTCCGCACGCCCGGTGTCTGCTGGGAGCCCAGCGCCCGGTGAGGCGCTCACACAGCCCAGCGGGCGGGGGCGTCGGCGGGAGACAAGCGATGCTGTTACTCTCAAGTGGGGAAGTTTTAAACAAGAAAGAAACCCCAACGAAATGAGCAGACTGAACGTGGCAAGGGCAAACACATCAACGCCGAGTACAGAGTAGTGGCCACCAGAGGCGAAGGGGCTGGGGCGAAATGGGTGACGGGGGCTGACTGTGCGGCGACAGACGGGCCGTAAGGCTTTGTTGGTGAGCACACTGCAGAGTATAGAATGGAAACAGAGTATTGTATGAAGTGAACGTGAAAGTCGCTCAGTCAGGGCTGACTCTCTGCGACCCCATGGACTCTACAGCCCATGGGATTCTCCAGCCAGAGCACTGGAGTGGGCAGCCTTTCCCTTCTCCAGGGGACCTTCCCGACCCAGGGGTCGAACCCGGGTCTCCTGCACTGCAGGCGGATTCTCTACCAACTGAGCCACAAGGGAAGCCCAGAATATTGAGCCTTATATAATGTTATAAACCAGCAAAAAAAAAAAAAAAGGAACTTAAAACTCAAGAGCAAACAATCGAACAATCCATCTAAGAAATGGGCAGAGGATTTGAATAAACACTTTTTAAAGAAGACATAGAAGTCATAAACTGGTACTGTTACTTTGGAAAAGAGTGTGCAGGTTCCTCAAAAATTAAAGTAAAACTACCATATAATTCAGCAATTCCAGTTCTGAGTATATGTCTGAGAGAAATGAAATTACTGCCTTAAAGAGATATGTGTGCCCTCATGTTCACTGCGTTATTTATAATAGCCAAGATATGGAAGTAACTTCAGCATCCATCAGTGGATGAATGGATGAAGAAAATATGGTATATGTACTGTCTATACACAAAGAAATATTATTCAATCATAGAAAAGAAGGAAATCCGGCCTTTTGTGACAACATATTTCTTGAGGTCATTACACTAAGTGAAATAAGTCAGACAAAGACAAATAACACATGTTCTTAGTTACATGTGAAAACTGAAACCCAAACTCAGAGAAATAGAGAACGGAATGGTGGTTTCTGTGAGCTGGGGTGGGTGGTAGAAGAAATGAGTAGACGTTGATCAAAGACTGTAAACTTCCAGCTCTGGGATGTGTACAGCATGGTGACTGTAATGAACAGTATTGTATTCCTTGAAAGTTGTTAAAAAGAGTCGATCTTAAATTATCACTCCAGGAGAAAAAGTAATTATGTAAGAGAATAGAAGTATTAATTGACCTTATTGTGGTAATCAATTTACAATATGTGTGTGTAACTAATTATCATGTTTTCTACCTAAAAGTTGCATATGGTATTGGTTAATAATGTCTCAATAAAGCTAAAAAAAAGTAAAAATCAAAGTATATCTGTAGAATATAGTCAACTTCCTTGTGAACTAGTATAGTGATACAGATTAATTATCAACATATTTGAAGGGAGATATTAAGCTTACCTTTTCAACATGAAATGGCTTGAAATAGTGACAGTGCTCCATGTACTGCGTGGGGTTAAAAGTAACTAAAAGCGCTCTTTGAGGAGCCAGTGGTGAGCCAGCCTTATTGCTCAGTAGTCACACGTCCTTGCAGCTGCCCACGATAGTACTACACTCTCTGAGGTTGCTTAAACTTGAGGATTCGGAGCTGCGCAGAGTGAGCACCCACTGTAAAAGTTATGAAAATTTTATGCTAGGTGGTGGGTTGGTGCCCTCAACCTCCAAGTTGTTCAAGAATTCCAGTAACTTGTATAACTAGAGTTCCAGCTTTCTTTGTGTTCTGAAGCCTAAGTGTAGAGTCGGTTCTGCTGTAACACTGGATTTAAGAACATGAATTTGTTCCTGTGCAGCTGATGTATTAGGGGCAATTTAAGCATAATGCGTTTTACAGTGGCTTCTGTACACGCCTGGAAGGGAATAGGTGACTGCTGAAAACTGCGTCTCTGAGCTGAGCCGCTCAGGAGTGTGTAAAACACACACACACACTTCCTTCATTTACAGGCTCCCTTGTTTACCCCCTGTGTCATGAGGAATACCCACCTACACGTGACACTGCAATTTTCTGTTCAAATCAGATAGCTCTTGCTGTCGCTTCGCAGCTGACAGGCTGCGCCGCTTGTGACACCTGCTTTGCTGAGCACGCTTCTTTTCAAGGTGATGTCGTGTCATAGGACACCCCACCCTCAAGGTGGGAGCTTCCCTGGTAGCTCAGCTGGTTAAGAATCTGTCTGCTGTGCTGGAGACCCCAGTTCGATTCCTGAGTTGGGAAGATCCCCTGGAGAAGGGATAGGCTGCCCACTCCAGTATTCTTGGGCTTCCCTTGTGGCTCAGCTGGTAAAGAATCCGCCTGCAATGTGGGAGACCTGGGTTCAGTCCCTGGGTTGGGAAGGTCCCCTGGAGCGGGGCATGACAACCCAGTCAGTATTCTTGCCTGGAGAATCCCTTGGACAGAGGATCCTGGTGGGCTACAGTCCACGGACTTGCAAAGAGTCGGACACGACTGAGCGACTTCACTGTACTGTACTGTACTGTAAGATCATGTAAAGTTTCTATTGTTGTATCTTTTTTTTAATCCTAAAAAAGTTATGGTCAATTTATGTCCCTTAAGAAGGTTTTGAGCATTGTGCTTTTAACACTGGTTTCCCATAAGGTCTTTGTCTGTACTGTGTGATTTTGCATGTCACAGTGATTTAGAGACACAAATGTTTTGTTATAGCAGAACTTAAACATTAGAGTTACTTGGAGAACTTTAAAATACTGATGCCAAGACCCCATCCCAAACCTATTAAATCAGAGTCTCTGGTCATGGGCTTCAAGAGTTGGTATTTTTAAAAGGCTGTTGTGTGATTTTTATTGTAGCACTTATTGCAGAGCTGGCCTAGGAAAGCTGGGAAACTTAAAAAAAAAATGCAGAAAGGTAGGCTCTTCAGAATGGAAACTGCCTAAGGTTTCCCTTGCACTTGCAGTTCAGTCTTTGAAAAGCTCAGGTTTAGGAAAATTTAATGGATTGTCTTCTAAGTTTCTGTATCACATAAGAATTTAGAAATTTCAAAAACATCCTTGTTTTGTAATAGGCAAACTCTGAATAAAAGTGTTGTTTCAGAAACATTTATTTTGACTTATTGTGCACAGAAACTGTGCATTCCTTTTTATGTATTTTTATGTTGTATTTAAAAGTATTCAAGCAAGAAGAAGGCAAGCAAGTAGTTGGAACATACACTTTGTAGAGAAAAGTTATTTACGACAACTATTATTTAGGTATTTTTCAAGCTTGAGTCATTTTGTTGATTATTTTCAATGCTTTATGGTAATTATAGCTCTCGTAGTAGTTGTTCTTTGACTCAGTGTCCCAGAATAAGTATTTTTTGGTGTAATGAACTCAGAACACTGAAATTACTCCCTGTTTGTGGAATACTCATTTATCTCACCACATATCTGTGTTAGTTCAGAGGTGGAAAGCATGCTTTTCTAAAAGACAGAAAAATTTCCCTATTTGTAGTTTTCAGTTTTCAAAAAATTGAGTACAGTGTTTACTTTTTTTTATATTGTGCATTCATTCTAGTGTAACTAATAATGTTAACTTCTGTTGGCTTCCTAAGAGTAAAATGGACATTTTAGGAGTTATGCTCATTGATTAGAAACCTGGGATGATATTTAATGTATGCAACTGATCCCCTTTTGGGAGGGGAGGGGATGTAGGGGAGATTAAAATTTCTGTAAATTGAATCATTATTTGTCTTTTTTACTGTATGAAATAAGAGATGCATTTATTTCTAGGAATTATTTTTGGTCACAAAACAATGTGACCAAATATAAAGATCAAATAAAATATAAAATAATCACATTTAGAAATTCAGAAAATCTTTTGAAATAATGCATTTCCCAAGTGGTGCTAGTGGTAAAGAACCTGCCTGCCAGTGCAGGAGACATAATAGGCTCGGGTTCAGTCCCTGGGTCAGGAAGATCCCCTGGAGGAGGGCATGGCAACCTACTCCAGTGTTCTTGCATGGAGGATCCCATGGACAGAGGAGCCTGGTGAGCTGCGTTCACAAGGAGTTGGATACAACTCAAGCGACTTAGCATGCATGCATGTAAAAAACAGTATTTTATGAGATATAAGTATTCTTTAATATATGAATTGATATTCTGAAAAATGTTCTAGAAACTGAAAGTCTCAAACCAGTCATTTTGTTTTCTTGGAGCATAAAGAAATGTATACTACGAGTGTGTCCACTTAAACTGGTGCTGTTTCTAGTTACTCAGTGTGGTATTGGGGTTGGTTAGGTAAGAAGATGATTTATTTCTTAATTACTTTGCGTAGGGAGATTTGAAGTGTGGTTCGTTGTTCTAGTTAGAAACTTAAGCACAGTGACAGTCCTCTTCTGTTTTCATCTTCGTTTCTTCTAACAGAGGCTGTCATCCCGAGAATGACTCACTAATCTTGGCCTGCAAGCGCTTCTTCACTTTAGCTGTTTGTGACTCACACCACAAAGCAGGTGCTCTGCGGCTCTCAGGCTTCTAATTCAATGATAGAGTACTGAATAGAGATTACTGTAGTATGTGACCAGTTTGTAAGGTCCTCTCGTCAGTTTATCGGAGGTACTTATTCTCAAAGTAATTTTTATTACTTCGATGCGAGAGTTGTTACGTTCCCATCCTTCTGTGTCCTCCAGACACCTGAGGTGGTATTAGGTCCAGCACGCTAAGAGGTGGATTTGGGTTGAAGTTGAACTCTTCCATTCGTTAACTGTATGACCTTAATTATGTAATTAAGATTACTTAATCTCTCTGATACCCCTTATAAGATGAAGATATGTGTTTCAGATTATTGACATAAGGGGTAAGTAAGAGGCAATCTATGGATATATCAGAGGTAGATAGATAATGTTAAAGAGGAGGAGGAAAAGGCTGTCTAGACAAGCAAGGTCAACTTTAATAGGGGTGGAGTTGGGGAGAACGTAAAACTCACTGTTTGGGTCTTTATTACAGAGAATGCAAGAAAAGAAAACAGCATTTATTTGATAGGGCTTCAGAGAAAGGGAGTATCCTAAGTATACAGCCTGATTCATGCCATCTGGGAATAAATGTAGAGTTTTAATTTTTTCTTTAACCTCAGAAGTCTGTTTGAGGGCCTTTAAAAAAGATTAGATTGGGCAGTAGCTGGAAGAACTGGTTGGACTGAGGAAGTGAAGAGTTGTTTTTGTAAACTATTTTGAATTGGAAGAGCCACTGGAGGAAATTTGGAGGATGCAGGAGGTAGGGGACAACAGAACTACTTCCCTGGGACGTGACGGGGGGACAGGGAATGGGAGTGGGGTGCAGCAGGGTGGAGGACAGGAATGCTAGCCCAGAAACTGGAGGGGGAAGGCACACACCTCCGCACTGTGATTTACTGCTTTCTCTAAAATTCCCAAACAGGCCATCCCTGTACTAACAAAGATCCGCTAGAGCTGGGTTAGCAAAGGCGTCCTGTGGACACGGGCGCAGAGCTCAGGGGGTTTGTGAGGATGACGAGGGAAGCAGCTCAGCTGGGTGTCGGAGCCCGAAGGGACTGCGGGCATCTGGAACCCAGCCCCTGACTTTAGGTGGGACAGACTGCTGAGCTGATGTGATTCGCTTCTGAAGGACAAATGTGACTGGCCAGTTATCTCTGTTCCTCAGAAGAACAGCAAGGGTGACCTTTAAGTCCAAGAAGAACGAAAGCAATTGAGGGGCGCCGAGTCTAGAAAACTGGAAGAAGCATTAGAAAAGAGAAGGTAATGCAGTTTCCTTTGTGGCCTGCATCTGTGCTTAGCCATTTTCAAAGTTCTTTAAGCTGCGCCAGCGGCTTGTGGGATCTTCGTTCCCTTATCGCTTCCTGACTGAGTTCCCTGAGCCCTTGCCCTCGGTGTTGGGAGCCCGGTGTCTTAATCGCTGGACTCAGGGAAGCCCCTGCTTAGACGTTTAGACTTGCGCTTTTTCAGTGGTAGTAGCAGTATTCTAGTAGTGCCGAGGCTTCCGGAGACGGCCCTCTTACTGCTGCGGTTGGGTGATGAGTGAGCTGACGTGGGTCAGCATATTTGGGGCCAGTCTTTAGAACCCAGATACTGACTTTGATTGCGTTGATTATTTTGATTCTATTTTATTTTAAAGTGTTTAACAATTTTTTTGCCTACCTAGTGTTTTTATTCAGGATTTGTTTTGATTATGTTAAATGTTTGATAATCTGAGAATTTATACTACTTGAATAACAGGGTCTTCAAGGTTTCAGCCCTTCTGTTGTCATAAAGGTAGGCTTTCCTTTGTAGCTCAGTTGGTAAAGAATCTGCCTGCAATGTAGGAGACTCCGGTTTGATCCCTGGGTCAGGAAGTTCCCCTGGAGAAGGAAATGGCAACCCGCTCCAGTATTCTTGCCTGGAGAATCCCATGGAGAGAGAAACCTGGCGGGCTACAGTCCGTGGAGTCTCAAGAGTTGGACAGGACTTAGCGACTAAACCACCACCTATTAAACATAGAAGCTGAAATTCCCCTGATGTTAAAGGATGTATTTAACTCAGATGACCCATTTCTTGCTGACTCACTAAGTAAACTCAGTCCTTTGGTTCTTTAAAAATATTCACCAGATGAGATCATATCTGTAGACATTTCTGGATACTGGGATATAAACCATGCAGAGAAGGAGACTAGTCAATACCTGCTCTGTTTACAGGGAAAGAAATTTTAAATGCTGTAAGAAAAAAGATATCTAGAAACTCATCAGAATAAAATTATACAGTTGATGGTTTCATATATGTAATCAGTTTATGAAAATTATTATATTGTCATTATAAAACATTTGAATGTCCCAAGGCTGCTGACTCAGATATGGTTCTGGTTGTTGTTCAGTCACCAAGTTGTGTTTGACTCTTTGTGACCCCATGGACTGCAGCACGCTGGGCTGGACAGGGGTCCTTAACTGTACCCTGGAGTTTGCTCAAACTCATGTCCATTGGGAGAAGGCAATGGCACCCCACTCCAGTACTCTTGCCTGGAAAATCCCATGGATAGAAGAGCCTGGTGGGCTGCAGTCCATGGGGTCGCTAGGAGTCGGACACGACTGAGCGACTTCACTTTCACTTTTCACTTTCATGCACTGGAGAAGGAAATGGCAACCCACTCCAGTGTTCTTGCCTGGAGAGTCCCAGGGACGGGGGTGCCTGGTGGGCTGCCATCTAGGGGGTCGCACAGAGTCGGACACGACTGAAGCAACTTAGCAGCAGCAGAAGCATGTCCATTGAGTCAGTGATGATGCCATGCAACCATCTCATCCTCTCTTGCCCGCTTCTCTTCCTGCCTTCAGTCTTTCCCAGCATCAGGGTCTTTTCCAGTGAGTCAGTTCTTCGCATCAGGTGGCCAAAGTATTGGAGCTTCAGCTCCAGCATCAGTCCTTCCAGTGAATATTCAAAGTTGATTTTCTTTAGGATGGACTAATTGGATCTCCTTGCTGTCCAGGGGACTCTCAAGAGCCTTCTCCAACACCGCAGTTCAAAAGCATAAACTCTTCAGTACTCAGCTTTGTTTATAGTCCAACTCTCACATCCATACATGACTACTGGAAAAACCATAGCTTTGACTAGATGGAACTTTGTCAGCAAAGTGATGTCTCTGCTTTTTAATATGGTGTCTAGGCTTGTCATAGCTGTCCTTCCAAGAAGTAAGCATCTTCTAATTTCATTACTGCAGCCACTGTCTTGTGGTGATTTTGGAGCCCAAGAAAATAAAATATGTCACTGCTTCCTCTTTTTCACCTTGTGTTTGCCATGAAGTGATGTGACCGGATGCCATGATCTTAGTTTTTTGAATGTTGAGTTTTAAACCAGCTCTTTTACTCTCCTCTTTTAGCTTCATCAAGAGGCTCTTTAGTTCCTCTTTTCTTTCTGCCATTAGAGTGGTATCTCTGCATATCTGAGGTTATTGATATTTCTCCCGGCCATCTTGACTCCAACTAATTATTCATCCAGCCCAGCATTTCACATGATGCACTCTGCGTAGAAGTTAAATGAGCATGGCCAGAATACTGGAGTGGGTAGCCTTTCCCTTCTCCAGGGGATCTTTCCAACTCAGGGATTGAACCCAGGTCTCCCACCTTACAGGCAGATTCTTTACCAGCTGAGCCACAAGGGAAGCCCAGGAATACTGGAGTGGGTAGCCTATCCCTTCTCCAGCAGATCTGCCCGACCCAGGAATCGAACCAGGGTCTCCTAAATTGCAGGCAGATTTTTTACCACTTGAGCTATGAGGGAGGCCCCACACTTTTTTAGAGGTATTTTATTGATAATTGGCTAATTATAACCATGTATTACATAGTTATTGGCCTCTTTGGATTTTCCATCTGTAAAAGACAGCATTCAGTCAGAAAAACCAAACTTATACCAGGCACTTCAGTAAATTGGATTTAATTGGGGGAATACGTTGAAAGGGTTTTGAAGGTCTCGGAGTGGACAGAGGGAGGTGAGGCAACTCAGAGATGAGTGACTCCACGGAGCCGCTGCCATCTGGAGCCACAGAGAGGGCTGGGGAGGCTCAGTGCAGCCAGCCAGAGACAGACAGAGACCGGGGAAGAGATCGGAGCCGAGACAGGCACGCGTCCAGGCTTCTCCCTTCCTCCCGCCTCCCAGCCTCCTGCCAGGACCTCCCATTGCACAGCACAGCCAAAAGCCCGGTCGGCAGGGGCCGCCCGGGAAATGCAGTTTGCAGAGCTCGGGTTCCAGCCGGCGAAGGGCTGAGAGCGCCTGTGAGCGGAAAGTGGGACGATCTGTGTGCTGTCTCTTGAAATGTCAGTTTTACTAATTTGCATTTATCTTTAAAAGAGATAAAGGAGCCACTTCATTTATTTTCAGATTCTTCTCATAGTTTTTGTAATTTCATCTTAACTTATGGTGATTTCTCTTTCCTAATTATAGATTTTATATACTTTCTTTTATTGTTATTTTCTTTGTCATTGCTAACCTCTTTTTAATGCTATCAACATCATTTTTTCTATTTTTAATTTATCTGATTAATAAGTATTTTTAATTTTTTCTTTTCAATTTCTCCTTTGTACTTTCCTTAGTTTTACAGTGTTCTCCCTTTTCTAACTTATAAACTTGAATTTTAATGAACATTTTTAAACTTTTTTTACTTAGAAATAGAAGTAAATCTTTGAGCAAAGCAAATCTTTGAGCAAATTGAGCTATATATCATGGATCTTGATAGTATTTTACTTACTGTTATTTCCAGGGTTTCTTTTAGATTAAAAATTTTTTTTGACCTGTGCATTTTGTAGAAATGATTTGATTTTTTCCTTTAAAAAATTCTGATTTTTTTTCTTTAATTGAAAGAAGCTAGATAGTGGAGTTACCATGACCTATTTCTATTTTTGAGTAACTTAGGCAGATTTTTATAGCACAATATTATCTAATTTTAAAAAATATTCTTTTAATATAGACATTTTCTAGACCTATAGTATGTAGAGTTTTATATATGATGATAAATCAAACATATTAATTAGTAAATTTCTTATTCAGATACTCTGTATTATTTATTTTTTTGGTTTAGTCTGGGCTTCCCTGGTAGCTCAGATGGTAAAGCGTCTGCCTACAATGCGGAAGACCGGGTTCAATCCTTGGGTCAGGAAGATCCCCCGGAGCAGGAAATGGCAACCCACTCCAGTGTTCTTGCCGGAGAATCCCATGGACAGAGGAGCCTGGTGGGCTACAGTCCACGGGGTCGCAAATAGTCAGACACGACTGAGTGACTTCACTTTCTATCATAGGCAGAGGTGAATGTATTTAATTCTCCCACCACTTTTTGATTTATAATTGCATTCCCTCATTTTTGCTTTTTGTCTGGATGCACTGATTTCTAGAATGAAAAGAATCACAATGGTTATATATTAATTGTGAGTGATATTCTTTGGCATCATATTTTGCCCTTCCTTGTTTTATATTTTGTGTCTAAAATTCAGTTTTAGATCATTTGAATATAATGACTGTTGAATTTTATTGTTCATATTTTTCTGGAGGGATTTCCCTACCATTTTTTTTTATTGTTACATGTTTTCTTACTTTACTGATATTTCTTATTTATAGTGTACAATGCAGTTTTCCCCCCTCTGATAGTAATTTTCCTTCTTGTAGATGTTTAACAGGTAATATTTTTATGTACTGCTTAACAGATGTTATTATTTTTATTTTGCAACTTATTTTTATTCTGAATCATTTAAAAAGTTTTCTTTCCTTTTTTAGTGGACAATGTTAGCTTTCTTTAAAAATTATTTTTGTGATAGAGGAAGCCTGCAAAGTCTCCCTTTTTAAACATCATTTGTTTAATTTTTGAAGCTTAAGAATTATAAGCTTAAATCTGTATCTTTTTATTTATAAACTTTCTAGTTAATGCTGTCTATTGACATATATGAAAGGCTGAGAAATGAATACACTTATACTTCTTATCAATCTCTCACTCTTGATTTTTGTTAGTATCCTTTGGGATTTTTGCCTAGTTTATTATAGCTAAATTATTCCTACTTTCATATTTTGTAACTTTTCTCTGAAAAGTTAATATACTTATATTCTATTTTGTCAACTTGACCACAGTGGTTTTATTTTCAAGTTCTATTATCCTTTGCCTGTGATTAAATTTTTGTAAAGTTAAACCAGATATTTTTACTTTTTAAAAATTTCTTACTCTATCTGTAGCTTTTAGCAATAGTGACTCTGACTGCTGGTAAAATTCCATTATGAGGAACATTATTAATCATTTAAGCAGGATTCTGTATAATAAAGCAATTTGAATGTCTGCAGATGGCCTGCAGATGAGATGATTATTTTGTTTATTAGGTTATAAGGAATTATCTTCCAGAAATTATCCTGATCAACAAATATTTTATGCTTTGACCAGTGCTATGCCAGAACTAAAGAGCCATATCTGCAAAGTGCTGTATCAGTTTTATTACAAATGTTGAAAGGCATCCTTTTTTGTTTCTTTATCAGGCATCTGTTAACATTTTACTCATATCTCGTTACAACAGACGTTCCAGCCGTGTGTCTACTTTTCGTTACACACCACCCAAACATCTTCTTGCCCACTCACCGGTTTCTCTTAGGCCAGTACTTCTTACTGCATTATGTGCTGCTCTGATCCCTACCTTGTTTCATCAGTTGACGATAGACGTGTTAAGTTTTCCTTCCCCTCCGTAACTGTCTAACCCAGGGATTGAACCCAGGTCTCCCACCGCACTCCAGTATTCTGGCCTAGAGAATTCCATGGACTCTGTAGTCCATGGAATCGCAGAGTAGGACACGACTGAGCGACTTTTACTCACTCACTCATGCTATCTAATTCCAGTTTGAAACAATTAAAAAGAATCTTTTAGTGGCATATTTTCACTTCATGGTTTTATATCACCATTAATACATGACATAGTGAACAAGGAGACTCAATACTAACCCTCATGGAGCTTCTGTTGTAGTTGGGGAGATCTTAAAAAAATATGTACACAAATAAATAATTACTTTAAGTGCTCAGAGAATAGCAAGGATGAGACCTGCATGAGACTTAGCTGATTCCTAATGGAAGAAACGGATCTTGCCATGTGAAGGAGAGGATAAGCTCCCAGGAGGAGAGAATGTTCAGGAAACGAAAGACAAACACTCCTAGAATTTATTTAGCTGGTTAGAAGATGGCAAGACAGAAACTGAATGAATAGACAGAGGATGTGTAATTTGAGACACTTCAGGTCTTGGAGGGCAGTTTGGATTTTCCTGTGAATGAAAAGGAAAGCCTGTATATGGTTTTATGCAGGAGAGTGGCAGTTTCTTTCACTTTAAGGGGAATGGTGTGGAAAGGAGCGTGAGTAGAAGAGAAGACACCAATTAGGTTAAACCAGAGACAATCAAAACTTCCAAAAGGGGTGGCAGGGGATATGAAGAGAAGCGGGTAGATCTGTGGCAGACTTTGGAGAGAGAATCAGAAAGACTTTCCGATGATATTCAAGGGTTGCTTCAGCTCCAGAAGAGCAGAGATTTTTTTACGAAGAGAGGGAGTATTTATTAGCCTTACTAGGTTGTTAGTAGTGGGATCGAGTAGATTTTTTGTTAAAGATACAAGATAAATGTAAAGTTCTGATAAAAAGTATAAGGAGTTTTCTAATCACAGAGCAGGAGTCCTTGACAGTACAGGATTCTACAGATTGTGCCCTGGGTCAAAATGGAAAATATTGAGGTCACTATGGCTTTGACCGTGGGGGTGATAATATATTCCTAGGGAGGTTTTGACTTTCCACAGTAACTACAGTGAACAGGGATATTAGACAGGATGAGATGTGCTGTCCTGTGAGGTAGAGGGTAATCTGACCTTTCACATTAGCTTCTAAGAAGACTTCTCCCTAGGCTGCAAGGACTCCTACCTAGAAACACAAAACTTTATTGCTTCAAAGCACTTAGAGAATATTTGAGGATAGAGGATATTTGTTTTTTGAGAAAGAAGCTTATTATTTTCACATTATTTTTGGTAGCCTTAACATTCTGCACATGCTATATAGAATGTTTTCCTAACACGTATTTTTTAGAGTGAAAATATCAAATGAAAAAGACAGAGCTACAAGAGTTATTAGGGCAATTTAGATTATATTTTTAATCCACATTTGTATAATTTTTTGTTTTCATCTTTCTTAAATTTTATATTTTAATGGAAGAGCTACATTAGTTTTAAATGGCTTTATAGTATCAAGAGCATCTTAGTGCTCAGAGTTTTGAATTTGAAAGTAAATATAAGTTCATAGGCCATCTGTCATTTTGTGTTTGTAAAAGCAACTAAAATTTTACAACTAAAAATGACGTTTTTCCTTAAAGAAATGTCCTCAAAGATTACCTTTTTTAAAAGAACATATACTACAGTGTATCAAGCACAAGAATACCCAGTTAGACCCTGGAGAGTTCTGTGACTAAGAATTTGCTTCCTTTAGGCTATCCTTTTGATTTATATACTTATTAAATTTTGTTTTAGGATTACCTTGGAATACTAACAGTAACAAAATTAATTCTGTTCATTCACAGATCAAAAGTAATAGTGTAGAAAAATTACTTTTGAGAAATACTGGAACATACCTTTTTTTTTTTTTGGTATCTTTAATATGGATCCTCTCTGACCAAACTAAACTTGTTTCTGAATAGGATTTTGAAGACCTACAGTGAAGAGCATTCTTTCGTTGCTTTTTTTCCCCAGTACTTATATGCTAGGAAGTGAAGTTGCTCAGTCATGTTTGACTCTTTGCGACCCCATGGACTGTCGCCCACCAGGCTCCTCCGTTCATGGGATTTTCCAGGCAAGGGTACTGGAGTGGGTTGCCATTTCCTTCTCCAACTTATATGCTAGAAAGTCTAATAACAAATGGCTTGTTCTTCCAGCTGTATCTGTATGCCCACTTGTCCCAAACCCAGCATTATGTGTGTCTGCTGTTGAAGCAATGTGTTAAGCTAGAAAAACCATGGAAAACTAATGCTTTTTATTAACTTATTATTATAATTAATTTATTAAGAGAAGAGAAAAGATAGAAATCTAGAGAATTCAAGTATTTAAGATGTAGGCTGCAAAAGGAGAGCAGGTATGAAGACTGAGAAGGAATCTGTAGGAAGGGAGGAAGGCAGGTCAGTGTGCTGGAGGATAAGAGGCCATAGAAACCAATGAGAGTTTCAGAAGTGTGAGTCAGTAGGATCAGATGCTGCAGAGAAACCGCAGATGCCGCAGGTGCCACAGTAGGATCAGATGCCGCAGAGAAACAGGTTAAAATGAGGATGGGTAAACTTCTGTTGCATTTGACTGTTCGGAAGTGGTTACCTTACTGAGACAATAGAAAAGTTTGGTCACAAACAACATATCAGAGTGTTGGGAAACAAACAAGAAGTGGTAAAATGAAGACTGCAAGAGCGGGCTCTCCGTGAGCCCCTTCATCCTGCCCTGGTGTTCTGCACAGTCCCTGCTGACTGAGTTTGAAGCATTTGTACTTGAGTTTAAAGATGTTACATACAAAACATTCATACAGCTTATTGCATAATTGCCAGAAACCTGTTGTTTTTATATTAATGTAATAATTTGTGTAAAACTAAATGTTTAAAGTTCCTGAACACAGCTAAATGGAAGCCTCTACTACAAATGCTAATTTTTTTTTCTTATTTTTTAAAAAGTCTTGGCTACTTATGATTAAGCAGACGGAACAGCTCAGCAGGATCATGAAGACGCATGCAGAGGACCTGAATTCTGGGCCCTTACACAGGCTCACCATGATGATCAAAGATAAGCAGCAGGTGAAGAAGAGTTACATAGGCGTCCATCAGCAGATAGAGGCAGAGATGATCAAGGTTTGTCTTCCGCTCTGGGATTCTTTCTTTAGTGTGAGTTTTAAATTCACTGAAATGCTATATCCTGTTTGACTTTAAAAAATGTTTAGTCACTATTTCCTGGTAAGAAATAGATTTCAATGTCTCTAATAATTGATATCTTATTTTTGTTGAATATAAAACATTATTGATTATAAGATATGTGATTATATATTCCCGTGAACAAAAAAAAAATGCCACCAAAATAAATTAGTTGGGATACGTCTAAATTTTCTTTGCAACCAGTGTCTGTCTGTCTCTTCTGCCTAACTTTTTACAGTGGTTTTAATTGTGAAAATTTGCAAGTGTACAAAAGAAGAAAGAATAATTAAATGAACTCCCATTGGCCTATCCATCCACCTAGTCAGTATTTTGGTTTGTTTTTTTCATCTGTATTCTCACCTACCTTTCTTCTACATTGGATAATTTTATAGAAAATTCCAGTTGTTTTTGTTTTTCCCTAATTTTCTCTTTAACAAAACTGTGTTATCATTAACTCACCTAAAACTAAAGATAATTCCTTAATATTATTAATTATCCTGATTGTGCTCAAATGATTGTTAAATGTTATTTTTGCAGTTGGTTCATTTGAATCATGATCCAAACCTGGCTAATACATTGCCTTTGAATAATCTCTTTTAATCTGTAGGTTCCCCTTGCCACCCCACTTTTAAAATGCTCTGCATTTAAAGAAACTGGGTAATTTACTCAATAGAATTGAATTCTTTCATTTTGGATTTTGCTGTTAGCATCTTGTAATGCAATTTCATGTATTCCTTTATCCTTCAATTTTCCAGCAAACTGGAAGTTAGATCTAGAGGCTTGATAATACTCTTGCTGTTTATTTTGGGCTGGTATAGATTTCCTTTTGTTTCATAACAAGAGGTATATATTATCTGCTAATAGGTTCCAGTATTGGCAGCCTAGTCAATCTATTAAAAATTTTCTCTTCAGCCTTTCACCTAATGAAACACTTGATGTCCACTGCTTAGATCCATTAGTTCAGTGGAGGTTGTAAAATGACAATATTTTACTTCTGTCATTCCTAATGCAATTGTTAGCTGGAATTTTCAGTAAAAGCTTTTCCTGTATCAGCTATTTGGTTGCCATGAGGTATAGATCATATAAGAAAGGTAGGATGAATACTTGCTTTTAGACATTAATTTGCCAGTTTGAGAACAGTGGATTGGTTTTTTAGCAACTTCAGAAGTTAAGACTTCTGTTTTCCAATCCAGCATGTAAGAAGCTTAGAAGTTGTCACTCCATCCTAACAGCAAATAAAAATCTGAACAAACAGAAAAATCAGCAACTCCTCTTAGATCCATTAGAGAAGATAGGTCACAGAGCAAAATGACTGTCCCCCAAACTGGAGAGACGGACAAGTGAATACAGAGAATCACAACTTATCAGAGCAACGTCAGACTTGAGAACCAGTGTTAGGTGTAGAGAAACCTGAACTATAACTGACAAATTCTGGGCCCCTTAATGGTTAAAAACTCCTGGAGGACCTACTCGTTTAGGGGTCTTCACACTTGTGAATTTTACCTCCTGAATCTCTGACAGGTTCTCACAGTGATTATAGGGGAAAAAAAAATCTCATGATGTTGGCAGTGGAAGAGGAAGGGAACCGTTTTGACACAGAATGACAGAGCATTCTGTGCTTAACAAGGTCTGTCCTCAGAAGAAGCTGTTGAGCCAGAGCCTGAGTAACCTGAGGAAAGGGAAACAACACTGTGTGTTGTCTGTAAGAAACCCACTTTACATGTAAAGACACACATAGGTTAACAGTAAATGGGTGGGGAGAGGTATACCATACCGACCCTAATCAGAAGAAAGTGGGAGTAGAGTAGCTATATTAATTCAGATAAGAGGAACTTCAAAGCAGGGACGTTTATCAGGGACAAAGAGGAGAGTCACGCTCTGTTAAAGGGTCACTTTTCCAGGAAGGGAGTGCAATCCTTAATGCACATGTGCTTAGCAGCATGGCGTCAGATATTGGCAGGGCTGCAAAAACTGTTAAAATTGTAGGGAGAGATGAGTGGACCTCCGCGACGGAGGGAGATTTCGGTACCTTTCCCCCCACCTCCGTCGGAAATGGACAGATGCAGCAGACAGAAGGTGCGTAAGGACAGAGTGAACTCAATAATGTCATCAGTCAGCTCGGTAGGATGAATATCTGTTGACGACTTCACACAAAAACAGGGGAATACACATTCTTCTCAAGCTTATATGGCACAATTCAGCAAGATATTCCACATTCAAGGTCATAGACTACATCAAAATATATTTAAAAGAGTGGAATTGATACAGTAAAATAGCTAGAAAACCCCCAAATACTTGGAGATTAAACAACACACTTCTAAATAACCATGGACCAAGGAAGAAATCTCAAGAAAAATTTAAAAATATTTTGAACTGAATGAAACTGAAAAGAAAACTTATCAAAATGTGTGGGATATAGCAAAAGCATTGCTTAGAGGGAAATTTATAGCTTGGACTGCATTTGTTAGAAAGGAAGAAAGATCTAAAATCAATCATCTATGCTTCTGCCTTAGGGCAATAGAAAAAGAAGAGCAAATTGAATTCAAAGGACACAGAAGAAAAGAAATAATGAAAATTACAGTAGAACTCAGTGAAAGTGAAAACATGAAACTAATTGAGAAAAGTTGACAAAACCAAAATCTAATTCTTCGAGAAGGTGAATAAAATCAACAAGCCTCTAGCCAGGCTAACAAAAAAACCAGTGTGGGTACAAATTACTAATATCAGAAGTGAAAGAGGAGACATCACTATACATCCCATGGATATTAAAAGGATAATGAAGGAATACTCTTTAATCAACCCTGTGTCCATAAATTTGATAAGCTGGGAAAAATGGGAGCGTGCCTTGAAGGACAGTCTGCTGAAACTCACATAAGACAAGATGGACAGTCTGAGCAGGCATGTATCTATTAAACTAATGGAATCGGTCATTAATAACCTTCCAAAACAGAAAGCGCCAGGCCTAGACAGCTTCAAGCTCAGATGCCGTCACTGGTGAATTCTGTCAAACATGTAAGGAAGAAATTGCACCACTTCTCTACAATCTTACCTCAGAAAAAGAGACAGAGAAGCGAAAGTCACTCAGTCATGTCCGACTCTTTGCGACCCCAGAGCCTATACAGCCCATGGGATTATCCAGGCCAGAATACTGGAGTGGGCAGCCTTCCCCTTCTCCAGGGGATCTTCCCGACCCAGGGATCAAACCCAGGTCTCCTGCATTGCAGGCAGATTCTTTACCAGCTGAGCCACAATTCCATTCTAAGATGATCGTGTTATCAAACACCAAAAGCAGACAAAGATATTAGGAAACTATAGACCAATGTCTCTCATGAACATAGATGCAAAAATCCTTGAACTATTGAGAAATAAAATCTAACACTGTAGAAAAAGAATTTGCACACCTTTTGGTTCAGTATTTGAAAATCAATCAATGGAATCCATTATATCAACAAACTAAAAAGAAAAATTACATGAGCATATGAATAGATGCAGAGAAAGCATTTGACAAAATCTACCACCAATTTGTGATTAAAAACTCTCAGTAAACTAGGAATAAAGGTGAACTTCCTCAACTTGATAAAGGATGTCTACAAAAAACTTCCAGCTAACATCATACATAAATGTGAGAAACATGTAACTTTCCCACTAAGATCAGAGCAAGACATGGATGTCCCCCGCCTTACCACTGCTTGTTAAAAAAATCCTGTAAATCTTAACTAGTGAAACAAGACCAGGGCAAGAAATAAAATGTATACAGATTGGGAATGAATGTCATTGTTTACAAATGACATGATTGTTTATGTAGATAATCCAATAGAATCACCAAAAACTTGTGAAACAATCAGTTATAGCAAGTTTGCAGGAAATGGCCACCCACTCCAGCATTCGTGCCTGGAAAATCCCACGGAAAGCCTGGTGGGCCACAGTCCATGAGGTTGCAAAGAGTCGGACACAGCTGAGCGACTTCACTTTGCAGGACACAGTGTTAGAATATAAAAGTCAATCACTTCCCTATGTATTAACAATGAACAGGTGGAATATGAAGTTAAAAGCACAATACCATCTACATTAGAACCTCAAAAAATGAAATACTTAGGTATAAATCTAACAAAGTATGTATATGATCTGTAGAAGAACAATGACAGAAGTCTGATGAGAGAAATCAATCAAGGAATGATTGTCCTGTGTCCTCAATATTGTCAGAATACCAGTTTTTCCCGTTTTGCACTATAGATTTAATACACATCCCAATCAAAATCTCAGCAAATGCTGAACTGATTCTGAAATTCATATGGAGAAGCAAAAGACCCACAATAGGCAACAGAATATTGGAGAACAAAATTGGAAGACCGACATTATGTGACTTCCAGATTTATTATAAAGACACAGTAATCAAGAGAGTTTGGTATTTGTGAAAGACAATAAACAGATAAACAAATAGATCAGTGAAACAGAATATAGAGAGTCCAGAGTAGATTAACATAAATATAGTTAAACTGATCTTTGAAAAAAAGGGGCAAAGTCAGCACAGGGGAGAACAGTTAATATTTTCAACAAATGGCGCTGGAACAGGGACAAAAAATTGTGAAAATAATGAATCTATACTCAGACTTTACACCAATCACAAAAATTAACTCAAAATGGATCACAGACCTAAGTGTAAAATTTAAAACTGTAAAACACCTAGAAGATAAATAGGAGAAAATCTAGATAACCTGGGTTATGGAGATGACTTTTTAGATAAAACACCAAAGACATGAACCGTGAAGAAATGATTGATAAGCTGGAATTCATCAAAATTGAAGACTTCTGGCATCTTTTCCGTCCTTCCTTTCTGTCTCTCTTTCTTTTTAAAAATGTTTATTTTTGGCTGTACCAAACAGCTTGTGGGATGTTAGTTCCCCAACCAGGGATTGAACCCAGACCCTCAGCAGTGAGAGCACAGAGTCCTAACCACAGGACTGCCAGGGAATTCCCTCTTTTCTTAAAAAATTATAACTCTGCAGAAATGTGTGTGACATGTGTGGCATACAGCAAAGGAACTACATGAGTTTTCATTCAGAGAAATTTTACTTATTTTTACTTACTTTGATGTGAGTCAAAGTACGAAGCTGTGACTCTGGTCTCCAGGGGTGTGGCATCTTTAGTACAGAATTAAGGGGAAGGGAAGAGCATTGAAAGTGAAACTCACTCGGCTCTCAAGCACACTCTGGGTAGTCTATAAGCAAGTATAAGCTATATAATGACTTCATAAATTTAAAAGAAACAATGAGCTGAAAGCAGTCTGATATGCAAGATAAAATGAACCAGATTGGCAAAATTTTCAGACAGGTTTCAGCAACAGATGTGATTGGGATGCATCAGTTTAAAGGTGCGCAAAATGGACAAACGTTCAATTTCCTGAGACCTGAGCAGTAAACTGCGTTGGGCAGTCATGCAGAGGGGAGTGCCCGTATTTCCTGCCTGCTCCAAATACACACACACAGACACACAGACACACAGACACACACAGATTCTCCTCAAAAAAACCCCCCAAACCCACTTCTACAAAATACAATATTAGAGGAATGAGACGATGAACTGGTAAACTGGGACAAAAAGTTTGCAAAGGCATTTAATAAAGGATTGTTGTCTAAGATACACAAGGAACTCTAATAAGTCTACTAAGAAAAGAAGCAGCCTTATGAAAAAATAAACACATCACCAAAGAAGATATACAGATGGTAAATAAGCAGATAAAAATTTGTTCAAATTTTATGCCATCAGGGAAGTGCAAAGTAAAGAACCAATGAGATACCACTGCCCCAAATTAGAATGTCCCAAGTCCATAACATCAAATACTGGTCAGGTTATGGAGCAACAGGAACTCTCATTCATTGCTGGTGGGTTTGCAAGATAATTCAGCCACTTTGGAAGACAGTTTGGTTGTGTTTTACAAAAATAAAAATAGTCTTACCGTAGGTTCCAAAAATTGAGCTCCTTGGTATTTATCCAAAGGAGTTGAGAACATATGTCTACACTAAAGCCCACACATAGCAGTTTATAACAGCTTTATTCGTAATTGTCAAAACTTAGACGCCACCAAGATATCTTTTAGTAATGAATGGATAAACTGTGGTGCATCCAGACAATGGAATATTATTCAGCGCTCAAAGGAAGTGAGCTACCAAGAAAGATATGGAGGAACCTTAAATGTATATTACCAAGGGAAAGAAAGTGAAAGTGTTGGTTGCTCAGTTGTGTCTGAGTCTCCGCAACCCTGTGGACTGCAGCCCGCCAGGCTCCTCTGTCCATGCTGAGCCCAGGCCTCCCACAGCGTAGGCAGATTCTTCACCATCTGAGCCACCGGGGAAGACCACCAAGTGAAGGAAGCCGGTCTGAAAACTATATGTGATTCTACACGGTGTTCTCGAAAAGTCAAAACTACCAAGGTAGTGAAAAGATGATTGGCTCCTAGAGGGTCCTGAACAAGTGGAACACGAAGGTTTTATGACGGTGAAACCACTGCGTGTGGTCCTGTAGTGGTGGGATACATGTCATTGTATGTTGGTTCAAGACCATAAAATAAACATCGCGAGTGGAACTTAATGTAAACTGTGCACTTGTGCAGTAGTGACATGTTCTTATAGGTGCATCAGTTGTAACAAATGTACAAACAAACTTGAGTATGTTGATAATCAATGAGGCCGTGCACGAGTAGGGATAAGGGACAAATGGGAAATCTCTGTACTTCGTACACCAGGGTTTCCCTGGTGGCTCAGATGGAAAAGCGTCTGCCTGCAGTGTGGGAGACCCAGGTTCGATCCCTGGGTCAGGAAGATCCCCTGGAGAAGGAAATGGCAACCCACTCCAGTACTCTTGCCTGGAGAGCCCCATGGAGGGAGGAGCCTGGTGGGCTACAGTCCATGGGGTCGCCAAGAGTCGGACACGACTGAGCAGCTTCACTTCACTTTCTGTACTTTGTGCTCAGTTCTGCTGTGATACTAAAACTGCTCTAAAAGGTAAAGTCCATTAAAACACGTTAACCAGTGAGGTCTTCTTTTAAAAAGAAATGATTTGAAGTCATTTCTATCTGCATCTGTATCATGGGCTTCTCTGGTGGCTCAGTCTGTAAAGAATCCGCCTGCAATGCAGAAGATGCAGGTTCGATCCCTGGGTCAGGAAGATCCCCTGGAGAAGGAGATGGTGACCCACTGCAGTATTCTTGCCTGGGAAATTCCATGGATGGAGAAACCGGGCGGGCTACAGTGCACGGGGTTGCAAGAGTTGGACACGACTTATCAAGTAAATGATGAACGGTATCTATATATTATGGGGCTTCCCAGGTGGCGCTAGTGGTAAGAACCCTCCTGCCAATGCAGGAGATATAAGAGACGTGGGCTTGATCCCTGGGTTGCGAAGATCCCCTGGAAGAGGGCATGCAACCCCCTCTGATATTCTTGCCTGGAGAATCCCATAGACAGAGGTGCCTGGTGGTCTACAAATCATAGAATCACAAAGAGATGGACACGGCTGAAGTGACTTAGCACATATCTATCATAGTTGTTGATGTTTCTGTTCACTTACACAGTGCCTTCCTCCACGCTGTCAAGAACCTTGGTGATGCAGAATTTGTTTAAAGTAGGCTCTGGGACTTTCTTCCAAGTTGCTTATGTCCCTTTAGTAAGTTTGTAATGCTGCTGATTTCTTAACTCTTCTCAAAAGTCTCATTAGTTGTTTTTCAGATGCCATCTAAGATTCTCAGTTTTTCTTGAATGCTTTTTATGGCTGACTGCAGAGTCCAGGACTTGGGTTTGTCAAGCCTTTCTGCAGGAATAATAACCAAGTTAATGGGTGCACGCCGTGACCACCGTCATGAATGCTGCCTGGTCAGCAGTAATTAGATGCATCTTTTCAGAGATGTTACAGTGCAAAAAAAAACTCACATTAGAAGTGAATGAATTCACATTAATCACATTAGAACTGATGAATTATGACAACTCGGAGTTATTCTGTATGATTAAAATAAGAGTTTTAAATTAGCTTTTTTATTAGAGAAAATATTTCTGTACATAGAAATAAATTATTGGCCTTTAAATTTTAGGTAATGACAGCACTAGTTTATGATTTGCTCTTCTTTTTAAGAAGTATTTTAATTTTTTTCATATGCTTTTGAATTTATCACCAATTTCTAAGCTAATTTTAGTTTATTGTTTATATATTAAAGAGCACTTCTGACTCATAAGCAGTGAAAGATGCATCAGTTAATGCTTTGAAATTTAAGTTCTTGACAGATGTAAATTTAAGCATTTAAAAATCTTTTTTAATTTCTTTTTTTTTTTTGACAGGTTACAAAGACAGAATTAGAGAAATTAAAAACCAGCTATAGACAATTAATAAAAGAAATGAATTCCGCCAAAGAGAAATATAAAGAAGCTGTAGCTAAAGGTATGGCACAGTTAGGAGCAATGTTTATTGTAGTGACTTTTATTTTTATCATTTGAAAGTTATCTTTATAAGTGGTGGAATGAATCCACTTAGATCGATTAACATATAGGTAAATTAAAATAAGCCTAAATAGACAAATTATCAAACTGAATAATGTTTTCTTTTTGAGGTGGAAAGTATTTTTGAGTAGTTCATACTAAATAGAATTATGTAGTACTTGTGATAGAGTGCAAAGAATGTTTAAAATTTTCCCTCAGCCTTCAGACTTACTTATTTAATATTAAGTAAGAAAAATAAAGTCATACTTGTTGAGAGGACTTTGTTGATCCTCTTTTTACCTGTATTTAAGTACCATTAAAGTCACAAGTCATTTTATAGCTTAATTTTACTTTTATAGCTTGATTTTTGTTGTCCTAAAATTTTCATAATATGCTTTGGGAGTAAAGTGGAAAGAGAAATGTTATGTTTTTAACAGGGATTTGTGGTTATAGTTGTAAGTGTGACTAAACAGTCTTCATATTTAGATTTTTTTAAGTGTAAAAGTGTTTTTTTTTCTGGTTATGTATCAGCATTATTAGCAGCTCTTTGGGGGAAGGAAATGGGAACCCACTCCAGC
Organism: Muntiacus reevesi; assembly: GCF_963930625.1. NCBI lineage: Eukaryota > Metazoa > Chordata > Mammalia > Artiodactyla > Cervidae > Muntiacus > Muntiacus reevesi. The sequence goes on from NC_089249.1 coordinate 282,875,130, forward strand.
ATTCTTGCCTGGCTGATTCCGTGGACAGAGGAGCCTGCTGGGGTACAGACCTTGCGTGCGCCAGTCAGGCACCCTGAGCCGCTGAGCAGCAAGCAGCTCTGAAGAAGTGTTACTGTGTTCCTTGTCTTTCTCTTTTATTACTGTCTTCTCTCTTTGTCTTCTGCTTGTATGTTCTTCTCTTGTGTTGTTGAGGTAGATGAGATAAATAGCTCCCGTGTTTGGATATATTTTGCACAATGTGAATGGGGTGTTCTTCTTCTTCCCAGTAGACCAGAAGGGAGAGGGATTTCAAAGCGAGCTCCCGCGCTCCCTTCCCTGTTTCCGGCCTTTCTGCCTCCCCTTCCCTTCTCCTCCTACTGTTCCCCGCTTTCCTCCTCTCCTCCCTGCCCTGCTTCCCTGCCTTCTCCCCTTTGCCCTCCCGTCTCCCAGGGCTCCCCAAAGCATTTCCTGGGCGTCTCTCTCTCACCCTGCCTCTACCCCTCCCACATTGATTTTTCATGTTCCTGTTTCTTGCAGGGTTTCTGCTGCTTTTTTAGGGAAGATGAATTAATATTCACAGTATGCTCATTTTTACTTATTTATTTTTTGTGCCTCAGCCAACATTTTGAAACCCTGATCTCTTTTAAATGCAAATTTATTTTTTAAAATGCTTTTGTAGTTAAGTTATGTAAGTTATTTAAGTGAAGAAAACACGACGTGCAGTAGTGGAAAAATCAGTCAGACTTTGGGGTCAGTCTTGGATGCAAGTTCCAAATGTTGTATGATTATTTCATAATTTTCAAACTTCATATACCTAAGTATTATTCCTTTTTTGTTTTAAAGAGTGCTTTATGTAATCAAGAAATATTTACTGAGCATTGTTTGCTGTCTTTAAGTTGTTGAGAATCAAATATTCAAGGAACATAGCCATTTCTGGTTGATGTTCTGACTAGGGAACCTCAAGTCTCCTTTTTCAAAATGTAGCCTTTGCTGAGCCATCAAGAGTAATTTAAAAGTGATTTTGTATGTTGAGCATTACTACTCAGTCTGTCAAACAGTAGGTTTTATAAAGTTCATTACCTAATGCTTGGGTAGCATTCTTAAATTTCCTCTAGTATAAATATCCATATTTGAATTCACCCAGAGCAAGTGATGACTTAATTCATTTATATTGTAATCCATCTATATGAAGTATTTCATACTAGGTCTATATCTGTTGGAGAATAATTAATTAGGAAAAGAAATACATTATTACTCCCAAGTCTTTGATAACTACTTTTAATGATAGTTTATTTTTGTTTAAAAAATGAAATCTAATTTTGGTATCATAAATTTTAAATAGTTCTTGTACCTAATGTTTATGTTATCAAAGATTATTTACAGGTAATAAGTGTTCTTTGTTACTTTTGGTAGAGATAAAACACCATTTATTGTGTTAGTAATAAGGAAACTAGAAAATCTGAAGACCGTAGCTTTAATTGATCTTAAGAAGTGTATTATTGGACTGAGTCTCCTGTTAAAATATGTGAGCTTGTTTATTAATATAATTCCTTTCTAAAGGTGTTAGTGATAGTGTGTGCCTATTTTCAAGAATTTGATTGCTCTCATTAAATGTACTTGTAAAATAAGTTCTTATGTAACTATGTAAATGCATGAGACGTATGTAAATTTCCCTTTTTATAATCACAGCTGTCTTTATACTCATGTTTATATGAAAAAGTATATAACTTTACTTTTGAAAACCTGATTTTCAAACTGCTTCTACATTTATCATGGAAATGGGGATTATTTGTATATGTGTGAGATTATTTACTCTTTATAAGGGTGATGCGTGGGCAGATTCTTCCAGCATTTGCAGGTTTTATGTCAGAGCCATGGTTTATCTGGGGAGGCCACACCAGGCCATTTCTGGAATGGGCTCTAGGAGCTGCTGGGGCTCTGGCGTTTAGAGTCCTTACTTTAGGAATTGGGAGGTCTTGGAGAAGCTATTTGAAAACTCAGTCCAACACATAGGACCCACCCTGAGAAGACGAGGCCCTGGAGGAGATAGCACCTGACCGTAGTTCCTGTAGTAAGTCAGGGTTAAATTCTGAACTTGATGGGGAGTTGGTGTAGAATCCAGGGTTCAGTGACTGCATCTGGAGGCTCAGCAGCAGTAGCAGATCAAGAGGCAGCCTGGGTTCACACTGACGTTCCAGACTCCTGACCCCTGCTGTGTGGGTTACACGGAATGCTTTCCCTTTTCAGTGTTAGAGTTTATGTCACAGGAACACTGATTTATGTTACCTAATGTGAAGTATAGCATTCATGAGTAATGTTAATAGAGCATCGCTTTTGCTGGGCTTCCCTGATAGCTCAGTTGGTAAAGAATCCACCTGCAGTCGGTAAAGAATCCGCCTGCAATCTGGGAGACCTGGGTTCCACCCCTGGGTTGGGAAGATCCCCTGGAGAAGGGACAGGCTGCCCCCTCCAGTGTTCTGGCCCGGAGAATTCCAGTATTCTGGCCAGGAGTTGCAAAGAGTCGGACACGACTGAACGACTTTCACTTTCATTTTAGTTAAATTATTTTTTCTTTTGCAGTGTATCCTAAATGTCAAACTCATTTTATTCTCTTCTATGTTGCAGGAACAAATATTTGTTTTAAATTAACTTGGACTAATTTGGAGAGTAGTCTGTTGAGTTTTATTTATAACATGTATGCTGAGAACAACCAAACTAATTTTAGCTTATTGAACTGAAGTTAATAGTTCAGAATGTTTCTTGATAGCATGGAATACTAAGTTCTTGAATGCAAAATACACAGGTATTCCTTTCCTGTTGCATGTTATTCTGAATGCTTCTAGTTGATTAAACACATGGTTGGGTTTGCCATAAAACAGTTTTGTGAGTCCATAACGCTTGTATCCAAACTAAGCTTCTGACATAATGGCCACAAGTGGAAAAACTTGCTGTCACATCCCTCTGTTTAAAATATTTTTAATATTAATCTTTCTTAATATTTTGAGCTTCTTTTTTTATATTGGAGTAGAGCCAGTTAGCTACGTAATGATCTTTTCAGGTGGTCACATCATCCTTATAAAGAGTCAGTATCTACTCAGGAGGACTCCCACAGGATCGTGTTAGCTGTGGACAAAGATGGTTTTCCTTTTCAATCTAGAGGGTTTTTTTTTTTCTTTTTTCTTGCCTAACTTCCCCAGCTAGAATCTCCAGTGTAGTGTTGAATGGAAGAGGAAAGGGCAAACATGTTTGCCTTGCTGCTGATCTTCGAGGGGAAGACTTTCATCATAAGGATGACGTTGACTATCGTTTCTCAAAGACTTTTCTTTCTGTGGCTTGAATAAGTTCATTTTTATTCCTGCTTAGTAATGGAAGTTAGATTTTGTCAAATGATTTTTCTGTGTCTGTGGAGAGGTTTATGTCTTCTAGTTTGATATAGTGAGTTGTTTTGATTGATTTTCACGTTTTTCAAAGATTATGCCAACCTCACATCTGGGGGATAAACTCCTCTTGGCTATGATGTATTATTATTTTTGATGTTATTTGATATGATTGGTTAAGTTTTTATGAATTTTCATCTTTGTCTTTGTTTAATAGCTAGTCTCATTTCTGTATAATTTTAATGCTTGTCCTCTGCCTGATTCCCCCCCCACCTTCAATTTTGTAGAAATCCTTGTGTTCAATTCATAATATTTCTTAAATACTGGTAGAATTCACTTGTGAAGCCATGTGAGTCTGCTTGCTTTATTTTTTTCTTTTTAGCTAAAATCTTTAAACTATAAATTCAGTTTCTTTAAGTGGTATGAGCTATTTGTTTATCTTTTTCTTTGAGTTTTAGTAGGTTGTGTCTTTCAAGGAATTATTCATTTGTTAAATTTATTGGTACTAAGTTGTTCAGAATACTTCCTTTTTCACCCTTTTATAGAATCTGCCAGGTATTTTCTTTCTCATTTTTATTATTGACACTTTGTGTCTTCTCTTTTTTACCTACTCCTTCTGGCTAGAGCTTTACTGGTTTTATTAATCTTCTCACAGGTCAGCTTCAGGCTTCATTTTGTTTCTGTTTTTCTGCTTTCTTTCTAATTGATTTATACTCTGTACTCTGATCTTTGTTTCTTTTCTTCCTTGTGCTTGCTTTAGGCTTTGTTTACACCAGCTTGTCTAAGTTTTTTTTTTATAAATGTGGAAACTAAGATCATTGATTTGAGAACTAGCTTTTCTAATATAGGCATTATAGTGCTGTGAATTTCCCTAAGTACTGTCTTAGCAACATTCCATAAATTTGTATATATTATGCTGTCATTTTTCTTTAGTTCAAAATACTTCAAGTATTTCCTTTTGTTTTTTTTCCCCCTTTGATCCAGAGGTTATTTAGAAATGTATTAAGTTTCCTAAAGTTTTGACATTTAAAAAAGTCCCTGTTTTTGATTTGTAATTTAATTTCACTTGTTCTGAGAGTTTTTTTTAATGATTTTATTCCTTTTACACTTATGAATATGTATTACCGTGTGCATAGTTGGTTTATCTTGGTAAGTGCTCCGTGTGCACTCCATAAGAATTTGTATTCTGTGCTGCTGGTCACAGCGGTCTATACTGTGGGCCTGGGCCAGTTGGTTGATAGTATATTAGAAACATTCATGCTCTTACTGATATTCTGTGTACTTGCTCTGTCAGTTATTGAGAGAGGGCGGTTGAAATCTCCCAGTGTGATTGTGTTTGTCTGTTTCTTCTCATAGTTTCATCAGTTTTTTGCTTAATGTGTTTTGAAACGTGCTATTGAGTGTAAAAAGCAGTCATGATTGTTGTTTCCTCCTGATGCTCCGACCTTTCTCTCATATGAAATGACCTTTATTATCACTGGTATTATTCTTTTCTGTGTTATCTGTTCTGATGTTAATATTAGATATTTTGACTAATGTTTACATGGTATTTTTTTAGTCCTTTCACGTCAACATTTTTTAGTCTTTATATCTGAAGTGCATTGCTTATAATCATCATATAAGTAGGTCTTGCTATTCTGTCTTGGTAATCTCTACATTTTAATTGGTGTAGTTAGACTATAACGTGATTGATTTTGACAGCGTTAGGTTTAAATTTGCCATCTTGCAGTTTTTTTCCCCTTTGTTTCATCTGTTTATTCTACTTTTCCTTTTTTCTTCCATCTTTTGAGTTAATTGAAAAAATTTCTTAAGATTCCCTTTGTTGTCATATCTCCTTTGTTGTCTTCTTAGCTATAACTGTTTGTTTTGGTATTTTATCTTTATTTTACCATAGTATACCTTCAAGTGACTTCATTTCACCTTGTGTATAACAAGGAATCCTGACACTGGTATGGTTCCTGTATTTGTGCTATTGTTGTGATGTATTTTACTTTTGCATATGTTTTTAACTTTATACTATATTGTTAATATTTTGGGGTTTTTTTAGTCAGATATGTTTAAAATTGTAATAAAGCATCTTATATATTTATCCATGTAGTCGTCTTTCATAGAATTCTTTATTCCATTTGGTATCATTTTACGTGTTCGTTTAAGAAGGCCTTATCTTCTTGCCTCGCTGTTCTCTGGAACCCTGCATTCAGCTGAGTGTATCTCTCCCTCACTCCCTTGCCTTTCGCTTCTCTCCTTTCCTTAGCTGTTTGTGAAGCTCCCGCAGGTAAGCCAGTTTGCAGTTCCTGGTTACTGCCTCCCCTGCACTTGTATGAATCTCTGTCCATAGTTTGCAGACACCTTATCTACCGGACCTAAACCCTTATGTCTATTCATCACGTCCACTGTATAATCATAAGAGATTGGATTCAGATCATGCCTGAATGGGCTAGTGGTTTTTTCTACTTCAATTTCAGCCTGAATTTTGCAAGAAAGAGCTCATGATCTGGGCCATAGTCAGCTCCTGGTCTTGTTTGCACTGACTGTATAGAGCTTCTCCATCTTAGGCTGCAAAGAATATAATCAATCAATTATACCCAGATGAATGCAGAGTTCCAGAGAACAACAAGGAGTGATAAGAAGGCCTTCTTAAGTGAACATTGCTAAGAAGTAGGGGAAAACAGTAGAATGTGAAAGACTAGAGATCTCTTCAAGAAAATTGGAGATACCAAATTCCATATATATGTGTTAGCATCCTGTATTGGTGTTTTTCTTTCTGGCTTACTTCACTCTGTATAATGGGCTCCAGTTTCATCCACCTCATTAGAACTGATTCAAAAGTACTTAGCCTCCAACTAATAAAAATAATTGGGGGAAAAAAAGGCAAAAAAAAAAAGAAAATTGGAGATACCAAGAGAACAGTTCATGCAAAGACAGACATGAGAAAGGACAGAAACAGCAAGGGCCTAACAGAAGCTGGAGAGATTAAGAGGAGGTAGCAAGACTATGCAGACCTATACAAAAAAAGGTCTCAATGACCGAGACAACCACAATGGTGGAGCCACTCACCTAGAGCCAGACATCCTGGAGTGTGAAATCAAGTGGACCTCAGGAAGCATTACTACCAGCAAAGCTAGTGGAGGGATGAAATTACAGCTGAGCTATTTCAAATCCTAAGTGATGTTGCTGTTAAAGTGTTGCACTCAGTATGTCATCAAATTTGGAAAACTCAGCAGTGGCCACAGGATTGGAAAAGGTCAGTTTTCATTTCAAAGAAAGATGATGGCAGAGAATGTTCAAATACCATAAACTGCACTCTTTTCACATGCTAGCAAGGTAATGCTGAAAATCCTTCAAGTTAGGCTTCAGCAGTATGTGAACTGAGAACTTCCAGATGTACAAGCTGAGATCAAATTGCAAACATTCATTGCAGCATAGAGAAAAGCAAGGGACTTCCAGAAAAACATCTACTTCTGCTTGATTGACTACACTAACGCTTTTGACTGTGTGGATCACGACAAACTGTGGAAGATTGTTAAAAAGATGGGAGTACCAGGTCATCTTACCTGTCTCTTGAGAAACATGTATGTGGGTCAAGAAGCAACAGTTAGAACCAGACATAGAAAAGTTGACTGGTTCCAAATTGGGAAAAGAGTATGTCAAGGCTGTATATTGTCACCTTGCCCATTTAACTTCTATACATAGTACAGCATGTGAAATGCCAAACTGGATGAAGCACAGTTGGAATCAAGATTGCTGGGAGAACTGTCAACAACCTCAGATGTGCAGATGATGCCACTATATTGGCAGAAAGCAAAGAGTAACTAAAGAGCTTCTTGATGAAGGTGAAAGAGGAAAGTGACAAAGTTGGCTTAAAACTCAACATTCAAAAACTGAAGATCATGGCAACTGGTCCCATCACTTTGTGGCAAACAGATGGAAAAAAGGAGAAACAGTGGCAGATTTTATTTTCTTGGGCTCCAAAATCGCTGTGGATGGTGACTGCAGCCTTGAAATTATAAGACATTTCCTTCTTGGAAGAAAAACTATGACCAACCTAGATAGTGTATTAAAAAGCAGAGACATCACTTAGCCAACAAAGATTCATATAGTCAAAGCTGTGGTTTTTCCAGTAGTCATGTATAGATGTGAGAGTTGCACTATAAGGAAGGTTGAATGCTGAAGAATTGATACTTCTGAACTGTGGTGTTGGAGAAGAATCTTGAGAGTCCCTTGGACTGCAAGGAGATCCAACCAGTCAATCTAAAGGAAATCAAGACTGAATATTCATTGGAAGGACTGATAGTGAAGCTGAAACTTCAATACTTTGGCCACCTGATGCAAAGTGCCAACTCATTGGAAAAGACTTTATTGTTGGGAAAGATTGAGGACAAAAGGAGAAGGGGGCGAGAGAGGATGAGGTGGTTGGATGGCATCACCGACTCAATGAACATGACCTGAGCCAGGCTCTGGGAGGTAGTGAAGGAGAGAAAAGCCTGGCGTGCTGCAGTTCATAGGGTTGCAAAGAGCCGGACACTGCTTAGCAACTGAACAACAGCAAAGTCTGCAGGTGGTAAATTCGGCTTTTGTAAAAAGTTTTTTGTCTAAAAAAGTTTTTATTTCACCTTCTTTTTTTTTTGAAATATATTTTGCTGGGTATAGAATTTTTTTTTGGCAGGTTTTTTTTCTTGTTAGTTCTTTAAAGATGTTGCCCTTTGGTGCTCTGAAGGAGAAATCTGTTCTTACCATTTTCTTTGTGGCTGTATGTGGTTTGTATTTCTTTGGCAGCTTTTAGGGTTTCTTTTTTATTATTGATTTTGAAAAATTTTATTCTGATACTCCTTTATGTAATTTTTTCTCTGCTTGTGTTTATGGGTTTTGAGCTTCTTATATCTGAAAGTTTATAATTTTTACCAAATTTGGAAAGCTTTCAGCCATTATTTCTTTGTGTGTATTCTCTGTCTACGTTCCTCTCCCTTGTGTCCTCTGGAGACTCCAGTACATGTACATCATGCTGTTTGTATCATGGTCTGATGGTCTGTTTACTTCCCCTCTTGTCCTGTTTTGTTTCTGTTTCATTTTGGTTAGTTTGTATGGTTATATCTACAGTTTTACTAATCTTATCTTCTGCAGTGTCTAACCTGCTTTTAATTTCATGCACTGTATTTTTCATCTCAGGTATTATAGATTTGCCTGAATAATTATGATTTGGGTCTTTTCTTCAATCTTCCATATATCTACTTGACACATTCACCTAAATTTTAGAGTCTCAGTGGACTTTATCATTCCTTCTCATTTGTTCGTAAAGTTGTATGAGTTTATTCATTCCCAGATATTGTTTGTTTGTTTCTCTACCATCTTGTTTATATTGTAGAAAATATGCATCATCTCTGTCTGTATACTTACAGGCACATCTTTGATTGTATGCCATGTTAGTACCTTTTTCAAAGTTAAAAAATACTTTAAAGAGTAAATGCATGCTAATTTTATAAAATATAAGGAATCCTATATAGTATTGAATTAAGTGAATTTAACTATGATTTTCCTTTGAAGTTCTATAGTTTGCTCGAAGATATACTGAAATATTGGAAAAGATATTCAAAACAACTGCCTCACAGCTGTGTGTTCTGATAGCTAGAATTACACTAATGGTTTTATATTTACTAAGCCTCAAAATACTCACAAAAACATTTGTGGGGCTTCACTTACATGGGTGGGAGTCTCAATGCTTCTGTTTTATGCACAGCATATTCAGAAAAGACAGGATGAGCTCTTGCACATTATATATGCCCATACCAGTCAGTCTAGAGAAGCTTGCAAGGAACATTCTTCATCAGCTTTTATAACAAGAGAGAGGAAACAAACTCTTTTTCAAATTCTTTTCTTCTCTATGAGAAACAGAGAGGAAAACTAAAGAATTGGTAAAATACCTGATTATCTACAAGTCCTCACTTACCCAAAGCAGACAGAGTGCGAGCGTGTCTACTGCTTGAGCTGTGGGGGATTAGTTGGAAGTCTCATTCAAAAGTAAAATTTTCTGTAATGGGAAAGTAGATTTTCTTAAATTGCCTCTTCATGCGTTATGAATGGTTCTGTGATATATTATAGCCAATTAAAAGTGATTAGATCCATTGAGTTGTCTCTTTGGAGTACTTTAATTATGAAAACCGGTTTGAAATGAGTCCAGACTTGAGACAGATGGTTGAATTTGTGTTTAAATAAATCTAAATCTTAAAAATGAATGAAACTTAGGAAAAGCTCTTTTAGTTGATTTCCTGGAGTCCACTAAGAATGGCAACTGACTTTCTTATTTGATAACCCCTAAATATTGGGGATTTAAAAAATTCAGAATCATGTATGAATGATGTATGGAGGCCCTCTAGGAAAATACTCTGAAATTCAAATTATCTCTCAGTTCAACATATGGAAGAAATGTGTTTTGAATACAGAATTTACTAAAGACCAAAATATAGTTCAGGCTATGTTTTTTGGTTATTGGTCTATTGAAATGAGCTGAAAGTGGGAGGTTTTTCTCTTTTTTGAATCTACTTATTTATATATATTAGCTGCTAACTTATGGCATGAATGCTTTTCAGCGTATAGAACTTAATATGATAGGACTTTTACAAAGTCATAAGGAATAATGGCACTCTTAATTATTAATCTAATTTACATTGGGTTAAAGCTGTATAAATTGGAATGACAGTTATAATATTTGCATCAGATGCTGAGATATTATGTGGGATAGGATCTGCTATGTGATTCATTTATATTCTGCAGATAACATCCTAAAAACAATATGAGAGTAAAATAATTTGATTTGTCCCTACTTTGCTTAGTTTTATTAAGTAAATAAAGCTAAGTTTCATATACAACAAGATTAAGAGAAGTTATATTCTTTTGCTGATTTTCCTCTATATTTTGTAGGTGAGCTCCTTAACAATATTAGTTTTGGACTTGATTACTAGAAAGATGATATAAACAGATGCAGAAGGTAAAATTGTAATCTTTCTCTAACTTTTAATTTTAAAAAAGTTAAGTTTACTTTAAAAAAATAAGAACTGTATCAATCTGTGCATTTTCTTGTTATATACCAGGCACTGTTATTTGTATCAGTGATATTGTAGATAACGGAGCACATAGAAATCCCTGCCTCTTGGAGGTTGTATTTTAGAACCGAAGCTAGCTAATTAGTCAAATAAGGAAATGAAACATGCAGCATGTTAGGTGATAACAGGTGTGATGGAGGAAACCTGGTAGGTAGACAGGGTGTAGAGGAAATAAGGAAATGAAACATGCAGCATGTTAGGTGATAACAGGTGTGATGGAGGAAGCCTGGTAGGTAGACAGGGTGTAGAGGAAATAAGGAAATGAAACATGCAGCATCTTAGGTGATAACAGGTGTGATGGAGGAAGCCTGGTGGGTAGACAGGGCGTAGAGGAAATAAGGAAATGAAACATGCAGCATGTTAGGTGATAACAGGTGTGATGGAGGAAGCCTGGTGGGTAGACAGGGTGTAGAGGAAATAAGGAAATGAAACATGCAGCATGTTAGGTGGTAAAAGGTGTGATGGAGGAAACCTGGTGGGTAGACAGGGTGTAGAGGAAATAAGGAAATGAAACATGCAGCATGTTAGGTGATAACAGGTGTGATGGAGGAAGCCTGGTAGGTAGACAGGGTGTAGAGGAAATAAGGAAATGAAACATGCAGCATGTTAGGTGATAACAGGTGTGATGGAGGAAACCTGGTGGGTAGACAGGGTGTAGAGGAAATAAGGAAATGAAACATGCAGCATGTTAGGTGGTAACAGGTGTGATGGAGGAAGCCTGGTGGGTAGACAGGGCGTAGAGGACGGTCCGGTGAGGTGTCACAGGGGAAAAGCATTTAAATGAAGGGTGAGGAGTGAGGGAGTGAACATGTGGCTGTCTGTACTCCGACAGAGGAGAAGTGGAAGCAGAGTCCCTGAGCTGGGAGCGTGTAGGGAGTCTCTGAGGAGTAGCAGGGTGCCTGTGTGGCCGGAACTGAGGGGAGGTACGAGAAAGAACGGAGAGGAAGAACGGCGGTAGGCATGAGGGGAGGCACGCATTACGCGGGGTCTTGCTAGGGCTTCCCTGGTGGCTCAGTGGGTGAAGAATGCGCCTGCAATGTGGGAGACCTCGGCTGGGAAGGTCCCCTGGAGAAGGGAAAGGCTACCCACTCCAGTATTCTGGCCTGGAGAACTCCATGGACTGTGTAGTCCATGGGTCACAAAGAGTCGGACGTGACTGAGCGACTGTCACCTTCACTTTGCTAGTGGAAAGCCATTGGAGGGTTTGAGCAAAGGAATGACATGAGCTTTTTGTTTTCCTCCAGCACTCAGCTTTCTTTATTTTTTAATTTTTATTTTTTCCAATTATTTTTATTAGTTGGAGGCTAATTACTTTACAATATTGTAGTGGTTTTTGCCATACATTGACATGAATCACCATGGATTTACATGAACGACATGAACTTAAGTTTTAAGAGAAGAATTCTGGTAGCTTTGTTGACAATACTATGAGTGGTTTGGGAGGGATGGAAATACTGTTACTTCTAGGCTATTGGAGTAATCTGGGCAAGGGCTCATGTTATCTTGGACCTGGCTGGCAGCAGCAGAAGTGATGAGAAGTGGTCAAATTCTGGGTATATATACACAGCTGATTCTTGTTGTTTGTGGTAGTTATATTCTATGAAATCAATGTGAATCCTAAATTAACTTTAGCTGATTACTGTATCATTGCCCTGCGTGAGGATAACATAAGAAGTTGGATCCCTTTAAGCAGGGTCACAGCATTTTTGACAATTGATCAGTACATCACTTTATGTTTTGTGTCCTTCTGTTTAAAGACACCTTCTTTAATGTATCTTGTTGACTCATTAACATTAGACTCACAGCTAGCAGTTTTGTAATTCATGACTCAACACAGCTATCTAACACATACTTGCTCCATAAGGCACATGGCAGGCTTCTTGAGCATAAAAGCGCCAGGCAGCAGTTCAGCACAGTGCTTGGGGATCATTTTAAACAGCAGAATTACCAACAAAAGGATCATTAAAAAGAAATTTCTGCTTTTTAAAAAAATTTATTTATTTTAATTGGAGTCTAATTATAATATTGTAGTGGTTTTTGCCACACATTGACATGAATCAGTCACGGGTGTACATGTGTCCCCATCCTGACCCTCCCTCCCGCCTCCCTCCCCGTCCCTCAGGGTCATCCCAGTGCACCAGCCCCGAGCGCCCTGTCTCATGCCTCGAACCTGGACTGACGATCTGTTTCACATGTGATAATATACATGTTTCTTTATTGATTTTTCTTATTGTGTAAGTATACCTGCTTTGAAACATACATATTAAAACCAAGTTTTTTTTCTGTCATTGAGACTTTTTATCTGTAGGCTAAATAACTGAATTTTTAGATATAATGAACATTTAGATACTTTTGAGCTTTAATGAGTTTTTACAACTTTCTATTTTTAATTTTGACATTATTTCAGAACAACAGAAATTTTGAAAGATGAATACAAAGAATTCTCATATATACTTCAGCCATATTCTACAAATATTAGTGTTTTAGCAGCTGTACATGAGAAGGAAGCTGAAAACTGGTTCCTCTGTCTTTTTGACATGTTCCTGTTATTTATTGAACACTTATTTCCTGGCTCATCTTATGCTTTCCCTGTTCTAGGTTTGGCTTCATTTCTCTAAGGATCCGTAGCTTTCACTTAGTGGAAAATGATGTTTAAAAGCCAATATTTGGCCCTGGGTGTGTGCATTGCTGCCGGGGTGTCTTTGTTCGCGGTCCCTTCAGCCAACAGAGATGGGAAGTAAGCAGGTGTGCACACACATACAGGCATGCATCTGTGCCTACTTCTGTGTCTGTTGCTCTGTCTATACTGAAACTGAAGGATTCACATTGCTACTTCCAATTCTACTCAAACACCGAACAGTTCATTGTCTTTTCCTATTTACGTATTTGTAATCTCCTTCTTTGACAGTGAGAAAACTGGCTGCTATTATTCACAGTGTACTTACCTGTTCAGTCCTAAAAGGTGATTTCACAATTGCTAACTTACGCCTCTGAAAAAAGAAACCTACTTACTGTAGTTCAGTATTTGTTTAGAGCTCTTTTTGCCTTTTGTCTTCCTCTGGGGTCAGATATTGTTTGCAAAATTAACTTGGGTTAATCTTTTTACTCCCCACTCTTTACATTACAGACTGGGAAATACAGCTTGGTTCTTGTTGTTCAGTTACTCAGTCATTCTGACTCTTTGCGACCCCATGGACTGCAGCACACCAGGCTTCCTTGTCCTTCACCAACTCCTGGAGCTTACTCACACTTATGACCATCGAGTTGGTGATGCCATCCAACCGTCTCATCCTCTGTCGTCCCCTTCTCCTCCCGCCTTCAATCTTTCTCAGCATGGGGGTCTTTTCCAATGAGTTGGCCCTTCACATCAGGTGCCTGAAGTGTTGGAGCTTCACCTGCAGCATCTGTCCCTCCAAAGAATATTCAGGGTTGATTTCCTTTACGATTGATTGTTTGGCCTCCATGCAGTCCAGTGGACTCTAAAGTCTTCTCTAGCACCACACTTGTCTCTGTTGTGTCCCACTTTAAGTTGCTCTTCCTCCCTTACCCTAGTTGACTCACTTTACTTATTTTGTTAATGGTTAGACATTAATGGTTCTACAAGTCAGGACTGCATAGAACTATATATTTAGAGGACCGTGTCTTCCTCATTTCTGCTTCTTTCTTATACAGAAACTGTAGTATTATGATATGCTTTTTTATTTTGATTTTCCACCTGACATTATGTCCTAAAATATTACAGTATTTCAGTTCGTAAATTTCTTTGTTGTTTTTAACCGCTGCATACCACTTCATTATAAGTTATTCAGGCACTTTTCTATGTATGGGCATATTTCAATTTTTTTCAATTATTTACACTACTACCTGAATAAACTTGTACATAAAGTTATTTTTTTAATTGTTGAAGCAATATCTTTATTTTTGAAGCAATATCTTAAGTATAAACTTCTAGAAATGTGAATGTAGGGTAACAATATAAATGTGTGTGTAGTTTTGTTAGATATTGTCAGATTTCCTTCTATAAAATTTATACCAATTTACATTTCCACCAACTGTGTATCGGTTTCTCTACATTGTTGTCAGAACAGTGTTTGTTAATTTGGTAGGTAATTTTGATTTACATTTCTTCTGCTATGAGTGAGGTTGACCATCTTTTCATATCTTTAAAGGCCATTTATTTATTTATTTTATTTTTTTTAAAGGCCATTTAAAAGTAATTTTTAGTGAATTCTTTTGCCCTTTTTTTAAAATTGAAATTTGATTTTTTCTTCTGTAATTTAAAGAATTTAAAGATATATTACAGTGAATAGCCCTTTTTCTGTTATACATGGGACATATGTTTTCTGTGAGTCTGTTGGTTGTTGTTTGACTGTTTATAGTCTTTTTTTTTTCTGCAAATGATGATATTCTAGCTATTCATAAACAAACTGAGAAATAAACTGTCCTTTGTCTCTGTCCCAAGAGTCTTGTGTCTTTTGCCCGCATCCATGAAATTGAGGCAACCCAACTTTTTACCTTGCCGTGTAGGGTACAATCTCATACCTTTCATTTTCGTGACAGAAATATGCGTCCTTTTATTTTTAGTTGTTTTTCTGTAGGATTTTTACTTCTTTCCCTTTTCAGAGTTCTTTCATCTTAACCATTTCTCTCTCTGAAGAATCACCTTTCCAAGACTGCCTCCCTTGTCTTTCACGTGCATTTTAAAGTCCCTTTCTTGAGGTCAGTTCTGTGATCAGCCATTACACGTTTTCAGTATTTTCACAGGTAGGGTAGACCTCCTTATCCTCATGGTGGTTTTAGATGAGTCTTAGGCATACTGCTAGCGCTTGCCTGCCTCTCTTTTCTCTTCAGTGCATTTTTCTTTTATTTCCCCCTTTCCCCCCCAGAACAGTCTTTGGTGCCCATGAAGGCTTGCAGTGGGAGGCTGCAAGATCATTTTCAAAGATTTGATGTTTATTTTTCTACTCACTGCAAATTTAAACTTTGAACATTCTCTGTTATACTGAGGGTGCAGGTTTTATTTGTTTTTCTTTTTGTTCTTTATTATGTTTTTAGATAATATGTGGGAGACTCAGAATTATGCTGCTGCCCATATTGTAGCTACTCAGAATCCCCCCATTCATAGCATTGTTATTATAGAATATAGATTTACCATGAAATACCATTCAATATGTAGGTTATTAAAAGACTGTGGGTCAGTTGCATCTAGCAGTCACTATGTACAAGGAAATGATACTGCACAGAGCTAGGGAACTTGCTCTTTATATTGAATTTTTAAATATCACTATTTTAGTTCTTTGAACAGTTTAAAACGTGTAATGTTTTTCAATAAATATTTCTTGATTGATACATAAAATTTTGTTATAATAGTATGGATGCATCTCTTATATTTTTTAATACTTTATAGGAGCATATAATCAAAAAGACTGTTTTCAGCTCTCCAAATTCTGTCTTCTTTGTTATTAACTGTGCGTTTGGCAATTTTCTGCCATTTAATTTCCATCACAACCCAGTGGATTGAGTAGGGCAGACAATTTAACTCCCAGGATTAAAAATTAGAAGCTGAAATTTATATTAAATGACTTGCTTGGATTGTACAGCTAATCAAAGGAGAAACCGAGATGAAAAGTGACTTCTTAACTTTGTTATTGTCAGAACATCATTGAGTAAAGTAGATAGCTTTTTCATTGTTCCCACATAGCATACTTGTTCCTACTTTAGCTTCCATGAGAAAAAAACACATGCAGATATTTGGGCCAAGTAACTTGTACGTTAAGATGAATTCTTGTTCATGTTCTTCTTACTCAGAGTAATAAGTATTGTATGAGGAGGAATGTTTTGAAAGAAAGGAAAAATGTAAGGTGATAAAACATTTATTTATTCACATCAAAGCAGAGACTACTTGCAGGCAAGTAGTCTTTACTTTTGGAAAATAATCACTTCTCATTTGTTACCCGGAGGCTTTTCACCATAATATTTAACAAATGATAAATGCTTCAGAGGTTTTTAATAAAAAATACTTGACTTTCTAGACTAACTTAATGACTAGTCTAGCCTGTCTCCTGTAAATGTCAAACATCCATAATTGAGTTTTGCTAGCTTCATAATATTGTTTGTGGCACGACATGTTGTGTACACACTCTGTTATTACAAACATTAAATGGATTTGTCAACAAGTGGAGGAAAAAGAATTGTAATTTAGTCTCTTTGTGAATTTTGTTATGTGGAGAAAGAAAAATTGGATGTTTTCCTCCCTGTTAATTGACACATAGAATGACTCCATGTCCTGCTTCAGTGCTTCTTGTCATTAAAAAAAATAAAAGCATACATCAACAGAGGTATGATTCTGTGTCTGTCACTAGGATTTATTCACTGTGTGTAGTTCACATTAATTTTAAGCTAAGGTATGGTTATTTAAAAGTTAGGAAAGTATAATGTTGATCTGAGATACTCTGAACTAAAATGCTATGCAGCAGGAATCCTGGTGCATAATTTTTTATAATATATTTTGTTAAGTGAATAGAATTAAAAAAAATTTAGTTACAGCTGGTTTTCACACAGTATTACTATTTCTTGAATTTACTTACATAGTCTGTTTGAAACCCTAAATATTTTTTAAAACAAATCAGGTAAAAGTACAGTAGACTCTTTTCAAATCATGGCATGTTTTTGATGTTTTTGAAGCTTTTTATTAATATCTACAAGGGAGGAAGTACAGGGTGCATGCGTATAACCAAGCGCACGAGAGTCTGAGCGTAGAGGACAACAGGCTGTACTAAGACATTCCCCTGATTTATTTCAGTTTTAGACCCAAAGCTATTTTAAATGAAATTTGCATGTTATGTATTATTATTATTGTTTTAATATAATGGATTCTACCTTGGATGTTTTCAAAGGCTTTTAATCATTTTCTAAATTTGCAGACAACTACTGGTAGGCTGTTTATAGACTTTGGCTACGATAGCCTTCTTCAGATTGTTGGTCATACACTGTATCTGATAAAGAGAAAGAAATTAACTGAGACGTTCTTAAGTTTTCTAATATTATTTTGGATTATAAAATCTTAGTGAGCCAAGTGTGGCGTATTTTGTGAATCATTTCTACACCAGCTAGAAAGACAGATGGGTCGTGTGCAGCTTAAAAATCTGTGCGGATAGGATGACAGATGGGTGGTTTAAATGTCTCCATGAAAATGTGTGTGTGGAAAGCTTAACTCCTGAAGTTACACTCAAAAAATCTGAGTAATTAATTGGGAATAATAGAGTTTATACAAAAAAAGCAATATTTTTTAAGGAGGGAAATAAAATATGGGATTCATTGAATTTGCTAGTTATAATTTTAAGCCTACAATAAAAATCAACAAACTTTAAACTTACAATAAAAATCAACAAATTAGAATTCAGTTAGAATACAGTCCTCAAATAGTGCTGCCTGGTTTTCTGATTATGGACATGTGGACTCTATAAGACTTCTTTGTTACTTGGAGTTAATTTAACTGCCTAATTGTACCTGAAATTTTGACATGTCTGTTGTCAGAATTTGTTGACTATCAAGTAAGAGCACCATAAACCTGCCTAAAGATGATGAAACCAAACCAAACCCAAACAGACCCGACTCTAAGAAAAGGCTCTTAGAGAAAGGGCTGCTCCGGCAACTTCTGCAGCAAATGTCCTCGGACCTTCAGTGCAGCAGGTGTTCAGGCATTAATGTGACTTAGCTCCCAGCTGAAAGGTTTGTTCCTGTTTGATTGGGTATGCAGTTTGGATCTTGGGTGACAGCTTTGTATGGGAGTCTCTGCCTGAGTTGTGTTGGTTGGTAGAAAAGGGGGTTGTTATTTTAGAACAAGGCTGCAGGACTGATCATAGATGTATCAACTGTACTGACTTTTGGAGACTTTTTGGAAATGTATTTCTGCAAGAAGTTTGTTAAGTAGCAATGTTTATGGGCAAATTATTTATACAGAATATTCAGTGAAGAAATGATTAACTGAACGTGGGTAAGCAGATGTGTTCCTAAGAATGTTTAAAATCATTTGTGATTATTATTACTGAAGTGTCTTATTAATTGCTAAGTTAAAAAATTAACCTTCATGTCATGCAAAGTAAGTTACAACCACTTTAGGAATTTATATTAACAGAGGACAAAAATTTATTGGTTTCTGAATGAACATTTTTAAAAATTAAAAATTCAGATGATAGAATTTTTTTTTTTAAATCGCAGCATCCTACTTAATAAGGGTAAGAACTTTTTAATGAATTTCTTATTTCAGTTATATATTTTAAAGTTTATGTGATTATTTACTAGTTCATGGCATATAATATATTATCCTGTGTGTTGTGATCAAAAAGTAAGAAGACCTACTTCTCTTACAGCTAGTATTATCTTTTTCTGATCCCTTCAGATCAGAACTGAATTAATATATTTGCTCCCCTACTCCTGCTGTAGAATTAGGACGTCTTTCCAGTCAGCTGTGAAAGGGCTTAGGAAAGACATTCTAGTGATTAGATTATTTTCTCATCAGCGAGTTCTTTATGTTATAAAGTGAAATAGGTTATCCAGGGCAGTATTTTTTGAATAATTTTGATAATTATTAAAATATCCTCGTGTGCACGAACAAGCTAATGTCTGTAACTGGAGAAGTCACGCCGCATTGTATGCAGCTTCCCTGGAGGAGTCAGTGGTGGTTCTAGTAGTTGGAAACACTAGAATTTGTTGGTAATAGAGACAGGCCAGTTTGCTGAAAGAATTTGTGTGCTTTTCCACCAGCTGAATGTGGTTCCTTTCCTTCAGAATTGGCAGAGTGATAAGAAACAGAATTGTTCCAATTCTGTTGGTCTGCCTGAGGAAGTCTGATGTCTCCTCTCGTTGCAAAAGCTCTGGTTTGTTCTCTGCTTTTGGCCCTGGGCTGGGGACTTTCTCCAACAGGAGGTACTTTTCAGACTCCTGTCTATAGGGAGTACCCAAGTGGGTGCTGAGCCTAAACAGAGTGGAAGCAGAGAAAAGCCTCTGGCGTCAAGAATTCTCAACATAAGATTTATTTGGGGGGAAGGATTCATTTGGTGAGCTCTCCTTGGATAGAGGGCAAAAACTTTTATGAAGTCTAGATAATTGACAAGAAATATTTGTTCTGTTTGCTTCAAAAATTGAAGATCTGATTAAAAATTTTATTTGTTTATATCTTCACTCATTTATATTGCCAACCTGTAAATATTTTCTGAATGATTTTAGTAAGGGAATCATATAAATTTTTAATTTATTACTTTGTCATCTTCTAGACTTCTTCTGTATCAAGTCTAAATTTCTCTGCTTGATTTTCAAGTCATTCACAACTTAAAATTGTCTTAGCTATACAGCTTATTTCCTTCATTTTCTCAAAACTTGCTATTTTTGAGCTATTTCTTTGCTTGCCTATGTAACATTGCTTATTCTCTCCATGTTTTCACTCAATAGTTCAAATCATCAGGCCGTGGGCTGTTGTCAAAGACTCTGTTTTGCGAAATGTAGAATTCCCAATGTCTAGCCCAGTTCCTGGGGATGAGCAGTTAATAATATTTATTGAATGAAATGAAGGAAGAAATGGAGAGAGAGTGAGGTGAAGGAACTATTGTCTCTCCTGTCTTTCTTACACTTTTCCAGACTTGCCTCATTTTTTAAGGTCTGGTTTCTCCATAGAGTCTCCTCTGACTTCCCTGGTCTATATTGACATCTCAAAAGTAGACCTTCAAATTTAACATTATTCACAAACTTTCTTGTTTTCTTGGTTATGCAGTTTCATGTGCACTGTCATTCCAATTTGGTGTAAGCTCCTTGAAGATGAGAAGGAGCATGTATCTGTACATATTTTCAAAAAAATTGTATATTGACCTTTATTCATCAAACATGTCCTGCAGGGTACGCCTGCTTCAGAGCATCCTTTGTACAAAGTACTGACAAGTAAACACAATATGTGTTCAGTAGCCTTTTGATTATTCATAAGATGTATGAGATAACATGAATTAGTGGTAACTCAGTTTGCATATAGTGAAGATAGAACTTTTAAAATTACCTTCTAACTTTATTCAACCTTTTTTTTTTTCAGGGAAAGAAACTGAAAAGGCTAAGGAACGTTACGACAAAGCCACAATGAAACTCCATATGTTGCATAATCAGTATGTGTTGGCATTGAAAGGGGCACAGCTTCATCAGAACCAGTATTATGACACTACACTTCCTCTGCTTCTCGATTCTTTACAAAAGATGCAAGAAGAAATGATAAAAGCACTGTAAGCTTCATTTCCCATTTGATATAAAAGCCCTTCCTGAAATGATTGTAGCATTGCTTTTTTCCTCCTAGTTAGAAGTTTCCTATAAAATTTGTCTTTGTTTTGTAAGTGGCAACGCTGGACTAGCTCAGAGGGTGTTTCAGACCTCTTCTCCCTCGGGCCTTCTTGATTTTCCTTGATATCCCTTCATCTCATGCTCACTCACTCTTCTTTTTGTATGTTTTAGTTTTGCTCCAGTTAGCTGGAAATTTAAATGAAAAAAAAAAAATCCTTATTTTGATAAGCATTAAGAAGTGGATATCTATCTGTAGACCATTGAAGATTTAAATCTTGAACCTCTGCTAAGCCCAAAGGAAGTTATTTATTTATTTGCATGCTTCTAGTTGTATGAGATTACAGTGAACAAATGTTTATTGAAATTGTCTGCATGCAAAGCACACTGGTGCTTGGGGACGTAGAGATGAGTAGGGTACAATTTTTGCCTTCAAGGAACTAACAGTGTTGGTTAGTAATTCAAACGCATGCATGTTTACCATACATATCAGTTCAGTACACCACCCTTTGGTAGACTTCATCCCATTATTAATGCTGGTGAGTCCCCATTTTTCCAATAAAGGATAAAGTGATTTTAGTCAACTTGAATATGTCAGTATTTAAGGGTATTGATAAAATAGTGAAATGCCTACTTAAAATATTTAATTAGTTATGTCTTCTTTAAATTACATATTATTGACTTATAAACATTTCCTTTCCTACTTTCATTTTATGAATCAATGTTTTCTCAAATTCTCCATATGAATGTTCAGTATTTTTACCATCATGAGAACATCCTTTAGAGACATTTAATAATTTTACAAGTGTATTATCTTTACTGTCTAGTAAATTTTTCTAGATCTAGCGTTTAAAAATATAATATCACTAAAATTGAATCCTTTGTCACAAGTACTCATTCATATAACATTAGGAGACTTCTGCCTTTTCCCCCCAATTTGTCTTAAAGATGAGTGTTAACATCGTAACCACTTACTGTATCGCTTTATGAGAATTATCTAGGGACGCTCATTTGCATTCATGTCATCCAGTACGTCCAGCTGTGAGGCCCAAGGATTCTTACTAAATCTGAATTAGATTTTCTGCCTCGCTCTTTTCTTTCAGTTGTATCTGTCAGGTGATTTCTGTAACCATCCAAAATTAGCGTTGCCGGAAGCATTTTGAATTTGATTTTTTTGTTTTTTTACCCAAATAGTATTTCACTATTCAAAATAAAGTAAAAGAATTCTTCAAAATAAGAGAGATTTTTAAGGGATTCCTTTTTGTGAGTGGTGATTTTGGAAAAGAAAATTAGGGCCTTATATTTATTTGGGCACCTGCAGGGTGAGCATGTCTACCCACACTTTTTAAGGCTACTGGTGAGCAGCTGTGTATTTTTACAGCACGGCATTACCAAGTTGAGGATTAGGGTCTTTGCAACAGAATGGTTTTCTTTTTGCACTTATTACACTAGGCTGATAACTGTTATGATCATTTTTGCTACTGACTGGAGGTCAGCAGAGATTGAAAGGTCATTGGAGATATAAGCCAGCTAAACTCTGAGTATAATGTGGAAAAGAACAGAGGCCCAGGAGCAAGAGAAGACCCAGGAGGTAGGGCTTGTGAGGAAGCTGCCCACAGTGAAAGTAACATTACGGACACAGGACCTGACCCACAGCTCATGTGACCACATCGGCGTGTCTGTGGCACTGTTGAGGAGTAGATAGGGATCAGTTCAGGCTTATATTTTTGTATGTTAGATAGATGTTGAAAAATGTAACATTGCAGATCATTTGCAGTTATTCTGTTACATCAAATGTAAGTTGTTAATTCATACATTTTTATACTCCGTTTACTTCACTATACAGGTAAATGAAATAAGGTGGTGCATGGAGCCACCATCTGTAAAAATTGGCATTACATTTCTCATTTTTATCATTTTAAACCCTTTATGGGCCTGTGTTTCCCTGATAAAACTTTAAAATGTTCTAAACCTTTCCTCTTCTTTTCAGAAAAGGTATATTTGATGAATACAGCCAGATAACTAGTCTTGTTACAGAGGAAATAGTGAATGTTCATAAAGAGATTCAAATGTCGGTTGAACAGATAGACCCTAGCACAGAATACAACAATTTCATAGATGTTCATAGGTATGTATAGATACTTTCATTCTTCTTTCAGTATTTTTGACAGTGTTATTTTTTGCCATGTGTTATTGAATGAATTAAAATAAGAAATATTGATGAACTTTGTTAGGACATAGGCTGTTTCCTATTAGTCTGTTTTTAATTATTTTCAGAGTCCTTTTTCAGTGATTTTATAACTATTGATATTTAATTTATATAATGCTCTTTAAAAGTTTTTCAGTTGTTGTTACATCATTGCTTAAACCCATATTTAATCCTTGAAGTAATATTTTCTTTTTAACAATTATGTAATAATAATAAACCTATTGTTTTCTGTTTGTGTTAAACTTTATTATAGTGATATTACATTTATTGTTTTCATGTATGCATCATCTTATTTTATATTGATTATCATTGAGGATGGAATAAAGCAGATTAATATCCATATTCTACAAATGAGGAAACTAAGCTGAAATTACTTGACTAGATCTTTGAGGTCTAAGGTTTAGTTTGATTTATACTATTTATTTTTGCTTTACTTTGTTAACATAATTTTAAATAAGAATAAATATTCTGCCTTTGTTGTATACTAAGACATATTATGATAGGGTATTCATATTGATCAAAATTATTTGGCATGCTTTACCAGAACAACGGCTGCTAAGGAGCAAGAAATTGAGTTTGATACTTCCTTACTAGAAGAAAATGAAAATCTACAGGCAAATGAGATTATGTGGAATAATTTAACAGCAGAAAGTTTGCAAGTAATGTAAGTATTTAGAAAATCTGAAGCTTAAACATGTGTTATTATTTATAGTTTATCAGATTTAAAATTCCAATTTTTGTTTTCTTGAAAGTAATGAAAAGTAATTAAAAATGAACTGATTTTTGTTTGGTCAAAGTGAAATGTTTTGAGAAATATGTTAATTTTACCCATTATCATCACTGATTTTGGTAATTCTGAAAATAAAAATTCTGTGTGATGTTACATTCATTTGCCCAGTTATTAATGACATGAGAATATTAGAATAATGTTTTATTTTTTTCAAAAATTTATATAATTTTTTAACCCCATTTCATCCTCTAAATGGCAGAAATATTTGGAAATGAGGTCAATGGGTATTAGAGATAAAAAAAGACTTGACAGATGTCAAAAGCATTTAGTATAAAAATTTGACTTTTGAGTTTTCGCTTTAAGCAGAAATGTCTTCTCTTATAGACTGTTAAAACACTTATAGACTATTATAGACTGTTATAGACTATTATAACTGTTATAGACTAATATTTGGCCTTGGAGTACAGAATGAAGAAGGGCAAAAGCTAATAACAGTTTTGCCAAGAGAACGCACTGGTCATAGCAAACACCCTCTTCCAACAACACAAGAGAAGACTCTATACATGGATATCAACAGATGGTCACTACCAAAATCAGACTGATTATATTCTTTGCAGCCGAAGATGGAGAAACTCTATATAGTCAGCAAAAACAAGACTGGGAGCTTGTGTGTATACCTGGGTGTGGCTCAGATCATGAACTCCGTATTGCCGAATTCAGACTTAAATTGAAGAAAGTAGGGAGAACCGTGAGACCATTCAGGTATGACCTAAATCAAATCCCTTATGATTAAACAGTGGAAGTGACAAATAGCTTCAAGGGATTAGATCTGATAGAGTGTATGATGAACTATGCATGGGAGTTCCTGACCTTGTACAGGATCCAGGGATCAAGACCATCTCCAAGAAAAAGAAATGCAAAAAGGCAAAATGGTTGTCTGAGGAGGCCTTACAAATAGCTGAGAAAAGAAGAAAAGCTAAAGGCACAGGAGAAAAGGAAAGATATTCCCATTTGAATGCAGAGTTCCAAAGAATAGCAAGGAGAGAGATAAGAAAGCCTTCCTCAGTGATTAATGCAAAGAAATAGAGGAAAACAATAGAATGGGAAAGTCAACAGATCTCTTTAAGAAAATTAGAGATACCAAGGGAACATTTCATGCAAAGATGGGCACAATAAAGGATAGAAATGGTATGGACCTAACAACAGAAGCAGAAGAGATTAAGAAGAGGTGGCAAGAATACAGAAGCAGAAGAGATTAAGAAGAGGTGGCAAGAATACACAGAAGAACTATACAAAAAAGATCTTCACAACCCAGATAATCAGGATGGTGTGATCACTCAACTAGAGCCAGACATCCTGGAATGCGAAGTCAAGTGGGCCTTATAAAGCATCACTACGAACAAAGCTAGTAGAGGTGATGGAATTGCAGTTGAGCTATTTCAAATCCTAAAAAATCATGCTGTGAAAGTGCCGCAGTCTATGCCAGCAAATTTGGAAAACTCAGCAGTGGCCACAGGACTGGAAAAGGTCAATTATCATTCCAATCCCAAAGAAAGGCAATGCCAAAGAATGCTCAAACTACCACACGGTTGCACTCTTCTCACACGCTAGCAAAGTAATACTCAAAATTCTCCAAGCCAGGCTTCAACAGTATGTGAATCGAGAACTTCCAGATGTTCAAGCTGGATTTAGAAAAGGGAAAGGAACCAGAGATCAAATTGCCAACATCTGCTGGATCATTGAAAAAGCGAGAGAGTTCCAGAAAAACATCTATTTCTGCTTTATTGACTGTGCCAAAGCCTTTGACTGTGTAGAGCACAACAAACTGTGGGAAATTCTTAAAGAGGTGGCCACCTGACCTGCCTCCTGAGAAGTCTGTGTGCAGGTCAGGAAGCAACAGTTAGAACTGGATGTGGAGCAACAAACTGGTTCCAAATAGAAAAAGGAGTAAGTCAAGGCTGTATATTGTCACCCTGCTTATTTAACTTATGTGCAGAGTACATCATGAGAAACTGGGCTGGATGAAGCACAAGCTGGAATCAAGATTGCTGGGAGAAATATCAATAACCTGAGATATGCAGATGACACCACCCTTATGGCAGAGAGTGAAGAAGAACTAAAGAGCCTCTTGATGAAAGTCAAAGAGAAAAGTGGAAAAGTTGGCTTAAAACTCAACATTTAGAAAACTAAGATCATGGCATCTAGTCCCATCACTTCATGGCAGATAGGTGGGGACACAATGGAAAGAGTGAGAGACTTTATTTTTGGGGGCTCCAAAATCACTGCAGATGGTGACTGCAGCCATGAAATTAAAAGATGCTTGCTCCTTGGAAGAAATGTTATGACCAACGTAGACAGCATATTTAAAGCAGAGACTTTACTGTGTCTGTCTAGTCAAAGTAATTGTTTTTTCCAGTAGTCATGTATGGATGTGAGAGTTGGACTTTAAAGAAAGCTGAACGCCAAAGAAGGATGCTTTTGAACTGTGGTGTTGGAGAAGACTCTGGAGAGTCCCTTGGACTGCAAGGAGATCCTACCAGTCCATCCTAAAGGAAATCTGTCCTGAATATTCATTGGAAGGACTGATGTTGAGCTGAAACTCCAATCCTTTGGCCACCTGATGTGAAGAACTCACTCACTGGAAAAGACCATGATGCTGGGAAAGATTGAAGGTGGGAGGAGAAGGGGACGACAGAGGATGAGATGGTTGGATGGCATCACCGACTCAATGGTCATGAGTTTGAGCAAGCTCTGGGAGTTGGTGACGGACAGGGAGGCCTGGCATGCTGAAGTCCACTAGGTTAGGGTCACAAAGAGTCAGACACGACTGAGTGACTGAACTGAACTTACAGACTCATATCAGTTTCTTTTCCACTTTTTGTTACTACTGTGTAAAATTTTAAAAGGGTTTTGAGAAATCTTATTTTTTTTCTTTTCAAACATTAGAAAACATAATTAAGGCATTCTTCTTTTAAAGTAAATTTAGGGCTTCCCTGGTGGCTCAGTATTAAAGAATCTGCCTGCCAATGCAGGAGACATGGGTTCAATTCCTGGATCAGAAAGATCCCGTGGAGAAGGAAATGGCACTCCACTCCATTGTTCTTGCCCGGGAAATCCCATGGACAGAGAAGGTTGGCAGGCTTCAGTCCATGGGGTTGCAATGAGTCAGACATGAGTTGGTGACTTAACAACAACAACAACAGCAATATTTAATTTGTCTCCTGATTTTGTTCAGGAGTGACACAAAGAAACTTATATTTGTTGGTAAGTGTTGTGTGTACCTACCCCTGTGTGAAAACTACAGCTGGAAGTTTTCTCATTTTCTCTTCAGTTTTAGACATGTTATATCATCTGACTTAATAAAATTTTACCTCAAAAGATTCAGCAAAAAATCCCTATCTAATATAATCAAAGAGTCTCCCTTCTACTGTTCAGTAATGTAGCATTTACAAATAATTAACTAAGTGGTAGGATCCTGGGACTAGCTCTTAGTAAGGGTTAATGTGTTTTAAGTTGGCCAGACAGGGTTGAAGAAGCTAACATATGCCTGTTGAATTACCTTCCTCAAGCTGAAGGCTTAGCAGCTATGGTGGACTGACTGTTGATGAGAGGAATGGTTCAATGGTGTACCCTGCACTAGTGGGTCTTTCTCAGAGGGTGTGATACGGTTCTTGAAGAATCTGTTCCTCCAGGTTGGATGCCCTTCACAGGAGACTCACTGTGACTCCGTGTTGCGGCGCCAGCTGTCTCTAAACCCGCGGTTCTCGCTGGGCAGTTCTTCTCAAGGGACATGTGACAATGTCTGAGATATTTTCGTTTATCAGATGGTAAGGTAGAGACCATGCCTGCTGCTAATCATCCTACAGTTCACAGGACAGCCTCCTACAACAACGAGTTATCTGGCAAAAATGTCAGTAATGCTGAGGTTGAAGAACTGTGCTCTTAACAATGGGGTTGAATGCGTGTCATAAAATGGATGGTAGAGTTTCTCAATTCTTGTGCAGTGATAAATTCCATTCCTTAATTCCAGTGCTGCTTGGTAAATGAACATGGCATAAATTACTCTTGTGTTTTTAAACCATCATATTGCCCCATCAAGATATACTTACTGTGTGTTTAAGATTGCAAGCTTTAATACTTTAAAGGACTTTAGGCTACAATTGACAATTTATTTTAATATACCAAGAAAGAATGAACATACAGATATTGGAGTGTTATGTGGTAAAATTAAAAATTGCTAATTGTTTTAAGCATATATAAAGTAAGAGATTTTGTGGCCAAAGAAGAATTTGTTCTATTGCTTTTTAGGGTATAATTAGAGCTAAAGCTAGTTATACTCATAAGTCATTATTTCTTAATTATGGTGATGAAGCAGTGAACAAAAATTCAATAAATTATAATAAATCTTTGATAATGTGATAGAAGATTTAATTGCTTACATCTTACTAACATAAACCTTTAGCTACATTTCAATGAACAGTGTCTAAATTCAGGTTCTGAGTTTAGGATTAGAATATCCTCAAGAATTTTATTCCCAGAATGAGTTATCCAGTGTGTCTGTAGGCACTGTTAAAATAATTCAGTTCCATTAAAAAAAATATATGTATGTATATGTGTGTATATATATGCATATATATTAATGTAATGCAAGATGAAAGATTTATTAAAGATTTACTGAGCATGGCCCTGCCAATCAGAACAAGACCCAATTTCCCCCTCAGTCAGTCTCTCCCATCAGGAAGCTTCCATAAGCCTCTTATCCTTCTCCATCGGAGGGCAGACAGGCTGAAAACCACAGTCACAGAAAACTAACCAATCTATTCACATGCACCACAGCCTTGTCTAACTCAATGAAACTATGAGCCATGCCGTGTAGGGCCACCCAAGACAGATGGGTCATGGTGGAGAGGTCTGACAAAACATGGTCCACTGGAGATGGGAATGGCAAGCTTCTTCAGTGTTCTTGCCTTGGGAACCCCATGAACAGAATGAGAAAGCAGAAAAAAAATAGGACACTGAAAGATGAACTCCCCAGGTCGGTAGATGCCCAGTATGCTACCAGAGATCAGTGGAGAAATAACTCCAGAAGGAAAGAAAAGACAGAGCCAAAGCAAAAACAACACCCAGTTGTGGATGTGACTGGTGATAGAAGCAAGGTTCGATGCTGTAAAGAGCAATATTGCATAGGAACCTGGAATGTTAGGTCCATGAATCAAGGCAAATTGGAAGTGGTCAACAGGAGATGGCAAGAGTGACATTGACATTTTAGGAATCAGTGATTTAAATGGACTAGAATGGGTAAATTTAACTCAGATGACCATTATATCTACTCCTGTGGGCAAGAATCCCTTAGAAGAAATGGAGAAGCCATCATAGTCAACTAAAGAGTCTGAAATGCAGTACTTGGGTGCAATCTCAAAAAGGACAGAATGATCTCTGTTTGTTTCCAAGGCAAACCATTCAATATCATGGTAATCCAAGTCTACACCCCGACCAGGAATGCTGAAGAAGCTGAAGTTGAATGGTTCTCTGAAGACCGACCAGACCTTCTAGAGCTAACACCCAAAAAACATGTCCTTTTCATTGCAGGGGCCTGGAATGCAAAAGTAGGAAGTCAAGAAACACCTGGAGTAACCACCAAATTTGGCCTTGGAGTACAGAAGGAAGCAGGGCAAAGGCTAATAGAGTTTTGTCAAGAGAACTCACTGGTCATAGCAAACAGCCTCTTAAAACAACACGAGAGAAGACCCTACACATGGACATCACCAGATAGTCAACAGCGAAATCAGATTGATTACATTCTTTGCAGCCAATGATGGAGAAGCTCTATAAGTCAGCAAAAACAAGACTGGGAGTTGACTGTGGCTCAGATCATGAATGGAGAAGGCAATGGCAATCCACTCCAGTACTTTTGCATGGAAAATTCCATGGACGGAGGAGCCTGGTAGGCTGCAGTCCATGGGGTTGCTAGGAGTCGGACATGACTGAGTGGCTTCCGTTTTACTTTTCACTTTCATGCTTTGGAGAAGGAAATGGCAACCCACTCCAGTGTTCTTGCCTGGAGAATCCCAGGAACGGGGGTGCCTGGTGGGCTGCCATCTGTGGGGTCGCACAGAGTTGGACACGACTGAAGTGAGTTAGCAGCAGATCATGAGTTCCTTATTGCCAAATTCAAACTTAAATTGAAGAAAGTATGGAAAACCACTAGACCATTCAGGTATGAGCTAAATCAAATTCCTAATTATTACACAGTGGAAGTGAGAAATAGTTTCAAAGGATTAAATCTGATAGAGTGCCTGATGAACAATGGACGGAGGTTCATGACATTGTACAGGAGGCAGGGATCAAGACCATCCCCAAGAAAAAGAAATGCAAAAAGACAAAATGGCTGTCTGAGGAGGCCTTACAAATGACTGTGAAAAGAAGAGAAGTGAAAGGCAAAGGAGAAAAGGAAAGGTACACCCATTGGAATGCAGAGTTCCAAAGCATAGGAATGAGAGACAAGAAAGGCTTCCTCAGTGATCAGTGCAAAGAAATAGAGGAAAACAATAGATTGGAAAAGACTAGAGATCTCTTCAAGAAAATTAGAGAGCCTAAGGGAGCATTTCATGCAAAGATGGGCTCAGTAAAGGACAGAAATGGCATCAGCCTAACAAAAGTGAAAGTAGAAGCAGCGTCTCCCAGTCGTGTCCAACTCTTTGCGACCCCATGGACTGTAGTCTACCAGGCTCCTCTGTCCGTGGGATCTTCCAGGTGAGAAAATTGCCTGGCTGCCATTTCCTTCTACAGGAGATCTTCCTGACCCAGGGATTGAACCCAGATCTCCTACATTATAGGCAGACGCTTTACCATCAGAGCCACCAGGGAAGTCCACCAGGGATCTAACAGAAGCAGAAGAGATTATGAAGAGGGGACAGGAATGCACAGAAGAACTGCACAGAAAAGATCCTCACGACCCAGATAATCATGATGGTGTGATCACTCCCCTAGAGCCAGACATCCTGGAATGCGAAGTCAAGTGGGCCTTAGGAAGCATCACTACAAACAAAACTAGTGGGGGTGATGGAATTCCAGTGGAGCTATTTCAAATCCTGAAGGATGGTGCTGTGAAATTGCTGCAGCCAATATGCCAGCAAATTTGGAAAACTCAGCAGTGACCACAGGACTGGAAAAGGTCAGTATTCATTCCAATCCCAAAGAAAGGCAATGCCAAAGAATGCTCAAACTATCACACAGTTGCACTCACCTCACATGCTAGCAAAGTAATGCTCAAAATTCTCCAAGCCAGGCTTCAACAGTACGTGAACCGAGAACTTCCAGATGTTCAAGCTGAATTTAGAAAAGGCAGAGGAACCAGAGATCAAATTGCCAACATCTGCTGGATCCTTGAAAAAGCGAGAGAGTTCCAGAAAAACATCTATTTCTGCTTTATTGACTATGCCAAAGCCTTTAACTGTGTAGAGCACAACAAACTGGAAAATTCTTAAAGAGATGGGAAAACCAGGCCACCTGACCTGCCTCCTGAGAAACCTGTATGCAGGTCAGGAAGCAACAGTTAAAACTGGACATGGAACAACAAACTGGTTCCAAATAGAAAAAGGAGTAAGTCAAGGCTGTATATTGTCACCCTGCGTATTTAACTTATGTGCAGGGTACATCATGAGAAACACTGGGCTGGATGAAGTACAAGCTGGAATCAAGATTGCTGGGAGAAATATCAATAACCTGAGATATGCAGATGACACCACCCTTATGGCAGAAAGTGAAGAAGAACTGAAGAGCCTCTTAAAGAAAGTGAAAGAGGAGAGTGAAAAAGTTGGCTTAAAGCTCAACATTCAGAAAACTAAGATCATGCCATCTGGTCCCATCTTCGGATGTGGAAATAATGGAAACAGTGAGAGACTTTATTTTTGGGGGCTCCAAAATCACTGCAGATGGTGACTACAGCCATGAAATTAAGACGCTTGCATCTTGGAAGAAAAGTTAAAATCAACCTAGACAGCATCTTAAAGAGCAGAGACATTACTTTGCCGACAGAGGTCTGTCTAGTCAAAGTAATGGTTTTTCCAGTAGCCATGGATGGATGTGAGAGTTGGACTCTAAAGAAAACTTAGTCCCGAAGAACTGATGCTTTTGAACTGTGGTGTTGGAGCAGGCTCTTGAGAGTCCCTTGTACTGCAAGGAAATCCAACCAGTCCATTGTAAAGTAAATCAATGCTGAGTATTCACTGGAAGAACTGATATTGAAGCTGAAACTCCAATCCTTTGGCCACCTGATGCGAGGAACTGACTCATTGGAAAAGACCCTGATGCTGGGAAAGATTGAGGGCAGGAGGAGAAGGGGATGACAGAGGATGAGGTGGTTGGATGGCGTCACCGACTCAGTGGACATGGGTTTGGGTGGACTCCGGGAGTTGGTGATGGACTGGGAGGCCTGGCGTGCTGCGGTTCATGGGGTTGCAAAGAGTCGGACATGACTGCGCGGCTGAACTGAACTGAACTGATGCTGGGAATGACTGAAGGCAGGAAGAGAAGGGGACGACAGAGGGCGAGATGGTTGGTTGGCATCACTGACTCAATGGACACGAATTTGAGTAAACTTGGGAACTGGTGATGGACAGGGAGGCCTGATGTGCTGCAGTTCATAGGGTCGTAAAGAGTCGGATAGGACTGAGCAACTGAACTGAAGTGAACTGAAGATGAAAATATTTCTTTTTGCCATATTAGTGTATTAAAGTTAAACTTAGATCCTTTTCCTGGACATTGATTTGCTAATTTTGTAGGTGGTGTTGGAATATTATAGCTAATAAAAAATGAATGAATAAAATGATTAGTTTCTGAAAAAATAAATAGAAATGGCTAGGAATCCTGTGCAAATAAATATATATATTTTTAAAAAAAAGAAGTTAGTTCACCTACCAGATTGGCAAAGATTAAATAATTTGATAGTACCCGGTGTTTAGTAGCTTATGAAGAAATAAGCATTCTTATAAAGTCTTGGCAGAAATGTAAAGAAGTATAACCTTTTTGGAGAGTAGTTTGTCAATATATATCAAAATTCAACTTGCATATACCTTTTAACATAGGAATTCCTCTCCTCCAACTTTAGCATACAAGTATTGAAAGATGTTATAAGCTTAACACAGTGAGTTGATTGAGTCTGAATCCTGACAATATGACTTATTACCTTTGTGAAAATAGACAGTTTATTTAATCCTTTTATGCTTCATTTTCCTTGAAATATAAAATGGCAATAGTAATGGCACCCGACTCATAGTGTTGTTAGGAAGAGTACGTGCATGAGTGAGGAGCATGGTGAGTTCTATGTACTGTTTTCTTTTTGAAGTATACTTATTTACATGTTATATAAGTTTAGTTCAGTTCAGTCGCTCAGTTGTGTCCGACTCTTTGTGACCCCGTGGACTGCTGCACACCAGGCCTCCCTGTCCATCACCAGCTCCCAGAGTTTACTCAAACTTATGTCCATTGAGTTAGTGATGCCATCCAACCATCTCATCCTCTGCTACCCACTTCTCCGCCTACCCTCAGTCTTTTCCAGCATCAGGGTCTTTTCTCTTTGCATCAGGGGGCCGAAGCATTGGAGTTGCAAGGAGTCGGACACGAGTGAGCAACTGAACTGAACATTGCTTTAGGGCTTCCCTGGTGGCTCAGTGGTAAATAATCCACCTGCCAAGCAGGAGATGTGGATTTGATCCCTGGGTTGGGAGGATCTCCTGGCGAAGGAAATGGCAACTCACTCCAATATTCTTGCCTGAAAAATCCCGTGGACAGAGAAGCCTGTTGGGCTACAGTCCATGGGTCACAAAAGAGTTGGACATGATTTAGTGACTAAATAACCGCAGCAAGATTGCTTTATATAGTTTTATAATAGAACACTTTCAAAGCTCTGTTTAAAAATGCTAATATTTTATGGCCTGTGTTTCCCTGTGTTCTACGTTTTTCTTCCATGTAAAAGTGCTAATGCATTAATAAGGAATGGTATTAAAGAAAACTTCAGAAATATTTTTCTTTTTGTTTTGCATTCCTTTATGTTTAAGTGATCCGTGACCCTATCCTTTGTGAAAGGTTACATTAGTTTGGAAGTGAGAATCATTAATTTTTGACTTCTGGAGAATTTTTCTGTAAATAAGAGTCATACTGGCAATCTGTCAGACTGCTGATCAGTAGTGACTATGAAACAAAGGAAAGATTGGACTGCATTTCTCTTGGAGCCTTCAGAATTCTTGGCTAGATGTCAGATGTTGCAGATGATTTATGAACATCTTTGTTGAATGAGTGAGTGAATGGAGATATTTTATGGCGATTTCGGGGAGTTTCTCAGTAGCGGGTCTTGTCTCTGGCTTCATATTAGGATCACTTAGGGAGTCTTAAAAAATGCCAATGTTTGGAATCTGACCCAAACCTGTTAAATCAGATTTTTGAGGGTTAGATCCAGGCATTGAAATTTTCTGTAAACTTTCCAGATGACTTCAGTGTGTAGAAAGTTTTGAAAATCTGCCATAAGCCCACTAAAACTGTTTGTAGAAATATGTGTTTTACTTTCTGTGGGGAGGGTGTGTGCAGATTTTCAGAGGGTTTCTCAACCCAAAATGCCTGAGGACTGCTCTACTTGAATATCTTTCATGTTTAAAGATGTCTTTTTTGTTAAACTTTTTAGTGAAGATATATTCCTCAAATTTATAGTATTATTGGTGAAAATTAGCATTTTTTATAGTAGTCTAACTGGAATTTTAAAGACATGTTTAATAGGATAATTGCTTTACAGTGTTGTGTTGATTTCTTTCATACAACAATGTGAATCGGGAAATTTCTTTTTGATCCTTTTTCTTCTTTTGATTTGCCATACTTCTGGTCTTGTCTTGACTGATAAAGTATTTGAAGTTTAAAGAGATGCTCTTTTCCTGAGGTTGTCTTTTTCACTCTGCTAGTCATAAAAAGACACCTGTTAAGTTTTCTTATTTTAGATTCCTAAATATAACATAAAAATTGTTGTTTTCATTAACCACACTCATAAATTTAATAGCTTAGGTTGCTCTTTACTGTATCATGTAGCGGTTTCTCAAATAAATATATGGGATTCTGAGATTATTACACAGTTGGTATTTACACCCAGAACAAGATAATACAGTGTTACTCCTTGCCCCCTTTTCAGATCTGATAGAAATCTAATGATATAATAGTAAATGGCAGAGTTACTGCATTTATGCATGTAATATGTGCCAGAAAACATTTTTATCATGCTCCTTATTTGTCTACCAACTGTAATTATACAGGCAATACCACTGCAGTACTCTTGCCGGGAACATCCCGTGGCCAGAGGGGCCTGGGGAGCCGCAGTGCACAGGGTTGCGAAGAGCTGGACTTGACTGAGTGTAATATCACCCCTGCTCGCCCCCACCCCAGCGTGTATGGAGAGAGAGAGGAGTTCATCTCAGCTCTTTGTGGGTTGCTTGTTCTTCTCCTGTATATTGGAAATGGTTTTGAATGGTAGATTGCCATGTGGGAGAGGGCTGTTTCTCAGCCTCTGATAAATTCTAGCGTCTGATCCTGCACTTGCCACCACACATGCGTTCAGGCTGCCTCCCCTTCAGGCTTGAATCTGAGGCTGCTTCCTTTGTCTCCGTCATCTGCAGCCTCTTTGCTTCCCCTCCACCACCCCTTTCACATCTGCCTCATTTTTGGATCTCCCTTCTTGGCCAAAGGCTGAAAGAGAATGCTAAACTTTTTGTTTAAGATTATATATGTAAATATTTCCTCTCACCTAATCACTTATTTAATTGACTAATTTGGGATTAATTTAGTTCATCAAAATTACTTGATAAAGTCAAGTCTGTGAAAGTTTGAACATTAGAAGAATATATTTAAGTATCTGTTGTGTGGATTTTGGCATTCTGGATCGATGAGGCATTGATTTGTGATCCATTGCA
Organism: Muntiacus reevesi; assembly: GCF_963930625.1. Taxonomy (NCBI): domain Eukaryota; kingdom Metazoa; phylum Chordata; class Mammalia; order Artiodactyla; family Cervidae; genus Muntiacus; species Muntiacus reevesi. The sequence continues at coordinate 282,910,784 of NC_089249.1, forward strand.
AACTTAAAGCAGGGTAAATGGAGTTATGAATCCATAGTTTAAGCTAGGCAAGTTATGGATAGCAAGTTGTTCCAAAATATGAACAGTAATATGTCTGCCAAAAGAGGAATTTTTATTAATTTTACTAGAATGGTAGAGAACAAACGTCCTCTACCTTTTTGTTGAGTCCGTTTTCTAGTTTCAAATGCGGTCTCTCTATCATAAGTTGTTCCTACCTAGCAGTAGGAAATATATTTGAATTTTAGAAGATTGTGTTAAATGTCTAGTTTTATATTCTAAAGTAAAGCCCAATTTCAGGTCTCATGTTTCCCAGATTATTTAAAAAAATTTAAAGTCAAAATGTGTTTAGCTTTTACAGTGAAATATAAATAAGATCTCTTAATTAAAAAATGATAATTCTCTACATGGGACAGTGGTTATTTTGGATTTTTTGAGCTGTGAATGAGCAGACTATAGCCTGTAGGTCACATCCAGCTAGCCACCTATCTTGTGCAGTCTGTGAGCTAACACTGCTTTTTACATTTTCAAATGGCTAAAAGAATCAAAAGAAGAACTATATTTTGTGACACATGAAAGCCACGTGAACCTTAAACCTGAGAGTGCGCAAGTCACACTGGAGCGCAGCCATGCTCGTCCTTTTCCTGTGTCTGGGGCCGGCTTCCTGCCCCGGCGCAGAGTCGGGCAGCAGGACAGCGACCACGCACGGCATCCTCATCACTTCACACGCCGCTTGGCGTGCTGCGGGTCGCAGCGGCACGGTTGTAGCTCAGCAGTGTTTTGAATGCCACACACATCACTGGACTACAGCATTTGTTTCCTTTTTATTATCAGTGCATGCATGTCATGTCAAAACAAGAAGAGAAGAGGAAATGGATTTTGGCTGTCACACTTTAAGACACAATAGAGTGTGGGTTATTTTGTTGTTGAATTAGATGGCAAAGCATTGTGTTCCTCACGCGTGGGCTCTGTGGCTGTGCTAAGATAATGTATGTTGACATTACCAGATTCACCACTCGTCTCAGCGTTACTGACACGCAGGGCAGCAAGAGTCAAGACAAATGGTAAAAGTTAAACTGGAATACCTCATCACAGCAGACTTTCTTCAGAAAAATAAAATGTGAATGAACAGAAAACCAAACGGAAATAAGTTTCTGGGTGACTTATTTGTTAGCCAAGCAAGGAAAGCCATTTATCAGTGGTAGTTTAATTAAAAAGTGTTTTAAAGAATAACTGAAGAAGTATGTTCAGAGGAAGTAAGTCTGTTTATGACCATTACATTTTCAGTAAGAACATTTGCTTGAGGGTTTGAGAACTTTGGGAGCTGCATCATTAGTTAATTAATAAAAAACATGACAAATCATTCACAGTGTTTTTCCATGGCTCTTGACGAGTCAGCAGATATGATCAAAACTACTCAGTTGTTTACTTGAGAAATCAAACCAGGTTTGAAGTGATTGAAGAATTACTTTCAATGAATGTCCTGTGTGGCTCATCTGCAAACAGGAGTATTTTCAATGAAGTTGAGAAAACACTAACCCAGTATAGACTGAAGTGGAATCTGTTACAATGTATTACAACTGATGGTGTTAAGAATATATGTGAAAAAAAAAAGAATATATGTGGATCAGAAAGAGGTTTAGCTGAACAAAAACCTGTATGTGGGTCAAGAAGCAACAGTTAGAATCCTGTATAGAACAACTGATTGGTTCAGGATTGAGAAAGGAGTATGGCAGGGCTGTCCACTGTCACCCTGTTTATTTAACCGTATGCTGAGCACATCATGAGAAATGCTGGGCTGCATGAGTCACAAGCAGGAGTCAAGACAGGCTGGAGAAACATCGACAGCCTCAGATATGTAGATGATACCACTCTAACGGCAGACAGTGAAATGGAACGAAAGATCCTCCTGATGAGGGTGAAGGAGGAGAGTGAAAGAGCCAGCTTAAAACTAATTATTAAAAAAACCCAGAGATCCTGGCATTTGGCTCCGTTTCTTCATGGCGAATAGAAGGGAAAACGGGCGAAGTAGTGACAGATTTCCTCTCCTTGGGCTCTGAAATCAGTGCGAATGGTGACTGCAGCCGTGAAGTCTGACATGCTTCTGACAAAGCAAATGACAAACGTAGACAGGAAACTATGACGAACCAGACAGCGTGTTGAAAAGCAGAGATGTTACTCCGCCAACAAAGGTCCGTATAGTCAAGGCTGTGGCCTTCCCAGTGGTCACGTACAGTTGTGAAAACTGGACCGTTAAGAAGGCAGAGCACTAAAAAATTGATGCCTTTGAACTGTGGTGCTGGAGAAGACTCCCGAGAATCCCTTGGACAGCAAGGAGAGCAAACCAATCAATCTTAAGGGAAATCAACCCTGAATACTCATTGGAAGGACTGATGCTGAAGCTGAAGCCCCAGTATTTTGGTCACCTGATGCAGTGACTCATTGGATAAGACCCTGATGCTGGGAAAGGTTGAGGGCAGAAGGAGAAGAGGGTATGAGAGGATGCGACGGCTGAATGGCATCACCAATACAATGGACATGAACTTCGGCAGACTTTGGGAGGTGCTGAGGGACAGGAAGGCCTGGTGTGCTGCAGTCTATGGGGTCACAAAGAGTTGGACACGACTGGGCAACTGAAAAACAATAGCGAATAAAAGTTCTCAAAAAAGGTATATCAGGCAACTGTAACCTTTATTGCATTTGGGTTTTTATTAACCCAAATGTCACAATTAATGGGACAGTATTAGGAATTTTTAATTTATATTTTTTTAGGAAGTTGGATCCTTTAGATGTGCTCTAAGATTTAAATAATGATAGAAAATAGTTTGAGGATATAAAAAGTATTGTCATGAGTACTGAAAACTTGTTATCATCCACAATAATTGCTTTAGGCTTTTATATCTTTAAATATACATAGTAGTTATATGAGGAGGCCTGACAAATAGGTAAGAAAAGGAGAGAAGTGAAAGGCAAAGGAGAAAAGGAAAGATAAACCCAATTAAATGCAGAGTTCCAAAGAATAGCAAGGAGAGATAAGAAAGCCTTCTTAAGTCAACAATGCAAAGAAATAGAGGAAAGCAATAGAATGGGAAAGACTAGAGATCTCTTCAAGAAAATTGGAGACACCAAGGGAATATTTCATGCAAAGATGGGCTCAATAAAGGACAGAAAAGGCAAGGACCTAACAGAATCAGAAGAGATTAAGAAAAGGTGGGAAGAGTACCGTCTGAGCCACCAGGAAAGATCCCCTGGAGGAGGGAATGGCAGCCTGCTCCAATATTCTTGCCCGGAGAATACCATGGACGGAGGAGCCTGGCGGGCTACTATCCAAAGGGTTGCAAAGTGTCAGACACGACTGAAGCAACTTAGCACATCAAGAATACACAGAAGAGCTATACAAAGAAGATCTTAGTGACCGGGACAGCAGTGATTCTTGCAGAGCCGGACATCCTGGGGTGTAAAGTCAAGTGGACCTTAGGAAGCACCACTAAGAACAAAGCCAGTGGAGGTGACGGGATTCTAGCTGAGCTATTTCAAATCCTAAAAGATGATGCTGTTAAAGTGCTACACTCAATGTGTCAACAAAATCCCAAAATTTGGAAAACTCAGGAGTGGCCACAGGACTGGAAAAGGTCAGTTTTCCCAAGGAAAGACAATGCCAAAGAATGTTCAAACTACTGTACAATTGCACTTATTTCACATGCTAGCAAGATAATGCTCAAAATGCTTCAAGCTAGGCTTCAACACTACGTGAACCAAGAACTTCCAGAAGTATAGGTTGGCTTTAGAAAAGACAGCAGAACCTGAGATCAAATTGCCAACATCCACTGGATCACAGAACAAGCAAGGGAATTCCAGAAAAATATCTACTTCTGTTTCATTGATTACACTAAAACCTTGACTGTGTGGATCATAACAAACTGTTGAACATTATTAAAGAGATGAGAATTTACCTGTCTCCCAAGAAACCTGTATACAGGTGAAGAAGCAACAGTTAGAATCAGACATGGAGCAATAGACTAGTTCAAAATTGGGAAAGGAGTTTGTCAAGGCTGTATATTGTCTCCCTGCTTATTTAACTTCTATGTAGAGTACACCATGTGAAATGCCAGGCTGGATGATTTGCAAGCTGGAATCAAGATTGCAGGGAGAAATATCAACAGCCTCAGATATGCAGATGATACCACTCTCATAGCAAAAAGTGGAAGGGAACCAAAGAGCCTCTTGATGAGGGTGAAAGTGGAGAGTGAAAAAAGTGGCTTAAAGCTCAGCCTTCAAAAAATGGGGATAAAGACAGCCAGTCCCAATACTTCATGGCAAATAAGTGTGTAAAAAGTGAAAACAGTGGCAGATTTTATTTGCTTGGTTTCTAAAATCCCTGCGGACAGTGACTGCAGCCATGAAAGTAAAAGATTCTTGCTCCTTGGAAGAAAATCTATGACAAACCTAGAGTGCATATTTTGAAGCAGAGATACCACTTTGTGGACAAAGGTCTGTGTAGTCAATGCTATGGTTTTTCCAGTAATCATGTGAGAGCTGGATCATAAAAAAGACTGAGTGCTGAGGAATTGATGCTTTTGGGTTGTGGTGTTGGAGAAGACTCTTTAGAGTCCCTTGGACAACAGGGAGAGCAAACCAGTCCATCCTAAAGGAAATCAACCCTGAATATTCATTGGAAGGATGAATGATGCTGAAGCTCCAGGACTTTGGCCACCTGATGCAAGGAGCGGACTTGTTGGAAATGACCCTGATGCTGGGAAAGATTGGGGGCAGGAGGAGAAGGGGACGACAGAGGATAAGATAGTTGGATGGCATCATCAACTCAATGGACATGAGTTTGAGCAAATTCCAGGAGATGGTGAAGGACAGGGAGGCCTGGCGTGCTGCAGTCCATGGGGTTGAAAGAGTCAGATAGGACTTAGTGACTGAACAACAATCTTTAAATACATTTAAATCTTTGAAAATCATCTTTATATAACCTGTATCTACTAGAATGTTTTTCTCTTAATCCATTCTACTGCAAGTGCAAAAAAGGCAAAATGCTTTCCCTATATAATTCTATTCTTCTAAATCATTTGTCTTTTCTACTTTGGACTTACAGCCATGGATCTATAGAGACTGAGAAACATTAAGACGTCGTTTTGACTTCAAAGGGTTATCTTTGCTCGATTTTTTTTTATTTAAGAAAATTTTGCATAAAGCTTGGCCATGTTTTGTTTGTGCCAAGGCTGTTAAATATTAAGGCCTCAAGAAGCGCCACTGTTTTCTTTATATGATTAAGAGTTAGAAAAAGGAAAATTAGCTAACATTATCATTTCTTTTCCTCTGATCTCCCTTTTCTTTTCTTATTCTTATCTCCTTTCTTTTTCCAACCTTCATTGCTTAGCGAAACAGGTAGTAAATTCTAGCTAACAGACCAGGCAGAGAACAGAAGTATTGTTAGCTTTTCTAGGACTTTGTTTTAACTTCTAGAGTTTCCAACTCTTTAGAGAATCTAATAAGCTGGTGTTAGGATTCTTTCAAACTGTGGTGCTGGAAAAGACGCTTGAGAGTCCCTTGGACTGCAGGGAGTTCAAACCAGTCAGACCTAAAGGAAATCAGTCCTGAGTATACATTGGAAGGACTGATGTTGAAACTCCATTACTTTGGCCACCTGATGCAAACAGCTGACTCATTGGAAAAGACCCTAATGCTGGGGAAGATTGAGGGCATAAGAAGAGGGCAACAAAGGATGAGGTGGTTGGGTGGCATCGCCAATTCAGTGGGCATGAACTTGGGCAGAGTCCGGGAGATAGTGAGGGACAGGGAGAGTGGCGTGCTGCAGTCCATGGAGTTGCAAAGACTTCGCGACTGAACAGCAGCAGCAACAACAGTATTCTTTCCTTCTGGGTTAAAGTTTTAGCACAGATCAGACATTTGAACAGAGAAGGAACCATGAGGACCGCCTCAGTCTTCTCACAAATGAGCGTACACGTGTCCTCCAAAAGTTGAGCATATACAGAACTTCAAATCTAATTCCTCATTGGAAGCCTAAGGGATATTTCTCAGAAGCTGAATGCTTGCTAAAGGAAGTGAGAGTACTAGCAGATTTGGGTTTTAGCATCCTTTGTTGGAATCCACACGTGCCAGTGACCTCTGGGAAACAGAGTTAGGCTGTATCGGGTGGTTTAAACGTGGGTCAGGCCTCGCTGGCTTTCCCCTCATTCCTCGCTTCCCACCCCGTTTCAGAGTGAAAAGAGGGCTGTGCTACAGTTAGCTAGGGTAAACGTGGTGTTCACCGCAATCGGGTGTCTTCTCTTGGATTTTTATGAATCGTATATGTGAAGAAATCAGTAATAAAACTCCTCAGTGCTTGACTTGTTTTGATATTACTGTTATGTCACATCAAATCAGGGTGTATGTGTGTGTATAGAGATTTTTTTTATGGTTTTCTGTCAAGGATAACAGTGACACGCAGGCTTACATTAATTTCTCTTGGACTGAAGTTTTTCACATTTCCAAAAAGTTAATGTTCTTGGAAGTGACATTGTTGTAAAGGGAAAAACAACTTTGAGTTATGAGTAAGTCATGTACTTTTAATATAGAATTCTTACAATATTTCTTTACTTGTCCTTAACTGGGAAAAATGTATATAGTATAACCTGTTCTTAAGTTTTATTTAAAATACGTTCAGTCTGACCCCTGCCTTGGGAGCAGTGTTTATTTTTGCATCCAATGTTAACAAAACATTCTTTAAAAAAGGTAGAAGACAAAATTTAGTTACTTTTCAGAAAAATATTTCTTGATATCAGTAGTAAAATTGGTTAATAGTATATAGTTACATTTATAGGGAACATACTATGCTTAAAAATCCATACTAGAAACTTTAAAAACATGTATCATAGTTACCTGAACCCTTTAAGTTAGGTATTAAATTAATTTCCATTTTATTAGAGGAGAAAACGAAAGTCTAGAAAAGCCGAGTAAATACTGAACCTGAAGGTGTCTGCTTCTAGATCTGGTGTCTCTTATACCAGAGTAAGGAGCTTTATAGAATGCAGCAGAGACGTGTAGAGTCGCAGACACAAATGATTTCCTTACTCTGAGGTGGATGGTAAAGTGGTGAGCTTGATGGCAAAACGTTGACGTGAGAAGGATCAGTCCTGTGCTAATGACGTCTGTGTGGAGAGGTAAAGCTTCCTTCGCTGCAGTGTTCCTGTATCAGTTGAGCTGTCGTGGAGGGGAAAGTCGTAAACTCTGCTCTTCCCACACCAAGGTGGCTCTTTGGTTTCTCTTTCTAGATAGTTCAGACCGACAGGAATCAGGGAGCCTTGGGAGGTATTAGGAAATTGCATAAAAAGCTTCCTGGGTGAGATTCTGATGAGAGAAACAGGACGTGCAGAGCGGAGTGTGAAAGACGGTCTGGTGGGAGGGCCGAGCCGGGAAGGGGCGGCCGCGGAGCCTGCGGCTGCAGGCCGGCGGGGTTAGGTGGCTATTTCAGGGGGGAGCAGAGCGGGCTGGGAAGAAATAGGGCAGAAACACTAGTAGTCAGAGAGAGGAAAGAAGGGGAAGAGAAGAGAGGGTCGGAGGAAGGAAACGGTCCCTGTCTCTTCTCCTAGCATCTAAGTTTCCTGAAGCCAGACTTGTGCACTGTTGTATCCCTAGGGTCTTAACTGTGCCTGACACAGGGGTGGGGTTAGCAAACACCTGGTTTAAATGAATCAGTGAGGAATTGAAGAGCGGGGTGAATGGAAACTGAGCAGGAAGCATCGGGAAAGGTGTAGGAGAGGGAAGTAAGCGAACAGCAGGGCGGAGGGTGGCCAGAGAGGGGGAGCTGTCTGTCCGGGTTCTCTGGCGCAGCGTGGCCTGGGTGGCGCGGGCGGCTGGTCCTCACGGCCTCAGGCACAGAGGTGGGGCCTGTGATCCAGACCTCCGTGAGGGTGAGATCAGATCATGTATGCAGCAGAGTTTTATAAAGAGCAAAGCATTATGTGTTATTAATTTATAGTTTTGTAGTTATTAATGAGTAACTTGAAGCCAGAAGTTGAAGTGCAGATTTCTTGAGAATGATCTCAGATTTTAATATAGTAACTTTCTGTGTCTAGTAGTCAGGGTATGGACTATTCCACAGAAGTGCATTTTCCAGTTAACCCAACCTTGTATTGCTATCAACAAAATAATTTTACTAGATTTGATGTATGTCTCTTATAAATATATGTATATTCTTAATGAAAAATACTTTAATTTTTCTCTTACAATTCTGGATCATTATTATAAGCATCGCTGATTATGTTTTGTATAAAATGCCTTCAGAAACCTGTTGAGGTTTATTATGTTGCTTAACTCTAAACATGGATGAGATAACCTGGATTACTATATTTTGAGTTCTTATCATGTTTCATGGCTTTTCTGCCTTTTCTGTCTCCATTACCTTTTATTTAATAGCTTAAATTCAATTTCATTTTTGTTATGAGATTTAAATATAATATAGATAAATACAGAGTAAAATATGAGAGACTTTTTTGTCCAAAAGTGAAAGTCACTCAGTTGTGTCCGACTCTTTGTGATCCCATGGTTATACAGTCCATGGAATTCTCCAGGCCAGAATACTGGAATGGGTAGCCTTTCTCTTTTCCAGGGGATCTTCCCAACCTAGGGATCGAACCTGGGTCTCCTGCTTTGCAGGTGGATTCTTTACCAACTGAGCTACTAGGGAAGCCCTTTTGTCCTTAAATCACCCCCTATTTTAATCCCACACCCGTCAGAGTGATGATGAAAGTTTGGTTTGTAGTAGTCTGGTTCTTCTCCACACATAAATACATCATAGTGTATTACTGTGCTATGGCCACCTGATAAAATACCATGAATGAGTGGATTAAACATTAACAATTTATTTCTCATTGTCCTGGATGTTACAAGCTCCAGACCAAGGTGACGGCCTGTTTGGGTCCTGGCGAGAGTCTTTTCCTGCTTGTAGACTGCTGCCTTCTTGTGCACACACATAACCTCTGCTTCATCTAGGCTTGGGGAGAGAGAGCACACCTCTCAGGTATCTCCTCTGAGGACCTTAATCCCATCATGAGGATCCACCTTCGTGAGCTTGTCTAACCCTAATTACCTTCTGAAGTCCCCTCTCCAGATATCACTGGGGGGTTAGAATTTCAAAATAAGAATTTTAAGGGAATGCAATTCAGTCAGTAGCATGTATACACATACATTTATTTCAGTATAAATGAAGCCATGCTGTACGTGCTTTTCTGCCTCCTGCCTTTTAATTTACGTTATGCCTTGGAAGAACCTTTTATGTGTGTACCTCATTCTTTTTAATGACTACTATGTTTCTTTAAGACCTCTTGTTGCATCTTTAATTGGAGGATAATTGCAGTGTTGTGACGATTCCTGCAGGAACCACCCTGGAGTGTACACAGCGCCCCCTGAAGCCCCCCTCCCACCTCCCCGCCCTCCAGCCAGCCCTCCAGCTCTGGCTCCTCTGGGTCACTCAGCACATTCCTTCTACAGGTGGCAGTGTGTATATGGCATCGTTACTCTCTCAGATCGGATCAAGATTTATTCAGCTATTCCCCTGTTGATGAAAAATTAAATATTTTCTAGTTGTTTTATAAACATTGTAGTACAAACATCTTCATGTGGACTAATTGTGAGCACATGTAAAGTATTTTGATAAGACAGATTTTTAGATGGTCAAATGATATTCTAATATGAAGTTTGAGAGACAATTCCAAGTTGACCTCTAAAAAATTCGAGTCAGTTTTGTCACATCAACAGAGTGTGTGTCTTCCTTCTTCCTATCTCCTTTCCTACCTTCCTTCCCCTCTCATTCTTTCTACAGTTTTGAGAATACCATATATTATCACTCATTTTCATGCTTGTCAATTTTAGTAGGTGAAAAATAATTTACTTTTATTTAATCTGAAGATTTTAAATTGTGGTTCAGGTTGTAAATATCCCCATGTACTTATGGATCATTCGAAGTTTTCTTGAACTTCCAGTTGTGTTTTTTGTTCATTTTCATTGTAGATTGACTTTTTTCTAAGAGTTTTTCTACATGAGCTTTTGCTTGTAACTTCCATTACAAATATTTCTTCATGGTTTGACTTTATTCAGATTTTCATATACTTGGGTTATTTAGTATTTTGTACAGTTTGGGTTTCCTGTCTTGCTTTAAAAGACTGAAAGAGAATAAAAATTTTAATGTGATATGATACCTGTGTGTGTATATTTTATGATTATAGCAATTTTATTTTTTGTTTTTTTAATTGAGCTATAGTTGATTCAAAATACTGTGTTAGTTTCAGGTATATAGCAAAGTGATTCAGTTATACATATATATTTATCCTTTTTCAGATTTCCAAGGTATATTATTATATAGTTTCCAATATTATATTGTTTATAGATTGTTTCCAATGTATATTATTATAGGATATTAAATACAATTGCCTGTGCTATACAGGAAATCCTTGTTGTTTGTCTGTTTTACATACAGTGATATGTATCTGTTAATGCTCTACTCCTAATTTGTTTCTCCCCTCTCTATCACATTTGATAACCATAAATTCACTTTCTATGTCTATCAGTCTGTTTCTATATTGAAAATAAGTTCATCTGTATTATTTTTTAGATTCCAGTTGTGTATTTCTGTGGTAGAAATATTTCTATTCAGGACCAGATGTATTTTATGTAACCAGAAAATGTCTGATCTATGGGTACATATTAATTTTATACATACTAATTTCAAATCTGTATAGACAATACCTCCAAAACATTATTGCAACATGTGAAAACAGAAATAGCTTATATTAATTTAAATTACCGTGTGACTGAGCCTTACTTTCTTTAAGGATAACAATATATATCTGATAGCTTGTTGTGAGAATTAAATGAGATAACATATGCAAATAATACTATATGTTATTTACTCAGATGCCTATTAAGTACCATTCATTATTTACACATAAGTGTATTTCATCTTCAAAACAATGCACTGAAACAGGTGTTACAGTACCTAAAATATGAGTGAGAAAATAGATTCAGTGAGCTTAAGCAAGTTTCGTAGGATCTCATAAAAAAAATGGTAAAGACAGAATATAAATACATGTTAGTCTGAAAACAAAAATCGTTATTTCACCATACACTCTTCCTGGGAGAATTACAGGTATTTTTTCTTTAGTCCTTTTCTCTTTCTCCATTTCCTGTTTTTCTCTTTTGCTATTTGATGAATAAAATCCTCTAAAACAGACTGCCCAAGAGTACTCACTGTGATTATTGAAATGTCCAGAGAGGTAGCCATTAGCCGTATGTGTCTGTTCAGTGCTTGAAATGTGGCTAATGCAACTGAGGAATTGAAATTTTATTCTTATTTAATTTAAATTAAACTACTTGTGGCTGCTGTTTTTGGACATTGCAACCTTAGGTGTATGATTGTTTTTTTTGGTAAGTATAAAGTGAGCATAATTAATGTGTTGACTGATAATGAGGAAACTTCGTTCTAGGTTGAGAACTTTAGCAGAGGAACTAATGCAGACACAGCAGATGCTTTTAAACAAGGAGGAGGCTGTGCTGGAGCTGGAGAAGAGGATTGAGGAGTCTTCTAAGAGCTATGAAAGGAAGTCTGAGTGAGTAAAATAGGAGTAATTTGAAGAAAGGAAGTTTAATTGATGTATTTTACAGAAGTACTTCATTTTACATAGAATTAGAGACATAAAATTTTCGGAAGTTGAAATTTCACGTATAAAAGTATGAAGCTGTGTATGGTTGAGTTACTTTCGAGGACTCTAGAGGAATGATTTTGTATTTTTATCCGTATAATGTTACCTATCATTTGTCTCAACGTTTTAGTGGTTTGAATTATTTTCTGAAGAGCCCCGTTAAAACTTGTCTTTTCTCCACCTTAAATGGTGACCCATTCCAGTATTCTGGGCTGGAGAATCTCGTGCACAGAGCAGCCTGGCAGGCTGAGTCAGATGTGACTGAAGCGACTTAGCTCAACACAGATCAAAGTCCAGCATGCTCACTGTGAATTCCTTGTCTTTTCCATCTGAGCCCCCAGGGAAGCCCCTAAGAAACTGTTGCTGCTACTGCTAAGTCACTTCAGTCGTGTCCGACTCTGTGCGACCCCATAGACGGCAGCCCACCAGGCTCCCCCGTCCCTGGGTTTCTCCAGGCAAGAACGCTGGAGTGGGTTGCCATTTCCTTCTCCAATGCGTGAAAGTGAAAAGTGAAAGTGAAGTCGCTGAGTCGTGTCCGACTCTTAGCGACCCCACGGACTGCAGCCTACCAGGCTCCTCCGTCCACGGGATTTTCCAGGCTAGAGTACTGGAGTGGGGTGCCATTGGATAATCAGGAAGCTGGCTTCTGCTGTGTTAGGAGGAAGCAAGTAAGCTTATGAAAAAGGAGTAGCGTGCCTCATCTGTCCTTCTGAGATTTGCTGTGCTGTTGCCTTACTATTGCTTTTTGTGTTGGTGTCTGAATCAGTAAACATGTTCATGGATCCTCTGGCTCGTTTTGCTGTACTCCTGTGTTTACTGATTTCAGTACTTATGTTTTCTCTTGTTTGTGGATTAAATTTTGATCTGAACTTTAAAATTCCTAGTCTGACTTTGGTCATTGTCTGCATCTTCAGCAAGGGTTACTTTTTTATGGTTTCTCTAATCCCTGGCTAGAACATATACATTTCTCTGCTGTCCTACTTTTACAATTGGCTTGATTTGTCAAGACTTCCAAGGAAATTGTGAATTGTGACATTTTTCTGGTCTCTACGAGTTGCTCGCACTCTCTATGCAACTTTTCAGATATTTTCCATGTCTATCAAATCTCTGATCCTGTTATATGCCTGATCAGAGTCAACAAATGGATGTCTCCTACATTACAGAAAAAATGAAAATCAACAGATGGCACATGCCTCATTTTTTGTGATTACATGTCTAAATTCACCACATCTGTACTCATTCTCTTTCCTTCCTTTCATAAAGGGTCTGTTCCTTGTCCTGTCTATTTCTTGTCCCTATTTTATATCCCATCGTTTCTTACTTTCCCTGAAATTTTGCATTGTTTTGTGTATTATGTTTACCTTTTCTTCTCAACTGTGTCCTGTGCTCACTTTTTAAATATTTGTAAGTCCCAACTCCTAAAAACAGTCTCACCTCTCTGCCCACCCTAGATAACCCTTGTTTAACCTCAGTATTCTGTCTCAGTTACTGTCTTTGCCTTCTGTTTTCTTAGTCAGACTTGTTCTAAGAGTGCTACTGTGCACTCGTTTCCTCGACTCTCACTTAGGACTTAACGCACGAACACCTGGTTTCTGCCCCAGCATTACTGAAGTAGGTGTCCGTAAGCGACTTTCTTGTTCAGCTGCTCAGTCGTGTCCAACTCTTTGCGACCCCATGGACTGCAGCATGCCAGGCCTCCCTGTCCATCACCAACTCCCAGAGCTTGCTCAAACTCATGTCCTTTAGGTCGGTGATGCCATCCAAGCATCTCATCCTCTGTCGTCCCCTTCTCCTGCCTTCAATCCTTCCCAGCATCAGGGTCTTTTCCAATGTGTTGGTTCTTCGCATCAGGTGGCCAAAGTATTAGAGCTTCGGCTTCAGCATCAGTCCTTCCAATGAATATTCAGAGTTGATCTCCTTTAGGATTGACTGGTTTGATCTCCTTGATCTTCCTTCTCCATCAGGAGGCTCTTGAGTTCCTCTTTGCTTTCTGCCATAAGGATGTTGTCATCTGCACATTGGAGGTTATTGATATTTCTCCTGGCAGTCTTGATTCTGGCTTGTGCTTCATCCAGACCAGCATTTCGCATGATACACACTGCATATAAATTAATAAAGCAGGGCGATAATACACAGCCTTGACATACTCCTTTCCCAGTTTTGAACCAGTCCATTGTTCTATGTATGGTTCCGTTTCTTCTTGACCTATATACAGATTTTTCTGGAGGCAGGTAAGGTGGTCTGGAATTCCCTTTTCTCTAAGAATTTTCCACAGTTTGTTGTGATCTGCACAGTCAGAGTCTTAAGTGTAGCCAATGATGGAGAAGTAGATGTTTTTCTGGAACTCTCTACCTTTTTCTATGATCCAACAGATGTTGGGAGTTTGATCTCTGGTTCTTCTGACTTTTCTAAATCATCTTGTACATTTGGAAGTTCTTGGTTCACATACTATAGAAGCCTCGCTTGAAGGAATTTGAGCATTACTTTGCTAGCATGTGAAATGAGTGCAATAGCGCAGTAGTTTGAGCATTCTTTGGCATTGCCTTTCTTTGGGATTGAAATGAAAACTGACCTTTTCCAGTCCTGTGGCCACTGCTGAGTTCTCCAAATTTGCCAGCGTATTGAGTGTAACACTTTAACAGCATCATCTTTTAGGATTTTAAGTAATTTAACTGGAATTCTATCACCTCCACTGGCTTTGTTCGTAGTAATGCTTCCTAAGGCCCACTTGACTTCACACTCCAAGATGTCTGGCTCTAGGTGAATGAAGAGTTCCAGAGAATAGCAAGGAGAGATAAGAAAGCCCTCCTCAGTGATCAGTGCAAAGAAATAGAGGAAAACAATAGAATGGGAAAGACTAGAGATCTCTTCAAGAAAGTTAGAGCTACCAAGGGAACATTCCATGCAAAGATAGGGACAATGAAGGACAGATACGCAGAAGATATTAATAAGAGGTGACAAGAATACACAGAAGAACTATACAAAAAAGATCAATGACCTTTCAGCTAAATTCAGTTCAGTCGCTCAGTTGTGTCCTACTTTTTGCAACCTCAAGGACTGCAGCATGCCAGGCCTCCATGTCCATCACCAACTCCCAGAGCTTGCTCAAACTTATGCCCACTAAGTTGGTGGTGCCATCCAACCATCTCATCTGTCATCCCCTTTTCCTCCCGCCTTCAGTCTTTCCCAGCATTAGGGTCTTTTCCAGTGTCAGTTCTTTGCATTAGGTAGCCAAAGTATTAAGAGTTTCAGCTTCAGCATCAGTCCTTCTAATGAATATTCAGGACTGATTTCCTTTAGGATTGACTGGTTTGGTCTCCTTGCTGTCCAAGAGACTCTCAAGAATCTTTTCTAGCACCATGGTTCAAAAGCATCAATCCTTCCAAACTCAGCCATCCTTATGGTCCAGCTCTCACATCCATACATGACTATTGGAAAAACCATAACTTTGACTAGGTGGACCTTTGTTGGCAAAGTAATGCTGTCTAGGTTGGTCATAGCTTTTCTTCCAAGGAGTAAGCATCTTTTAATTTCATGACTGCAGACATCATCTCCAGTGATTTTGGAGCCCAAGAAAATAAAGTCTGTCACTGTTTCCATTGTTTCCCCATCTATTTGACATGAAGTGATGGGACCAGATGCCATGATCTTTGTTTTTTGAATATTGTTTTTTAAGCCAGCTTTTTCACTCTCCTCTTTCAGAGGAAAGCATAGTTCCTCTATGCTTTTGGCCATAAGCATGGTGTCATCTGCATATCTAAGGTTATTGATATTTCTCCCAGCGGTCTTGAATCCAGATTGTGCTTCATCCAGCCCAGCATTTCTCATGATGTACTCTGCATATAAGTTAAATAAGCAAGGTGACTATATTACAGCCTTTCCAGTATACAATGTAAAGGCCGAAAATACTCAATGACAATATTTACATCGCTAAATTTTGCAACTGTCTTACTCGACCTCCTCAAAGTATCTTTGTTGACTTCTTTTCCCTTGGCCTTTGTGAACCAAGATACCAGATCTTACTTCTCCCTTTCTGGCCCCTCCTTCTTTATAAACTCATTCTACCCCCTTGGCCAGTTTATTTTGGAGTTACCCACGGCATGGCCCCAGGCTATGCCACTCTCCTTCCTGCACTCTGCCCCGGGTGGTCCCCTGAAGATGACGCGTGCTTAGTACTCGAGCTCAGGTTTCCTCTTGGAACGCTATGCCCACATAATCAGTTGCTTACTTGACATGCCTTCTTGGATGTCTTAGTAGCACCCTACATTTCTCATGTCTAAGACTGAATTAAAAATCCCCTAAGTACAATCCAGCCCAGCCCAACCTAGTTCACTTTTAGTATTTTATTTATTTATTTTTCAATTTCAGTGAATGGCAACACCATTATTCTAGTATGGAACTCAGGTTAGTAGGAGCCTACCTCTCCCACTTAAAGTGAAAGTGAAGCCGCTCAGTCGTGTCCGACTGTTTGCAGTGCCATGGACTGTAGCCCACCAGGCCCCTCTGCCCATGGGATTTTCCAGGCGAGAGCACTGGAGTGGGCTGCCATTTCCTCCTCCACTCCCACTTACTACTATGGCTCTTATTACAGCTTGTTATTAAATGTCATATTGAAATTGTTGAGCCTTTTAAAGGTGAGAACAGGAAAATATGAGTTACTCTGGATATTCCTTTAATAAATCTGAAAATTTTCAGTATTGAATCAGGATTAGATTTTCTTTGGATTATGAAAATAAATTTTATCAACCATTGCACATATAAAATTAAAAATATAATTATCTTTTGTTTTTCTTTATTTGCAACTGAATCTCTGCACATGTCTACCAATGATTAAGTAGTTCTACTTTTTACAGTTTTGTAAACGTACACATTGTAAGTGACTTTTGTTTTAAAATTTGTTAAATATAAAGAAATACAGTAGGACCCTCTCACCAGCATGTCTGGTTATATATTGTTGGAGGAGACAATCTTTAAGGGTTATCTTAACTTAGAATTTGTGAGATTCTTTATTTTTTTGGTATGTTTTCTGGGCTCATATCTTCAGTTCTCTCTTCATCTGCATAATCAGTTTGATCTACATTTCTCCACCTGTTTACATTTATCAGGAGATAAGAATGGAATGCAAGGAGAGGAGGCTTAAAGGTGATGGATATATGGGAAACAACACCTCTTGAGTTCTTACTCTATTCCACATATTATGCTGGATATTTTGTATATATTAGTTCACTTTAATGCTATCTTCACTATGTTCTCCATGTAATTATGTGGATTTTACCTTTAAGACTTAGAGAATTTCGATAACTTAAAATCACACACCTAGGAAGGGATAGAAAACGCATGAGTTCCTGACTCCAAAGTTTCTGTCTGATCACAGCAATTGCTTGATTTCTTGATTTTAGTAGGGTTCTTAGGAGAGTAAGTTAGAAAGGATAAATACGTCTGGAAGTTCAACAAATGAGTCCGGTTTAACCCAAGTTCTGTTTGCACTCTGTTATCATGGAGTTTTTGTTGTTAACTTCAGAACATGATCTTGAAAATGTTGAAAATGTTAAGTATATTTATATAACTAAGTAGTCATTGTGAAATCTCATTAATTTAGACATTGGTAGGGTTGAAGTTTGTCTTTGAACTATATGTTAAAATAATTTGCAGATCGAACAGTCTGAAATGAATTCTAGGGTAAATGTTTGCATTTCATCTTCTGAATATTTCTTAAACATTTCTATTTCTATATATGTCTGTTGCTGTTTAGTCACTAAGTCATGTCCGACTCTTTTGTGACTCCCATGGACTATACCTGCCAGGTTCCTCTATCCATGGAAATTTCCAGGAAAGAATACTGCAGTGGATTGCCATTTCCTTCTCCAGGGGATCTTTTAGACCCAAGGCTCAAACCTACTTCTCCTGCATTGCAGACGGATTCTTTACCACTGAGCCACTGGGAAGCCCTGTATATATGTCTACAGATACTTATTTAAATGTATGATTAAAAGCAATTTTCATCTAATTTCAAAGATTTATTTTTACTCCAGAACTTTTTTAGCTTCAAATATCATGTTAATTAAAAGTAATAAAACAATGAAACAAAACTACATTTCCCCCAATACTAAAAATATCCTGTGTAATATATTTGCCTTCTTAAGTTATCTCCAAATTAATGAAATTATGTGAATTTTTACTTATTAGAAATAGCACTCATGTTCTTATGAAAGAATAATGTATGAGAGACTAATGTTAAAACCTTTGAATTTAGATTTGGCATAAATTTTTCCAAAACATAATAACAGTGAAAAAATAAACTACTTGCAAAATCATTTGATAACTTTGATTCTTATAATTGAATTATATAAAGTGAAAAATGAACTTAAAGAATGGTTTTTATGTGACATTAAATTCACACTAAGAAACACAGATTTTTGGCTTATGTAAATAATGCAGGTCTTAGTTGAAATATAGCTATTGCAAATTTTTATTTAAAGAAGTAAGATGAAAGAAATAAAACCAACTTTTTGAAATGGTATAATTTAATACAACACAAAGTGTAACTCTATTATACATAGCTTTATTTATTACTTCCAAAACATATTTATTCAAGTGGAAGTAATATCCATTTTTTCCTGATTTATGATCCTTGACTACTGTATTAGAAAATAGTTTATGGGAAAATACACCAAGCATATGTCATTTATGACTCATTGGCATAAAGAACTGGTAATGTTGCTACTTGTTTTAATGCTTGATTTGACTCCAGAAAGTGAATGATAATTCAGTTTTGTATTGTTATGTACCATTATCACCTGGTACTTAGAAATACTTTACACATTATAAAATCATAACTTTCAGAGCCACGTGGAACCTAGAGAGATCATTTGATCGTCTAATCTTGAAAATTATGTGATATCTGAGGGCCAGAAATTTTCAGAGACTTGCAAAGATTCACATCTAGCTTATAGTGAAGGTAATGCTTGAACCATCTGGAGTGTTGTTCTGGTTTGCAAATTCAGGTATCTGTTTTTTATTTTTGTCTCAGAATGTTTCTGTTGTATCTACTAGGTGCTATGAATGCAGTGAAACGTAAGACATATGGGCACATGGCTCATGAAGCTTATGCTTCTGTAGAGTGGACCAATAAAATGAGAAATTAACCATTTTGATAGTTACTATGAAACAAGGAGCTCAGGTGGAAGAATAACAGAGGAGCACTGACTTAACATAGGTGATCAGGGGTCTTCTAGGAAATGGTGTTTTTGCTGAGACCTGAGGGTAGAAGGGCTTCCCTGGTGGCTCAGATGGTAAAGAATCTGCCCGCAGTGTGGGAGACCTGGGTTTGATTTCTGGCTCAGGAAGATTCCCTGGAGAAGGAAATGGCTACCCACTCCAGTGTTCTTGCCTGGAGAATCCCATGGACAGAGGGGCTTTGTGGGCTGCAGTCCGTGGGATCGCAAAGAGTTGGACCTGACTGAGCATCTCACGCTTTCACTTTAAGGACAGAAGCTGTCCTCCAAGTGAAGAGTGCGTGGAAAGAGTAGTCAGAAATGGGAGTAAACAGCACATGCAGAAGTCCTGATCCTCTCCACGCTTCAGGTTTATTTATAGCTTCCTGTGCATCTTGTTTTATACAGTCATGCATTTATTATAATTAACTTACTGAAATATGTATAGCTTTTTTGCTGAATGGTGTTGGAAGCATATAAAATAATTAGTGATTACAGCAATTTTTTAAAAGGTAATTATTAAACAATAATAAGATGATAATGTATTTGAAATGGTCATTATACATAAAGCTCAGTGAACTTAATTGGATGAAGGTAATATTGCTCCTTAATTTTCTGATCAGATGTATTAACTAAAACAAGTTTGGACTAGAGCAATATAATATGGCTTATATCTCTCCCAAATCTCATTTTTCTTAAAAACAACTAAATTAAAAGCCAGGATATTTATCTGTTTACTTACTTATTTATTGAATTAAATTTTAATTTTATATTGGAATATACTTGATTTATAATGTATTAGTGTCAGGGGTATAGTAAAGTGATTCATTTATCTGTATATATATATCCATTCTGTTTCAAATTATTTTCTTATGTTGGTTAATACAGGATATTGAGTAGACTTCCCTGTGCTATACAGTAGGTCCTTGTTGATTATGTACTTTATTTATAGTCCAGTTCAGTTCAGTTCAGTTGCTCATTCGTGTCCGACTCTTTGCGACCTCATGAGTTGCAGCACGCCAGGCCTCCCTGTCCATCACCACCTCTCGGAGTTTACCCAAACCCATGTCCAATGAGTCAGTGATGCCATCCAGCCATCTCATCCTCTGTCGTCCCCTTCTCCTCCTGCCCCCAATCCCTCCCAGCATCAGGGTCTTTTCCAATGAGTCAACTCTTCGCATGAGGTGGACAGAGTATTGGTGTTTCAGCTTCAGCATCAGTCCTTCCAATGAACACCCAGTTGGATCTCCTTGCAGTCCAAGGGACTATCAAGAGTCTTCTCCAACACCACAGCTCAAAAGCATCAATTCTTCTGCGCTCAGCTTTCTTCACCATCCAACTCTCACATCCATACATGACTACTGGAAAAACCATAGCCTTGACTAGACGGACCTTTATTGGCAAAGAAATGTCTCTGCTTTTTAACATGCTGTCTAGGTTGGTCATAACTTTCCTTCCAAGGAGTAAGCATCTTTTAATTTCATGGCTGCAGTCACCATCTGTAGTGATTTTGGAGTCCCCCAAAATAAAGTCAGCCACTGTTTCCCAGTCTACTTCCCATTTTTTATAGTAGTGTGTATATATATGAATCCCAAACTCCTAACTTATCCCTCTCTGCCACCTTTCTTCTTTGGTGATCATAAGTTTGTTTTCTACATCTGTGAATCTTTTTCTGTTTTATAAATAAGTTCATTTCTATCATTTCTCTTTTAGAGTCTATATGTAAGTGATATCATATGATATTTGTCTATATTCTGATTTATTTCACTTAGTATAATAATCACTAGGTCCAACCAGGTTGCTGCAAATGGCAGTATTTCATTCTTTTTTATGGCTGCATAGTGTTCCATTTATGTATTTCCTATTCTTGGTGTTAGGATAGTGTCTCAAAATGTCCAAGTGATTGCTTATATGGCACAATAGATGTTTAGAACTCCTGAATAAGTATTATAAAAGGCCTGTTTGTAGAAGAGATTATATAAGAACCCAAGGTAGATGAGATAATAAAAACCTCACATTCCAACAGGAAGCAGCAATAGTAGTGAAACTTTTTTTTCTCTTTTTGCTTGCATCGTGTGGCTTGTGACATGTCAGTTCTCCAACCAGGGATTGAACCTAGGCCGTGGCAGTGAAAGTGCTGACTCCTAACCACTAGACTCGCAGGGAACTCGCAGTGATACATACTTTTAAATTAATTTTTAATGGAGATAATTACCGTTGGAGAAGGAAATGACAACCTACTCCAGTATTCTTGCCTGGAGAATCCCATGGACACAGAAGCCTGGTGGGCTACAGTCCATAGGTTTGCAGAAAGTTGGATATGACTGAGTGACTATCACTCACTCATATCATTGGAAGAATTAATGCAGAAAGATCCCATAAACCCTATGCCAATGCAGGAGACATAAGAGACATAGCTTTGATCCATGGATCGGGAAGATCCCCTGGAGGAGCCAGCCACTCCAGTATTCTTGCCTGGAGAACCCCATGGCCAGAAGAGTCTGACAGGCTACAGTCCCTAGGGTCATAAAGAGTCAGACACGACTGAAGCGTCTTGCATGCATGCACATACCATTATACATTCCCACTAGCAATGTGTTAGTGATAATCTCTCCTCATCTTCACCAGCATTTGATATTGTCATTACTTTTTATCTGAGCCATTCTGTTAAATCTGTACTGATGTATCATGTTTCAAATTTAAGACTTTTTTAGAGGAGTTGAAATTTCGCAGCAAAACTGAGGGAAAGGTACAGAGATTTCTGACATCCCTCTGCTCCCTCAACACATAGTCTCCCGCATTATCAGCCTGCCTAGCAGAGCATCAGATTTGTTACAGTTGATGAATCTAGAATGACGCATTCTTGTCATTCTAAGTCTGTAGTCTACATTGAGTTTCACTCTTGGTGTTGTACATTCTATGGGTTTGAATCAATGTATGATGACGTATGCCCATCATTATGGCATCATATAGGGCATTTTTTACTAAGATATTCTGTGCTCCACACAGTCATTCATCCCCCATCCCCAACTGTTGGTAGCCGTGATCCTTTTACTGTCTCTGTGTAGTTTTGCGTTGTACAGAATGTCGCATAGTTGGAATCATGCACTATGTGGCCTTTCAGATTGACTTCTTTCACTTAATAATGTGCTTTTAAGGGTCCTCCATGTCTTCAGTGGTCCGGCAGCTTGTTTCTTTTGAGTCATGAAAAGTCCTGCCCTGGAGTTATCCTTTCTTCTGATGGCTGACATATTGGTTGCTTCCTAGTTTTGTCAATTATGAATAGCTGCTGTAAATATCCATGTGTGGGCTTTTGTGTGAGCGTGTTTTCAACTCCTTTGGGTAAATAGCAGGGAATAGGATTGCTGGATCACATGTACGTGATGCATGCAATACATATGATGATGCACGTACATGAAGTATGCCTAGTTTGCGGGAAGCTGCCAGTCTGTCCCCCAGAGTGGCTGTACCTGTGCATCCCAGTCAGTAATTCCAGCCCACATCTTCACCAGCATTTGACGTTGTCAGTGTTCTGGGGTTTGGCCTTTCTCCTAAATGTCTAATACTCTCTCATGGTTGTTTCAATTTGCATTTTCCTGATGGCATATAATGTGAAGCATTTTCTCATATGCTTATTTGTCATCTGTATATCTTCTTTGGTAAGGTATCTGTTAAGGTCTTTGCTCATTTTTTAAGAAGTTTGCTTGTTTTCTTATTATTGAAATTTAAGAGATCTTCGTATATATTGGATAAGAGTCCTTTATCAGATATGTCTTTTGTAAATCTCTTATCCTAGTCTGTGTCTTATCTTGTCATGTTTTTGATCAATTATTTAAATTGACGGGTAATTGATTTACAGTTGTATTAATTTCTCCTGTACAGCAAAGTGATTTAGTTATACACAAATATAGTTTTAAAAAATGTTCTTTTCCATGACGGTTTGTCACAGAGTGTTGAATGTAGTTCTCTATGTTATGCAGTAGGACCATGTTGCCTATGATCACTTCTATGGTTTTTAGGCATCTTATTTCACATTTAAGTCTTTAGGCCATTTTAAGTTTATTTTGTGTGTGGTGAGCGTTGTAGCCTCATCGATTTACGTGCACTGTCCAACTTTCCGAGCAGCATTTGCTGAAGAGCCCGTCTATTTCTGGAGTGTCTGTAATCTGTTACTAACTTGCCTTCCGCAGTGCACAGCACAGCTCTGTCGGGTACCAATGTACTAACTATGAGAGCATCAAGGTGAGTCTCACCAGTGCGGCCTGTTTCCTTGCGGCTTTAAGATGGGCAAATTAACTTGAAACTCCGATTAGGGGCAGCCTTGAAGGGTGAAAAATCACAGTAAGGCAGCGTGTGGCCTCTGTAGTTCTCTAAAGGAGGAATGAAGAGGTCTACTGTCTTTATAGTGGTGTATATTGGAAAGACTTGAGGACTTACACTTGTTTAGTCCTTGTCAGAGAAACTTTCCCTAGCTCTAAGCACGCAGTTCTCACAATAGGCACACAACTTGCTTCCAACTGTCACCTTGATTTGATTTATTCTTCTCTAGGCACAAATCTGATTTTAGCTATATTCCATTTGAGATTTGAAATAAATTAAGATTCTGCTTCAGTCATATTAATTCACTTTAGTCTCTACATTTCTGGACCAAAATGTCTGTACTTTGTGAGGTAGATAGTTTAGCTGTAAAATAAAATGAGTGCCATAGATCGTAATAATTTGAAAGCATTTTGAATTTGGTTTCTGCTTCCAAACACTTCCTTCAATTTTGTTAATGCTAGTGTTTAACAACTACTGTGATGACTCAAAATCTGTTTAGTTTCGTAATTCTTATAGTTCTGAAAGACTCTTACAAAGAGGACAATGAAGAGAGGAACGCAACCTGCATATATACAGGATATAGTTTCCTTCAGTCTTTATTTCTTAAAGTAGTTGAAATAGCTTGTATTAAACGTGTTCTCTTTTAGCATTGTACTTCTGCTAAGCCAAAAACAGGCCCTTGAAGAGCTGAAGCAGTCAGTCCAGCAGCTGAGATGCACCGAGGCGAAGTTTACAGCACAGAAAGAACTGCTGGAGCAAAAGGTGCAGGAAAACGATGGGAAAGAGCCGCCTCCAGTCGTCAATTATGAAGAAGACGCACGATCGGTTACGTCTATGGTAAGCAAAGAGGAAACGAATGAGAAACTTGAGAGAGTTGTATATAGGTAATAAGTGAGTGCAAAAATTAATTTGGGCTGCTATAACAAGTTGTTACTCTTGTTAATATGCAGGTCCTATTAAACTTGTGTGTAAATGCAAAATAAACTTGTCGGTCACCTCAGGTCACCTGGAGAGCGCTTTCAGAAACCACCTGTAGAGTCAGAGGAGAAAGCTCTTCTCTTAAGTCTGGAAACAAAGACTGCAATTGTTTTTATTCCTGGGATACAGCAGGAAGGTAGGGTGTTATTTTTAAGGTAGAAATAAGAAATAAGGAAAAGATATTTATTAATTTTTTCTTATTAAGAACAGTAGAAGTTTATCTGAGATTGATGACGTTTTTAGTTTTCACAATTTAAAACATTGATTTTCCTTAAAAAGATTTTTTCTTATATATATCTTTTAACTACAATAAACACATTTAAATCTAGCAACTAGCAATTCAACTTTATTTTATATACATTTAACATTCTTAACTGTTTAAGAATGCTTGGTGTAAGTATGTTTTCCCTCTTCCCCTTCCTTTCCTCCTCCTTTCATGTTATGTTGGTGGTTTCTATCGAGGGACAATTTTGACACCCATGAGTCATTTGGAAATATCTCCAGACATGTTCGATTTTCCCAGCTGGTGGATGCTCTCGGTATCTAGTTGATAGAGGCCAGTGATGCTGCTAAATATCACACAGTGCCCATCACAGCCCCTCTCTTCTTACTCCCAACAAAGAAATACTCAACCTCAAAGGTTAACAGTGCCAGGGTTGAAAAGCCTGAGCTGTGTCCTTGGTTTTTTCTGAGTAACTGGATGCAGTCCATAAGTAGAACTGTTATAGTTAATGATACTATGGATGACATTTGAATAATTTTTAGTTTATGTTATTCTAAGTAGTATAGTTTGTTAAATGAATTCACAGGAAATGTCTCCATAGGAAAAAAGATTTTATTTGAAATTTCCAATTCCAGATAAATCTGGATATGAATATGAAGTGTTTAAATTATCATGATTATTGCAATTTTTAAATTAATTGAGCCATAGTGATCTATGCAGTACATTGTGAATTATAATTCTTTACTCTCCTTTACTGTCCTACGAGATAATAAGGATCTTATTATATAGACCAAGGATCCTACTAGGTTAATTTTCTTATTTCATGATTTTTGGTAACTATCTGGTATATGCCTTTTTTTTTTTCAGAGAAACTTCTGAAGGTTATTGTTTTGCTTGGCTTTCAGACCTTAGTAAAGCTTTTATTCTCCGAGTATGGTTTATGATATTTCCTTGTCCCCATATGGCTGTGAAAGTGGTTACTCCTTAGCCTGACTTAGTGGTAGATTGTAACTAAAGGGTAGCATATCCCCATTTTATAACTACAACTAAAATCTAGAGTTTGCAATTTAAAATATAACAGTTCATTAAGTGTTTCATTAAGAACTCATAATCCGTTAGCGTTTTATCTTTGATAATCATTGAAGAAAAGGTTTTTCAGTAAATGAATAAACAGTGTTTTAAAGAGTACAGTTTGTGATCCCAAGGGGCACTAGTGGTAAAAACCCTCCTGCCGGTGCAGGAGAAACAAGAGATGTGGTTTGATGCCTGGATTGGGAAGATCCCCTAGAGGAGGGCGTGGAAACCCACTCCAGTGTTCTTGCCTGGAGAAGACCTTGGACAGAGGAGCCTGGCCAGCAATGGTCCATAGCGTCGCCAAGAGCTGAACTGAGACCCAGCATAGTGCAGTTTAGGAGACTAAACTGCTTCCTGGTGCTTTCAGACCTTCTCTTGTACCCAGTTATTAAATGCCAATAATATCTTATGAACTTATAGAAAGTGATATCAGGTGTTTCATTTTACCCAATTTATTTTAAATAGCTGAAATGCTGTTTGTTTCTGTACTACTTATTTATTCATCGAAGCAATGCCTTTAGTAAGTCTTTAAGCAATTTACAAAGAAATGCTGTCTGTAGTTTAAAGTAATAAAGTAACATTTTATAAATCAAACAGGACACTCCACCAATTGAT
This sequence comes from Muntiacus reevesi, assembly GCF_963930625.1. Classification (NCBI taxonomy): domain Eukaryota; kingdom Metazoa; phylum Chordata; class Mammalia; order Artiodactyla; family Cervidae; genus Muntiacus; species Muntiacus reevesi. The sequence continues at coordinate 282,936,910 of NC_089249.1, forward strand.
GCCAATTAATGAGGTTCTACAGTATGTTTTATAAAACAAGTAAAAACTATTTTCAGTTCGTAGTTCTTACAACTAAATAATACCCCCACATATATCAGTGAAATTTTTGCATAATTCAGCCTTTCAGTAATAATTAGAATATAACTTTCCATTTTATTCAAAAAGTCAAAATATTAAAACTATAAATGGTTTTTCCCAAATGTCTGTTTAAACATTATGAATAATTTTACCAAGATGCTTGAAAGTCAGGTAAGCAGGCCCATTGGTTTTTCCTCTTTATAAATGATATCTTTGTATTTCAATAAGGGAAATTTAGTTGAGTATTGGAAGAAGTTCCACAAGGAAAATTTAGTTGAGTATTGGAAGAGTTGGAAGAACTGAAAATGAAGCCGTAGCATAGTGAGAAATAGGAAAGCTTGGCCTAAGTGTTCTCTAAGAGTAAGTATTGACTGTTCTGTGCTGTACTTGGTCGCTCAGTCATGTCCGACTATCTGCGACCCCGGGGACCGCGGCCCGCCAGGCTCCTCTGTCCTTGGGATTCTCCGGGCAAGAACACTGGAGAGGGTTGCCAGGCCCTCTTCCAGGGGATCTGCCCAACCCATGGATTGAACTCGATTCTCCTTCATTGCAGGCAGATTCTTTACCATTTGAGTCACCAGGGAATCCGATCCTCTAATGTTGTCTTTTTCACCTAAGTCTAATTTTGGCCAAAATACTAAGGAGAAAATGATAAATGTCAAGTGTTGAACAGTAAGGGCTTCCTTGGTAGCTCAGACAGTCGAGACTCTGCCTGCAAAGCAGGAGACGTGAGTTTGATGCCTGGAAAAAGAAATAGCTACCCTCTACAGTATTCTTGCCTAGAGCATTTCATGGCCAGAGGAGACTCGCAGGCTACAGTCCACGGAGTCACGAAGAGTCTGACATGACTGAGCAGCTAACACACAGAGACATCACACAGTTGTTCTCTATTACTCGTGGACACGTGTGTTTCATTTATACACTTAAAGTGGTGTTTATTGATCACCTGCTGTGTGTCAAAGGTATTTTCAGATGCTTGTAATAGTGAATAAAACTAATGAAGACTCTTTCTTAGGAGTTACATTCTATGCTGAGCGGCGCTTAATAAATAAACTATGTATTATATTGGAAGATGCTAAATGCCAGGGCATAAAAACAAAGCAGGATATATGCTGCTTTAATAACTGCAAAAGAGTGAATGTTATTAACTAAATAGAATATATTCCTACTACATAAAATAAAAATAGTAGATAAAATAAAATATCTCATGCTTAGCATGCAAAGGCATCCACTGATCAATTTTTACACAAGAAAGTGACATTTGACCGAAACCTTGAACTGGGAAGCTAGTAAACTAAACTGCTTAATTTCTGGGGAAAGAACATTCTAGTCAGAGGATGTGTTTATTTCAAAGGCACAGGTAGGGACATATCTGGACTGTCTGGGGTGCAGTGAGGAGCTCTGAGCGGGGGGAGCTGAGATGATAGGGAATGAGAGTGAGAAGCGGTGAGAGCAGGTCTCAGGTCCTGGGAACATAATGAAGGGTCACGCATTTTCTCTGAATGAAAGGGGGAGCCACTGGATGAGGAGGTTATAACTGAAGACTGACACGCTCTGACTTGTGATTTCAGTGATCGCTGTGTTGATAATATATTTAAAGGCAATAAGGCTGGAAGAATAGGGTTTTTACCTATTCTTTTTTTTTATATATTTTTTTATTTTTATTTTTTTAATTCTTATTTTTTTTGATATTTTTACCTATCAACGCAGATGATAGAAGATGACAGTTAGAGTGAGGATGGTGTCACGGGAGACAGTGAGAAGTGATTCGTTCTGAGTATGTTTTGATGGGTGAAAGTGAAAGTGAAGTTACCCATTCATGTCCGACTCTTTGCCACCCCATGGACTTTATTATAGCCCACCAGGCTCCTCTGTGCATGGGATTTTCCAGACAAGAGTACTGGAGTGCGTTGCCGTTTCCTTCCCAAGGGGATCTTCCCAAACCAGGGATCGACCCTGCGTCTCCTGCATTGCAGGCAGACGCTTTTACCGCCTGAGCCACCCGGGAAGCCCATGAGATTTCCTGTGGATTAAGTGTTGGGTATGAGAGAAAGGAGTCAAGGACAATTTTAAGGTTTTGAGGAGGAGCTCAAAACCTTAGGCGGAATAGAATTTGCTTCAAGTGCGTGGAAAGACTACACACAGAGCGGCCTTGATGAGGAAGAGCGCGGGTTCCATTTGTCTTTCCGAAAAGAAAGAAAACTAAAAGACACCCAATCGGTGTAGAAATTTGGTAGTTCCAGAGTGTGTTTGGACTGGAGATACACATTTGAGAGTTGCAGGCATCAAATGGTGTTTAAAAGTATTTGACCACAGAAGGTCACCGAGTGAAAGAAGGTAGAGAAGAAAAGGGACGCAGGGGCTGCGCTCTGGGGCACTGCAGGCTGGATCTGGACAAGGAGGAGTCCGCAGGAAACTGAGGAGGAATGGCCAGTGAGGCGGCTCAAAGTCAGGAGAGTTTGGTGTCCTCCAAGTACGTTCCAAGGAGAAATGAGTTCTGTAGTTTGGGACCTGCCAGGGTGGGGCGCTTCCCGACTCGACTGCAGGACTTTACTAAACTTTCTGTGTCGAATGCACAAGAGGAGACCTGTAGCACAGAATGCTCTCTCTCTGGAAATGCTGGTCTCATCCTCTCTCAGTCCTTCCTCAGAGTGTCCTGAAGGGACCACTCGCCTCTTGGCAAAACTCTGTTAGCCTTTGCCCTGCTTCACTCTGTACTCCAAGGCCAAATTTGCCTGTTACTCCAGGTGTTTCTTGACTTCCTACTTTTGCATTCCAGTCCCCTATAATGAAAAGGACATCCTTTTTGGGTGTTAGTTCTAAAAGGTCTTGTAGGTCTTCATAGAACCGTTCAGCTTCTTCAGCATTACTGGTTGCGTCATAGTCCTGGATTACTGTGATATTGAATGGTTTGCCTTGGAAACGAACAGAGATCATTCTGTCATTTTTGAGATTGCACCCAAGTACTGCATTTCGGACTCTCTTGTTGATCATGATGGCTACTCCATTTCTTCTAAGGGATTCCTGCCCACAGTAGTAGATATAATGGTCATCTGAGTTAAATTCACCCATTCCAGTCCATTTTAGTTCGCTGATTCCTAGAATGTTGACATTCACTCTTGCCATCTCCTGTTTGACCACTTCCAATTTGCCTTGATTCATGGACCCAACATTCCAGGTTCCTATGCAATATTGCTCTTTACAGCATCGGACCTTGCTTCTATCACCAGTCACATCCACAACTGGGTGTTGTTTTCGCTTTGGCTCCATCCCTTTATTCTTTCTGGAGTTATTTCTTCACTGATCTCCAGTAGCATATTGGGCACCTACTGACCTGGGGAGTTCCTCTTTCAGTGTCCTATCATTTTGCCTTTTCATACTGTTCATGGGGTTCTCAAGGCAAGAATATTGAAGTGGTTTGCCATTCCCTTCTCCAGTGGACCACATTCTATATAGCAGCGAGTACATTAGGCCAAATATAATAATTTTTGTTCAATCTCGTTTATATGTCATATATATCTACAATTGATGGCACCATGGAATGAGTTCTTTTTAAATGTTTTTAGCTGTACTGTAAGATAATTGCCTTTACTTTGATGCTTCTGAAGTTGTACATTTTAAGCCTTGTTACTAGAGCAATGCACAATATAAATTTATCTTCTCTATGTATTTTATTGATTTCTGCTTAATTGAACAGCACTGTCAATAAAATCCTGTTTTGTTACATTTCAACCAACAAAATATCTTGTTTGTTGACTAAATATTGTCTGCCATTGTGCTTCAATGGTAATTCATTTTACCATAGTGTTCAATGTATTTTCAGGTTTATAGTTAGTCCCTAAATTGGCATGCTCTCAGTTGAGATGTCACATTGACATTATTGAAGCTTTACCTGTTTTCCTCATCAGGTACATTTTCTTTCATTAAACATATAAGGTAAATGTTAATTCCAAGCCTTACTATCACATGTGCTGAGAGAAGTGTCAGACTAAGGACAGGAGACCTGAGCTGAGCTTTGCCTCTGTTCTGGAACTCTTGTGAGGTTACTTAGCCGTTCTGAGGGTTTTTTTTTTTTTTTTCCATAAAAGGAGAAAATGTGTACCCAACTTGTCTGCCAGGATTTCTGTGACACTGAAATGAGATTATGCAAAGTACTTTGTTTTATGAAATACTGTTAAAACATGTTTCTATTTCATTTTTTTCTAATAATGTACCTTAGTTCGCATTAATTTGTTAGATACTTACTGAGTTCTTAATTATGAATTGTAGATATTTTTGTTGGATTATCTTTTGTATTTCTTATTTATGAAGACAAAAATCATAATTAATTTCTCCGAATATGTAGAACATATGCACACACAGGGGTGTAAGTGTCCTTTTGTTAGCCCTCAGTTCGCTACCTCGGAGGTAACTTTCCAAAAGCATTGTATGCAAATATAAACATGAATTTATATTACATGTTTTCTGCTCTTTTGACATAAGTGGTAAAGCATATAACAATACTGTTCTGTTTACTTTTCTGCTTAATATATATTAAATATCATTTACAACAGTGAATATACACTTCTTTCTTTCACTTATTTGTTCAACAAATAAGTATTTATTTCATGTCAGATATCAGGTTCCATTTTAACTTCTGAGGATGCAGTAGTAAACAAAATAAGCTTCTTATTTTGTTCTCATGGACCTTTCACTCTTAACTGAAGGAGACAGCGGTAAATTTATATATCTATATATGTGTGTGTGTACACACACACACACACACAGACACACACACACAGACACACACACACACACACACACATATGTGGTCAGGTGGTGGTAAGTTCTTTGGAGAAAATAAAACGATAGAAGAAGGGGATATGAAGGAGACAGACAGTAAATTTATATATATATATATATATAGTGTCAGGTGGTGGTAAGTTCTTTGGAGAAAAATGAAACAGGAAGGAAGAAGAGGGTTCTGGGAGGTGTTTTATACGGATGGTGGTCAAATAGGGCTTCACTGATCAAGTGGTGTTTATACAGAGATCTGAAATAACTAAGGAGCAAACGGCGAGATTGCCTGGGGTGAGACTATTTCAGGCAGTGGGAAAGGCAGCGGGAAGGCTCTGACGCAGGAGCTTTTTTCTTGCGTTGCTGGAATACCAAGGAAGGCAGTGTGCCTGGAACAGAATGAGTGAGCAGGAGTGGGGTTGGAGAAGTAGCAGGCATTCAGATCATACAGTCGTGCAGACCACTGTGAGCACTGTGATGCTGACTCAGAGAAGTAAGATTCTAACAAAGAATGACGTGTTTACATGGTTTACAATATTTTGTTATTATTAACATAGCTTTGGTGAAATCCTATACTTTTTCTGTGTATATAAATGGAGATTATATGTAAGATCCCGTTTAGAGGCTTTTGTGCAGTTTATATAGGTTTAGATGTTACTCTAAAATAATTTAAAAGTTTCTTAATCTGAGAACAATGTAAGTTATGGATAGTAATTACTATATTAATATTGACATTAGTATTTCAGCCTTATAGATTAATAAACTCTTGCTTTCAGTTTTCCTTTGGCATGGATTTTTATCATGCTGAACTTTTAGTAGCTCTCTCATTTATTAAATTAATAAATTCTCTGGTGGATCTGATACTTAAAGGGTATTTACAGATATGTGCTCTATGTTTATTTGATGGACAGATTTTTAGTTTATAAAAGAATGTTAGGAGGTGATAATGATTACATTGTAAAAAATTTGTTGATTTTTCCAAATGATTCAGGTCAAGATTCCTTAACATCCTAACCACAGGGGAACCACCAATCAAAACCACAATGAGATATCACCTTACTCTGATCAGAATGGCTGTTATCAAAAGAACAATAGATAACAGTTCTTGGCAAGGATGTGAATGGGCCGGAATGCTTCGGCACTGTTGGTGGGAATGTTACTTGGTTCAGCCCCTATGGAAAACGGTACGGAGGTTCCTCAAAAAATTAAAAATAGAGCTGCCACACAATTCGGTAATTCCATTTCTGTGTATTTATTCCGAAGGAAATGAAAACACTGACTTGAAAAGGTAGCCTGCACCCCCTGTTCCTGTCCGCTTCCCAGGCGGCGCTAGTGGTAAGGAAGCCACCTGCCCCTGCAGGAGACAGAGGATCCGTCCCTGGGTCGGGAGGGTCCCCTGCAGGGGGGCATGGCAGCCCACCCGTGTTCTCGCCTGGAGAATCCCGTGGGCAGAGGGGCCTGGGGGCTGTGGTCCGTGGGATCGCACAGAGTCGGACACGACTGAAGCGACTTTCCATTGTAGCACATGGGGTAGAGAAACATGTGGAAGCTTGAGTCCAACTGTCATGACTTTCATTGTGTTTAAGGAGATTTTTACTTCTCCCCACCTTAGTTCAGTTTCTTCATCTGTAAAATGTGGTTAGTAATATGCCCTTCGTAGGATTGTTATCAGGACTAAACGAGCGTTGCAAAGGGGAGGCACTTTACAGAGCCCTGGACACCGTTAGAGAGGTCTTCAGGACGCGTCGGTTTCGCCCCCTTTCTTTCCCTTCTTCCCGCCCTTTCTCGATTTCCTCTTTTCTCTGTGTCTTGCGCTTTTGTCCCTGTTTCTCCTTTCTTCCTTTGCCTTCTTATTAAACACAGTCAAACAACTCGCATGAATATTTATTGTGTGCCATGGATGGAGAAAAATAAAACAACGTCTCCATACTGAAAAATCTACATTCAGCAGGCAGAAAGTTGGAATGAATAATTGATTAACAAGAATGCATCAGAGTTAAGGGTGATGAAATTGATCATTAATATTCCTCAGATTTTAGCCTTCACCCCAAGGCCTCCTTTTCCTTGTAATTATGTTACCTGTGGGCTTTGTTACCCTCTGTCATGATTTAAATGTTAACTTATAACCCCCCTATCTACATGTCCAAGAAAATTAGGAATAGTGAAATATTACTCAAAATAAACATAAAAAATAAAAGCAGAGAAATTAAGTGCATTATGCAGATTCACACAAAAAGGTTAAATTTATACAGATTTTAATTTATTGACAATTTCATTATTATTCATACACTAATTAGATTTCATTTTTGTGTAATTTTTTTGGACTGTTTATTTATAGATGTAGTGTTAACTGACATTCTCTGTTATTGAAAATTAAAAAAAACTAGATTATCTTATGGTAGTTTAATGCAGATACATTATTTGAAAAAACAGAGGAGAGATCTCATCATATGAAGAACAAAAAAGACTTTTATGTACATGGCTAATTTGTTATAATAATTGTGAATAATAAAATTGCTAACAGTTTCTATTGATAATGAAAACATTTGTTCCTTTTCTTCCATAATACATTAATAGCCTTTTTTTTTTTTTTTACACCCATTGAAAATAGGTCAGTCAAAAGCAACTACTTGGCGTATCATGTTTAGAACATTCTTTTAAATTTTAAAAATTATCTAATTTCCTTCAACCTGAAAAAAGTTATTTCAGTCTCTACAACTTATTTGTTAATTCCTGTATTGAGTTGAATAGTATTTGTCTTAAAATTCACGTGAGAATATATCATCTTTTGACTTGAATTGTAGGTAGATAGTTGACCTTGCATGTGGTAAGGAATTCATATATTTTTATCTCCAAAGCCTTTCATCTTAAATTTTGAAAATTATTTTATGACATATTAATTTTCTTTAATTTAATTGAAAGGTTTAGTAAAGAGGATTTGTGAATATGATGATGGATTGCTTCATTTGGTACCTAATGATAGAATTTTAAACCCTAATAAATTTTCTCTTTTGTTATAGTATTCTGTAGAAAATTATTTCTCAGTATTAATATTTAAAAGATTAAGACTCAAGTATTAATTTCTAAAATCATTGTTTTATTGCAAATCCCAGGCAAATGATAAGATTTTGAACTAAGGAAGATTTTCTCTGTCAGAATATATCTAGAGATCTTTCACAGTAGAGGCTAATTTCTGCAGATACATTCTCAGAATTGCTTAAAAATCATTTAATCCTTGGAAGGAGAAATAACTCTATCAGAAAGAAATCATTTATACTCCTGCTGTGTATTTACTATGTGGTAGATGTTACAGGGGCTACAAGAGAAGATAAACAAATTCAGATCCTTTCATCTGCCTTCATTTTGAAACTTGAGTGTTTCTTCCATGGACAACATTTCTCCCTTCCTTTCTCTTTTACAAACAGGCCATAATTGGCTATAATGCTTGCTGTGAAGGTGTTGCGTCCTTCAGGTGTTTTTGGGTTGAAATAAGTTTGAGGACTATTGGGTAAAGAATTTTGTCTTATAGAGCTCTTTTAAAATTCTGAATGCCTCTTGTGAAAGTAGCATATTAACATAGTGAGATAATAAATGTACCTCAAATCAAGGCTTGGGGGCTAAACAGAGTGGCAGTTACCCGAATGTGGTTAGTGCAAGCATGTGAGAAGGTCCTGTGAATGAAGTCCTAGTATAGATAGGTAAGCTAGAGAGTGGGTGTTGGTGTTAGGAAGGAAACTCAGAAATTGTTGGAGATGAATTTAGTGTCTTTCATAATTTTGCCTTTAAGCCTGTCCCTTTCCTTTTTCAGAAGTAGTTTAGGTTGAGAGAGGTGGGGAAAAAATTAGGATAGAGGAGAAAGCTAAAGGAAAAGGTCTTAAAATTCTGGAAAGGAGAACTGACTTCTTTTTCTGTGATATAACCAGAAACGGTAGAGGGCTACAGGTGGAAACCCATGGGCTTAGTAAGAGCAAGGAGAACGTGGGGTAGATGGGTCAGAAAGGTGAGAGGCGGCTGACTCAGAGGTCAGTGAACAAAGGACTAAGAACAGGGTTGGTCAGACGGGATCGGGTTGGTGGGAGAACGAAGATAAGAAAGGTAAAGAACAGGAGGGAAACAAAATACAGAAATAAGAGGTAAGTAAAGGAAAGAGTAGAAGGGGACTCGGGAAAGGAGATGGCAGAGGACCGTGCACTAATTTAAAATAAAATAAAAATATTTATTGAACCAAGCTAAGGGTGTTAAAATGTTTACATTGTAGTTCAGAAATGTCTAATATATGGATACGATTTGTGGTTCCAGTACTTAGTAAACCTCATTCTTATATTTTCAAGTTTTATGTCAAGAGCCAAATTATAATGATTGATTCCCAAAGATTTTTATTGGATGATATTTAATAAGAAAAAATAAAATGGAAAATTTTAATGTTTACCCACAAACAGAAATAACTTAGTTCCAAATAAGTAGTTCCCCCAAAGAGAAATCTGTGATTTATTGGTACAGAGTATGAGTGAGAATACACTTCCATTATACCTATAGCTACTTTGATTTGCTATTACTTATATCATGGGTATTTGAGATAGCTTGTGTTAACAGTGTTTAATTGTTACAGATATCTATACTTTTGATATTGTGAGCCTTGTTCAGTTTTGTTATTTATAAAATATTTCTAGTCTTTGCATGTATTAGTCTCTAATACAGGTAAATTATTAGTAAAGAAGTCTGTTGGATAACTCTTTATGTTCACTCATGGTTGGATGACATAAGATGAAATTCAGATCAGAGAATTCTTCCTGAGATCCTTTGTTGTCCTCCCTTTGTGCATAATAGAAAATACATAGACTTTTTCTGTAGCCAAAATTAGTTCATATCACATTTGATCATGTTTTCAGTAATTTAATTCCTGAGCTTACAACTAATAAAAATTAACTGAACATGGGATCCTACATTTTGATCATGTAGTGTCTTCTAATATGATGCAGTGAGTATTTTATATCATCTTTTATTGGTATAGTTGTCTTAGTATATGAAAAATGTATTTAATTAGGTTCTCTGCCAGTCTCTTTTGGTAATAATGAAGACCCTTGAGGTTTCTTGTTTTTTATTGGTGTACCTAGTGACGTAGATATGCTGTCGGTACGAGATATGATTGGTAGAATATGTTGATTCTTACCCTTCACTGTTTCTTTAACTCACCAAGAGAAAGTACCTTTGTACTTCCTAGCGTTTCATGACAGCATCCAATTTAGAGGTCTCATTTTAATTTAGTGGTTACATGTTATAATTTGAAAATTGTGCTGAGGAATTAACTTGTATCTGTTTTGAAAGATAGAGGGTGCTTTTAAAGTGATGAAATAATTTGTGTAGATACTTAAGATGTTTGGTATGTGAGGAGTAAAACAAGCATAGACTAACCATGCTGTGAAGAAAACCCTGGTCTGTTGTTTTCATAGGAATTTGAAAGCCTAGTTTAGTTTTTTTTGCCATTGCTTATAGAACCTCTTGGATGGTTTTTAGGGATGTTGCCTCTTTCCTGTTTCCCAGTGTCAGTCAGAGACAGCTGGACTTCTTGCTCGGTGGCTGTACAGTGTGGCTGGGGACTAGAACGCTAGAAAGCAGAGAACAGAGGGAAATCTTCGTGTGTCCTCCCCTGTTTCCACAGAGCTCCTCAGCCGATTGACAGGAAGTGAAAAAGAGCTGGTCCTGGAAGCTTCAGCTGTATCACTTCTAAAAACAGCAGCCTGGTAGAATGACCATGTCTAGGGGTCTGAGAATTGCAGAGACAGTGATGTCACCAACATTAGATAATCAGGTTTTGTTTTAAATTGTTTGCCAAAAAGACCGCTCACTTTGGGAATTTGCCACCTTCACATTACAAGGCTTTTTGCACAGATTTCAGATTTACTCATTTATATACTTATTTACTCATTTATATATACTTGTATATACATTTATATACTCATTTACTCATTCTGGTTCAGTTCCTGCCTTAGTCCTCAGAGTATTTGAGGTAGCTAATGACAATGATATTCAGAAAAATATAAATAAAAAATAAAATCAGGACCAGAAAAAATGGAGGTTGTAACAGGGTATTAAGACTGGAGGAAAAACTATGTAGATTATAACATGCTTAGTTACTACAGTAGAGCTGCTATTTTGTCTCTAAGCTTCCCAAAGGCCAAAATGACAAAGAAGATAAAGTTAATAGTTACTGTTAAATAAAAGAAAGCATGTCACATGCAGGGGAAGCAGAGCTTTTTGCTGTATTTAGCTCTAATAGAATTTCTTACTGGAGGCTTTAACATTGACTTTTGCAGTGACAGTGCCCTTGACAATATCACTACAGCTCACGCTGGAAGAAGATTCATAAAGCCATCTCTTTCAGAATCTAGAATCCCTCTATGGAAGTGGAGGCCATAACATCAGAATCAGTCCATGGGTGTCTAAAAATACAGCTGTCTATAAATTGAGTCTATCCAGGACTATAATCTCGGTTTAGAATAATTCATGAGCTGTATGTACTTCTAATGATTCTTAGTACCATTTTTCTCAGCTGCAGTTAGGTTATGCAGTGAATGATTATTTTCCCTGGAAAAAGTTTTCAACTGCAGGTATCCTATACTTGTTTGCAGGTAGATCTGTAAGGTTAGAAGAATTTACTAGTAAATTAGCTTATGTTTAAAAATTGTTGAAGGCCTATATATTCTTTGAAAGTTATTGGAAATATTTTATATGTTTAAAATATTTTTGATGTGTTTGTGAAAACAAAGGTCCCATAAAATTATCTAAAACTTGTCCTTTGTTAGGGCTGGAAACTATTACTGATGATTTAAAAGGAAATTGTCAACGTTAAACTTCAATTTTTACTTGCAATGTTCAGGATAAATTGATGTCTCACTGTTTACTAGGTGATCATTCTTAATTTAACTTGGTAGATTTTTTTTTATTGGCTTTATGTATAATCACTCTATGGATTTTAAAGATAAGGAAAGAATTCTGAAAATCTTGCTGTTATTTGAAATGTTCCATCTTGGAGGATTTTTCTGAACAGATTTTTTAGTGTTTATTACAATTCAAAATTTAAAATTTCCTGAGAGATTATTCTTTTAGAGACAGTGGATTTGATTCATTAACATTTGGCCAATTAAAGCCTCATACATTAGGTTGCTCTAATATGTTATTTCAGGAAAATTACCAAAAGAAACTAACTGACTGCATGCTAGACATAAAATATTGTCAGTGGCAAACAACCCTCCAAGGAAGGAGTGATTCCTGCCTTACAAATGAGAACACTGTAACTTGGAGAGATTAAGGAATTTGATCAGAATCAAAGTGGCAGATTCATGCTCAGAATTTTCTGTCTAAATTCTCAGCATTGTTGCCTGTTTACAAAGCCAGCAGACTTGTAGTCAGAGAGAATTTAGTTCAGATCCTCTCTATGCTATTAAAGATATGACCATATGCAAAGTCACACAGCCTTTCTGAGGTAAATATCCTTACTTGTAAAAATGTACCAAGTCATAGAAATCTCATAGAATTGCTTTGAAAATGAATGAGGTAATGTTTTAAAAAATGTTTAGCACAGTACCTGGCATATAGCTAATAAGTGGTAGCCATAAAGAGAGAAAAAGTTACCATGATGTCTTCTAAATGTGATTTTTCAGTATATTCATGTTGGAAGCTATATTCTACACAAACATGTTTTAATTGTTTTTCATAGTGTAATACCTAAAGGTAAGAAATTACCAGCAGGTGGAGCTCAGTGTCAGAGAAACCAAATTTCTGAAATTGAGCTATTTTTTAACCTTATGTTTTAAAAATAAAATAAATGCATACAGTTTTGATATTTATATGTGAAGGTTTTCTATTTTTAGCATGCCTACCAAAGTCATCACCCTGCCACCTGGTTCTTGAATATGTAAAAATAGTGCTTTGGTTATTCATATCGTTTGAAATTCTTTTGTTATTTCTGGTATTATATAATGGGTGACAGTTATTTGCATAGAGAAGATGTACTTAAAGTGAACTTTGTTTAAGAGACTGACTTCGAGTTTGATCATTTCACTCATTTTTGGACTGATAATCTCATATTTTATTGGTGAAGACCCTCAAACATGCCCCTCTCACAGTATTCCACTTCTTAGTAAATGGTGTCACCTTGAATCAGCTGCTACAGCCAAAAATCGTGGGCGTCACCCTTGTGTTCACACTTTCAGAAATCTCACATGTACTCTGTCTGTCAGTTCCCATGGTGCTGCCTCCACAATGCATCCAGACCTGCCTGACGTCTTGTCAGCCTCTTCACTGTGACCACCCTAAGAAAGGCGCTCTGTAAGCTGCAGCCTGACTTGCTCTGTGTCCTTGCCTTCCACACTTCTGTTTTCTGTTGTAGCTGAGGTCTTGTGTCTCTCCTGCTTGTATGCTCCAGGGGCATCCTAGTGTAAGTGGAATGAGACGTAGCACAGCTTAAACTGCCTCCCCGCTCTGAGCAGAGCCGCCCACTCCTCCTCATCCCCTGCTGTCTGCCCTTTCCGATTTTATTTGTCCTTTGAGCAGGTCAAGCTACTTCCCATCTCAGAGGCTTTCTGTTCCTCCCTCTTTTGAGGAAGAACTCTTTTCATCATTTCAACTCAATGTCGTTCTTTTGAGATACTCTCTGACTGCTCTAGACTACCTCTGCGCACCTTGCCGTGGTTATTTGTCTTACTGCGCTTTTCCATTTCTTACGTAGCACTTCTAGTATCCTTGCTGCTGCTACTACTATCCTGTTGGCTAGTGCTTACTATATGGTAGGTTTTTTCTGGGGCTCTCCAGGTGACACTGTGTGAAAGTCATTCAGTCATGTCCGACTCTGGGACCCCATGGACTCTACAGTCCATGGAATTCTCCAGGCCAGAATACTGGAAAGGGTTGCCTTTCCCTTCTCCACAGGATCCTTGCATTCCAGGGATTGAACCCAGGTCTCCCGCATTGCAGGCGGATTCTTTACCACTGAGCCACCAGGGAAGCCCCAAGGTAGCACTAGTGGTAAAGAAACTGCCCGCCAGTGCAGGAGACACAAGAGATGCGGATTTGATCCCTTGGTCAGGAAGACCCCCTGGAGGAGGCATGGCAACCCATCCAGTGTTCTTGCCTGGAGAATCCCACGGACAGAAGAGCCTGGTGGGCTATGGTCCTTAGGATCGCAAAGAGTCAGACATGGCTGAAGTGACTCAGCATGCATGCACAGGTTTCTTCTATGCGTTTCTATGCATTAAATACTTTAAAATGTGTATTTATATGTTATTAATTCATTTGGTTATGGAATTTTATTACGTACGTGTCTGATTTTGGTGTCTCTTTTCTTCCCTATAGTCCCTACTAGACCCCCAAACTGTAGCTCCACAAAGACGGGCACTTTCATTTTGTTTACTGTGAATTCCATGGCCTTGAGCAGTACTTGGCAAATAGAGGAGACTTAGTAAATATTTTTCGAATATTGGGCAGGCTGTTAGAATTGATAATAACAAATAGAATCGTCAAATATTTAAGTAAAAAAATATTCTAGGGAAAGAGAATAGTTTCTAAGGAAGGAATCATGCCTAGCTGATAATTCTTAGAGTTGTTTTTTATGAAAATAATAGAGAACAGAAAATCATCTACTTAGGTTTTAGGAGAGACTTGGCAATGTTCTTTACTAAAGATTACTACATATTAAGTCACCATTGGGTGGGAAATATACTTTTAGCATTGGCCCAAGAAAAGGTTTAAACTCAGAAATCAGAAGGTAGGAATAAATAGGTATTTCTTTAACTGGAAAATGTAAAAATCAAGGTAGTGGTATTCAGTTGCTCAGTCATGTCCAACTCTTTGTGATGCTATGGACTGCATCTCACCAGGCTTCCGTGTCCCTCACTATCTCCCAGGGTTTGCTTAAATTCATGTCCATTTAGTTAGTGATGCTATTTAACCATCTCATCCTCTGCTGCCCCCTTTTCCTTCTGCCCTCAGTCTTTCTCAGTGTCAGAGTCTTTTTCCAATGAGTCAGCTCTTTGCATCAGTTAGCCAAAAGTATTGGAGCTTCAGCTTTAGCATCAGGCCTTCCAGTGAATATTCAGGGTTGATTTCCGTTAAGATTGACTGGTTTGGTTTCCTGGCAGTCCAAGGGACTGTCAAGAATCTTCTCCAGCACCACAATTCGAAAACATCAATTCTTCAGCGGTCAGCCTTTTTTATGGTCCAACTCTCACATCCATACGTGACTACCAGAAAAACCATGACTTTGACCATACAGACCTTTGTTGGCAAAGTGATGTCTCTGGTTTTTAAATACACTGTCTAGGTTTGTCATAGATTTTCTTCCAAGGAGCAAGTGTCTTTTAATTTCCTGGCTGATGTCACCATCTGCAGTGATTTTGGAGCCCAAGAAAATAAAATCTTTCATTGCTTCCATTTTTTTTCCCTTCTGTTTGCTATGAAGTGATGGGGCTGGCTGCCATGATCTTAGTTTTTTGAATGTTGAATTTTAAGCCATCTTTTTCACTCTCATCTTTCACCCTTATCAGGAAGCTCTTTAGTTCCTCTTCACTTTCTGCCATTAGAATGGTATCAAAGTACCTAGCTATTAATAATCCTACCTGTTACAGGTTGAATTGTTTCCTCAAAAAGATACGTTGAAATCCCAATACCCGGTTCTTGTGAATATGGCTTTAATTGGAAATAGTGTCTGTAGATGTAATCAAGTTAAGGTGAGGTTATTAGAGTAGATTCTGATTCAGTATGACTGGTGCCCTTAAGAGTAGATAGACTGACATCCAGGGAATATAGCCACGTGAAGATGGAGGCAGAGGTAGGAGTTACGCTGCTCCAAGCAGAGCATTGATTGGGGCTCCCAGAAGCCACAAGAGCAAGGAAGGTTACTTCCTTAGAGGTTTTGGGGAGCGTGACCTTGTCAGAACCTTGATTTTAGACTTATAGCCTCTAGAATTGTGAGAGAATAGATTTCTTTTCCTTTAAACCACCCAGTTTGTGATATTTTGTTAACAGCAGACCTCGGACACTGATATAACATCCATTGTGCTTATTATCTTTAGAAGTGACCTGAAAGACTCCCCAGTGAGGTTTCTTGTTGTTGTTGTTTAGGCAGGTAAGTCGTGTCTGACTCTTCTGAGACCCCATGGACTGTATCCCGGCAGGCTCCTCTGTCCATGGGATTGCTCAGGCAAGAATGCTGGAGTGGGTTGCCTCTTCTTTCTCCAGGGAGTCTTTCTGACCCAGCGGTCGAACCCACATCTCCTGTGTCTCCTGCATTGACAGGTGGGATTCTTTACTGCTCAGTCACCAGGAATGCCCAGTGAAGTATCTAGATGACATAAAATTTTTCTAATTGTGAAGATGAAAAGTAATGGGTACAGATAATCACAGGAGAAATAACTGAATTAGCTTTTTTTCTGTGCTAGACCAAGAGGCAAGAAATCCAGCTTCTCTATTCCTTGACTGTGAACATTAATTTTGATTTATTTTATCTCCAAGATTGTTTTAAGATTTAAAGTTTTGTGATTTTATGAGCCTGTGAATTTATATGCCAAGCATCTTGTAAATGCTCAGTGAATATTGAAACAATAAATAAAACCTACAAGAAATAAAGAAAGGTAGGAAAATACAAGTAAATCTTTGTAGGTGTAAAACTACAAATTATACTTTTAAAATGGTCAAGGGAAAAGGTGAGGCACAGGAAAGAAAATTGAGAATCAAAATTCATTGTTTCTTGAGTGTGTCAGTATATAGCAAACAGAAAATTAATAAATTGCTAATACACCCTTTGAGGCTCTATTTTGTCAACAGAATACTTTCAGTCAGGTGGAGCAGAGATTTAACCTAAGAAGCGTAGTATAAGTTAATTGTATAGATTTTTGGAGTGGAGTTGCTTGGACTTGAATTCTGAGTTAACCGCATATTGGCTGTATGACTTAAGACAAGTCAGTTAACCTTTCTGTGCCTCAGTTTTTTCTTCTATAAACTAAGGTTTGTGATAGAACCTGTCTCATAACATTATCCTGGGGTATTAAGTGAGATTTCAGTTCAGTCGTTCAGTTGTGCACAACTCTTTGCAGCCCCATGGACTTCAGCTCGCCAGGCCTCCCTGTCCATCACCAACTCCCAGGGCTTGCTCAAACTCATGTCTTTCAAGTCGGTGATGCCTTCCAACCATCTCATCCTCTCTCGTCCCCTTCTCCTCCTGCTTTCAATCTTTCCCAGCATCAGGATCTTTTCCAGTGAGTCCGTTCTTTGCATCAGGGGGCCAGAGTATTGGAGTTTCAGCTTCAGCATCAGTCCTTCCAGTGAATATTCAGGACTGATTTCCTTTAGGATGGACTGGTTGGATCTCCTTGCAGTCCAAAGGACTCTGAAGAGTCTTCTTCAACACTGCAGTTCAAAAGCATCAATTCTTCGGCACTCAACTTTCTTTATAGTCCAACTCTCACATCCATACATGACTACCGGAAAAACCATAGCCTTGACTAGATGGACCTTTGTTGGCAAAGTAATGTCTCTGCTTTTTAATATGCTGTCTAGGTTGGTCATAGCTTTTCTTCCAAGGAGCAAGTGTCTTTTAAGTTCCTGGCTGCAGTCACCATCTGCAGTGATTTTGGAGCCCAAGAAAATAAATTCGGTCACTGTTTCCACTGTTTCCCCATCTATTTGCCATGAAGTGATAGGACTGGATGCCATAATCTTAGTTTTTTGAAACTTGAGTTTTAAACCAGCTTCTTCATTCTTCCTGTTTCACTTTCATCAAGAGGCTCTTCAGTTCCTCTTTGCTTTCTGCATAAGGGTGGTGTCATCTGTGTATCTGAGGTTATTGATATTTCTCCCGGCAATCTTGATTACAGCTTGTGCTGAGAAAATCCACCTAGAATGTTTTAAAGAAGGTCTGGCTCATAAACAGCTCCCCATCCTATGTTGTCTATTATTATTATTCATTAATTGTAACATTTTATTAAGCTATTCTCAAAATATAAAAGGAGGCTTTTCCCTAATGGACATCATATAAAAATGAATGATTGTTATGACAGTAAAATCAAAATGTGTATGTGTTTAGACTAGAGAAATAGAGGAAATTATACAGGCGATACCTCTTATTTATTTATTTTTTCAAGTGCATGGAATTGAAAAAGGAAGCAAAGGGTTTTAGGAAAGAGACTTTATGTTAGAATTGTGAGCTAGGAAAGTTTTATTGAGTAAGACTTTGGTATAATTGGTTTCTCTTGCTTTTTTCCTATTTTTTCTTATTTGTTTAAAAAAAAAGTTTCTTGAACTTTGGCCCGTTTTAAAGAATGTTCTGCACAGTATCTGAATATGGTATCTGACATCTAGTAGAAGCACAATGCCTTCTTTTAAAGAAATGAATGGATAGAACAAGGGTTTATGTAGCAGTGAACAAATTATTATAAAACAGACTAACAAAATAGGAGCCTTATTTTCAAATTAAACATTTATGGTAAGTGTCCTGAACGTGATACTGCTTCTCCAGCCCTTTCACCTCATTGTATGTTGTTAAGCTCAATACATTTCTGTACAGATATCTTTACTTTTCATTTAGATTATTAAAGATTATTTTTGTGTGTAATTTAGATTCTTTCTCTTTGAATCAGATGAGTTACAAAGCATTGGAGAAGTATCCCTTCTTGAAATCAGTTAAAATGCAGCGGGTTGAGAAAGGCTTTTTCAGAAGGCTTTTTGCAACATTTTTGTTTCAAGAAGTGCTTGAAAGTTTAGTCTGTTCTGGAGATCTCAGGATCCAAGTTTCTAAAGCAGATGACTTCTACGGGTTGTATAGAGAGGAGACAAGGCATTTTTATTTAAAAAGGTCACCTGCAGCGTGGGTTTCTTTCTGAAATAGTGGGTCTTCACAGTCTGTGGCCCAGTGCAGCAGTTCCATTCGCGGCGTGGGAGCTGAGTGTCAGACTTCCGTGCCAACAGGGGGAGACGGTGCCCAGCCGCAGAGCCCGTGGGCCTGCCCTGGCTGCCGGCTCTGGGAGGCCGACAGAAGGCGCCTCCCGCGAGCCGTGCCGCGGCCGTCGGCGGAGGCCTGCCATGGAGCAGAGCCCTCGGAGCTCGCAGGGTGAGGGCGCGCCGGAGGCTGCCTGTGACTCGCAGCCCTGTGAGCCCTGCAGGCCCCGGGACGGCTCCGAGGCCTCCCGCCCGTCCACCTCGCAGGTCAGGCGGGAGCAGGTAAGGCGGCCTGGGGCGTCCCCCACCCCGGGGCGCGGAGGGCAGAGGCGGGCGTCCTGGGAGGGCCTGACCGGCGGGTGCCCGGTGGCCTCGTATGCTGTGTCCGTCTCCTCTCAGACCTGAGCGAGGCTGCTCTCTGCGCTCCCTCAGCCTGGGGAGGAGAGGGCGGCCCTGCAGCCGTCTGAGGAGAAGCAGGGGGCAGAGGCAGGCGCCCTCGGAAGGAGAGGGCCGCTCTGTCAGCCGTCTGAGGAGAAGCAGGGGGCAGAGGCAGGCGCCATCGGAAGGAGAGGGCGGCTTTGTCAGCCGTCTGAGGAGAAGCAGGGGGCAGAGGCAGGCGCCCTCGGAAGGAGAGGGCGGCTTTGTCAGTCGTCTGAGGAGAAGCAGGGGGCAGAGGCCGGCGCCCTCGGAAGGAGAGGGCCGCTCTGCAGCCGTCTGAGGAGAAGCAGGGGGCAGAGGCAGGCGCCATCGGAAGGAGAGGGCCGCTCTGTCAGCCGTCTGAGGAGAAGCAGGGGGCAGAGGCAGGTGTCCTCGGAAGGGGGAGAGGGCGGCTCTGCAGCCGTCTGAGGAGAAGCAGGGGGCAGAGGCAGGCGCCCTCGGAAGGAGAGGGCCGCTCTGCAGCCGTCTGAGGAGAAGCAGGGGGCAGAGGCAGGCGCCCTCGGAAGGAGAGGGCGGCCCTGCAGCCGTCTGAGGAGAAGCAGGGGGCAGAGGCCGGCGCCCTCGGAAGGAGAGGGCCGCTCTGCAGCCGTCTGAGGAGAAGCAGGGGGCAGAGGCAGGCGCCCTCGGAAGGAGAGGGCCGCTCTGCAGCCGTCTGAGGAGAAGCAGGGGGCAGAGGCAGGCGCCCTCGGAAGGAGAGGGCGGCCCTGCAGCCGTCTGAGGAGAAGCAGGGGGCAGAGGCAGGCGCCCTCGGAAGGGGGAGAGGGTGGCTCTGCAGGCGTCTGAGGAGAAGCAGGGGGCAGAGGCAGGTGTCCTCGGAAGGAGAGGGCGGCTCTGCAGCCGTCTGAGGAGAAGCAGGGGGCAGAGGCAGGCGCCCTCGGAAGGAGAGGGCGGCCCTGCAGCCGTCTGAGGAGAAGCAGGGGGCAGAGGCAGGTGTCCTCGGAAGGAGAGGGCGGCCCTGCAGCCGTCTGAGGAGAAGCAGGGGGCAGAGGCAGGCGCCCTCGGAAGGAGAGGGCCGCTCTGCAGCCGTCTGAGGAGAAGCAGGGGGCAGAGGCAGGCGCCCTCGGAAGGAGAGGGCCACTCTGCAGCCGTCTGAGGAGAAGCAGGGGGCAGAGGCAGGCGCCCTCGGAAGGAGAGGGCGGCCCTGCAGCCGTCTGAGGAGAAGCAGGGGGCAGAGGCAGGCGCCCTCGGAAGGGGGAGAGGGTGGCTCTGCAGGCGTCTGAGGAGAAGCAGGGGGCAGAGGCAGGTGTCCTCGGAAGGAGAGGGCGGCTCTGCAGCCGTCTGAGGAGAAGCAGGGGGCAGAGGCAGGCGCCCTCGGAAGGAGAGGGCCGCTCTGCAGCCGTCTGAGGAGAAGCAGGGGGCAGAGGCAGGCGCCCTCGGAAGGAGAGGGCCGCTCTGCAGCCGTCTGAGGAGAAGCAGGGGGCAGAGGCAGGCGCCCTCGGAAGGGGGAGAGGGTGGCTCTGCAGGCGTCTGAGGAGAAGCAGGGGGCAGAGGCAGGTGTCCTCGGAAGGAGAGGGCGGCTCTGCAGCCGTCTGAGGAGAAGCAGGGGGCAGAGGCAGGCGCCCTCGGAAGGAGAGGGCGGCCCTGCAGCCGTCTGAGGAGAAGCAGGGGGCAGAGGCAGGCGCCCTCGGAAGGAGAGGGCCACTGTGTCAACCGTCTGAGGAGAAGCAGGGGGCAGAGGCAGGCGCCCTCGGAAGGAGAGGGCGGCCCTGCAGCCGTCTGAGGAGAAGCAGGGGGCAGAGGCAGGCGCCCTCGGAAGGGGGAGAGGGTGGCTCTGCAGGCGTCTGAGGAGAAGCAGGGGGCAGAGGCAGGTGTCCTCGGAAGGAGAGGGCGGCTCTGCAGCCGTCTGAGGAGAAGCAGGGGGCAGAGGCAGGCGCCATCGGAAGGAGAGGGCGGCTTTGTCAGTCGTCTGAGGAGAAGCAGGGGGCAGAGGCAGGCGCCCTCGGAAGGAGAGGGCCGCTCTGTCAGCCGTCTGAGGAGAAGCAGGGGGCAGAGGCAGGCGCCATCGGAAGGGGGAGAGGGCGGCTCTGCAGCCGTCTGAGGAGAAGCAGGGGGCAGAGGCAGGTGTCCTCGGAAGGGGGAGAGGGCGGCTCTGCAGCCGTCTGAGGAGAAGCAGGGGGCAGAGGCAGGTGTCCTCGGAAGGAGAGGGCGGCCCTGCAGCCGTCTGAGGAGAAGCAGGGGGCAGAGGCAGGCGCCCTCGGAAGGAGAGGGCGGCTCTGCAGCCGTCTGAGGAGAAGCAGGGGGCAGAGGCAGGCGCCATCGGAAGGAGAGGGCGGCTCTGCAGCCGTCTGAGGAGAAGCAGGGGGCAGAGGCAGGCGCCCTCGGAAGGAGAGGGCGGCTCTGCAGCCGTCTGAGGAGAAGCAGGGGGCAGAGGCAGGTGTCCTCGGAAGGGGGAGAGGGCGGCCCTGCAGCCGTCTGAGGAGAATCACCGCGCAGAGGGCAGCGGCAGGCGTCCTGGGAAGGAGAGGGCCGCTGTGTCAGCCGTCTGAGGAGACACAGTGCGCGGTTTAGCATCTGTGGCGGGGTTACGGTTTCTTTATCTCCAGATTTCAGTTTCTTTACTGGCTGGTGAGCCCAGTTTGACCCTCTTAGTTTCAATTTCTGTCAGCAAAGGGAAATAATGTTTCTCGGATGGTATTAAGTAATCAGTAATGATGCCTGGTAAAGCTTTTTTCACTGTGATATGTTACTGTATAGTTCAGTATTACTTTTGTCATTAGTTCTTGTGTTTTAATTCAGTTGTCTGGAACACGCTAATATTTTAGTGTTTTAGTTCCTGTCATTTCTATATAAGAATGCGGTCCCATCTTGAATTTGTTAGTTAACACTTAGGTTTACATGCTCTTTTGCAGTTTAAATTTAATTGCCTGCCTCCTGCAAGTCCCTCGGTTAATGACCCTGTATTTTAGGCTGTCCTTCTAGATTCGCTACATTAAGAAAAGTAAATTCTGGCCTACAGATAAGAATGGGAAATGTCCAAAAAGAACATCGATGATTATGTAGCTTCATATATTTTTCTTTTATATTTGAAGAGAATTTAATACACATATAATTCCTGTTTTAATGTTGCAAAACTCATAGTTACGTATGGTGTTCTAAATACTAGTGTCTTAGAGTCATTGGGTAAGTACCATTCATAAGAATCATTTCTTACATTTGTAGGTTTTGTGTTACCTTGATTTAAGGAGTCATAAAAATGTTAGAGGATGTAGAATCTATTGGTGTCATCCTGTCTAATCTGTCATTTTATATATAACGATGTCTCTGAAGACCGAGATAATTAGTGACTCATGTAGCTAGCTAGTGACTTGTACAACTGTAATTTTCTGTAGCTTTAAAATAAAGTCTTGCTTCCTTTTCACTTTTCTCTTCCTGATATATTTTATGATCCTTGTTTGATATTTTTCTGTACTTCTACTTTTTGTGTATCTCATTACAGTTTTTGCAGAACAGACTTATGCTCAGTATTTGTTCTTGAAATTGTGTTTAATCCTCTCAATTTTTTTTCTTTTGTGTCAGCTCTGCTGCGTATTTTCAAAATAAAGTGGGAAAGATTAGAGTTTTATTATTAGCTACTATGTACATTTCTGCATCATTCTCCTTACTCCTACATTATCCTAAGGCACATAGAATAAGAGTTTTTGTGTTGATGGCTATCAGGTACCATCCTCAGGTAGATACTATGTATAGGTATGCACACTGTCTTCAAATTGGTATTTATTGAGCTCTCATACCTGTGGACTTCCATCTATAACTGTGATGTTTTGTTTTTGGTTATTAGCTAATGCTGGCCTAAATATAATGGGGCGTTTTAGACTTATGATAAATCTATAAATATACTTTTAAGCATTTAAACATTTATTGTCAGTCTGGTTTAGTCGGACGTTACTACATCCACTCAGAAACATTTATATTCAGATTCATTTATATTAGCTTATGTGATGATTCCACACCTGAATTGATCAAAGGAGGTTTCTGTGTTCTTATGAAGTCACTGTGCTGTGCTGTGCATCGTCGCTCAGTCGTGTCTGGCTCTTTTTGACCCCACGGACTGTAACCTGCCAGACTCCTCTGTCCATGGGACTCTCCGGGCAAGAATACTGGAGTGGGTTGCCATGGCCTCCTCCAGGGGATCTTCACCACCTAGGGATAGAACGCAGGTCTCCCTCATTGCAGGTGGATTCTTCACCATCTGAACCACCAGGAAAGGCCAAGTAAACTGGAGTTGGTAGCCTGTCCCTTATGCATGGGATCTTTCCGATCCAGGAATCAAACTGGGGTCTCTTGTGTTGCAGGCAGATCTTTACCAGCTGAGCTACCAGGGAAGCCCACGGAGTCACTGTTTATCCTCATTTCGTAGGGATGTTCTGACCTTTTATTTTTACTCTTTGTTATTATTTTATGATGTTTCCAGTGAATCCTTATCACCATAAGATGTATACTGAGTAATGAGGGCTAATTTTAGGCAGGAGCCATTCTTTTTACTGGAAACGCAGGTGCTGGTGAAAGGTACAAGCCTACGTCGTCTTCTTTTGCTGAGCTTTGCCCCCCACGTTGCTTTCTCCAGCCATCTTCTCCCTCTGCCAGTTAGTGTGTCATATGAACTCTGTGTTACGTGTGGCACATCCATTCTTTACCTTATTTTCACTTCCCTAAAGCATCCTCATACAACTCTGCGTTCTCTAACACTTCTTTACTGTGCCCCCTGGAATCTCATTCTGCTAAGTGCGCTTCCTTTTCAAGAGATTCATCCTCTCACATCAGTATAACTCAATGTTAAGGAATGTTCACAAGTACTGCCTTTTTCGTTCTTTCACTTTATGTGAAAGCCTCTGTGCTGTCGAGGCTTTTGGGGTTTGGTTGTACTCTATATTTACTTCTTCTCTGAAGTAATTTTTTCATTAATTACTGAATTCTTTTCTGTTTCTGGTCATTCCTATTCATTTATCAAAGAATAAGTGTTCTGTGGTTCATTGTCTCTTTTTCTACCCATAGCCATTTGGGATGACTTTATCATTCATGTGTAAGTTCCATCTAAAATCATAGTTTCTCTGTTCATCAATCTAAAAATAGTACTGATTGAGGTCTGATAGCTGGTAAGCAAGTTTAGGTCAAGAGTCTTTCTTAAAGATGGAAG
This sequence comes from Muntiacus reevesi, assembly GCF_963930625.1. Lineage (NCBI taxonomy): Eukaryota > Metazoa > Chordata > Mammalia > Artiodactyla > Cervidae > Muntiacus > Muntiacus reevesi. The sequence goes on from NC_089249.1 coordinate 282,961,265, forward strand.
AGGGCTCCTTGACCCTTGTTCCTCACTAGTATTTGACATCAACTCTGGACTGCTTACTTTATAGACTTCTTATTTTATAAGAAACACAAAACCTGATTTGGTTAGCTTTAGACGTGTTTTTGAATGCAGTTCTGAGTGGAAGATTAAGTAAAATTTTAGTGAAAATAGAAAATGTAACACAGCATAAAACTGCTATTTTTATTGTTATTACTTTTTTATGTATTTGTATGTTTGAGAAGGTGCTCGCTTCCACAGGAGCTTTTGTGGCACTGAGATTATTAAAGTAGAAGAATTTTAATGTATCAATAGATGTTATTGATTCTAATATTGAAGAATCTGGCTATCACATTTTGTTTTTATAAATACCTCTATTTTGAAACATGGTAATTTACCTTGCCCCGACCTCTATAGTTTTTGGTTGAATTATTAGGAAGACTTAATTGCCTCGGTAGCTTTACAGCATATTACATGATGTTTTAAAGTTATATACATATTTCAGTGTGTGGTGATATGATAATATGAATGAAAGTAGTTAATTTGGTGAGTTCTTGAGATTTATTGTAGGACTTAATCTCCTTCATGAGGACAAAAGCAAAGATTTAAAGATTTTATGGGCTTTTACATATATTAAGGGAAAAACAGGGTCTTTGTACATATTTCAGATTGTCCTCGCTAATTTTATAGTTTTAGGTTATTGCTTTATATGCTCAATTTCTAATTAATTTTTCAACAAGATTTATTCTAGGTATGAATGATGTGATTTTTATGGCATCTGCCTTGAAAGTATACATGTGTTAAGACTAGTTTTGCTCGTTTCTTAAGAGGATGAGAGAGAGTGGCAGTGGTAGCAAGTGTGGTCAAAATTAAAAAATAAACCAAAAGGAAGAATGATAGATGAATACTTTAGACTCTGTAGCTAGTCATTTAGCCAAATAATCCCTAGAATCTTTACAGTTAACTCTTTACAATGCTTTTCTATGTATTAAAAATATTATTTATATAAAACTTTATTCTGATTAAGAAGCATACCTATAGATATCTGAGAACATTGGATATATGTTGAAAATTCATCCCAAAGTACTCTAGGACCCCAGAGGTTACAGATGAAAGAGAAATGGCATGAGATGTTTTTTAGCTTTTTTTACTCAATCACAGCAGGTAAAGTATTTCTACATTTCTAATTTTGTAAAGGTATGTATCCTTCAGTACTTAGTAAAGTCCACATCTGTCATTTTGTTTGTGGTAGCAAGAAAGCATTGGCCACCTTAAAGCCTCTTCCTCTCCATGTACCCACTCCCCCCCACCCCCCAAATCCTGAATTAAGAAAGCACACAAAAGTAGATTGCGCTGTTCCGGGAAATGTTGCACTGATCCATCTAAATGGTGATGGGACCAAGAGAAAACATTTCATCAAATAAAGCTAAATCTTATAAGTCAATTCTTGTCATAACCAGAAGTTTCTAGGTAGAATCTAGACATCATTTGAACGACTCTTCACTGGAATTCCAGAAATCCTTGGTTACATGATTTATCTATTGCGTTAATCACCAATGGAAGGTTAGCTTTTGTGTTTCACTTATATTAACAGAAATAAGATACACAGGCATCTTATGGAATTGAGCTTGTAATGATTATAACTGCTTTTTTTTTAAACTAAAGGGAAGATCACCAAGGATGGCTGGCCAGAGAGAAATGAAGACTCTTATGACTTACTTATCATGGGCTCTCTATCAATGAGGGGAACAGCAATAGAGTAAAGGATAGTCATACAAGGTGGCAGGAAAACTACTACTTATTTTAAAATTATGATTTGCTACTTAATCACAAATCTGTGCTGTTATTCATCTTTGAAATCTAGAATGCTTATTATAAACAAAAATTTTGAGCTCCACACTTAGTTGATTATTCATATAAGCTTTAGTATCTAACAGGTTTTGAATAGATGTCAGTGTTTATATTTTATCAATTATTATAGACTTTTCTACGGCAGAAAAGCAAGTATGATTTTTAGAGGGTGCTCAGTGGGCAGGAATATGACTGACCTGCTCTGTGGAGTGAGTGACGGGGAGTGAGAGGGGTGGGCTGGAGGATGGCCACCGACGGGTGACTGGGGTCGTCCTGGCTCCGTCCACCGAGTGCCCCGAGCAGGGGGGCCCCCAGGCCGTGGGAGGACTGAGTTCAGGGTGGGACATTCACAACCTGAGGCGTCCTGAAGAAAGTAGGGTAATTTGAAAGATAGAAGAACAAAGGAGTAGACAGTTCAGTGGAGAGATAGATAAGGCTGAAAAGCTTTCTGTGGCTTTGGCAGCTTTAGAGGTTCTCAGTGAGCTCAGGGGGAACGTACGTGCTGTGGAGTGGGCAGGGAGAAGGTCGGGTTGCAGTAGACACAGGAGTGCTGGGTGAAGAAGTGGGGTTTCAGCTGAGGAAACCGTTTCAGAGTATTGAAGGATAAGATTTATTCCAGATTGGGTTCAGGCTGAGGGACTTTAGACACTTACTTGAGCTTCCCTGGTAGCTCAGACAGTAAAGAATCTGCCTGCAGTGCTGGAGACCTGGGTTCGATCCTTGGGTCAGGAAGATTCCCCTGGAGAGGCAAATGGCAACCCACTCCAGTGTTCTTGTCTGGAGAATCCTGTGGACAAAGCAGCCTGGTGGGCTACAGTCCATGGGGTCGCAGAGAGTCGGACACGACTGAGCAACTTCCACTTTACCTCCCTGAGTCTGAGTTTCCTAAAAAATGGTTGGCGATTTGAATCTGGAACACAGGAGACAGTTTTGTCTTGATTACAACAGAATCAGTGAACCTTCCAAAGGGGCAGGAGTTTTTTTTTTTTTTCCCCCACCTCACTGATAACTCCCTAGAGCTTGCGTTACTATCTGGAACTTTGTAGTTGGTCCACAAACATTAACTAAGAAATGAGAGAGATCACACAGGAAGATGGTACAGTTTGAGGAAAAGGCTCAGACCAGAAGCTTGGGGGGAACCTGAGGTGGATGGGGCAAATAAGGCTCACGGTGGAGAGGAAACGAGAGTCACCCGAAGAAGCATTTCAGGAAAGGAGCCACCAGTGAGATGCAGAGGCTGGGAGATCCTAGATTCATTTTCTGTGCCATGTTGCCAACCTCTACTTTGTTTACTGGCTTCAGAAAAGACCTGGTTTTTAGCTCCTGTGGGTCAGAAGTCCAGGCTTGGCCCGACTCCTTGTTCAGGATTCCGTTAAAGTCAGGCTGTTTGCTGGCTATCTTCTCACCTGAAGCTTGTGGTCCACCTCAGGCTCCTGAGGTTGTGGCAAAAGCCAGTTCCTAGCATTTGAGGATTGAGGTCCTCATTTGCGTGCTGGCTTTCAACTGGGGGCTAGTTTTAGCTCTCAGAGGTCACCAGAATACCTTGCTATATGATCCCCTCTGGCAGTGGAGGACCTTCTTCACACTGAATCTCTGCTTAGCTTGCCTTCAGGAAGAGGCCAGTCTCTTTCAAGGACTCAGCTGATTGGGTCAGGCACATTCAGAATATTCTCCCTTTTTAAAAATCAACTGTGTCACATAACCTAATCGTGGGAACAGACTCCACCATGTTCACTGTCCTAGTGATCATGCAGGATGAGCACGCCAAGGGGTGGGAGTTTTAGAGACCATTTGAGAAATATGCCTTCCACAGGGCTCAAGTAAAATGAAAGCTGAATAGAGAACAGGAGATACAGCAATACCTTTTTCCAGGATGGTAGTAAAAACCTGGAAAGACCATCCAAATTTAAGGCATGCAAGTAAGGCATCCAGGTGGTGGCACTAGTGGTAAAGAACCCGCCAGTCAATGCCAGAGACATAAGAGACGTGGGTTGGATCCCGGGGTTGGGAAGATCCCGTGGAGGAGAAAATGGCAACCCACTCCAGTATTCTCGCCTTGAGAATCCTATGGACAGAGAAGCCTGGCGGGCTACAGTCCATAGGGTCACAGAATCAGACATGACTGAAGAGACTTAACATGCATAGTTTCACGCTTAAAAGCAAGTAGGAAAACATCCAATTTCTCCATGGATCATTCTCTCTGTGACTTCTACTCTGAAACGAGAAGTAGGAGAAAAAGTATTGGATTTCACAGATGAATGTAAGTTCACATAATAAAGATCAAATGCTTTACTTAGAAATAAGCTTCGAATTTTCTACTCTTGTTTAGAAGCAGTTGTAAAGAAGTTATTTTCATGATTTCACAGAGTATTGTAGATTAGAAAGAGCAAATGGTAAATATACCGAGTGCAGGCGTGGAGTGGCTAGGGACCAGGGGAGGAACAGAATCAGGCATTGTCAGTAGCAAGAAGTGATAACCCATATTTTAACATCACTGGAGGAATCTGGGGGGCGGGGAAAGGCCTGAAATTCAGATGGAAGAAAGTCTGAAGCGGTTGTCTTGTAGTTTTTACTTAGGAAGGCAAGGCCAGATTATGTTCATTTTGAACTGTGTATTGATAGGAACACAGAAATATAAATTTGTTTTGTGAGGATAGTCTTTTTTCCAAAATACGGTCTAATGAGGCATCTCATTAGTGCCATTTAGTTCTAAAGTAAGTTACTCTTTTAAAAATTCTTAATTTCTACTGGATTTTAAAGAAACCATAATCCGCTGTTTGATTTTATTTTGTACCTTATAAGACTTAAGATGATTTGTGGGTAATCTTTTGAATCTTTGTATGATTCTTAGAGCCCTGAAGCTGATTTTTATAAATTCTAGACATTAATCTTTTGGTTCTGTAAATTATCTTGTTCCTACCTAGTCATTATAGGGAAGAGATCAAATGATGTGATTGAAATTGCAAGATTGAATGTAAGAATTAGTATTCTGGATGAGAACTTACTATTGCCCTTGCAAAAGTTATTTAACCACTCCAACTTCAGCTTTCTAATCTACGCAGTGGGGCTAAGAGGGCCTGCTCCGTGGCGTTAGAGGCGATGAGAGGTACAGAGGACTGCGTGGACAGAGCGCATGGTGTGCGGCACACAGTTGGTGCTCAGTGAATCTTACCTACTGTCAGTGTTAGAGCCGCGTTCCAAGCATGTCAGTATTTTCTCCACAGTGACCTCAAGCAGCGTGTTATGACTTCCTCTTGAACATAGCCCCTAAAATTTTAGCAGTAGAGACGTTATTCTCAGTTTTATTCAAGTAGTTGACAGTACTTAAAATCATTTGGCTTCTCACTGAGCTACTTTGAAATGTACCATTACATTTATAGGCACTGAATGAAGCATTTCTGATATGTGGGTCTCGACCTTTCTTGTATCTATATTCAAAGGCCTCTCCCCTATCTTAGTTTTTATCTTTAGTGGAAAAAAAATAGATAATTTTATCTGTCTGATGTTTTGTAGTTTTCAGTCATGTCTAACATTTTGCCATTCCAGTCCCCAGTGCTTCTGTGTGTGCGTGTGTGTATGTGTGCATGTGTCTGTTCTTACTAGCAGCATTCTTTAGACTTACAATTATTTTAAAAATTTACTGGTCTTTTCATGTTTTTATTACATTCTTGAGATATGGTATTCAAAATAGTGCATGTTTTGGGGTGTAAATGAGCAACATTTTTATACTAAATGTTCTAAATTTGAATGCAGTCTTTGTTTCTATGTAACATTTCTACTTTAATGCCATTAGAGCATTTTCTCCTCACCTCACACTAAATTTCTGACTGAGTGACCAATGCCCAGCGTTGGTTGACTTTGTGGATGTGATGTAAGCCACGTGTTATGTAGAAAAGGGAGTTAGCTTTTTCATCAGACATGTGTCATGAGTTGTGTCCTCTCAGCGCTGGTCTCCATTTTTCTCAACTATCATGAAGTGAAAAGTCTGAAGTAGAAAAATAGCTAGCTTGGAAGATTCCTTCTAAGACCATTTCTATATAAATCATGAAAAAGATCTGATAGAATAAAGACTATGGCCCAGTAATTTTATACTTATTTCCAGTGTTAATCTTTTTTCTACATGCCCTATATGTGTAAACTTATATTGATCAACTTATTTTTTTGATTAGTGGTTGGTTGCCTTTGAAATTCCTTTCTTCCTTGCTGGCACCTTATTATTGGAAACAATATTGGATCCAAAAATGTGAAAACCGTGTGTGCTAATTAGTGTGAAAATAGATGCTAGCAAAGCAAATAAAAAGTTAGCTACTGTTCCAGCTACTGCGCTGTAAATGAATAAAAAGGTCCTGTGACCTTGCTGCTGCTGAGCTGTGCATATTGTTCTATAGTTTTTGGAGTAATCAGGGTTCCTGTTGAGAAAAATTGTCTTTGAGACTGCAGCTATACTTCTGATAGTGCATTTGAGGGCACAGTGTTGTTTTGGTCTGAGATAAGTGTCTAAAACCTGGAGTGGAAAGACTGAACAATAAAAATGCATGTGTGCACACTTTAATCTCACTGTATAGAATTTATGAGAATAATGCAACTTTTTGGCCAGTTTTCCTGATTAATAGAATTCATGTAAGCTTTTTTGTTGTTGTTGTTGTTTTTGATGTTCAGGGCAGCTGATGATCACTTTACGAGGTAAATATTCAGTGACTCTCTGTCAGCTGTGCATTAGTTTCCTAGGACTGCTATCACAAATGACCACAAACTTAGTGGCTTAAAAACAACATGGATTTATTCTCTCACAATTCTAGAGACCAGAAGTTAAAAATCAAGGTGTCCCCAGAGTTGGATCCTTCTGATTAAGAATGCCTCCCTCCAAGCTTCTGGCGGGGAGCTGCTGGCAAACCCCGGCATTTCTTGACCTGTGGGCACGTCGTGCCAGTCTTTGTCCCCTTCTTCACACCACCCTTTCTTCTGTGTGTTTTCCTTTCCCATTTGTCTTCTTGTGAGGAAGTTTATCTTTGGATTCGGGACCAGCATGGACAATCCAGGTCGATTTCACTTTGAGATCCTTGATTATATCTGCAGAAACTCCTTTTTCAAGAAGGGTCCCATTTATAGGTTCTGGGAGGATATATCTTTGACTGGGTGGGGGGAGCTGGGGCGGGGGAGGGAGCTCACATCCAGCCCACTATAGCTGTGTATGTTTCTCTTTAATTATCAGAATTTTCAAAAGTTGAAGCTTTGGTTGTGGGCAAGACCCTTAACTTTGAGAGAAACTGATTCTTTTGACCTTTTATTCAAATAGTTTTTGAGTACCTATTCTGTGAGCCCCAGAAATATTAAGTAAATTACCCAAGGTCATGTGGTTGAGTAGCTGAAATGTTAATCCAGCTTTGATACCGATTTTTTTTGCTGTTAATCACTGTGCTGTTGTGTCTGGAGTAGTTTTTGCCAGCCCCTGACCTCATGCTTCCCAAGAACTCTCTTCCAAATCCCTCAAAAAGGAATGTTGCTTAAATTTTGGTCAATAAATGTCTACTAAATTGCTACGAAGATACAATAAACAGAGGATTTTCTGGCCTCAAAATACAAATGAAGACCCTTGATTTTAGTTCTGGTTTTGACTTTAACTCAGACTTGAACCAGAAACATCTTTGAGCTTCTGGTGAAACAAAATTACTTTTATGGTATCTCCCAGTTGGGAAATGTTATGGCTGTTTTTTAAAAGATTTTTCTCTAATTATGCCTGTAGACGTTTGGAAGTAGAATGCTTTGCATGTTAAAATGTATACTTTTATGAGATAGAACTTTTCCTGTGTTTTGATTTTGACAGCAGCAGGATATTTATTTAACTCATTATTGGATACTAGGAACTTTGCTTAGTCCCTTCTGTGCCACATTTAATCCTTATAGTAGCACTGTTAGATGAACTATTGTTATTCCTAATAGGCAGTACTATTGTTATTCTCAAGGCGTAGAGAAGGAAATTGATGAAGAGTTAGGCAACTTGTCCAAAGTCATGTGGATTGGAAGTAGAGAGATCGCGTGTGAACCCCATTCATTCTGACTGTGTAACTGTCTCCTTAGCATCTGCTCATGTTGCCTCTGTTGTGTAGCTTCTATAATTTAAGTGAGGTAACAGGAGTCGCGCATTATGGTCCATGGGCTGCATCTGGCCTGCTGTCCCTATTTGGGTGGCCTGTGAGCTAAGTGTTGTTTTTATATTTTTATTTATTTTTCATTGATTGATGATTGGTTTACAGTACTGGTTTGGTTTCCGTCATGCATCAGCATGAATTATCCGTAGGTGTACGTATGTCCCCTCCCTCCTGAGCCTCCCTCCCGCCCCCTGCCCATTCCCACCCCTCTGGGTTATCCGAGAGTTTGAGCTTGAGTCCCCTGGTCACACGGCAAACCCGCCTTGACTGTCTGTTGACATAGGTTAGTGTATATGCTTCCCTGCTACTCTCTCCATTCATCTCACCTTCTCCCTCTTCTCCTCCAAAATGATTGAAAAAATATCAGAAGAAGGACTACTTCCTGTTATGTAAAATTCATATGAAATTCAGGTTTCAGTGTGTGTAAATAAAGTTTTATTGGAACACAGGCTTGCTCATTTTTTTGGCATATTGTCTGTAGCTGCATTCATAATACAGCGCTACATACATTGGCCTAGCTGGGTGGTGATGACAGATACCACATGGGCCAGGAACCTAAAATATCTCTTGCCTAGCCCTTTACAGAAAAACATGCCAGCCAATATAATATCTCTGATAATTATTATTTTTACCTTTTTGCTGCTTTTATGGCAAAAACGTTAACTTCTTTTTAGGTTTCTTTTTCAAAAACACAGGTTCTAAATAAAGTTTTAGATTTTTAACATTTGTTTTTAATATTATATGCCATAATAAACATTTGTCAGTAGTCGGGGAATGGTAGTGAATATTTGCGTGCTAAGTTGCTTCAGTCATGTCTCTGTGTAACTCTGTGGACTGTAGCCTTCCAGGCCCCTCTGTCCATGGGGTTCTCCAGGCAAGAACACTGGAGTGGATTGCCATGTCCTCCTCCAGGGGATCTTGGATCCTCCTCCAGAGATCTCTTAGGTCTCTTGGGTCAGCAGGCAGGTTCTTTACTGCTAGCGCCACCTGGGAAGCCCCAGTAAATATTTAGGAAATTATATAATTGGGAATTGTATGTAAAAATATATTTGTAGGTGTATTAATAATAGTTTGTAAATTATCATAGAATATTATGTCAGCTTCATAATGCAATGTCTAAAATTATAGTAAATATTTTTATACTTGAGGTAATTGTATGTAGTAGAATATCCCTTGTTATTTTGATGACTTGTTTTTAATTATTTATATTTGAGAAGCACTTCCCCTCTAGCACAGCAGGCTTCCCTGGTGGCTCATATGGAAAATAATCTGCCTGTAATGCAGGAGATCTGGGTTTAATCCCTGCATCAGGAAGATCCTCTGGAGAAGGGAATGGCACCTTACTATAGTAGTTTGAGAAGAGTCACATTCTTCGCTGGTATACCTAGTTTACGCTTTGTATGAAGAATGTAAAAATATTGTTTAAATTTCAAGTGAAACTTGTATTTGCTTAAATGTAATAAATGTACTAGAATAGTCCAGTTAGCTCATCAAGAATAGGCATCCCATACAGATTTCTCATTTAAATCTGCACTAAATGTCTTATTTAAGAGAACTACATGTTGCAGTTCCTGTGAAATTACATTCTTGTATGTATCTATCAGATGATTCTTAATGAGCTGGTACCTGCCTGTTGAAGGCAGAAGAATGAAATTGTAATAGTCGCCATCCAGATAGCCACATGAGATTTAATTCATGTACTTGTACATGGACTCTGTAAGGGTTGTTTATATAAAACAGTGGTTTTATATAAGCGTTAATGTATGCATTGTTTATATAAAAGCAAAACTGGTTAAGAAAGCATTGTCTTTACACTCTTAAGTATTCTGGTTAGTATTAGGCCAAATGATTAGATTTATACCTGTGTAACCTATTTTGTTTCATTAATCTCTCTTTGTCATGCATTTCAAAATCATGAGTTCTTGTTGGTTTTTTACACCTAATATTATCTGAATAGTATTGCTTTTTGTTAAAGTTAGAAAAATTTCAGGATAAACTTTATAATCAAAGTTATTTATAGCAGATTTGAATCTTTCAAAATACAGTTTTGTTTAAATTTAGTTTTTCAAGAGTCTTTACCCGTGAGATGATTCAGTGTGCTTGAGTACTTTGCTGGTTGAATTGTGTTCATTGGCTGATGTAGTTTTTATTATACTTGCTACTTGTTCATTCTTGTGTAAAAGCTTTAAAATAATGAGAAGTATGTATAATGTGCCAGCCAGTATTGAATTTATGTATTTTGTTTTTTCTTTAAAATCTTTTTCAGATAACGGTATATTTTTGTAATTCAAATGAATGGACTTCTGAGGAATAATTTTTACAAGTAAACATAAGTAAATGGTAGAACAAATATCTATACATTAAATTGTAGGGACTGAGTTAAAACACCTTGTTCTGGTACAGAGATTATTACTTTATGTAATAGCTTTGGAACTCTATCTCAGAAGACTATTAGAAAACATATTTCAATGTAAGATTTTAGAGACAATTTCTCATGTTAACCTTTGCAAAATAATCATTACAGTTTATAATATAGTTATTAGCTTATATCAATGCATTTAGATACTATAATACAGGTTTTAATGGAAGCTCAAAATGTAATAACTTATTTTAAGCCATAAAATAAACATGAATTTTCTAAAGTCAGAAAGAATTTAGGTATGCTGAATTTCATGTTAGGAATTTGGACAAGCCAGGGATAAGAAAGAGACTTAAGACATCTACTTGAATTAAAACTTTCCATACAAAGAGAGAGAAAAAATTGAAGATGACCAAGGAAAAGAATTTCAAAAGAGTTATAGATAACTCTTGGTTTAGTTTAGAATCAGCCCTTGATTTTCCACTTTGTAAGTTTTTTATGAAATCATTTGTGTTTATCACATAACTAAATATCATGGTGCTATATGGAGATAACCCTGTTAAGAGTCCATAGAAATATACCGGTGAATCTGAAAATGTGTGTATTTTATTTCTGGACCACCTTGAAATGCTAGTACAGATATTACCCATGCTCCTATCTTGCTTCAGTCAAATGTTTCCTAGCAAATGTTCCCTATCTGTAACAGAAAACCATAGTACCTATCTGATAAAGTTGTTGTGAGGATTATATGTAAGGCTTTTTAAAAGCCTGTTTAAGCGTTTATATTAATATTCAGTTCAGTTCAGTCGCTCAGTCGTGTCTGACTCTTTACGACCCCATGAATCGCAGCATGCCAGGCCTCCCTGTCCATCACAAACTCCCGGAGTTTACTCAAACTCATGCCCATCGAGTTGGTGATGCCATTCAGCCATCTCATCCTCTGTCGTCCGCTTCTTCTCCTGCCCCCAATCCCTCCCAGCATCAGGGTCTTTTCCAGTGAGTCAGCTCTTCATATGAGGTGGCCAAAGTATTGGAGTTTCAGCTTCAGCATCATTCCTTCCAATGAACACCCAGGACTTATCTCCTTCAGGATGGATTGGTTGGATTAATATTAGCTTTGATTATATTTACTTTAATGACCACCATCCTTATTATTATTCTGTTGATGAGCATATTTAAACTTATCTTGATTTGTTTATTACTGTTTTGAAGACTTTGGATTTAAAAAATATATCCATATAAAATGGTCAAACATTTATCCTGCCTTTTCTATATTAACTGTGCAGTTTAGTTCAGTCGCTCAGTCTTGTCCAACTCTTTGTGACCCCATGGACTGCAGCACGCCAGGCCTCCTTGTCCAGCACCAACTCCCAGAGTTTACTAAAACTCATGTCCATTGAGTCAGTGATGCCATCCAGCCATCTCATCCTCTGTTGTCTCCTCCTCCTGCCTTCAGTCTTCCCAGCATCAGGGTCTTTTCAAATGAGTCAGTTCTTCACATAAGTTGGCCAAAGTATTGGAGTTTCAGCTTCAGCATCAGTCCTTCCAATGAATATTCAGGACTGATTTCCTTTAGGATGGACTGGTTAGATCTCCTTGCAGTCCAAGGGGCTCTCAAGAGTCTTCTCCAGCACCACAATTCAAAAGCATCATTTCTTCGGCACTCAGCTTTCTTTATAGTCCAACTCTCACATCTTTACATGACTATTGGAAAAACCATAGGCTTGACTAGACGGACCTATGTTGGCAAAGTAATATCTCTGCTTTTTAATATGCTGTCTAGGTTGGTCATAACTTTCCATCCAAGGAGTAATTAAGGATGAACTGTTGCCAGATAATGATAATGGTTAACCAAATATTTGATGAGGGGATGCATCTTTTTATAGAAGTATTCCAACTAATAAATGGGAAACAAATGATAGGATTTGAACACCACCATTTACAATGCCTGTGAACTAGTAGATGTAAACGCTGAGCATCAGTCTCTGTTGACATCACAATGAGAGAACCAGACGTTATTTCCTGGTACATGCCACCATGCTCTCACTGAAGATGTTGAATCCAAGTTTGATCTAGCCTCTCATCCCAGCTGCTAATTTGCAGAAAAAAGGACAGAGGACATGCTGGACTGCCCCTGGAGTGTGAAATCATGCAAACCCATGTGTGGAACCCTGAATCTATGGCTGGGTCTTTATTTATTTATTTATTGACTGGGTCTTTAAACAGCCAAATTGAAAGTAAAATATAGGGACAGAGAGAGAACTTATTGATTAAAAGGTGCTTAAAGATACCTTAAATAAAGTTTAAAAAATGGTCAAAACCAAAACTATCTTGTTTAGGGATGCACACCAAAGAGTAAAAATAATGTAAGTGTGTGGTTTATTATGGACACCAGGATAGTGGAGGCATACAGGTGGTTGTGACGGGGGCATGTCACCCGGAAGCCTTCTGCAGTATTTTAGCAAAGTTCTATGACTTGGGTGATGATTTCAAGGGCATATATGTTTCTTGTGTTTGATTTTCAGTTTTTTAATGGTAGAAAAAGCTGAGATAGTTTAATTGTCCTAATCAAAATACTTGGAAATTCTCTCCTCTATCCACCATATCTAACTTATGTAGTAAAACTGATGGAGAATATATTTACTGATTCACCAGATTTTGTGTATGTGTGTGGCTGTGTTGTGGATGTGTATACTCGTGTGTGTGTGTGTATGTGTACTCTGTGACAGGCACTGTTCTGATTTTCTATTCCTATGTAACAGATCACTGCAAAACTTGAAGCCTTAAAACACCCAGTCATTTTATTTGCTCATGAGTCTCTGGGAAGAATTCAGTGCGGAAGGCTTATCTCTCTTCCATGTGCCATAACTGCAACAGTTGGACTAGACGCCTTCAGATCCACCTCCTAAGTGGTTCACTCCCATGATTTGCAGTTTGGGTGCTGCTGGCTCCAGGCTCAGTCAGCTCTGTTTATCTCCTTGTGGGCCTGTCTGTGGGCTGCTTGAGGTTTTTACAGCTTGAGGTGGCCAGGTTCCAGAGTATGTGTTCTGAGGAAAGCAGCAGGAAGCTGGTTGTGGGACCTGGGCTCAGAAGTGTCCCTTTCACCATCGTCACGTACTCACCCAGAGTCTCAAGAGGGGAGGACATGTGCCTCACTTCTCAAAGAAAGTGGGGCCAGAGTCTTTATGGTAGGAAGGGCACCTGTGATGGAGATAACTGTTGAGGCCATTTTGGGAGGTTCAGTATGCCACACGCACTGTCTCACCATTGAATACAGAGCTGAGTGAGATTAAGTCCTTGTCTGTAAGGAGCTCAGAGTTGAGTGAAAGACAAGTTAACAGATCATTATGACAATGGTATGGTGAGTTTGATGAGGGTAAAGCCTCGGTGCCATCGCAGAATATAAGACGATGCCCTAGATTTAGAGCGCCAACTCTCAAGGCGAAAGTCTGCTTTGTGTCTGAAGAAGACACAAGAGATGGACAGCCCAAAAGACAAAAAATCAGAGTAGTTTTTCAGGAAAAGGGAGAATCATCATATGTTACTTGGGTAAGCAAAAATACAGTGCATTCTAAATCTTCAGCATTTATATATGACCACATTATGGATATGAAAAGTTAGGTGGAGAGAAGTGAGGTTGGATAAGTATGTCGGAGCTTATACTATGCAAAAACCTTCGTGTGTAAACTGGGGTTTTCTTGTGACCACCGTGCAGGAACCATTCAAGACAGTAAGCTGCAGAGTGAACTGATCTGGCTTACCTTTTCACACAGAGGACTCTGGGGGTTTTGTAGCAGATAGGAGCAAAGAACTATCCAGGCCAGGAAGGCTGGTGCTGAACTAAGTCGTATCAGGGAGCACGGAAAGAAAGGGGCCAGTGTTTAAATGTCTTTGTTTTTGTCTGTGCGGCGCAGTGTGCAGGATCTTAGTTCCTCGACCAGGGATTGAGCCCGTGGCCCCTGCGGTGGAGGCATGGAACTGTAACCCCTGGACTGCCAGGGAGTCGCTGGGGCCAGTTCTGGAGGTATTTCATAGATACAGATTTCGGAATTTGGTAACTGATTGGAGATGGATATGAGGGGGGGAAGGAGTACCAACATTGCCCTCCAGAGTTCTGCCTTGGGAATTCTGTCGTCGGTGGTGCTCGCCGCAAAAGATAAGGGTCGTCGGAACAGAAGTGCAACAGATTGGGCCGGGTGAAGGATGGTGAGTGCTAGTTGAGGTCAGCCTGCAATGCGGCTTTCGGGAATCCTCAGCATGCAGTTTATAAGTGAAGTGATGGAGATAACTGTGTTTGACTGTGGGGCGGGAGGGGAGGACCACAGAGGGAATGTTGCGTGACTGGTGTTGAGGGCCAGGCAGAGACGAGGCATGGGTAATAAGAGCGTTCCGAGTGGCGCATTGGGGAAGAATCTGCCTGCCGTGCAGGAGACACATTGGGGAGGGCTGGGAAGGTCCGCTGTGTAGGGAATGGCGAGCCACTCCAGTGTCCATGCCTGGGAAACTGCGTGAGCCGAGGAGCCTGGTGGCCTCCAGTCCACGGGTCACAGGGAGTCAGATGTGACTGAGCACGTGTCAGACACACACACACACACACACACACACACACACGCGCGAATGAGGTGCATCAACCAGACAGAGTAACCTGGCAGGCTACAGCCCGTGGGGTCGCAGGCAATCTCACACACACACACACACACACACATGAATGAGGTGCATCAACCAGACAGAGTAACCTGGCAGGCTACAGCCCGTGGGGTCGCAGGCAATCACACACACACACACACACACACACACACACACACACACACGAATGAGGTGCATCAACCAGACAGAGTAACCTGGCAGGCTACAGCCCGTGGGGTCGCAGGCAATCACACACACACACACACACACACACACACACACACACACACACACACACACACGAATGAGGTGCATCAACCAGACAGAGTAACCTGGCAGGCTACAGCCCGTGGGGTCGCAGGCAATCACACACACACACACACACACGAATGAGGTGCATCAACCAGACAGAGTAACCTGGCAGGCTACAGCCCGTGGGGTCGCAGGCAATCACACACACACACACACACACACACACACACACACACACACACGAATGAGGTGCATCAACCAGACAGAGTAACCTGGCAGGCTACAGCCCGTGGGGTCGCAGGCAATCACACACACACACACACACACACACACACACACACACACACACACGAATGAGGTGCATCAACCAGACAGAGTAACCTGGCAGGCTACAGCCCGTGGGGTCGCAGGCAATCTCACACACACACACACACACACACACACACACACACACACACACACACACGAATGAGGTGCATCAACCAGACAGAGTAACCTGGCAGGCTACAGCCCGTGGGGTCGCAGGCAATCAGACGTGACTGAGCACACACACACACAGACACACACACCCACACGCGCGCGCGCGCGCGAGGATGAGGTGGACCAGACAGACTGGGGAAAACCAAGAGACAGCGGTGTTCCTGGACCTAGGGAGGAGAGGGGCGTCGTCAGAAGGGAGGGTCACAGTGCCCAGAGGTCTGGCAGCGCTGAGGTCGTACGGGGGGCGTGGGAAAGCTCAGTGACGTGTGGGGCAGGTAGGTAACAAGGCACACGGGGAGACGGGCATGTGGTTGATCTTTTTTCCTTTTTCCATCCACACTTTCAGGTGGCTGAGTTTCAGAGGGAGGAAACGCAGTGTAGTGATCTGTGGAAAGTGAGAGTGTTTTATTTGGACCACTGTCCCAGTGTTGAGGTTGATCGTTGTGGGTGTCATTGGTCTGTCATCCATTGATACAGTACTTCCTAATTATCTGCTGCCCTTGTATAATTTTCCTCCATTAACTCATCTGTTTTATTTTATCACCTGAAGCAAAAAGAACGTAGGCTAGGGCACTTTTCATAATGCTTTCATATTGCTGCTGGTGGGTTATTTCATTGTTTGTATTTTATTTTTTAATGAGAGGAAAATTCCAAACTCCTTTTTAGAATTAAAAAAAAACTTTTTAGTGAGATAATCTTTTTTCTTTATCCTTTGATAAAGAGGATTATTGTTTAATTAAGATTTATCCTTTATTGAGTTATTTCTCTTGGTATTATTTCAAATGAAAATATTATGTTTCTGTCAGTCAGTTCTGTGGATATTATTGAGTAGCACTGATAAAAATTGGGTTTTTGATTGGAATGAAGTATAGCTATGCAAAAGTATTCTAAATTAGAAATAATGCAAATTAATTGTGCAATTTCAGTTACTTCTGTGGCCAAGGAAATCATTGATATTTTAGTCCTATATTGAAGATTAGAAAAAGCAATACCTGTCTCCTTTCAGCTTCATATCTGTTAGAGATAAAGTTCTTTATGCTCTTTGAATTTTAAATGTGAATTGTGAGCTTATCATGAATTAAGCAAGTTTAAAATGCTTTCTAAGGGGTAAATTTTGTCTTCTGAGAAGCTTGTTTGAATATGGCTAAATGGCATTTTGAGGCTCTGGAAAAATTTTTGCTGTGTCTAAGGCCATGAAAGTATGATTAGAAACAAGCACACCTATACAGTATTATTCTAGTTCTCTTGTATATATATACATATATATAATATATATACACACACACAAACACACACATATATATATATATACATATATGTGTGTATATATATATATATATATATCTTTCTGCTGAGCTTGCCATATGCCTTTGAGCATAGCTATTCATGTTAATTAGACCTAGATAGACTGTAAACCACTTCCTCTTCTCCTTACCCATCCTGAGAAGTTGTGAATTTATCTAAGTACTACCAGACTTTATATATATTTGTATCAGCTTTCCTTCCCTTTTATAGGAAAATTTTCTTCTCTATAAACTATTTTGAATCTCAGATGAAGCACATTGAAGCTACTTATAAGGTAGGAAGTTAATGCTTAGCAAGGAGAAAATATTTTGAATATATATCTTGAAATAGGAATGCCAGTTTGACTGAGAAATGAAGATAGTGAAGAAAATCAAGGTGCCTTTAAAAGCTGTGCTTTCCAAGATATGTAGGTCATACAAACCTAGGGAAGTTTACTCAAGACAGTTGACATTCACTTTGGCCATTATCTTAATAAAATACAGCCTCTCAATTTTTAGGGCCGCCACTTCCAATTGAACCAATCACTTTTTGCCTCTACTTGTATAATAAGATAGGATACAATCAGAGCCAAAAGAATGTTGTGGGATGAAAAATTCATCAGGAATAAAAATTTAAACACCGTTCATAACTTCTCAGGTTCTTTTATTAGAATAAATCTTCATGACGTTTTGCTCTGAATGAGGTAACTACAGGAAACCTTCCTGGAGAGGCTTTTTTTTTTTTTTTTTTTCTGAGGGCTTAGTCAACTCTGTATTCAGTGCTATAGAGTTTTTTCCTCAAGCTGCTAGTATTTCTGGACTATACTTTCTTTGTCATAATCTTGTCTATGAGCATTTCCAATAGGTATAAATTAAGGTATCCTCTATAAAGACAGAGATAAACAATGCTAGTTATAAAATCCATGGAGAACTCAGTAGGAATAAGGGGATTTAGGGAATGTTCAGATTCTCATATCTCTAAACTTTTTCTCCAATGTAATAATTTTGCTTAATAAAAATATAATTTTAATTATTTAGAATTATTGTACCATTATGTACATTGTGTTCATATATACCATTATGTACTTTAATAACTTTGTGAGACCATTGGTACAGTTAGTTGGTGAATACCCACTCATTTTTCAAATGAGAAATTGTGACTTGTATGGTGATACCTAATCAGAGTTCTTCCTGATTTACAAGTATGATATTTGGAGCTGCACATTGATTGAGTATTCTAGGCTAGTAGTTTGGTGTCTCTTTTTTCTTATTGATTCTGCTGTGCCTGTTGCTTAGTGGCGAAACAGTGAATGAATTTATGAAAATACTAGTAAATATCATTAATGCTTTATTAATTTAAACAGATTAATACCTGTTACTTAGGGATAGAGACTTGGTCCCGAGATTCCTAGCTGACATAGATAACTCTTCCAGGGATTTTTTTTCTTTTGTGAAGAGTATGCAGTAGCTGGAGCAGAGTGTGTGGTTAAGGGAAAGGCTCATCCTCTCCTCTCTTCATTTCTTTCTTTTTCCTCCTTTCTCTCCTCCTAACTCTTCTTATTTCCCTATGAGAGCAACTTAGATATGAAAGTCGATGGGGCAATATGTCACAGAGAGGTCTGTTAGGTTTTTTAAAGGTGTAAAGTCCTTGGGAGGGCAGAAAGGCAGGAAGTACAAGCAGAGTGTCATCCTTGGTGGGGGAGAGACAGCTCCATGTGTCCACATGGGGACGGGATTAGAATGGAGGGAAAGGAATATGTTTGTGGGTGTGAGAAGGGACACTGAAGGGGTTTCTGCCTTGTAGTTTCTTCCTAAAGACGCAGGGGAGGGTAGATCAGGGTGGTTTTAGACACAGAAAGTAGGAAAGGGTTGACAGTGGAAGTGGGAGAGTTAAGAAGTGGGTTGACCAGCGAGATGTCATCATATGTCAGATATTTAGGGCCCATTTGAAGTGATAATTATGTGATTCTCTCAGCAGTGGTGGGTTGCCAAATGTTTGCTCAGAGAGAGCAGAAAGGTAGATCCGTCCACGGTTGGGGTTTGCTGTGTGGGGACAACTCAGAGACAGGAGAGCAGGAGGTTAGGATATGGCAGGTGTCGGTGGAGAGCTGTGTCATGCCGTCTCAGTCAGGAAAGGAGAAGAAAGGAGAAGGGGATGGAGTGGAGGAAATCAGGAGACTCAAAGCCGTAGGGCTGCAGTGAAGTTGAAAAATGGTTTTAGTGGAACTAGTTAAAAGCACGCCAGTGGGGTAGGTGCTTGTGGCCAGAAAGAGACAAACTGAATTCGCTAATTTGGACCTGTTATATGTGAGGATAATGTCCAGGAAAAAGCCGTGAGTGATATAAAGTGGAGGAGAATGTTTTCTCCCCTACTGCCTTTAATGAAATCCTCATGACATCATTTCTTAAGGTGAATTTTGTAGAATAATATTTCCTCCAAAAAAAGCATATTACTGAGGCTCTGAGACATGTTGCATTCAAGAAATCTGCTTAAATTTGTTTAACTGAGCAGTTCTAAAACCCATGCAATTACTAAACCTTTTGCAGTGTAATGTCTACTAACAACCATCTACACTGGGGTTTTCACCAACACGCTGGGCAGTTACTTTGTGTGTCGTGTCCTGAAACTGTTCAACTAATGGGAATCGGTAAGAAGGATCACCACAACACAGTAAATGTTTATTTTGCAAAGAATTTTACATTAATGTTAATGTGTTTCAATATTAAAATATTCATTTTCCTGTTAGAAGTTAACATATGTCTAAAACATTAAAAATGTTAGTGCACTATTTTGTTAGTGACAGTTGTGGTAGTTGTAATTATTTATTAGTAATCTTTAATTACTCATGGATATTCTAGGAAAGCCTACTGTATTCGTCCCATAATAGCAGTCGACTATGGCAGATGAGTTAAAGCAAAAAAGGGAGCTTGTCCCCTCCGATTTCTGGATCTGTCCAGACGTTCAGAGCCGCGTCGTCAAGCACTAGCCTTCGTTTCTCAGCTGTCCCTTCTATCGTATCGACTTCAGTCTCAGGCGGGCGGTACCACTGTGCGGTAGTGTGGTGTTTTCTCAGGGGGGCTGAGGTGAGACAGATGCTTAGAGCCTAGTTTACTGCTTTCTAAAACAGGTTTCCCAGTTGGATTTTATTTGCTGATTATGGAAGTGTAACATTATACATACCACATTCCTTTCTTTAAAATTTGTCATTTTCTCTTTTTTAAATCAGGATTTTCTTTTGAGTCCTGCCGTTTCTGATTTCATTCTAGTAAAGTCTTGACTGAGGCCTTGAAACTTGAAATGTTCTCAGTTCCAGTTACAAAAAGAGCTCTGAACAGATAAGAGGATTATTGATAAATGTGCAGTAGGAGATTATCAAACAGTATGTTTCCATTCATGAAACTTCTCAGATAAAGTTGGAAACTTAAAAAACTGTTTACAAAAATGAAATATGTTACATGGAAGTCTTCATAGTATCCTTGTGAGGTCTGCAGCAAATACAAGACCAATAAACTTCATCTCCCTTACCGCCCAAAGCAGTCAACAAAAGAAAACCAAAACAGAATAGCAATCAAAATCTTTGAGAAGTTGGATGTTAACCCTTTGAATAATTTTCTGAGAAATATAGTCTTTAAAGGCCTTTTGTGATAATTGACTGCTTTAGAAAATAGTTAAATTCAAGTCTGTGACTTTTGATAAATTAGTGACTTCTTTGTCATACTGAAGACCCTTAAAGTATGTCATTTTGTTTTCTTGGTTTGTGAATAAAGATAAATAAAATGATGACTAGTAGGTTACTTATCAGAAAATAAGGTACAAAGTAATAGTTAAAAAAAGACACATCAGAGATCTGAGGACAGAAAGAAACCTAAATGAACCAAAGTCCAGAAAGTGACAAGCTTTCTTAGGAAAAAAAAAAAAAAAGACCTATGATTTCTTCCATCCTTGGTGGAGCTGGTGACAATGAGAAAGTTCCACTGAAAGGGATAAGGAGAAATCAAGTGAAGAAGCTTTAAGCACACTGGTGAGAGCAGTGTGTAGGCTGGCGGGCCAGGTTAGAATCTGGGGGAGCCCTCCCTGCAGAGTGAGGAGCTTCTGTTCTGCTCACGTCTTCGCCGAGTTCAGCAGGGAACCAGAGATGGGCGGTGGAGAAGGATATTCCAAGTGGCATCCTCCTCATGTGTGAAAAGGGGTGCAGTATTGTCTGGGGGGGGGGGTGGGCGTTTGAGGTTAGGGGCAGGAGGACTGAGCCCTCTGGGTTTTTACTGACCGAAGAACGGAGGAGCCCTCTCTCAGATGGATTCTCTGCAGGGCATTGTGGGTCTTCACAGAGCTCGGAGCAGTGGCCTCCTGAAGGCTGGAGAAGAAGGTAGAAGGTTCTCTTAGATATAAAGGAGCAGGTGAACCTGGGGAGGAAAGAACTCCCCAGAGCCCGCCTTCTACCCCCCGCACCCCCCTTAAAGAGCCTGCTAGAATCCTGCCATGGTTCAGATTCCACCCGGAGCTGAAGAAACTCTTGATCTAGCCCAAAATATTTGAAGCTGGTGATGAATTAATTCAAACCAAAGTAGTAGCAGAGGACAAGCCCAGCTTATTAACTACAGCCCCAATTCTAGCATCCTGAAAGAAAAAAAAGGAGTATGTATGCCTCTTTCTTGAGGTAAATATATAGAATTCAGATTCTACTTTTTTTTTTTTTTATAGAAGCTATCTGTTAAAGAAAGAGTGTATGGCCACTAAAAAGTTAGACATGTGACCCACAGCTCAAAATAAGCAGACTTAGAGATGGCCCTGGTATTGGAATTATCTGTGTCTTTACTACAGCTTATGAAAATGCTTAGGGGTCTAAGAAAAGATATACAATGTGTGTGAAAAGATATACAGTGTGTATGGAGCAGTTCAGCAGCAATGTGGATGCTATAAAAATGGAAATTCTAGAATGAAAAATTTATCAGAACTGAGAAATTCATTAGCTGGACTTGTGGGTAGACTGGACACAGGAAAATTGCAGTGAGCTGTGAAGACAGGTGATAGAGAGTATTTAGAATGAAGCGAAAAAGATAAAAATATACAACCAACTATTTGAGATCATGGGGTAATATCAACAGGACTAACATACATGTATAAAAGTTAGAATTTAAGAGAGAGAGAGAGATGGGAGTAGAAACATATTTGAACAGACAGTGGATAAGTATTTTCCAACACTTTCAATCCAGAAGTCCAGCAAATTTAACAGACCTCAAGAAGAATAGTTAAAAGAAAAATTTACATGTGCCTATATCCTAGTTGATTAGAACGCAATCAGAAAAAAGGAAGCGTTATGTGCAGGAGAATAATGTTGTGAATTCTAGCTGACTTCATACCAGAAACAATGGAGACCAGAACACAAAGTGCTGGAAGAAAAGAAAAAAACAAAAAAAGCCTCAACTTTGACTTCTGTCTTCAGTGAAAGTATCCTTAAAAAAAGAAGGCAAGCAACAGTTTACAGTCACTGGATGTTTATAATCAGAAAAACAGAAACAACGAGTGTTGGGAGGATGTGAAAAATTTAGAAGCCTTGAACATTGTTGGTGGGAATGTAAAATGGGTCAGCCAGTTTGGCAGCTCCTCTGAAAGTTAAATATAGAATTGCCATCAGTTCAGTCAGTCCAGTCGCTCAGTCGTGTCCGACTGTTTGCGACCCCATGGACCGCAGCACGCCAGGCCTCCCTGTCCATCACCAAGTTTACTCAAACTCATGTCCATTAAGTTGGTGGTGCCATCCAACCATCTCATCCTCTGTCGTCCCCTTCTCCTCCTGCCCTCAGTCTTCCCCAGGATCAGAGTCTTTTTAAATGAGTCAGCTTTTTGCATCAGGTGGCCAGAGTACTGACTGGAGTTTCAGCTTCAGCTCAGTCCTTCCAATGAATATTTAGGACTGATCTCCTTTAGGTGAACTGGTTGGGTCTGCCACATGACCCAGCAATTCCATTCCTAGATAAATCCCCAAAAGAGTTGAAAACAGATACTCAAGTATGTATGTATGAATGTTCATTACAGCACTATTCACAACAGCCAAAAGATGGCAACTGCCCACATGCCCTTGTCAGTATTAGTAAAACCCAAATAATAGTAGCTAATGTTTATAAGTTCTCACTGTGACATTGGAGAGAGAGGGAGGAGAGAAGGGAAACAGGAGGCAGAGAGGGAAGAGGAAGAGAGAGAAGGAAGTCGCTGGGAGAGGCATGTGCCACTTACCTAGCTAATGACAAAGGGATGGTTTTGGCCTGATCAGAAGAGAGTGTTAAATATAATAATGAGCTTAGGAGTTAGTGAGGGTGAGGCTGAAGTTGGTAAACTGCTTTGGTTACTAGAGATAGGGACCTCTAATGAAGTAATACTTTCCTTCTCCACTTATTCTATACATTATAATGTATATGTTTTATAATGTATTAATTTAAGCAAAAGGGATAAATGTATGGTCCTATTATTATGTCCCTTAATTATTTTAATAGCAGAATTTCAGTTAAGATGTCTTGATAATTTAATTCATAATAGTGTACATTTTCAAATTACTGAAATGTATAGTTGCTTACTGAGCAAAATCGATCAGTCCTTAAATTGAGTCAGTGAGGTCCTCAAAGGAAACTGCTTGGTGTGCATCTGGGACTTCTGGATGCTTTATAAAAGGAAGTAGAATACATATTTGTTCCTACATTTGAGGAAAGCCCCGTGGGACATGAATTATGTTTAGATATTGAACAGGAAGGGAACTGATTATAGCCTGATGCTTGGGATTTGTTTCCCTAGAGAAGAAGTCATCTTATTTAAGAAGATACAGAGTCAGGAAAGCAGGCAGTATGAAAGGGAGTTTTACAACCTAGGTGTCTTTGCACTCCATTCTATTATACCATAAATTTCTTTAGCATTGTTATTTTAAGACAAAATCTTAATCATTCAACCGTTCCCTTTTGTGCATTTAGTTTCCTATTTCATTATTTCAAAATGTGAAAATGCTTGATTTAGCAAGGGGGTTGTCTTTCTTTTTGGGGGGGTTTCCCTTGTGGCTCAGCTGGTAAAGAATCCACCTGCAGTGCGGGAGACCTGTGTTTGATCCCTGAGTTGGGAAGATCCCCTGGAGAAGGGACACGCTGCCCACTCCAGTATCCTTGGGCCTTCCTGGTGGCTCAGCTGATAAAGAATCCGCCTGCAATACGGAAGACCTGGGATTGATCCCTGGGTTAGGAAGGTCCCCGGGAGAAGGGAAAGGCTGCCCACTCCAGTGTTCTGGCCTGGAGAAGTCCATGGACTGTGTAGTCCATGGGGTCGCAAAGAGTTGGACACGACTGAGCGACTTTCACTTTCACTGTCTCCTTTAATAAATATTCTTAATATGCAAGCATCGAAGAAAAACAGTGTGACAAACGAGTTTCCCAGGCAGTGAATACTTCTAAAATGATTTGTCTTCTGTAAGAACCCAATTGCTAGAATAAATCATTTAGAAACTGTTTTAATGCTTAAATTCTGTACTGCGATGGGAGTAGAAACTGTGTATCCTTCATTCTCTCCAGCAGATCAACATCTGCAAAAGCCTAAGGTATTTGTTTATTTATAAATGCATTCCTTTTATGAAGGACTTATTGATATTTGCAGTGTTTCATTTAGATTATGGAGTTATCAACAGTTCAGAATTTTTTTTCGAGAGACAATCTTCTCTAGCATTGTAATTTCCCTGCAGCTATTCCTCACAAAATCACTCCAAATTTCATGGCTGCTTTGCATAAGAAGTCCCAAAGATATTTGGCACACAGCCTGGAGGTTGAGAGTGAATGTTGTGAATATTATCTTTTTCTTGAATCTTACTGCCTGCTGATTTGAATAAACATCTGACTGTTCCTACAGGGACAAATAATCACTTTCATTGTTTCTTCTAAGAATGTTATTTGATTGAGTTTATTTACAGAAGTCTATGAGAAATAATACATGGTTACTGCTTCAGTGAGCTATTATTAACCGAGAAGTGTTCTGGTGTCGCCTCTCTCCAGAGTTCTTTGGGGACAGGTTCTGAGGGCACCTCAGGCAGGGTGTGACGGAGCCCCCAAGGGGAGTGACTGGTTGCCAGGCTGATGCAGTGGAACTCTCCTGTGAGAGCATCCTTAGTGACCAGTGCAGTGCGGATGACTGGGGGGTTAAGCAATGGTCACAGAACCCACCTAAGAATACATCGGATTATGATACATAATAATACATAATACATAATACATTTTTTAAGATCATGTTATTTGAAGAATGTTTTTAAATGAAAGGGTGCTTTCATTTATCATATTCCTTTGAATACAGACTGTATTATGCTTTGTAACTTGATATAAGAGAAGTGATTTTTTTATTTGACACCTGGACCTATCTACTAGTCTTACCTAGTTAGTAATAGCTTTATGAGAAAATGTTTCTCTTTAGTATTATTAAGGGGTTTGGGGAGAAATTGTTCTCTTTGCTTTTGTAGGGTTTGATGCCCAAGATGTAGCTTGAGGAGAGTTATTTTTACCATGACAGAGAATATTGCTATAAACATATGCAAATAAAATACTTTCTAATACTTAAATCTCTCCATTGAATTTTCTGCTTTCTGCATAACCTCTCATGTAATTTTCGGTTCTGTTCTCACAGTATTCCTACATTGGGATTCTACTCTCTTTAGTATTTTAAGAGCATTGACTCAGTTGATCTCATAAGATTCTTTTAAAGTATCAGTTGGCATATGTTTGTAGAATAATAAAAACTAATAGTACCACAACTCGTAGAATTACAGCAAATAACCTGTCAATAAGCAAGTGGAGAGACAAAGGTTAAATTCCAGGAAATATGATGTTTACCAGGTAGCATATGGTGAAAAATATTTACTATATAAAGAGACATACTGTACTCTAGGTATTGGAGACAAAGTGTCAATTGAAAAAAAACAAAAACAACAATACATGACCTACAGCTATGTTTTATTGATGGGCTTGTTGAAGACTTAAGTCCAGAGACAGCCTCTCAGATAGGTCTCAAGAGATTGCACCAAAGAGGTGAGGGAGGAGTCATAACAGATAGGAATTTGGAACCAGCCAGGTAGTTGGAACATCATTAGATCACTGCTGACACTGAGGAATCCAGATCTGAAAGAGACACGTGCACCCCAGTGTTCATCGCAGCACTGTTTATAATAGCCAGGACATGGAAGAAACCTAGATGCCCATCAGCAGACGAATGGATAAGGAAGCTGTGGTTCATATACATGATGGAATATTACTCAGCCGTTAAAAAGAATTCATTTGAATCAGTTCTAATGAGATGGATGAAACTGGAGTCCATTATACAGAGTGAGGTGAGCCAGAAAGATAAAGAACATTACAGCATACTAACACATATATATGGAATTTAGAAAGATGGTAATGATAACCCTATATGCAAAACAGAAAAAGAGACACAGATGTACAGAACAGACTTTTGAACTCTGTGGGAGAAGGTGAGGGTGGGATGTTTCGAAAGAACAGCATGTATATTATCTGTGGTGAAACAGACCACCAGCCCAGGTGGGATGCATGAGACAAATGCTCGGGCCTGGTGCACTGGGAAGACCCAGAGGAGTCGGGTGGAGAGGGAGGTGGGAGGGGGGATCGGGATGGGGAATACGTGTAACTCTATGGCTGATTCATATCAATGTATGACAAAACCCACTGAAAAATAAAAAATAAATAAATAAAAATAAATAAATAAAGTGAACCAGACCTCTCAAGTTAAGGAATGTAGTGCTTTTCTGCGCGTGGGAAGATGCAGGAGTCTGGCTCACTGAAATCGTCACTTTGATGTGCACCTTAAGTATCGAGGGCCAGTGTCCGTTTTCTTCTCCATCCTGAATCCTCTCAGGGTGAGCAGTTGAAGCAGCTGCAGGGGCTGATGGCGCGATGCCTTGGCATCCTTTGTTTACTGATGTGGCAGGAAACTGTTTATCTATGAGAGGAAACAGAAGATGTTATTTGTGGCCTGCTCTAGTTATTTTTCCACCGACGAGTAAAGTCGAGCATCACTGCTGTTGGAAGACGTGGAAATACAGAACTCGGCCCTATGGTACCTGGTTCTTTGCTGCCAGCAGTTGAACTGCAGTCATTATTGGAACGTTAATCAGTGCGTTTATTACCCTCCCACATGCTTTGCTCTCTTTCTTCTTACCTCCAGGCTCTCAGTTTTGTTTTCCTTCCTTCTCTTCTTTCCTAACCTCTCCCATCACCTGTGTTTGTAGAACGGACCTAAGGATTTGAAATTTTAAGGAAGAGTTTCCTTCCTCTGTGGTATGTGACCGGCAGAAATGCATCCCATAGCAAGCAGTAGCCTGGATGTGCTCCCCTTAGCAGTAGGGCTGCTGCCCCTGCCTGCTTGGCTTACCGTCTCCTGTTCTGTCGCCACTGTCCTCATCATCATGTCCGTCTCCGGGAGTCCTCCACGCTGCTCAAGTGAAATTCACTGTTTAGAAACACGTTCTGTACAGCTCTCCTCCTGCCCCCTCCACTCCCGCTTTTTTCCTTGAAAATTCCTCGCAACTGTCAGAAATTTTCTGTGTTAGACTGATTCCTTCTAGTTTGTGTCTTTTTTTTTCTTCCCTTGTGTGCTAATGCCTGTGTTTCTGTCGGTTTTCTTTGCATTTCTTATTTTCTCTTATCTCCTGAATTCCTATTTCTTATTTTTTCCCCAAATCATGATATTTATTGAGCGAACAGGCAACTAAAATGCTGCAGGGTTTGTGTGCATTTGATTACTTATCACTTCTAATGTTAGGAAACTTGCATTTTATTTACTTGCAAGACAGAGTGAATGGACTTAAGCTGCGGATAAATGCCTGATTGCCTAGCGTAGCTGTGTACGTACCCGATAGTTTACTACTGCTGACGATTTCCTTCTGCATCTCTCCAGGAAAGGAAGGAGAGGCTGTCCCGATTTGAATCTATTCGTCACTCAATTGCTGGAATCATTAGGTCTCCAAAATCTGCCCTGGGCTCTTCAGTAAGTACGATGAACTCTATACACCGCTGAAAATAGTCACTGTCTAGCTTTTTTCTGATATATCAGTGCTGCTGCTGCTGCTAAGTCGCTTCAGTCGTGTCCGACTCTGTGCGACCCCATAGACGGCAGCCCACCAGGCTCCCCCGTCCCAGGGACTCTCCAGGCAAGAACACTGGAGTGGGTTACCATTTCCTTCTCTAATGCATGAAAATGAAAAGTGAAAGTGAAGTCTCTCAGTCGTGTCCGACTTTTAGCGACCCCGTGAACTGCAGCCTATCAGGCTCCTCCGTCCATGGGAGTTTCCAGGCAAGAGCACTGGAGTGGGTTGCCATTGCCTTCTCCAGATATATGTATACCATGTAAATTAATATTTATCAATAGAAAGGTAAGTAGATAATTTAACTTTATGTGTGCATGTGAATCTGTGTGTATTAACAGTGATTTAGGGAGGAAAGGAATAAATTTGAATTGTAGACTTTCTGTACTACATATAAGTACTTACAGTGTTTTATGTACTTTGTAGCATTATTTGAAGAAAACTATAAATATAATTCTTTTACAGTGAAACATTTTTATAATAGGGATTATTATATATGTATTTTTAAGATGTATCAGTTTATATGTGTTCATATTTTTAAGAACGTTTTATTTAGAAAATTAAAGTCCATTTGAAATTTGGGCTTGACACATCATGGTAATGTATAGAATATTCACTACTCCTAGTAATAGCAGCTATAGCCAAGCAAGATAAAAATATATTCTTATCCTATTTATATATAAAAGTATAAAGTATTTTTTTACTTCATTACCTATAAAACTAAGTTATCAAGCTTTTTATTCTAGCCATGCCTCACTCACAGTATAGAGCTTTATAATATTTTATTGAATGATGGTTGAAATAATATTCAGTACAAACTAATTACATGCTTTCCCCCACCTTGCCAAATTTCTACAACATAATATCTTAATATTATTTCTTATTCTTTGAAAGTTTAGTTAAAACAATGTGACCTACTCATATATTAAAAAAAAAAAGTGCTTCCCAACCTTAGATTAGTTCAATGTTCATTCACATTTTGGATATATTTGCTATAGTTCCTTTTTAATATGTGGCTTTCCTGGTGCCTCAGTGGTAAAGAATCCACCTGCCAAGCAGGAGACACAGGTTTGATCCCTGGGTCAGGAAGATCCTCTGCAGTAGGAAATGGCAACCCACTCTAGTATTATTGCCTGGGAAATCCCATGGACAGAGGAGACTGGTGGGTGAAGTCCATGGAGTCGCAGAGTTCAGTTCAGTTCAGTTGCTTATTCGTGTCCGACTCTGTGACCCCATGAATCGCAGCATGCCAGGCCTCCCTGTCCATCACCGGCTTCCCGAGTTTACTCAAACTCACGTCCATTGAGTCAGTGATGCCATCCAACCATCTCAACCTCTGTCATCCCCTTCTCCTCCCGCCTTCAGTCTTTCCCAGCATCAGGGTCTTTTCAAATGAGTCAGCTCTTCGCATCAGGTGGCCAAACTTTTGGAGTTTCAGCTTCAGTGTCAATCCTTCCAGTGAACACCCAGGACTGATCTCCTTTAGGATAGACAGATTGGATCTCCTTGCAGTCCAACAGACTCTAAAGAGTCTTCTCCAACACCACAGTTCAAAAGCATCAATTCTTCTGTGCTCAGCTTTCTTTATAGTCCAGCTCTCACATCCATACGTGACCACTGGAAAAACCATAGCTGTGACTAGACGGACCTTTGTTGGCAAAGTAATGTTCTGCTTTTTAATATGCTGTCTAAGTTGGTCATAGCTTTCCTTCCAAGGAGCAAGCGTCTTTTAATTTCATGGCTGCAATTACCATCTGCAGTGATTTTGGTTACGACCTAATGATTGAGCACACATGCTTTTTAATATGTTAGACATATTCCTGTATTTATTCCACTCAAGCAGCACTCTTTCATACACAATTGTGGCAAGGCACCAGGTGTTCTAATTTTTAAAAAAAGAAGAAAAGTTTATTTTGCATAGAAGAGATTTTCACCTTATCTTTTAACCTTTGATGCTGCCATCGTCACTCTCAGTGTTCAGAAGTACCCACAGGAGGAAACTAATGCGGACCATCTCTTGTGACATTAAGTAGCAAATGAAAACAAAAGTTATGTGCAAGAGCCACAGGACAGAGTACGTCTCTTTCAAGTCTTATCTCCCACTCTTGTTTTCTTAAATTTATAACTTTACAGATAAATAGTAGTTCATAAGACTTGGTTTATTATGATTTGACAGTCAAAGCATAGGAGACTTGATTAAGGATTTATGAGATGTTTCAGAGACTCTAAGAGGAGAGTTTTTTGATAATCTTTATCAGAAGAAAAGGGCTTCCCGGGTTTCTCAAACGATAAAGAATTCACTTGCAATGCAGGAGACCTTGATTTCATCCATGGGTTGGGAAGATCCTCTGGAAGAGGGCATGGCAACCCACTCCAGAATTCTTGCCTGGAGAATCCCATGGACAGAGGAGCCTGGTGGACTTCAGTCCATGGGGTCACAGAGAATCAGGCATGACTGAGTGACTAAGCACAGCACCTTGGAAGAGAAAGAAAGAGTTCTTACAAGGAAATATTTAAAGTGTTTTTTAAAAAGGAGAAACAAATACAGTTCTTGAAACGATGTATTTGAATACCTCAGTGAACTGTTAAAATTATATTAAAATTATTTAATGTTAAGTCAGTGAAACACAGGGCATAATTAACTTGTCATTAACTCACCTTTATTTTACTTAAGTCAGAGGTCCTTGTGTCGGCAACTAATAAAAGTTTATTGATGAGCTATTTATGAAAAGTATCCCCTGCCATTTTTTTCTTTCTGTGTGGTGTTAAAGATCAAGCTTGACTTGAGTAAATTGTCTTAAATACTTCAGAGCCAAGACTCAGTATCAATTCATTTCCTACAGCTTTATTCTTAGATGGAAAGGTAGGAGAGTGGAATGTAGAGCTTAAGAGTTTAGCTAGTGACAGAAAAATAAGAAATTTTTTTTGACTGTGGGTGTGTGTGTGAAGTCGCTTCAGTTGTGTCCCACTCCTGGCGACCTCATGACCATAGCCCTCCAGGCTTTCTGTCCGTGCCATTTCCCTGGCAAGAATATTGGACTGGGTTGCTGTTTCCTTCTACATTGACTGTGGGTGTGGGGTAGCATTTCCAGTGTTTATTTTTTCCTGTACAATTTGGGCTGCCTGAGAACCTGGTGCCCTCAAGACACGACTAGAAGTGCAGCAGTGGCCCCGAGACCTCATGTGGCCTAGTTACTTCACAGTTCATTGTTACGGGAGCTTCAGCTTTTGGCTCTGGTGAAAGTGAGAGCCTCTCAGTCCTGCCCGACTCCTTGGGAACCCATGGACCGTACAGTCCAGGCCAGAATACT
This sequence comes from Muntiacus reevesi, assembly GCF_963930625.1. Classification (NCBI taxonomy): domain Eukaryota; kingdom Metazoa; phylum Chordata; class Mammalia; order Artiodactyla; family Cervidae; genus Muntiacus; species Muntiacus reevesi. The sequence goes on from NC_089249.1 coordinate 282,992,684, forward strand.
GGAGTGGGTAACCTTTCCTTCTCCAAGGGATCTTCCCAACCCCAGGATCAAACCCAGGTCTCCGGCATTGCAGGCGATTCTTTATCAGCTGAATCACAAGGGAAACCCAGGGGATCTTCCCGACCCAGGAGTCTACCTGGGGTCTCCTGCATTGCAGGTGGAGACCTTTTGGCTCTAGGCAGAACCTATTTTGATAAATCAGGGTTGATCAGAGGATGAAAGAGGTTTTTCTTTTAAGACACATTGATTTACATCTGGAAACAAAGGAGAAATCTTGTTTGTTCATTAAGATGAAGTTGTATGTGGTTAGCACTCCTAAAATTATGTCAGATATAGTGTACACAATCTTCATAATTCATTGACACGAATCATAATTTTTTAAATACCCTAAGATATTTACATGTTTTTTCTCTACTTAAAAGTGGTATTTACCTTATTCTTAAGTAAAATTACTAAATTGGCAGTGATTGATATGGGTTAAAATTTGGTGTTTACTAACTGCTTTTATCTGAAATGAAATGCTTTTCCCACAAAGTATGTACCTCATTCATATATACATTTTAATAAACTTATCAGCATCCTTGAAGCTATGGAAGAGCCATTTCATTTAAGAAAATTTCCCTCTGTAATCGAGAATTCTAGGGAATCTTCACTTCCTCTCCCATTAGACCACATTTTTATCATCATAATTAAGGCAGTCATTATATCCATCAGTTAAGTGCCATTTGACATTTCCTGGTTTATTCATGAATCTCATGAACTAAAAAGACTGAGATAGTCTGTACTTTATGATGCTGTGGTACACTATGAATAAAGGTACAGACCTATTTCTGTAAGGTGTTAAATATCCTATTTACTTGAAGAAGATTTTCCCCTCTACTACAACAGGTAACTGAGTTCTTGAGTCTTACTGTGAATGTGAAGGTTTCAGATAGTATGATAATCTAAGGTAAATAAACTTTAGAGGCTATTAAACTATAATTAAATTTTTTTCTGACATAATTTAGTATTTTTGAGTATTCTAGTTTGAAAAAGGTAGTGTAGAAGAAGGAAAAATTTTAATTACTGTAAACGAGTTTTCTTTAAAACTTTTTAAGAACCTTGCCAAAATGGCAACCTTAAGCCAATTAATTTATTTTATTGTGATATACTTCACACAATGCAAAACTCTCCATTTCAGCATATACACACAGTGGTTTTGGTATATTCATTATTGTACAATCATCACCATTATATAGATATAGAACCTTTTGGTCTCTCTAATAAGAAACTCCATTCCTATTAGCAATTGGTTTTAATTTCCCCCCTTTTCAATTTTCTGGTAATCACTCATCTATTCGTGAGCCTATGTATTTGCCTTTTCTGTATGTTTCACATAAATAGAGTCATACAATATGCGACCTTTTTCTCTCTGGTTTCTTTAAAAAACCATTTTCTTGACTCATCCACGTTGTAGCATTTATTGGTACTTCATTACTTGTAATGAGTGAATAATGTTCCCTTTTGTGGATTTATCTGACATTGTTTAACCTTTTCATCAGCTGATGGACATTAGGGTTGTTCTACTTTGGGGCTATTATGAATAAAGCTACAGTGAACATTCACATACAAATTTTTATGTGAATGTGTGTTTTCAGTTCTTTCAGTTGTATGCCAAGGAATTGCTGGGTCATGTGGTGATTTTGTGTGTAATTTGTGAGAGACTCCCAAGCTGTTTCCCACGGTGTTCGCAGCATTTTGCGTTCACACCAGCAAAGTGCATTATTTGAGTGTTCCAATTTCTCTACAACCTCAACACTTTTATTTTTCCATTTTTAAAAAATTATGGGCATCCTAGTGGATATGACATGGTATCTCATTGTAGTTTTATTTGCATTTTCCTGATAATTGATGATGTTGAGTATCTTTTAATGTGATTTGTGGTCACTTGTATGTATTCTTTGGAGATACGACTATTCCTATCCATTGTATATGTTTTAATTGGTGATTTTCCTTCATTGTTGAGTTATGAGTTCTTTATATATTCTGAATACAAGCCTCTTATCAGATACATAATTTGAAAAAATTTTTTCCCTCATTTTTGGAATCGTCTTGACACACAAGTTTTTAATTTTGAGAAAGTCCATTTATCTAATTTTCTTTCATTGCACATACTTTTGGGGCCATATCTTAAAAAAATTGTCTAGTGCAAAGCCATGTAAACTTTCACCTGTGTTTCCATCTAGAGTTATATAGTTTTACTTTTACGTGTAGGTCTTTGATCCATTGCAAGTTAATATTTGTATATGGCATGAGGTAGATGTTCAAATTATTTTTTAATGTGTGGAAGCATATTTAAAATCTAAAAGCAGCAACTATGAAATCTGGTTTTTTACTCAAACATAAAAATTGGGAGCTTAGAGCATAATTTTAGATAAAATAAAACTGTTAATTGCATTATACAAAGGGAAATGGGTTAATCATGATATTATTCCCATTGAACTATTCGTAGCTACTTATTTTGCCATTTTTTACACTGTGGCTAAGATGTAGATCTCTCTGTGAAGACAGCCTGATGGAGCACTTTAATCAGGAGTGTTGCTGGAAGGAAGAATGTCAGATAGTTAGCTCACAGGTGAATTTGACTTTAACAGAATATAGTGTCTGGTGATAGATGTGTAATGTTTCCTGTTACGGTGAGATTAGTATTTTAATATGCTGTATCAGCTCCAAGCACGTGTTCCTTTTTTTCACTATGCTAAAGGAGTTAAATAGCCTATCCTGAGTTCCTCCAGGCACTTAGATCTGCTTCATTATCCTGCATCTTTCGTGCTTCAAGAGGTTATAAGTTTGTATTGAGGACTATTTCTCATAGACTGCTTCTGAAATCCAGGCCGGGGTGTTAGACAGGGTCCGTTGTATAATCTGAAAGCCTATGGGTGATCATGGGGGTCCATTTCCACTGAAAGTCTTCCAAACCACATTATGATCGATGAGATCTGTTCTAGTCATATCAAGAATACTGCCCTTTCTCCAGAGCCATTTTTTTACTGCAGAATTTTTGTAATAAGTGGCTGAACAATCTCTTCCATCTTATAGCCCCTTCTGAGTACTAGTTGTTCACTGATGAGTGGAGTACAGAACACACTTCTAATAGCAGCACTCTTTGAAAAATGTTCTTTAAAATCAGAATAAAGCACACTTTGGTCCAGATAATTGTTCTTTAGATGTCAGAAGAATTATAAATTATTCTTCTGTCTCTTTAAAATTAACATTTTTCTGGATTCTCTTGACATCCAGGTTTTTTTAATTTTTGAATTACTTTGAACTTGACTGAAAATAAAAATATTGGAAAAGAATGATGTGCATCCATAATATATCATAATATATACTAAGTAAGACTTGCTTGTTTGCTTCTGTTTAGAAAATAAGCAAATTATGGTTCAGTGGTGTTTGTTGTACATTGGTTACCATGTTGGTGTTATAATGCTGGGCTTTCACTGTTGGCATAAGGGAATAGAGTTATTTTCATTCATAACATAATAAACTGCTTATGTTTTTTAGTGTTTTTCTTCAGGTCCAATAGAACAACCTTGTACTTCCTCTGACAAGGGATGTTGTTAAGTTCAACTTAGATATTATGTATTTTATGCCTTGGTTTTCTTCCTTTATCCTTAAGGACTTAATATTTATTTATTTAGCCCAGACAGTAACATGTAGAAAAATGAGAAATAGGAAAAATAAAAATTAAACTTTTTACATCATATCACTGCCCATAAATAGGTTGAATTCTCCAATATAGTTAGTCGTGTTTAAGAAAACTAAATTTCTCAGAGTTACACGTTTTGAATCACTAGTATTATACATAATTTTCAAGAAGAGCTTATCAAGCTTTATTTTCTATAACTTCAGTACATAGAGAGTGTGTGCTAAGTCACTTCAGTTATGTCCCACTCTTTGTGATCCTACGGATTGTAGTCCACCAGGCTCCTCTGTCCGTGGGATTCTCCAGGCCAGAACATTGGAGTGGGTTGCCATGCCCTCCTCCAAGGGATCTTCCTGACCCAGGGATCGAACCCACGTCTATTATGTCTCCTGCATGGCAGGTGGATTCTTCACCACTAGTGCCACTTAGGAAGCCACAGAAAGAGTAAGCCTCTTCTTTTATATGTTTGCTCAGATGCTTACAACATTTGACCCAGATCATGTCAGAATGACACTGTATTCTGTACAGGCAATTCCAACTTGGTGATTAATTTTTAAATTTACTGAGCTGTGATTTCATACTCATTCATTAGCATGATCTGGTAATAGTTTTAGTTGAGATGTGTGGTATAGCATTTGCACTGAAGACAGTTAATGGACGAAAATGTTATTATTGATGCAATGGTACATTTTATCTGTAATATTGTATGAGCTTCAGGTCAGGATGTTTGATTTTGAAAAAATAAAGCTGTAGAAAAAATGGCAGCAATGTGATGAGATGAAAGAGAATGAATGAGAGTCACAAGCACAACTGGAAAAAGTAAATGGATAAAAATAATAATGAGGAAAAAGAACGATTACTAATAAAAGAAGTTGAGTAAAGGAACTAAAGAAGCAGGAAAGAGCAAAGTCAGGAGAAATCAGAAGATATTGGAGAAGTACGAGACCAAAAGTAAATGACCTTTAAAAAATCTATTTTGCTAGAGATAGGGTCTCTTATTAGAGATCCTGGAAGGTGCACAAATAGGCAGTCAAGGAAGTGGAAACTCATGGAAGTAAGGTAATATTCAAGTTTGATGAAGTTGTATATCTTTGGGGAAGAGTTACATTAATATTGTTTGGGGAAGAATTGTATAAGAATGTGAATCTGATCAGTATGTAATTCTGCCTAATCATGATAATCATAGTTGTATTATTACCTAAAGACTGAACAAACTCAGTCTCAAAATGTACAAAAATTGTTAATTAAGGAATTTGTTAATAGTTTTGCTTCTGGTTTCATAGTGGAAAGTGAACATTAGATAAAGCATGCTTTTAATAAAAATAACAGCTATCAATGCATGAAAAAAAGATCAGTTCTACTTTATTGCTAAAAAAGTAGCATTTGTCAATTTACACATACGCCTTTGTGCCTGTTAAAGATGGAAACAATGCATACAATCGTGAAGATGAAATATCCAGAGTATGTACATTGTCCTTTCATAGAAAGTAGCTTTTATTACCATCAGTCAGATTCCTATTCAGTAGGCCAGTATATCCCACCTTTTGCAAGTGATTGGTGATTCTCTTCTGTTTGTATGACATTTGATTCTTAATCGCCCCTGAAATCTCCCAGTGATAAAATTAAAGGAGCCACTATGAAATTTTTTAGAAATGTTTAAAATCCTATGAGTTACTTGTAGAAACTGTAGTATATTATTATTCTCGGTTTGAAATAATTCTTTACTTAAATTGTTAAACTAATAGCTAAATTTATATAAGAATGTAGAAGAGAATTATGTTCACTTTTATGTTTATTAAAGATTCATAAAAACTTATATATTAGTGTTGAAATTTTATTTAAACTCATTGAGAGGTTTACTTGCATATTTTCCATGCTGTTATATTTTAGTTTTTGTTTTTTTTTTAATGGTTTCTTATTTGGGTGCTTAATTTGAGTAAAATCCAGACATTGATTTTTTTTAAAAAACATTTTTGTCTTTGCCTCTCAAAAGGAGCTAATCTTGTGCTCAAATGTTTGAGATAAAAGCATACAAATATTCATTAAATTCTTGGTAATTAGTCTTAATTAGACTAAGACAAAGAAAAATAGCCTCTTATTCTTAAATCTGGAAAAAATATTTTCATTTTCTTAGGCTGACTCCTCATTGCATCTTCATTTAAAACAATATTTTTGTTACACTAAGTTCAGTATGTTTTTGCTGGAATATTTTTTAAGAATAAGGTCTGGGGAAAAATAGGTAAATAGCTGATCTAGTCAATCAGGAAAGCTTGTCTTATGTATAACTCGTTAATTATGTTATATTACATCACATATGAAAACGGAAACTTCATTTTCCCCATGTCTTTGACAAAAATTTTAGATAAAAAGGAAAAATCTTTCCCCACTTAGGCTGAGAAAGTTGTGAGTTTTGAAGTAAAAAGCTTCCTTTCACTTTTGATGTCATTAGGAAAGCTTTTGGAATGCTGGATTCCATTGCTGGCATGTCCTTCATTCTGTTGCTATCAAGCTGACAGAGCTGTATTAGAATTTAATTGAAGGCACATTAATAAAAGTGCTTTTTTCCAGTGTTTCCTGGGAAATTCCTGAAAGACCTTGATAGACGCAATCAGGAGCTATGTGCAGCCTTTTCGTGTGTGTGCCTGTCTCACATGTACACGCACACATACCCATAGTGACTTCAGCCTGCATACCACGACGGTATTGTCTAGGGCCAGGAACAGCAGATGGCTAAGCTTTCCTTCCTACTCAAAAGACCTTATGAAACAAAAAGTGAAGAATAATCCCTATGAAATAGCATTGTAAGTTCCTTCCCATTAATTTCTCTCTCTTTTTTTTTTTTATTAGTTGGAGGCTAATTACTTCACAACATTTCAGTGGGTTTTGTCATACATTGACATGAATCAGCCATAGAGTTACACGTATTCCCCATCCCGATCCCCCCTCCCACCTCCCTCTCCACCCGATTCCTCTGGGTCTTCCCAGTGCACCAGGCCCGAGCACTTGTCTCATGCATCCCACCTGGGCTGGTGATCTGTTTCACCATAGATAATATACATGCTGTTCTTTCAAAACATCCCACCCTCACCTTCTCCCACAGAGTCCAAAAGTCTGTTCTGTACATCTGTGTCTCTTTTTCTGTTTTGCATATAGGGTTATCATTACCATCTTTCTAAATTCCATATATATGTGTTAATATGCTGTAATGTTCTTTATCTTTCTGGCTTACTTCACTCTGTATAATGGGCTCCAGTTTCATCCATCTCATTAGAACTGATTCAAATGAATTCTTTTTAACGGCTGAGTAATATTCCATCGTGTATATGTACCACAGCTTCCTTATCCATTCGTCTGCTGATGGGTATCTAGGTTTCTTCCATGTCCTGGCTATTATAAACAGTGCTGCGATGAACATTGGGGTGCACGTGTCTCTTTCAGATCTGGATTCCTCAGTGTGTATGCCCAGAAGTGGTATTGCTGGGTCATATGGCAGTTCTATTTCCAGTTTTTTAAGAAATCTCCACACTGTTTTCCATAGTGGCTGTACTAGTTTGCATTCCCACCAACAGTGTAAGAGGGTTCCCTTTTCTCCACACCCTCTCCAGCATTTATTGCTTGTAGACTTTTGGATAGCAGCCATCCTGACTGGCGTGTAATGGTACCTCATTGTGGTTTTGATTTGCATTTCTCTGATAATGAGTGATGTTGAGCATCTTTTCATGTGTTTGTTAGCCATCTGTATGTCTTCTTTGGAGAAATGTCTGTTTAGTTCTTTGGCCCATTTTTTGATTGGGTCATTTATTTTTCTGGAATTGAGCTGCAGGAGTTGCTTGTATATTTTTGAGATTAATCCTTTGTCTGTTTTTTCATTTGCTATTATTTTCTCCCATTCTGAGGGCTGTCTTTTCACCTTATTTATAGCTTCCTTTGTTGTGCAAAAGCTTTTAAGTTTCATTAGGTCCCATTTGTTTAGTTTTGCTTTTATTTTCAATATTCTGGGAGGTGGGTCATAGAGGATCTTGCTGAGATTTATGTCAGAGAGTGTTTTGCCTATGTTCTCCTCTAGGAGTTTTATAATTTCTGGTCTTACATTTAGATCTTTAATCTATTTTGAGTTTATTTTTGTGTATGGTGTTAGAAAGTGTTCTAGTTTCATTCTTTTATAAGTGGTTGACCAGTTTTCCCAGCACCACTGTTAAAAAGGTTGTCTTTTTTCCATTGTATATCCTTGCCTCCTTTGTCAAAGATAAGGTGTCCATAGTTTCGTGGATTTATCTCTGGGCTTTCTATTCTGTTCCATTGATCTATATTTCTGTCTTTGTGCCAGTACCATACTGTCTTGATGACTGTGGCTTTGTAGTAGAGTCTGAAGTCAGGCAGATTGATTCCTCCAGTTCCATTCTTCTTTCTCAAGATTACTTTGGCTATTCCTATTTGAGGTTTTTTGTATTTCCATACAAATTGTGAAATTATTTGTTCTAGTTCTGTGAAAAATACCGTTGGTAGCTTGATAGGGATTGCATTGAATCTATAGATTGCTTTGGGTAGAATAGCCATTTTGACAATATTGATTCTTCCAATCCGTGAACACGGTATGTTTCTCCATCTGTTTGTGTCCTCTTTGATTTCTTTCATCAGTGTTTTATAGTTTTCTATGTATACGTCTTTTGTTTCTTTAGGTAGATATACTCCTAAGTATTTTATTCTTTTTGTTACAATGGTGAATGGTATTGTTTCCTTAATTTCTCTTTCTGTTTTTTCATTGTTAGTATATAGGAATGCAAGGCATTTCTGTGTGTTAATTTTATATCCTGCAACTTTACTATATTCATTGATTAGCTCTAGTAATTTTCTGAAAGAGTCTTTAGGGTTTTCTATGTAGAGGATCATGTCATCTGCAAACAGCGAGAGTTTCACTTCTTCTTTTCCTATCTGGATTCCTTTTACGTCTTTTTCTGCTCTGATTGCTGTGGCCAAAACTTCCAACACTATGTTGAATAGTAGTGGTGAGAGTGGGCATCCTTGTCTTGTTCCTGATTTCAGGGGAAATGCTTTCACTTTTTCACCATTGAGGGTGATGTTTGCTGTGGGTTTGTCATATATAGCTTTTATTATGTTGAGGTATGTTCCTTCTATTCCTGCTTTCTGGAGAGTTTTAATCATAAATGAGTGTTGAATTTTGTCAAAGACTTTCTCTGCATCTATTGAGATAATCATATGGTTTTTATCTTTCAATTTGTTAATGTGGTGTATTACGTTGATTGATTTGCGGATATTAAAGAATCCTTGCATTCCTGGGATAAAGCCCACTTGGTCATGGTGTATGATTTTTTTTAATATGTTGTTGGATTCTGTTTGCTAGAATTTTGTTAAGGATTTTTGCATCTATATTCATCAGTCATATTGGCCTGTAGTTTTCTTTTTTTGTGGCATCTTTGTCTGGTTTTGGAATTAGGGTGATGGTGGCCTCATAGAATGAGTTTGGAAGTTTACCTTCTTCTGCAATTTTCTGTAAGAGTTTGAGTAAGATAGGTGTTAACTCTTCTCTAAATTTTTGGTAGATTTCAGCTATGAAGCCATCAGGTCCTGGGCTTTTGTTTGCTGGAAGATTTTTGATTACAGTTTCGATTTCCTTGCTTGTGATGGGTCTGTTAAGATCTTCTGTTTCTTCCTGGTTCAGTTTTGGAAAGTTATACTTTTCTAAGAATTTGTCCATTTCATCCAAGTTGTCCATTTTATTGGCATAGAGCTGCTGGTAGTAGTCTCTTATGATCCTTTGTATTTCACTGTTGTCTGTTGTGATCTCTCCATTTTCATTTCTAATTTTGTTAATTTGGTTCTTCTCTCTTTGTTTCTTAATGAGTCTTGCTAATGGTTTGTCAATTTTGTTTATTTTTTCAAAAAACCAGCTTTTAGCTTTGTTGATTTTTGCTATGGTCTCTTTAGTTTCTTTTGCATTTATTTCTGCCCTAATTTTTAAGATTTCTTTCCTTCTGCTAACCCTGGGGTTCTTCATTTCTTCCTTCTCTAATTGCTTTAGGTGTAGAGTTAGGTTATTTATTTGGCTTTTTTCTTGTTTCTTGATGTAAGCCTGTAATGCTATGAACCTTCCCCTTAGCACTGCTTTTACAGTGTCCCATAGGTTTTGGGTTGTTGTGTTTTCATTTTCATTCATTTCTATACATATTTTGATTTCTTTTTTGATTTGTTCTATGATTTGTTGGTTATTCAGAAGTGTGTTATTTAGCCTCCATATGTTTGAATTTTTAACAATTTTTTTCCTGTAATTGTGTTTCAGAATGATTTTTTCCCCCCAAATGTATTCCTCAGCTTCAAATCCTTAAATGAATTTCTGTGTTAGCTGAGCTTTTGTATTTCAAATGCCCTTTTGACTTAAATGAATTCCCAGGCTCTTTGTTGTCCAAGCTCTAACTAAATCAACCTTTTGGAGGATAGGTTGATAGGAGAGGAAATCAAGCACATGATATCCTTGTTTGTAATGCTTTTCTATTATATAGGCCTTTGTAAATAGAGATAGTAATAAAAACAAGGGTTTTTTTTGCCTAGAAGTGACACTGATTTTCTTACTATAATGATTCCTTTCATTATAAAAAATCAATAAAACACTCGTCATCGGTGAGACTTGAAAATATTTCTATAACAGTAAAAATTTTATTGTTTTCTATATTGAAATCCATTGTGACAAGATTTTAGAGAAGAAATAATTAATCATTCTGACCACCTACTTTAAGGATTATGAACTGTTAGTATCAGTATACACAAAAATTAATTTTATATGGATTATGCATTTATTTTTAAAAATAATTATTTTTATCTCATAGTTGTGGCTAGTTTTTTTATATAATTCAATTATAAACCCATTTTGGGAATACTATTTAAATTGTTTTGAAAGTAAAATATTTGTCATTATTAGTACTAAAAAAAGAAGGCTTATTCAGCTTATAAATAATTTCCATATACAGATGCATCATATATGTATTTAAAGAATTAATATAGTGGCAGGGCTTCTGTGGTGACTCAGATGGTAAAGAATCTGACTGTAATGCGTAAGACCTGGGTTCAATCCCTGGGTTGGGAAGATCCCCTGGAGACGGAAATAGCAACCCACTCCAGCGTTCTTGCCTGGAGAATCCCGTGGACAGAGGAGCCTAGTGGGCTACAGTCCGTGGGGTCACAAAGAGTTGGACATGACTGAGCCACTAACATTCACACTCACATAGTGGTAGAAGTAGAAACCAAACTGTGTACTCTTCTTTGAATTCTGTTTTGGATTTCTCAGTTTTTAAAGTCGGTAGGATAGGCTTTGGCTAATATAAAATGGAACTTTGATCAGTAAGTTTTAGGCCTCTTCAAGTGATACAACTTGAGGGCTTCCCTCATAGCTCAGTCAGTAAAAAATCTGCCTGCAATGCAGGAGACCTGGGTTTGATTCCTGGGTTGCGAAGATCCCCTGGAGAAGGAAATGGCAATCCACTCCAGTACTTTGGCCACCTGATGCAAAGCACTGACTCATTTGAAAAGACCCTGATTCTGGGAAAGATTGAAGGCAGGAGGAGAAGGGGACGACAGATGATGAGATGGTTGGATGGCATCACCGACTCAATGGACATGAGTTTGAGCAAGTTCCGGGAGTTGGTGATGGACAGGGAGGCCTGGCGTGCTGCAGTCCATGGGGTCGCAAAGAGTCAGACACGACTGAGCGACTGAACTGAACCGAGCTGATTCTTGCCTGGACAATCCCATGGACAGAGGAGCCTGGTGGGCTACAGTCCGTGGGGTCGCAAGAGTCGGACACGACTGAGCTGGTAAACCTCCAAGTGATAGAACAGTGTGGGCCCTCTTCAGACTAGTTCTTGTTTACCAGAAAGGCACCTGTGCCTTACCTATAAAGAATTCTTATGACCTGGGGCAGTCTGGTTTCTGTGGATGTTAAATATAAACGAGCAAACAACTTTTTCCTTGTAACCAGAAGATGTATGTTTTCATGTTATTAATTAGAAACATTTCAAGCAAACATAACCAGCTCTTGAGTTGTCTGTTTTGTTGTTACCATTTGCTTCCTACAATAGCAGATACCCTGCTTCCCGCTGTGCTCATGGCTCGTATCCCCCGTTGTTTCTGTCCTCTGTTTGTTGTTGCACGCTGGTGGTTTCAGGGCTGCTGATCCAGCTGAGCCTGTGCCTGCTGTTGCTGGCTGGGATCAGGACCAGCCCTGTGGCAGAGGTAACGGTTAAGGAAGTCAGAGGAGCAAGGGTGAGCAGGCGCAGCCACACGGCAGCCGCAGATGAAGCCGCAGTGTCCCTGGAACCCAGACGTGGGCAGCCCGTGAGATCGAGTTAGTCCCGTAGAAACATACAATTCAGCTTTTAATTCTTTAAAAATGAAGCTGTCTATGATAAGTTTCTCTGATAATACTCTCATTTCATCATAATTCTCTGATTGAAGATTTTTAAATATATGTATTTGATGATAATGGTGACTAAGACTATAAGTGCTAACTCTAAATGCTAATATTGTGTGTACCTATGTCTGGAAGAAAAAACAAATAATCCTGCAGTATTTAAGAATCTGTATTAAGCTTCAGCATCAGTGCTCCAGGGGGTATTAAAAAATTATGAACATTTCAGATTTTTCAGATGACTTTTAATTGGTCAATTAAAGGGAGGAACATAGGTAAGGAATATTTATAATTGCTATCAGTTCTACTAGAAAAAAATTGCTGTCTTCTCTAATTTAATGTTTTTTTTTTCCCAATATTTGCTCAAGTTCTGTGATACGATCCCCGTACTTGAGAAACCTCTGGCAGAGCAGGACTGGTACCACGGTGCGATTCCCCGAATAGAAGCACAAGACCTGCTGAAGCAGCAGGGAGACTTCCTGGTGCGGGAGAGTCATGGGAAACCCGGTGAATATGTCCTTTCTGTATTTTCTGATGGACAGAGGAGACACTTTATCATACAGTATGTTGATGTACGTTTCCAATTTAGTTTATATGTATATTTCGATGTAGTTAATTGAGGCATACTTGTAATAAAATGATGAGTGATTTGTGGTAAATGCCTACAGCAGTAACTTTAGCACTTAATTTAAAAAAAAAAAATTCCTTAAATCCAGTGCTCCAAAATGCACTGAATTGTTCATCTTTCAAAGGAAATATGCATTTTAAAATATTAAGTTAAAAATAGTTACAATTTGCATTAAATTTAAGTGCATTAATATTTAATATTTTAAGTTAACTTTATGATCCTTTAAATTAAAGATGAAATATGTGATTATTAGTTTTTTCTAGAGAAAATTATGATTTTTATGCTCTTGAAATTGGCCCTTGAAATTGCACATAAGTGTTGCCACAGGATTTTTAAGAAATATTTTGTTAAATAATAATAATGAAATACCTTAATGAATGAGACAGTGGTAGTTGAATTGGTTTTATGATTCATTGAGGATTAAGAGTTTTTCTTTCCCATTTAAGTATAAGCTTTTATTTGTTGGTGTTAATGAACAGTGAATAGAAATATTTAGGAAGAGTTTTAAAAGGGATCAAGTCACATTGCTGGTTATACTGATTTATTTCTTGAAGTTTAAGTATTGTAAGCTGCTTCCTTTTTTGTTGCATTCTTTATCAAGCACTAAACAGATGAAGAGTGATTTCAAAATTCTTTAACTTTTCCATTGAGAAATTTTAAACTCTTTGTCATAGGAAGGAATTAATGCTTCTGTTTGACATTTTTTTAACCGCATCATTTCAAACAGCATGCATTTTCAAGCTGGCTGCCTATAGGATTTCAGTAAATGTCCAGGCACTATAGTGACACTAAGTACTTAAAAGAAGATTGAACCATTATCATTAGATGAATTTCAGAGGGTTTTAGGAACATATATGTTCAAGTTCATACATAGTTCATATACATATAAATTCATCTAATGATAATATGTTACATTTTATCTATGTGTTACATAGATATAATTCTGAGGTGAAATTCACAAATCATAAAAATAACCATTTAAAAGTGGCCTTTAGTATAGTCACATCTAAGAATTATATTTAAAGGAAAATAGATGCTGTTTAGATGGGCTAAGATAAGTTTTTTAAAGTGTATGCTGTGTTAATTTTGCATAGTATTCAGATCTCAACTTGATGATTATAATTGCCTGCTCTCACACATCAAGCTTACTGTTCCTGATAGAATGTCCTTCCTTATTTCCTCGGCAGACTGCTTTATGATTTGCGTCTGCCTTTAAATGACGGGTGTGCTGGTAGACACCCTTCCTTATGACAGCCTGTGACATGCTGGCAGTATTTGTACAGTGGTGTGAGAATTTAGAAGGAAAGAGGGCAGGTTAAGTATGGACTAACTACAGCTTATATGAATGTTTCCTTCTGTTTTCTAAGCTCTAAGAGTTACTATTTGAAATGTTTCATACATTAAGACTGAAATATTTCTGGTATTACCTATTATAGTTTAAAATGTAACCACAGGAATTTAAATTAGTTTTTTTAAGAAACAAAATGGAAAGGGTCTACTTGGAAATTATCACTTGTCTTTAATATTTCCATTTTGTTTTAAGTAACTAAAATGAACAGCATTATATATTCTAAAAATGAGACATTGTTATAAGTTTACATTTAAAGATTTTATTTGGCTTCCTCTGACATTGAAATTTTGCAGAGATCTCTGTTAAATAAGAGAGTCTATGTTTCTGTAAATGCCTCCAGTTTTCCACTGCCTAATTTTATTTAATTTGTCCTCCTCATATAATGTTGAGTTCTTTAGTTATAGAGTTTTGAGGTGAAATAGACTACTGGGAGAAGTTTTTATTCTTTTTCTTTTTATGTAGGTGATTCTTACTTGGTCTAAAATTATTCTATTTCCTTCTTCATATACCTGTTGTCTGGAAGGGGTTTATAAATGGGGGAAATCATTACCAGGTGTTTAATACATTGCCTATTGGAATATTATTCTGATCAATGACTTTATAATCCATTACTAGATTATAAAAGCTGTACATAAGTGAGGGGACAGGTGCCCTCAGAGAGGAAGATATAAAGACATATAGGATTTTAGAAAATGGAAAACATGTCAAGTACTAGACCAGTGGAAACTTGGGTTTCAAGCCCAGATATGCACTTGATAAGCTCTGTGGTTTGGGGTGTCATGGGGGTAATAGCAGTGACTACGAGGGTCACGGGGAGTGAATATATTCTTATCAAGTGCCGTGCGGGCCACTAGGCATGCTCACCGTTGTCTGAGCACTTTATTTGAGAAAACATACAGAGGTACTTTGTATGGAATATCAGTATAATTGGAAAAGTTAATTTAGAAGTAGAAGTATTATTTTAGAAATTATGTATTTAAGTTTGAGGCATTCATTGATCACAAACAATGTTATTTTTAGCAACATTGTCTCTGCCGACTAGAGTCTAGTTTGGCAGTTAGTTTGAAGCTCTATTTTTGTATGCCTGTCAGTTATTTCACATGATGCGAAACTGTGTGCCATGAACAGCATGGCCAGCCTAGGGGATGCGATACTTTCACCTCTTACCTTTCTTACTGTCTAGCAGGGGATGTCTGTGGTTTTAGCCAGTTCAAGCAGGGGCGACTTTACTTTTTATTGAATGTTAATATATTAAGCATATCTAAGTATCTGAATCTCAGTGTAATTCTAGTGTTACTTACTGACCTATTCCATAGTTATTAACCTGTTTATGGTGCTTAGTGTAAAGTCACAGTTAGAGTTTGTACCTAAAACTATTTATCTTGTGTCATAAATATTGGTAGAGTTTCACAGATTCAAATAGCATTGTTACATTTGATATGTTAATTTATAATCAAATACTTGCTTTTGTGTAAGATAAACATATCTTATGTTTAAATGATAAATGTTTAAATGATAATATATTTTGTATAAAAATATGTGATAAAGTATTTCAGAGAAAACTTTTATGCTATTATTAATAAGAAAGTACCAATTCATATTTCTCTGGTTTATTTATCTGACACGTTTTGGTAAATTATGTTATTTGGGTTGGCAGGGTAAGATGTATCCATGTTGGCAAGGTAGGAAGCTGAAATTAAAAATATATGGCCTACTGCTTGGTGAGCTACGGTGAGACACTAGTAGAATTTATGAACAGAGAAACATTAAAGATGCAGAATTAGGGATGACTGAACCAAACATTTGAATTAGCATCTGATGATGAACTGAAAAATAGCAACATAATAAATATTTTAAAATAAAACTTGGGGGAAAGTCCTCTGTGTAATTGCATATCGTCATTTTTTGTTTCTTCATTCATTTTAATCAAGAAGTACTAGTTGGAGCAAGTATTCTGTAGGACCCTGGGATGTGGGCCAATCAAACAAAAACAGCACACAAGTGGAGGCTGTGAGTACTAACCATGTGAAATTAGGTATCTCAGCGTGTTACATCATCAGATCATTCAGCAGGTACTTATTGGATGTCTACCATGTGCTCAGTCCCGCTTTGAGCTGATGGACTAGTCTCTGAGTGCACCAGACGGCTTTGCTTTGTTTTGTTGCCACAGTCTCTGGGCTCTTTGAACTACCCTTGAAGTCCATACTGTGGGTCTTCAGATAGACTAAGTGAAAGGAAATACAGATCCACAGTTTGCTTGGATGACAGTCAATTCCAAGTTTGTAGCCTTGTGCTTGTACGTTTGAGATTCTTTTTTTTTTTTTTCCCATTTATTTTTATTAGTTGGAGGCTAATTACAATATTGTAGTGGTTTTTGTCATACATTGACATGAATACACTTAAGATTCTTTTAACTGTTTCGCTACCCAGCCGTTCAAGGATTCAAGAGATGGCAACACATACCTTGAAGTCAAAATGAAACCTTCATGAGATGCCATTTTCTGTGCCCCAGGCACACAAATAGGGACTTAGGAGACTTCCATCTTAACAATAAAACAAAGCCATTCCAAACCCTGATTATTTAATTTCCAGGAAATACTAATTGAGTGCTTTTAAGGCCCAGATGAAGGCCCAGATGAAGCTTACATAGTGGGGAGGATTCACGGTCATTTGTAAACCACATACAATATATGTATTTATAAACCATAGTAAATGCTATAAAGATATACAGCGCTATGAAAGCTTTTAATTGGGAAGGTTAAGAAAGTTAACGTTTGAGACAACGTCTGAGGAATTAATAAAAAAGTTAACTAGGAAATGCCGTGCCAGGGTTATTTTGGCATCACTCCTCGGGCTCCCCACAGCCCTTCCTGCTCACTGCTCTAGCTGGCAGTGTGTCACAACTAGTCACTGTGCTGTTTTTATTTGAGAAAACTAAAATTTATGTTTTATATTTTTAGATTTGGGTATTACCCCAGAAAGGAGTGTTTTAACATTTTGCTTTTATTCAGCTTATTCATCTTGGTCTCTTTCAGAAATGATTTTCCGTCTTTGCTTTTTATTTTTTTCTGAAGCATGCTTATCCTCAACTTTTTTTCAGGTCTCCTCAGGCATAATATTTCAAATTAACATTCATTGAATCCCCTTCTCATTTTTATGTGCTTATGCTGTTCTCTCTGACTTTCTTGCATAATAATAGTCTTCTGGAAATATGTGTAGCAACAAAATCTGATTCTGCTTTTTATGTGTTTTTCATCAGTATGCATGACTGATTCTTAAGTTGCACAGTGATAAATCAGGAATGAATTCTGGATATTGTGAATGTTTTAAAAACAAAAGTAATGCATACTCTTAGTGAAAATTCAGAAATATGTATCATGGAATGTGTGCTTCACAGTAACGCCCCCTTATAGATGCAGGGAATATTCTTTGAGATTTAAAAAATATCTAATTGTATGTATTTATGTAATTCTTAATTTTACAAAATTGAGTCATAGCATATTTTTATTTATACTTATTTTTTAATGATGTATTACTTGAATTTTTAAAATATAATACAAATGACAACACAATTTTGTCAGAATTTGTGGAAATTTATTCTCTACTACTGTTTTTATTGCTTCTTTTGAAATTCACATAGAGATCATTAGTAGCTCCAAAAAGAAATCTCTTATTTAAAAATGAATATGAATTCTCTCAGTCACATTATCATTAAAGCCATATTAGCAGTCACATTATTATTAAAGTAGAGAAACTTTAAAAAGAGCCCATCTATATGTGAACCCAACCTCTTAGCTGAATTATAATACATTTACACCAGATTTGTACCAGATCAAATGTAATATTTGGAATTTTGAGTGCATCAAGAACCAAGTCTTCAACAGTTTTTGAATGTACTTTTCTGTTTTTTTTAATAGAAGTATAAATTGTCTTCCAATATTACATTTGTTTCAGGTGTACATCATAGTGATTTGATATTTTTACACACTACAAAATGATCACCATGATAAGTCTAGTTATGATCTGTCACCATAAAGTTATTAGAGTCCATTGACTGTATTGCCTGTGCTATGCGAATTGTCCCAGGACTTCTTTGTTGTATAGCTAGAAATTTGTACCTCTTCATCTCCGTTACCTGTTTCTTTCATCCTTCTACCCTGTTCCCGTTTGGCAAAGACCACTTTGTTCTCTGTATCTATGAGTCTGTTTCTGCTTTGTTATTTTTGGTTTTTAGATTCCATATATAATATTTGTCTTTCTCTGACTTATTTCACGTAGCATGAAACCCTCTAGGCCCATCCATGTTGTCACAAATGGTGAGGTTTTATTCTTCTTTATATCCAACTAATATTCCAACATGTGTGTGTGTGCGTATCTTCTTTCTTATCCATTCATCTGTTGATGGATGCTTAGGTTGATTTGATATCTTGGCTATTGTAAATAATGCTTTAATAAGCATAGCGATGCACATATCTTTTCTAAGTAGTGTTTTTATTTTCTTCAGAAAAATACCACATTGTGGAATTGCTGGATCATATTATACTCCTTCCCAGGTAGCACTAGTGGTAAAGAAACCGCCTGCCAGTGCAGGAGACATAAGAGACAAGGGTCTGATCCCAGGGTCGGGAAGATCCTCTGGAGGAAGAAATAGCAGCCCACTCCAGTGTTCTTGCCTGGAGAATCCCACGGACAGAGGAGCCTGACAGACTATAGTCCAGGGCGTCGCACAGAGTCAGACCTTCCTGAGCACACATGTACTGTAGTTCTAGTTTTAGTCTTGAGGAAGTGTCGTACTGTTTTCTATAGTGACTGCACCAGTTTACATTCCCACTGACAGCGCATGAGGCTTCTGTGAATGTGCTGTTCTTCACCATAGTTGCTTAGAGGAACTGTGTGAGCAACCTGCCTTGGCAATATTTTTAGATTCTTTTTTTTTTTTTTTAAATTTTTAGATTCTTTATCTTCTTCTTTAAGCAAGGGAGTTAATTGGTTTTGCACTGTGTTAGCATCAGGACGTCCCTGATGTCAGAAGGATGGCTTTAAACAGATAATTGCCAGGAATCAGTTTCTCCTTTCAGCCCATAAAGGAGGTACTGCTGCTTGTGTTACTCTCTGTGTTACTCCATTATGATTACTGTGTCAGGGGCAGAAAGCTACCTTTAGATTAAAAACTAGATATGTGCTTTAGAATGGGAGGCTGAAAATTCCCATTATTGTTTTCACTATTTCTCTAGTTATAAGACATATATTAGAAATTTATACAAAGTCTTTATGACACTAGTGGCTAATTTGAAATTTTGTTTTCTCTGGCAGCTTCATCTCATTATTACGTTTTATTAAACTTTCTCCTGTCTGACCACATCCAGTTCACTTTGACTCATGGACCTAATATTCCAGGTTTCTATGAAATATTGTTCTTTACAGCATCAGACTTTACTTTCACCACCGGATACTTCCACAACTGACCGTCACTTCTGCTTTGGCCCAGTCTCTTGGTTCTTTCTGGAGCTATTAGTAGTTGCCCTCTGCTCTTCCCCAGCGTATTGGACACCTTCCAACTTGGGGGCTCATCTTCTTGTGCCATATCTTTACTGAACATTGACACCTTAGGAATCAGTGAACCTAAATGAATGGGGATGAGCAAATTTAATTCAGATGACCATTGTGGGCAGGAATTCTATAGAAGAAATGGAGTAGCCCTCATAGTAAACAGGAGTCTAAAATGCAGTATCTAGGTGCAATATCAGAAACAGCAGAATGATCTCAGTTCGTTTCCAAGGCAAACAATTCAACATCATAGTAGTCAAAGTCCCCAACCACTGATGCCAAAGAAACTGCAGTTGACCAGTTCTACGAAGACCTACAGACCTTGTAGAACTAACCAAAAAAAAAAAAAGATGTCCTTTTCATCACAGGGGACTGGAACCCACAAGTAGGAAGTCAAGAGATAGCTGGAGTAACAGGCAAGTTTGGCCTGGGAGTACAGAATGAAGCAGGGCAAAGGTTAACAGAGTTTTGCCAAGAGAACACACTGGTCATAGCAAACATCCTCTTCCAAAGACACTGGAGACAACTCTACACATGAACATCACCAGATGGTCAATATGGAAATCAGGATGATTATATTCTTTGCAGCTGAAGATAGAGAAGCTCCATACAGCAGGAAAAATAGGATCTGGAACTGAGTGTGGCTCAGATCATGAACTCCTTATTACCAAATTCAGACTTAAACTGAAAAAATAGGAAAACCATAGGCCATTCAGGTATGACCTAAGTCCATTCCCTTATGGTTATACAGTGGAAGTGACAAATAGATTCAAGGTGTTAGATCTGATTGACAGAGAGCCTGAAGAACTATGAATGGAGGTTCATAACATTGCAGGAGGCGGTGATCAAAACCATCCCCAAGAAAAAAGAAATGCAAGAGGGCAAAGTGGTGGGCTTACATATAGCTGAGAAAAGAAGTGAAGCAAAAAGCAAGGGAGAAAGGGAAAGATATACCCATTTGAATGCAGAGTTCCAGAGATAGCAAGGAGAAATAAGATCTCTTAAATGAACAATGTAAAGAAGTAAAGGAAATCAACACAATGGAAAAGATTGGAGATCTTTTCAAGAAAATTGGAGATATCAAGGGAACATTTCATCCAAGGATGGACATGATAAAGAACAGAAATGGTAAGGATCGAACAGAAACAGAAGAGATTAAGAAGATGTGGCAAAGATACACAGAAGAACTGTAGAAGAAATGTCTTTAGTGGCCCAGACAACCAGGATGGTGTGGTCACTCACCCAGAGCCAGACGTCCTGGGGTGTGAAGTCGAGTGGCCACAGGAAGCACTACTGTGAACAGAGCTAGTGGGGTGATGGAGTTCCGCTTCAGCGACTGAAAATCCTAAAAGATGCTGCTGTTAAAGTGCCGCGCCTAACATGTTATCAGATTTGGAGGCTTAGCAGTGACCACAGCCCTGGGAGTGGTCAGTTTTCATTCCAGTCCCAAAGAAGGGCAATGCCAAAGAATGTTCAGACTGCCATATAACTGTGCTCATTTCACATTGTAGTAAGATCCCTCAAGAGAGGCTTCACGAGTGCGTGACCGAGAACTTTCAGATGCAGAAGCTGCATTTACAAAAGGCAGAGGAACCAGAGATCAAATTGCCAACATTCGTTAGATCATAGAGAAAGCAAGGGGATTCCAGAAAAACATCTACTTTTGCTTCATTCACTACAAGAAAACCTTTGACACACAACAAATGTGGAAAATTCGTAAAGAGATGGGAATACCAGACCACCAGACCTGCCTCCTGTGAAACCTGTATGCAGGTCAGGAAGCAACAGTTAGAACTGGACATAGAACAACAGACTGGTTCCAAATTGGGAACAGAGTATGTCAAGGCTGTATATTGTCACCCTGCTTATTTAACTTCTATGCAGAGCACATCATGAGAAATGCCAGACTCGATGAATCAGAAATTGGAATCAAGATAGCTGGGAAAATATCGACAACTTCAGATATGTAGATGATAGCACTCTAATGGCAAATAGTGAACAGGATTGAGGGTGAAAGAGGAGAGTGAAAAAGCTGACTTAACATTTATAAAATTTACATCTTGCCATCTTGTTTGACAACTTCCAATTTGCCTTGATTCATGGACCTAAAATTCCAGAATCCTATGCAGTATTGTTCTTTACAGGCTCTGACTTAGCTTCTATCACCAGTCACATCCACAACTGGGTGTTGTTTTTGCTTTGGCTCCATCCCTTCATTCTTTCTGGAGTTATTTCTCCACTGATCTCTAGTAGCCTACTGGGCACCTACCAACCTGGGAAGTTCATCTTTCAATGTCTTATCTTTTTGCCATACTGTTCATGGGGTTCTCAAGGCAAGAATGCTAAAGTGGTTTGCCATTCCCTTCTTCAGTGGACCACGTTTTGTCAGAAGTCTCCACCATGACCTGGAATGTTAGGTTCATGAATCAAGGCAAATTGGAAGTGGTCAAACAGGAGATGGCAAGAGTGTATGTTGACATTTTAGGAATCAGCGAACTAAAATGGACTGGAATGGGTGAATTTAACCCAGATGACCATTATATCTACTACTGTGGGCAAGAATTCCTTAGAAGAAATGGAGTAGCCATCATGGTCAACAAAAGAGTCTGAAATGCAGTACTTGGATGCAATCTCAAAAACGACAGATGATCTTTTTTCATTTCCAAGGCAAACCATTCAATATCACAGTAATCCAAGTCTATGGCCCAAGCAGTAATGCAGAAGAAGCTGAAGTTGAACGGTTCTATGAAGACCTACAAGACCTTCTAGAACTAACACCCAAAAAAGATGTTGTTTTCATTATAGGGGACTGGAATGCAAAAGTAGGAAGTCAAGAAACACCTGGAGTAACAGGCAAATTTGGCCTTGGAGTACGGAATGAAGCAGGGCAAAGGCTAATAGAGTTTTGCCAAGAGAATGCAGTGGTCATAGCAAACACCCTCTTCCAACAACACAAGAGAAGACTCTACACATGGACATCACCAGATGGTCAACACTGAAATGAGATTGATTATATTCTTTGCAGTCAAAGATGGACAAACTATACAGTCAGCAAAAACAAGACCAGGAGCTAACTTTGGCTCAGATCATGACTCCTTATTGCCAAATTCAGACTAAAATTGAAGAAAGTAGGGACAACCACTAGACCATTCAGGTTTGACCTAAATCAAATCCCTTACAATTATAGAGTGGAAGCGACAAATAGATTCAAGGGGTTAGACCTGATAGATAGAGTGCCTGAAGAACTATGGATGGAGATTCATGACATTGTACAGGAGGCAGTGATCAAGATCATCCTCAAAGAAAAGAAATGCAAAAAGCAAAGTGGTTGTCTGAGGAGGCCTTACAAATAGCTGTGAAAAGAAGAGAAGCAAAAGGCAAAGGGGAAAAGGAAAGATACAACCATTTGAATGCAGAGTTCCAAAGAATAGCAAGGAGATAAGAAAGCCTTCCTCAGTGATCAGTGCAAAGAAATAGAGGAAAACAATAGAATGGGAAAGACTAGAGATCTTAACAAGAAAATTAGAGATACCAAGGGAATATTTCATGCAAAGATGGGCTCAATAAAGGACAGAAATGGTATGGACCTAACAGAAGCAGTAGATATCAAGAAGAGGTGGGAAGAATACACAGAAGAACTACACAAAAAGATCTTAATGACCCAGATAATCACAATGGTGTGATCACTCACGTAGAGCCATTATATCCTGGAATGAGAAGTCAAGTGGGCCTTAGGAAGTATCACTATGAACAAAGCTAGTGGAGGTGATGGAATTCAAGTTGAGCTATTTCAAATTCTAAAAGATGATGCTGTGAAAGTGCTGCACTCAACATGCCAGCAAATTTGGAAATCTCAGCAGTGGTCTCAGGACTGGAAAAGGTCAGTTTTCATTCCACTCCCAAAGAAAGGCAATGGCAAAGAATGCTCAAACTGCCACATAATTGCACTCATCTCACACTCTAGCAAAGTAATGCTCAAAATTCTCCAAGCCAGACTTCAACAGTACGTGAACTGTGAACTTCCAGATGTTCAAGCTGGTTTTAGAAAAGGCAGAGATCAGATTGATCAGAGATCAAATTGCCAACATCCGTTGGATCATTGAAAAACCAAGAGAGTTCCAGAAAAACATTTATTTCTGCTTTATTGACTATGCCAAAGCCTTTCACTGTGTGGATCATCACAAACTGTGGAAAAGTCTTAAAGAGATGTGAATACCAGACCACCTGACCTGCCTCTTGAGAAATCTGTATGCAGATCAGGAAGCAACAGTTAGAACTGGACATGGAACAACAGACTGGTTCCAAATTGGGAAAGGAGTACATCAAGGCTATATATTGTCACCCTGCTTATTTAACTTACATGCAGAGTACATCATGAGAAACGCTTATCTGGATGAAGCACAAGCTGGAATCAAGATTGCTGGGAGAAATATCAATAACCTGAGATATGCAGATGACACCACCCTTATGGCAGAAAGTGAAGAAGAACTAAAGAGCCTCTCAATGAAAGTGAAAGAGGAGAGTGAAAAAGTTGGCTTAAAGCTCAACATCCAGAAAACTAAAATCATGGCATCTGATCCCATCATTTCGTGTCAGATAGCTGGGGATACAGTGACAGACTTTATTTTGGGGGCTCTAAAATCACTGCAGATGGTTACTGCAGCTATGAAATTAAAAGACACTTGCTCCTTGGTAGGTAAGTCATGACCAACTTGGACAGCATATTAAAAAGCAGAGACATTGCTTTGCCAACAAAAGTCTGTCTAGTCAAAGCTATGGTTTTTCCAGTGGTCATGTATGGATATGAGAGTTGGACTATAAAGAGAGCTGAGCATGGAAGAATTGATGCATTTGAACTGTGGTGCTGGAGAAGACTCTTGAGAGTCCCTTGTACTGCAAGGAGATCCAACCAGTCCATCCTAAAGGAAGTCAGTTCTGAATATTCTTTGGAAGGACTGATGGTGAAACTGAAGCTCTAATACTTCGGTCACCTGATGTGAAGAATGGACTCCTTGGAAAAGGCCCTGATGCTGGGAAAGGTTAAAGGCGGGAGAAGAGGATGACAGAGGATGAGATGGTTGGATGGCATCACCAACTCAATGGACACGAGTTTGAGTAAAGTCCGGTAGTTGGTGATGGACAGGGAGGCCTGGCATGCTGCAGTTCTCGGGGTCGCAAAGAGTCAGACACAACTCAGCAAATGAACTGACTGAATTTTATATTGTACAAATGGTGTCTGAGTTTTTTTATCCTTTAACTGGAAAAATTCCTTCCTGTAATGTAAATAATTCCCAAATTTGGAGAGTTCTGAAATTTCTTGTTTCTTACCATAGGATTTTTAAAAAATGGAACACGTTTTTATCCGTATTTATGCATGTCTACATGTGAGCTCTTTGTGAATAATCAGGTAGGAGCCTTTGTTACATGACACTGTGTCATAATGCTCCTTTCATTCAAAAATAGACCCAATAAGATATTTTTTCTTTGCTAAATTTATTGCCGTCAGTTCATTCATAAGATTACCAACAGATGTGCCTTTTTGAAGACAGAGGAAAGAGGTCCCGACAGAGTTTGAGAAAATGCTGCTAACTTGGTGTGTTGAAATCACAAGTGCGAGGTGTGATTATGCTGATATGTACAGATTTGTCTCTGCCGCATTTTCTCTATCAAGTGTATGTGAAAGACTGTATGACTTTCTTTTTTTCTTTTTTGACTGTGTGGTTTTATGAAAGAATAATACGTCAATAACCCAAGTACAGAAAAATCAACTCATACTGTATTGGTGAAAGGGAAATAAATGTTCATCAGAGGTATCCTTAAAATATTATTATATTGGATATACTTCCACAGACTTTTAAGATTATTTTTTATCTTGAAAGTTTTATCAAATGAAACACATATGCAAACATGCGTACACATATTTCTTGTTCCTTAAATGTATCCTGTGTTTTATTTCCTTTGGTTATTATTTTAGCAAAATGCATTCCAGGTCTGTAAATTTTTCTTTTTGTCTGTTTTTTTTTTTTTCTTTTTTTAACAATCTGGACTACGTTTAATCATTTATGAAAATTAGCTTCTTGATGCAAAGGTCAGTTTTTAGCATGTTGCAGTATCATTTATCCTTATTTTTACTGTCTTAGCCATTTCTAAGTGTATTATAATTCAGCAATGTTAAGTATCTTCACAGGGTTGTACAACAATAGTTTTTCTTAAATGCAACTTTATTGATGAATTGTAGTGTTGCTTAAGCAATGTCTTCATGATTATTCTACTTTATTTTTCTTTCTCCAGAATATGTATCGTTTTGAAGGCACTGGGTTTTCAAATATTCCTCAACTTATAGACCACCACTATACAACAAAACAGGTCATCACTAAGAAGTCAGGTGTAATTCTGCTGAATCCTATTCCTAAGGTAGGTGCTTACATTCAGTTTTTTTTAACAAAAGAAAAAAGAAAAGACTGCTTCGTGAATTATGTCCCACACTAAATAAAGTTCTTAGGTTATTTATAAGTTTGGAAACAAATGTAGTTAAAGCATGGCATTTCCTTGGTTTTACTTAGATGGCAGATGGGTTGTCTTTTTATTCAGTGTTTGCTAGATTACAAATGGCCTGTCTTTTTTCTTTTTCCTTTCCAGTGTTTCTTGAAAGACTTGAGGCTTTCCTTCACACTGTAAGGTTCAAACTTTAAAAGGTTTAGTTTATAAAAGATTCCAAGATATAGATGTCAAAGAAAATGTCCAGCAATTAAGAGTTAATTAGAATTTTGCTTTTTGATGTTAAGATATATTGCAAGACAATGGAATTTTTAAAAGCTGTGTTACTCTTCTCAAGGGCAGTAAATCATAGCTTCACTGTAGAGTCAGGTAGCTGGGTGAGAGATTGTTCTAGGTCATTGTTACCTCTAAGATCTATCACAGAGCAGATTGCATTCATATGCTTTAAGCGATCTGTGAGGTAGTCAGTGGGTTGAGGAAGGCTTGTGTTTTTAAGGTGAAGCCTGTGGCACCTGGACTGGGGGGAACAGTGGAGCCAGCCTAGCTGCTGAGCAGTTTTAATGGTCCAGGAATTGATTCGGGGTCAACAGGAGCCCCTTTCCTTAGGGGGCCATCTCATGTGAAGAACAGTGTAGAAATAGGGAAGTTCTTAAACCTGGGAGGTTAATATTTGCTGATTTGAAGTTTACATATCCAGGGATGACTTGTAATATGAAGCAAGTGTTATTCCCAAGAATGCTAGCATGTAATCTAAATTCACCTAAAATTTTAAAAATTAAAATACAGTTGTTATATTTCCCTTTGTTAGCCTGGCACATAGTGTCTGTGTTTGTACTTATATTATATATATCTCACTCACTCTTTAGTTTAACATTCCACTCACAGAAGATTTTAAAGTCAGTTGCTAAACATTAATTTGGTGGCTAAAGAGTTGTCCTTTTTGCATAATTTTCTAGAATTATGAGATTGACTCATTCTTTGTTAGTGTTTTTCCATTCACTTTTGTAAAACCCTATGAAATTTCTCCTTTAGTCTGTAACAGGTTGTCATATTTTTTCTCTAGTTAAAAAAGGTCTATTAATGTTTCATCTTTCATCGATGAAAGATGAAAGACATTGATAACTGCTGTCTGTTCTCATGGCTTTATTTACTATTAATACATCAGTGACTTGCAAATTTATGTTTCCAGCTCAGATATATATCTTTCCCAAATCTAAAATTTTTCTACTTTTCAGCTAAAACTGAATTTATCACATTTACCTACAGACTTTGTTCTCCCTTTATAGTAGATGGTATCACCAAACACCCAGCTGCTCAGACCATAAATCCAGGGGCCTCCGACAGCTCTCACCACTGCCGTGCTCCAGCGCTTTGAGCGACAGGAGCTTTGTGTCCTTAACTGTACATGTGAAAGTGTGAACTCAGCTCCAGTGCATCCCAATATAAAGTAAAGGTCAGTGCAGTGAAGATACTGCATTTGGACCATGTTAGGTTAATGAGATATACTTGGATTTTCAGAGATACTGATATTGTCAGATGACTTTGACTCATTTCATAAGCCAGCCTAGTGTTTGCATTGTCTGCTTGCTTAGCCAAGTCTAAATTGACAGATCAAAGCCCTAAAAGAGGCACACAAAAAAATGCTTATCCGGGCTTGGGTAGGAATATATAAATAAGGCTGTGTCCCTCATAATATGAAATATTCCATGAAATGATCCTGGAGAAATGGAGTAGATTCTCTGGACTGTTACATGGCCAATTATTCTCTTCCTCTCAAACTCCCAACTCTGACTGTGGAGCCAATTATCCCAGCATTTTATAGCCTTAGTTATGAAAATAACTATACTGAAAGCTATAAAAGATTAAGGGGCTACGTATGATTGTTTTATGAGGTAGAAATTTGAAGTCAATCTAGTTGACTGTTAACCTGATCTAAAGTACTGATATTTGAAATATGCAAGTTATTATCTCAATTTATGGTAAATATTATTATGCACTTGATTTAAAGAATCATACCACTCTTTTAAAAGAAAATCACAAAACAGGGTTATGAGAGCAGATAATTTTCAATCAGGAGTGAGGAACAAATTGATATGGATTTTATTATGCTGGTCTTATCTGTTATGTATCTTCTTTTGGAAAGTTATTTGTCGTCTTATAAATGGAATCTCCTGATTTAACTTGTATAAGAAGTTAGTCTTTGACCATATAATGTGCTATAAAACATCTAATTTCCATCTTGCCAGACTTCATTTTTAGCCTACATAAAGAATGCTATTTTGGTCTCAGTATAATTTCTGTTTATAACACCTTATGCCTCTCTCCATTTGTTTCTCTCACTCATGAGAATATACGTGTGCATCATATGCCTAGTAGAGGAGACAGTGACCAGGGTAATTTCTCTCTTATTCCCAGAGGCACACGAAACTAGACAGCCTGAGTTAGAGAAGTGAGCTTTCTCATGACGATGAAGCGAACCGGTGTTCCACCCACCCAGCCCTCTCTCTGCCTGGCTGTCCTTTCCTCCTCTGCCTCCCAAAGCCTGTGGGAAGGCGTGGGGGTGAGGGAGGTGTCCCACACGGGTTTCTGGGCACAGTCACCGTCATCGTATCAGCAGCACGGGCGGACGCACAGGGCCTGTTCTTTCCGCAGCT
Organism: Muntiacus reevesi; assembly: GCF_963930625.1. Taxonomy (NCBI): domain Eukaryota; kingdom Metazoa; phylum Chordata; class Mammalia; order Artiodactyla; family Cervidae; genus Muntiacus; species Muntiacus reevesi. The sequence continues at coordinate 283,021,466 of NC_089249.1, forward strand.
CAGACTCTGTTCAAATGTCACTTCATCAGGGAGGTCTTTTCTGACTACTGCGTGTGAAATAGCACCTTACCCCTTATGTCTCTCTCTCCTCCTCAGTTTCTCTCTGTTGCCATTATTTTTACCTGCCATCATACTGTAGGATGTAGTTTTGGTTGTCTATCTCCCAGAAGAGAAATGTAAGTTCTCTCAGGGCCGGAATTGCATTCAATAATCAGTGCAGCCAGTGCCTCAAACACTGCTGGCTAGTATGTGCTCAGTTGCTCGGGCGTGTCTGCCTCTTTCCGACCCCGTGGACTGTAGGCCGCCAGGCTCCTCTGTCTGTGGGATTCTCCAGGCAAGAGTACTGGAGAGGGTTACCATTTCCTTCTCCAGCCAGCCAGTAGGTGTTCAGTAATTATCTGTTGAAGAATTGAATTCCCTGAACAACTGCTAGAAGCCAGGTGCTTCCACACTTCTTATATGCCTTAACTGTACATATTCCCATGAAACAAATATTGTTATTAACCCCATACAATTATGAATCAGAAACTGAACCTTACAATGGTGAATCACTTGCACAAGACAACACAGCTGTCGGCAGAGTTGAGGTATTCAACCCGTCTTCTTAACTGCCATCTGTCTGGGTGGTAGAGCCTAAATTTCAGAGGCTGTAGGGAATAAAATGTTTATTTAACGGGACATGTGTGTGAGTTTCATGGAAAGGAAGTATCTTTGGTTGCACAAAACATTAAATTGGAGAAATCTTTACCACAGCAAAAACTATAGGTGTCTATAAAAAGAAAATTATTAGTAATATTGGGTGACAGAGTTGGAATTTAAGGTATACTAGAGGATGTTGTAAGATATAGGTAAGGAAGACATCTAGTTCACCTTTAACATTTGAAAGTCTGGCTTGTGAAGCTTAATATTTCTTTAGATTTAGCTCTATAAAAATTTTTTCTTCCTGAATGGAAGTTAAAGTTCATGATTAAGTTCAGGCCAAGTTAGGCAGTGAGCCGTGAAGTTGAACTTTTAAGTAAATGACTTGCCTGCCAGCTTAAATCAAGTAATTGTGGCTTTTTAATCAGAATTTTGTGCAGTATGCCAGAATATTAGAAGCAGATTTTTGTGGCGAGAGTAAACCTGTGACTGAAATTAACATGCCGAGAGGTGACCGATTTCTGGTGATGGCTTCTCCGACAGACGCATGCCATGAAGAGCAGAGGGGAGAGCGTGCTTTTCATTGAGGTGCTCCGTTCATTCTGTAAGGTTTCAGACCACTGGAGACTGTTCATTTTACCTTATACTTGAGTCATGTAGTTACTTCTTCTGATACTTACCAGACACCTTGTTTATTATAAAATGACATAACTCAGGAAAAGTTCATTTTTCTCTGTAGATTTTGGAAACTATAAAATACCATATACTTTCCTGTTCAAAAACTTTCTTTAACAGGACAAACAGAACAGAAGGCACATTTGGAAGATTTTAAATTGTGAAGGAAAAATTGTATTCATAGAGTGTATAGTCTGTTAATAACACTCCAGTTCTATTATTTTACTAAATATTTTCAACAACTGTGAACTGAGGATTAGTATTATCCCCATTATTAAGTGAGGAAACTCAGAAATTATAATTAATCTAAACCACATTTCTCATAAATTTCAGAGTGGTAACGTGAAAATGATTCTGTTCTATTCATCATTTTTTACTACAACCCTAGCTAGCATGAGTTATCATCTGTAGTCTTTGTAACGTCAATAGTTAAAGAAGAAATTCTTTCTGTAGTTCAGTATTCTAGCAGTAGTATGTACCAGTGAACTTGACAGTTACGGTCCCATCTAGTATGAAAATTAGTCTAATAAGAACTATAATAGCATGTGATACTCAGGGAAATACAGATAATATCTGAATATTTACCCTTCATTTTGCATAGTTTGGAAAGTCAAATTAAGTTTGGATTTTGGGTTTGTTCCATTTAATGAAATAACATAACCTTGTCATAGAATATATAACACATAGACTGACTTTCAGCTTTTTATCTCAAAATTTACCAGCAGATAAATTTCCTGCTCCAACACAGGAAGAGCAGTGTTGGACTCAAAAAATTAACAGACCTTGACTGCTGCTGCTAAGTCGCTTCAGTCGTGTCCGACTCTGTGTGACCCCATAAACGGCAGCCCACCAGGCTCCCCCATCCCTGGGATTCTCCAGGCAAGAACACTGGAGTGGGTTGCCATTTCCTTCTCCAATGCGTGAAAGTGAAAATGAAAGTGAAGTCGCTCAGTCATGTCTGACTCTTTGCGACCCCATGGACTGTAGCCCACCAGGCTCCTCCATCCATGGGATTTTCCAGGCAAGAGTTCTGGAGTGGGGTGCCATTTCCTTCTCCAATAGACCTTGGAGGCCACTAATGATTCTTATGTGATGTCTCAAAAGAATTTCATGCATATGTCTACCTCAGACTTCCTTAAATATAATATTTTTAGTCTGAGGAGCAAGGTTTTTGGTAGATAAGAATATTCTTTTTATCTACCATATAAAGAGATGGAAGGGTGATAAAATAGTCAGATGGGGGCTGAGAGATTAAAAGAACTGTATTAAAGTTTTTTTTAATGTAGATTAAAGGATAGGATTTGGTGTTTATAGCACGAACGTTGTCTGGAGTGTATCATTTCATCATTTAAAAATATTTACAAAAAAAATAAAATAAAATAAAAAATAAAAATATTTACAAAATCTGTGCATGTGGACCCTGGGAAAGGGAAGGTGTTAGCCGCTCAGTCGTGTCTGACTCTTTGCAACCCCATGGACTGTAGCACGCCAGACTCCTTTATCCATGGAATTGTCTAGGCAAGAATACTGGAGTGAGTAGCTATTCCTTTCTCCAGGAGATCTTCCTGATCCAGAGATGGAACCCAGGGCTCCTGCACTGCAGGTGGATTCTTTGCTGTCTGAGCCACTAGAGAAGCCCAAGAAGCATGTAGAAATGCACACAGAAAATGTACAGAAGGATTTCTAGTATGCACATGCTTACATAACAACTTTTTGTCCCTGTTATCTGTGGAAACCTTAGAACAATAACAACAAAAAAGTGTAAAAAAAGTAAAACAAAAAAGTATAAACTGCATTTTTCATGAAACTAGGAGCTATATATTATCCACAGACTTAAAAAAGTACATGTTTAGGTAGCCAAAAGCTCCTTAGCTTAGGCAAAAGTTGTATAGCACAAAGGTAAGAAAAGAGATGATCAAAGAACCAAGTTGCTCTAGGTCTTGTTAAGCTCTAGCAGAAATACCTGTTGAAAGGAAAGAACTCTAAATTTCTGTATTCTTTGCTTGCATCAATGAATTCAAGACATATGTGGGGAAAATAAAATTTTTCATATAGCTAGGTCATGCAGACAAAACTGCACTTGGAGGAAAATTAAGTACCTTAAAAAGTTAACACTGATAAAACAAAAAGAATGAAATAAATGAGTTAAACATCTAATTCAAAAAATTAAGAGGAAAAAACACCATAATTAAAAGGAAAGCAAAAGAAAGGAATTAAGAAAGGTAAAAGCATAAAGGAATAAGTTAAAACAAAATATAAAAAATAAAACTATATATATATATAATAACTGCTTTTTACAAGATCAAAAGAAAATTAAAATATTTGCTAATTTATTCAAGAAAACACATACCGCACGGGGTTAATATCTAATATATAAAGAACCTCTAGAAATGAATGCTGCCCTGGTGGCTGAGATGGTAAAGAATCCGCCTGCAATGTGAGAGACCTGGGTTTGATTCCTAGATTGGGAAGATCCCCTGGAGAAGGGCATGGCAACCCACCCCATCTCTTTTCTGGAAAACTCCACGGACAGAGAAGCCTGGTGGGTTACAGTCTATCAGAAAAAGATGATAAAAAAGTAAGTTAGCAATGGGCATGAATGGGTAGTTCACAAAATGAAAATACAAATGGCTTTTAAAATATCACAGATGATTATATTACTCGGAATAAAGGAGTATTAAAACTAGAATGAGATGTCATGTTTTTACCTAGCAGATTGGCATAAACTCAGTTTGATAATTTACTGTCTTGGCAAAGATGTACAGATAAAAACCCTTAGATAATTTGGAGATGGGGATATAAATTAGAAAAACCTCTCTTGGTCTTCCCTGTTGGTTTCAGACGGTAAAGAATCCGCCTGCAATGTGGAGGACCTGGGTTTGATCCCTGGGGTTGAGACAATCCCCTGGAGAAGGGAAAGGCTACCCACTCCAGTATTCTTGCCTGAAAATCCTCATGGACAGAGGAGCCTGGTTGGCTACAGCCGATGGGGTCCCAAAGAGTTGGACAGGACTAAGCGCACACATTGTAGAAGGCAGTGTAGCACAATCTATAAAAATTATAAAATGTATCTAACTTTGACTTAGCAGTATGACTTCTGCAACTTATCCTTTAGTTATACATGTGTATATATGAAATGATATCAGTATAAGGCTATTCACTGCAGCATTTATAATATCAGGAAATTGGAAATAATTCAAATGTTCTTTAATGGGAGTCTGGTTAAATCAATTACTGTACCCCATCCAGTGTAATACCGTGAATGAGAAGGCATCTATATACTGGTTGGAGAGAGTTCCAAGATACAGAAGCAGTGTTTCTAAAGCTCTTTTTTCCCATAATGCCTAGAAATTGCACATTATATTGAGACCCAGGACATATCGAGTTGGAAATGTTGGTATGGATTTGTGTTCATAATTGAGAGAGATTTTATGAAACTTTTTATATTTCTTAACGTGATGCATTCTATTAAGAATGCATCCAAAAAGTCGACATCCAAAAAGTTGATTTTTTGAATCTCAATTTGAAAAATATTTGTATAAAGGATTTTTAAAGTAACAGTATGTGAATTTAGAAGAACATACAGCCTAGGAATGATTCACAGAGAAATGTGGGCTTGAAGTAGGTCTGGAGCATAGGCCCAAAGACTAGGGAAATTGTTTGGGTTACGGTAAGGGACTGGACGAGGGCGTGGCAACCCACTCCAGGATTCTTGCCTGGAGCACCCTGTGGACAGAAGAGGCTGGTGGGCCACGGCCCATGAGGTCGCAGAGAGTCAAGCATGACCGGGAACTATCACTCATCCAGCCTTTTAAATTATTTATTGGCACATTTATAAAATCAATAAATCAATTTTGATTTTACTGTGCTTCACAAAGAACTTGTGTAGCCATATCCAAATTATATTTCAGTGAATAATGTCAAAATATATATAGAAAAAATATCAATACCAGGAAAAATAATCAATAGTGGAAATTTAACAGCAGTAAATAAAATACAAAATGCAGTTTTGTTTTGTTATTAAATATAAAAACCCAGAGACTCTTGTTAGAGTAGTCTGCTGAAATCAAAGAATAAAAGAACTAGGTGAAATTTCAAGATTAGACAGTTCATCCCCTGTTATTTTACAAGTGAGGTAATAATCTCTAAGGCAAGCGGCTCATGCTCAAAGTCACAGAATAACTAAATGTTAAAGTCAGATTTCCAGGTTCCTTTCAGTAAAAATATATTTCTTATTAAATTGCATGTTATTGGTCTCATCATTGTACATTTTATTGGAAAGAACATATAGTTTAGCTTGTATCCAGCTCACAGAAAGGCTGGCGTATGTAACCACAAATTTAAATTTTCAAAATAAGAATACATAAGCAAAACAACAGTTTTAGTCCCTGGAAGAGCAAATATTTGAAACAGACATGATTAATGAAATTATTAGCAGGATGGTCAATTGAGGAAGAATATTACTTGTTCACCAAATTATTACATGAAAGGATGTAAGGAATTAACTTCATTTTTATTGATCTATTTTATTGTACACAGAGCATATCACCTAAGCTGTACAATAAAATTTTATCTTCATTTTATGAAATACCAACAATTAATTGTCTATATTTGTTTAAAATAGTTAAGATTTACATGTGCTATGCTACTTGCTCAAATCAAACATCCAGTAAATAATAGGTGGTTTGAATGTGGTTTGTCTGATTAGAAGTTTAATCTTAAATTGTTATATTTGTTGATGCTTGAGATAAAATAACTTGAATTAAGAAAAGAGGATATTTTATGTATTTTAATAAAATGTATGGTTTTTAACTAACAAGCAAAATGTAGTTTCTTAAAGACCTATAATCATTTCCGTGTTGAGCTTGAAATTTAGCTATAAGTCATTGTAGAAAAAATTAACTAGTGTCATGGTTAGAGAGGAGGAAGGATATTAATTTGTTTAAAGTAAAGTTTTACTACCAATAAGTTCTAAAGGAAATTTCTCCCTTGGGATTTTAGATGTAGCAATGTCCTTAAAAATGTTTCTGCAGAAGTTTAAGGACAGATTGCATAGATTGTTGCATTTCATAATAGCCAAGGGCAGAGTATTAAGTTGTATTTTATACAATACAATGAAACACATTCTGCATTGACGTTTTTTGTCTGTTTTCAGTTTATGCTGAATAGAATAATAGAATTCTAGGATCCAGATTTACAGTCAAAATAGTAATACAGTTATCACTAAATTTAAACAAGTACCAGAATACCAAAAGATCACACATATGGTATTTACAAGTCTCTCTCTTAATTATATACCTGAACAATATAAATTTAGCCAAGTTGGTAGAAGATCCACACACTGAGTGCAAAATATCTTAATATGGAATGAGGTATTGTTGAAGTGTTGTTTTCATTCATACTTTGCCCTTAATGGGGGGAAAAAAAGCCCTCAATATGTTGCCAATAATTGATCATTCAAAATTTTGTAAATTACCTTTTCTGGATAATTTAATGGAGGTTACCATGTCTTTTACTGTCTTACTTTTCAAATCTTGAACTTAGACCCTGAGGATATATTTAATTGTTCTGAAACCCCAGAATACAATGGATTTAAGTTAGTGAGATCTGGAAAGCAAGGTTAAGTCTGTACCACGAAGAAGACAAAGGCATTCTGATGCAGAGTATTTTTTTTAATTGATTTATTTTAATTGGAGGATGATGACTTTGCAGTATTGTGATGGTCTTTGCCATGACTGGCATGAATCGGCCACAGGTGTACACTGTCCCCCTCCCACCTCCCTCCGCACCCCATCCCTCTGGGCTGTCCCAGAGCACCAGCTTTGGGTGCCCTGCTTCTTGCGTGGGACTTGCACTGGCCATCTCTTTCACATATGGTCATATACACGTTTCAACGCTATTCTCTCAAATCACCCCACCCTCACCTTCTCCCACTGAGTCCAAAAGTCTGTTCTTTACATCCGTGTCTCAGTGCAGCCTGTTCTTAACGTTGGGGCTTGTCTGATTCAAAGCTGTAGAGACGTGGTGGGCTAGGTAGGAGGGCGGATGAGAGGTGGTCAGGGGTGAGGGAGGTGAGCTGGTAAGGAGACAGGCAGAGAGAACAGACGGGGCCTGCTCTGCCTCCCAGCCGGGCTGGTCTCTTGAGTCACATGCTCGCTTTTCCCTATAACCACTCTCTGCCTGTGCCCCTGGAGCTGCAGCCCACAGAAACTTCTGAGGTGGAGAACCTCTGATGGTGGTCTGTCATTTCCACTTCACTGTTAGTCAGTTTTAGTTAATATATGTATTTACTATTCCATCCATAACTGCTCCCTTATAAGCAAAATGAGGGCTTCCCTGGTGGCTCAGCTGGTAAAGAATCTGCCTGCAATGCGGGAGACCTGGGTTCAATCCCTGGGTTGGGAAGATCCCCTGGAGAAGGGAAAGGCTGCCCACTCCAGGATTCTGGCCTGGATAATCCCGTGGACTGTGCCGTCCATGGGGTTGCAGAGTCGGACACGCCTGTGCAGCTCTCCCTTCCCTCCACTAGTCCGTGAGCACGTCCTCCTCCTCTGGGTCTGCCCCTCTGTGCAGCAGGCACGGCGCTCACGTACCGTCCGCTGTTACTGCCCATCTGCAGTCTGACGTCCCCACGCGACGTGAGCTCCATGGGAGCAAGGGGGTGGTTTACTCATCCTTCATGTACCTTACCCCATCTGATGCATCATTCTCTAAATGTCTGTTGTTGTTTTTGGGAAAATCTGGACACTTAATAAATGCTTGATAAATATTTGAAAAAATCTTGTAACTTAAAGATATTAATATTCTGTTTTTATAGAAACTATAAAAATGTTAGCATGGTTTAGATTTATGAGTGAGATTCCTTTGGAAATGACACACTTCATTTCAGTTCTTTTTGTATAATAGCTTTTTTGTTATATTTTTCATTTCCTTCTATATTGCGTTATATTAGAAGTTGCTTTTTCATGTAGTTATTTTTCCCTTGTAAATTTCCTAAATACTTTTAAGGACAGATAGGAAGTATTTTTAATGTTCTCTTATTTAGCTTATATATATTTTATACTACTGTGAACTGTATATGATTGGTTTCATAAAATTCATTGGACACCTCAATGAGATTTCTCTCTGATATTAACTTTAAAATAGTGAAGCAATCTTGTATAATATTTAGTATTTCTTGTTTGCAAATTATTGTCCTGTATTAATCCATTTCAGAAGTGAAAATTAAATACAAGAATTGACATTGCTTATTTTCACTTTTTAAAAAAACTACTAATCATTCTTTACCATATTAGCTAATTAGTGCTCCCTTCTGCTACATTGTCCTTGAGGGGAACAATTTAATTGTGCCACAAAAGACTTGTCCCACATCCTACTTTACAGTGACTAAATATGCATGCCAAGAATTGTAATGACTTGAAAATAATAGGATTTAAATTAGAAAAACCAAGGACATTAAAAAGATATCTTCAAGTGATTTTTTAAAATGGAAAGCCTTGTTCGTATATAAGCCTTAGAGAAAATGAAACTTTAAGGTTTTCTTTCTGTTATTTATAGAACAACTGGCATACATTATGACTATACCAAAAATTAAGGTCTTATAAGAGAAATACCCATGCTGGGAAATAATAATCTAGTAGACATCCTTGAATCTTGATTGATAACTATTTAATGACAAATAGACTTAAAACCAACAAAGATCAGTTACAGCTTCTCTCTCTCTTGAAAGACCGTCATGTTCAAGTCATGGCCTTCACTGTTTTGTGGTTTTATTATTGGAAATATTTTGTAATGGTGAACTCAAGAGGTATGATTTTACTAATACTTTCTAGTAATGCTATGCTCTCCTTTAAATAATAAATCTGTGTCTTTTTCTGCCCCTAGAATAATTTCAGTTGGTGACTAAAAGAGTAACTTTTTAATGTCTGTGACACTGGACTGTGAGGGAGTCAATAGTTTTAAAAGTCTTTTCTAGAAATAGCTTCTAAAAAAAATGTCCTCCTTTCCTCTTGCGATCTTGAAAGTAGGGTTTCTGGAAGGTCATCAGTGTTCATCTAAAGTAAATAGGTCAAACTTTTCCAGGAATTCACAGGTTTTAAGCATGTCTCTTTAATTAGCATTCAGTAAATGTGTATTGCATCTATCTTATAATAGAAATTATATTAGCTACTGGTTTATCCCCAAAGAAATTAGAGTCTGGTTGGGAATACAGACAAATAAATAAGAATTATGACTGAGGTGCTAAACCTTATTCTGGAGGAAATTTATGGTCTTTTTAGAGGAGATCAGAGGGGCCTCTTACCTTGACAGTTCAGGGAACGCTTCCAAGAGTTGTGCGGGATGACTGGGAGTGTGCTGGGGGGAGCCTGCAGAACGTAGTGTTTGAAACACAGCCGCTGGTCTGGGGGTGAGAGATTCTGTGCAACAGCTGACGATACAAGAATTCCAGTTTGTGCACCTGGCGTGGAGAAGATACTCGCAGTCAGGGAGGAGGGGAGAATAAATACGGTGGGCAAAGTAACGCCTCCCCACGTGTGTCTGTGTCCTGATCCCCAGGACCTGTGGATGTGTTCTGTCACATAGCAAAAGGGACTTTGTAGATATGAAAAGGGACTTTGTAGATATGATGATGTCCAGCATCTTGAGATGAAGAAATGATTGTGTGTCATCCAGGTGGGCCCCGTGTCATCACAAAGATCCTTCTAAGGCAGAGAGGGAGCAGGAGAGTCGGAGACAGAGAGGTGCGATTGTAAGAGTATTGCTTGGGGTCATGTGTCTAAGCGCCAAGGAAGGCAGGCAGCCTCTGGAGACTGGAACAGGCCAGGAAAGGACTCTCCTCTGGAGTTTCCAGAAGGAATGGAGCTCTGCCAACCCCTTGATTTCAGCCCCAGGAAGCCCCTTTCAGGCTTCTGAGCTCCAGAATTGCAGGATAAGCTTGTGTTGCTTTAAGCCACTCTGTTTATGATCATTTTTAAACATCAGATTAGAAAACTAAGACTCAAAGTGAGGTTGGAGAGGTCCAGAGGCGCCAAGCAGTCACTGCTTCATGCTGGAGGATCTGGTCTTTGGTCTTGGGGGCCATATGAAGTTTTGAATTGTTTTATTGTGGGAAAGCATCAAGATCAGATAAATCGTGTGCTTCACTCTGTTAGTGAGTGGTTGACAGATGGGATTTCAAAGTTGGGATGCATGTAAAACATAGGGATGTGATTTAAACAATGATTGGATGTTTGTGGAGGCGTTGAGGATTGGGTGAAACTGCAGATGGTTAGCTTAGTTACACTTCAGAGTCAACAAGACTTGTCAAAGAACATGGGTGAGAGAGAGGTTTCAGGGATTACTTTCAGGTTTGCAATTTCAGCCACTCGGGGGTGATGTTGTAGACCGAGATGTGGTCATAAACGAGATTTAGGGGGAAATTTCAGGCATGCTGAGTGTGAAGTATATGTGACACTTCCAGATAGATGGTCCCTAAGGAGATGGGTATATATATTTAGAATTTTGGAGCAATCTCAGAGATGCAGATATAGCCAGGAAGTCACTAGCATTTAGAGATGGTGCCTGAATGCCAAGAGAAGATGAGCCAACACAGGAGAGGAGCGGCCTCTGACAGCTGGCCCCGGGGGTGGAGGACGGGAGAGTCCAGACCCCCGCCTGGCCCGGCCCTTCAGCCACGCCTGCTGCCCTTGGTCACTTCACATCTGTACTGCTGACAACTCATTTACCTGTCTTTCCTTCGGGATCCTTTTTTTCTTTCCTCTTTTCACTAGATTTATTTTTCTAAAAATAACATTTTATCATAGCAGTCTCCTATTTTAAACAGCTATGCCTATGATATTTTTTTTTGTGTGAATCAGTGCAGGGTTATGAGTCTGTTTAGGATTATCTCTAGTTTGATCCTTGTTCATCTGCCTGATTCTGCCCCTTCTTCCTTGCTTCTGTTTTTCCCTTTTCCTTCTGTCATCCCTTTGGATGACATAGGCTTATATGTGAGAATCTAGACCCCCACAGTCAATATGTACAAGCGTGAACTCACTGTGTTGAGTCTCTCCTTCATTCCCCACCCCGCCATGGCCCTGCTTCTCACTCTTGGTTTTGTTAACACCATTCATTCAGACTTGTAAGATACAAAAAAATTAATTGGAATATTCATCTAACCCTTGTTTTCCCTCAGTCTTCTCAGTTAATGAGTCATGAGTTCCTGAAACTTTCAGTTCTGTTCAGCTGCTCAGTCATGTCCAACTCTCTGTGACCCCATGAACTGCAGCATGCCAGGCCTCCCTGTCCATCCCCAACCACCGGAGTTTACTCAAACTCATGTTCATCAAGTCGGTGATGCCATCCAACCATCTCATCCTCTGTCGTCCCCTTCTCCTCCCGCCTTCAGTCTTTCCCAGCATCAGGTCTTTTCCAGTGAGTCAGCTCTTCCTATCAGGTGGCCAAAGTATTGGAGTTTCAGCTTCAGCATCAGTCCTTCCAGTGAATATTCAATGAAACTTTAGCCTCACAAATGACTTCCCAGTCTCCTTCCCTCCCGTCCAGCCCCTTGCTGCTGCTCCCTCAGCTCAGGCAGTCGTGGAGGTGGGTCCAAAGATGCTGGTGAAAGGCCCTTTGCGTCACGTGCTTGCTCGTCCTTTGCCCTATCGCCAGGTTTAAATCTTTGGGGTACCTCTGTAATAACTGAGCTTCCCTGGTGGCTCAGACGGTAAAGTGTCTGCCTACGATGCGGGGGACCTGGGTTCAAACCCTGGGTTGGGAAGATCTCCTGGAGAAGGAAATGGCAACGTCTTGGAGATGCTTCAAATACTCTCAGAAATCTGCGTCTCCTGTCACTCGGGTGGAAGCATCCTAGCATGCAGGGACCTTTTGTGACCCGGCTCCTTTCAGCCTTTCCAGTTGCTTTCCCCTCCAGTCCGTCACGAGTCTGGAATCCCTGTCACTTCTCAGAATGGGGTTTGCTGCTTCCCACCTTTCCATCTTTGTACCTGGCACACATTTTGACTGTCGTTTTCTTTTGAAGCCTTTCTTCACCCCACCAGTTCAAGTTAGGTTCTCCTTTCCTTGTGCTTCCATAGAGTTCTGCACAAGCCATGACAATAGCACTTACTTTGTAGTATTTCAATTATTTTAATTTCTACATACTTCAAGTAGTGGATCTGTGAAGTCATGGACTATATTTATTGATTTTTGTCTTCCTTGAGCCTTGTTTAATTGTGATTTATAAAAGGCCTAAATAAATAGGAATTGAAAGAATACTTTAAAGAACATAGTATAGTATAAACTCATAGATGCTATTGTGTACAAGATGTCCAAAAATACCTAGGTATTAATAGGAATGTTATAATTAATAAACTGGGTGATAGTCTGGTCCTTGTTCAGTGTATATAGTAGTACCTAGGTGAGTTAGACTATAATACTAGTAGCCACCTTCAAGAAAGAGGCAGTGAAACTAGCAAAGGCCCAGATTGGGAGAATTGTAGGGATTACTGCAGTGGTGGAAACGTTATACAACTACCAATAATTAAGGAAACAATTGTTCTTCAGTGTTTCAGTGGTTTTTTATGTGTGTCATCCACTCAGGACATATTTATCGATAAAGGAGTACATTTCTAGGCTGTTAAAAGAGTGTGCAAATTATTCCCAGCTGGCACAGACCATGTGAATCAAAGTATCTTCTTAGATATTTTGGAGAAGCCCACATCACTGATTTAGTTGGTGGCAAGTTGTATTTTCTTATTAACCCTTGGCGTTAGAGGCAATAAAGCAGTGCTCTTCCCATTAAGATTTTTCCTGGTTATTTCCTGGAGTTGATTAGGCAAGAAGGGCTGTTCAGAGGCTGATTCAGGTTGACACCTGCTCCATCAAATGTATGTTCACTGACTCTGTTTCTTAAAATACTTGAGACAACACACTTGATCTCTTTGAGACCCAGTTTATGTTTCTTAACTACTGTGCAGTGCAGTTGTAAAGACACAGTGGTGAAAGCACTTTGTAAATTCTCAAATACTTTAAAAAGTCACATATTAATATTATCATATAGTATGCAATGATATTATGGCTAACTAGGTTCGACGGTTTAATATCCATAGACTTGGGAAAAGGTACTATCCATTACGCTTTGAGAGCTTTTAAAAAATCAAGATATCTGGCTACTGGTAATCGTTTTCATTATAATATACACTTCCTTAGTATTCATTAGGTTCCTATTACAGAAATGTAAGTTTGACCCAGATATATTAAGCACATATCCTTGCAATCTGGGACAAAAGACAGGGAAGACTCTATGTCACTGTGTGGGTGATAGATTGAAATAATGAGTTACACTGAATGCGTCTGAAAATAGAAGAGAAAGTAGGTATATTTCAATGGTGAGGTCTCTCGTTTAGTAACCTAAAAGACAGTAGTGGAGAAACACATGGAAGTCAGAGTTATTAAAACAGAAAAGTGGACTATAATTGGAAAGTGAAGAATTTAGAAAGGCTCTTTAATTTATAGGTGGTATATTTCATATTTATGTATTAAGGCATATTTCACATATGTATTTAGTCAAATATTATATATTGTCAAATATTGAAGAGTTCAAGAAATGTTATATAATATTACGTTGAATGAAGAGTGCATAATTTTTAAAAATTATTTTAAAAAGTAATCTGTGTTGTAATATCCGTTTCTTATCTAAATATATCACTAACTGTGGTATAAAAATCCTAATTCTGTTAATACTGGATATTATGCAATATTACTTCCCTCCATTACTTTTAAAAAATAATTCATATTACAGGCTAATTTTGGTATGTCAACTAAGTGGCCATGAAAGATAGTATGTCCTGTTTTGATAACTTCTCTGTTCCAATTCCTCTGTCTAATAGAAACCACTCAAGCCAAAATACTTTTAATACTATCTCTCTAATGCTGTCTCACCTGAAATATATAAAAGTGTATAACTTCATCCCAGATTCCTATGTCAAGAAACTAATGTATTTGAAGTTGTTTCAAATTGGTTGATTATTTAGGCAGTTTGGCAAGAACATAGGATATACCTAGAAGTCACAGTGAAAATACTGTGCCTGAGGGTTTGGACTAATAAGAAAATGTGAATTTCTAAACACCGAAGTTGAGCATACTTACTATTGTCACCAGATTCCCTTAGTCCTCAAGCCGTCGTTAAATATCTGCAGTGGGTCTTCCTGAATGATGTGAAGAAGCAAAGAAACCAGTGAATGCTGGCCTCACATTTTGTTGCACAAACATGCACCCTCATAAAGTCTCTTGCCATTGGTTCACACTTTAGTGAAAGTTGGATGTCTGTTTCTATTGGGAGGGTTTTTTAAAGAAGTTTTTCTAGAAGGGATGTAGGTCATCATTCGAAGTAAATGGATAGAATAGCCTGTTATACTTCATCATTTTATCAAAGGCACTAAAGAGTAGCTGAAGTAGTTTTTTTGTTCATAATTGAAGTTTAATTTGTTTTAGTTTACTTCCATTGTTTAATAAGTATGGTAAACATTAAAAAGAGCTATAATATTTATTGGCTTATTTATGCATAGCATACTTCATTTGGAGACTCTTGCAAATATATGGTTTATAAAAGACTTAAAATTAGCTGATGATGACACTAGAATGAAGAGAAAAAAGCACAGTTAACAGTTTAATCAGGAAATAATTGTTATATAGCAATGTTTATGAGACTTTGTGAGCTAATAAACAACAAAAGTAGGAAGAAAGGAAGAACGAGAGTCCGTAGTTCTCAAATCTGAGAAGCACCTGGAAGGTCTTTCCTGAGAAGGTGCTGCCCAGCCGCTCGGTCGTGTCCGACTCTGTGACCCGTGGCGGCAGCACGCCAGGCCGCTCTGTCCTTCACCGGCTCCCAGAGTCCGCTCACACTCGTGTCCGTCGTGTCAGGCGCTGCCTCCCCCTTCTCCTCCTGCCCTCGGTCCTTCCCAGCATCGGGGTTCTTCCAAAGAGTTAGCTCTTCGTATTGATATACGCTTTGTATTAATACTTATGTGTACTCTCAGTCAGGTGCTGGTCTAAGAAAACCCCTCTGCAGCGGTATTATTATTTTCCCACTTCTGTAGATGTGGGAAGTGAAGCCCTGAGAAGCTAAGTAATTTTCTCAAGCATAGTTAGGTGTTAAGTGCGGTAGACCCTGGATGCCAGCGGAAGCAGCTTGCCTGCCCTGAGACACTGTGTTGTCCTGCCTTTCCAGGTGTGTACAGAGGACAGTGGCTGTAACGCCATCTTTGTAGTGAGTAGACTGACTTCTGTGTGATTGTTCTCATTACCGCTGTCGGGGGCGCTAATTAAGGACCAGTGAAACTGAGTTACTTTAAGAAATATCAGTACTTTCCACTCCTAGTTGTAGAGCTCCCTGAAGTTTACCCCCTAGACCTGTGGTTTTGAAAGTGCATTCCCTGGATCAGCAGCATCAACATTCCCTGGGAACTTGTTAGAAACGCGTATTTCCTGGCCTCATCCCAGACCTACAGACTCAAAAAGTCTGAAGTGGGGCCAAGTCCTTTAGGGCTTCCCAGGTTGCTCAGATGGTAAAAAATCTGCCTGCAGTTCAGGAGACTGATTTGATCCCTGGGTCGGAAAGATCTCCTGGCGAAGGCAATGCCACTCCACTCCAGTACTCTTGCCTGGAGAATCCCATGGACAGAGGAGCCTGGTGGGCTACAGTCCCCGGGGTCGCAAATAGTCAGACATGACTGAGCGACCAACACTTTCACTTCACTGTGGGTGATTCTGATGCTCCCTGAAGTATAAGCACCATTAATTTAGATGAGTAAAGAAGAACTGTCCTGAACTGACAAATTCTCTTAATTCCCTTATGTCTGTAACTTAGACATATATACACGGAGAATATAGGAGGAATTTGAAATAATGATATGTATATTCTGCCTTTGGAAATAAGAAATCACATTTATCAAGTAATAGGTTGATAATTATTTGAGGTATAAGCAATGACCTCTTTAAACTTTAATCATCTTAAAATATCCTAATGATCAAGAGTCAGTGAAGCAGAAATGCCTATTTTATGACTTTTTGGAGAAGCTGATGCTCCAAAGTTGATTTTTGCAGTCTCATCAGAATAAAGATATCTAAAATGATATTCTGCATGAACACTGTATTTTTTTGGTCTTCTTTTCTTATGAGCTGTATGTTCACAGTAATTCTGAAGTGATTCTAAGACAGAAAATGATGAAGTTCATCTACTTAAATTATAGTTTTTAACCCTGTGTTTGGTTAATTGTAATGTGGTGAAGAAAACTAAACTGTAACAATTATTTTTTCAGAGAAGTGTCCTTTGACCTCTAGGCAAAATCAGATACCCTGCTACACATTTTGAATTTCCGCCTCAACATTGTCCATTTTTTGTGATTCTACATTTACTAGTGTGACCCTGTTTAAGCCTCATTCCCTTATGCATAAAATGGTTAATATTCTTACCTTACTGGTTCTGTTCTCTCAAATGAGATAACATGCTTGGAAATCGTGTAGTTGTTTCGTAGTCATTTGTTTACGACTACTAATATAATACTGTATGCTACCACACAGTAAGGCCCACGAGGGCATGTGCTACTGGGTTCTGTAGCTCTTTTTGATTATCAAGTATTCGTTGAATGGCTTGATGGACTGAATGACTCTAACTTTATGAGAGGCCATGGCAGTGTGAGGTTGTGTACAGCACCAGTAACAGTTTTAGGGATCTTTGAGCCTTGTTTGTAGCTTCATCAGCATTTCTGGTGAACGAGTCACTGGCACAAAATTTTCAGACTGATAGCATCTTTAACCAAGATTTATAGGTAGATGATGACATGGCATGTTCCCCCTGTCTTACTGGTTTTCTGCTTCCTCAAAACCCCTATCTCTTACTTTATTCTCTGCTCGCTTAAAATATCTTGGTGCTTTTGGTCTAAAGCAGTTGAAATCTAATCATGTTTTGAAATTGAGTTGATTTTTGGAAGAAATCTGGACAGCTGATTCATAGTATTCTTGATATTTTTATCATATCTACTTTATTCATAAATATGAAATACATGCAAAGTAGTAAATTAACTTTTGGCCTCTCATGACAATGAAATATTTGACTGGGCAGTCATGGTTAGCAGTTTCATCAGCACGTGGAGCAGATGAATGGTGTTTCTGAGCCATCAGAGCAGAGGAAACTGTGGAGTTGCTCATCAGGAAGCTGCCAGTAAAATTTGATTTTAGGCACTTCAGAATTTTATCTGTAGCATCGAGGTCAGAGAGGAGCAAAAGAATCAGCAGAATTTAAGAGCAGTCAGAAGATAAATGGTCCTAGGTCAGTTAGAGTGTCTTACCCGGGTCCTTCTCCGAAGAAAGGATAGAATGGTGAGACAGTCAAGAATCCTGCCCACGACATGCTAGCCAGGTGCACACGCGTGCTCACACGTTCCTTCCCCCTGTCTCTGTCACCTCGCCTCCTCCTCCCGCTGCTCTCGCCGCCTCTTCGTGCCGTCTGCCTTATTTACTGAGCGGCCGCGGTGCAGCTGGTGCTGGCCTTGCAGCCACAACGTGAGAGACGCGGTGCCTGCTCTTGGCGGCTGTGGTCTCTGTTACGTGGTTCCTCAGGAGGCTTCTCTTGAGCCACCCAGTCCTACTGGTGCTTCTCTGTCTCCTTTGCCTGCCTCCCTTTCTGAGCGCTTCTGCAGAAGTGAAAAGCTCCTCAGAGACTGCCGAGAGCTCTCTATCTTACCTTTCTTATGTCTTAACTTCTCTTTGTGGAGAATCAGAGTTAATGAAGGCCAAGATCTAGAGGCATGTGAGAAAAGGAATTGGGAATATACTCACCAGAAAACTGCTTCCAGAAACTACTCAGTTAGTTGACTTAAAAATCACTTGGTAGTTGTAGTTCACTTGCTAAGTCGAGTCTGACTCCACATCCCCATGGACTGCAGCATGCCAGGCTTCCCTGTCCTTCGCCTTTTCCTGGAGTTTGCTCAAACTCGTAGAAATAAAAAAATTGAAAAAAATGTCCCACGCAAACCAGCTAATCATATGCACAAGTGTAAGTATCTTTAGGGTCTAAAACTGAAAAATATAAAATTAAATGTCCATTGAAAGAGAAATGGATAAGGAAGACGTGGAATATTAATCCTCCAGAAAAAAGAGTGTGATAATGTCATTTGCAACAACATGGATGGACAGAGATCGTCATACTGAGTGAAGTAAGACAGAGAAAGACAAGTATTGGATGATATCCCTTATGTGTGGAAAAAAAAAAGTGGTATAAAGAACATATTTAAAAAAAAAAAAGAATCACAAATGTAGAAAACAAACTTAATGATTACAGGAAGGATGGGATAAATTGGGAGGTTGGGATTGACATATATGCACTGCTATGTATAAAACAGGTGAGTAAGAAGGACCTGCCGTTGGGCACGGGAAACTCTACTCAATACTCTGCAGTGACCTGTGTGTGAGATGAATCTAACAGGAGTAGGTGTATGTATAACTGACCCACTTGCTGTAGCTGAACACTGACACAGCATTGTATATCAACCGTCCTTCAATAAAAATTAAAAAATCAAAATAAAGTTTTTATTGAGGTGTACGTGTTTAATATGATATTTACAGGTATTCAGAATGACTCAACTTGTTAAGCATTATACTCCGTTTATAGTTGTTATAAAACATTGGCTTATTCACTGTTGTACGATGTATCTTTGCAGCTTGTTTTTCTAATAGTTTGTACCTCCTAGTACCCACTGGTATATTGCCCCTTCTCCCTTGCTGCTCCTTACTGATAACCATGAGTTTGTTCTCTGTGTCTATATGTTTGTTTCTCTTCTGTTATGTTCAGTAGTTTGCTGAATCTTTTAGAGTCCACATAGGAGTGATGTCACACAGCATTTGTTTTTCTCTGATTTATTCACTTAGTATAATACCCTCCAAGTCCATCCATGTTGTTGCAAACGGTGAAATTTCTTTTTTTTTTTTTTTATGGCTGAGTAGTATTGCATTGTGTATGTACACACATCTTCTTTATCCGTTTATCTGCTAATGGACACTTAGGTTGCTTCCATATCTTGAGAATTGTAAATCATGCTGCTATGAATGCATGTGTCTGATGAGTGCATGTGTCTCTTCAAATTACTGTTTTTATTTCACATATATGTAGATTCTCAGGAGTGGAATCGCTGGGTCATGTGGCAATTCTGCTCTTTGTTTGGCTGCACCAGATCTTAGTTGCATCAAGTGGGATCTTTAGTTGAGGTGTGTGGGATATAGTTCCCTGACCAGTGACTGAACCCAGGCCCCCTGCACTGGGAGTTCAGAGTCTTAACCACTGCACCACCAGCCAAGTCCCTGCTTTTAGTTTGGAGTTTTTGGGAAACCTACATTTTCTTTCCCATAGAGGGTGCACCCATTGACATTCTCACTAATAGTGTCCCAGGGCTTCCGTTTCCCCGCATCCTTGCTAACATAGTTATTTGTGTTCTTTTTGATAACAGACATTATGGCAGGTGTGAGGTGTTATCTCATTGTGGTTTTAATTTGTAGTTCCCTGATGATTAGTGATGTTGAACACATTTTCAAGTGCCTGTTGCCATCTGAATGTCCTCTTTGGAAAAATATCTACTCAGGTCTTCTGCCCAATTTTTTATTGTTTGGTTTTTTTTTTTGATGTTGAATAATATGAGCTGTTTATATATTTTGGATATTAATCCTTTGTCAGTCATATCTTTTGCAAACGTTTTCTATCATAGACAGTAGGTTATCTTTTCATTTTGCTGATGGTTTTCATTTGTATGCAAAAGCTTTTAAGTTTGATTAAATCTGTTTGTTTTGTTTTTTTTTTTTTGCTTTTATTTTCTTTGTTCTAGGGTATAGCTCAAAAAAATATTGCTGTGATTTATGTCAAAAAGTGTTCTACCTATGTTTTTGTCTAGGAGTTTTATGTTTTCCAGTCTTTTTACATTTAGGTATTTAATCTCTTTGAGTTTATTTTTGTAATGTTTATTTTGTAATGTTCTAATTTCTGTCTTCTTCCTGTAGCTGTCCAGTTTTCCCAGCACCACTTATTGAAGAAACTGAATTTTCTCTGTTGCATGTTGCTCCCTCGTTTGTCGTAGACTGACTGGCCTGCGGTGCATTGGCTTCTTTCTGGGCTCTCCATTCTGTCTTACTGATCTGTGTGTGTGTTTCTGTGTCAGTACTATCATGTTTTGATAGCGCTATATTGTTTTTATGACTGTAGGTTTGTAGTAGTCTGAAGCCAAGGAGCATGAGTCTTCCAGCTCTGCTCTTTTTTTTTCAAGATTGTTTTGGCAGTTGGGTTTTTTGAGTTTTGTTCTAGTTCTGTGAAAAATACCATTTACAGATTCCAGTGACAGGGACTGCATTTGAATCTGTAAATTCCCTTTGGTCATTATAGAAATATTAATAGTTCTAATCCAAGAACGTGGTATAACTTTCCACCAGTCCTTCAGTTTCTTTCATCAGTGTCTTTAAAAGTATAAAATTTGAATGGAGGTTTAACTGAGCATATTTGAAAATATAGAAAAAAAATCTAGGAAATGAAATTGTTCTTAAATAAAGACATTATGCTGTACAGTGAATAAATGCCAGTCAGTAGTTATTTCTCTACGTTCTTCATAGTTCGATTTCATTGAGTATTATGCTCATGTCTTTTCCATACACTTAAAAACACACAGATGTAACCAATTACTCTTTATGTAAAAGTATATGGGAAAATACAATAATGTGTCTAAAATCGTTGGAAAGGGGATTTTCTCTCAGTCAATGGCAGTGTGGTAGACTAGTTAGTTTAGTAAAGCAACAAGTTAGACACTGCTTGTTGCAATATTATATGTTTAGAATTAGTTAGAATTACCTATAGGCCTTCCCAGGTAGTGCCAGTGGGAAAGAACCTGCCTGCCAATGCAGGAGATGCAAGAGACACAGGTTCAACTCCTGCCTTGGGAAGATCATCTGGAGAAGGAAATGGCAACCCACTCCAGTGTTCTAGCCTGGGAAATCTGTTGGGGTCCAGCCCCAGCAGGATCCGGGGGAACCCTCAGGATGAACGGCGTTGGCGAATGAGAGAGAGAGAGAAAGAGAGAGAGAGACCAGACCAGAATATGCAGCAGAGTCTGGCAGTTGCTTTATTTTCCACCGTAGCCTTTATGCCCTTCGTTGGTACATTTCTAAGAGGCAGATAAGCACACAGACTTAGTTTAACATTGCATCAGTTTGTCCTTCACGAAACCAGGTGTGCTCTGTATATTTTTGTTTATGAGCGTCTTTTCCCATAGATTTTTTGTACATTATCTTCTGGCCTTGAGGTTAGCAGAAAACAGAAAAGTGGCAGTCTCATGGTACAGCAGGTTGTAACATAGTAGAAATACAATCCTGTTAACACAAAGGTTAGTCTTTTTGCAGAAGTTCTTGGCTAAATTTATCTAAAAAGTTTAACATACAAAGACTCTGCGGCTCTGGTGAGGCAGCCCCTGTTTAGCACTCCTGGTTAAAATTAGCAATTATCTTATTGTTTTTACACTAGGGCTAAACTCTTATTTTGCTAGATCTCCAACTATATTAACAATAATTTCCACTACACAGCCTCAGCACATTAACATCAATCAAACGTTGATCCAATAACCACTTTTAAAACAATGCTTTTTGTGTTCTCTAATAGGGCTTCCTCACCCCCCAAAGGGCTCTGTGCCTATTAGGGCCTTTTTTATGGTTAATCTCTATGTATAATATCTTTTGGCCTTCAGGCCTGTTGACAATTTATGGCTTGCACCTGGTGTAACTTTAAGCAACTTCAGTAGCTGACCCTTTCTTTTTTGTGGTTAATCTATTTTCTTTCTATGAGGCGTCATCTCTATGGGAACTAGATAGGATTACATTATTATGGAACAGAAATGCAAAGGATTGCAAAAACAGCAGATATAGCACAAAATGGGCTCTTAGTCTAAAAGTTAACTACCTGAAAGAAGTCACCAGCTAATCTCTTGCAGTGGGAGCACACATTTATCAAACGAGCCAGAATGCCAGCAAAAGGGTTTGAATGGAAGCGTTTCTTTCATCCCTGGCCCCTTCATAGGGTAGCAGCGTCTAGGAGATTTATTAATTAGGGTTTTAAATTGGTCTTTATTCAATGAAGGGGGAGCAGGAGAGCTCTCGGCAGGCAACACAAGAATCTGCAGCAGGGCAAACAAGAACAACAGCAGGAAAGGGGGGAGGATACAGGGTGGGGTAGAGGCCGAGGCCAACCTGGAGGGTCCCTTGTATCCTGAACGGCCTTGCCTGTCAGGTTTTTACCTCATGACCTCGTCATGGGTGGGGTCCTGAAAGGCCTTACGTGTCAGGGATTTTCTTCATGACCTCGTCATGGATGGGATCCTGAAAGGCCTTATGTGTCAGGTTTTTACCTCATGACCTCGTCACGGGTGGGATCCTGAAAGGCCTTACGTGTCAGGTTTTTACCTCATGACCTCGTCACGGGTGGGATCCTGAAAGGCCTTACGTGTCAGGTTTTTACCTCATGACCTCGTCACGGGTGGGGTCCTGAAAGGCCTTACGTGTCAGGTATTTTCTTCATGACCTCGTCATGGGTGGGGTCCTGAAAGGCCTTACGTGTCAGGTATTTTCTTCATGACCTCGTCATGGGTGGGGTCCTGAAAGGCCTTACGTGTCAGGTTTTTACCTCATGACCTCGTCACGGGTGGGGTCCTGAAAGGCCTTACGTGTCAGGTATTTTCTTCATGACCTCGTCATGGGTGGGGTCCTGAAAGGCCTTACGT
This sequence comes from Muntiacus reevesi, assembly GCF_963930625.1. NCBI lineage: Eukaryota > Metazoa > Chordata > Mammalia > Artiodactyla > Cervidae > Muntiacus > Muntiacus reevesi. Next base: position 283,044,562 of record NC_089249.1, read on the forward strand.
GTCAGGTATTTTCTTCATGACCTCGTCATGGATGGGGTCCTGAAAGGCCTTACGTGTCAGGGATTTTCTTCATGACCTCGTCATGGGTGGGGTCCTGAAAGGCCTTACGTGTCAGGGATTTTCTTCATGACCTCGTCATGGGTGGGGTCCTGAAAGGCCTTACGTGTCAGGGATTTTCTTCATGACCTCGTCACGGGTGGGATCTCCCACAACAGCTCCCGGCAGAAATCCCGTGGACAGAGGAGCCTGGTAGGCTACAGTCCATGGGATCGCAAAGAGTCGGACATGACTGATTGTGCACATGCAGGCAGAATTACATATAAAAATTAAATCATAATAAAAGAAAAAATAGAATTTAATATTTATGAACTTATGGAGATGGAGATGAAACCTTCAAAGGTTAGAAAACATAGAAAATTAATAAGGATAATGTGACCAATTTTGATTATCTAACAATATACTAATCTTAAATTTTAAAAGAAAAAAAGTCTCAGATGAAAGAACAAATCACAAACTTAACTAAGCTGCATGTGTGTATTTTTCTTTACTTAATCAGATTAGGATTTTTACATTTTTTTCCATTCTCGTATATGACTATTTCTTTCACTGTATCTTGATGATTAGTATAAGCCTTTGAAAAATGTTCAAGAAAAAAACATGTAAATATAATTATTATATTAGTAGTATTTCACTATTAAATTGTATGTGGGATAAGCATGGCAATACAAAACTATTAATATGAAGGAGTTTAATACGCTATAGGGAGACATTCGGGCTTCTCTGGTGGCGCCAGCAGTGCCTGCCAATGCAGAAGACAAGAGAAGCGGGTTCGCTCTCTGGGTCAGGAAGGTCCCCTGAAGAAGGGAATGGCAACCCACTCCAGTATCCCTGTCTGGACAATCCCATGGACAGTGGAGCCCAGTGGGCTACAGTCCACGGGGTTGCAAAGAATCAGACACTCTGAAGCAACTTAGCATGCACATGACGGGTGGACATTTAGTACATTTCTGTTCATTTGAATAAGAACACTTCTGCTCTGTTCACCAATGTTTGTTTTGGTTATTTGCAAACACTCATATTGTCCTTGTAGTCAGCCTAGGACAAGATGTATATCGTAATAATTTTGTATTCTTAAAGTGCCTGTACTTGCTAAGGGATCAATACATGTTTCTTTTAAGAATTCATTAGGTAATTTGGGCCACACCACAGATACAATCCACTTCATTTTTTTCTACTGAAAACATACAAAATAAGCTGCTTCTTAACATTAATCTATGTCAGTAAAAGCCAAAATATATTTTTTAAAAACAGCTAAGTCATGAAATAAAACATTGATGAATCTGAAACCACGCTAATACTTATTCTTTTTGCGGTTAGTCAAGTCAAATGATATTAGAAGGAAAATGTATCACTTTACTAGCCTCCTTTAACCTGGTACTTCTCATTTATATTCCACTTGTGTAGATAAATATTGTAATCATAATGTATAAAGCATGGTTGATAAATTTGATGAAATTTCAAAACGCCAGAACTAAAGTCTGTAAAAAGTATTCCAAATGGCATCTTGATTTATACTTAGTAATGTATTTCAACTTAGAAGATTGTGGTGACGCTTGTTACAGTATTACAGTACGCATGTATGAATGTGTAGATACCTGCATCCTACCTGTCCACTTACAGCTGAGAGAAACAAACAAACAGGGATGGAGATTTGAAAAAACATTGCAAATGAAGAGAGAATGAAAGAAATGGAGGTGAGGATAGCATAAATTAAGTTAATACCTATGAGTGTTTTATAGGCATCAATATTTTTGGTGTTTGAAAGAGATTACGTGGGTACTAGTGTCAGAAGAGCCATGGAAAATGCATCTTTATAAGGTTGGAAATAAGGGAAAGCATGATGAGAGTTATTACTCAGTGAAGTACAGAGCTGAGTCATTTTCTTTAGCGTCTGTGAAATAAAGCTTAAATAAAACCGGGCAATACAGAAACCCTTTACCCAAGTATACTGCAGAACTGTTCATTTTAGACAGACATTCATGATATGTCATACTGATAGCTACTGAAATAGTCTCAGTACGCTACACTCAACATTAAAATATGTACCAAACAATGTGGCATGAAATAAAGCTATTTGAAAATGTGTCCACACGTGCATACGTGTATACATGCGTACAGAAAGATATACCGTGTACAGTGGTACTTTGTTTATAAGGAGACAGAGGGAATGTTATTAACAGCACTGTGTATTGGTGACAATGTCGGTGTTGACACTCAGCACCCAGGTTGCACGCCCGTGTGCACACACATACACACTCACCTGTGTTTCACCTTGATTCTAGTTTATCACTGAAGGAATTGATTGCATTATAACATAGTTTAATTGTTCTAGTTACTAGCAAGGTAAATGAAAAAAGTATAGGCATATTTTTTAATCCTCAATGATTATAAATAATGAGTTATGTTTCCTACAAAACAAAAAAACTCAAATTGATGAAAAATTATTGATTTTGTTATCCATATATGACTATAAAATTTAATGAAAAGATATAGATTTAGTCTAAATAAAGCACTTTTCAAATAGATGGACCACCTTTGATATCTTATTTTTTAAGAGATATATATGATTTTTAGCATTGTCATTTATACCACATTTTTGCAAAATTTGTCATCTCAAACAGATGAACAGTTTTTTTGTACCTCGAGATCTCCTCCTTTACTCATTTTTATTCAATATTTTTATTAAGTGCTGATTTCTCTCTTTTTTTTTTTTTATCACTTGCTACTTTACTGGGGAAAAGCGCTCTCTAAGCAGTTTCAAGCCCTCAAGCTATATGGCTCAGCCACAGAAATACATTAAATCATCTCAAAGTTTTCTCTTCCTTTGTCTCGTCTAGTTCTTTTTCCCCACCGTATATCTCAAATTCAAGATGAGGATGTTCTTCTGATATTGAACAGTTGAATGATATATATTGTCCCGCCAGTTCATCCTTATCTGTCTTTGTATTGAAAGCTTAATGTCAAACTTGAGACCAGTTTTGAAGGTGAATGAAAGAAAAGGAACTTTGAGCTTATATTTAACATTTAATCATCATTCTGTGCTCTTTACATGCTGGGGATGCCTGATGAATATTGATCAATAGTGATAACAAATACGATGAATAAGATGAATTGAGGTAAAGCTATACCCGGAAAGAGGCTTACAGATCTGCAACAGATAACAGAATCCTTAAGAAGTAAAATCTAGTCTCTGTTAAAAAGTAACCGAGTTAGTGAAAGGTCCCCTGCTCATAAGGCAGGGTTTCTCTCTCTCTCTCTCTCTTTTTTTTTTTTTTGGTACCTTTTCCTATTAAAACATTTTCTCTGTGAATTCCCTTGTGGGTCCAAGTCAGGGCACACACACAGAGAATTAACCAGGAAACGCATCCTTGCTGTGAGTTTTTAATGTTTTGCATCTCTTCCCAGTCTGCCTGCCATTGGTAAGTTTTCAGTGTCCTCAGATCATTGGTTTATGTATTTTGTCCAGAGTTTTAGTTGTAAGCGGTGGAAGAAATAGATGGTAGTAAGATTGCTTCATCCTATTTGTTACTGGAAGTCTCTACTCAAATTGCTTTTTAATTGATTTATATACAGTTTATTTTTGAAAAAGCTTCTAGAGAATTCTTTGTAGGTTCTTTTTCTTATTAGTTTGGTAATATGAATTATTTCAAACATGAAAAACTACAGAGAATAAAATAATATGTACCCATATCCAAACTCATTTAAAATTTTTTCTGACATTTTACCATACTTACTTAGTTTTTAAGAAGAATTGAAACAATATGGATAAATGTGAAGCCCTCCTTGATTCTGCTACTTTTTAGTCTCCTTGCTCCCTACTTAATTTTTCCTTATATTTTTATGCTATAATTATTCTATGCTTTTTGTACTAGCCAAGTACAATGTTTTTTGTTTTATATTTGTTGCATGTTTTTCAATATTTATAAAGCTGTATCATTCTGCAACTTGCTTTCTATAGGAAACATTTTAAAAAGTTATATTTGCCCATATTAATACTGTCACTGTGGTTTAGTCACTCAGCCATGCCCAGCCCTTCTGTGACCCCGTTCACTGTAGCGTGCCGGGCCCTTTGCCCGTGAGACTTTGCAGGCAGCAATACTGAAGGGGGCTGCCACTGCCTTCTCCAGGTGACCCTCCAGACCCGGGGACCTAGCCCTGCTTCCTGCATTGGCAGGCGGGCTCTTTACCTCTAAGCCACCTGGGAAGCCCTTAATAGTTTAGCTCAGGTTCATTTATTTTAACTGGTTTTAATTTTTGAATCATTTAAAAATTTTAGGGCTATAACACAATTCATATATTTTCTTGTTAATAAATATTCTATTTTTTAAAATTTGCTTTTAGTTATCACTGACACAAGTAATGAATAAAGAATATCCTTTATGTAGATGTGAGGTATGTGTGTGAGTTTCTCTTATTCAGTTCAGTTCAGTTCAGTGGCTCAGTTGTGTCCGACTCTTTGCGATCCCATGGACAGCAGCACGCCAGGCCTCCCTGTCCCTCACCAACTCCCGGAGTTTATTCACACTCATGTTCATTGAGTCGGTGATGCCATCCAACCATCTCATCCTCTGTCATTCCCTTCTCCTCCCGCTTTCAATCTTTCCCAGCATCAGGGTCTTTTCCAATGAGTCAGCTCTTCACATCAGGTGGCCAAAGTATTGGAGTTTCAGCTTCAGCATCAGTCCTTCCAGTGAACACTCAGGACTGATCTCCTTTAGGATGGACTGGTTGGATCTCCTTGCTGTCTAAGGGACTCTCAAGAGTCTTCTCCAACACCACAGTTGAAAAGTATCAATTTTTCTTCTCTTATTATTTATACCTAAAAAGTGGAGTAGCAAGATGAAAGGGTATGCATATGTCTGATTTCATTGGATGTTGCTGAATTGCTTCCTGATGTGTTTGTACCAATTTATACTCCTATCAATAGAGTAAAAATGTTTTCATTTCCCTACATCTCTGCCATGCTTATGATTTTTTGGTATTCTGATAGATATATTCTGATATATATATTTTGCTATTCTCTGGGAGTTGATGATGGACCGGGAAGCCTGACGTGCTGCAGTCCATGCGGTTGCAAAGAGTTGGGCATGACTGAGGGACTGAACTGATTCTGATAGATATAATTTCAATTATATCCCACCATCACTAGAGAGATTGAAAATCTTTTTCTGTACGTATTGTCTGTTCTGGTTTCCACTTTTGTGAATTGTATATTTGCTGTTTCAAGCTGAGCTCCTGAATCTATTTTTAGTTCCTTTCACTAAGGAGAAGGAAGTGACTTTAGTGTAACTATCTAATTCCAGACACATAACAGAAACACAGCAGGCCCAGCATTAACTGCACTCACTGCTTTGTGTCTGCGTTCCTTGAAAGTATGTATTTTGTTCTGAGTCCAGCACAGCGTTTTTGACTATTTTTATATTTTACCTGTCATTTGTGTGTGTTTGAGGCAGGGGTCATGTGTTTTAAACTATGAATTCACTGTTTCATCTTGACCCTTTCTTTTCATAAAAGTGGTGGATAAACTGTATAAGTTGACATTTTATCTGAATCGACTTGAGACGAAAATACAAGCATAAGATCAATAAATGTAAATTAAAATATGATACTTCTGTGTATCAAAAAGCATCATAATAGAATTGGAAAATTATTTGAAACAGATATGAGCAAGAATTCATTTATTTAATATATAGAGACCATTTATTCTAAGAAAAGCAAATTCTCCCTCTAGTAGAAAAATTGACAAAGGAAAAGAATAGTTCACACACACTCACACAAGAAACTGAAAATGTGAAAAATGTTTAAACCATGCATTTAAAGAAATATAAATTAAGAAACAATTCCCTCTATCTTTGCCTAGCAAATTGACAAACAATAGAAAATAAGAGATGTCATAGCTAATGAATGTATGAGGAAATGAACACTCATTCTCTGCTGATGAGAATGTAAATTGTGCTTTTTCTAGACGACATTTGGACATTCGGTATCTAATGCTGTGCTGCGCAGTACTACACAGCCAGTAGCCACGTTGGCCGTTTAAGTCAAATACTTATTTCTTCAGTCTACCTCACCACATTTCAAGTGCTTAATGGACTTACAACTTGTTGTCTAGTCGCTGAGCCATGTCCAAGTCTTGCACCCGCATGGGCTGTCGTCCACCAGACGTCCCTGTCCATGGGGTTTCCCAGACAGGAACACTAGAGGGGGTTACCATTCCCTTCTCCAGGGCGTCTTCCTGAACCAGGGTTGAACCCGCGTCTGCCGCCTTGGCAGGTGGCTCCTCTACCGCTGAGCCCAGGGAAGCTCAGACATGCTGCGAGGGGCTGCATACCGCACGTCGCAGACACAGAGTTTCCATATCACAGGTGTTTTATTGGAGGTCACTTACCGTTACTTTCAGAATATTCACATCCTTTTACCCCAGTAGCCCTACTTCTGGGGATGTAGTCTAAAGAATTACTAGAAGTTTAAGAATCATCATCAAAGCACTGAAAACAGTAGTAAAATTTTGGAAGTAATTCAGATGTCTGCAAAAAGGAACAGATAAATGATTATAAATTCATGTTTGAGGATATTATAAAGCCTATTAAAATATGTTTTTGCATTTGTTAAATGTCATGGAAATATGCTCATAATATACTGTTAACTGAACAAATAGGCAATAGCATAGTAGTGTTGCAAATTTTTGGTAATATTTTCTATCAGACACACAAGCCCACTCATATATTACTTTCATCATCACAAAAATTAAAAAATCGAAAGTACGTTGGTTTGGGATATGTCTGGTTTTGAACCTTATGAAGCAGTTGGTAATTGTGGTCATTTTAGGTGGTTAGTTTCATTTGAAATTTAGTATTAGTTGGTATATATATATGTTTAAAGTATCACACTGTATATGTATGTGATATATCTTTGTAAAGATGAGTAAAAAATTGTAACTTTAAGTTTCTTCTTGAATAAATCTACTTTTTTATGATTTTCTAATAATTATATAGCCTAAATAAAGTGATTGTTATGTTTTACATGGTGGCAAAATCTTATCTACCTCACCTTACTTATTAGGATTATTATAGCAGTGTATTAATTCTGAGAGTAAATTTGTAGAGAAAAAATTTGGTAAAATTTTTTTTCAGTTATTTGTTTTAAAGGTTAACTTAGGTACCGAATAAAATTAAAATACTATGGAATCTATCCTTTTTATATTCTGATGTGCTAAGCAGATGTCATTATTATTGGAAAAGGTGTAGTTAACAGTTTTGTTTTCTCTAATAGGTTATTTGGAAAATTGAGAAATGATATTTAATTTCACTTTATTTAGCGTTTAAAAGGTGGTTTTAGTTACATGGTCTACTGATACTCGTTCAGTGGGGTTGTGCAGTAGCACTTCACGTTCTAAAACGCGTGAGCTGTTATTGACATTGTATTAGCATAGTGGTCCCGCGTGCTTTCATTCAAAATAGTAGGAGACAGCAGCCTTTGCAGCGTCATTTCATCTTGCAAAGGCCCTTTACAATGTTTTAATCATACCTTTGAAGAGATACTTTATAAACAGAGAAATTAATCCTTTTTAGCATGCATTCTAATGATTAGACAAATGATTAGTTATGTAACTTCACCCACAATCAAATTCCAACACCCTCCAGAATTCTCTTGTGTTCTTTTCTAGTCCACCTAGCCCTTTAAAACTTATTAAGAATATCATATGAAAGAAATCATCCAGTGTATATCCTTCTAAGTTTGACCTTCACTGAGTGAAGGGCGAATGCGTTTCATCCGTGTTGTTGCACAGAGCAGACGTTTTCTCCTTTTTGTAACTGAGCAGCAGTTTGTTCTATGGCTATACCACAGTCTGTTTTTCCATTCTTCAGTTGAAAGGTATTTCCAGTATTTTGATGATTATTAACCTAATTGCTGTAAGCATTCATATTCAGGTTTTTGTGTGAACATAAGTTTTCAGTTCTCGAGTATATGCCTGTAAATGGGACCGGTGGTTTTTCTTATAAATGTATGTTTATAAGAAAATGCCAAACTGTTTTCCAAAGTGACTGTGCCATTTTGCATTCCCACTGATGATATTGGAGAATTTTAGTCTCTCTACCTTCTTGTTAGTACTTACTTTTATCACTTAAAAAAAATGAAGTATTATTTTGGTCAGTCTCATAGGTATGTAGTTATCTTATTGTGTTGTTAATTTGCATTTCCTTAACTGGCTCAGTGGTCGGAGCCTGGCGGGCTACAGTCCTTGGGGTCACGCGGAGTTGGACATGACATAGCAAGTAAACAGCAACAACAATGATAATGGTGTCGCGTGTAACTTCAAGTGCTTATGTGTGATCATGCATCTTCTTCAGTGGGAATTGACAACCATGTAATACAGAAACCCGTGTATTTAAACGATAGTCCTGCACTCGTGGAGGAAATAAAGTCTGCTCCTCTTTAACATTATATCACTGCCTGGGATTGAGTAAAAATACTATCTTATTATCTGTTTAAATAGCAACATAGTAGTTCTTCTCCCTAACCTCAGCTGCCATTAGAGATGTTGCCACATTGCTTGTTAATATGTCAACTGTTACGTTTGACATAATAGTTCCCACGTCTCATTGTTTCTTCTCCCCATTTCCCACTGCTGTTTCCAAACTTAACTATTTTCCTCATGTTCTTGAAATACTTTCTGCTCCTTCAGTCTTAGAAAGTGGTCTTGCTTTCATTCTTTGTTTCTAAGAGCCTGGGTAAGAAGATCTTGAGCATTTTACCAAGGATTATTTTCAGCCATCCTAACCTGGCTTGCTCTCTTATCCCAGCTGTTATCAATTCACCTAGCTTTTATTCTTTTCACTTTTCTCTGGTTATCTCATTGTTCTGGGCTGCATGTTCGTGCCTCCCCTCCCTCAGTTCACACGTTGAAACCCTGTCACCCCATGGGAGGCTATTAAGAGGTGAGGGTGTTTGGGGGGGAGGGAAGTTTTTTTTTTTTTTTTTTTTTTTTTTTTTTAGGAATTACATCATTTATTTTTCAACAAAGATTAATTTAATTTGGTTTAGTTTAACAAGAGTGCACGATCAAAGGTTTGATAACCAAAGAGATGTCTTAAAGTAAATTTCAGTCTTGGTTTAGATCTCTTCCTGTGAGAAAAACAAAGCCTCTCAAAGGTAATTGGTATATCACCCCTTGAAGGGGGGGAGAAAAGGGTAGGCTTTCAATTTTCTTAAATGTAAAACTTAAAATCCACATATAATAATAAACAAATGGTTTAAGGCATTTAATGTCATAAATGTGCTGCCATTATTTAGTTATGAATTTTCAGGTTCAGGAATTATTTTAAAACCCAAGGGTTATTATGGAATGCCTGTGTATTTGATTTCTAAAATTCCAGATAAGTTTTAATGTGTTCAATGCTATACCACTGCTTTCCCTAAGCTATTTCTATATCCTCAGAGACATATCCTAGTAATGGGCCTCCATGTCTTATACATAGCGAAAAGTGTGAACAATAGCTCCAAAAAGTACGTGTATACATATGTGTGTGAGAGTGTGTGTGTATGTGTGTGTGTATGTATATATTTAGTTTAACACATGTTCCCACAGGCCAAATGATTGAACCCAATACAGTTAACAACTTAGGAAGGGATTCATTGAATTTTCCAGGTCTCTTCATGTCCAGAGTTACTTTGTAAAGAGACCCTAAATGTGGAATAATCAACATGTTAAAGTAATCTAGATGTTTATGATTTGATAACTCTTTGGTGCATTGTTTAAAAACATGTTTTCAATTTACTTCCTTCAAATAGCTCCAAATAACCCCATGATTTTGGATGATTGATTATGGGAATGCTGCTTTTACTATACATCCAAGGTAATTTTAAAATTACATCTTCTTTTCATTGTTAAGGGGTAAAATCATTTGCAGGTCTTGACATGATTTATCAGAAAAACAGGGACAAAAGGTCAGTCTCGGCCTTGCTCTATTAGAACATTATTATGTGAGCCCAGAAGTAAAGCATTCGACTTCATGGAAGCTGGGTTCTAGTCCCAGCATGCTAAAGAATCAGTTCTGTGGCCTTAGGAATGTCATTAACCTCTCGTGACTCACTTTCCTTCCATGTAAAAACCAACAAAACCTCCCCTAGAGATGATAATGAATCATAACTAGGGGCAAGACCTAGAAATCTGTATTTCTCCTAAGAACTTGAGATTTGTAATCACACAAGTTTGAAAAGCACAAGATTAAAGGACTTCTAAGTCCAGGTCTAAAGTTCTACAACTCTAGAACCAAAATTTCCTGTCCTCTAGACATTTTTCTGTTTTATAAAAATATTTTTTTGTGTGTGAGGACCATTTTAAAAGTCTTTACTGAATTTGTTACAACTTCGCTTGGGAGGGAAGTTTAAATGAAGTCATGAGGGTGGAGCCTCTGCGATGGGATCAGTGTCTTTGTAAAGAGAGAAGAAGCCTGGAGAAGGGGTTTGTCTGCAAACCAGGAGGGGTGTTCTGTACCTGCTGTACCTGCTGGGGCCTCGATCTTCCAACTTCTCAGCCTCCAAAACGGTGAGAAAGAAAGAACTGTTTGCTGTGATATCTTGTTAGAGCTGCCTGAACTAAGATACTGCTCAGATTTGTCCTGTGTCTTTGCACCTCCCTTGGGCCTTTGATACATTGATTTTCTCTATTTAAAAAAAAAAAAAAGCATTTTTCGTTTCTCTTGCAACCTTTTCCTCAGCTACTGCATCCTTATCTTAAACCATCGTGGACACCAGCTTCCGTTCAACCAGTCTTGCTCTTCAGTCTTATAAAAGAGCTCCTGTCTTTCTTATAAAGTAACTCAGAAGAGCAATTCAGTTTTCCGTCAGGTTTTCTCCTCAACTGCTCATTTGGAACCTCCTGAGAAAGCCTTCCACCCTGTCCACCTGACTGACGCTGAGCTCTCAAGTATGTGAGATGAGCTCTCTTTACTTGCTTCAGTGACCTCTTCTCAGCCCCCAGCCTGTTTAAAAATCTTTGCTACCTCGTGAAAATTCTGTCTTTTAGTAGAAACTGTCTTCTGCCTTTGCTTTTTGCTTCTTCCGGGATGCAGTTCTCTGTTGGTTCTCGTTTCAGTTAATCATTCCCATATAAAACACGATCCCCAAACTTAGTATCTTAAAATCATGTTTTGTTATTTCTCATGGTTCTGGACAGTTCTGCTGGTTTAAGCTGGGCGCACTCATTTGTTTCGTTTGTTTGCTTTCCGCTGACCAGGTAAGGGCTGGGCCCAGCTGGCAGCTTCAGTGACTGGTCTTTAATGCCAGGCTTCTCCCTGTAACATCATCATGATCTTGGCATAGTGTTTGAAGGCAGTAAAAATAAAAACTTCAAGGCTTCTTGAGGTCTAGACTTTGTAATTTGCCCAGAGTCACTTCTGTCACAACCTGTTGTTCTAAGTAAGTAATAAAGCAGGCCAGGATTCAAGGTGAGGAAGAAAGTCCATGTCTGGAGGGGAGAAAAAGGAGTTACTCTTCAAAATGGCATATATACCTGTGTGTGGATATGAAGCGGTCTGTTACAGTTCTTGACTTTTGAAACTTGCTCTGTTTTCTCTTTAACGCTCCTTTTCTGTTCCTCTTGAGATGCTCTGTGCTGCTACTCTCTTACAAGTCTTGTAAACTTTTGACCAGTAGTTAGAATTGTCTCCAAGGAGGAACACCTGAATTTGGGTGTCCCAGATTAAAACAGTATAAAGAGAATTCACTATCCTCACTCCTGATCCTATGCTTTTGTCTCTTTTCCTGATTTTATGTTGTCCCCGTGCCCCATGGAGTTACCATCTGTGCAGATAAGCATTCTGGGTTTGGGAGGGTGTCTCCCCTGGTCTCCCAGTCAGAGCTGCTCATGTGGTTTAAACAGCTGATTACTCTTATTTTCTGCAGAAAACTGTTATTAAGATTCACGTATTAAGAGAATATAAGGTATTCTCTTTACTTGACTATTATTTTTATAATGTTTTGGAGTTTTGAACATTGGGTTTTGGCGCAAATGAAATGAATTTATTTTGAAAAATGAGAGATGGACATGCGAAAATACAAAAGAAGTTGATCATTCTCTTTTTTTTATACTCTTGACACTTGGCTCATAATGCCAATGTTACACTTGCCTGACTTTATTACTGTGATGATGCCTGTGATGGTGAGCTTCTTGCATGTGGAGATCATATGTTAATACATGCCTGTCACATTAAGTTGTTGTTATTCAGTCGGTAAGTCATGCCCTACCTTTTGCGACCCTGTGAGCTGTAGCCCACCAGGCTTCCCTGTCCATGGGATTTCCCAGGCAAGAATACTGGAATCGGTTGCCATTTCCTCCTCCAGGAAATCTTCTCAACCCAGAGATCAAACCTATGTCTCCTGAGTCTCCTGCCTTAGCAGGTGGATTTGATGCATTTGCATATTGCAGTATGATTACCACTGGAGCACTGGATGCCTATCACAGAACTCCCTTTTTCTGCAGCGGAAATGATTAAGGTCTAGTTTCTTAGCAACTTTGGCATTTGTATGAAACATTATTGTTGACTATAGTCACTGTTCTGTGCATAGCTACCCAGGACTGATTTATCTGCTAGTTCCAGTTTTGTACCCTTTTTTTTCATTTGTTTCAAAGTAAGAGCTTTTTTAAAAAAGCAATAACTTTGCTTCATGTAATATGATTTCCAGAAAGTGATTCCAAAATTTGCCTTCTTTGAGACCTGTGTGGTGTTTCTGTGTGATGTTACTATGATGGCACATTAGCAGTATGCATAGAGCTTGAAACTGGAAAGATTTTTTCAAAGAGATACATTTATGTCTCATGGGACATTAAATGCAAACGTGTGGATGATAATAAATGCAATTATTTCCTTTAAATTATGAGTTATTTTCTTCCTTTGCTTTTGTCAGAATGGAAAGGGAAAAAATAAAGGCAAATGCTCTAAAGTCTAGGAGAATATGATAAATAATAAAGAAAAGTGAAAACTACCCGAATCTTGTTTCACAGATATAAGATGACAAAAGCAAAGGACAGCAGGAGTAGACACTCTCTTTGTGCACTTAGCTCACTGATTTCTCACGTTGCTGAACATGGAAAGTGGAATTACCTGTTACTGGAAACAGTGAAGTCTTAGATGCATTTTCTGACTTTAGTGTTATTCTTGTTTTTAAAGTAATCTTTTTAAATGTTGATTTTTAAAGAACATTTTGTTCTAAATGTCTCTGTAGGTGTTAACGTGAAAGTATGATATTTATGTTTCCAGAAATAATGTCAGACTCGATCTAGTTATCAGAAAAAGTTGTTCTTGTGTTTGACAGTTGCGTGAATTTTGACTCGTGTGTGTGTGTGATTTCATAAGCTCCCTGGTTCTAACACGGAGCAAGGCAGTGTTTTTATCAAAGCAACATCTGCTGGCCCCTTTGCAGTCATCAGAGTGGAATCATCATTTCCATTTAAAGTTTTTGCTATTCAAGCCTTTTAAAACTGGGCTGAATCAGTTTCCTGTGATTGCTAAGACAAAGGACATAGTAAGATTTTCATGCTGTATTAATAAATATTATATATTCACTCATAATGTTATTCATTTCTGGATCCTCTGCAGTAGCAATTCACATGACAATATAAAACTTATTTCTATACAGTATCAATTTTAATTCTTTTAGCTTGGTCCAAAAAAAATTCATTTATCTTTTATTCTGTTGACTATTTCTGAAGGAATATATTATATTACTGATCTTAACTTTATTATGGTTATTTTATTTACATTAAAATATGTCCTTTTTTGCCATGGATAGATCTTTTAATTGAAATGTAATGGACATACAACATTGTGTAAGTTTTAGGTGTACAATGTGTTGATTTGATGCATTTATATATTGCAGTATGATTACCACTGTAGCATTGGATGCCTATCACATCACATAATTATAACTCCCTTTTTTTGCGGTGGAAACGATTAAGGTCTAGTTTCTTAGCAGCTTTGACGTTTCTATGAAAGAGTATTGTTGACTATTGTCACTGTTCTGTGCATAGCTCCGCAGGACTGATTGATCTGCTAGTTCCAATATTTACCCTTAAACAAGGCATCCTCGGTTCTCCCAGACACCAGCCTCTGGTGACCACCATTCGCTGTCTGTCTTTTTGAGTTTGGCTTTTTTAGATTTCACATATAAATGACAACAAACAGTATTTGTCATTGTTTAGTATTTGTCATTCTCTAACTTGTCTCAGTATAATGCCCTCAGAGTCCACTCATCTTGTTGGCAAATGGGAATATTTCCTTCTTTATTGTGACTGAACAATTTTCTATTGTATAAATATACACGACAACTTCTTTATCCATTCACCCATCAATGGCTACCTGAGTTGTTTTAATGAATTGTCCATTGTAAATAATGCTACTGTCAACAATGGGTCACTTGTATCTTCTCGAGATAGTGATTTTATATCCTTCAGATAAATACTCCAAGAAGTAGGATTGCTGGATTGTATCATAGTCTGTTTTTAATTTAAGGAACCTCCATCCTGTTTTCCATAGTGACTGAATCAGTTTACATTTCTACCAACAGTATATAAGAGCTTCCTTGTCTCTACATCCTCCCAACACGGGTTATGTCTTCTCTTCCTAATGATGGCCATTCTAATGGGTGTGAAGTGATATCTCATTGTGCTTTTGTTTGCATTTCCCTGGTGACTAGGAATACTGAGGATCAGTTTCATGTACCTGTGGTCTGCATGGATATCTTCTTTGGAAAAAAGTCCTCTTAGCTCCTCTGCCCATTTTTTAATATTGAAATTCTTTGGTTTTTTTGTGACTGAGTTTTAGTAATTCTTTATATATATTTGGGTATTAAACCCCTTATCTGACATATGGTCTGCAAATTTTTTTTCCCATTTCCCAGGTTGCCTTTTTATTTTCTTAATTAATTTTGTTGTGAAGAAGATTTTTGGTTTGATGTAGTCCCACTTGTTGTTTTGGCTTTTACTACCTGTGCTTTTGGTTGTCTTATCCAAAAATTCAGAGGACCCACAGAAAGCATCAGTAAGAATCGTTAAAGGTAATACTTTTGCTTTATCCTGCCCATTTAAAGCATGCTTGTCTTCATACTGAGCATCTGAAGATTTAGGACTGGTAATCAGTTTTAACCTTTTATTTTGTTTTGGGGTTGAGCCTGTTAACAATGTTGTGCTAGCTTCAGGTAAGCAACAAGGGGACTCAGCCATACGTACACCTATATCCAGATAATCCATTTTTTATGATGATGTAGAGTTAAATTAATACCATATCATTGGAATTATACATACAGAGAACTCTAGATAACCAAGGTTTTTATACCCCTTTCCCCATTATCTTTTTGCCTTTTTACAATTTTCAATATAGTTTGGCAGTGAAGAATATAGGCGTGAGTATCCAATACCTGAATCCTGATGTTGCAGATATGTAGGTTGGGTCAGTTTATCAATGAAAACTTAAGTTTCCTCATCTATAAATGGAATTTATGACTGCCTGTTAGGTTTTACAGATTTAAATAGATGCCATATGTGTATAATCATATAAATCATATACATGTAAAAATTACAGTGTCTGGCATAAAGTAATCTTTTAATATGTCAGCTAATTCCCACAACATTTTAAAGGATTCACTATGTTCTCTAAGCAAAATACGAGCTTTTCAAAGGGCTCAAGTTGTAGAGTTGCATTTCCCTCACACTGTTTTCCGATCATCTTTACCAACCCTTTGGTTGGATAAGCAGTAAGGAAAAATGCAAAACAAAAGTGTGAAAGTTTGATAACTAGTTGGGTAATACCACTGTTAAATCATGGGCTTCCCAGGTGGTGCTAATGGTAAAGAACCTGCCTGCCAATGCCAGGAGACTAAGAGATGAGGGTTCAGTCCCTGGGTTGGGAAGATCCCCTGGAGGAGTGTACGGCAACCCACTCCAGAATTCTCGCCTGAAGAATCCCATGGATGGAGGAGCCTGGCAGGCTACAGTATACACTGTTGGGGCGAGTCGGACATGGCTGAAGCAACTTAGCATGCACGCACTTTAAGCCATGTGACCTTGAGAAACTGCTTGTCTTAACCCAAAAGGTTGAAATGGCATAGCTGGTTCATGCAAACCACAGCTGTCATCCAACACCAAAGTATTATAATAATTCAAAAGATAATGCAGATAGTGAAAGTGTTAGATGCTCAGTCATGCCCAACTCTTTTGCAAGCCATGGACTGTGTAGCCTGCCAGGCTCCTCTGTCCATGAAACATTGCAGGCAAGAATACTAGAGTAGGTATCCATTCCCTTCTCCAGAGGATCTTCCCAACACAGGGATCAAATTCAGGTCTCCTGCATTGCAGGTGAATTCTTTACCATCTGAGCCACCAAGAAAGCCCAGAGCAGAAATCAGGCACAAATGTAGCATTCTTTCTCCCCTTGGGGCTAATGTCCGTGGTGTACAGCTTTCAAAAGCTTCCCTTTCATCATAGGAGGGTAAGTTTTGGATTAACAGAATCAAAAGTTTCAAGCAGTGTATGGTTTGGGGATTCTGTTCTTTCAGTCCATTAATTCCACACACAAAAATTCTTACATAACTACTTCCTATTCTCTAGTCATGCACTCATAATTATCGGTTATTATAGATAAACCTATCTAGAAGACCAGGTGAAGACCTTAACTTTATAGATAAGCCCTCCCTGGTAACTTTCTCTTAGGTTTATCAGTTCAGTTCAGTTCAGTCACTCAGTTGTGTCCAACTCTTTGCTACCCCGTGGCCTGCAGCACGCCAGGCCTCCCTGTCCATCACCAACTCCCGGAGCCTACTCAAACTCATGTCCATCGCATCGGTGATGCCATCCAACCATCTCATCCTCTGTCATCCTAGGTTTATACCAAAATATTATTATTAATAGTGTCAAAGTGTGATCAGCAGACCAGCAGCATCAACTCCACCTGGAAACTTAGTAGATATACAAATTCTTGGGTCCTTTGCCAGATCTACTGATGAGAAAGTCTTGGGGTGAGACCTGTCAATCTTACCAAGTCCTCCGCATGATTCTGATGCAGGCTGAGGTTTGAAAACCAGTCTGTCCATAAGTTTACCAGGAAGGCTGGTGGAGGTCACTCATTCCTCCTGGTGTTCTTCGTGTAGTGCCAGGGAAGATGGGAGTCACAAAGCTGATAGCTCTTTCCTTCCCAAGCTTAACGTATACCTACACATATAAATACAGCTATACAGCTGCTTCTATGAATTTCTAAGACCAGTGTAAAGAATTCTGATAATGATTCACGCTTTCATCAAGATAATTTTGGAGAACAAAAAATTCTAACTGCTGTGCTGCTTTCCTGAAAATGCTTTAAAGTTTATTTCTTTTGGGGACTTCCCTGGTGGTCCAGTGGTTACGACTGTGCTCCCAATGCAGAGGACCTGGGTTCTATCCCTGGTCAGGGAATAGATTCCACATGCTGTAACGAAGACTCGGCACAGTCAAATAAATAAATATTTTTAAAAAAGTATTTCTTTCAGGTCTGACTTAAGGGTGACTTTCCCACCAGAGCAAGACGGACCTCACTGCCTGGCAGCCAGGTTGTTTTTTAGCAGGTTTGGCCCACCCACCGCCCACCACACCCACCAGGCGTGGCTCTTAATTACTGTCCTTACAAACTCCATTTCCATAGGTTGGGATCTGCTAACATTGGAAACATTCTTAAGTTCTGAAGGCAGTTTTTTAAATGGATTGCCAGACTTGTTTTTAGCAAGAGCAGTGTTTGTGGAATAAGTTTACTTAGAAATTGTGTTTTAAGAATCAGTTTTGAACTGTGGTGTTGGAGAAGACTCTTGAAAGTTCCTTGGACTTCAAGGAGATCCAACCAGTCCATCCTAAAGCAGATCAGTCCTGGGTGTTCATTGGAAGGACTGATGTTGAAGCTGAAACTCCAGTACTTTGGCCACCTCATGCGAAGAGTTGACTCATTTGAAAAGACCCTGATGCTGGGAGGGATTGAAGGTGAGAGGAGAAGGGGACGACAGAGGATGAGATGACTGAATGGCATCACCGACTCGATGGGCATGAGTCTGGGTGGACTCTGGGAGTTGGTGATGGACAGGGAGGCCTGGCGTGCTGCAATTCATGGGGTCGCAAAGAGTTGGACATGACTGAGCAATTGAACTGAACTGAACTGAGTATTGCTTTATAGTCATAAATAATGTAGCGTATATTTAGTCATGTCTCTGGTCTCTACCACAGTGTAGAAATACTCTGAGTTAAATGGCATTTTTAGTACTTTCATAACATAAGGACCGTCATGGTCTTAGTATACCTGTAGCCTGGAACTAAGGAATCATTCTACCTTTATTCTCCTTTTTTCTTTACCATAAATTTATTCAGTTCACTCAAAGAAATTTATATAATTCGAACTGCATTAATTCCAACTACCTGTTTCATTCACTGTATTTCTTTCATAAGAAATCATTGGATTTTCTGATTGTTAATATAGGCAGTCTATAGTCAAAGTGAAATTTAAAGAAGAAAATTATTACTACTCAAACCCTAGAGATAGCTCCTATTGATTAGCTTCTTTCCTTTCAATCTGTTGTGTTTTTTTAATTCAAATTATTTTCAGTATTTTGCTTCACATAGTAAGATGATTGTAGTGTAGCTACTTTAATATGTCTGTGTCATATATGCAAAAATATTTCACACCCACCTCATGATTAGATTCAAAGAAACAAATGACTTTTTGCTCTACTTGGTGCTATTTATTACCATTGTAATTAACAAACTTAGGTTTTTAGCTGGTATGCAGGAGGTTTGTAAAATTAAATTTTGGCAAACCATCTGCCTGTTTAAAGCTTTCTTTGACGTGAATAACAGTACTATCAGGGGATTTAATATTGGATTCTCTGTTGTGGAATTTTCTTGAACCTTTCATCTTAAAATCAAGTAACTTAGTTTCTATGAAGATATACAATTTGCATATACAAAATATATATGTACAAATACAAAATGCATAGTATAGTGGTATGTTTAAATAATTAACAAGTCATTTAATAGAAATTTGACTCACAAGCAGAAATTGCTTTTCATTTTTAGTTTCTAATAGTTTACTGGGAGAGTGCTCTGATATGGTATTCTGCATATGCTGAGTATACGCTATATTAGAATGTTTTCTTAAAGTAAACTTCTTTATTAGCCGGGTTTTTCCTGCCTGTTGCTGTTGTTCAGTGTCCTGTTCGACTCTTTGCGACCCCATGGACTGCAGCACGCCAGGCCTCCCTGTCCTTCCTTGTCTCCCAGCGTCTGCTCAGACTTATGTTCGTTGAGTTGGTGATGCCATCCAACCATCTTATCCTTTGTCATCCCCTTTTCCATTAATCTTTAGTTTATAACGAGAGATTTCTCAGTATTTATTTCAATTTTTTATAAAGTTCCTAAGGCTTTAGGATAGCATATATGCCATCTTATAAAATAGTAAATTTTACACAGATAAGGTTAGTTGAAATGCTTACTTTTCTTAGATTTGGTAAGTTGTTTGTAGTTCTTTAGTCACTAAGCTGTGTGTGACTCTTTGCAACCCCATGGACTGTATCCCACAGGCTCCTCTGTCCATGGGATTCCCAGCAAGAATACTGGAGTGGGTTCTATTTCCTTCTTGCCAGCCCAGGGATCAAACCCACGTTTCTTGAATTGGCAGACAGATTCTTTACCCCTGAGCCACTAGGGAAGTCCAGATTTGGTAGGTGTTTATTTGCAAACATGACCTTTTGAAACATTTTTTCTAAAAGTTGTTGTATTTTCCTGTTGTCATTGTAAGAACTATAATCCAGCAAATATTTATGAAATAGCAGTGATGTATGTGTCAGACATTACAAACCAGACAGAGCTCCTATAAGCAGGCAGCTTACCTTTTAGAGGGAGGAGATAGAGAAAAGTAGGCTTCCCAAGGTGGCGCTAGTGGTGAAGGACCTGTGTGCCAACGCAGGAGACACAAGAGATGTCGTGAGTTCTATCCCTGGGTTGGAAAGAGCCCCTGGAGAAGGTTATGGCAGCCCACTCCAGGGTTCCTGCCTGGAGAATCTCCAGAGGAGCCTGGCGGGCCACAGTCCATGGGGTTGCAAAGAGTTGGACACGACTGAAATGACTTGGCACGCACGCACACACGCATACAGAAAAGTAAATAGATGAGCTAGAAGAATTATAGTTTAATGTTGCTAAAAAGGAAACAGGTGGACTGGTGAGCTCCTGAGACCCAGGAGGACTTCACACAGCTCCTTCTGTGGCCCTGCATTGGCAGTCCGCCAGCCGTGCTCTGCCTGCAGTTGAGGCGCTTGTAGTCCCCGGAGTGTGGACTGTGGGACCACACAGAGTTGGTCGGCTCCCTTTCAGGGCCTCGAGGACTTCAGATACCCAACCCCACTGCCCCTGGACCCGCCTCCACGGCCCGTCCAGGCCCACGCTCTCAAGGGTAGACCGTCTGAAGAGTGACCGACAGGTGCGTGTTGGTGGCGCACACAGGTGCAGCCTGGACGCTCAGAAGGGGGCGCCCACAGTGTGTACATGCCAGGCTCCCTGAGAAGTGCGGTGGGATCACGGAGGGGAGGGGAGCAGCAAACTTAGGGAAAAGACTGGGATCGAATTTTTCTTACAGCCTCGAGTGTTTTCTTCTTAAAGTAAGCCTTCTTAATGGGCATCTTTTTACCACGTTCCACATATTGGGGGAGGCACATGTGTCAGAGGAATATAGTAGAACATATTTTGTGTACAGTCTGTTAATAGAATAATAACTTTTACATATTTGGATAAGTGATACTGTGTCCTCAAAATGTCAATGACATAATATAGAAATAGTATAGTATCATTTGAAGTCCATTTTAGATTGGATGGTCAGATAAAGTTTCTTTGAAAAGATATAGTTTGACTCAAAGACCTAGAACATGAAATGCATTAACTGTGGTTAAAGTTACAGAGATGAGTAAGTTCTAGGTGGAGTAACTTTGCAGTACAAATGTACAGAGTTCAAAATCAACAATAACCAGAGACGTAGTCTGTGTAAAGAACATAAGTAAACCCTCAAAAGGGGGAGTGGAATAAGATCAGTGTACAGAACTGCGGGACCCAGATCTTGTCCTGCTGTGCTGTGAGAGAGAGTTTGCATTTCATTCTAAGACCAGTGTGATGTTATTGGAGACTTTTTAAAAAAGGGGAGGCAGTTCTTAATTACATTTTTTAAAAGATTATTTGCAACTCTCTGCTGCATTCAGAATATTTATGAGGTAAGGATGGAAGCAAGAAATCAGGCTAAAGGACTCTTACATTGCTCTCGGGGAGAAATGATATTTACCTGGTCTTCAGTGGTGGGACTCGAGACAGACAGAAGGTAGATGTGTTATCTTCTGGAAGTAGACGCAACATGTCCTGGTGGGCTGTCTGTGGGAGACAAGGCAGGGAAAAGACTCCAGAACAACTCTTAGATTTTTGGTTTGAGGAACTGGTTAGCTCGTCAACACTGAAATGGGGAACACTGTGAGAACACAGTTTTTGGAGAGAAGAGAGTTCTGTTACGAGTCTGGTTAGTTTGAGATGGGATCACACGTTCAGATACAGATGTCGAGTGTTTACCTGCATGCCCAAGTGGAGAAGCCGAGGGTCAGCATGGACTCCGTGCTTGGACAGGCCATGCTGTCCCATGACTGAGAGCCTTTGTCCCAGCTGCGCCTTCCGGCTGGAATATCGTTCCCTGCGTCTGCCTGGTCTCAGACTCAGTTCAAATGCCCGTCTACTTAGATAGCTATCTCCACCTTATTCATTATCTCAGTACTGTTGGTGCTTTTTAATTTACTTTGTAATTTGCAAACGTGTTTTCACTTCTTCCTGCTCTCAAGAAGAGGGGCTGGCTTCTGTCACCTTCTTTAGCCAACGCCCAGCACAGTGATGGTCACTCTCCAGATACTCGATAAGCGCGCGTTGAGGGAAGGCAGGTCCGAACAGGACCACGCTTCGCTTGAGAGGCAGGCGAGGCGCTGGAGGTGGATGAGTGAGAGATGGTGGACTGCCCTTCTCCCAGCTGTTTGAGGGATGCTGAGGAAGGAGCGTGCTTATTGTTCGGTGGATGTTTCCTGTGTCCCAGGCACTGTGCTGCACTCTGTAAAAACCTCGGTTAGCATCGGGAGCCGCCGTACGGCAGCTGCTGTCTTGCCCTCTCCGTGAGGCAGGAGGTGGGGCTCCAGGAGCGGGGGTCGCTGGCGGAGTCCCGCACAGCCGGGCGCCAAGGCCCCGCAGGCTGGCTCCAGCGCCTCCGGGCTCCACCACCGCAGAGCTCGGGGCCTCGGGCTGAGCTTAGATCGCGCGATTCTGGAGGCTTTGGACCTGCTGAGGAAGGTTCTGATCAGTCCCACGTCCTCAGCCCCACTCAGCCCCCTGTGACCAGTATCTGGGTCGGAAGCCCCCCCACCGCCCCGAGAAGAGGGCGAGAGCTTCCCCCACCGCCCCGAGAAGAGGGCGAGAGGCTCCCCTCGCGTGTCCCTTGCCCGTGAGGCTGCCGCCCTCCACGCAGGCTGGGCGTGGGCCCGGAGGGCGGGCTCTGACCCTCCTCAGACACGCGCCGCCGCCTCAGTGGGCGCCAGGGGAGAGCCAAGCCCTCCCGAGAGGCACTCACCTCAGAGGCCGGGGTGTGCGCACGCAGGAGCAAGGCGGGGCGAGAGTGGACGGAAGGAGCTGAGTTTTCTCTTCTGTTCTCTAGGGATGAGGGCTCTGCACAGCCTGTCCTCCTGTTCTCTCCGGATAACAGACTCCAAGCGCAGAGCCGGGACTCTGCTGCCGTTTTAATGAGCCCCTGCCCTTTCACACTGCGTTTGCTAAACTCAGTTCCGTCAGCAAAAGGGATAATTATCCGTGACATGATGGTGGTGTTAATGGGTGAAGAATAAGGTGTGTCTTGCAGGAATTTGATAGACCACGTTGAACCTGCATATTGTTCTAGCTGGCTATTTTTGGTCATTTAGTTTCCAGAACGTGGAAAGGGTCTGTATCAGCATTTTTCTTTACTTGTTCCAGCTGCACATCTCCCTTTGGAGGGTGACTTTGGCTGTGAGAGTTTTCGTTGAGAAAAATGAAGTGTTCTAAGGTTCAGATGAAAAATGAGTTGGAACATATTAATATGTACAGAAAGTTATACAACCTTTTTTCAACTAATAGTATACTAATAGGAACAGAAGTTTCTAAGTAGGGAATTTGAGTAGACATGAATTAAAAATAAGAATTAAGTTTCCCTTAGAAAGTCAAAAGTATACCATATACATAGAGAAAGTATTTTATGAAATGTGCAGATACAATAATGAAATATTTGCTAAGGTAATAAATAGAAGTCTTTCCCAAACAAGAATCATTTGGGAGCAAGGAACTTTTGAATTATTTAGCATTAATTTGTAGAGTATTTAAACAAGTATTCAATTACTAAAAGCTTTCCAAGCGGAGTCCATAGTGGCAGACTTCTCTGCATACTTGTCAATGAGGATTTTTATTCTAAAGCAACCCTGATAACTTTAATGACAAAGTTGATCAAATTCTGACTAATCCTTGGACTCTAAAAATATGCTGTGGCTGTGACTTTGAGTGGAACAAATGTACTAAGCAGGCTAAGCAGGTAATGAAGCAGATTGACTGAAAAGCTCTGTCGAAGAGAAAAGTAGAGAGAGCAATTATTTCTCAGTATGAACAGCAGAAAAATTACAGACTCTGACAGTCATTTTATGTTTTGTATTGTGGCGTTTTGTTAATTATTCCTCCTAACGGTTATAGTTGGGCTTGTGGCTTCAAAATAAAAGTTCTGAAGTGTCATGTTGTTGATATATTCAGAAATTTATCTGCTTTAGGTGTTCAGTTGTAAATTGTGAATCTAAATTGTAGTTAGTTTTGTTTTTTTTTTTTAAGTGTGTGTTTTTTGCCTTTAAAAAAATCCATTATCCTGGATGATTACTTCCATCTACTTGACCACGGGATGTATAGAGCTTACGTTTTCACTATTTTGGGTAACTAAATTCTTAAGTTGAACCTGTAATAATTGACTCTTGCTTGGAAATAGGTTGTATTACTGTATTAATGAGTTGTCCTATAATTGATTAAGGTAAAAGTCATTACTAAAAAAAATGTAAAAGTGAAAATATAGCTTTAAAATTTATCTCTTCTCCACCCTTTATGGAAGAACTCCTTTTATTGAATTTTGAATATGAGAAGGATATGGAAATAGCTAAGATTGTTTGTAATAACCCTGGTTGTATTTTAGGTGAGTTTTCATCCTGGAGAACTGACTCTTCAATTAAAGCCTGCTCTTAATCACTGAGTTACCGGCTTAATCTAATTTCAAATAGGTCCCTGTATCCCTGTAAAGCTCTTTAAAAAGATAACTGTAGGAAGAAATGCACAGCCATCGCAGAGCAGTTTGGCGGGGATTAATTGGCATAGCTGGTAATGACCATCTGCGGCCTGTGGCAGGCTACCAGGAAGCCCGATTAGGCCCCCACGGCCCAGGCAGGCGGCGGCCGGTGGCCTTCCACACGAGAGCAAAGGCGAAGTTGCTTATTCGCTACCTTGCTCATTTAAAATAGCTACTTTGTGAGGCCAAAGTAATTCTCTCCAACTCAGGTTTTAATGTTTTCAAGCTGTCATCATTTCTTATTTGCAGCTATTTTATAGCTTGTGCCTTCTATTATACCTATTCATGTACAAAGATAAAGGATTACAAAAGCCTAGTGTTTTCCTGAAAGTGGAAAATATTATTGGTATGACTTAATTTTTTCTTGTTTTTTATTTCTTTAAACTTTATAGAAAAATTGATAGAGTTACTATGAGAAAATGGAACTTTTGTCATATCTTATCTAGTCGGAATAAGTGGTCTGAAGACTGAAGTCATTTTTATAGATTATAGATTATATAAAAATTTTACAAGATTGATTCATAATTTTGCTAGCTATGTGGAGTCATTTTACTTAATTGCAACTTAAAATTTTTATTGTGAGTTTATTTTTTGATCCCCAAACTGAATATGCAAAATGTAAGGCTTTAAATTAGATTATAATGTAGTCAATTCAGTGAATGAAGAGCAATCTATGATTGAATTACATAGCAATTGTTTGCTGAAAACAAGTATATGAAACGTAAGTCAGAAATCTTCTCTTAGAACTAGAATATGAAATACAACATATAACTCATTGTGTTTCAGTTAATTAAAACTGATAATTGCATGATGGGCTTCCCTGGTAGCTCAGCTGGTAAAGAATCTGCCTTCAGGGAGACCTGGGTTTGATCCTTGCGTTGGGAACTTCCCCTGGAGAGGGGAATGGCTACCCACTCTATTCTGGCCTGGAGAATTCCATGGACTAGTTAGTTCATGGGGTCACAAATAGTTGAACACAGCTGAGTGACTTATACTGCATGACAGTCAATCTCTGAATGTGAAGGAGTCTATGCATTGCTTTAAATATATTGCTCTATATTGGGTGGCAGCATGACTTGTTAGAAAGGACATAGCCTGCAGAGTCAGAAAGTTGTGGGTTCAAATGGTGTTTCTGCCACTGCCTGCCCACGTAACTTTGCTCTCAGAACCTGCAAGCCCCCAGAGTGACTTAGTAGCTCGACTGCCACTCACTAGTTCATGCTTTCACTGGAAAGTCTTATGTGACTTGATAGGAAGTTATACTCAAGGCCAAGATTTATTACAGCAGAGTGTACTAGTGAGACGGCAGGAATAGCAAAGGAGCGGTCAAGCTCAGGATTTCTTACTCTATTTATGGGCACGTCTTTCCATCTACAAACTGCAGAGATACACTCAGGAAGAGATGTACTCAGAGATATACTAGATCTCCTGGAGAAGGAAATGGCAACCCTCTCCAGTATTCTTGCCTGGAAAATCCCATGGACGGAGGAGCCTGGTAGGCTGTAGTCAGTCTGTGGGATCGCAAAGAATCAGACACGACTGAACAGCTTCACTTCACTTTCACTGTACTCAGTATACTCAGATATATACTGAGTCTTAGAGTCCAGAATTCCCCGAGGGAGTGGACCACATACCTCCTCCATGACCAGCCACGTGAGGACCCCAATCCAGACACCAGATGCACAGCACAACTCCAGCCTTACCTTAAACAAACCAGCAGCATGTTCGTCTTGGCCTACCGTTTCAGGCATGTGGACTAGCATTACTCGGCAACATCTGAACAGTGCAGAAGTGCTCAGCAGTGACTAACAGTATGCTGTCCAGATGGGGCTTCCCTGGGGGCTCAGAGGTTAAAGCGTCTGCCTGCAATGCGGGAGACCTGGGTTCAATCCCTGGGTCGGGAAGATCCCCTGGAGAAGGAACTGGCAACCCACTCCAGTATTCTTGCCTGGAGAATCCCATGGACGGAGAAGCCTGGTGGGTTACAGTGCACGGGGTCGCAAAGAGTCGGACACAACTGAGCGACTTCACTTTCACTTTCATGCTATCAGATAAGCAGGAACAAGGTGAAACTGACATGCTTAAAGAGTGTTAACTCTCTCCTCGCAGGGAGTTAAGTGAAAGTTGAAGGGGAATTGTCCCACGAGTTACTTTTCCCATGAGTCTCACCTATCCTAACTAACGTTCTGCTGTCTGTAGCATCTGGGGTACACAAAGCAATTCATTGAGGAGTAGAGAGAAAGTATTACAGCTCTGTTTATATTTATTCTCGATCGCATCCTTTTAGTTTTCCTTCATCCAAGAATGTCTTTATTTTTTTCCCTTTTCTCTTAAAAGATGCTTTTGTCACCTGTAGTGGCAATGGACAGTTCTTTTCTTTCAGCATTTGAAAAATTGTGCTGCCTCCTTCTGAATTCCATAGCTTCAGAGGAGAAATCTGCCTTTGAATCTAGACTTTTTCTTTATTGTTAGTTTTCAGAAATATAATTTTATGTCTTAGTTGAACTAATCTCTTTGTGTTTATCCTATGTAAATTTGTTTCAGCTTCTTGAATTTGTAGATTTGTGTCTTTGAGCAAATTTGGAAAATTTTCAACCGTTATTTTGTTTCAGTAGTTCTGCAGCATGAAACACACTCTGTCTCTCCCCTCCGTCTGAGACCCTGATACAAAGGCTGGGCCTTTTCTATTGTCCCATGTGTCTCCAAGGCTCTGTTCCCTTTTTAAAAACTTTTTTCTTTGTTTAAAGTGGGTAAATTCTATTGGTCTGTGGCCAAGTCCAGTGATTTTATCTTCTGTCATCTTCATTTTACCATCAGCTCATTCTGTCAGTTCCTGAATTTTCTTAGTACTGTGATTTTCATTTTTCTGGTTTATAACTTCTGTTTCTGTTGCTGAGCTAATCTGTTTTTATTTCGAGAGAGTTTGATTGTTGAGGCATTCTTGTAGCTGCTTTGAAATTCTTGAGAGATGATCCCAATATCTGACCTGCCCCCGTTTTGGTGCCTGTTGACTGTCTTTTCTCACTCAGGTTGTGATTTCCTTGGCCTTGGTTATGATGGATGACTTGTGTTGTACTCTGAACATTTTATTTTGTTAGGAGACTCTGGGTCCTATTTAGATCTTCTGTTTTTACAGGCAGTCACCTGGTTTAGGTTTGGCGTGTGAGACCTGGCTTGCTTTTGCTGACTGGTTTAAGCGACTGTTCAATTCTTGGCGCCTTTGTGGTACGAGTTTGCTTTGCTGGTTTACCGGGTTTCCACCTGCTCCTCTCCCTATGGTGTACCGCAGTGTCGGGCACGTAGGCTGTCTGCTGTGTGTTTGGCTGAACTCCGCTGCCCATAAGGAACAGAGAGCCCTTCGTGGGCTGGCCGCCTGTGGTCGGGTTCTCTGTCATTTCCCTTCCAGCGCCAGTTGCCCGTGTCTGGGAAGGAGATGGGAGTCTTAGCTCTGTGGGGACAAAGGCTTCCCAGGCTAGGCTGCTTTTGTCTGGCAGCATTTCCCTCACCAGCAGCCTAACTCCTTCGGTAATTCTTGGTCTCAGAGAGGAATATCAGGTCTCTGGGACCAAGGACTTCCCAGTCTTGGCCGCTGTTGTTTTGGGGTCCCTCCTGCCCTTGCTTTCGGAGCTGCCCCCATACTTCTTGGCAAGGCAGGGAGTCTCAGCCCCGGTGAGAAAGAGAGGGTTGGCCCTGACTGCTCTTACCTGTTCCCCGCCAGCCCCCCCGCAGGTGATGCTGGATTTACCTAATGCTGAGCAGGACAGAAGTGTGAACCCGGAGGAGAATGGGCCTCCTTGGGCTGTCTTCTGTAGCCACTCTGAGAGTTAGGCCTCCTTTGTCGTTTGGGGGACATCCTGCTGCGACCGTGTCCCCAATCCTGGGGTCCCACATGGTTCACTTTGCTCTTACCGCCATTCAGAGTTCTTCCATCGTCTCTTCCTTATTTCCTGGTTTATAGTTGTGCTTAATGAAAAGGAGCAGGGACAACTGTATTTACACCAGTTTGCCCAGTGACT
Organism: Muntiacus reevesi; assembly: GCF_963930625.1. Taxonomy (NCBI): domain Eukaryota; kingdom Metazoa; phylum Chordata; class Mammalia; order Artiodactyla; family Cervidae; genus Muntiacus; species Muntiacus reevesi. The sequence continues at coordinate 283,073,063 of NC_089249.1, forward strand.
GCATCACATTAAAAAAAAAAAAGGTGATAAAAGTTTAGAGACAGTTAGGTATAAGATTCAGTGACTACTAGGTTGCTTGGTACTTAAAGCTCTCCATGGTTTGGTCAGAAAGTATATCTCTAGTTTTTCTACCCAATCAGTTCAGTTCAGTTGCTCAGCTGTGTCCAGCTCTTTGGGACCCCATGAACCGCAGCACGCCAGGCCTTCCTGTCCAACACCAACTCCCAGAGCCCACCCAAACTCATGTCCATTGTGTCGGTGATGCCATCCAACCATTTCACCCTCTGTTGTCCCCTTCTCCTCCTGCCCCCAATCTTTCCCAGCATCAGGGTCTTTTCCAATGAGTCAGCTGTTTGGATCAGGGAGCCAAGGTACTGGAGTTTCAGCTTCAACATCAGTCCTTCCAATGAACACCCAGGACTGATCTCCTTTAGGATGTACTGGTTGGATCTCTTTGCAGTCCATGGGACTCTCTCAAGAGTGTTCTCCAACACCACAGTTCAAAAGCATCAATTTTTTGGTGCTCAGCTTTCTTTATGGTCCAACTCTCACATCCATACATGACTACTGGAAAAACCATAGCCTTGACTAGACGGACCTTTGTCGGCAAAGTAATGTCTCTGCTTTTTAATATGCTCTCTAGGTTGGTCATAACTTTCCTTCCAAGGAGTAAGCATCTTTTAATTCCATGACTGCAATCACCATCTGCAGTGATTTTGGAGCCTCCAAAAATAAAGTCAGCCACTGATTCCCCATCTACTTGCCATACCCAATACTACTGCCTTTAAAAACTTAGGGGTGTACAATATTGGTGTGAGGGCTTCCCTGGTGGCTCAGTGGTAAAGAATCTGCCTGCCAATGCAGGAGACGTGGGTCAGGAAGATTCCCCTGGAGAAGGAAATGGCAATGCATCCCAGTACTCTTTCCTGGAAGATCCCATGGACAGAGGAGTCTGGTGGGCTATGGTCCAGGGAGTCTCAAAAGGGTTGGACATGACTTAGTGACTAAACAACACAATATTGGTGTATTCACTCTTTTTAGACAATCTGTACTTTTTCCTGTATATTTACTGAAGTTATTTTCTCCTTTTAGTGTATCAGAATTATAACCCTGTTCAAGACTTTTCTTTTTACTTCTTTCGTGAATTTTTCCCCCCTAAGTTCTCAAATACAATATGGATTACTTTTTCTGACTTTTAACATCTGTTACTCATGTGACACTTTAACGTTTTGAACAGAGTGTACTCTGAGAGTTTATTCTTTGGAGATGAACTTTCCTAGAGAAGCAGTGCGTGCAGTGACATTTGGATTCTTAAATTTATTGGTAATGTACTTAATGTGTGGATTGTAACCACCTTGTCATAAGGGCCTAGTAGAATATACCCTTAAGTTTTGAGTCTGCCTTGAAATTCCAGAACTGTGTATCTCCCTCGCCTTTCATCTCTTCCCCTCCAGTGTAGTTGTAACACTGAGTTCTATAGGAGTGATGACTTTCGTGGCTATGTCAGAGACTGCTGCCTGGTATACTAGGAGAAATTTTGGGGGGAATGGAGTTAGAAAAACAGACCATCTGGTTTCTAGAAGAAGAAAGTTAGCATCAGTGGAATGATGACAGTCATCAGCTACAGATAAAGAGACTTCAGGACCCCTGATCACCCCTGTCTTCCACTCCTGCACAGGTACACCTGCCTCCTGTGCTTTTCTCTTTTCACCCCAAATAAATTTCCATTTAACCTTCATCCTTTCAAGGACCGTAGGGAGGAGCAAGCACTGTAACCACCTTCTGAACACCTGAAGCAGGAACTTTGTGGTTTTCATAGTTTGGTAGCTTGTAGGAAGTTAAGGAAAAGTTACTCTGAGAAAACTGAGAAACCTTTCTACCTCTTCTGTGAAGCCTTTTTATGCATCTTTATACAGATCATGTGTATTTTAGTGTTCTCGCTCTAGACTATTCATACTTCTGACTCTTTATTCTCCATATGCTTACATTAAAGCCTTTGAGAACAGGAACTGGGTACCTTTGAATTCACATATCTTTGAATTTCTAGTACAACTCAGTATGTGTTTGTGTGTGTGTGCATAAATATAAAATTAGGATGGATTCAGAGCCAGGCTGAGTTGTATCTCAGCTTCCATTGTTTCCCCAGCATGCTATTTCACTATTTTGCCTTTGTTTTAGTAAGTTGCCATAGCCTGGTGTATTCCAGACTGTTCCATATCTTCTTGTGTATTATACTGTGTCTCAAAGTGAGTCCTGGAAAAATCTTTCCTAGTAGTCTCTTTGACTGTATAGAGTCCATTCATGTGTCTTATGTGAAATAGACCAGACCTTTTGACCGCTCATTTCAGAAGTGCTACTTTCTTCCAGAAGAGTATAATTACATTTTATTGTTATTTTACCATGGTAGTGGCAGGTGTGTTCTACTTTTCACTCTTCTACGCCTCATCTATTTGCATTCCTTTCAGAAAAGAAAAGGAAAGCCAGAAAAAAAGAATCTCAAGACAGATTTTTTTTTTTTGCAATTCTGGAACTAGAATGGATAAAGTTAGAAATTATAGTCTGTAATGAATCTATTGAATAAACTTCCATGTTTTTTTTATATGAATTTCTGTGATTTAAATGCTTTCTCTGGTATTTATTGTGAAATGTTTCATTGTAAGAAAGATTGACAAATAAAAGTTCACTCTAATATAAGGAATAAATTTAGAAATTACCTGATGGCTTAGCTATGAATTTTAACCTTGTTTCAGAGAAAAAATCTACCTGTAATTCACTCTGTGAGGCATTTTAATCAATATTGCTGTTTTATGTTTCAGCATATGCTTCTACTTTTGTCTGTATTTACTAATTTACTTCTGAAAGCCAAAGGTTTCCTGAGAAATAAGAAACAAGGTTTGAGTTACCAAATAGAATGGTCACGGTATTCTGCTTTAGAATATGGTGCTAAAATTGGATTAACTCTTAATGGACCTTTTAATCTCTGTTGCTTTACTTAAATTTTATTCTTCTATTTACTTTGAAATGTTGTGTAAAACATGGCCAGTAAGCCTGGTTAGTTAAATTCATTTCTTACAACTGATTTTGCGTATGAATTATTCATATTTTCTTACAGAATTACCATTTTCCCTAGAAGTGTGTGATTTACAAGGATTGATCACATTCACAGATAAGAAATTTGGCCTCAAGATACATCATTCCTAAGAATATGACATTAGAATATTTATTTTTCAAATTTCAATTTATTTTTAGGCAACTTAAAGTGTCCTAAGTATTTAAACAATTCAGTGTTAAAAATTATTCTTGGAAGATCTTTTTCAGATATCAGGAGTATTTTCTGGCAGTGTTCGTCATTGTAATTACTATGTCTCTTTGATAAGACTTAAATTATCTGTTTAGAAATACAGCGGTATTAGGTGCATTCCAATGACTTTTTCAGGGAAAAAGTCATTTTATGCTGATTGTACTAATCTTAAAGAATATGAAGACTATGGGTATTACTGCCAGAGCCTGTTGGAATATTTTCTTCTCCCAAGTGATGAAACACCTCCTCTGCTAGTAATGAGGGTGAATTCCAGATGCATATTGTGTCATAAATCTCCTAGTGAAAGATCTCCTAGTGTCACAAGTCTCCTAATGGAGACCGTGCAAGCACAGGTATGTACTGTATTACAAAAAGATTCAAGATGAGGCCACTAAAAAGACACTGAATATTATATTAATATAGTAACTAAATATTAAGATAAAATCCCAATGTTAATAATCTGTTAACCATATTGAATATTTGTCTAGCTAATCTAAGTCATATAATTGTTTAGCTTGCCTTTTAACTTAGAATTGCCCATTTCTTTTTTTTCTTTAATAAAACAGGTGTAACTGGTGTTACCTTTTGAAATGTAAACAAATTTGTTTTTACATTCAGTGAGTAGTAGAATTTGTGAACAAGTATACATCTGGGGGAGATCTCAAGACAGGCAGTAAGAGCTCTGTACTCTGTTAAAGATGGGATTTGGCGCGGATGGCAGGGTAGGAGGTTCTGGAGGAGAGGCACCCTTTAGGATGGTGAGTCTCTGGGAAGGTCAGGACACGTGGATGGACGGTGCTGCCAGCGGCTGCTTGTCTTCTGTGAACCTTATTCACACGAGCCTCGAAACTCACTGCACGACTTTGCCTCTTAGTCGCCTTCTGTTCAAGGGTGTGCAAACCCAGGAGTTCGTGAAATATTAAAATCCCAACAAGTAGTGCTGGGAAAGCTGGACAGTTATGTGTAAAACAGTGAAATTAGACCATTCCCTCACATCACATACAAAAATAAAGACCCCGAGGTAGGACACGGCACCAGAGAACTCCTAGAAGAGAACAGAGGCCCAGTGCTCTTTGATACAAATTGTAGGAATATTTAGTTCATTCTGTCAAGGCAAAAGAAATAAAAGCAAAACCAAATAAATGGAGCCTAATGAAACTTAAAAGCTTTTGCTCAACAAAGGAAATCATTAACAAATCCAAAAGACAGCCTATGGAATGGGAGACATTATTTGTAATGATTCCACCCACAGAGGATTAATATCTAAAATATGGGCCACTCACAAACTCAGTATCAAAAATATAAGCAGGTCAATAAAAAAATGGGCAGAAAAGCTAAATAGCCTTTTTTTTTCCCAATGAAGACACAGGCACATGAAAAGATCCTTGACTTCTCTAGTTATTAGCAAAATGCACATCAAAGCAGCAGTGAGGTAGCATCTCACCCCAGTTGGAATGACTGTTGTCAAAAAGTCTACAGATAGTAAATGTTGGGGAGGATGTGGAAAGCAGGGACCCTGTACACTGCTGGTTGGAGCACAAATTGGTGCTGCCCTTATGGAAAACAGCATGAAGGGCCTTAAAAACGTAGGAGTTACCGTGTGATCCAGAAGTTCCACGCCTGAGCACATATCCTGAACAAACAAAAACTCTAATTAAAAAAAAATGCATGCACCCCGATGTTCATAACAGCACTGTTTGCAATAACCAGGACATGCAGACAGTTCAGGCGCCCGTCGACAGATGGCTGGCATAAGAAGTGGTTTATGTACACAGTAGAGTGTTAGTCATAAAGACGGGGGTGTTACCTTTCGCTGCAGTCTTGGTGAACACAATAGTATGCTTAGTGAAGACAATTCAGAGAAAGACAAATGCCACGTGGTGTCACTTACATGTGGAACCTAGAGAAAATACACGAATGAACGTGAGCACAAACAGAAACCGACCCCAGACAGACGGTCAGTTTACACCACCGCAGCGTGGGGCCGCGCCAGGGGAGCGGGGCTCGCGGGCAGCTGCCGCCGTGGGGCGGGCACGGGGTCCTGCCCGGTGCTCCCGCACAGCCGCGCCAGCCACCGCGCTTCACCAGGGTCCGGTGCCAGACCCGCTGACCGGCGGCGTTCACAGCGCCAGCCACCGCGCTTCACCCGGGTCCGGTGCCAGACCCGCTGACCGGCGGCGTTCAGGGAGGCCTTGCTCTCCTGTCCCAGGAGCTTCTGTGTAAGTGTTAGATACTGCAAAAAGGAAAATAGCTCTAAGATGAAAAGATAAGCAGCGATAGAAAAAACTATTCTACGCTTTTATTTCTTACATTCTAGTCTTGTATCTACTTGTAATGCAGTGATTTACTGATCTTTTTTTTAATGTGCCACTAAAGCACTGATATATCACTAGAGTAATAATTGTGCAATTCATGCTTATTATTAATAGTCCTAAAGCTCTTTATTATCTTAAGCTACATTCATGAAGTTTACCCATGGTTTGTTTTTTTTAATCATTAAGACATAGTTGTAAATTGGGACTTGGCATTATTTGATAACACAGTTATGGGGACCACAAGATTTTTGGGAACAGAATACAAATAATCTTGACACATCCTAAAACTTTGACTGAGAAATGTTGCCATGACAACCATCTGTTAAAACTGTACTTAAGGCTACCCATGAAAATAAATGATGAGCTATACTCTCAATATAGACTTCTAAATTGGCACTTGGACAACTACTTATAATTCAACTAGAAATTAGGTTGAAATTCTGGGAGGTGAGCAAGCTGGAATCAATCTTATTGCCATAGAGGAGGTGTGTAAATTTTATGCCAGGTGTGCTTTAGGGAGAATTCTCATATCTCTTGGCTGAGTTGCCCCAGTGATTTAGTTGTCAGAACTGCTTCATTGACCTTCCTGTTCTATAATTAAAATGAAAAAACTTTTTGGAATTGATTATATTAAATATAAGAGTTAAAGGTCTCGGTGAGACTTTCTGAAAAGTTTTACCTCTAGGGTAGTTCCACAACGTGGCGTGAATTGGCTCTTTGATAACATAACATTCATTTATCATATACTGTAGATAAATATTTAAGATTTTAAAAATTAATGGCACTTAGTCATGTTACAGATAGTATGTTCTTAATTTGACTCTTCTTTTTAATTACCTGATATATATATTATTTAGAGTGAGAAAATTTTTATACTACTGAGTTTTATTTTAATGTAATGTTCTTTACCACACTGAAGAGACCAGTGAAATCAAAACAGAATATGTTGGAACAGTAGGCCAAAAGACAGAAGACTGAAGTTCTTCACTGAAACTTAGTACCTGTGTGACGACAGTCAGAATTTTATCTTCTCAAGGCTTTGGTTTTCAAAGTGAAGTGGAGACTATACATTCAATGTAATGTGACTTCTGAGACTTAGCAAGCCAGTGTGTCTGGGAGCATGTTAAACATGTGTCCCCAGCTTCTCTTTATGAAAGCTTGGTTTTCAGACAAGGGGTGATAGGTACTTGCTTGCCTTTGCTTGTACTGCGCGTGGCTGTGTGCTCAGCCGTGTCCGACCCCGTGCGACCCCATGGACTGTAGCCCCCAGGCTCCTCTGTCCATGGGGTTCTCCAGGCAGGAGCACTGGGGCCAGCTGCCGTTTCTGCTCCGGGGGGGCCTCCTGGCCCAGGCACCCTTTGTCCCTTGCATTGGTGGGCGGGTTCTTTAGCACTGCTGCCGCCTGGGACCAGCCCCTTGCCTGTGCTGTGGGCTGACGTTAAATCTGCTCTTGGGCAGTTTTAAAAAATATTCTGATCAGTTGACAAAACCCAGAAATTCTCTCTCTCTTTTTTTTTTTTTTTGGCCATGCCACAAGGCTTGTGGGATCTTGGTTCCTGACAGGGGATCAACGCCGGGACCTTGACAGTGAAATCACCAAGTCGTAACCACTAGATCACCAGGGAATTCCCCAGAAATTCATAGTTTAAAAAATGTATTAAGGTCTTAGAGTTTCCTTCCATTCCCCCCTTTAAAAATAAGTTGTCCAATTTAGACCAAATAATTTGATGTTTCAAAAAATTTTTGTTTCATTTTCACAGGTAACTGATAAATGGAGAAAGTATGTTTCTTTCACCATAGTAGTGAAATGTTAGTACTTATGAATTAAAGCATAAAACCCTAATGTCAAGAACACTTGAATAGCCTAAATCAAGTATTTTATAGCTTTTGCATCAGAGAAATTTAATCATTACTCTTTTTTTTTTTAATTAATTGATTAATTTTTTTATTTTTCAGCGGGTTTTGTCATACATTGACATGAATCAGTCATGGAGTTACATGTATTCCCCATCCCGATCCCCCCTCCCACCTCCCTCTCCACCCGATTCCTCTGGGTCTTCCCAGCCCACCAGGCCCGAGCACTTGACTCATGCATCCCACCTGGGCTGGTGATCTGTTTCACCATAGATAATATACATGCTGTTCTTTCGAAACATCCCACCCTCACCTTCTCCCACAGAGTCCAAAAGTCTGTTCTGTACTTCTGTGTCTCTTTTTCTGTCTTGCATATAGGGTTATCGTTACCATCTTTCTAAATTCCGTATATATGTGTTAGTATGCTGTAATGGTCTTTATCTTTCTGGCTTACTTCACTCTGTATAATGGGCTCCAGTTTCGTCCATCTCATTAGAACTGATTCAAATGAATTCTTTTTAACAGCTGAGTAATATTCCATGGTGTATATGTACCACAGCTTCCTTATCCATTCATCTGCTGATAGGCATCCAGGTTGCTTCCATGTCCTGGCTATTATAAACAGTGCTGCGATGAACATTGGGGTGCACGTGTCTCTTTCAGATCTGGATTCCTCGGTGTGTATGCCCAGGAGTGGGATTGCTGGGTCATATGGCAGTTCTATTTCCAGTTTTTTAAGAAATCTCCACATTGTTTTCCATAGTGGCTGTACTAGTTTGCATTCCCACCAACAGTGTAAGAGGGTTCCCTTTTCTCCACACCCTCTCCAGCATTTATTGAATGTCTTAAATGTAGGTTTGTAGATATATTGATGATAAATCACTAGCAAGCTGATGAAACAAAACTGTTAACTCTATTCATTACAACTTTGATGCATAGTTTTATGTCTTTTATTTCTTTTGACTTATACTTTGGTACAGTTTTCGTTTTCATTCGGTACTAGTAAATCTGTGAAACCAGGGAAGATATTGCTACTCGTGTTTCTTGGAGGCAGTCTGCGTCCATTCCTCTGATTCTTCTCCACATTCAAGAAGGTTGCACAAATCTACCTGCCCCTCTATAGAAAGCAGAGCAAAGATAAAGATAAGAATATGGGGTATAATCTCCATGTGTACTCAGTCGCGTCTGGCTCTTTACAGTGCCATAGATTGTAGCCTACCAGGCTCCTCTGTCCATGGGGTTTTCCCAGAAGGGAGACTGGAGTGTGGGTGCCGTGCCTTTCTCCAGGGGACCGTCCCAACCCAGGGATCGAGCCACATCCCCACACTGCAGGCGGACTCTTTGCCTTTGAGCTACCAGGGAAGCCCTGTAATCTCTGGAGGACATACCGAGTCTGGGACAGTTGTTGAGGAGCGAGCTGCGGTTCTTTCTGGCAGTCCTTCTGAGTGTGGCTTTTCTCTCCTGTGGAGCAAAGGGGAGAAGAAGTGAGGTCAGTAAAGATGATGGGCAGGTCAAGGATCCAGTCTCCTTCAGCACCTCTCCATTCTCCACACTCCATGTAACTTAGTGTCTCTGTTCCCTGCCTTACCTTTGAGTTATATTCTGATGGAGTTTCTGCCTGTTGACTCTCTGTTTTCCCCAATGATAAAGCTATAGAAGACTTCCTTTGTTACCATGTTCATCATAGCCCAGGTCAGAGGAATAGTGTTTGGTGAAGCTTTAGTGCCATCGTGTACCTCAAGTTGCTTGCCGTTCTCAACCTTCAGCAGCCCCAGTAGGAGCATCTCATTTATTTTGTAAGGGAGGAGTCCAATCGTTCCCCTCATCAGGGTGTGTGTCAAGCGCTCCTGGCTTTTTCCAGTTTGACAGATTGGAGTTTGCCCCTCTGTCCGTATTTCTATGAAATTGTAGCTAACAAATTGTCACTGGGTTCCCTTTTGGTATTTGTCCCTCCCTCTTAGAGACAGACTCACAATTCTAAATTCTGAGGCTCTAGGCTCCTTCCTTTTGATCTTTGTTTTCAGCTGAAACAGATTAAGAGCGCCCTACTCTTAATGGACTCCTCCTCAGTTGCAGGGATTTGGTCATCCGTTTAGTCCACTCCCAGTTTTGTCTTCTCCCCACCTAATGTGCTTTCCTGCCCATCAGTAGAAAGGTTATTTTCGTGACTTCAAACCAAGAGTGACCCTCTGGATAACAGCCATTCTGGCAATAATAAGCGTTCCAGATCCCCTTTCTCCTGTTACACCCCTAAAGATGGCAGTAGCACCCCTCATCTTTAACCCCAGGTAACACCACAGCCATTATTTAAATTGCAGAGTTAGGGGCCCTTTCCCAGACAGAGGCTCTCCAGGCACTGCTTTTGTCTGATTAATGTATGGTTGGTTTACGTGTTGTGCTGGTTTCTGGTGTACAGAAAATTAATTCTGTACGTGTACGATAAGACTTTTCATTTGTCTGTTTTATATATGAAAATTTATATTTGCTGATTCCATACCCCTACTTAATTTATCCCTCCCTACCTGTTTGCCCCTGTGGTAACCATACGTTTCTTTTCTATGTCTGTGAATCTGTTTCTGTTTTGTAAGTGATTTCATTTGCATAATTTTTTGAGATTCCACATATAAGTGGGATCATATGATATTTGCCTTTCTCTGTTTGACTTCACTTCATGTGATAATTTCTAGGCTTGTCTATGTTGCAGCAGATGGCTTTATTTCATTCTTTTTTATGGCTGAGTGATAGTCCACTGTGTGTGTGTGTGTGTGTGTGTGTGTGTGTGTGAGTGTGTGTGTGTGTGTGTGTATACACACCACATCACCACATCACCTTTATCCATTCACCTGCCCATGGGCCTGTAGGTTGTCTCTCTGTCTTGGCTGTTGTAAACAGAAGGTGCTTCATTCTAATGATGTGAAGGGCATCTTATTGCGGTTTGTTTTTGTATGTCACTGACTGATGGTGTTAACATCTTTTGATGTGCTTACTGTCTATTTGTCCATCCTCTTTTGTTAACTATTCTACCTAATTTCTTACAATTGGGTTGTTTGTCATCTTGTTTTTGAGATATGCATTCTCTGTGTTACATAGAAATGATCTGTCATTTATATGTGTTTCAAAAAATGTTCTTCCAGATTGTAGTTGGACTTTTCTTTTTTTTTTTTTTTTTTACGAGATTTTGGAGAAGTACTTATTTTTAATTAGATAAATTCTATTTTTTGTTTAATGTGCTTTTTGTATCCTAAGGAATTTTGGTCATGAGGATGTTCTCTTGTGTTTACTTCCAGGACCTTTATAGTTCTGGTTTTATACTTGGGTTGAAATGGAGGCAGAAAGCTTTCTTCTAGTTTCTCTGGTTAGTGTAATATTTAAATTGACACAGGACAGATTAACAGGAGAAGAAAAATCAAATCTAATTTTGTACATATAGGAACCCCATAGGCATGAGAAGTTCAGAGTTGGGAATCTAAAAGATACATATGCCATCCTGAGCTAAGGAATGTATAGGAGCCCAAGGCTTCAGAGAGGAGGAGGGTGATTCTCAGAGAAGAAGAGCCGGTGTTTAGTAATGGATGTTTGCCTTGTCATTCACATAGGCCATGAAAAGTTATTTCTGGTAATGACTGTTACTGTGGGCAAATCACCACATTTCAATTCTTAAGAGGGAGGTAAAATTTTCCCTTGAGTCCGCAGGGTCCCCGTTGCCTTTACTTCAGAATAATCCAAATGCCAACATCTTAAAGAGGCCTGTTAGGAACCCCAGCAGATCTTACGTGTAAAATGTTCTTTCAAAGCAATCATTATTGTTCCTTTTGTTGACCTGTCAGAGGGTGCTGGCTGGGTACAGAGAGTTTCAGAAGGTAAAATACTTCAAAATGGCTGTCCAGGACATTTTAAAGCCATGGTTGGGGTGAGTTTTTACATCAAGATGTTTGACTACTTGTTGCAATTGGTCCTATAGATCACAGTTATATTTCAGTCTATGTGAAAGTGCTGCACTCAATATGTCAGCAAATTTGGAAAACTCAGTAGTGGCCACAGGACTGAAAAAGGTCCGTTTTCATTCCAGTCCCAAAGAAAGGCAATGCCAAAGATGTTCAAACTACTGCACAATTACACTCATCTCACACACTAGTAAAGTAATGCTCAAAATTCTCCAAGCCAAGCTTCAGCAATACGTGAACCGAGAACTTTCAGATGTTCAAGCTGGTTTTAGAAAAGGCAAAGCAACAAGAGATCAAATTGCCAGCATCCGTTGGATCATTGAAAAAGTGAGAGAGTTCCAGAAAAACATGTACTTCTGCTTTATTGACTATGCTAAAGCCTTTGACTGTATGGATCACAATAAATGTGGAAAATTCTGAAAGAGATGGGAATACCAGACCATCTGACCTGTCTCTTCAGAAACCCATATGCAGGTCAGGAAGCAATAGTTAGAACTGGACATGGAACAGCAGACTGATTTCAAATAGGAAAAGGAGTTCGTCAAGGCTGTATATTGTCACCCTGCTTATTTATCTTATATGCAGAGTACATCATGAGAAATGCTGGGCTAGAAGAAGCACAAGCTGGAATCAAGCTTGCTGGGAGAAATATCAATAACCTCAGATATGTAGATGACACGACCCTTATGGCAGAAAGCGAAGAGGAACTAAAAAGCCTTTTGATGAAAGTGAAGGAGGAGAGTGAATAAATTGGCTTAAAGCTCAACATTCAGAAAACTAAGATCATGGCATCCGGTCCCATCACTTCATGGGAAATAGATGGGGAAACAGTGGAAACAGTGCCAGACTTTATTTTTCTGGGCTCTAAAATCAGTGCAGATGGTGACTGCAACCATGAAATTAAAAGATGCTTACTCCTTGGAAGAAAAGTTATGACCAACCTAGAAGCATACTGAAGAGCAGAGACATTACTTTGCCAACAAAGGTCTGTCTAGTTAAGGCTGTGGTTTTTCCATTGGTCATGTATGGATGTGAGAGTTGGACTGTGAAGCAAGCTGAGTGCTGAAGAATTGATGCTTTTGAGCTGTGGTGTTGGAGAAGACCCTTGAGAGTCCCTTGGACTGCAAGGAGATCCAGCCAGTCCATCCTAAAGGAGATCAGTCCTGGGTGTTCATTGGAAGGACTGATGCTGAAGCTGAAACTCCAGTACTTTGGCCACCTGATGCGAAGAGCTGACTCATTTGAAAAGACGCTGATGCTGGGAAAGATTAAAGCTGGGAGGATGAGATGGTTGGATGGCATCACCAACTTAAGGGACATGAGTTTGGGTAAACTCCGTGAGCTGATGATGGACAGGAGGCCTGGCGTGCTGAAGTTCATGGGGTCGCAAAGAGTTGGACATGACTGAGGAACTGAACTGAACTGAACGGGGGAATACTATGGTCTAATGCAAGCTTTTTAAAAGAAAGACTGAAACATAGCACCCCAGAAATTTTCTTTTTCACCTCTTTTTCCCTTCCCTCCTTTCTCCAGTCTGTCCCCTACCTTTTTTCCTCCTTTTTTAATTTATATGTCTTTCTGCCATTGCAGCATTGTGGGCTCTCATAGCTGGTCACAGACTAAAAAGTCAGAGACTTTTTAGATGATAAAATATTCCCTAAGTAGTGATTAGTTCTTGAGATCAGATAATGGGGTGTTCTTTTATAATGACCTGTTCGCATCATTGGTCTTGTGTACCTTGATGGTACTGTAATGTTTGTTGCTTTATTATGCTGTAGGAAATTACTTGGGAAAGATATGGGACTATATTCACTCAAATAGGCATCCATAACTCGTGACCAGCTGTGGAAAAATTAGATCTTAGGAATGTGGTTTGGGTAGAACAGTAATTCTGTATGATGAAGTGAGGATTGGAAATTTCACATTGCAAAATGAAATTTCCTCATGTACTGATGACACAGCATTCTGAAATGACAAATAACAGCATAGCCTAAGCTTTATGGTGGGAGGAGAGTGTATGTTGTGTTCTACTTACAGGAGTACCATCATTTTGAAGGTGGAGAAGTCTGATAAGAGTTTGCTATAATGTAGATCTTAAAGTTCTGTTGTGTAGTAACACTTCTTAAACCTGTTTTATAACCTCTTGAGGTTACAACTTCTTTGTGTGCTGTTGATTGAATGGTATGAATAAAATATCCCTTAGGTCTATTTGCCACGGCCTCAAATGCATCTTACAGCAGTTGCATTTCTCACTTAAGGTAAAAATACCATTCTTTCTTTTTGCCATAGGATAAGAAGTGGGTTCTCAATCACGAAGATGTCACATTGGGAGAATTACTGGGCAAGGTATGTAATCCACTGAACTGAATAACCAAAAGTCTTTATAGTGATTGTGAATGCCGTGATTCTTCGTTTTCTTCAAAGCCTTTCCAGTATTCTTGCACACAGCAAAGTACATTCGCACATGAACCTAGAAGAACACAGTGCCGTATCTGTTACAAATACTGTGATGTTCATGGGAAAAGAAGTGTGAAAATCTTTGAAAAATTTAAGGATTACCTTGACTTTTTAAAAAATAGTATATTGTAAATTTTCCTCTGAAAGGATTAAAAACCACAATAATTTTTATTACATTGTAGTAAAACCAAAACTAGTGATCTGAAATTTGGAAAGAAACTGTGAGGTAATAAAAATGTAAACACCTAATAGTCTTATTCCACTTGTTTCTGGTTACACATGATAGTTCAGAAAAAATGCAGTACTGCTCCTTGGGATCTCAGGATGTATATAGAATCACACTATGTGACAACGTTTAGGGATCTCAGGATGTATGTAGAATCAGTGTGTGACAGCGTTTAGGGTCTCAGGATGTATATAGAATCACAGTGTGTGACAACACTTAGGGGTCTCAGGATGTATGTAGAATCACAGTACGTGACAGCGTTTAGGGTCTCAGGATGTATGTAGAATCACAGTACGTGACAACGTTTAGGGATCTCAGGATGTATGTAGAATCAGTGTGTGACAACGTTTAGGGATCTCAGGATGTATATAGAATCACAGTATGTGACAACATTTAGGGGTCTCAGGATGTATGTAGAATCAGTGTGTGACAACATTTAGGGATCTCAGGATATATATAGAATCACAGTGTGTGACAGCTTTTAGGGGTCTCAGGATGTATATAGAATCACAGTATGTGACAACGTTTAGGGATCTCAGGATGTATGTAGAATCAGTGTGTGACAACGTTTAGGGATCTCAGGATATATATAGAATCACAGTATGTGACAACATTTAGGGGTCTCAGGATGTATGTAGAATCATAGTATGTGACAGCATTTAGGGGTCTCAGGATGTATGTAGAATCACAGTACGTGACAGCGTTTAGGGTCTCAGGATGTATGTAGAATCACAGTGTGTGACAGCGTTTAGGGGTCTCAGGATGTATGTAGAATCACAGTGTGTGACAGCGTTTAGGGGTCTCAGGATGTATGTAGAATCACAGTGTGTGACAGCGTTTAGGGATCTCAGGATGTATGTAGAATCAGTGTGTGACAACATTTAGGGATCTCAGGATATATACAGAATCACAGTATGTGACAACATTTAGGGGTCTCAGGATGTATGTAGAATCATAGTATGTGACAGCATTTAGGGGTCTCAGGATGTATGTAGAATCACAGTACGTGACAGCGTTTAGGGTCTCAGGATGTATGTAGAATCACAGTGTGTGACAGCGTTTAGGGGTCTCAGGATGTATGTAGAATCACAGTGTGTGACAGCGTTTAGGGGTCTCAGGATGTATGTAGAATCACAGTATGTGACAGCGTTTAGGGGTCTCAGGATGTATGTAGAATCACAGTATGTGACAGCGTTTAGGGGTCTCAGGATGTATGTAGAATCAGTATGTGACAACACGGGACATGTTGTTTCAGTCTGAGAATGATGTGGGCAGGGCACGTTTCAATACATCCATTGTGTAGCTAACTCTGATAGTGGTCAGAGGAGGTAGCTATATATGATAAAAGTCACTTTCTTTCAAACCGGCTGGAAATTTCTTCCAACTCATAGGCAATATGAAACTATATTATACCTAATAATAATGGCACATATTTAATAATTAAATGGGTTATTTGGACATTGATTATTAATTTATAATTGAGTTCCAGTAGACAAGCATTAACTTCTTTATTCATGGCTTAATTAGTGAGGTTTGAATTGAGTTGGGGTTCGTAATACAAAGGAAGAAATAATGTAAAATCCAGATAGGGAAAACTGTTACTCATACACTTCTGAGTGATCAGTACTAGAATTTAAGGTTCAACATTTCAAGTAAAGAAATCAATGATTATCCATTACTTTTCTTGATTCAAATGCAGACTTGATGAATTGACAGATTTCCCCTATTTTTTAGCTTTGCTATGCGTTAGAAAAGTGAATCCCTGTTGAAACAATCTACTTTGCAGGATTCTTATTATTTTTAAATTATTTTTCCAAATAGAAGCATTAAATTGCTATTAGAAAACAGTTTCTATTGATTGCTAATACTTATTTAGTAAGTAAATTCTAAAGAATTTCAAGCTACAGTAGCTATTATGTTTATTTCCTCTATTATGTTACCATAATTCTTAAGGAAATATTCCACTTTTTCATTACTTTAAGTAACTCAGTATTAGTGATTGGGCTAAAAATTATTACAAAGAAAATAAAGTAATTTCCATGAAAATACAATTAAATATAAAGTTTTAAGATTAAACCAGTTACTGAAAAAGTGTGTTGAGAAGGGCAGATTTTTCAGTACTAAGGAAAAAAAAATGTTTTCAGTTAGAGAGAGATTTCAGTTATTATGTGATACATGATGCTTCACATATTAGGAATTTTATCCATTAGGTCCTTACTTAGTAAGGTTATTTGAAAGAATAATTATTTTCATTGACAAGGCAGTAGCATATACCAGTTTTAATAAATTTAATCATTTTAATAAAACAAACACTTCAACTTTAGAGACATGTGTGGCTTAATTTCAGGCTTCCTGGAGACTCAGATGGTAAAGAATCTGCCAGCAGTGCTGGAGACCCGGGTTTGATTCCTGGTTTGGGAAGATTCCCTGAAGGAGGGCAGGGCAGCTCACTTCAGTATTCTTGCCTGGAGAATCCCCATGGACAGTGGGGCCTGGTGGGCTACAGTTTGTGGGGTTGCAGAGAGTTGGACACGACTGAGTAACTAAGCACATAGCTGAGTTTCAGCAAATATTTCTGAGTTGAAAATTTTCGTTTAATATTTTCATTACCTGTTCTGAGTATTTATCGTATACTGCTTGAAAGTGCATGAGAAAAAAAAGAATTAGCCTATACTTACATACTTTGGAATTTTAGTAGTATCATAAGGTTAATGTGGTAACTGTAACTTTTACTGAGCCACCGTATTTATGCTGTGCTTGATAGCTGGTAATCAAGAATATTAATTCCTCAAATATTTATTGAATGCCTACTGTATGTTAGGCACTCCCCAAGGAACTTGGGATACATCCATGAAAAAAGCAGACAAATGTCCTTGCCCCTATAAAGCTCACATTCTATCTAGCAGGGAAAGACAGACAGACAATAAACTTAATAAATAGGTAAACTTCATAATGTTAAAGATGCTAATCCTGTGAAAACATAGGAATTTATAGAGTGCTTTTGGTTGGAGTTGGGATTTTTGATAGGGGAATCCAGGTAAGCCTTATCAAAATTGTTACTTTCTGATAAAAAGCTGGTGAGAAGGGATTTAGCCATGTGGTCAAATGAGGAAAGGGGTTTTAGGCAGAGGGAATATGAATGCAGATTACATTTGATGGGCGGGAGAGGCAGCTGGTTGTAGCCGAGTAGGCAAGAAGGAACAGACTCAGGCAGCAGGTGGCTGAGGCAACACAGATCGTGTAGAACCATGCGGGTCAGTGGAATCACTCTGGCTTTAACATGTGTGAAAAGGGTAAGCTGGGGGGTGACTGCCTGGAGGAGCGAGATGATCATGCCTTCTACAGAGCTCACTCGGGCTCCTGTGTCGAGAGTAGGCTGAGTTGCAAGGTTAGGAAGCTCTTGTCCTTACCTAACTAAGGATGATGGTTGCTGGTCGGATCAGGGAAGTGGCAGTGGGGATGGGGGAATGTGGTGGGTTCTGTGTTCATCATCACGGTTGACCCAGCTGAATATCCTGATGGACTCTATGTGGGGTGTGAGACATAGAGGGCATCGGCTTAGGTGTAGCGGGTTTTGGGGACTGAGATTAGGGGTTTTGCGTGTAAATATTAAGGATTATCTGTTAGACTTTCAAGCGGAGATGTTGAGAAAACAGCTGGGTATGAAGCTTAGAAAAGAGGTGTGGATCAAATTACAGACTCGGTAGTTGGCACTTGCTTGGTGGTTTCCTTCGTTCAATGCGTTCAACAGTGGAGTGAGTCTAGGTAGAGGAGAGAGAGCTTGAGCCCCGGTCACTTCAAAATCAAGAGGCTGCAGAGAAGAGAAGCAAGATGATTGAGGCTGAGGAAGAGAAATCTCCAGGAAGGCAGAAAACCGGGAGACAGGATGCCTTAGATGCCAAGAGAAAAAAGTATTTGAAGGAGGAGTGATCAGTGGTGGCATTTGCTGATGAGAGGTCACATGAGACAATGACTGAGAATCACTGAATTTAGCAATGGAGAGATTGCTGGTGACTTGACTGAGCACTTTCTTTGACATGTTTTATGTGAAAGCCAAGCTGGAATATGTGTAAGAGAGAATGGGAGGAGAGCAAACAGGGATAGCAAGGATGCAACTCTGAAGCTTTGCTGTGAAAGGAAGCAGAGACAGTGGCGGTTTCAGAAGAAATGATTTGTGTGCTGTTGGTTAACCTGAGAAAGGCAGCATGCTGGTTTGACGCTGGGAATGACGTCGTGAAAAATTCATGATTTTTGAAGGAGATGAGAATTGCTGAAATGCTATCATCGAGTAGACAAGAGGGGATGGAATTTAGTTTACAATGGAGGTTGACTTTAATAGAAGCACAGTTCATCTTGTAACAGCAAGGAAGATTGGCAGGAGGGTCAGTGTGGACCTGAAAGTCGGAAATTGCTTCAGTTTTCTCAGTAAATCAGGAAGCAAAAAGATTATTAACTGAGAGTGAGGTTGTAGTAGGGGAGGTACGGAATCTTTAAGAAGAGAGTTGAAGGGCGAGGAAAAGTTGATTAGAAGAATGAGCGTGTTCATGGTCTCGGGAATTGTATAATAATTATTGAGCAGTATTAAGGACCCCCTAGAGGTATGTGTTCTTAAAGTGAAACTAGTCAACATCGGTGTGGATTTTCTCCATCAACACTAAACTGTATCAGTCCAGGGTAGGCCATGCCACAACGGGTCTGGGCTGTGTATTTGACAAGGGGGTTCTAGAAATTAAGAGGAATAAAGAAGTTGGGAGTGTATGGTAGAAAGTAATTATGAGCCATGGAACTTAAGCTGAATTAAGAAGGAAACCGAGGATGTTAAGGGGTTATGGACAATAAAAAGTAATAAGATCTAAATATTTGGAAGTTCCTATCATGTGAAATGCTGTGCTGGAAGAAGCACAAGCTGGAATCAAAATTGCTGGGAGAAATATCAATAACCTCAGATATGCAGATGACACCACCCTTATGGCAGAAAGTGAAGAGGAACTAAAGAGCCTCTTGATGAAAGTGAAAGAGAACAGTGAAAAAGTTGGCTTAAAGCTCAACATTCAGAAAACTAAGATCATGTCATCTGGTCCCATCAGTTCATGGCAAATAGATTGGGAAACAGTGGAAACAGTGGCTGACTTTATTGTTTTGGGCTCCAGAATCACTGCAGATGGTGATTGCAGCCATGAAATATAGAGACACTTGCTCCTTGAAAGGAAAGTTATGACCAACCTAGACAGCATATTAAAAAGCAGAGACTTTACTTTGCCAGCAAAGGTCTGTCTAGTCAAGGCTATGGTTTTTCCAGTGGTCATGTATGGATGTGAGAGTTGGACTATAAAGAAAGCTGAGTGCGGAAGAATTGATGCTTTTGAACTGTGGTGTTGGAGAAGACTCCTGAAGCTGATCAGCTCCAGTACTTTGGCCATCTGATGCGAAGAGCTGACTCTTGAAAAGACCCTGATGCTGGGAACTCTTGAGGGCGGGAGGAGAAGGGGATGACAGAGGATGAGATGGTTGGATGGCATCATTGGCTCGATGGACATGAGTTTGAGTAAAATCCGGGAATTGCTGATGGACAGGGAGGCCTGGCGTGCTGCAGTCCATGGGGTCACAAAGAGTCAGGCACTACTGAGCGACTGAACTGGACTGAACTGAACTGATAGGGTCAAAGAATTTTCAGTCTGGATACTAGCGGAAGTAAGCTAGAAAAATAAAAGCCAGCCAGAAGATGAGAAAAATGAAATAGATGTTATCGAGGAGTGGCATTACTGATGATGGCAAAGTTTAAGATCTGAATCTAGAAAATATGTTGGAATACAGATCATTGGAGGACAGATGGTCACAAAACAGAGTTTGAGGTGTTGAAAGAATCCTTAATTGTCTATTGAAATTTCCAAGTATTATGACAGGAGTAACACCTGGCACAGTGATTCAGGAGCTCAGATAGTCAACAAGTGAGGGAAAATGTTTTCTAATGCAGTAGCTGCTAGCCAGGGTATTGGGTATGTAATCAAATGATAAAGTTTCAAAGCTAGGGGTTTTTAGGAAGGCAGTAGAGAAAGTGTTTTGAAAGCAGTGGCAGACAGCTAGTGGAATCCTTTTTTCTGTCTCCAGGCCACTGGGAGAAGGCCTGGTGTGTGTGTGTATCGGGGACTAAAAGGAAATCACAATTTTAGAAGCCAAAAGAAACTCACCCACCATTTGAGTGTTCTCAGGTGAGAGTGAGGTTTCTATTAGAGCAAGAAGGTGAAGAGCATGATCTTGATCTAGATAAAATTTTAATGATGGACCAGAAGTTTCCGAAGGCACAGGGGAGGCTGGGGATAGAAGAGAATTAGTTGGAGATCGCAGGAGTCCACATAGCCTAATCAGAATCAGAGAGGGGGAGACGAGGGCCACCAGGACCTTCTGTGAGGATGGTCGTAAACAGAGATAAGCGACATCATTAAGTTTAACCTCGTGGACTTGGAGCCAGCAGCAGAGATGAAGCTGTGCCTTCTAGGTGGTAGGGATCAGTGGGAGTCCTGTCCTTTTTCCTGACCTCTTTGGATGAAGAAGAGGTGGTCTGTGAAGCAGTCTTTCTCACTGTTTGAGAGTCCTCCCTTGATCACTGTTAATAGAGTGGACGTCTTCTGAGTGAAGATTGTAAAATGAATGGTCAAAGTTTTCAAATGCTTCCTATGAGCCAGGACCTATAGGTCCCTGCAGGCAGAGACCAGCAGAAACGCACCAAGGGGCCAATAGGATGACAGGTGTTCAGGAAGGGTGGAAATGATCTGAGGAAGATCAGGAAGCTCTGCATACAGGAGGAGCAGAAGAAACGGACTTCCAGATTAGTTAGCTTGTTCTTTGATTGGAAGTAGAGGGGAAATGTGCAGAAGGTAGAGCACGTATTTTGAAATCCCTGTCTGAATTTAGGATACATGTAGCAGTCAAGAGCTATGAGAGGGAGCTAGACAGAGGCTGAGAGAGAAATGGCCGTGGAAGGCTAGATGTTCAAGAAGGCAGGAGTATTTTCTTGCAACGATTAATCTGGCAGTGCTGTGGTAGATGGGTTGAAGGGCTGAGGAACTGATGGTGAGATCAACTTAGGTAAGAAAAATGAAGCAGGCTGTGTGAGATGTGAGGAGGAACACAGAAGTTTCTAGAGGGAGAATCTGAACACTTGTAGAGAGAGTAATGGTCCTGGTAATTTAGTCAGCAAGTGTCTTCTAATGAATTAAATGTTAAGTCTTAGGCAAGACGAATTTTTAGTGCTTCAGAATCATTCAGGTAAATAAAGGCCTAGCAGTAATCATATATACTAACAGCTTCTACTGGATCTATTTCTGACATAATAAATGATGTGATGATTGTGGAAGGGAAAAAACCCTTGAATAACACGGAAGGATATTTCTGTTTATAGCTTATGATGAATGTGTACTGTGTTGAATTTATTGGATGTTTACTTTTCATGTAAGGGTAATCAGTCATTGTTTTCAATTAATATTTGGGTTGAATATGAGATTAAATAGTAATACTCTTCATTACTTAAATACTGAAGTATGCTCAATATTAAATAGAATAAATGTTATTTTAAGCAAACAGCAATTATCTAATAAATAATGAGTTTATTAAAATCAGTATTTTAGTAATTTTCAATTATTAGGAACATTTAAAATTTATATTCCGTGGACTATTAAGAATTATGTTTATCTTAGAACTCATGCTCATTGATTTTCAGACCCCTCACTGAGTTATTTCTTGCTCAACAGCAGTAGCATTAAAGCTATTTATGATGCTTGCTCATTACAGTTATAGCTATGTAAAAAGTACATATGCATACAGAGAAAGAGAAAGAGAATGCTTAAAGATAGCTGTCATGTTACCGTAAAGATCTTGTCTTATTTTTTTTTTTCATACTCATCATAAAAGCAACTTCAAACTAGAAGTAAGGCATTTTTTTTTCATTTATTTTTATTAGTTGGAGGCTAATTACTTTACAATATTGTAGTGGTTTTGGCCATACATTGACATGAATCAGCCATGGATTTACATGTGTTCCCCATCCCGGTCCCCCCTCCCACCTCCCTGCCCATCCCATCTCTCTGGGTCATCCCAGTGCACCAGCCCTGATCACTTGTCTCATGCATCCAACCTGGACTGGCAAACACTTGATAATATACATGTTTCGATGCTGTTCTCTCAGATCACCCACCCTCGCCTTCTCCCATAGAGTCCAAAAGTCTGTTCTATACATTTGTGTCTCTTTTTCTGTCTTGCATATAGAGTTATCGTTGCCATCTTTCTAAATTCCATGTATATGAGTTAGTATACTGTATTGGTGTTTATCTTTCTGGCTTACGTCACTCTGTATAATGGGCTCCAGTTTCATCCATCTCATTAGAACTGATTCAAATGAATTCTTTTTAACGGCTGAGTAATATTCCATGGTGTATATGTACCACAGCTTCCTTATCCATTCATCTGCTGGTGGGCATCTAGGTTGCTTCCATGTCCTGGCTATTATAAACAGTGCTGCGATGAACATTGGGGTGCACGTGTCTCTTTCAGATCTGGATTCCTCAGTGTGTATGCCCAGAAGTGGTATTGCTGGGTCATATGGCAGCTATATTTCCAGTTTTTTAAGAAATCTCCACACTGTTCTCCATAGTGGCTGTACTAGTTTGCATTCCCACCAACAGTGTAAGAGGGTTCCCTTTTCTCCACACCCTCTCCAGCATTTATTGCTTGTAGACTTTTGGATAGCAGCCATCCTGACTGGCGTGTAATGGTACCTCATTGAGGTTTTGATTTGCATTTCTCTGATAATGAGTGATGTTGAGCATCTTTTCATGTGTTTGAAGTAAGGCACTTTAAATCAGACTAGGGCCTGGCGCTCAGACAGCGGGCAGAGGTGACCTCGCAGCGCTGCTCGCGTCCCGGCGCCTTTCAGAGCCCGCGGCCCCGCAGGCCCTGTTGCCGGCCCTCCGGGGCCTGGCCCCTGCCTCTCACACCCTCCTCTGAGCCCTGGCCGTGAGGCTCTGCCACCAGTTCGCTCCCAGCACCGTGGCTTTACCTTAGAGCGCTGATGGGGACTTCTTAATCTACTGATACTGAAATGTAGAGCTGGAAGGTAAAGGGGACCAGGCGGGGGGAGACTTAGGTGCTTCTGACCGTGTTAGTCTTTCCTTTTACACTATTTCAGGTTTTTCCATTTCCTCTCCAGTTCCCCTCAAGCCTCGGTGTCCCGCACGGCTGGAGTGTTGGGTAGTATATTTAAAGTTGGGGAATTGGTAAGAGCAGCCTGCCCAGTCTTTATTTCTGCTTGAAACTGAATAAAGCTAACAGAGTACTCTTAACTCAAAGCTCATCATTACATGCGTGCCTGGAATTTTTCAAAGACTTATGTGACTGTATTATGCACTGAACAGTAAATCTGTTTGTATTTTCAGGGCAATTTTGGTGAAGTATTTAAGGGCATATTAAAGGATAAAACTGCTGTTGCTGTTAAAACGTGTAAAGAAGATCTTCCTCAGGAACTGAAAATAAAATTCTTACAAGAAGCCAAGTGAGTTCTCTAAAATAATGTTAACATGTACTTAAAGGTGATTCGTTAAGATGTATGTTTGAAGATATCTTAAATTATGACTTGATGAATTATAAGTAGGTACTTTCAGAGTCTTCAAAAGTAGGCATTCTGAAAACAAAAAGTTTCTCCTTTGAAGTGAGACTCTAGGTCATTTAGCAGTTACAATCAGAAGAGCCATGCTAAGAACAGTAAATATTCAAGTCTTTAAAAAAAATTGCAGTATTTCTTGCTTCTATCACATATGCATATGCACATATGTATATATGTAGTGTTGTGATTGACCTTATAATAAAAATAGTCTGTATTCTCTGAATAAAATGCTTAATGTAAATATACCTTGAGAATTTAATGACATCTTCCTTACTCTCCTTAGAGATTATGGCTTGATTGTTTGTTCCCAGCTGTCAGAGTTCTTTTCTTAGAATCTCAGATTTCTTCTTCAGCTCAGTGTCTGACTTTGTTCCAAAATTTACATTGTTTCTTTCCTAATTGATCTTCTACAATGTTTGTCTTCCCAATTTTCAGTTTTACCTAAATTTAATGTTGCAACTTGCCAGCCCTATATTGCAAGTAGTTACAACGATTCAGTTAGTTGTAAAATATACAACTAACACAAAAATATACAACAAAACGCAAAACAAATGAAAGGGGCTTTGGACAGAGAATGGCCATATGAACGGGAGATGTATGGAAGAGTGAATGGATAGTTGAGAGGGAGAGAAGAAGGGTGTATAGATCATAGATCGGTGGTGTAAAGGGAAGGAGGAAAAGAGGTGTGTGTGGGTGGGTGTATTACCTCCTTCAGGGCATTGTATATAAAAGCAAAGCTTCCTAAAGTGCCCTGGAAGAACAGAGGACATGCAGCATGGAACTAAATCCTGTGGAGTGGAGCATCTTGATGTCATCTCTCCATGTAAACAGTAGATATTTATAGCAATGTATTACGCTAGTTGGGTACATTTATTAAATGTTACCTATGCTGAACTGATGGAATAAAGTTGCAAGCATTTTTCATATATATATTATCAGCAATTGAGAAAAAATATTCTATAATGAACTTAAAAGCATCCTATTACAGCTGAAATTCATGGGCTCATCATTTTAGTTATTCACAGATATCTTAAAGTATCTTGCTTTCTAATTTGTGAATGTTTTATTGAAAGATAGAGTTTAATTTCTTCTTCTAATGTGAGACTATGAAATTTTCTGTTAAAAATGACAGTTATATCCATGTAAGCTCTCAAGTATCTTTTAATTAGAAGATAGATCTATATATTTAAATATTTAATGTTATTTGGGTTCATCCTGGCTATTTTGTAGAATTTCTTTATTAAGCAGTTTTCAGTCTAAGAAATGACATTTTGGATTAAAGTCAATCATTCTAAAACTCCCTTTCTAATTCATCATAGGAACTGTAAACTCGGTTATTAACAGTATTTTTTTATCTCTAGAATTCTTCCTAGTCTGTCTTCATTTGTTAATAAACATTGTACATTTTCAATTTGTGACTTTTTCTTAGAGCTGTCTCTGCTTTAGTTCTACATGTATAGCACATATATAAACTATTTCATCTTTCTCCAAATGAAGTTATTTTTTTCATTCTCCTAGGAAAGAACCGGTGTTTTTTCAAATATGAGTGAATTTATGACTATGTCAACAGGATAATATGAAATATCATTTGATAGCAGAAATCATCAGGGCAGGCAGGCCTGTGAGGGCATCTAATCTGTTTTTAACTCATGCTTGGAGTCCTGTAGATGAGTCCTTGCTACTTTTTTAGCCCTCTGAAATTCTGCGTTTATCCAAACCAAAACTTCCTTGCTTTAACTTTAATCTAATATTGCTCATTGTTTAACTTTCTGCCAGGCTTCTCAAAACTTTTGAGTTTATACTATTTGAAATTGACCATGATTGTCAAGTAGGTATTATGAAATCTAAATGTGAAGTGATTACTCTATAGCATTTACCAATATGAATTGTTCTTAAATTTATCTGTTTTAAATGAATTGTATACATAAAACAAAACTAAACAAAAAGATGCTGCCCTAACAGCTTACAGTTTTTGGTCCACTAATATTCTTCAGCTTTTGTGAGGGCATCGAAAAGCAGATGCTTTGAAAGGAGTTCTACATATTTTGAACTGAGTAAGTTATTCAGATTTAGCATGATTGTTAGTTTTCAGGGTGGATACTAGTTTTTAAATGAATATTTAATTAAAAGCTGACTCATATAATTAAAAGCTGACTCATTTATATCTATTTTTCCAAGATTTATCAAAACTTATATACATCCCATTTATCGTAATTTGTGTTCATACTTAAGTTTTAAAAATTGTGTATCCTAATTGTGCACACTATACATGATAATAAATTAATGCTTACTACTTAAATGGTGACTATTCTTATATTTCTCTCATCCAGAATTCTCAAGCAGTATGATCACCCCAATATTGTCAAACTTATAGGGGTCTGTACACAGAGACAGCCTATCTACATCATTATGGAACTGGTTCCAGGTAATACCATTTTAGTGGTTTCCTTGATGGTGTTTTAGTGTTGTTTTGTTGCTTTTATATATAGTCTCTTTGATTTCTCCTTGTGAAGTTTTCTGTGTTTTCTTTTAACATTTTCCTCATGATGAAGAGCTTGTACATGTACTCGTTGTTTTTATAGCTTCTAATACTTACTGTTTTTTAGAAAATGTCAACCAACCTTTTTAAAAGGAGATATATTATTACATTGCAGTTCCACGTGGAATTTAGTTATATATAAATGTTTCTGTGAGAAAGACTATTTAGAAAAGTTGTCTACTTAGTTCGACTTTATAGTAATGATAGCACTAAGAATTTAGTTCATTTATGTCATTTTACAAGTACATTACCACACCTCCTCTTGTTAAGTTGTACATAATAATACCATAATGCTTTGGGTCACAAACTTTGAACTTCTTTAATATGTGAACCAAAAAAAAAGGTAATCTCTCTTGGAATTTATCCTTATATTTCTCTCTGATGACTTTTAAAACTGCCAGGTAAAGTTTTGGTTAACTACTTTTGCCAACAAAGGTAACATCAAACCGATATCGTATATCTTTATTTTTACTATATTGATGCATCTTTCTGTTGTAGAAAATATGATCAGAGGCAAAATATGATCTTTATAATATTTACAAATACAGTATTTAATAACTGATAAGCATTTGCTTTGTTACCTTAATGTTTACCTAAAAATGTTTACTCATTTTAAAAGAAGAAACTTAAAGGAATATGAAAAATATTTTTAACTTTGAATATACATCACATAAACCTGGTATTGTTGATTACCCACTGAAAACTTTTCACATAATCCTTTCATAATTTAAGGACAGTTGGTCCAGTTATGCCACCTGGTTTGATTGCTATTAGAATATTTCTTTATCACCATGTAACTGCAGGATTCCTAGATTATAATCATTTTCACTCTCAAGATGGCAATATATATTTGCATGATTTACACTACTTGTGATTAAATCTCAAAGTAGCTTTCATACAGTTATGAAAAATAGACTATAGTCTAAAATTTTAAAAACAGTTGAATAGCCTATAATTTTACCTAAAATAGTATGTTTAAGTATTATGAATACATAAAACATTTACATAATGCAGATGATGCCCCCAGATAATAAGGGATGTCACTAAAAATGTTAGAGTTGAGAGGTGGGGTGGACCTGATGAGGAAAAGTAGTATTGGTGTTACTGTGACTGACTAAAGGACCATGGCAACAAACTCCTGATGGAGGTCCAAGCTGAATAAAACACAAGATAGCTTTGGAAGGGAGGCAGGGAAGTGTTTATCTAGGCATTAAATAGTGACCTTTATTGAATTTTTTTAGATGATTGAGAATAATAAAGGCAGAAAATTAAAAATAAAAGCCTCCTACTCAACAATCTAGTCTTAATCCAAAGCGAACTATTTAGTTTTTTGTGGTTTTCCCCCCAGGAAAATATTTAATATAGAATACCATGATTTTATGCAAATCTTTTAATTATTTAAAATCATAAAGCTTTCTTTTTTCTCTAATATAACATGGTTTCATTGTTTCCTATTCATCCATATAGTTCTACCTTTTCTTTATAATGGCTACAGAATATTCCATTATTTGGTTTTATATAATTTAAATGGGCCTTCTATTTATGGACACTTTGGTTGTTTCCAATTTTATTACTTTTTTTTTTCTTTTTTAAACAGTGTTCAACTTGGGTCTGAGTTTATGTGCATTTTGATTTATGGGAAGTGTATTAGCTTTCTGTTTATGCACAACGAATGATCATAACTTAGCAGCTTTACATAACATCCGTTTATCACCTCACAGTTGTGTAGGTTAGAAGTCCAGGCAGGCTTGACTGAGTTCTCTGCTCAGGGTCTCCCAAAGCCAAAAACCAGGATATCTAACTGAGCTCTTGCCTGGAGCACTGGGGAAGAATCACTACCTGACTCCTTCTGGGTGGTGGCAGAGTCTCATCCCTTGCAGTTGAGAAATGACCTAAGGTTCTCTTTCTTTTCTTGCTGTGAGCCAAGGGCATCTCCCAGCTCTTCACGGGTTTCTACACTCTGATCTTCAGACCCAGTGTGTCACATATTTCAGATGCTCTGAATTTCTCTAACTTGCTCTTATGTTTTTTGTTTCGTTCTGTGTTGTTCTTCAAAAAAGCTGAGAGAATACTCTGCTGTTTTGAGAGGTTCTGTGATTAGAACAGGTTCACCTGCCCAAGCTGCCTACCTTTAGGGCAGCTGTGCTACGTGCAAAATATAGTCATGGGAGTGGTATCTGACCCTGCTCACGTGTTCAGGGGTTGGGGTGGGACACCGCTGGGACGCCATCTGCACATTCTGCCTACCGCGGTAGACTTTGCTAAGCTTGCTTGAAGGTTCATTGCAGTGTGGGATGTGGAACTACACTGGACTTTTCATACTCTGTTACATTGATTCAGCTGGTTGATCTTTTAAGATGAATGCGTGATTTTTGTAGCATCATGCTTTGTCATATCTCATTTGGAAAATATCAAGTAAGCGAGCAGTGACATAATTCATTATGCAGTATCAAAAGATCACATTCATTACTGCCATTCCTAATCTCACTGGAAAAGTAGTAGGAGGTGTCAATTTCTTGACGGCAAGTATGTGTTTTCCAAAATTTTAGTTTGCATTGGGAAACTGGAATGTTACCCTGGCAACAAAAACTGTCAGTTGTTTTGCCTTGAAGTGTCGGACTCAACTTCACTCAGTCTTGAGAGGATGTCAAATGTCTAATATTTAATAGCCATGATTTTTCAGTCTTTTTGAAAACATATTTATTGACATGTAATTGACATACTATATATATATAATAGATATATATATAAAAAATACTGACATATGTATACACTTGTGAAACCGTCACCACAATCAAAGCAATGAACACACCTCTCTTCCTCAGATTTTTCTCATGCCTTTTTAGTCCCTTCCTCCTCCCACTCTCACCTCCTGTCCCACTCCACCACTGATCTACTTTCTGTGACTGTGTGTTAGTTGGCATTTCTTAGAATTTAATGTAAGTGGAACCATACAGGCTGTACTTCTCTTTTCTTGTTTGGGTCTAGTTTGTTTCATTCAGCATATTTGAGATCTGTCCATGGTGTTCAGAAGTTCACCTTTTACTGAGTAGAACTGCATTATATGAATATATTCCATTTGTTATCAACTATTGATAGACTTTTGGATTGTTTCCTGTTTAGGGCTACTGCAAAGTAAGCTGCTGTGAACATTTATGTACAAGTCTTTGTACTGACCTGCACTTTCATTTTTCTGCTGAAAATTTACCTAGGAATGGAGTAAGTGAATTAGATAGAATGTACAGGTTTAAAATTTTAAGAAGTTGCTAAATTGCTTTCTAAAGTCATTATACTAGTTGTCATACTAGTTGACATTCCTAACTGCACTTTCTCTACATTTTCATCAACACTTTGTATGCTCAATCTTTAGACATTATAATTTTATGTTGACGTGTCTTACTGTGGTTTTAATTTGCTTTCCCAGCTGACTAATGATATGAGCATCTTTTCATGTGTTAATTTGCCATTCATAATCTTCTTTGAAGTCTCTATTTAAATAATTTGCCCACTTTTAAAAAATTTGAGTTGTTGTAATTGGGGCCTTCCAGGTGGTGATAGTGGTAAAGAACCTGCATGCCATTGCAGGAGCTGCGGGAGATGTAGGTTCAGTCCCTGGGTGGGGAAGATCCTCTGGAGGAGGAAATGGCAACCCGCTCCAGTATTCCTGCCCGGAAAATCCCCATGAACAGAGGAGCCTGGCGGGTTATAGTTTGTGGGGTCACAGAAGAGTGGGACATGACTTAGCAACCACATAATGACAACAAAGAGTCAGACACAACTAGAACACGATTTAGCACACAAGCACGTTGCAGTTGAGTCTGATTCTTTATAAATTCTGGACACAAGTCCTTTATCAAATGCATAGTTATCAAATATTTTCTCTCAGTTTGACTTCTTTTTTCATTCTCTTAACAGTATCTTTTAAAAAGCAGATTTTTTTTTAATTTCAAAGTTTATTATTTTTCTTTACAGGTCATGTTTTTAATGGTAAATCTAAGAACTCTTTGAATCCCAGATTACAAACTTTTTCTTCTATGATTACTTATACAATTTTATAGTTTTAGAATTTAGAACTTATAGTTCAGTCTGTGGTTTATTTCATATGGTCGTGAAGAATGGTTTGAAGTTCGTATTTTTGGCATTTAGATATCCAGTTGTTCCAGCATCACGACTCTTCTTTCTCTCCTGATTTTCGACCTTCCTTTTAAAATATATTTGTGTGTAATTATATTTCTGGATGCTGGACTTCCCTGGTGGCTCAGACGGTGAAGAATCTGCCTACAGTGCAGGAAGCATGGGTTCAGTCCCTGGGTCAGGAAGATCGCTTGGAGAAGGGAATGGCAGCCCACTCCAGTATTCTTGCCTGGAGAATTCCATGGACAGAGGAGCTGGGCAGGCTACAGTCTCTGGGATCCTGAAGAGTCAGACATAGGACTGAGTGACCGACATGCACGCATATTTCTGGACTCTAATTTCTGTCAGTCTTTCTGTTGTTGTAATGCCAGTACTACACTGTCTTGACCACTTGTAGTTTCATAGTAAGTCTTGTATCAGGTGATGTTGGTTGTCTAACTTTATTCTTTTTTAGAATTGTTTTGGCTATTAGAGGTCCTTTGCATTTCACTATCAATTTTTTTGTTAGTTTTTCAGTTTCTATACAAAGGGTTGCTGAAATTTAGTTTAGGATTAAATTGAATCTATAGATCAGTTTGGGGTTAATAGACTTCTTAACAATATTGAGTTGTCTGACCCCTCTACATGATACATCTTTCTAGTAAGATCTTTAATTTCCCCCTGCAAGGTTTTGTAGAGTTTAGTGTATAGGATTTTCCATCTTTTGTCAGACTTCTGAGTATTTGGTTTTCTGAGATGCTATTGTAAGTGATTTTTAAAAAAATTAATGTATCCACTATGGAAGTCATAATATCTAACTGAATAACACTGTCAGTCAGTTTGATGTATTGACCTTTATAGGATACTGTATACAACATCACCAAGATATACATTTTTTTCAACTACATAGAGAATGTTTACCCAGATAGACCATATCCTGGGCCATGAAACAAAACTCAATAAATTTGTACAAATTTAAGTTCTGGTGACTTCCCAGTTGGTACTAGTGTTACCCCCCTGCCAATGTAGGAGACATGAGAGATGCAGATTCGATGCCTGGGCTGGGAACGGCCCCTGG
Source organism: Muntiacus reevesi (assembly GCF_963930625.1). Classification (NCBI taxonomy): domain Eukaryota; kingdom Metazoa; phylum Chordata; class Mammalia; order Artiodactyla; family Cervidae; genus Muntiacus; species Muntiacus reevesi. The sequence goes on from NC_089249.1 coordinate 283,104,545, forward strand.
AGAAGGGAATGGCAACCCACTCCAGTACTGCCAGGAGAGAATCCATCGACAGAGGAGTCTGGCGAGCCACAGTCCCTGGGGGCGCAGAGTCGGACACCACTGAGCAAGTAACACACACACACACACAAGTTCTATGAACACAACAGAAATAAAGTAAAACTCAAGGACAGAACGATTTCTGAAAAATGTCTAAATATCTGGAAAGTAAGCAATGCATAGCTGAGTGACCAGTGAGTCAGAGAGGAGCTTAGAAAGTACTTTAAACTAAATGAGAAAAAAAATCTCAGTATTTATATGATTTATATGATGCCTATTAAGCAGTGCTTAGGGACATAAATCTAGCACTAAATACACAGAAAAGAAGGAAGAACTCAAAATTGTGATCTTGACTTCTACCTTAAGTGCAAATTAACTCAAAATGTTTATATAAAAGAAGGGAAAAAATATAATAGGAAAAGGAATCAATAGAATCCCTTGAGAATAATAAAATTAATAAAACCTCTACATAAACTATTCAGAAAAAAGACACAAATTACCAATATCAAGAATGAAAGAGGTGACCTCATTACAGATTCTACATAATTAAAAAGATACCTGTAATATTTTCTTAATGGCTATATAAAGAAATTCAACAGCTTAGATGAAATGGAAAAATTTTCTGAGACAAAAACTGCCAAATCTTATTCAACCTCCATAACCCCGTATCTTTTATAGAACTGGTCACTAAGAAACCATCCTTCTAAGAAAACTCCAGGCCTATATCACTTCACTGGTGAATTATACCAAGGTTTTAAGAAGAAGCATCAGCTCTACACAAATTCTTAGAAATGAAAAGGAGAGACTACTGCTCAACTCACTGAGGTCATTACTACTGATTCTATAACTGGACACAAATATTACAGGAAAAGAAAACCACAGACTGTATGTCATTATTACATATTTAAATTCTGAGCACAATTTTAATGAAGCAAATTAAGCCATAGACAAATACATCATGATCAAGTGGAGTTTATCCTAGGACTAGCAGCTGATTTAACCTTCAAATAGCGATCAGTATAATTCAGATTAATATCATTTAAAATTATATGGTCATTTCAGTAAATGAAGAAAAATCACTTGAGAAGATCCATCGTTCTTTCCTGATAAGAATTGTCTGAAAACGAGGAATAAAAGAAAACGTCTGCACCATGAGTGACTTCTGAGAAAGGCCTACAGATAACATTGTCGTTAATGGCAAATGTCTGAATGCTTTCTTTGTTTATATCAGAAATGAGACAGATTTGCCTACATTTACCACTTAAAACAGTATATTCTCAGTGTTCTAGCTTCCAGGACAATACAGCAAAAAATAAAGCAAGAAAAAGTAAAAATCATCTTTTAATATGTTTATGGTATTTTTCACCTCTGCCATAATATTTCTCTGTCAGTGTTTGAAATTAAAATGCTACCCAGTATACCAATATAAAAGACATTATAGCATTCTATGGTAAAACCACTACAGCACTTAAAAATAGATGAGTTTTTTGTTTTAAACCTTTTAAAAGTAATATAAATCATCTTCAGTGGTTTTTCTCTTTAGACACTGCTTTGAAATACCTTGCATGGAGCCAGGTACAATCTAACATCCTAATGTCATGAAACCCGGACCAGAGTAGCAGGTTCAAAGCAATGAGCTCTCAATTTTGACGTTTTCAAGCCTCAAGTTAAACCTTAGTAAGAAACTGCATTGTCTCAATAGATTGTTGCTTAAGTCTTATGCATCTTTTCTTTCTCATCAGTGAACACATTTCCATACAAAATATAAAGGCAAATACCACAAGATTCCTTGTAAAAAATATTTCCACTATAAGATGTAAAGCTGATAAATACATACTTATAAAAAGCTTAGGAAAGATTTACCCCAGGTATGCAAGCCAGTTTCAGCATTTGGAATTCATTAAAGTATCCCTTCACAGTAGGCTAGAAGAAAAATCAAGTGACTATATAGATAAATGTGGACAAAGCTTTTAACAAAATTTAACACTCATTTATGATAAAGATCTTAAATAGTCAGTGAACTTAAGGATCTTGCTCAGTTTTTTTTTTTTTTTTTTAATCTATAAAAACCCTACAGCTAATATTATGCTTAATGGCAAGAGACTTGAAGCTCTTCTACTGAGATCAGAAAGCCAGGCATGGATGCCTCTCTGACCATTCCTTTCCAACATCTCACTCAAACTCCTGGCTAATATAAGACAAAAGTACTCAACTCTGTATCAACCTAGAGGGGTGAGATGGGAAGGGGAGATGGGAGGGAGGTTCAGAAGGGAGGGGATATGTGTGTACCTATGGCTGATTCATGTTGAAGTTTGACAGAAAACAGCTAACTTCTGTAAAACAATTATCCTTCAACAAAAGAAACAAAAGACAAAAGGAAACAAAAGTTGTACTGATGGGAAAGGAAGAAATAAAACTTTGTTTGCAGAAGACAGTTTGGTGGTTTCTTATAAAAGTAAACATACTTTTACCATGCAGTCCATCAATTGCATTCTTTAGAATTTACCCAAAGGAGTTTAAAACTTATATCCACACAAAATCCTGCACAAAGATGTTTATAGTAGTTTCATTCATAATGTCAAAACTTGGAAGCAGCCAAGATGCTCTGCATTAGGTGAGTGGGTAACCTATGGTACATCCAAACAATGGAATATAAATCAGAGCATGAAAGAAATAAAATAGCAAGCCATGAAAATTCTTAGAGGGAACTTATACATTACTACGTAATGGAAGCCAGTCTGAAAAGGCTATATACTTTATGATTCCAACTCCAGGCATTTTGGAAAAGGGAAAACTATAGAGAGTATTTAAATAAATTTCAGCTGAGGATTGCAGAAGAGAGAGGTATGAACAGGCATAGCAATGAGGATTTTTGTAGGCTATTTAAGCTATCACCTATGACATAACAGTAGATAACATGTCATTTTATATTTCTCCAAACATATAGAATGTACATTACCAAGAATGAACCCTGATCTAAACTATGGACTTTGGATGATAATGATGTCAGTATAGGTTTATCAGTTATAACAAATATAAGAAATTCTAGCAAGGGATTTGATAATACAGGAGACGGTCTCTTGTTCAGTTCAGTCGCTCAGTCAGTCCGACTCTTTGCGACCCCATGGACTGCAGCATGCCAGGCCTCCCTGTCCATCACCAACTCCCGAAGCTTACTCAAACTCAAGTCCATTGAGTAGGTGATGCCATCCAACCATCTCATCCTCTGTTGTCCCCTTCTCTTCCTGCCTTCAGTCTTTCCCATCATCAGGGCCTTTTCAAGTGAGTTAGTTCCTCACATCAGGTGGCCAAAGTATTGGAGTTTCAGCTCAACTGAGCAACTGAACTGACTGACTGAACTGCTGAGCTGATAACGTATGCTACAGTATAGGTGAACGTCAAAAACTTTATGCTAGTTAGAGCAAGTCCAGTACAAAAGACTACACGTTGTATAATTCTGTTTCTATGAAATGCCCAGAAAAGGCATAGATAAAGAAGGAAGATTTGTGAATTCCTGCACCTGGGGGTCTAGGTGGGTATTGGCTGTATACAGGCAAAAGAGATCTTTGTGGAGGGATGAAAATGTTAAAATCTGGATTGCATTGACAATTGTACACCTCTGTAAATTTGTCAAAGCTCATTAAATTGTACATTAAGATGTGCAGCTCTTAAAAAGAAACGGCTCAAAAGCCAGCATTTTGGTCAGAAACTTGTAGATTGTATTGTCTTATTCAGTTTACTGAACTCTTCACTTTCTTCCCTTAGTTTCCCTTCCTGTGAAGTAAGAACGGAGTTGATGTAAGAGCTAATAAACTGTTTGGTGTGTGTGTGTGTGTGTGTGTGTGTCTACCAAACACACATGGACACTTTATACACACACACACACAGTCCCGACCCGGGGACTGAACCTGTGCCTCCTGACTGCATCCGCTGCACTGGTAGCTGGATTCTCGGCCACTGTGCCGCCTGGGAAGCCCTTATGTACACATATATACACACATACATGTATACATAATTTACATTTATATATATAATCTGAGACATTGGCTCCCTGGTTCAGGCTCCCCGGTGGCTCCATCGGTGAAGAATCGGCCTGCAGTGCCGAGACCTGGGTTCGATCCCTGGGTTGGGAAGATCCCCTGGAGGAGGGCATGGCCACGCACTCCAGCACTCTTGTCTGGAGAATCCCATGCACAGAGGAGCCTGGTGGGCTACAGTCCATGGGGTGCAAAGAGTCAGACACGACTGAGCGACGAACAGTGCTACTGTATGGTCTCAGGGTGGCTGTGTTAGTCCCTCAGTCGTGTCCGACTCTGCGATTCCGTGGACTGTAGCCCACCAGGCTCCTCTGTCCATGGGATTCTCCAGGCAGGAATACTGGAGTGGGTTGCTTAACCATTATAACTACTCTCTGTATTCTCATCATGTTATAGTTTTTATTGTTATTATTTTATAATTGGCCAATAGAAGAAAGTGACCAATTAAAATGACTCATAAAATCCGGCAGAGCTTTAACCTGTTCTTGGAACTTGCCCCTGCCTGCCTTCTAGCCCTAACCCTAGATTTCTTCAGCCAAGTGTGACGTGACAGCAAATTGGGAAACATAATGTTTGTGTTTAATTCTCCGCTTTCCACCACCGTAGGTGACTTTCCACCACAATGTAAGTGTGTATGTTCTTAGTATTTACCTTTGTGGGTCTTTCTTTCCTTATATCTAAAACTAAAGTTGCTGGGTTAAATGGCTTCTGAATTTTAGCTCTGATCTATAATATTTTAATTAAAAATTTTTTTCTATGAAACTTCTCATAACAAACAATTAGATTATTCAAAATAGTGTCTTTCTGTCCTTTCCTTATTTTACAAAAGGCATGATGGGGAAATACCCAACTAGTTTTCATTCTTATTAAACTAGCATAACAGTACACAGTATTTTATATTTACATAATACTTATTCTTGTCAAAGCACTTTAATTAACATCATGTTGTTTTCTCTACCAGGCAGTATTGTTATCTCCATTTACAAATAAACTAAATGAAGTTCAGAGGGCTTAGAGTGACTTGTCAACATCAGTAAATAGCAAGAGGGAAAATAGTGCTCTATTTTTGCTCATGTCATTCAGCTTACAAGTGGGTCAAAGTATATAATCCTTTTATGAATTGAAAATGTAAATGAAAATTTAAGCAAAATGTCTATGCAAGATACTCTATGGGCAAATACATGAATCCCTATTCCATAATTTCTCAGCCTTGTGCACAGATAAGTAAATAGCTTATTACAGTAAACAGGAAGGTTTTCGTTTGAGTTACTTTTTTCTCTACTGGGAATCAAGCTGTGGAGAGAAGATTTAGAGGACTGGTGGGTTAAAAGCAAGATTTAATAACTGCTTGGTGTCTTAGATGCAAGCCATTTCAGAAATGTTTTATGCAGAGATTTAATACACTCCTGTTCTCGTCAGATAACTGAGCCCTTTGGAAGCATAAATCTGAAATACATTTCAGCCAAACTAATGTTTGAGGAGATTATAAGCATTTGAAAATTCAGGTTTAGAGTGAATACTCCAAGATTATCCTGTCTTCATTTGAATCATCTCTTGAATTACAAACACTATATTTCTTGCTTGCTTATAGGTTGCTGGATAAATAAAATCAAACAAAAGACAATTCTAAATGGTGCTGGGAAATTCTGAAAACAAAACAAACTCTAATATGCTAAAAGATGATCCAACTTTATTTTGCAAACAAGTTGTTTTTTACTTAGTGACCCAAGTGAAGAAAAGGATGAGAGGACTTTTTTTTTTAATGACAAGTCACAACTTAAAGGAATGTTTGTGGTCTAGACAGCTGTCATTTCTTTTCACATCCGTAGTTATATTAGGGCTGCCATAAGATACCTTGATGAATAAGAAACCAAGCCTCTAACCTCTAATTACAAAGTTAGGTACATATCCTGGGTGGAGGTAATTAATTTTAGCAAGACTTAACCATCAGTCTCTAGTCTTGTACTAGATCTTGCTAACTGCTCTTTCTTTTGGACCTGGATATTCTTGCTGAGTTGAGAAGTTCCTGGAACTAACTGAATGCTATATTTTCTGGTCCATTCCTCAGGTCATACAGATCCATACCCTTTGGCAGTCCTCAAACTTACCTGTATTTTAAAATGATTTATGGCTTTAGAGTTTTTAGAATTACTGAGGGATTTTTACCAAGTTTTATACATCATCAAAACATCTCACCTCTATAACAAGTTTGAAAAAAAATTGAGCTCATGTAGTTTATATTGTCTAGAGATTCTAGCTTAGAAATTTGGACATTATTATTTACTTTGTTCTCTTAAAAGTCTTTAAGCCTTTTAGTGGAAATCTTTCCATAGTCATAATTTTTTCTACTAATTACTCATTTCATTTGTAATTTCTAGGGTAAGTTTGCTAATTTTAACCAGAAGGTTAACTTCTCTTTTTTTTTTAAGTATTGTTTTCCGGCTCTTTTTTTTTTTTGACTGAACAACACATATTTATTAGTTTGCAATAACCTTTTAATTACAAAGGACATCTAAGCTTATTTTATGTGTGACAAATAATTTCTATTATTCTTGTATGATTGTTGTTGTTTTTTGTTGTTGTTTTAATTATTTATTATTTTACTTTACAATATTGTATTGATTTTGCCATGCATTGACTTGAATCCTCCATGAGTGTACATGTGTTCCCCATCCTGAACCCCCCTCTCACCTTCCTCCCCATCCCGTCCCTCTGGGTCATCCCAGTGCACCAGCCCCAGGCATCCTGTCTCATGCACCGAACCTGGACTGGCAATTCATTTCACATATGATAATATACATGTTTCAGTGTCATTGTCCTATATCATCCCACCCTCGCCCTCTCCCACAGATTCCAAAAGACTGTTCAGTACATCTGTGTCTCTTTTGCTGTCTCGCATATAGGGTCATCGTTGCCATCTTTCTAAATTCCATATATATGTGTTAGTATACTGTATTGCTGTTTTCTTTCTGGCTTACTTCACTCTGTATAATAGGCTTCAGTTTCATCCACCTCATTAGAACTGATTCAAATGTATTCTTTTAAAAATAATTATTTTTCCTTCCAATTCTTATTGAACTTTTATAAATATTTTTATGTGATTCTAACAGAATCAGTTTGATACATGACATCACAACTACAGAAGGTTATTATGGTAGTCACTGGAAAGAACAGTTCCTTTGATAACAAGTCCCGATAGTTTGGCTTTGGATCTTTGTCTGACATTTGTTTCTTTCCCTCATTATAAATATAGAAAGGGTTCATTCTGCCAAAAAAAAATTAAGGAACATGGCTCCTGGCACACAGTAAGTTCAGTTCAGTTCAGTTGCTTAGTTGTGTCTGACTCTTTGCGACCCCATGGACCGCAGTACGCCAGGCCTCCCTGTCCTTCATCAACTCCCAGAGTTTACTCAAACCCATGTCCATTGAATCAGTGATGCCATCCAACCATCTCATCCTCTGTTGTCCCCTTCTCTTCCCACCCTCAATCTTTCCCAGCATCAGGGTCTTTTCAAATGAGTCGGCTCTTTGCATCAGGTGGCCAAAGTATTGGAGTTTCAGCTTCAGGATCAGTCCTTCCAATTAACACCCAGGACTGATCTCGTGATCATCCTGATTAGGATGGACTGGTTGGACCTCCTTGCAGTCCAAGGGACTCTCAAGAATCTTCTCTAACGCCACAGTTCAAAAGCATCAATTCTTTGGCGCTCAGCTTTCTTTATAATCCTACTCTCACATCCATACATGACCACTGGAAAAACCATAACCTTGACTAGGCGGACCTTTCTTGGAAAAGTAATGTCTCTACTTTTTAATATGCTGTCTAGGTTGGTCATAACTTTTCCTTCCAAGGAGTAAGTGTCTTTTAATTTCATGGCTGCACTCACCATCTGCAGTGATTTGGGAGCCCAGAAAAATAAAGTCAGCCACTGTTTCCATGCAGTAAAAGAGCCCTCAAAATCTGAACTGGCACCTAACCTCACATAGATTTAACCTATCCCCCATCATACGGTCCATTGCCAGTTATATGACAATATCACTTCATAGCAGTAAGTTTGAGTTCAAGGAAAAGGGCAAGCAGTAATATCAGATTAATATTTTGTGCTAAAAATGATAAGTTATGTCAACTCAGTGGCTGTCTTTTATGTTGCTAGTAAATGACTAACTTTATGGGTTTTATTACTTTGTTGTTTGGAGATGTTGATAGAAAACCATTTTAAAACACATTTTGTATGATTCTAAATGAGTTATTATAAATTAGCATGTTGTAAATCTCCATTTGGAAGAATGGTTAACTTTCCTATGTTAACCAACATTATAACGTCTAAACTGAGATATTGATCTTTATTTTATAATTCAAGTCTATTGCATTAATGAAAAGCAAAATAAATGCACTTAACTGACATTTTCTATCACAGATAATATTTTTGGTATAATGTAAAATATTTCTAAAACAACATTTTAAAAAGATAGCATCTTTAAATTGATATTTCTTTATCAGCCAAATGATATATTGGGTTGCCCTAATGTTTCATTTGCTGCCTAGTATCCCAAAGCAAATGCAGATGGACTAGTTTAAACTGGCCATTTCTCCAGACACTAAAGACACTAATATATTTTGCAATTAGTTACTTTATTTAATTTATGCACAACTTAAATTGATAACCTGGTGGTATTCCACACATGTGATATTAGCATTTTTCTGTTTGTTTTTTTTTTGGGGGGGGGGGTGTAGGACCACACCCTTCTGACAGTGCATATTCTTTCTCAGAGGTTGAGCTAAACACTAGAAACATTAGCCCAAAGGAAAGCTATGAGAAATGAAATCTGAAATATAACAATTGTTACTGCATCCCCTCTTGAGTGGTTGTAAAGTAGGGCATAGGGATTGTCTTTTCTATAATGAGCAAAGTTTGGTGCATTTTAACAAATAATAAGTTTCCATGGTGCGTTTGAGCCACTGATGTATTGTCTATATCTGAGCAATATTACTCATGTTTTTTTATGTTCGGAGTATCTGAAGGCACTTATTCCTGTAAAGTATCTCCTGCAAGGAAGCAGAAAGCTTAGTGAGCAGGACAAAGCATGTTCTGAACCATATTTTCACTTTTAAATCCTGTTTTGAAAATGTCTTTATGATAATTGAAGTTCCGTAATGAATTAAAGGAAAATAAGAGTTACGAATATATATGCATCCTTCCACATGTATAAAATACTGATGAGTTTTAGTTTTGTTATTGTTTTTAAGTTTTTGTTATTGTATATGGAGAAGTCTTAAAAAACTTGCTAAGAAAGTTGAAAGTAATATTATACATGATAAAATTTTCTTTATTGCTGAAAGCTTACTTATTTGTTGCAAATCTTATAAGTATGAAAAGGGCTAGTTAAACTGTGGTGAATTTAGCTGAAATAAAGTTTTTTACATTTAATGTTTTGGGTTTGATAAATAAATAGATTTTCCTCAGTTTTCTACCCAGCTATATGACTCTGACAGTGCCTATGAGCTTGGGATTTTCATATTATCAGAAGTATTAGGAGAATAGATATTAAAACAATGGTGAACACAGAATATTTCCAAGATTAAAAGACAACTGAAAATCAGTTGAATCAAAGTTCTTAAAAACTACTTATTTTACTTATGATAGAAGTTGAAAAGTTAATATGTTGGAACTTTTCTGTTAGTATTGAAGTGCCATAAATGTTCAAGCTATTTTATGTAAAAGCTAAACTCTAGTCAGCATTAGCCAAAGATATTGTAATGTCCACGTCTTTTTTTAATGTATAAAGTTTACCCCTTTCTAGTTGTAAGTTATTTATATTCCTATTTAGTTGTAAATTACATATGTATTCACAAATTATGCACAAACTCTAGACTCTTCCTAAATTTGTGGATGAAATGAAAACTTGATCCATTAATACTTGAGAAGGTATGCCACACTACTCAGATATACCAATATTTTTTAAGTAGAATATTACTTAAAAAGTATTTAAGGCTAAATATTCTGTTAGATTATTCTGCCATTTGTTCAGTTACTGGGTGCCTCCCATGTATGCCGCATACAAAAGACCCCACAAAAAACAAAACTTCCAGCTTTCCTGCACCCTGTGTTCTGGAGGGGGAGGAAATGTGTTATATGAGTAAAGCGTATATAGTGTGTTAAATGGAGTGAAAACAGAAAGCACGGAGGGAAGAGGATAAAACTGTTGATATGGGCAGAGGTTGGAGTGTTTGGCCAGGGAAGGCCTCAAGAGGAGCAGAATAAACTGTGTGAAGGGCCTGGTGGAAGTGAGGGAACACACTGTGTAGACACCTGGAAGATGAGCTTCCAGGCTTCATGGAGATGCAGAAAGAGCAGGGTGGATGAAGTCAGGGAGAGGGGGTGTAATAGGAGGTGAGGTTAGGGAAGGGGCGGAGTTCAAGCCGTGCAGGGCCTGGTAGATGAGAAGGATGAGTTATTTCATCTTAAGGAGCCCTCTTGCAGTGATTGCCCTCACCTAGACATGCTCTGCGTTCTTGCTGTCCTTCCCAGCTTCCAAGGTAAATAACGTAAAGAGCTTCATCCTTATGGCCAGTTCCTTGGAAGACACTGAGTATCTTAGGCTCTCGAGACCTGAGGGTCTGGATTTTGTTGTCTCCAGTGGACAGGAATGTGTATCTTTTGCCTTGTCCTCTCATTTCCTTCATAAATTTGAGTAAAATTTTGAGGATGTAAATCAATCTTCTACTTGCTAAATGCTAATTTTGTGACCAACCACATTAATTATTTATGAAAATCTATTATGCAGTTTTTTAAATTTTCTCATTTCTTCACTAGTCTTCTGGTCATATTTAATATCCCTCTTTTCATTTAGATACTCTTTTTTTTTCTGTTTTTAGATTTTCAGTTGCTGTATAACATAACACTTTTTCACAGATTCATCTTGAGGGATTGCATGTTATATTAAGTATAGCATAGCTTCTTGTCATTTAAAATGTGAAAGTAATATTAGGAGCTGTCATCATAATCAGGTTTTGGGTGTATGGGACTTTTCAGCTCTTTTCGTGGCTTCATTTGTCCTTTTCTGTAAAACTGAAATTGATTGTCATCGGTGGCTGTTTATGTGCATCAACCTCAGTTCCAGAAAGAATATTATTCGGTACCTGACACAGCTGTGCCTCAGACTGAGCACTTAATAAAAACATGTGGGAAATGTAACCTTTGCCAAAACGTTATAAAATAAAAAAAATTTTGCCTAAATTCTGTGTCAAAGTTGAGAAAACAGTATCACATTTGGCATTATCTGCATTCAAAATGAAAGGCTTTATATAGCAAGCTGGGAGAGATTTAAGAAGTGACTTTATTGTGTCTTTAATAATTTTGTTTCTTACAGGAGTACATGTATTCCATATTTTCTGTTTTTTAAGATACGTTTTTGTCTTTTTTTTCCCTTCTCTTCAATGTTAGTCTATGGATTAGTATTCAAAGCATTTTTGAAGATCTTGATAAGACTTTCAAAGGAATTTATCTTCTAAGATATTACTTGCTACCAGCAAGTGGCATTTAATAATTTTTCCCATCTTTGCTACTAAAATAAAGAAAAAAATCCTTTCTATGTTTAACATCTGTCATTTGTTGAATAAAATAAAAGTCTTGGATACCTATCTTTGCCTTTTTTTAAAGCATTTTTAAAAAGTGCTTTTTAAAAATAAAGGATAGGTAATCATATATTAAAAATTTGTAAGTGTTGAAGAATTGATATTACTTCTAGGAGTCATATTTATATTATTCAGTTCTTTTTAGAGTGGAATTTATAAGCTAATGAGGCTATAATTTGAAGGAATTTTATTATTATGTCAAAAATATTCTAAGCCAGTCAATTTTGATAAAAAATAAATACAGAAATAACTTTTTTTTGAAACATATATCACCCTGTTCTTAAGTAACTTCAAAACTTAGAAATACACCCCTTTTTTAAAGAGGTATATTTCTTTCTTGGCATTCTTTTTAAACTTACTATTCTGAGATTTGGGTTAATTACTTTATTTGATTAATTCTTAGCATCAGTTGCATTCCATATACCATATACATTGATGGAAAATATAACTATGCTCTCTTCCATCATGAAATTCAGTGTAGTGGGAGAGACATATGTTTAAACAGGAATCTCAAATAAATTTATTATTGCAAACCTTACTACTAAGAGTGTTGCTCAGAGAGATAGTCACAGGTAGCACCTAATTTATTTCAGAGTCTTGGGAAACATCTCCAGAAGGTGACTTTTGTATTTAAATGCAAGATTAAAAATAATCTCCCTTTGCTAAGGGCTGGGGAAAAGCATGGAGAACAGCCAGTGCAGAGTTGTGGGTAGGAGTGGCTTTTGTGTTTGGAAGGGGAAGCAGCGTGCTGTGACCTGGGCATGTAGCCTGGGAGAGATGCTTAAGATGACGTTGGAAAGACAGGAGAGATGACATGACGAAGTGTCTCATGGTCAGGGCCATCAGTTTTTATTTCCAACATAATTATGATTCAGGCATTGGACTTTTTGAAAAAGTTTTACTTTCAAAGAGTACATAGGAAACACAATAAAAAACCGTTTTTCTGTCCCTGACTCCCCTTTCCCTTTGGAATTCTTACATGTGGAACCTAGAAAAAGGACGCAGATGAATGAGACAGACGTAGAGAACGAACGCATGGAGAGCAGGGGGGAAGGAGGGAGGGGCTGAACCGGGAGGTTGGTGTTGACTCACAGACACTGCTGTGCATGAAGTAGGTGAGTAATGGGAGCCGGCTGCACGGCACACGGGTCGCTGCTCAGCGCCCTGTGATGAGCTGAATGGGAAGGAAGTCCAAGCAGGAGGAGACGTGTGTGTGTCTCTGATGGGCTGGCTGCACACCAGAAACGAAGGCGGCAGGGTAAAGCGACTAGAGTAAGCGTTAATTGTAAAAAAGAACATGGCCCCATTCTCAACACATTCTGAGTGTTTAATATTCAGTTCACTTCAGTCGCTCAGTCATGTCTGACTCTGCAACCACATGGACTGCAGCACACCAGGCCTCCCTGTCCATCACCAACTCCCGGACTTTACTCAAACTCATGTCCATTGACTTGCTGACGCCATCCAACCGTCTATCCTCTGTCGTCCCCTTCTCTTCCCACCTTCAGTCTTTCCCATCATCAGGGTCTTTTCAGGTGAGTCAGTTCTTCACATCAGGTGCCCAAAGTATTAGAGTTTCAGCTTCAGCATCAGTCCTTCTAATGAATATTCAGGACTGACTTCCTTTAGGATTGACTGGTTTGATCTCCTTGCAGTCCAAAGAGTCCAAGCTAATAATAAACATTCAGTCAGTTCAGTCGCTCAGTCATGTCCGACTCTTTGCGACCCCATGAATCGCAGCACACCAGGCCTCCCTGTCCAAAACCAACTCCCGGAGTTTACTCAAACTCATGTCCATCGAGTCGGTGATGCCATCCAACCATCTCATCCTCTGTTGTCCCCTTCTACCCCCAATCCCTCCCAGCATCAGGGTCTTTTCCAATGAGTCAACTCTTTGCATGAGGTGGCCAAAGTATTAGAGTTTCAGCTTCAGCATCAGGCCTTCCAGTTAACACTCAGGACTGATCTCCTTTAGGATGGACTGGTTGGATCTCCTTGCAGTCCAAGGGACTCTCAAGAGTCTTCTCCAGCACCACAGTTCAAAAGCATCAATTTTTCGGTACTCAGCTTTCTTCACTGTCCAACTCTCACATCCATACATGACCACTGGAAAAACCATAGCCTTGACCAGACAGACCTTTGTTGTCAAAGCAATATCTCTGCTTTTTAATATGCTATCTAGGTTGGTCATAACTTTCCTTCCAAGGAGTAAGCATCTTTTAATTTCATGGCTGCAATCACCATCTGCACTGATTTTGGAGCCCAGAAAAATAGTCTGACACTGTTTCCACTGTTTCCCCATCTATTTCCCATGGAGTGATGGGACCAGATGCCATGATCTTAGTTTTCTGAATGTTAAGCTTGAAGCCAACTTTTTCACTCTCCTCTTTCACTTTCATCAAGAGGCTCTTTAGTTCCTCTCCACTTTCTGCCGTAAGGGTGGTGTCATCTGCATATCTGAGGTTATTGATATTTCTCCTGGCAATCTTGATTCCAGCTTGTGCTTCTGCCAGCCCAGCATTTCTCATGATGTACTCTGCATATAAGTTAAACAAGCAGGGTGACAATATACAGCCTTGACGTGCTCCTTTTCCTATTTGGAACCGGTCTGTTGTTCGTTGCTTCCTGACCTGCATATAGGTTTCTCAAGAGTCAGGTCAAGTGGTCTGGTATTCCCATCTCTTTCAGAGTTTTCCACAGTTTATTGTGATTCACACAGTCAAAGGCTTTGGCATAGTCAATAAAAAAGAAATAGATGTTTCTAGAACTCTTGCTTTTTCAGTGATCCAATGGATGTTGGCAATTTGATCTTGGGTTTCTCTACCTTTTCTAAAACCAGCGTGAACATCTGGAAGTTCACAGTTCACATATTGCTGAAGCCTGGCTTGGAGAATTTTGAGCATTACTTTACTAGCATGTGAGATGAGTGTAATTGTGTGGTAGTTTGAGCATTCTTTGGGATGGGAATGAAAACTGACCTTTTCCTGTCCTGTGGCCACTGCTAAGTTTTCCAGATTTGCTGGCATATTGAGTGCAGCACTTTCACAGCATCATCTTTCAGGATTGGAAATAGCTCAACTGGAATTCCATCACCTCCACTAGCTTTGTTCATAGTGATGCTTCCTAAGGCCCACTTGACTTTACATTTCAGGACGTCTGGCTCTAGGTGAGTGATCACACCATCATGATTATCTGGGATGTGAAGATCTTTTTTGTACAGTTCTTCTGTGTATTCTTGCCACCTCTTCTTAATCTCTTCTGCTTCTGTTAGGTCCATACCATTTCTGTCCTTTATCGAACCCATCTTTGCATGAAATGTTCCCTTGGTCTCTAATTTTCTTGAAGAGATCTCCAGTCTTTCTCATTCTGTTGTTTTCCTCTATTTCTTTGCATTGATCACTGAGGAAGGTTTTCTTATCTCTCCTTCCTATTCTTTGGAACTCTGCATTCAAATGAGAATATCTTTCCTTTTCTCCTTTGCCTTTCACTTCTCTTCTTTTCACTGCTATTTGTAAGGCCTCCTCAGACAACCATTTTGCCTTTTTGCATTTCTTTTCCATGGGAATGATCTTGATCCCTGTCTCCTGTACAGTGTCACGAACCTCCGTCCATAGTTTATCAGGCACTCTGTCTGTCAGATCTAGTCCCTTGAATCTATTTCTCACTTCCACTGTATATTCGTAAGGGATTTTATTTAGGTCATACCTGAATGGTCTAGTGGTTTTCCCTACTTTCTTCAATTTAAGTCTGAATTTGGCAATAAGGAGTTCATGATCTCAGCCACAGTCAGCTCCCGGTCTTGTTTTTGCTGACTATGTAGAGCGTCTCCATCTTCGGCTGCAAAGAATATAATCAGTCTGATTTCGGTATTGACAATCTGGTGATGTCCACGTGTAGAGTCTTCTCTTGTGTTGTTGGAAGAGGGTGTTTGCTATGACCAGTGCGTTCTCTTGACAAAAACTCTATTAGCCTTTGCCCTGCTTCATTCCGTACTCCAAGGCCAAACTTGCCTGTTATCCCAGGTATCTCTTGACTTCCAACTTTTGCATTTCAGTCCCCTGTAATGTAAAGGACATCTTTTTTGGGTGTTAGTTCTAAAATGTCTTGTAGATCTTCATAGAACAGTTCAACTTCAGCTTCTTCAGCGTTACTGGTTGGGGCATAGTCCTGGATTACTGTGATATTGAATGGTTTGCCTTGGAAACAAACAGAGATCATTCTGTCATTTTTGGGATTGCATCCAAGTACTGCATTTTGAACTCTCTTTTTTGACCATGATGGCTACTCCATTTCTTCAAGGGATTCCTGCCCACAGTAGTAGATGTAGTGGTCATCTGAGTTAAATTCACCCTTTCTAGTCCATTTTAGTTCGCTGATTCCTAGAATGTCAACATTCACTCTTGCCATCTCCTGTTGACCACTTCCAATTTGCCTTGATTCATGGACCTAACATTCCAGGTTCCTATGCGATATTGCTCTTTACAGCATCGGACCTTGCTTCTATCACCAGTCACATCCACAACTGGGTGTTGTTTTTGCTTTGGTTCCATCCCTTCATTCTTTCTGGAGTTATTTCTCCACTGATCTCCAGTAGCATATTGGGCACCTACCAACCTGGGGAGTTCCTCTTTCAGTGTCCTATCATTTTGCCTTTTCATACTGTTCATGGGGTTCTCAAGGCAAGAATACTGAATTGGTTTGCCATTCCCTTCTCCAGTGGACCACATTCTGTCAGACCTCTCCTCCATGACCCATCCATCTTGGGTGGCCCCACACGGCATGGCTTAGTTTCATTGAGTTAGACAAGGCTGTGGTCCATGTGATCAGATTGGCTAGTTTTCTGTGATTATGGTTTCAATAATAAATATTAGCTGCTACTAAAGTAATCTGAGCTGAGGAGCAATATGAAGTATAGATTGGATTTTCAGTTTAGTGAGCTATCAGATTACTATCAGGCCCGCTCGTCAGGATAAACAATATCCAGCCTTAGAAAACCGTCAATAGTTTTAAAGCATGAGTAGTTGTCTATTTTGGCCTAGGTTGTTTAATCAAAATGTTAATTAATTAAAAATTAATCTGAGGCATGCGTTTCTTTGTCTTCCTACTAGAGCGTTCCCTGGCGGCTTAGTGGCAAAGACTCTGCCTGCAATGCAGGAGACACGAATTCGATCCTTTGGTCGGGAAGATCCCCTGGAGAAGGGGATCGCAGCCCACTCCAGTACTCTTGCCTGGGAAGTCCCATGGACAGAGGAGCCTGGTGGGCTGCAGTCCATGGAGTCACAGAGTAGAACATGACCGAGTGACTAAACCAGCCCCTGGTTGTGATATGAATGCTCTGGAAACAGGAAAAGGAGGAGGAAACGACTGAATTCTAATTTAATAGGGAAGAGTGCTCTCAATGTGTAGGTCAGTAGTTTCTTTCTTGATTTTTAACACACAAAACCTTTAGATTTTTGGAAAATATGCAAACAAAATTTCAGATAGCAGTAGACCAAACACTTTGTCTAAAGTCACCCATAAATAAAGAAGAGAATATGAATTCTGAGATAAAATGTGAAGTATTTGTAATAGGAAAGAGTTTTAAACGCAGTTCAAGCAGAGTCACAGTTCACAGACTCAGAAATTCATAACGAGAGATAGACTAATCAAGGTTGGACGACTAGTGGATACTCAGGAGGTGGTTTGGAGGACAAGTAACCTTTGGAGAGTTCAAAACCTGTCAGAGGCAGATAGCAGTGAGCAGAATAACAATTCCTCAAATGTGCTCGATGTATAGAAAACCAGAGTATAAAAGACAAGGTTAGATGATAAAATAATTTGGCTGAACTGTCTCCACCCCCTGAGTGTACTGAAGATAGATTTATGAAGAGTGTAATTTTAATAGTTGAGGTGGGAAATGATTAAGCTATGAAGAGTAGTTTTTAAGTCCAAGTTAGGATAGGTTCTGGCAGTATCCCAGGAAAAATGACAAGGTTTTTGCCAAAAGGAAAGATGATATTGATGTCAAAGATCTTTCAAAATGTTCTTGGATTTCCAAAGCAGTGTTGAGGTATGCATGATATCCATCTCATAAAGATGAACCATATGGGTTTTTCTATTTGAATAATAATCTAGGTTGCTAAAGAAATAAAAATTTTTCCTGTGATGAATTAAATATTTGACCTATTTTACTTCATTTTTTAGGCGGCTAAAATTTTCATTGTTGAATTAATTTTGAAGTTATTTTATATAATCCATAGGCAGGTATAAACTATTGAACAAGTCCAAGAACATGCTTCCAAAACTTTTTACAGTAAAGTTGATCATAAATATTAATAAACGTTGGGGTTTGTGAGCTCTCCTGTTGAGTGTCAGTTGGGCTCATTGACAAACTATTTTTCATATATAGTACATTGCAAATTAAATGAAATGCCATGCGTGCATGCTCAGTCATGTCCGACTCTGTGCGACCCCATGGACTGTAGCCTGCCAGGCTCCTCTATCCATGGAATTTTCCAGGCGTTAATACTGAAGTGGGTAGCCTTTTCCTTTTCTAGGGGATCTTCCTGACCCAGGGATCGAACTCAGGTCTCCCGTATTGCAGGCAGATTCTTTCCCTTCTGAGCCACCAGGGGTTCAGTGTTTGTAAATCTTTATTTACTGTGCTAAGTATTTGCTAATATTAACACAAAACTTCATTTAAAAAATATGATTCTCAAAGTATAAACAAAGACAAAATTAATGAATTGATAATAACTTGCTGTTAGTATTCCCGTATATAATGATGCATTTTATATATATCAAAATGAATTTTTATCTGTAACAGGTGTTGTTAATTTAATGAAAATCAGATTTCAGGCATCAGAATTCCACATATATAATTTAGTTTTCTTATATTTCCTGTGTCTTCTCTGTGTGCTCCACTCCCTAAATCTTCCCGTCTGCCTGTCATCTCTCAGCACTCATCATTTCTCATTCTTCTTTGCCTGGTCTTGCTCTCCCCCTGCTTTTTCTCCCAACTCAGGAATCGAACTGGGGTCTCCTGCATTGCAGGCGGATCCTTTACCAGCTGAGCTACCACGGAAGCATCATTGAGAAATAATTGACATATAACCACTGAATAAGTTTAAAGCCTACAGCATTATGGTTTGATTTACCTATATTGTGAAATAATTACCACAGTAGGTTCAGCTAACATCCATCCTCTCCTATAGAGATCATTTTAAAAAGAAAGAAAAATTGCTTTCCTTGTGATGAGAAGTCTTAGGATTAACTCCTTTAGTAACTTTGCTGTATATTATGCAGCAATGTTGGCAGTAGTCATCATGTTGTTGATTATATCATTGTGCTAATTTGTCTTACAAGCTGAAGGTTGTGTCTTTTGACCTCCTTTAAATTCCTCTCCTCTGTGTTTCCAGCCTGTGGTGACCTGAAGTCTGACCTCTTTTTCTATGAGCTGTTTGTTTTCTTTTTAGACTCCACATGTAAGCGAGAACATACAGTCTTTGTCGTGCTTTGTCTGGCTTATTTCAGTTGCCATAGCACCTTCATGCCCCATCCACTTTGTTGGGAATGGCAGGATTTCTTTGTTTTTAGGCAGCTGAGCAGTTTTTTATTATGTGTGCGTGTGTGTGTTTATACCTTGTGTATATATCGTGTGTGTAAACGCACACACTGAAACTTCATACTCTATTCATCCATCTGTTGATGGACACTAGGGTCGTTTCCGTGTCTCAGCTCTTATAAACAAGGCTGATATGAACGTGGAGGTAGAAACACCTTCTCAAGTTAGTGCTCGTGTTCCCTTTGTATATATTTTCAGAAGGGAAATTGCTAGATGATAAAGTAGTTCTATTTATGATTTTCATAGTATCCTCCATGCTGTTTTCCATAGTGGTTATTCCCATTCACAGTCCCACTCACAGGGCACTAGGGGTTCCCTCTCTCCACATCCGTGCCAGCCTTTGTTATCTCTTGTTTTTCTGATGATGGACATTCTAACAGGCGTAAGATACTGCCTTATTGCGGTTGTGATTTGCATGTCCCTGATGACGTGTGATATTGAGTGTCTTTTCATGTCCCTGTTGACCTTTTATACATCTTCTTTGGAGAGATGTCTGTTCAGGTGCTTTGCAAATTTCTTAGTTGGGTTATTTGGGTTTTCTTTCTTTTGAGTTATATGAGTTCTTTATATTTTGGGGTTATTAAGCTCTTTATCAGATACATGGTTTGCAAGTATTTTTTCACATCCTATAGATTTTATTTTCACTTTGTTAATGGTTTCTGTTGCTCTGCAGGAGCTTGTTCATGTGATGTAGGCCCACTTGTTTATTTTTTGTCATCTTCATTGTGCTTTAGGTATTATATCCAAAAAATCATTACCAAGACCCACAGCAAGAACCTTATTCCTGTGTTTTCATCTAAGGAGTGCCATGGTTTAGATCTTCCAGTTAAGTCTTTATCCATTTTTTTTTCTACTTCTATTTAAAAAAAAATGCCATTGGGACCTCTGTAGGAACTGCACGAAATCTACAGATGGCTTTGGGTGCTATGGATGTTAGAACAGTATGCTCCCGGTCCATGAACAGGGGGTGTTTTTCCATTTACTTGTCTTCTGTCTCTTCAGTGTCTCACAGTTTTCAGTGTAGAGATCTTTCACCTCCTCAGTTAAGGTTATTCCTGAGTATTTCATTGTTTTTGAGGCTATTGTAAGTGAGGTCATTTTATTTATTTTTCAGATGTAATTTGTGTATAGAAATGCTACTGATTTTTCTATGTTAATTTTGTATGCTGCAACTTTACTGAGTTCATTGATTGTATCTAACCATGTTTTGGTTGAGTCTGAGATTTTCTATATATAAAATTATGTCATCTGCAAATAGAAATAACTTTGCTTCTTCCTTTCCAGTTCTTTTACTTATTTTTCTTGCCTGATTTTTCTGGCAAGGACTTTGAGTACTATGTTAGTAGGAATGGTAAGAGTGAGTACCCTTGTTTTGTTCTTAATCTTATAGAAAAAGCTTTCAGTCATTCATAATTAACTGCAACATAACCTTGTACATATATGTGCAACATGCATAAGCCCAACATATATGTGGTCTTATCCTATATGACCTTTATTGTGTTAAAGTATGTTCCTGCTACACTTTGTTAAGTTTTTATTAAGAATGGATTTTGAGTTTTGTCAGACTTTTCTGTGTCTATTGAGATGATCATATGATTTTTTTATTATGTTAATGTGATGTAGCACATTGATTTTTGCATATGTTGGGCCATCCTTGCATCTCAGGTGTAAATTCCTCTTGATCATAGTTAATGATCCTTTACCTCTCTTAAATATGTCTGCCTTTCATTCACCTTCCTTAATATTAGCTACCTGGTCTGATTTTTATACTCTGTCTTTAGTATCAGTTTAATACACTGTTAAAAGCAAGAATGTAATCACATAGTACCAGATTGAAACAATAGTTTTAAAGAAATTGAGACATTTGGGGGCAAACATGTTTCTGAATCAGCCTATGAGAGAGTCAGGTGTCAGGGTTATCTAGAAGAAATTGTATTTAAAGTACACAATTAATTGTAATGAAGTTTGTTTAGATTTTCACACCATTTTGATTTCCCCTTACTATATAAATTAACTTCTAAATCCTGTGTAGTCTGGCCATTTAACCAGAAATCCTTAAAAAAAAAATCATAAGATAAAATAATCTCTTGTATCAACAATTACTGCATTCAGAATAATTTTTTAAAATTATGAAACTCTCCTGTTAATGGAAATTGCCTGCAAAAAAGCAGACTATGAGATTTAATTTTTCAATAATATTCTTCCCTATTTACCACTCATATAAAAAGATAATATCAGTTTGTTATGGATCATTTACATTTTGGAAATTCTCTCTCCTTAAGCCTAATAGAAGCAGACCACTTACTCTAGATTATCCGCTAGGGCAATACTCCTGGTCTCCTGGCCTTTTCTGGATAGTTCAAGGACCCACTTTTTACTACTTGAACTCTTTCCCCTTCCATCCAGCTCTACTGTCTCATTAACCTACTTATTTGACTTTCCTTTCTCCATGGCCACTAAGCACTCTGCATATTTTTGGCTCACTAACAACAGTCAAACAGAAATAAAGGAATAATGACAAAAGAATATATATCACACAGCAAATGTTATTTCTTTAACTTTTTAAAATTTCATAAGGACTTTATTTTATATAAGACCTTACACATATTGTTGGGTAGCTTCTCAAAGTTATAAACCTGATTTGTTTTACACTGTGTAGCTCTATATAGTATTGCTGTAGTTTTCACCGTAAAGGGAAAATTGTGGCGCAGAAAGGTTATTTAGTGCAAATCAAGAGTTTCTCACCAGTAACCCCAAAAGGGTCGTAAAAGTTCAGAGATTATCTGGGTGTCTTCAGAGTGTTCCACCAGTTATGAGAAGTACATTTCTAGTATAAATACAGTAAAGGAGCAAAATCAAAAACATGTGCTACTAGCAACATCCCGCTTTACTTCATACTGTGTTAGTGATTAAGGATTCAAGGGTATGTCTATGGAATCTATAACGTGTTGCAGCCATGGTGATCTTAAAAATAATGTCTGTGGAGAAGCCAGTGGTTTATTAGTCAATTACTAACCAGAACTCTTTTTCATTCCTTATTGTCAAGAGTGTGATTAAACTCTGCATGACTGACTTAATTATGTATTATTTATATAGAACCATCTCTGGGTAGTTTCTTTACTTATCTCTTAAAATGAGAACTCACTGTTTGACTTCCTGTTTCTTCTTTTTTCTCAGTCAGCTTCCATAGCTGTGAAGAATCAGGCCAGGTTACACAAATGTCCTTTTCTCTCAGGAAAGACGAGTGTGTTGACTGACTCCTCTCCTTTCCCATCATCTAAGCAATGAGATTAAGAAGGTGATAAACTGCTCGAGAGTAGGCAACTGTTGTAAATACTAGGTTTATGCTCCGTAAATATTTACGAAATCACTTACATGATGAACATAGGTACTCACTAGAAATATAAAATATCATCAGCTCTTTGCCCTATAGGAGCTGGCCTGTAGGAGTTTGCATCTAGAAAATTTTGTCACCAACAGATTTTCATAGACTACCCAGATTATTTATCACATTTGAGTGGTGTTAAAGTTGGTTCCTATATAAATTATTAAAGTCCGTGAGAGAAGATAGCTATAAACCAGATTTTAAAATACAGCTAGCAGGTAAATATTTTTGACAAAATTATTATTTTTCCTCTGGGAAGAAAGGAAGAGAACATAGTGAAACTACATTCACTTTAATTCTTGTTCCCCTATATTTATAGACTGTGTAATTTCTTAAATCTTTTCACAGCGAACATCCACCAAGGTGAATGCCAGTGAATGGTGGGTGACTTTTAAAGATAAATGTATATAAAATATCTTTTTCTGTTTTTTCCAGAGATAGTGGAAGAAGACAAAATGCATATTGACATATTGACCAGAACCTGTTTTAAGTAGTTAAATAGTGTAGGCCTATTCAGAATCAATTGAATAAGACATTGTGGTTATGGAAGCAATCTAATCACAGCTGCTACATCAGGGGAGAAGAGAAGAGAGAAGAAATAGTCCATAACAGTGAAGGAAAACAACTCTGACAGGTTTTGTGTGTGTTATATATATGTCTCTGTGTGTGTGTGTGTGTGTGTATAAATATGTATATTTATATGTATATAAAACACTTTCTTCTGTGTGTTGTGGGAAAATGAAGAGAGATTGGGAAGTTGTCGAATGCTATTTTGACATATGGTGACTCCACGCTGGTGTTCGCAAGTATGGAATGCAAAGTATTCTTTCATCATAAACCTTGAATGTCTTATCATGTAGTGTATTATAGCATGTTTACATAGTGAATGAATTGCAAAGCTCAGTAATTTCAGCTTTTCCTCGCTTTTTCCTTGTGTTAATAAGACACGTCCTCATTCTGTGCAGCTGGAAGTCAGGTAAACCGCGTTCTGGTTACAGGAGGAGGGCCTGTCCTTGTAGATGCCAGAACCCTGGGCACAACTGTGGCTTGGGGACAGCGCAGCCAGGCGAGAAAACGACACCCTGAGAAGGCTGTGGTCACCCCGAGAGTCTCTTCAAGAGAGAAGGTGTCCTGTCAGGTTAGATCCTGCCGGTGCTTGGGGTGTCCTGTCCCCTGGGTGAACTGCCCCGTACTGTGCTGTCAGATACTATAGCTCAGTTCACTTCAGTCGCTCACTCGTGTCCGACTCTTTGCTACCCCATGGACTGCAGCACGCCAGGCCTCCCTGTCCATCACCAACTCCCAGAGTTTACTCAAACTCGTGTCCATTGAGTCAGTGATGTCATCCAACCATCTCATCCTCTGTCATCCCCTTCTCCTCCTGCCCTCAGTCTTTTCCAGCATCAGGGTCTTTTCAAATGAGTCAGGTCTTCACATCAGGTGGCCAAAGTACTGAAGTTTCAGCTTCAGCATCAGTCCTTCCAGTGACTATTCAAGACTGATTTCCTTTAGGAAGGACTGGGTGGATCTCCTTGCAGTCCAAGGGTCTCTCAATAGTCTTCTTCAACACCACATTTCAAAAGCATCAATTCTTCTGCGCTCAGCTTTCTTTATAGTCCAACTCTCACATCCGTACATGACCACTGGAAAAACCATAGCCTTGACTAGATGTACCTTTTTCGGCAAAGAGATGTCTCTTCTTTTCAATATGCTATCTAGGTTCGTCACAGCTTTTCTTCTAAGGAAAGCATCTTTTACTTTGACAGCTGTAGTCAAATCTGCAGTGATTTTGGAGCCCAAGAAGATAAAATCTGTCATGGTTTTCATTTTTCCTCGTCTGTTGGCCATGAAGTGATGGGACTGGATGCCGTGATCTTAGTCTTTTGAATGTTCAATTTTAACCCAGCCTTTTCACTCTCCTCTTTCACCTTCATCAAGAGGCTCTTTAGATCCTCTTCATTTTCTGCCATTAGAGAGGTATCATCAGCATGACTGAGGTTGTTGATACTTCTCCCATAACCTTGATTCCATCTTGTGATTCATCCAGCCCAGCATTTCCATGATATACTCTGTGTAGAAGTTAAATAAGCAGGGTGACAATACACAGCTTTGACGTACTCCTTTTGCTATTTGGAACCAGTCTGTTGTTCCATGTCCACTTCTAACCGTTGCTTCTTGACCTGCACACAGGTTTCTCAGGAGGTAGGTAAGGTGGTCTGGTATTCTCATCTCTTTAAGAATTTTCCACAGTTTGTTGTGATCTACACAGTCAAAGCCTTTGGCTAGTTATTGAAGCAGTAGTTGTTTTTTTTGGAATTCTCTTGCTTTTTCCATGATCCAGTGGATGATGGCAATTTGATCTCTGTTCTAAATCCAGTTTGAACATCTGAAAGTTCTCAGTTCACATACTGTTGAAGTCTAGCTTAGAGAATTTTGAGCATTACTTTTCTATGTGTGAGATGAGTGCAATTGTGCAGTAGTTTGAACATTTTTAGACATTGCCTTTCTTTTTTTAATTTATTTATTTTAATTGGAGCCTAATTGCTTTACAATATTGTGGTGATTTTTGCCGTACATTGACATGAATTAGCCTTGGCATTGCCTTTCTTTGGGATTGGAATGAAAACTAACCTTTTCCTGTCCTGTGGCCACTGCTGAGTTTTTCAAATTTGCTGGCATATTGAGTGCAGCACTTTCACAGCATCATCTTTTAGGATTTGAAATAGCTCAGCTGGAATTCCACCACCTCCACTAGCTTTGTTCGTAGAGATGCTTCCTAAGGCCCCCTTGACTTCACATTCCAGGATGTCTGGTTCTAGGTGAGTGATCACACCATCATGGTTATCTTGGTCATGAGGATCTTTTTTATACAGTTCTTCTCTGTATTCTTGCCACCTCTTCTTAATCTCTTCTGCTTCTGTTAGGTCCATACCATTTCTGTCCTTTATTGTGCCCATCTTTGCATGAAAAGTTCCTTGGTATCTCTAATTTTCTTGAAGATATCTCTAGTCTTTCCATTCTACTGTGTTCCTCTATTTCTTTGCATTGATCACTGAGGAAGGCTTTCTTATTTCTCCTTGCTATTCTTTAGAACTCTGCATTCAGATGGATGTATCTTTCCCTTTCTCCTTTGCTTTTTACTTCTCTTCTTTTCTCAGCTGTTTAAGGCCTTCTCAAACAACCATTTTGCTTTTTTGCGTTTGTTCTTCTTGGGATGGTTTTGATTGTGGCCTCCTGTACTATAGCTCAGCCACTGGCAACTGGCCATACCCCTCTGTCCTCTAACCCCACTCCTGGACTCAGCGCCAGCCTGTGCTCTTGAAGCCGTTTCTGGCAATGTGGGAATTAACTTAAAGGAGCTCGTTTCCTTTTGTCAGTGTACCTACATTGTTTGGATTGTGATCTCACTATGGTCACGTTTATGGTTAGGCATTTGGTAGTTTAATAAACCTGTCTTTTTTTTGATAAATAGCCATTGTTTTTTGTTCTCAAATACATTGATAGAGTATAAACCAAAGTGAAAACGAAACGTCAGTTGTACATGGCATTTTCCCTTTGCCATGTTGCTCACTGAGCTTTTATTCATGTCATAAAATGAAAATCATATCCAATAAGAAATGACCAACAGTAATTGGAAGAAAATGCTCGTATATCTAAATCTTTTGTTGGTTTCTCTGTGACATTTAACCTATCACTTTAATGAACATAGTTGTAATTGCCTGTTTGCACAGCATGTTGTACTAGGTGAGTTACCTAATGGGCTGCGCCTTTTGGGAGTTGATGATAAAAGACCTGGAAAACTGCATGTGAGTGGTTGCAAAAAGGTCACATAGATAATAACTTAACAAAAGATCTGTTTAAAATTAATGAAATATATGCTGTTAGTAAAAATGAAGGTATATGGATTACGAAGGAATAGAGGCTGCGTTATTCATTTTAAATTGGTGACACTGGTAAAGGTCAACTTTTGTTGAATAAGGAAGATACTTAAGGATTTTATATCTGAATCATGTGAGCGAATTAGCTGCGAAAGAATAAGGCAGGATGATTCCATTTTCTTGCCAGAATTTGATATCAGAAAAACAAAAGTTCTCACTAATTCCAAAGTGAAGAACGAAGTGCTTGGATTAAAGCACTAACGGTAGAGGTTAAATGATAGAGCCGAGGAAGTAGATTATACCTTGGATGTGCAGAATGAAGTATGCAAGCAAGGCAACAGTTACTCTCGGATTGCTCGGATCAGATCTCGGAGTAGCGGTGGCACTGATGCCTGGGATGTGGAGCGTCAGGAGTCGGGAGCGTCTGGAGCGCTCCAGTCTCATCGGCAGGCCACGCACACAGATGATAGGGGCCCAGCCCCGGACCAGCGGGGAGAGTGGATGACTGCTGTGCCAGGACGATAGCGCTGCAGGCAGCAAGTCCAGAGCAGAGCGTCTGAAGACAGGGAACCCGGAGATGGTGCCTGAGTACCCCTGCTTTCTATTGCTCTGCACTTCAGGGTCTAGATTGGAATTTTGAGGTCCATCTAATCCAAAGCCCTTTATGTAATAGATGGAACCCAAAGAAATCAAGCAGTTTACCTAAGTTCCTACAACTAATTACAAAGTTGGAATGAGAAGACAGTCTGCCAACTTATGTAGTAAAACTCTATTAAAGTTAATCTTAAAGATGTATAACAACTGTTTTCCTTTTCCTTTAGATGACTAGAATTTTACTGCATGCATGGTTCTTATCTCCTTCCTGAAAGTACTTATCCTAAGAGAAACATTTAAGTCAAATGACTTTAATATATCTTTTTTTACCCATTTAGATTTGAGAACATTCACTGTAATTGAGAACCCATTTCATGATGATCTGAATTAGGAGGAATATCGGTTTATGGCCAAACATCCTTGTGCTCCTAGAGAATGATAATTATTTCTAGCAGAGAGTTACATTCTACTAGAAAAGCTCCAAAGAAGGAATTAATGTTTATTTTATATCCAAAATCAAGCTTAAAGGAAAAAAATGATCAATATTTTTGACATTAGAGTGAACCGAATTTAGTTTTTTCCCCTCAGCAGTTACCCAGGAGAAAGCTTCAATTATTTATCATCGGTTGTGACAGTTTAGTGCAAAATATTCAGCAGCATGGAAACATAAACAAATTCATGTAGAAATGGGAGTCTTGGTTTTGTGGATGTTGACTTCCTGTGAGCCCTTAGTTTCAACTTCTGTCTTTCCCTTCTGACATAAGTATAGGTGGTTCTTCTGTGTTTTCCCCTCCTTGGAACCTCACTCCATCTTTCACAGTGTTACTGACTTTCTGAATTTTTCTCTGGTCCCACAAGTCAGATCTCACTGTGCATTTCTGAACCATCACTACATACTACTTGTGTATCTATTTAACTGCTATTTCACCATGTCTTTTATTTTCCCTTTTGGCCTGCTCCGGATCTTAGTTGCCACACTCACGGTCTTAAATCTTCCTTGCCCGCAGGCTCTGATTGTGGAACGATAACTCTTGGTTGGTAATCATGGCATGTGGGATCTAGCTCCCAGACCAGGGGTCAAACACAGGACCCCTGTATTGAGCACACAGAGTCTTAGCCACTGGACCACCAGAGAAGTCCCAACTGTGTCTTTTGATATAGTTTTTTTCCCCTAACTTTTTATCTTCCTTATTAGATTGAGAACTGCTGGAAGAAGGGGTCTCCATTAATCTTTAGTAGGCCTTAAAGTTCTTCGAACACTGCTCTCCCCTGTATCCTTTCCTGCTATGTCTCGAGACCTTCTGTGGGGTGGCTCTACAAGCCCTCGTCTGTGTCCCGAGAGGCGGTACCCTGTGCAGCCCGCCAGGAAGTCCCCACTGCCCCTTCACCTGTGGAAGACGGACAGCAAGGAGATCCAGCCAGTCCATCCTAAAGGAGCTCAACTGTGAATATGCATTGAAAGGACTGATGCTGAAGCTCTAATACCTTGGCCACCTAATGCGAAAAGCCAACTCACTGGAAAAGACCCTGATGCTGGGAAAGGTTGAAGGCAGGAGGAGAAGGGGTTGACAGAGGAGGATGGTTGGATGGCATCACCGTCTCAATAGACATGAGTTTGAGCAAGCCCTGGGAAACAGTGGAGGGCCAAGGAGCCTGGTGTGCTGCAGCCCACAGGGTTGCAAAGAGCTTGAGATGACTGAGCCACTGAGCAGCAACGTCAGAATGTCAGCGGTCTTACTCTCTGTGTTCACCTAAGATAGATCAGGTGAAGCCAGCTTAATCTGCCGGAGAGTCATCCGTCCTAGGAAAGTTTGATACCTCTAAAATCTCTTGTCCAGTATCAGTAATCATCTTTTTTTATCATTGACTACTTATCATTGTAGAAATATGTCACACTCATCACAGGTACTCACTTTGTGTTTTTTTTAAATCCTGAGTTGTGAGCAACATAGCTTTTCTGTTCTCAGCAAAAAGGGAGATAAATTTTCCTGATACAGATATTTGAAGGTGGAAAAGACAGTGTCAGCTCACACAAAAGCATTTCTCTTAGTATTTTTGAATAAACAATTTAGACATGATATCCTAGCACACAAATAGCACCCTTACTTGAAACCTGAAGTTAAATGAGAAATAAAGTTCTTATTTCTTCTTTTTTTTAAAAAAAAAAAAAGCTCTTTACATATTTGAAAGCAGCTTTTTGATATCACCTCAGGTCACAAACAGTCAGACACAACTGAGTGACTTTCATGTCACTTTTTTGACATCACCTCAAAATGTTTTTGTCAGATTATTAGAACGAGTTCAGTTCACTTTTTTGTGCTACATGTAGCATGTTCTTTCTGTCTTCATCCATATTTTTGCCAAAAATTTTGAAAAAAGAGGATTAAGCATAGAATTCCAAGTCATACTTGATAACTTCCTAAAAAATTTCCATCACATCTTAAATCTAGATTCCATGGGTATCATTGTTCAGCCTGCAAATCCATTTAGCTATAATTCTGTCTAGTTCACTTCATTTCAGCCTAGTGATTATAATGATGAGTTAAATGGCTTGCTGAAATATTGTTGCATTATATTTATGACCTTCCTCTGATCTACTTTTTTATAGCATTAGAAATCAAGTAAGCTTATTACTTAAGTATGTTACAAGATACTCTTGCATTGATCTCTTGCATTCCTATTCACCTTAGTGGGTATGCCAAGAATACAAGGCCCTGACTGATCTTTACCTGGGCCATTTCTCAGGGGTGTGTTTGTAGCGAACAGCTTCTAGGGATAAGGTAACATCTCCCTCTCAGACAACGAGCAGTCTTGCTTTGTTGTTGTTAACTCTTCAATCACTAAGTCATGTCTGACTGTGAGCCCATGAACTACAGCACATCAGGCTCCTCTGTTCTTCATTATCTCCTGCAGTTTGCTTAAATTCATATCTGTTGAATCGGTGATGCTATCTAACTATCTCATCCTCCATTGTCCCCTTCTCCTCCCGCCTTTGATATCTTATCATCTGCGTGCATGCTAAGTCATTTCAATCGTGTCCAACTCTGTGACCTCTTGGACTGTAGCTTGCTCATCTCCTGTGTCCTTGGGATTCTCTAGGCAAGAATGAGTGAGTTGCCATTTCATACTTCAGGGGTTTCTCCTGACCCAAGGATCAAACCTGCATCTCTTATGTCACCTGCATTGGCAGGCAGGTTCTTTACCACTTGCGCCACCTGTGAACCCCCAAATACCATTTGTTGTTGTTCAGTCACTAAGTCGTGTGGACTGCAGCACGCCAGGCTTTCCTGTCCTTCTCTGTCTCTGAGTTTGCTCACGCTCATGTCCATTGAGTGGGTGATGCCATCCCAGCATCTCATCCTATGCTGCCCCCTTTCCTCCTGCCCTTAGTCTTTCCCATCCTCAGGGTCTTTGCCAATAAGTCAGCTGTTTGTATCTGGTGGTCAGAGTATTGGAGCTTCAGCATCAGCATCAGTCCTTTCAACGAATAATCAGAGTTGATTTCCTTTGAAATTGACTGGTTTGATCTCCTTGCAGTCCAAAGGACTCTCAAGAGTCCTCTAACACCACAGTTCAAGAGCATCAATTCTTCCGTTCTCAGCTTTCCTTATAGCCCAACTCACATCCATACATGATTACTGGGAAATTCATAGCTTTGACTAGATGGACCTTTGTCGGCAAAGGGATGTCTCTGGTTTTGCATAGCTGTCTAGGTTTGCATAGCTTTTCTTCCAAAGAACAAGCATTTTTAAATTTCATGGCTGCAGTCACCATCCACAGTGATTTTTTGGAGCCCAAGAAAAGAAGATCTGTCACTGTTTCCATTGTTTCCCCATCTATTTGCCTTGAAGTGATGGGACCAGATGCCATGATCTTCGTTTTTTGAATGTTGGGTTTTAAGCCAGCTTTTGCACTCTTCTCTTTCACCCTCATCAAGAGTCTTTTAGTGCCACTTTGGTTTCTGCCATTAGGGTGGTGTCATCTTCATATCTGAGATGGTTGATATTTCTTCAGGCAGTCTTGGTTCCAGTTGGTGATTCATCCTGCCTGTCATTTCCTATGACGTACTGTGTAGGCTTGCTTACTGCCTGCTAAAAAACAGCAGCTTTTTGAAACTCATCACTCCTCTCCCAAAACACGTCGTACTTTGTAAAGTTCAAGGATCCATTTGTGCTGAACCCACAACAGCCCCCTGCTGTGCTGTGACTGCTGAAGTTATTTATCTCTGACCCATGAAAAAATAACAGTTTAGCTTATTAGTTTATATAGAGGGTGAAATACTAGATCAAACAAAATATAAACATACGGAAGAGTACACCAACTATAAGTATAGATTATCAAAAAGTATACATACCCATGGTTACCATTTTCTGGACCTATAAAATAGTATTACACTTAAAATTATACTTATAGAACAGTATTACACTTAAAATTAAGAGGATAAATTTGTAAGTGTTTTTACCACAATGTTTTAAAAAGTGAAAAAAGATGCTCCTGTTTTTTGTAATTTTTTTTCTCAATACTGACATTCCAAACTCTTTGCTGCACTGTGTTTTTTAAGTGTGAAGTAATACTTTTTAATTAATTTTGATAGTTTCACAGTTTGTAAATGTGTTTATGATTGAAACCTTTGCATAAGTTAAATTCTGACCATATCCAACAGAAATGCATTAACATGAAGATATAAACATGTTTCTAATTACTTTAGAGAATAAGATTATATAATAGTTTTTATAAAGTAGTCGCTGATTTTATTGCTTTCGGGGACTTAATGTCTCTCAAATATCTAGCCTATGATAAGTTCAATTTCTAAAAATATTGTTAGCTTTTATAAACATTTTTTCCCTTATGAAATTTAAATGTACTTTTGAGTTGATCTTTTTATCCCACATCTCTTTAAAAATCTAAGGAAACTTGAATTGATGCCTCTTTCTTTTTTCTCTGCAGGTTTTCCTGTAGTAGACAGATACATCAAAATAAGCATTCCTTTGAATTTTTTATTTAGAAAAAAATGCCTTTGTAGCATCTAAGTATTTAAAGGGTATTCCAGGAGCCAACCTCTTTATACACCTGATCATCCTGTGCATTCTTATCTTTATATCAAAGGCAGCTTTCAGGGGCATAACAGGCCACAAAAGAGAAAAGTAGGTTGTCTGGCATGAGAGCAGGGAGGGACAGTGGAGTTTCCTTGTCGTGGTGGCAGATGGTGGGCTGTGGATGGGAGGATCCCGAGGGTTTATGATCTCACTCTTCGAATGTTTTTTCTGTGTAAATATGTGTGTCAGCCTTAGCACTTAAAATTAATTGGTGAATTTACCTTTCCAGCTTCCTCCTTGAATATTAAAAAATGGCACTACTGAGCCCTCATGCAAAAAAGAGAACACAGTGAATAGTAAAGTCTTGGTTGAAAGTAACCCAGGCAGTCATGAGAACCTTTAAATGAAAGGGACTCTAGCTGTATGAAATACTGAATAATACCTTAAAACAAGAGCCAGTGAGCCCTTTCTGTAAAGGACCAAGTAGTAAGATGTTTAGGCGTTGAGGGATGTCCAGTCTCTGGCCATCCTCAGCTCCACCATCAAAGCTCGAAAGCATCTGTAGGCAGCGTGTAAAGGGATGAGTGTGGTGGTTTTCCAATAAAACTTTATTTACAAAAGCAGGCACGGGGCTGATTTTGGCCTCTTCAGGCCGTAGTTTGCAGGCACTTGCCTTAGAGTTTCAGTTATAATATATCACCAAAATTACCACCTTAAAATCAAGTGAGTTCAGCTCTCTCCTCCACAATGTAATAAAGCTGATTATCTCCAGAGTGCTTTCTGGAAGCCGACGTCCTGAAGCTCTATGAAACCTGACTCTGCATCTGTCCTGGCAGGTCACATAATGTCTAGCAAGATTACAGCTGGTGCCCCTTGAACCGGCAAGTTAAAAGTACTGTGAAATGCACTCTTATTTCAGAGAGCTGTTTTCACTACCATTAGAGAGTTATGTTCTTAGAAATCATCTGCAAAGGAGAAATGCCAAAGGCCCCGATACCCTGCAGTGCTGGCAGAGCGTGGTTATTAAGGAAGCTCATCTGAAAAGATGAATGTCACGCGTTAATCTAAACTGGGAAAAATACACTCTCAGCGCTGCCTTTGGCTCCGCTGAACTGCACGGGGAGCACGCTCTTCAGCAGGTGCTGCTTTAGAGAGAAGAGCGTGGCATCAGAAAAGCCAGTGTCCTTGGAGTCACTTTCAGCTTTTCAGGATTGCATGTTTCTCATCTTCCCTCACGGACTGACCCATGTCCAGCTTATTACCAAGTCTTTTCAGATCTAGTGCTGTGGTCTTTGTGTGTGAGAGTTCTTGGAAGAAGCCCTCGTCACCTCAATTAACAGCCAGCACACTCTCCTGTCTAATCTCTCTTTCCATGAAAGCCGCCTTTCCTGCGTGTACCCTGCATGTAGGCAGTCGGTATCAGCGGCTTCACTGTCTGCAGCGATGCTTTCTTCGTGTTTTGACTTACCTCCTGTTACACAAAATCTATGCTGTGTCTCACAGAGCACAGATTAAGTCAGCACTCATTGTTATGATTGTCATATAAATTTGTACCCTCCTGAGTCTTGATGGGCTGGCCCACAGCCAGAAGTCTAATTAAAGAGAAGAAAAGACCAAAAGTTTATTTTTTAATAACAACTCTGAGCACTGACATAAATGGATCCTCCATAATAACTCTCTATAATTTAATACTTGCTTTGATTATGAACCTATTTTATATGTGTATATGAACACAACTAAACCAAACTTCTCTGGAGTAAATTGATATCCTAAAAAACAAGGGTAATGAATTATGCATTTTATATATCACTAGGGACTGATATCTCTTAATTTAATAACCTTTAAATTTATTTGAAGATAAATTAAGATCTCTACTTGATTCGGCGACAGAAAGTCATTAGTGGTATAGCCTTGATGATCCCTTTTCCCTAATGACAAATTGATAAATTAGTATTCTTGTTTACATAATAATCTCTACGAGTTTGTTTAATATGATCAGTTCCTCAGAGTCCCATTAATACTGAAAGAACAGGTAGGATCAGATTTTCATAGCAGGGTAAGAAACCTTTGAGGAAGAGCTGTTAAGAATAAAACAGTCTTCTATTCTCTTACTAAATGTTGGCTGTAAACAAAATAAAGCACTTGTATTTATTATTTCCTGCTTGTTCTAGACATTTAATATATCAATATATAGTATCTTTTTAATTCTCAGTATCTTCTAATACAGTTATTATTTTATCCATAAAGAATCGTTGAGTGGCTAGTATGGGAGTTATGTCCAAAATTTTAGAGCTTTATTTGTTGACTCAATTCAAAAATCTAGAAGAAAGTCATTCTTGAGGCAGCATTTGATCCGGTGGCTCAAAGATGCCACCAAAAGCTGTTCTCTTTCCCTCACTCTTCTGCTGTCCACGGTGACAGCTTCATCCCGAGGCTGCCAGTCTGTGTGGTACTACATGCGGTCCTGTATACTTCCACTTGCCAAGACGCTCCTATCCTGGTACTTCTCTTAAAAAGCTGCTTTCATTCATCCTTTAAAAGTTATCTCCTGTCTCTCAGTGGCCTGAATTAAATAGTGTACCTACCCCTGCATCTGGCTTCCCTGGTGGCTCGGACGGTAAAGAATTCATCTGCAATGTGGGAGACCTGCGTTCGATCCTTGGGTTGGGAAGATCCCCATGGAGGAGGAAATGGCGACCCACACCAGTATTCTTGCCTGGAGAATCCTATGGACAGAGGAGCCTGGCGGGCTGCAGTCCTTGAGGTCCCAGAGTCGGACACGACTGAGCCACCAAGCGCACGTCCCTGAACCAGTCGCCTGGAAATGGGACTCCGCTGATACTGGGTTAAGCAATCTAGAATCTCCTTTAGTGCTGAGACAAGATGAACACTCTCCCAAATGGGAGAAGGGCAGTGAGGTGAGTGAGGAAAACTGATGTTGTGTGACAACCAGTCCTTGCTACAACTGTTCTGGTTTTATATGCAAAATAACTTCAACAAAAATAGTAAGTTATGCTAGTGTTTATTGTGTGTACCATATGCTAGGTAGACATTTGCTTCGTGGTTTAGATACATTTTAGTCATCAGAACTATCTTGAGAAATTAAAGGAATTAATCCTTATGTTGTAAGGAAGGTTAGAGAGATTGAACAGTTTACCCCAGGTTACATAGCTAATCATAGCTAGATTGGTGTGGCCTAATTATCCACACTCTTCACCATGTGATGCTGTATCATTATTATACTAGGTGTTCTTTATAAAAACATTCTAAGAGTTGTCTTAGAAATTCATCACTGAAGAAATCTAGAAAATAATCCGTCCTGTCTTGGCTTAGTATGCTGTATATCCATACAGAAATAAGCCTTGGTAAGGCAGAGTTACACAAGAGGAGTTGTTATCTCGTCTTACACATTTTTGAGCACCACTGTCTTACTGCAGTGGTCAGGTGGGGTACTCTAGGCTACATGCATATGCATACATACATACGTATGCAAGCATGTATGCACATGTGCTGCATGTATGATTACTGGAAAGATTGCACATTCTAAGAGGTTCTTTCAAGTGGCACAGTGAAAATGACAAGAGATTCACCAGGCAAGAATACTGGAGGGGGTTGCCATGCACTCCTCCAGGGGATCTTCCCGACCCGGGGATCGGACCTGCGTCTCTTACGCTCTTGCGTTGGCAGGCAGGTTCTTTACTACTGGCACCGCCTGGGAAGCCTCTGTTGCTCTACAGTCTTATCTGTTAAGAATTGCTCCTCTGCAAATTATTTTTTAAAACGATGCAGTTTGTAAGGCAGTGGTGTTACAGAAGCATCTTATCAAGGTGAGTTCAGAGTCTTAAATGTCCTAAAGTCTTATTTTGGAATCTACAGAATTTTATGGCCTCTGTCAGGTGCCATTGATAAGAGGTTCAGTGTTATTTTTAGCAAGTACTTGAAAAATGTAGTTCCAACCATTGGAGAGGAGCTAAGGAAGAAATGACAAAAATTAATAAAAAATTTCATATGTAGATTGTCTTCATGGGTAGCTTTAAGCTACATGGAGGAGATTGTTTTTCACATTATTTACTCATTCATCCAAGAATGCTTATTGAAGTATTATGACATGCTAGACATTCTGTGGTGATTGCTGAAATTAGCTGACTGACTAGAGGTGCAGTTCTCTTCACTGGGTTTATAGGTTAAGGAGGATTGTGTGAAAGTCTAAATTTACAAAGAGCAGGAGGCAGAAGGAAAAGTGCTGAATATGAGCTAATTTTGGAAAGAAGAAATATTAGGATTCTGCAGAACACAGAGGTTATGTCATATGCTGCTTTAATCAAATTCCAGGAAAGATTTTTTTCATTTGAAAGTTCTTCCACAGCTTAAACAAAATGCTGTATGGTTTCAAAATTAGAAGGGTGCACTTCTTCTAAACTAGGCCAGTGTATCAATAAATGTATCTAACAGTATATGAGAATATTGGTCCAGGATGTAACTTGAACTAAATATTGATTTCATGTCCATTTTAATAGACATTTTTTGCCTATTAAAGTTGAAAAATTAGTGGTTAATTTTGCTGTTTACTGTTGCATTTAGGTTTTGTGTTTTGTTTTTTTTTTTTTAAGAAAATCAAGTCAAGTTTGATAGAAGCTATTTCAGTGATGTTCTTAATAATAAGTTTGATATTCTCTTTGGAAGAACAGAAGAAAATAAATGATCTGACACCATTAAAATTACTTTTGAAACATATAGCTTATTGATTTTGTAAATAGTCCACCTAAATTTGTGTAATGCTTGATTTATTAATAGGGGAAAGAGATTAGAAAAAAAACTTTCTAAGGAGAGTTAGGCTTGTGTTTGTTTTCTTGAGATTCTCATTAAAGAAAAAGCCATTCAATCTTCACCTCTAGAGTTTTTCTATTTAAGGAGGCTAGATCCCTGGTGAAGAGTATCAGAAACATCAGGAAATGACAATTAAAATACAGAGTTTGTTGCAAACTCTGGCTTAATATCTGAGGTTCTAATAGAAAAAGTAGGAATGACTGTTTTTAGAGAATGTTCATTCAATGTATTTTGACTAGGTTTTGTTTTACTTTGTTTAATAATGCAGTACATTATAATGTACATTAGCAAGGAAACGTAATCAAGCTTTAACCTTTAATGCCACGATGTTAGTGACTGTGGTCTAAGGCTGCCCTGTTTATTCTGGTAATCACTGACCATATGTAGCTCCTGAGCTCTTGAGTTCTGAAATGCGTGCTTCTAAAAACTGAACTTTGAATTTCACTTAATTTTGAATGATTTAGATTTAAAATTTAATTTCCAGTACTATGATTCAGTTATTGGAAAAATTAAAGTATAATATTTTTGGAACAACCTAGGTATGTGAATCTACATTTTTTAACCATGAATTTGATGAAATCTAAATACAGGTCAAATATTTCTGATGGAAATTTGCATCTAAATTGAGATGGCGCATAAATGTAAAATATACAACTTGTTTTAAGGAGATAAGATGATAAAATGTAAAATATTTTCCACCATAATTTTATAATAGTGCATGTTGATTTAATAATATTTTATACATAATGGGGCTAAAGAAAATATGTATTAGTCACTTTCACCTTTTCATTGTTGTTACTTTTTAAAATGTGGCTGCCAGTATGTTTGAAATTACTGAGTGGCTTGCATCACACTTCTTTTGGAGCATGCTGGTTTGAGGAGTTTCTCTCAGATATCCCTGGAGTCCACTGGATGCATGAAAGTGCAATCTGGCTCAGCAGCTTTATCAAACTCATATTTTTTTTCTGTCCTACTATATTTGTCTTGGTGTTAGTAATCTCAGTTTTTTAAGCAATCACTGAATCTGGTAACTAATTCAGTATCATTTACTTTTTTATTTAATTCATAATAATTATAATCTTTTATCTGGTATTAGAGACAAAAAGATTTCTTAGAAAATTTTAGCTAGGCAGATTGGTGAGAAATGATGACCAAGGAAAAAGTATGACTGAATATTATTATGTGTTGAGTAATATACAGTGTGAAGCCCTTGAAGTACTTAAACTGCATCTAAGAAAATTCATAGTGTCTGCTTTCTAATAAGATGTGTTCTTTTTCTTTTCTTATACACTCCTCTTAAATGAGCAGAAAGTGTGGTTGAATGTGTAGTGCTTTCTGTCTGGAAGGTGTATCTAATAGGTGAGATGTGTAATATCTAATAGGTGTATTATGTAATATCTAATAGGTGTGATATGTAGAATCTAATAGGTGAGATGTGTAATATCTAATAGGTGTATTATGTAATATCTAATAGGTGTGATATGTAGAATCTAATAGGTGAGATGTGTAATATCTAATAGGTGTATTATGTAATATCTAATAGGTGTGATATGTAATATCTAATAGGTGAGATATGTAATATCTAATAGGTGAGATGTGTAATATCTAATAGGTGTATTATGTAGTATCTAATAGGTGTGATATGTAATATCTAATAGGTGAGATGTATAATATCTAATAGGTGTAATATGTAGTATCTAATAGGTGAGATGTGTAATGTATTATGTAGTATCTAATAGGTGTGATATGTAGTATCTAACAGGTGAGATGTGTAATATCTGATAGGTGTATTATGTAATAGCTAATAGGTGTAATATGTAATATCTAACAGGTGAGATGTGTAACATCTAATAAGTGTGATATGTAATATCTAACAGGTGTGATATGTAGTATCTAACAGGTGTTAATATGACTCTCATCACCATCTCTTGCTGTTGATCCTTCCAGGAGGTGATTTCCTCACGTTCCTGAGAAAGAGGAAGGACGATATAAAACTCAAACAGTTAGTGAAATTTTCATTAGATGTTGCTTCTGGTATGTCCTATCTCGAGAGTAAAAACTGTATACACAGGTAAGGAGAATATTTTTAAAACATTTCCAGTTCTGTATATAGGCTATTGTATTTGCTATCATGAAGCAATGAATTTTCTTTCACAACATGTATTTCTTGTTGGTTTTCATATTTTGTGTGAAAGCATTCTTTGACATCTTAGAGAAACACTTGTTTTCTATCTTTCTGAGGTAAGTCCTTATTAGACAATTATTTACTAATTAAAAATTTATTATAATCATGAATAGCATGGTGATAAGATGTACGTCAAGTTAATTATATAAGCAGCTATAATCTTATCAAATAATATTGTTTCATGTGTTACTCCCCTTTTTTAAAGAAATTACTTATAAAGTTATAGAAAATCTTAATAGTAAAATAATTTATGACTGTGTATGTGGCCAAGGGTAAAAATATTTTAGCACACTAGTTATTTCAAAGGAGATTTTAGCAAATTTGCTCTGATTATATTAAGACCAGCAACTTGGTCTTAATTCTTTATAGATTGTGGTTTTAGTTGCTTACAGATGAAAGTTTTTTTTTTCCCCCCTAAATGTGAATAAAAATTAAGATCTCTTGCAGGATTCGTGTCTGAGCCTAAATATGGCTGCGTATATACATGAAATAAGGTTTAGGATTTGATGCAGTTTTTATCTGCTGGAAGCAGCACTTGATACCGTTTACCGTGGGGAGAGTTCACTGTCAGATGAAACCATTATGTACATTAAGCTGGTTGGTTATTGAGATGTATTTTTCCCTCATGTGTTTCACCATGTAGCCTTTGACCTAATATTCTGGTGAGGTTGTACAATGTAGAACTGCAGCAGAACAAAGTTATATTCACCTAAAATATACATTTATTTGATCTCAATGAACAATTTTGACTTAATGCCCCTGCTAATTTTGCTTAGTATTCAGTTTTATTCTGAAACTAAAATTATAGCTTATGTTTCAAATATGGTTCAACAATCACATGTGTTAAAATGCATTTCAATAGGAATATTCAGTTCAGTTCACTCACTCAGTCATGTCTGACTCTTTGCAACCCCATGGACTGCAGCATGCCAGGCCTCCTTGTCCATCACCAACTCCCGGAGTTTACTCAAATTCATGTCTATTGAGTCTGTGATGCCATCCAATTATCTCATAGGGATATTATATTTCTGAAATTAAGACAGCGAAAACTAAGCCACTATCATATTCCTGTTTTACTTTCTATGAATAGTGACTGTCTTTCAATAAATGTAGATCAAATCACAATGTAATAGATATTTGGAAAGACTTTAAAAAACTGCTTTTGGAAAAGAATTGTATAATCATTTTGTTACTTTATGTTAAAAGTAACAGGAAAGGATTACCCTTTATTTAGAGAAAGGCTGTAATTTTGATTGCTCAGGTGTTAAAGTTACTTTGGGTATCAAATGCTCTACTGTAGTTTTTATTCTGTCTCAGACTTTTTTTAAACTGCTAGACTATCTATGACTTTAAACCATAATAAATACCCATTCTTGAAACTGTGGTATTGTCAGTTACCAATAAAACTCTTTAATTGCTGGTGTGTTGTGGTTGAGGGAACTGCTGATTCAATTTCTTGCTGCTTTTTAGTGATGGCTATTTTTGCAGATGGATGACTGTATTTTTTTTTAAGTGCTTCTATCATCAAAATTGAAGCCATTCTAAATTGCTGATAATTCTAAATTATCCCACTTGCAAAATCATAACATTATCTGCTATAATTTTTATTTTCTCCTTTTGCTTAAAAATATTCGTGCATTTACAAATTTTTGAAAGTCAGCCCATGCTTGAACACATATCTGAGAAGACTGTACATCGTCCTGTACCGTTTGCCTGTGAGGAGGGCACCTTAACTGAGCATCCTGAACAATGGTGCTGAGAGCAGGTTTGACAAATAGGTCTCAGCGACTGGTCGCAGCTGTCTGTGTGGTTCATCGAGAAGGATTCCAGGGTCAGTGACGGAGCCCAGTGATTGATTAGTCACATCTGTTAGGGTGCTCACAAGCATTAACACAGAACCCTCAGATTTGTCATCTGTCACATAGAATGTCTTTGTCTTTAGTTTCATAAATATTTTGGATATGATATTTCACTAGCTGTATTATGGCAACATGTAATATTTTTCTATACTCACTTTCACTGATAACCTAAACTATCTACTATTCTTCTCTTGTTAGTCATGATTATTGGATGACTTTTATAGTATCTCTAGCCAGTGGTCGTTTGTTCCTCTTCACACTTATGTAAATGATCTTTTGGATGAACTCAGTATTTTTTTTTCATTTTAGTATCTCACCAATACATGATGCTACATTGAGAAAGTAAATCGTTCTTTCTACTGAATTTTTCATGGAAGTGACTTGTGCTATAGAACCGTGTTCTCTGTGTCTAATTCTGTGGTAGCAGTCATAATTGTGGAAGTTTCATTGATTACATTTAATAGATATACTCAAGACATGCATTTTTTTCTCCTAAGAAATAAAACATATATATATATATATATGTAGTATATAGCATAAATATATAAATACAACATATATAGTATATACTACAGTGAAGAGTGTTTTTCCTCATTGGAGAAATTTTAGTGAGGTATTTCAAAATTCAATTAAAATTTCTAAAGTATAATTGAAAGTTTCCTTTCAGTTTTTCAGTAAATGAAGAAAGACTCCAAGCTCCATTCCTAACATCCCCAAATATAAACACTACATGTCCATGACTTCTAAAGTGTTTGTCCTACAAATCAAAGCAAAATATTAAATATGCTCTAAATTTTATATGAAATTGTAAATTTATAACTGTTCACTGATTAGAGGTCACTGGAATTCAGAACCTGAAAATAGTTTTAGTTGTGTCTCCCCAAAATTGTATCTTCACTTTGGTGGGGGATGCATTTCTTTACTTTAGCTTTGTTTTGTTTTGATTACCATGAGAAGAGCAGACAGTGTTTCATTATAGATAAAGTATGACCTATAAAATGGGGCCAAGTAATTGCTTAAAGAAGTGGCCAGCTTTGGGAAAATGTTCTTGTAATTTCCATTTCACTTCCAGAAGTGTTCTCTTGACACATGAAGTTGCTAATTGAAACCATTTCCATTTATAGTTAGAGTGTTGGATATTTTGTGTTTCAGTTCAGGTGAAATCAACCCCATTTACTTTATAATTATTCAGTGCTTACTTGGCTTCAATGTGACTTTTTTTTTCTTCCTTTTATGTCATACAAATATTTGAAGTACACTGACAAACTTTGACAGGGGATGTTGCTTACAATGGCATTAGATTGCTAGGTGTCACTATAAAAAGTATTAAACCTGATTATTCTTAATGTTAAGTGGGTTGAGGGTTGACCATATACTAGATTTAAATGGTAATGGCATTTATGGTTTTATTGCTGATGAGTTCTACTGCAAGATTTATTTTTATTTGGGTTTATTTTTAAGAACTGATTTTGTGCTGTGTTCTTTGTCCATGAAAAGTAAAGGAGGAAAAGCTCTTGAATGCCATGTATTTGAGTAAAAGACCATGCTCTGTTGGGAGTGTTGGAAGCATTTCTTAATTTCATGATATTGTATGTCATTGTCAATGCCAGAAAAGGTCTTTTGGGAGGCATACTATAGAATATGATTTCTTTTTCTATTTTAAATCTTACACTGATTCCTCTTCATTTTCAATTACTCTACCACAATGATGTTTTTTTTTGTTATGAAGTAAGATTAACAACTCTACAAATTAAAGTATATAAGATTACAAATATTTTATTGTTTAGTAACGGTTTTGCTTGTGCATTGAGAAAAGTGATGTTTCCGGTACTTCATAAACATGGATGGTAGTCTATTCTGTCCCAGGGTGATAACAACATGAGAATCATGGTCCCCGCCTTCAGATGGACGTAATAGAAAATAATGCGACGAGATACTCAGTTTAGTGACAACATGCACAAAATACCATAGAGTAATATCAAGAATGTCTAATACGATGTGTCATTGTGGGAGCTATGGTGGGGAGTAATTGGAAAGTTTTGTGGAGGATATTGTTTGATACTTGATGGGTTTATCACTGAATGCAAGGGGAAAGAATATTCTCGCTGCAGGAAAGTTGACAACAGAGTTTTGTATTTCATGAGAAGGTGTGATTTAATCCTGAAGTACAGAGAGTTTGACACCAAAATGGGAAGTCCAGGCAGCATTGGGGTGAGCCAGATAAGCAGGGTCTTTCTTACCCAGGGCCGTGTGATGCCATTTAATTTGGCTAAACCCGAGAATGTCTTGGCCTGTGTTCAGATGATTTTAAGATGGTTAAAAGTCTCCGGTTTTTTAACTGAAAAAGGAAAGTAATTTCAACAAAATTTACAAAACCTTGAAAAACATATAATCTTGTGAAAAGTTGAGGATGAGACCAATTTTATTTGTAAGTTTCAATGGCAAACAAAAGAAGGATAGCTAAGGCTGCCAGAAAGGAACATATTATATTTCTCTTAAATATGTTCCAGAGGAAGATTATTTCATCTAATGATTTCTGATACAGCAGGCATGTACACTTTTTAAGACAAACGTAAGATGTCACTTCTTCTTTTTGGTTTTTCTGATTTCATATTTTACAAAGATTTGGTATGACAGTGATAATTTATGTTTTTCCCTTTCTTGAGAGTTTTTCTTTATGTTTTTAAATACAACTGATTACCTAATATCTGAGTTCTTCCTAAGGTTTTAATGTATTGGAAAAGCATTCTTGTGTATAATACATCTTCGTATTTTCTTTAATGTCTTCTATGTCTCATGTTTTGCCATATATTTAATAAGGACAATCTTAAGGTCACTTTACAGATTAAGGAATTGAGGCCCAGAAAGATGAAGCAAAGGCCACCTAGACAGTTAGTGGCAGGGCCACTGCTAGGTCTTAGCTGTGTAACTACATCCTGACACATTCCTACTCCAGGGTTCTGTCTCAATCACGGATTTGCGATCCTAACAGCTGACATTTATTGATTACTGAATACTAAGTATCATGCTAATCAAGTGCTTTAGATGCAATATATGGAGCATAAGCTTCAGG
This sequence comes from Muntiacus reevesi, assembly GCF_963930625.1. NCBI lineage: Eukaryota > Metazoa > Chordata > Mammalia > Artiodactyla > Cervidae > Muntiacus > Muntiacus reevesi. Next base: position 283,148,694 of record NC_089249.1, read on the forward strand.
AAGGCAGTAATTTTCAGCTGTATTATTTGCTCTTGAATTCCAAAAGGCTAGAACAGTGCTTGGCACTTAAAGGAGAATGAGCGAACCCTGAAGGCAACAGTAGGTACTGTGTTGGGCCGTTGTGACATGAGGAGAACTGTGGTTAGGAAGGATGAGCATCTTGCCTAAGGTCATATGAGAAGAACGTGGTGGACCCAGGATGTGGACCCCAGGAGCTGGGTGTGAGAGCCCCCACTCTGAATCACTGCACTGGACTCAACTGCTCTGCACAAGCCGTGGATCTTCTGACCAGTCAGGGCAGAAGGTGGTGTTTGCTGTGATGGCTCAGCTTATGATCAACATCTGGTTTCTTTATGATCACGAGTGAAACAGAAGAGGATGCTGAAGCCTGTGAAACATAATTTTAGAAAGACATAGCAAGATTTTTCTGTTTTTTAATGAACAGTTGGTGAAATGCAGCAGTATTTTGTTATTGCCTCTCCATTTAATTAGAGCTTGAAAATTTGTTTTTTTCATTTTTATACACTATTGTTTAGATACCCCCTTCTGCTTTATCTGTTAATTAAAAACACAAGATTAGCATAGAAATGTGATAATCTCAGTTGACTAAGCATTTATGACTGATTTTTTTGTTCTAACATCTGATTACAATTTTGAATATATTAAGCTGTACTTTTATTTTTAGCTTCTAAAACCATTTTGCTACAGTACAAAGAGGAATGCTCAGTAATTTTAAATGTCTCAAAAATATATAGTCCTCTCTACTTTAACCTTGTTTTAAAAAATCTAGTGTGAGTTGGTATTCGCAAGAACACCTTTCTAAAAATTACTTATCCTGCTGCTTTATTCAGTGTCAGAATTTCCTGTTGCTAGTTTCATTCATTTTCATTAAGGGATTTTTTTTACCTTAAGTCACATGTATGTTTCCAGGAATGAAAAAGATCTTCTCTTATACTGGAATCAATTAACAAATTGGCTTGAGTTAATGTACCAGAATATCCATCTGCCTTCTTGAAAAACAGAAATGGGGGATTTGGGATAGCAGGTCACAGGAAAAATGAGTTTTGATTTATGGTTACTAGTAGGAAAGATGTACAATATGTAGGATACTAGTTAGGAATTCTGCTCAATCCAATAAACAGAATAAAGTCCTTGAGAGGAAACAGAGGAGTACATGAGTGGTTTCCTGGTTTAGTGAGGGCCAGCCTTGTGTTGTGTTACGTAGAAATGGTAGAGGGAAATTGGCCTGCATCTCATTCTCTGTTATTTCTGATTTTTATTCACTTAATTGCATTAAGTACATTCCTGGTTCAGAATGTCTAAAGTGATCTTTTACTTTCAGTTCTGTCCCTCAGTCGTGTCTGACTCTTTGCGACCCCATGGACTGCAACACGCTGGGCCTCCTTGTCCGTCACTAACTCCTGGAGTTTGCTCAAACTCATGTCCATTGAGTCAGTGATGCCATCCAACCATCTCATCCTCTGTTGTCCCCTTCTCCTCCTGCCTTCATCTTTCCCAGCATCAGGGTCTTTTACTTTAAACAAATGCAAATAGGTGGGTCACCATTTTCTCTTATGGCCCTTTTGATTATGAAGAACAGAAACTGCTGCAGCTAGTTTAAGCGATAGGAAGTGTATTAGAAAAAAACAGAGTTAACTCATGAAACTGAAACAACAGGAAGTTCAGCCAACTCTGGGCGTCACTCCAATTAGGACCTGGGAAGCAGTCAGGGGCCAGAGCATATTCTCTCTCTGCTCACTCTCTGTTCCATTGTTTCTTCTTGCTGTATTGCTGCTTCAGTTCCCTCTTGTCTGAAGACTGCATTCCTCTGTCCCATCTTCAAAGGCTGTTCCGGTGACATACAGGTTACCACCTTCCAAGCCCCACATCTGCAGATAATGAATTAGTCTTTGAGGTCTGGTTTCAGCTTCTTGGCAGTAAGAATTAACTGACCCAGCTTGTATTAAGTGTTTCTGCTGTGCTTAGACGCTCAGTCGTGTCTGACTCTTCCCGACCCCATGGACTGTAGCCCACCAGGCTCCCCTCTGCATGGGGATTCTCCAGGCAAGAATGCTGGAGTGGGTTGCCATGCCAAGATCCAGGGGATCTTCCCAACCCAGGGATCGAACCCAGGTCTCCCACATTGCAGGTGGATTCTTTACCATCTGAGCCACCAGGGAAGCCTATATTAAGTGTTTATCCTGTTTTTAATCAATAACATGGCTAAACAGAGAAAAGTAGGCAGGATGATGTTTACATAGATTTACAGAAGCCAATTACTGTGTTCTCTGTCCATGGAATTTTCCAGGCAAGAATTCTGGAGCGGGTAGCTGTTTCCTTCTCCTGGGGATCCTCCCAGCTCAGGAAGTGAACCTGGTTCTCCTGCATTGCAGGCGGATTCTTTACCGTCTGAGCCACTTAGGATGGTATAATCACTCAGAGGATGGAGCTTGGACTAAGCAGGCTTTCATAAAGAATGGCTGCCATGCATTCATTGAGTGCTTCCTATTTGGCAGGTACATTCATCATCTTATTTAGTCCTCATACTTCTATGGCCATTTATCTCTACTTTAGAGTAGAAAAAATTGAGGCATCAAAGTATAATAAGTATCTTGTCCAGTGTCAAACAACTGATGAGTAGAAGATCTGAGTCTAGATCGAGTGAATGACAAAGCCTAGGAAACTAAGCAGAACACTTCAACTATGTGTTAGCTGTAATTTCCTGTTTCTTCCCTTCTGTGAATTTGGTCAGCCACGTGGGCACCTCTCACAAGGAAACCATTTAGTAAACGGTGATTTAGAGGAAGCTTCGCTGTAGGGAGGAGAGCCTCCTCTTTGTCTTCGCTCCGTCTTTTCCTACATGATTCATCCCCACACTGTTCCATGGTGCAGGGCTGGTGGGTTCACTCCTTCCTGCAGAAGGTTCGTGCAGTCTCCTTGAGTCCTAGCTCACAACACATCCATACAACAGACAGGAGATTAAGCCCGGAACTGTGCAGTTGGGTCCACGATTACCCCAGGAATTTGGGTAACCATTGGTTGAATTAATGTTCCGAAGTAAAACCCAGTTTACACTAGAGTAGCTAGCTTTCCCTAATTATTCTGGTCAAGTACAAATTCTAGCAATCCATTAGAACACAAATGACATAGAAACAAGCTTAACCTTCTTGCTTGCTTTTTTGTTCTTGTTGTTTTCGGGGATTTTTTTTTTTTTTTTGGTTTATTTCCTGTTCTCTGGCCTCCAAGGCAGGATCAGAGCAATCAACATATGGAACTGGAGAACCCAAGCCTAAGCCACTCTCTGGGCGTGACTCACCGCACTAATACTGAGAATTACTAGGGGCTTTGTCCAGTTATTATCCTCAGCTTTTTTTATTTGATAAAACACAGAAGCACAATGAGAAGCCCTTTTCATTCCCAGATTTCCTTTTCAAGTGTCGCTGTGCCAGTCTGACTGTCTCCTTCTGCATTGCCAGCTAGTCTGCAAGCTTTCAGAGCCATTCAACAGCTTCAGCACAGTGGTTAAGACCACAGGGTTGGCACGGGGACGCTCGGAGTTTGGATCCTGGCCCTACAGCGCACCAGCTGTGGGACTTTGGATCCCTACCCCGCCCCCACCCTCGCATTTCCGGAACCTTTACCCCGCTTTATTTTTCATCAGTCCGTATGTGACCCGACATTTGTCTGTATCTACATACGCAGCTCCATGTGTGTAATATATGAGTAAGTATCACAGTGGCACCTGTAGGGGGGTGTGTGTGCTCAGTCTCTGAGTCGTGTCCAGCCCTCTGTGACCCCACGCAGCCCACCAGGCTCCTCTGTGCATGCGATTCCCAGGCAGGAATACTGGAGTGGGTGGCCGTTTCCTTCAGGTGACTTCATGGCCCAGGGATCCAGCCCATGTCTCCTGAGTCTCCTGCATTGGCAAGTGGATTCTTTACCACTGCGCCACCAGGGAAGCCCACATAGACATATATAAATAAAATGAATCCTGGTTTGCTTTTTATTTTCTTCCTCAGCTATAGTGTGAGCTCCATGAGGATAAAGGCTTTTACCTTGTTCATTCCTTGATGCAGAGAATAGTTACCAGCATCTAGTTTTGGTGTTCAGTAAAAGTTTGTTGAATGGATGATGATTAAAGTTACTATACTTCTGTCTCTTCCAATATAAAAAGAAGACAATAATATTCTATATGACATACTGATTAGTGTTAGACAGGCCAAGGCTACTTGAGTAGGAAAGGGGTCTCTCGAGGACCTCCGATAAGAAACATCCCCACAGAATTTCCAGAGATCACAACTTAGCAGAAAGAGACCACTCACGTCCATACCATTGGATGGACATACGGATTAGATCCGGGTGTCTGTTCAGCCAAGGGTATAGAAACTTTGGAAAAGAGTGGCCACGTAAAGCAAAGCAAATGCAGTGTAGCTCAGTTCGCTTGACCGTGGTTTCCAGAGTTTCTAATGATGACGCAGGATAGGGCCTTACTGAATCTGAGCAGCTCGTTTTCCTGCTAATGCTGTCATGTGGATCTTATGACACCGTTCACGGAGTACTTACACATCTGTGTGCTTTTGCTTCATGTGATATTTTAAACATTGGGCTCTATTGGTTCTTGTTGTTGTCAACAGGCTACATCCTCACCCTGAGGAAAAACAAAATGCAAGCCTAGGTATCTCCAGTCAGGTACCTCTGTCTGCAGCCCATTTTTCCACAGTTTGCTGCCTTACTCTCCTTACCCTTTTAGCTGTGTGTTTCCAGCCTGAATATGTTTATGCCACACACTCGTCTAGATACCATGGCTAGTGCAGTACTGGGGAGGATGATAATTTTCCCTCTACCCTCCTAGATTCTTGACTGAGACCTCCCTGTAATGGAGGTGGACTTGCTTCTAAACTTCTGTTATTCTCCTGTGTGTGTGGGAGACACCCAGGAAAACTGAGTAACTCCCCCACATAGCCCAAGCTATGTTACCTAAAGTTTAAATGCCTAAAGTTACCAGGAAAATCACAGTCAACATAGTAAGGCAGTTATGCAGACTTTTAAATCCATCTTCTCCACTGGTAAGAGTTTGCAGAGATTCTTTCTTCCTGGTACAGACAGGGAGAAGTGACGTGAAGTGAAGGTTCCTCGGTCGTATCCGACTCTTTGCGACTCCGTGAACTATACAGTCCATGGGATTCTCCAGGCCAGACTAGTGGAGTGGGCAGCCGTCCCCTTCTCTAGGGAATCTTCCCAACCCAGGGATGGGACGCAGGTCTCCCGCCTTGCCGGTGGATTCTTTATCAGCTGAGCCACCAGGGAAGCCCAGAGGAGCCCTTGCAAATGGAAATTTCCTTCTAAATGTAAAAGCCTCTTTTAAAAGGGTAACTACTTAGTTTTCAGAGCTTCTCCTGTGTCTGCTTAAATTATCAGCTCAAAATAATCTTAAAGCGTAAAAGGCATATTTTGGGGTGGCAAATTCTGCTCACTTCAGTGGTGGATAAACAAAACTCTCCCTTTATGGAGCTCACAAAAGTGAGGGGAAGCAGATAATAAGTGGATTTAAAAAAGAATAAGCAAGTGAATATGAGATATTCCACACGATAGTAAATGTTATAGAGAATCATAGAATCGGATACAAGGAAACCGGAAGGTGGGGCAGGTACTGTTTCATAGAGTCTGTAAGAGAAGATCCAGAAGAGAGAGAGCTGTGAGCCCTGTGAATATCAGTGAGAAGAACTTCCCTAGTCATGGGTGTAGCAAGTTCAAATGGCCCTGAGACAGGCGCGGGTCAGGTGTGTCCAAAGAAGTCCAAAAAGGGAGACAGAAAGTGAGGTTAGAGGCTACGGCAGCTGGATCAGGCAGCTCTTGTAAATCACTGAAACGCTTTGCTTTTAGTCTGCATGAGATGGGGGCCATTGAGGACTGACGTGATCTGTCCCAGGTTTTTGAAGGACTAGTTAGAATTCTGTTTTAGAAAGAAACTCTCAGGGCACAAGCGCAGAAACCAGAAGACAAAGGAGAGAGCTGTTGCAGTAATGGAAATTAGAGACAGCCGGAAGGCGGTGGTGGAGAGCAAGAGGCGTGGCCCGTTCTGGGGGCATGGTGACGGCAGAGCCGGCAGGACGTGCTGCTTGCTTTATTAGACACTGGGCTTCCCTGCTAGCTCAGCTGGTAAGGAATTTGTCTGTAATGCAGGCAAATTGCAGACCACTTCCATCCCTGGGTTGGGAAGATCCCCTGAATAGGGGATAGGCTACCTACTCCAGTTTACTTGGCCTTCCCTAGTGGCTCAGACGGTAAAGAACCCACCTGCAATGCAGGAGACCTGGGTTCAGTCCCTGGGTGGGGAAGATCCGCTGGAGGGGGCATGGCACCACACTCAGTATTCTTGCCTGGAGAGTCCCATGGACAGAGGAGCCTGGCGGCTGCAGTCCAGGGGTCACTGAGAGGGACATGACTAAGCACACAGCACATATTAGACATTACAAGTGTGAAACAGAAAGATGACTCCAAGTCTTTACAGACGTCAAACGATGATCTGCCTGCATTATTTTCCTCATAAGCTCAGGTGCCTGTAAGACACTCTCCAGTGTTTTATTTCTTGTAACTCTAGTAATTCAAATATGAATCCTTCAAACTACAATGAGCCAAATAAACACACAGCACGTAGTTTTTTTTCCTAGTGGGAGCTTCCTAAATTCTGAGAACTGTGCCAGTGACAGAGCCAAAAGGATGCAGAGTGCCACTCCTGGCATCCTCACTTTCCCACACTGACTTTATATTTCTTCTGATGGAAGAAAATAAAGGAATGTAACTTCAAGAGCTCATCTGCAGTTTTTCCATTTAATCAGACATATGTTTTCCAGATAAGATGCAGATCTTTAAGAAGAATATCCTACGTCAAATATTACCCTTCATCACAGACCCATTGATTTAAAGAGATAATTAAAATTAGATGTATGCAAACTTTATAGCAGGTTACATTTTTACCCAGGTTTCTGGTTTTGACTTGTAGATGAACATAATTGTTATTTACCTAACCTAATAACTTGGTATGTTGCTTGTTAATGATGCCTGTGGTTTATGTCTGATTCTTGGAGGTTTGATATCATCTGTAGAACTATAGTGACACAAGAGCAGAGATGTCATTCACTTGCTATTTTTTTAGTAAACAAAGGTCATTACCTTCTAATGTAAGGTTATGACTTCTATTATAATTAATATTAAGTTTTTATAAAATAGCTTAGAGATAGTAGTATCTGTCTGTGGCCTATGGACAGAGAAGCCTGGCGGGCTATGGTCCATAGGGTCACAAAGAATCGGACACGACTGAAGTGACTTAACAGACACACTCACACACTTACTTATACTTCATATGAATAAATATTCTTATTACTATAGAAAAGAAACACTTGCCTATTTTGTGTTCTCAAACTGAGTTTTTAATGCTGGACATTTTTTATTATGTAGCTTGATTCCCTTTTTTTGTGGGGAAGGAAATAGTGCAAATTTTCTGTGCACATTTTTCACAGGTTGCTTTTCAAATGGTAGAAGTGTGATAGATATCTGTTATATGAATGAATGAATGAATATATGGGCAAATTAGTGAATAAATGAAATAGGCCTCTAATCAGCTGTACAAAGTACCAATCAAATGCCATCAGATGACTAAGGACTTTCTGGGAAAACAATCCTAAATTGTTTCACCCTTAAATGTTAATCTTCTATTTTTATTTTCCACTGATTGATTTCTTTAAATGGCATAAATGAAGAAGTAATTATTGTGATATGAACCAGTATGTGTCATGCAAACAGACCAAAATTCCTTTTCTGCTGTGAGTCAGAATGAAAGTTTTAGGATTCTGAGAGCGTTTTCTTGAATTGTGTGAGTGTGAATGTCTCAGAAACTTGGTGAGACAGTGTCACTGCTCTTCTCTGGATACTGCCAACCTCCAAGAGTCACAGAAGGTGACTACTATCCTGCCTCAATCCATTTTCCTCTAACAGTAGTTACTTGTTATTTGACTCTGTCCTGTTGCAGACAAGGATCAGGACTTAAGAAAGCAGCAGTAGTTTGTGACATGCTGGGAAGTGTTAATTGTTAACAGTGTGCTTCAGGATGATTGGGCAGCAAACATCAGGTGTGTTGCTATGTGTTAGAGGCACCAGGCATGTATTTCTTTTCAGCCTCTTTCCTTAGGCGCCCTCTGTCCATTCACTGTGTGAATCACTAGAGAATGTGAACAGTAAGGCTAGAATAGTGCTGACCGTTTAAGACCTTTTGTAATGAGTAACTTTAATTCTCAGGGAGCAGTATATCTCCCTTCATTCTTAAAATTCCCATTATGCTGCTTTAAAATTAGGAGTCTATTTACACATAAAGTGATGAAGGAATGAAATTGAAATAATTATATCTTCTATTTGAGATGTTTTAAAACCCAAGGCAGGACATAAACATATGCCATGATGCACAAATAATCTGTAAGCCTCTTTGTAGCCAAGTGAAAGCATAATTGGTATGCAATTTAAAAATTTATTTTTTATCGCATTGTGCCATGCTATAAATATTTAAGACTTTTTTCAAATATATATTATCTAAAGGAAAGAAAATTATAATTTTCATATCATATTTATACTTAAATGTGTATCCTAGTAGAAACAATTATTGGGGTTTCTATATTTTTGCTTTATGATATCATATAAACATGCCTGGTGAAATTCCTCAATTTATTCATAATTTCTAAAGCCTTTCCATATCCACACACTAAATTAATCAGAAACCATGTATTGAATACCTTCTTTGTACAAGTTCTCTGTTTAATCATGCTCCCTACTCTGAAGGAAAATGAGAAAATTAAAGATATTTGATAATTTGATAGAGTGTGTTGGGGGAAGGGAGTAGACAAGACACAATAATAGGATTTCCAAAGACCTTTTATAGTAGAGATTTAAAAAATAGCATACAGTGGTCTAAATTGCAAGAACCACCCAACAAATATTGGGGTAAATTACTGAATTTCTTTTATGTGACCAGCTGTATTAAAAATAAGCTTAATTCCCAAGAGATTTGCAAATTAACTTGAACATATTTAGCAGAACTTAAACATGTTTTACTCCCCCCACGCCCACCAACTTAATTAAAGAATACTTTTTCCACTTTGTAAGTATCTGGGTAGTGAAAGCCGGCATGGGGCAAATGTTCCACAGTGTTAGTTCAGCTGGAGTCATCACATGTTTGCTTATGTACTATGTGCAAGCGCACTGTTGGTGTTTGGAATATGTAAGTTGAGCACATCAGATGGGGTCTGTGTCCTCCAGGAGCCTACAGCCTAGTGAATGAGCTGTACATCAACAGGTGGTCATGTAAGCATGCATTTTAGAGGGGGTATGATCGTCTCCTGGGGCCACGGAAGGCATCGGGGAAGAAATGACGTTTGGCCCGAGGTAAATATCTAAAGGAAGATGGACGAGAAGAGAAGACGCCATCAGCTGGGAGAGAGTGGCTTGGAGGCCGGAAGCAGAATGGCCTTTCAGGGCAGTGAAGGGCAGTCAGACCGTGAGTGGGTTAAATGCCAGGCCGAGGCGAGACTGCAGAGGTGGCGGGGGCAGGCCCTGTGCGGCGGCCCTCACAGGGGGGCTCGTGCGGCGGCCGCGCACAGGGGAGGCCACCGTGGGCCTTCCAGCAGGAGGGCTCAGGCGCCTGTCCACCAGGGGCTCCGGCTGTGCTGCGGAGAGTCAGTGGGGGAAGCGGCGCTGTCCAGGAGGCCGGCATCAGGCCGTCTCCCGTGTTTCTTGTCCGGTTGGATGACGGGCCTCGCTTCTTGAAATACTGGAAGATGAGCAGGGTTTTTTGGTTTGCTTGGCTGGGGGTTGGGGGGAGGAGGGGTGGGCCAGGATTGTGGATGATGAAGGGAATTTATTTTGAGACGTGTGAATCTGACGTGCCTGTGAGGTATTTGTGAAGCCGCTGAAAAGGCAGGTGTAAAAGTAGAACTGAAGAGTAAGGTCTGATGTGGAGCTAACAATGTGGAAATGATGAAAGCAAAATGAATGAATTAAATGGACTTGTGAATCAGTGAAACTTTGAATTACTCATGAATAAGTGAAAGAAATATTTGTGTGTAAGAGAAGAATACGTCTGACTTTATATATATATATATGTAATATATATATAGGCTATCAGGTCATTTTGCCCCTAGATTTTTTAACTTAAGGGATAAATTAATTTTGTTTATTTCTGGCCATGTGGGGTCTTTGTTGCTCTGCAGGGACTTTCTCTGGCTGCCGTGAGTGGCCCCTTTGATGCCATGGCGGGCCTCTCGTGGTGGCCTCTCTTACTGTGGGGCGCGGGCTGTGGGCACTGTGGCGAATGGGCTCAGCTGCTCCACAGCACGTGGAATCTTCCCAGACCAGGGATCAAACCCACGTTTGATCCTGCATTGGCAGGAGGATTCTTATCCGTTGTCCCGACAGGGAAGTCCCCCTGGCTTTTTTATTATTAAATGAGGAGGCAACTTCAATACCACTTTTGACTTTTGATGGTAGTATCCAATGTTTGTCATTTCTAGTACTGTTAATCTAGTTTGACAATAAAACAATTCCAGAATAATCTTTGTTTATTTAGCCTATTTGCTCACTTAAAGATTCACTTTGAGAGTTGAGTGTTTCCTTTAAAAATCTTAATATGCATTATTTCATCGTGGATAACCTCATAGTACCACAAATAATAGTGACAACTGAAAAATGTGAAATGGGAAACATTTTCATTGTGTTCAGAGAATGTCCCTAACGCTGTACAAATAAACTGTCAGTCAAAGATTTCTATAAAAGCACCGTTCATAGAAAGAAACCGACTTCCTTTGGAGAGTTTTTTCCTCTGGGAAGAAAACCAGGAACATAACTGACTTTGCTTCTTGGGAGTCTTGCTATCTGGCCAGTAGAGCTCACTGTCACATTTGAAATAATGTAACAGTGAGCAATGTGGACACAGATTACAGCTTTGTGAAAGTCGCTCAGTCGTGTCCGACTCCTTGCGACCCCATGGAGCATACAGTCCATGGAGTTCTCCAGGCCAGAAAACTGGAGTGTGTAGCCGTTCCCTTCTCCAGGGGATCTTCCCAAGCCAGGGATCGAACCCAGGTCTCCCGCATTGCAGGTGGATTCTTTATCCGCTGAGCCACCAGGGAAGCTCTGTACTATTCCTAAATGACTGGGACTGAACAATGGCAACACGGAAGCTGTCTCTTGTTATTTTCACATCTCAGGGCATGTATATTGGTTTACCTAAAAGACATTTCCCTAGTTTTTCTATGACAAAAAGATAAATAAGTTTAAAGAGAAATTATCTTGTGAAAAAAGTGTATTGTATCTAGATTTTCTCCGTCTGTTAAGAGAGGGTTAATACCTACTTCACCATCTGCACCATAAGGTTAAATTAAGAGATAAGAAAGCCTTTGCGTAAACTAAGTGACAATTCAAATGACACACAGTGGTAAATGGCTGTCCGGTTACAGAGGAAGAGAGAGCTGTTCACCTAGTCTCCTTAGAAAATGAAAGAAAATAAAGATGGATGAAAAAATAGGTGGCTTTAAATTGTCAGTAAGAAAGGTTTGAATGAGGTAAAAGCAGACGGCGATAGTTACTCTGTGTTTCGAGCGTGGTCTCTGTGTATCCGCGGTAAAGGACAAAGATGAGGTCCTCAGCCATAGTGGTCGGAGGTCACCTTTCCTCTTGGCAGCGGCCTTCTTGGTGAGCAGGGTCACTGCTCAGAGCTGTTTCACTGCAGATTTTCATATTTACTTTTTTCCAAGGCTTTATTTATTTAGAAGAAAAATACCAAAACAAAAAAGTTTTATGTGATAGCTGTTAGTTTTCATTACAAAAGAGAGGAGCTAGCTTTCCCCATCATGTTTCATAGCTCCCTGTTTTGGAGCTGCACTGAAGCCATTCCAACCCGAATACCCAGGATGCGGGTACCGCTTTCCAAGGACCGTCCCCTGCAGCAGGGCCTGGCGCGCGCCCCTCCTGCCCGTCCCACGCGTCTGTGCCCGGCCCGGAGGAGCAGACAGGCAGCTCTCCCACCCGACGGCTCAGATACGCTGCCTCCCCTCCGTAGCGTGAAACCTGCACATTTCCGCAGGTATCTGTGCCCATTTCATTCATCTGCCTGTCTTTCCCGATCCATCTGCCTGTCCAACTGTCTTTTCCAGTGCCAGAAAACATGGTCGTGCTCTAGAATCCCCTAGGTTTTGAAAAGAGATAAGAATAGATTTCTGTCGCTGCTGAATGGAAAGCCAGCCTGGCGGTGCTGGAACGCGCCCCTTGTTCACACTTGCAGAGTAAATCTGGGCCGGGGGCGGGGGTGGGGCCTTTTATATCACCGCAGGAGGGAAAAGTGATTTACCGCTGCCTGCCTGAGCTTGGTCTGCTGGAGCACCTCCTGCCGCTGTACCTGTGACTTACACATACCAAGGGTCCTCAACTGCAGGAGGAAAGGGGACCAAAAAAAAAAAGTGTATTTTACATCTTTTTCTCACGTTTCTTAGCTTTGAGAAACGCGAGAAACAGGAAATTTCAGGAAGCCTTCTTTTAAAGACTTCTAATGTAATTTTTATTTAGTTAGTTATTTTTGGCTACCCTGGGTCTTCCTTGTTGAAGAGGAGAGGCACGTGCTCTTTTTCCAACTGCCAAGAGCCAGTGCTGCTCTAGATGTGGGGCCTCCTCCGGTTGGAGAGCGCGCGGCCCTCTGCAGCTGCGGCCCCAGGCCCTAGAGCGCTGGCTCAGGAGCTGCGGTGCGGGCTTTAGTTACCTCCAGGCGTGTGGGGTCTTCCTGGACCGCGGACTGAACGCCTGTCTGCGCCACCGGCTTCCCCTGGGCTCTTCCCTGGTAGCTCAGCTGGTAAAGAGTCTGCCTGCAATGCAGGAGATCCTGGCTCAATTCCTGGATCGGAAAGATCCGCTGGAGAAAGGATAGGCTGCCCACTCCAGTATTCTTGGGCTTCCCTAGTGGCTCAGATGGTAAAGAACCCGCCTGCAATGCGGGAGGCCTGGGTTCAATCAGTCCCTGGGTTAGAACGATCCCCTGGAGAAGGGAAAGGCTATCCACTCCAGTATACTGGTCTGGAGAGTTCTACGGACAGCGGAGCCCAGCGGGCTACAGCCCATGGGGTCAAAGAGTCAGGCACAACCAATGCACTCTGACTTCCCTCCTGCATTGGCAGGTGGGTTCTTTCTCTACCACTGAGCCACCAGGGAAGTCCCAGGCAACCTTTATGTTACAAGATGAGAGGGGTTGCAAACCACTGCTTTCAAACAGTATCTGTTGAAGGAAATCTCTCTTTACCTATTGGGGCATCGGAAGTTCACTTAAAGTTTTTATTTTGAAGCTCTTTTCTTGGCATTACTCACTTCTTCATCTGAAGTTGTTTGGATACGGTTGCTTTAAACTTACGCACACGCACAGCATCCTGTGAGTGTCTGGAGGGGTGGAAGTGGGCTTCATCCGTGTTAAGGACCCACTCCTGACACTGGCACAGTGGCTGGCACACAGGGCAGCTGAGTAATGGGTGTGTTCAAGAATCTAGTGTAGATTCTTAGTTAAGAATCCCAAAATATTTGCACCACAAAATATACTCAGTTTTTAAAAATACTATCTTATAATGATAAAAAAGTAAATTTCCCACATAGTATACTCAAAATGTTATCCATGCTAATTATTTAATATGCAAGAGAAGAGCCATGGGAAATAAACAATGGGTAAAGCGAGACATCAGCTTAGAAAAGGATGTAGTCAGAGTCGTAAGAATGGCGTGTCTGAGGTAGTGTTGCCCTTACACTGTACCACGCGTGTGGCAATGGTATTTCATGCTAAAGGACATTCTTCAAATGGAAGACTTTGTGCACACAGACATTTAGAGGCAGTGATGAGTGCTTATTTCCCTGCCCACTGCATTCATGTTCCTCCCTTGGAGGGACACGGACTTGTCATAGGATAGATTCCATAAGCCGTGCCTTTCGTAACTTACCATGAATACAGACGGTGACCATGGCTCACCCAGGACTTAAGTTCAATATCACCAGTTTCTTCTAAGGTTCTCAATAACAATCAATTATTAATTTTTTCATTTGCCACTTTCAAATTGTATAACACTGTGCTTAGTCGCTCAGTCATGTCCAGCTCTTTACAACCCCATGGACTATAGCCCGCCAGGCTCCTCTGTCCATGGGATTCTCCAGGCAAGAACACTGGAGTGGGTTGCCATGCCTCCTCCAAGGGATCTTCCCAACCCAGGGATCGAACCCAGGGCTCCTGCGTTGCAGGTGGATTCTTTACTATCTGAGCCACCCGGGAAGTCCACAGAAATAAGCTAAGCTTTGTGAAAGTGATATTCTGTGACTAGTCCTACCTTCCTCATTTTTTATATACTAATATCCAGACTTCATTGCCTTTAAAAGTGTCTGTAGTACTATGCACAGGATTGTAACTTGACATTTTGGGGAATAATAAAAGGATTAGACAGACAGGTGTGAATCCTTGCTCTGGAACTGTTTCTTTAGGCCAGATTATACTCTAGGCTTTCCAGGTCACCTCCACCTCAGCTGCTCAGCTCTGCCATCAGAGCGCAAAAGCAGCTATGGAAAATACGTAGACAAAACGGTGTGACAGTTTCAGTGAAACTTTGGCTTGTGGATTAAACATTTAAAAAGGGTTTCATCACTCCTCTCAGCCTTTCTCTTTCTTCCCTTTGAGACCAGCCTTAGATTCTCCCCCGCCATCAGCTTCTCCTGCTTCTCCTTGTCCCTGGTGGCTATTCTGTATGCTGTTGTCTTCCAAAATGAATGTCTTGCCTCTCCAACCACATTGTTCGCTATTTGGTTGTTCCCTTCCTTTCTTCATGACTCCTTCCCTTCTTGCCATCCTTTCTCCTTCTGCCGCCTCAGTTCTTAATAGATGAGCCAGTAGATATTTATTGCGAAAAATGAGTTTAGCTCTGAGCTATCATTATAAAACATATTATGAAAGTAATTATTTTATTTTGATGTCTCAGGCCCTAACATAATAACTATTCAGTGCTTGTTTTTTGCTGATGAAGATCTTACATTTTTCTCTTAACAGATTCAATAAATTATGCTCTTAACATATAAGACTAGGGAGACCAATTAGTCAAAATGTTAGAAAGACCTAAACTGTTGGGGTCTCCCTGGTGGGTCAGTTGGTAAAGAATCCACCTGCAATGCAGGAGACCTGGGTTGAATCCCTGGGTTGGGAAGATCCCTTGCAGAAGGGAATAGCAACCCACTCCAGTATTCTTGCCTGGAAAATTCCATGGGCAGAGGAGCCTGGCGGGCTACAGTCTGTGGGGTCTCAAAGAGTCAGACATTCAAACTGTAGTAGATACGGAAAAAATGGAAAATTAAAGACGATTTATGATCTATTGACAGGAGTCAATTATCTCATTCCCAAACGGAATACAGATGCTTTCCAAGGAATGCTACCATGATAGTAACTAACCTGGGCAGTCATAAGCAGAAAGTGGCTTACACACGCACAGCGAGATAAGTGGCACAGCATCTCTGCATCCTATAGCTCAGCCAGCAAAGCATCTGCCTCCCGTGAGGGAGACCTGGGTTCAGGCCCTGGGCTGGGGAGGTCCCCTGGAGAAGGCACAGACTGCCCACTCCGGTTTTCTGGCCTGGAGAGTTCCATGGGCTATATAATCCATGGGGTCACACAGAGTTGGACACAGCTGAGCGAGTTTCACTTCACTCTCTACATCTTGGAGTTTTGTGAGATTCACTTACAATAATGGTTTTCTTATCTTCAGGCTTTTCACCCTAAGATTATGAAAACACTCCAAGTTATTTTTAGACCCCTCAATAAGCAAGACTTGTTAGTACTCCACCAGATAGATTTTACAGGGGCTTTTGCCAGGAAAGATTCCACTATTCTTTTGGAAGGATTAGTATTTTTCAGCTTCTGCTGACTTCTTGCACTTTGTGATATTTTTATTCTTAGATTTTGAAGTTAGAGACTTTTTCTTTATACCTCAAAATGCTGAGACTATATTATGTAAAAATATGATTATCAATTCTCTTTTTCTTCCTTCTCTTCTTTCCTTTTTCAAGCCATGTTGGTCTCCTCTGTGCAAATCATAGTTAGTTCCATTCGGGAATTCTAAAATGAATAAGAAACTCCCTTAGAAGGAGTTTTTCACATTAACGACATACATATACAACCAGACAGTGACATGGAAAATGATGAGCTACAAAAGTCAGATAAAGGACTCTGGATTGGGGAAACGTGACTTTCTTCAGCTCAGATGACTGAGCAGGAGAGAATGTGTGAGGGCCTGCATGTTACTGGTCTCAGACTGATGGTGCTGATGTCCCGAAGAGGGTTGCCACTCCCGAAAATGCTTAACCCACGCTTCGAGAGAAGGAAACCTGAAATATGGGTATTACCAGTTTTCTTTGCTGGTAGATATTGACAATATCTAATGTAATACTGCCGACTATAGATATCGCTATAATGGAATTGTACTTTCAGCTTTGGTAGAAGCATTGACTGCTCCTCTTTCTTCATTGCTGTGAAAGCCTCTCAGTCGTGCCCAACTCTTTGTGACCCCATAGACTTTACAGTCCACGGAATTCTCCGGGCCAGAATACTGGAGTGGGTAGCCTTTCCCTTCTCCAGGGGATCTCCCCAACCCAGGGATCGCACCCAGGTCTCCTCATTGCAGGCGGATTGTCTACCAGCTGAACCACCAGGGGAGCCCCGTTTCTTTGTAGATTTTCTCTTTTCCATTTGCAAGGGGAATGCTCTGTCAGATGATCAGAAACAAACAACAGTGTCAACAACAAACGACTTTATTTCTGTTTGCAAGTGCAATCTGACAGTCCATTTGGGTAAAATGGGAAGAAACCAAATCCCTTTTCCAGCTCTGTGGCATATCCGATGCATTAAATCAAATCTGAGCCAAGCTGTTGGTGTAAAGTGCTGCAGTTTTGCCTTCTTCCGAGAAACAAGTGGATATGCTCGTTCTCCTTGTGCTGATGCCCTTGACTGTAGGCTGCCAGCGTGTTCCGTGGTGATTGTTTCTGGTGCAGCCTGCCTTCATTCACACAGAACATTTGCATTGCATTTTGTCTTTGGGATGTCAGTCTTTGTAAGTAAAGACAAGCACATAGTTTGAGTGAAGATAAATGGCATTTTAAGCATAATATCATGTTCCACGTCTTCCTCTTCTATGAATGAAAATTATCTAGCACGTTTAGAGGAAGGGCCTAAGTGAAGTAAATAATGAAAAAATACATCTATATGTGGTCATGTGGTTTAAAAATGTCAAACCGAAGATGAATGGAATTTTCAGGTTTATGGTAAAAGATTTAGCTACCTTTTGCCAATATATGTCAGAACTCTTGGATGAGAACCTACTGTGAAACAGTTTGTCCAAGTGTTTAGGTTTCCATTTCATCTACCATATGGGATTTTAGTTTCATTTTAAGGAACTTTGTTGATAGTATTGATTCTTTCTCAGGTGTAATATGTTAACTCGATTATGCTTATAATGTTACAAATGCAGAAAAGTTTTTTGCTCCAGGATAACTCCCTAGAATGGTAAAGGTCATCCATTAAATGCTAAGCTCATTTTTCTGTACACAGATGAGATCACTGTATGAAATTCTACATGCTTTTAATGTATACCTTATAATGCCACAAGTTCATGCCAAGCAAAGAAATATCAAGCTCTTATAAATATGGATATTGTTATATACTCAGGTAGGGGTAACTTTACATTTATCATTTTGTGAATTTAAAATGTCAGTGATGGTAAACCATATGTAAGATGAGGTTCCCAGGAGTAAGACATCTAAATTTTTGTGATAATTAGCTACAAATTTTTCTGATATCCTTCCTCAGTAGTGAAATGTAATGATAGCTCTGCTTCCCAGTCATTTAGCAAAGGACTTTGCATCAAGTCATGATCACCAAATGTTTATTGACTAAATGATAATGTGATCATGTAAGTAAAAATTATTTATAGATGGTAAACTTTACAAATAGGTAGTGTTATCATTTGTATTGTATAGGATCAGACCTAGAAGCTATTTTGTTGAAATAAAAATAAAGTATTATGTACTCCATGTGGAGTATATATACCCAAGTATACCTGACGTAGTTCTTAAACCCATGAGAAATAGCTTGTAAATATTTTCTCATTTTCTTTGCTTAATAACATTGCATTGACATTTACTTTTTAAATTAAAAGCTGAGTAATCATTTTGTAGCATATGTAAAAGTTGAAGTTTTAATACTTGGGTCAGTGAATGCTAGGCAGAAGAAGGTTAATTTACATTTTTATCATTGCTTCTTTTACCTGTAGAATATTTTAATTTTCCAGTCATCTCAGACTATCTCAGTCAGTATCTCTTTAAGTCTATGAGTTACTCTTGCAGGCTTATGTTAGCAGTGATTCTGGCCAGAAACATTTCAAAGGAACAGAGAACTAGGTGCTTGGCAGTTTCCTTTATCCTTGTTATAATAACCAATTTGAAAGCTTTGAGAAACAAAATGCAGGGGGAAATTATTAGCAGTATTTTTCCATTCAGCGGCTTTTACAAAGACCAGTAATTCACACAGAGTAGGAGCACTTTGTGCATTGGTGAAATGGAAGGCATTCTTCTTCAGAAGCCTGTGTGAGTTCCTAGAAATCACTATGTTGGATTCTCCTCCCTTCCTCTGTATTCAGAAAGGCATCATTTGTCCTGAGAAGCATCACACCTGTCAGCTGTAAGATCTGTCTGTCCCTTCTTATGACATTGTTGTTAGTAGTTTTTCTTTACTACCTTCCTTGATGGACAGCAGCCTTCAACTGGCATCTCAAAACTGGGACTCTGATCCAATTACTTAACCTCTTGTGAGGGAAAAGCACTTAAGAGAAAGAAAATATAAGACAAGAAATGTGAGCTTTCCTTTTAAGACAAGTTGACTACCACTCACTGGAGAAGGTCTTAAAGCAATTTTCTTTTCTTTCAGTAAACTTACTCTTCTCAAGATCCTGATAATTCAGGAGGTGAATGTTTAGAATTATTGACTGTACTTCCCCCTTATATGCATTAGAACCAGGTATATAATACAGTGAATTCAAATGATTTGTGAAGTCCTATTTGAAAAAATATATAACCACAAAGTAAGAGTCACTGTGGAAATAGGGATTTAAACATAAGTTTATATAAAGTATTTTATGGAAGAAGTTTACCAAGTCTTTCTTAGAGGTGAATTATATTCAAAGATTGTAAAAACATCTGCAGTAAAGTTCATTATCTCCTCCTACCACAGACATATCTTTTAAATAGCATAACACACCCTATCCCAAACTTGTATATAGTCTGTAAAATTGGGATAATCATAGTACATAAAAGATTTTGGTGAAACTTGTGTTTAGCACAGTGCCTGGAATATTCTAATCATTCCATCAATGTGAGTTAGTATTAGTAGTAACAGAATTGTTTTTGAAATGTTAAAGTAGCAGACAGGAAGAACTGTTATTTTGCTTTTTACCTCTTGATGTACCTCTTCTAAAAATCTGATATTCCCATTTGTTTTGTATTATAAATCGCCTCATAGGAGGCTTTGTCACTTGAGAGGTAGGAGTTTTAGGGTAACAGCACACACACATTGTCCTTTATATGCTTGTTCCTAAACTGGAAGTTCTTTTTAGGCAGCATCTACAGACTCCTTGTTTTTCTGGCTTGCCAGAAAGGATGAGACAGTGAGGGCTCAGACTGCTACCTCCCGAGGGGCTCATTCATTTCTTAGTGCTCAGAGACTCATATCTGCAGCTGTTGTTTTTATTCTGATGCAGCCAGTAATTTACTCAGTTTCAGAAACCACACTTTCAGTCTGAGAGACTCCCTGACCTTTATTGAATTCTCTGTGGACAACTGCAGTACGTGCCTGGAAATAATTGCTGTTGTTACCTTTAAAACACAGAAAAATAGCTCTCAACACCCACCGTGTGTGGTCTGGGATAGCTAACTAAGCCCAGAGGGGGCTTGGTGTCCCCTCCCTGGGCCTTGTTCTGTGTGCGCCCTGAGGCCGGGGCGGTGCGAGTCCCCGTTCTTGCTAGATCTTGGAGAAGTCTAGCCCACTTGCTAGATCCTGGAGAAGTCCAGCCCACTTGCTAGATCCTGGAGAAGTCCAGCCTCCGCTCCTCTCGGAAGGGCTGGGCGACAGGAGCAGTGCCTCCTTGCTTTCACCCTCTGCTCACTTACCTTATCCCTTACATATGGAGCTACCACACAGAAGGTGCTTGAGAAAAAGGGGTTGGGATCTTAACTTCAGCAGTGTACCCGTCAAAACCCAAGCATGGTCCAGGAAAATTGTCTAAGTCAACGTAATTGGATAATTTTCATTTTCAGTGAAAGGATTGATTAGTGAATAAGAATTTACTGCCTGTTTGTTCACAGCTACAAACTTACAGCGGCTAGAGCAAACCTCCTCGGGCCTAATCTCTGCTTTCTTTCATTTTGCAGACATTTACTGGAATATTTATTTTGTGCAAACCACTGTATTAGTACCAGCTGTATAACTCCTTGGAATTATATAGTTTATAATCAGGTAGGGATGGCAGTAAAAAGGTGAACACATAATTAGATATTGTGACAAAAGCTGTGATGGAAGCAAACAGGGTACAAGGATGAGAATAAATTGTAAGAAGCAGGATGGGAAAATCTTCTTACACGGGAAATCAGGAGAAACTCCTGAGAATTCTTTACTCTGGCGAAAACCGAAGGAGTTAGCAGTGTGAAGACTGGGGGAACTGGCTCCCAGGCTCTGTCTTGGAAGGTCACCAGGGGGTCCACCATCCAGCAGAAAGACTGCAGTAGCCTCTCACCCTTGCACATAGAAGCCTGTTAACAGCTCCTAAACTCTTACCCGGCAAAATTCCAGGATTATTTTTACCATGTTTTAAATGTTTGTTGGCATGTATTATATATGGTTCCATCTAATCTTGATTTATTTTTCAATATAGTCACTTTGGGGAAATAAGGAAGGCTCTGTCATACATTGTATTGAATGCCAGTACAAAATTTCAAATATAGATCATTTTAAGGTTATCTGCCTTGGGGGATTATCTCTGCTACTATTTTATTACAATACATAATGAAGAGTTGTGTATATATTGTGTGTTCATTGTACCTAAAATAATAAATTATTAATATTAATACAAAAAAGTATTAATATTAATCCATACAAAGTATGCTGTTAAAAATGAAACTAAAGTTTTTGTTTGTAAAGATTGCTGTTTTAAGAAAGATATTCCTAATTAACCATATTGGAAGTCATAAAAAGTGAAAATATCCTTCATGTTTTTATGTTTAAACTTAATTTTTACATTTCACTAGGGACCCAGAATCAGCGAGTACTTTCAGAAGCAGGCCCCTGGAATCAGTATTCTCTAAATAACAATTGTTATTTCATAATAGTATTAAAATGCTAATTTAGGTTCTTGATAATTTTTTTCTCCTCTCATTTTCAGCATTTGCACTTTACCTATAGTATACAGAAACTATTAAATGTCATGCTTGTCATTCATTATTCATTGAATAAATAAGTCTCTACTGTGTACAAGGAACTGTGCTACATGCCAAAGGAATAGCTGGGTACTGAAATAACTCATGCATGATACCAATGTATTGGGGTTATTTGCTTGAGTATACTGAATATATATACTTGCATTAGGCAACTGCAAAACAAGCAAATTGTTCTTGCATTCACTGTTGCCATAAATTTTTAATCACTTTATAACTTATATGTCACTATGTTATGAAGGGTCATTGCTATCAGGAAGAAATAACAGTTCTTATACATACCAGGCATTTTATCTCTTTTTTTTTTTCCCCCACATACTGCTTCATCCATATTTGGTTTTAACTTTTCCCAGTTTATTGAAAGCTATAAATCAGAAATTACATAAGCCTCGGATTTAGCATTTAAATTGATGTTTAAAATATAAAAGTGGGCTTGCCAACTACAGGCAGCAGTGTTGAAGGTGAAGTTTATTCTAGCATGGACACAGGACGTATATATCTTCAACCCCTCCTTCTCTACCCAATTATTGAACACACACATCTTTGTCATACCTTTGTGAGATAGACAAGTTTTTTCATGAGAGAAATACAAACTTATTTCTTAATTATGAAGTAGCATATTTTAAGTTCCTAGATCCTCAAGGTACATTTTTTTTTACATATAATCGTGAACTTTGGCCTGTCTACGAGATTGTAAATATCTGTGACCACTTTCAGTGGTCAGTTTTGTGGGCATAAAATAATGGTCTTCATATTAATAAAGCATTCACAGAAAGCACTTTCAGTATCATCAGGTGATTTTGGACTGTACTCTTTGGCCTAGTGAATAATTTGATGATATTTCTCGTTCATGTTTGGGAGTTACTTAATGAAAAGCAGGAAAGTGCACCTAGGATAGCTGGTCTTCACTTGGGTGTGGCTGCAGAACAGTGCTCACTTCATGTGTGTGTGTCTGCAGCGGAGCAGCGCAGGGTGATGACTGCAGGGAGTCCGGGGTCGGGAAGATCCCCTGAGGAGGGAGGGGCAGCCCAGCCCAGTGCTCCTGCCTGGAGAATCCCGTGGACAGGGGAGCCTGGGAGGCTACAGTCCATGGGGTCCCAGGGTCGGACACGACTGAGCGACTGCGCTTTCTTTTTTCCTTTTCATCATGTGCGTAGTCTGCAGCAGAGCAACGCAGAGTGATGACCATAGGGATTATGACGCCCACACTACACGCAGCAATGCCCGAGGTGAATCAGGCATACAGGCCTGAAATATATGGGTAGCAATGCGATCAAATGATAAATTCACATATTGTGCAAGTAAAATGAGTTGTAATTTTTATCTTCATAGCTAGAACATGCATTTAATATGCTTCATATTAAAATTGAGTGTCTTGGTTTGGAAACTTTATATAAAATGACTCTAAAGTATATATAGAAAGATAAATATGTGAAAATAATGCAAAAAGCATTGTAAAAGCAAAAAGGATGAAGAAGTTTCCCAGTTGTATGTTAAAATATTTTATCAACCTATAGTAATTAAAACAGTAAGTGTGGGCATAAGTATATATAAAATATTGGTGAAAATAGAATATAGTGTCAAGAATTAGAATACAGTATAAACTATAGAGATTTAGAGTACAATAAAAGTGATATTATAAATTAGTAGAAAAACATTTATTTGAATAAATAGTCCTGGACCAATTAGCTAACCATCAGTGCTAGGGCTATGAAGATAGCAGAGGATGAAGGTTAAATACTTATACTTTATTTTTAATTACAAAATCAGCTCCAGATGGAGAATCTCAATAGTCTGCTAAGGTTAAATAATTATAATCGGAAATACAGAAAATTTGTAACTTAAAAATTTAATGCTCCAAATATGTACCTTAATATTCTCATTAATTCCTCTAAAACCTTGCATGACTATATATACTAACTTATTTTTTGCTTGTTCTATTTAATGCTAAAAGAGGATATATTAAAGTTATGTATTATTTAGTAATTTTATCAAGACCTCTTTGAATTTCAAGACTCTCTGCCCTTCATTCCTCTGTTATGTACTTCCACATAGCAATCAACCAATCACTGTTACATAGAAACCTGGAAGACAAGGTTTGAAATAGGTGTGGTACACTAAATCTGAATATTCCATAATGTATAAAAAGGATCTTAAAAAGTAATAAACAAATAGAAAACTGAGGAGAGGGCATGAACAGGCAGTTGATTTAGAATATGAACAAGTTCATTAATTTCTAATAAACATCTGAAAATGAAATGTAAATTTAAAACAATGAAATACTATTCTGCTATAGGATTGGTAAAGATTTTTTAAATCTTTAATTCCTTTTATAAATTAGTAGAGAAAAACACATTCTCATTTGCTCTTGGAAGAGGTATACATTTGTGCAAGTTTTTTAGATTCAAATTATTAAAATGTAGTAAACTTCTGTAAAAACGCATACCCTTTGACCCAACTTTTTACTTCTTAAGAATTTACCTCAAGGCAGTAATCAAAGAAGACATTAAAAAAGTTTTGAAAACTATAATGTTGGCTATCATGCCATTGTATGTAACAGCAAATTTTAGGAAACATTCTAAATCTCAACATAAATGAGACCCTACTTTTACTACTAATAGACAGTCACAATAGTAAATAAAGTATGATTTAATTTTATAAAAATAAATTTTTATTTCCGTATTTTTGCATATTCTTGCCTGGAAAATTCCATGGACAGAGGAGCCTGGCAGGCTACAGTCCTTGGGGTCACAGTCAGTCAGGAAGGACTGAGGACTCATGCTCACACACGCACATGCCAACACACACACATTTATATACAAGTACTTTAGGATATGTAGCAGTGTATTAATAATTGTGGATAGCCTTTCTTTTTTACACTTTATCTCTGCTTTCAAAATGATTGAGTGGACATACTTTACATACTTTACAGTAAAAGAAAAAGGCCACCTTCATATTTTAAAGATGATAAAGAAGATGACTAAAGATTTTATACCTTAGTAAATAACACACTTAAAATATATTTGTTCATTTAAAAATTTAACATTTAATACGAATATATATTTAATTGATTTTTTTTCACATTTTGTTGCTTAAGAGAGATCAGTTTTCTCCTGAGAAGGCTTTTTTATACTCCTTCCTCTCTTTACTGTACTATCCCAGCACTTATCAAAGATGACAACCTACAGTTCTCTGTTAATTTATGTTTCTTCTATTAAGCATGTCCAATAAATATGTAATATGAACCACTGTGTTATTTAAAGGGCTTCCCTCATGGCTCAGTTGGTAAAGAATCCGCCTGCAATGCAGGAGAACCCGGTTCGATTCCTGGGTAGGGAAGATCTCCTGGAGAAGGAAGAGGCTACCCACTCCAGTGTTCTGGCCTGGAGAATTCCATGGACTATACCGTCCATGGGGTCGCAAAGAGTCGGACACGACTGAACAACTTAAAAAAAATATATATATATTTAAAATATTCTAGTAGCAACACTAAAAATGTAAAAAGAAAAAGGTGAAATTGATTTCAGTAGTATAGCTTACTAACTTCACATATTAAAACATTTCATTTTAACATGTAATTAATATGGAACTTGTCATTGAGTTATTTTGCATTCTTCTGCTATACAGAGTTTCAGAATCCCGTGTGTATTTTATGGTGAAAGCACATCTCCGTTTGGACTGTTTCAGATGTCACGTGTGGCTAGCGGCCGCCTTACTGACCAGCACAGCGTTAGACTGTTCATTAGGCTGTCAGGCTCTCCGAGGACCAAGTGTCTCTCTTATTAGTGTATCTCCAGTGCCTAATAACTGTCTAGAACTTAGACACTTTTAATGTTTGAATTAGCTTCTGCAGAGTTTTTTTATTTTGGGGTTTTTTTTTTTTTTGCTATTCCTGCCTCTGTAGTGGGGCTTCCCTGGGGGCTCAGATGTTTAAGAGTCTGCCAGCAATGCAGGAGACCCCAGGTTCCATCCCTGGGTCTGGAAGGTCCCCTGGAGCTCTGTCGTGCTTTTCACTTACATGCCCATCTCCTGCATCTAAGTGTGTGCTCCTCAAGGGAGCAACCATGTTTTAGTCAGCATTATATGCCTGACATAGTGGATGTTCCATATATGGTTATCAGAAGGAAATTGGAGAAGAGAGAAGACTAATTTTTTATTTCAAAGAACTTTTTTTTCTGGTACTTCACTCTTGAAATATATGTTAAGTCTCACAAGGTCAAATAGAATTATATAGCACTTAGCACTAAAAGTAAAGTGGAAGTCACTCAGTTGTGTCCAACTCCCTGCGACCCC
Source organism: Muntiacus reevesi (assembly GCF_963930625.1). Taxonomy (NCBI): domain Eukaryota; kingdom Metazoa; phylum Chordata; class Mammalia; order Artiodactyla; family Cervidae; genus Muntiacus; species Muntiacus reevesi. The sequence goes on from NC_089249.1 coordinate 283,174,569, forward strand.
ATGGATTGCAGCCTGCCAGGCTCCTCTGTCCCCGGGATTCTCCAGGCAGGAGTACTGTGTTGCTGCCAGTGTGTTGCCATTCCCTTCTCCAGGGGATCTTCCCAACCCAGGGACTGAACCCAGGTCTCCTGCATTGCAGGGGGATTCTTTACCATCTGAGCCACCAGGGAAACCCAAGCACTTAGCTCTAGAAATTGAACAACCTCAACTGTTCGCTTATTGAGTCTTTAGATGCTTAAGCCATCAAAATGGCTGATTGCTGATTTTCTTTTTTACGATCCATCGGTTAGAATTTCAGTAATCTTAATATAACTCTGTCCTGTATTTGAATAAATTTTACAGCCACAGGGTGCTGCCCTGTCAATCCTGATAATCTCTTGCAGTAATGTAAGACTTCCTCCTGTGATCCTAAGTGGAGATGGACAGCAGCTGGTCAGCATTAACCATATAGTGAGCTTTCTCGCTAGTAATATTACTTACTGCGTTTTCCTTCAGCTTTTTGCCAGTTATCAAGCACTAATTTTTAAAAGTTTACATCATAGAATTTTTAAGGCATATTCTTCTAATGGAAAAGACGAGATTATAATGTGTTTGTTTATTGGGAGAGATCGTCCCCCACATAAATAATGTTATCAGTGACCGTAGTGAATACTTTTACTTTGTCAGTAATAATAACTGAGCAGCCATCAAATGCCAGTGTGGTGTTAGTTGCTAAGAGCAAGAAAAAGATCTAAATTTGTTTTCTGACATGCTGTTAGCTTATTGTTTTATTTTAGGTAGAAGCCTGGGAATCATTGTGGACCCATGTCAGCATCAACATGTAATACTCAGTTGCTGTTATAACTATCACTAATATTAAGTTTTCTTTGAAGAATCAACAAAACGTGCTGCCATCAATATTCAAAGGCAGATGCTGCTTATCTTTAGAAACTTGAAAAATACCAACAACCTGAAAATAAGACCAAAGTATGCAACTGGTGGTAAGCCAGGATGGCACATTTATAATATGGACTTTGATCTCTCAGTCTCTCCTTGTAGGAAGATGCAACAAGCTAAGGAAATTCTGAAAGAAAGGACAACTAAATAAGTACTGTGCAGATAGACTGCCACCTCGGGAAGGCATTCATTTGTCCATTCATTTAGTCTGTTGTGTGCTCTGTTATGTGTCAGGCGCCATTCTAGGAGCTTGGGATGTGTCAGAGAACCAAACAAAAGGCCCACCTTCCAGGGCTTCCAGTGAAACTCATACTTTAACCTTAACCCTAACAGACTCTGCTGTAAGGCCACACTGAGAGAAGAGTAGCCCAGGAAGAGGGGGCCCGGAAAGGAGGCCGTCTCTAAACGCGTCCCAAGGCAGACGGCCTCAGGCCGGAGTCCAGAACCTCGTGTCTGAGCACGCTAGCGCCCTGAAGTCCAGTTCAGGTTGAAACGGATAGCCGAGAGCCCCGTGCCTCTGTGAGGAGCCCCAGGCTGTGGGGAGTCCAGTGCGAGCCGGGAGGTGGAGAGGGGCCGGGCTGTCCTTCCAGGAGAAGAGCGCTGACCGCTCAGAGGCAAGCCCAGACGGCAGCTCCTGGTGAGGGGGACTGCCGGGCCCTGAGCCGCAGCTGGCGGAAATCAGAGGTTAGCTCCAGGCTCCTCTGAGTAGCGAGCGGAAATACACGTGCAGGTGGAGCCTGACGGCGTGGTGGCTGCGGAAGGGCGGGAGAGCAGAGTGGGGCCTGTGCACGGGAAAGTCTGCTGCTGCCTCGTCAGAGCGTGTTTGCTCCCATGCGGTTTCTAAATGATTCTTATCTACCGTGTGTTAGTCATTGCAGGAGATGTTTATGGTGTATGAGTTGGAAATCATTCATACTGGAAATTTCAGTTTCATTACAAAGAAAGTATCCGTGTGTATTGAGGGGAAGAGTTGCCCAGCTTGATACAATTCATTCTGCAGCAGTAGCAAAAAGGATCCAAGTACCAGCCAAGACTGTTGTTAGGTGTTTCAAGAGTTACTTCTAAATATGGATAAGTGATGTTAGTTTGGCGACTTTGGCTGTTTTACTAGAAAATTTCTTAAAGAATAGTAAAGGCAATGTTTTAAAAAAATGTGTTTATAGATAGTTTTCAACTGGGGAAGTTTTGATACTGTGTAATGATCAAGGTCTTTAAAACAGTTACTGATATATCTCAGATAAAAAGAAGGTACATGTTATCTTCAGTTTGACTGAAAAACCGAAGCAAGATCTGCAAGGAAAAATGATACCATCTCTTATCTTCTCCATTTGTCTAGTGATCGATCCTTGATCCAGGTTTGTGCCCCCAAACTGCGTTCAGTATACTCCCATCAGTCAGCTAGTTTCTCTATGGTGTCTGCTCTTTATAGCACTTTTATAAGGGCTGTAAACAAAATTTAGTATAAAAAGTTGCATCAAAGGTAGCCCATAGTCACTCTTAAAAATATATTTCAAACTCTGATACTTATCCTTAAAGACTAGTACTTTAATCACAGATGCTATTTTTACCTCTGATTAATAACTAAACCCTTAATTAATTATGATAGCTAAAAGATTAGACTAAGACATCAGAAATAATTTTTCCCTTCCTAAGTTGTTATGGTAAATAAATAACTTTTCTGTTTTTAAGGAAGTGTATTAGCTAGTGAGTATCTCATTTCTTTCATTTGGAAAAATAAATGTTTCCTGTAGTTTGTCTTGGGAAATTGAAACATGACTTCAAATGGTTAACCTGTCATGCAGAAGAATTCGGGTATTATAATTATAGATGGAATGTTTGAGGGGCTTTGAGCAAGGGAAGTAAGATGAAATTTATTGGGGACACTGAACTACAGACTCTGGTTCATCATACGCTAATAGGTAGGACACAACAGAAGTATTCTCCAGAATTAGGCGCAGCCCTCTCACTCCAGCCCTGACTCACCCCCATCTGTTTGTAAATGGGGGTGATCCCTCACCTTTGGGCCTTCACTGTCCCTTGGACTTTTGCTGACACCTTGCTGCTTCGACGGCTTTTGCCACTGCAGGCTAGAGTACTAATAACCAACACTCAGAAGTGGAGAAGAAGGCAAAGAGACCTAGTACAACTCTCTTTCCCAGCCATGCTTTCTTTTGCTTGGCCTGGGCCATCCCAGATTCACGACAAAGCATGTTTGATGTAAGACTGGATATGAGCTAGCTTAAGAAGCATAAGGGATGAAACAGGAATACATATATCGAGAGGGTGTGTTCACTTGCCGTCTTTTGGCTCTGTTTTCTGTCATAAATTTTTGTTCACTTGGTTGCTCTGGGTCTTCCCTGTGGGGTGAGGGCTCTCTCCAGTTGCAGCGAGCCGGTGCAGCTCTTCGAGGTAGCACACCAGCTTCTCGTTGCGGTGGTTCTCTTGTTGCGGAGCACAGGCTGCAGGCTCGTGGCCTTTAGGAGCTGCAGCACGCGGGCTCAGTAGTCATGGCGCCCCACAGCCTGTGGAATCCTCCCGGACCAGGGACCAGTGGTCGAACCTATGTCCCCTGCGTTGGCAGGCGGCTCCTTATCCACTCTCCCGTGAGGGAAGACCAGTTCTGTGTTTTTGAAATGACCTCAAGTATGAATGGGCTTCCAAGGCGGCTCAGTGGTAAAGAATTGGCCTGCCAGTTCAGGAGATAGAGGAGTCCTGAGTTTGATCCTGGGTCGGGAAGATCTCCTGGAGGAGGAAATGGCAGCCCACTCCAGAACTTTTGCCTGGGAAACCCCATGGACAGAGGAACCTGGCGGGCTACAGTCCACGGGGTCACAGAGAGTCAGACACGACTTAGTGACTGAGCATGCAGGTGTGAGTAGCCCGTATATACCACATACAAAATAGGTTTGAGATGTTTCTCACTGCTATTCTCTAAGTCGTGTTCTTTTGAAAGACAATCTTGAAAGTAATGATAGCAATTACATTTATTTAGATTGTTATAGCTTCCAAATTACTCTCATAAACAGCTTCTCGTTTGATCCTCTTAGAAACCAAGGCAGGTAATTATCACCATTTTATAGCTGAAAGAACAGAGGTTTAATGAGGATGTGTATGCTTCCAGAGCTTCCATCTAGGATTCCTAACCTTCACATCTGTCCCTTTATCCCTGCATTGCAAAATCTGTTTACATCGATAAACTTAAAAAATCAAAAGAGTGTTTTATTAAAACTGGATAATAGTTCAAACACATGAGTCTCCAGCCCAAGCATTAACTTACTTTTGTTGTGTTTGTATAAGCCAAATAGCCTCTCAACTCTGATGATTACTAAGGCAACCTGTAGTATTTTTATGGTCATAAAAGTAATTTTGATGTTGTCAATATAAAGTGAAGAAGCTTCATCCTCACATAGCATTCAGGTGATACAGGCTTTGCAATTTATCTGTACAATCTCATGCTGTAGCCTAAATTTTCCAAAGTCTCTTGGTTTCTTTGAGAGGAAATATCTTTAAATTGTGTCTTAATTAATAATAGCTTTTATAAGCTGATTACCTAGTCTGTTCAGTCAGCTCTGTGAGAGAAGGGGGCATAGAGAAGGAAGCCTCCAACCTAGAGCCAGTCCCGGGGGCTTCAGAGCTCTGCTCTCAGCTTCCAGGGAAGAGAGTGGGGGGTGGCATCAGAGGCCCTGGCTCTCCTTGGCAGTGCGCAGTCGGGGTGCCCGCCCCGCGCCCTCGCTGACCCCCCGGAGGTAAGCCGAGGCTGGGTGGTTCTGCCAAGCTTGTCCTGACCGGCTCTCACACCGGGCCTCTGTTTCTCTGTTCAAGTGTCTCTAGAGCACCTGCGAAGTCGCCAGCCTTGGTCTGACCTTTAGGAACTCGGGGAAACAGAAGAGTAGGGTAAGGCTAGCTTCCAGTGATGGGGAAGAGAGCCACGGGGGAACCCAGGACAGTGTTCCACTTGTTAGCCTCTAAATCCATCTCGTTAGTCATACGCTGATCTAATAAGCCCTCCATCCAGCGGTACCATAAACAGAAGCGCCAGCGCCTGATGGCAGAGAGCCATAGGCAAGGATGGGAAAGTCAGAGGCGCCAAGAGGCTGAGCCTGCTGAGACGTGCTGCTGATGGTGCCCCCGTGGCCTCAGCCCTGTGAGCAAAGAAGCAAATGAGGACTCCAGAACCCATTTCCAATGCCACTGCAGTCTTCAGGGCCCAAGGTTTCCGTCAGGCCCAATCCTCCTCTTTTCCTCGGGAACCTGGCCCCCAGCGTGTAACTTGGGACGGACGTCCTGCCCTCCTGCGGTGTCACCCTGAAGACGTCACAGGCCTTCCGCCCAGCCCCAGCCCCGGGCCGAGGCACCGAGTCCTCTCCTAGTCCCTGCAGTCCCGCTCAGGCCAGGAGGTTGCCTTTCACACTGACACCAGAGGGACTTCTGCCTTGGGACTGTAGGAGAGGATGTCACATGTAGGGCTGGACCGAAGGCTATTCGGGAAAAGGAGGGTGGGGCAGAGAACACCTGCTCTTGGTTTAACGAAAGAGGGAAATACTTCATCTCCCTAAATTGCCCATGGGATACCTGCAGGTCTTCAGGAGGTTTCACAATTCATAATATTCATTATGAATTCTCTTGCATGTTTCTTGTAGTGGGCCTTTCTTATAGAAACACTATTCGTTGTCTCTTCTAGAGACAGTAAATGGAAGAAAGATTCTGTGAGACCATGTTAACTAAAAAGCCTTAGACTTGGCTACTCTCTCCAGAACTTCGGTTTTTCTTGTTTGAAGCAGTACTGCTACTCAAAAATTCCTTGTTTCTCCAGTTCCTCCCAGTCTTTTAGGATACAGTCAGCTCTCCCTGAGTTTCCATCTGATGTTCCACAGATTGGGGGCTGTGAAGTCACTTCCCCTCTCTGAACAGTTAGAAGGCTATTCTGGTTGTCTCAGAAAGCAATGAGGGCCTGTCCTATGACACATGCAAGCTGATCGCCAAGGTAGGGTTGAATTCAAGCGTTTTTTCCAGGTGTAGAATAGTTATAAATTGTTGATGTGATAGACTGAAGGAAAGGGAAGCGTCACAGATTTCAAGAGTACATTTCCAATGTGAGTAGGGGGCCCGTGGCAATCCATCAGCCAAGGCAGTGACTAAGAGTCAGAGTAGAAGAGTAGACTGGGGGGAGGGTGGTCACGACTGACATTTTTTGAGATTGAAATATCTGTCGGCCATCCAGGAAGAGGAACCTTGAAGAGTCCTGCTGAAGTAGTGGAGTGGGAGATACGAAACTGGAATGCTGGCATCAGCCTCCACTGACGCCTCCATGTGATCATTAAAGCCATGAAAGGGAATCAGAATCATGCAATCATACAAAGCCGTGAAGGAGAGTAAGATAGCCCCAGGGGAGAGAAGAGAAGCAGGCCTGGGTCAGCCGCGTTTGAGAATCAGAAGAGGAGCCGTTGAAAGACTCCACAAGAGTACGGGGGGCGGATGGGTCAAGGGAGGCGTAGATGAGCCGGGGGTCTTTTCTGTGATGATCAGCGCCTTCCTCGTCTCCCACAGTCACCTTCCTGAATCTCTGTCTTGCTGCCAACAATGCAAAAGGCTCCATCTCCCACCCTCTACCCAAAAGCACAGGCCCTGTCTTCTCATAGCTTAGGGACCCTAGTAAAGGACAGGAACATTGTTCCTATTGAACAACCCACTGTTCCTGTTGAATGCTCCTTTACCAAGGGAGCATTTTTAAGGAAACAAAGTTTGACCATCACTTCAGATGTCAGAAGTGTTTTTTTGTTTGTTTGTTTTTCCATTTCTTCCCAGTAAGATTTAGAGGTTTTCTGGTTAAATCAACATAAAAATTGAAGTAACATATGCCCTGGTATAAAAGCAGGTCCTCCCCCCTTCATTTTTTTCTGGCTAGGATGTGTAGGTATGGGAACACACATTTTGCTGACATGCTCTGAAGCTTGGTATTTTGATAAATTGACCCAGGAACAAGAATTGATGGAAAACTTCTCACTTTTACAGTGGTCGAGGTAAGTATCAGTTAGGAGGATGGACAGCCAGGTAGCTGACAGGGTCTACACAGAGCTAGATGGATTGCAATAAAAGCATGACTCACAGACAGAACACTGCCGTCAGTTACCAGCTGACTGGCGAGTATGTTATTGAATCATAGCAGAAATAAAGAACAAAACTTTTTTCTCTGACTCCCCGAAAAGACTCGAATTGCAAATACCTTTAGTGCCTAGTAAGCAAAACAGTGCTGCCTTATGTAATGTGAAATATTACTGTAGACAATGAAAGCGCTTGGTTTTTTTTTTTTTGCCGTTAGCAGATTAAGCCTATTTTTATCCTATGAACACAAAAACTGTATTCACATTACATAAAAAAGGAAGGCATTATTTTAGTGGCTCTTAATAGTGATTCATAGAAACCCTTAAATAGAAAACAAATGGGTTAAAGTAGAGCAGAAATATACCTGTAATAAAATCACATTTCCCTTTCCACTGTATTGGATAATTATACAGACACAAATGAAGAAATAGTGCAAAACATATCCTTTCTGAAGCAATATTAAAGGCTTCTTGAACTGGCAGCTTACCACACATTAATCATACGGTTGGTTCATTTCATGCTCATATTGGCCAAATTTTTCACATAAATCCCATGGGAAAGAGTTTGGCTGTCATTTATAAGATGCATATCATCAGTGGTATTATTATTTGGGGCACAGAAATATTGAAAAACAGTGTTATGAACTAAAAAATATATCTTTTTAAAAATTATCATCAGAAAGCTACTGATGATTTTTTTGAGAGAGCAGGGGAGAAAAATGACTAAATGCTAAACCCACTGAAATGGTTTTGGTGTTTGATGCTGCCCCTTACAAAAGTTTCATACCTCAAATGCGTTTTCCTTTAACACCCCTGTTAATGTTAAAAAAAGATTAAAGCCTTCTATCTTATAACTGGAGACATTAAGAATACATAGGACGCACCTTTCATCATCTGAGTCATCTGATCACAGGGATGGACTGGGGGAAAGAGTGTTGTGTGGTGGAGATAGACCTTCTTATCGTTTATCCAAGTGGGGAACCTGAGTGCGCAGCGTTCTCAACTCATCTCTGCTCAGAACCCACTGGCCCCGCGCTCAGTGACAGCTCCTCTCTTCCATGTCTCTTGAGCGTGTTACATTTAGAGACTCGGGAAAGTTTGCAGGAGCTGGCAGCCGCCTCCCTGTGAGTCCCTGTGATGGTCTGTGCTGGAGTGCAAGACTGCATGGAGGCCTCACTGGGTCAGCATCCCCCGAGGGCACAGGCGTCTCTCCTGGCTTGTGTTCCCAACATAACGAGCTCTCTGCGGCACTGGGTAGGACCTATTTCATGAGTATTAAAAAAAAAAAAAGGACTTCTCATATTTTGAAAGTATAAAGTAAACTTCCTTTCTCCATTTTCGCACAAACCATGTTGATGATATCCTGTTTCATCACGAGTATCTGAAGTATTTATTAGGAATAAGAAAAATTCACAGAAGTTTCAGGTCATAACATAGTTACAGATAAAGATAACACTTTTTTCCTCTGCTTCACTAACCCGAAAAGCCATCAGAGGTACTGCAGATCGACTGCAGGTATCACCCATACTCTGGTCATCACAAAGGACAGAAAAGTTTTACCTTCTGTATCAGTTAGGGCGAGCTAGGTTATGCTGCAGTAACAAACAGTGTGAGAATCTTAGGAACTTAGAACAGCTGACTGTATTTCTCACAGCAGTCCCTCACGGATCAGAAAAGGAGTTCTGCTCACAGTCGTCACCCAAAGACAGAGCAGGAGTCTGTTGGTTCTACCGTCACAGGAGCAGGGAGCTTGCAAAGTCGTGAACTGACTCTTAAAGTTGTTCCTAGACGTAGCAGTCTTCACTTCTCAAGTTTACTGACTAAATCAAGTCACATGGCAATGCATGAGCTCCACATGGTAAGCGTGTATAATCCTCCTGCTGGGAGAAACACTGTATATTTGTGCACAATATTACAGCTACCGCACTGGCAGTTCTACCTGCTATGCCAGTGGAGTGGAGGTTAGTGAAAAGTTTGCTTGATTTATTGTGGTTTTAAAAGCCACCAGCTTAGGAGTCTAGACACACATCAAATGGACGAGGCCTTGGACTTCATGGAATGCTCTATCCAGTGTGGCTACCAGAGCACGGATTCCAAGGATTTTTTGGTCCTAATTTGCCAGCACCAGTGAAACTTCCATGAAAGTATCTCTTCCACCATGGATTTCACATGGTAGCTTTAGGCCGAGGGAATAAAAGCAGTAACAAGCATCTCTGATAGGAGACTGAAAATAGGAGGGTACAAGAGGCTCCTATAGAAACCTGTTTACTTTCTGTTAGGGACTTAATGGGATTTTTTTCACCAGGAACAGCTTTTTACATGCGTTTTTGAAAATGTTAAATGAGTTGTGAGTGAACCACAGTAGAGCATTTGAAAACTCGGTTCCACTTCTTCATTTGCTTGCCTCGTAATAACCTGACCCCAGCTCCCTTCTCTGTTGTTTTTATTGTTTAGATTACATGCATGGAAAGTGTGGGTGTCTTGCTTGATGGTGAGTCACTGAGCAGCTGTGGGAATTAGACAAACAAGAGGCTTCAGTCCAGGAGTTTTCATAAAAGAGGTAGAACTCTAGGGACTACAAAATGGCTTGGAGTTTTTTAATGACAAGAACTATACTTAAGGGAAATAAAAAGAATGGCATGGCTTCGTGGAGCATTTATTAAACAACTGCTATAGTACGGACTGTTCAAGGTGTCAGGGATCCAAAGAAGAGTGAGAAATGATCTTCCCTTGAAAGGCGTTCAAAAGCATACCGAGCTCACGGTGTGGGTGTCGATGGGGGAACTCGGGAGGGAGATCTATTCAAAGGCTTCAGAAGGCAAATTCAGCTAATAAAGGTTGTCAGCTGAAGATGGACTAGAGAATATGGAGAAGTTAAGCCGCAGACTTCTAAGTGACTGTTCAGTGTATATTGGCTCTGAGCTCCTTCTGCACTTCATTTTGGTTGCTTCTGTGAACTCTCGTGTGAAAATGTGGGCAGCATAGAGTATTAGAATTGTAGAATGTGTTCTAGCCGTCAGTACTAAGGGAGCCGGGCTATTCTGCCTCCCGTGTTAGAGAGACTGATGGGCAGACAGGGCCGAAGGGTGGTGGTGTTGTTGCTGTTCTGTCGCTACAGATGGGCTGTCACTACTTGAGGACAGAGCTGCACTTGGGCATCACTTCGGGCCTCTCTGATTTAAGGCACGAGCCCAGCTATGCTGAGTGATCTGCTCCTGTTTCATTAGGAAGGAGTTCAGGGTCAGTGAGAAGCACCAGCAGCTCTGTCATCTGACTGAGGAACTCGGACAGTTTACATCCACATTTGCAGCAGTCCTGGGCACATCGGGAAGGGCTGGATCAGAGAAGCGCACCGCTCCGACCATGTCCACCGAGGGCGCAGAGAAAAGAGCTTGTTCTGTGCAATAACACGCTTGACTGTAGACACGTAAATTTATTTGTCTTCTTGCCAACCTGAAAGACAGATTGCCTCATCAGTCTTCTGGGCATTGAATGAAAGAAAGAACCAGCAAAAACCTTTGGGGAAAATCAGAGCCTAACTAGGGTCTAGTGTGAATAAATTTTCCTTTACCTTATTTTATTTAACTTCCCTTTAACTTATTTTATTTAACTTTCCTTTAACTTCCCCTTCGTTTAACTTATTTCTCCTCTCAGACCTTTCTACCAGCCTGACTGCCACTCACACTTCAAGATTCCCAGATTTCCTCCCCTTCTCAGCCATCACCTCCTCAGAGGCCTTCCTGTCAACTCCGTTAAAACCAGCTCCTCCTCTCCCCTCACACTCTATTCCTACCTGCTCCTCTTCCCTAATGACAGAGACAACCATCAGCCATTGTATTACTTAATCACTTCTTATTCTCTGTATGTTAGACTAATCTGTAAGCTCCATGAGGAAAGGAATGCATCCTATTTACTGTTGCATCTCAATAAATATTTGTTGAATTTTCAAAGCCATTACTCACCATAAATGCATGATACAGGAAAACATAGTTTTCTTGGGGAAGGCAATTCATATAGATGAAGTAGAGAGCAGTCTAAGCCTTGAGTCTCTTCTCTGCCCTTTTTTTTTTCCCCTGATACTTTTCCTTCTACCATTTTTTACTGATAACTGTTTTTATGAGAGTAAGTAGTATTAAAATGTTGCTAATTTTAGAATTGCACATCAGAATAGTTCCCTGTGTCGCAGAGGTTGTGGGGGGTCCTTTGTAAAATGGAAATGGTAAATATTCATGTTCTGCTGGTGGGTCTTCTGACTAGCCGTGGGCCTCCTCCGAGACTCAAGCCTTCCAGGTGCAGGAACTCGGGAGAAATTCTTCCAGGGCCTTCCGCCCTGTAGCATCCTATGTGATTATCTGCATCTGGGTGATATTTTCTCACCTCAGTTATATCCCTAAAAGTGGGAATATCTGAGAAATGGGATTTGTTTGTATGTTTATTATTTGGGGGTTTTGGTTTGGTTTGGTTTGGTTTTCCTGCTGAGCTAGCCAGAACAGGGAAGTTGTTTATCGGTAGGGTTTTGAGGGAGAGGAGTACTGCATGGCTTAAAAGATCTTGGTTTCCAGGGATCACACCCAGGCCCCGGCAGTGCAGGTTCCAAGTCCTAGCTGCTGGGCCGTCAGGGAACTTCCCAGGAAAGCCTTTTAAGGACCTGGTCCATTTCCCTTCATTCCTGGAATCACAGAGGCCAGAGGGCTGCTGCTCGATGTCATTTGGGCCTGACAAGGACACAGAGTGTTTCAGGAGCTTCCTGCATCTGGAGAGCAAGAGAGGAAGTATAATGAATACGGAAACAAATGTAAATACCTTTTGTATTCATTCTAGTTGCACATTAAGAAAACTGGAGACTAGGAGAATAAATATATTGAATTTGTAACAGCATCTCTTTAATTCTTTGATGAGTGATCTGTAAGTTGTGAAGAGACAAGTCTGTTGTTTTTATTCATCAAATCTCCTTTTCCTGGTTTATTTTTTCAGGAAACTCAAATAATCTGAGTAAGATTGTTTATTGATTGAAAACATAACTGAACTTTTATTGTTGTGTTTCTTATAGACAGGAGTACACATTTGCATTGATAATGTGCGGCAAACCCAGCTACAGAAAGCTCTGCCTAACAGAAGTCGGTTTTCCCTTCATTGTAAATTCTAACTGCTCCAGTGTTGCACGTGCACGTCGTATCATTAACTACCACGTGTGTCCCAGAGAACAAGGTGACCCTCACGCGAGCTTGCGCAGTCAAAGCAGGAACTTGACTCTCTCCCCAAAGGAAATGTTCCCTTTGAAATCTACAGCGGACACCTCCTCGTAGAGCTTTACTGCAGTGACGTAGAGGAGGAAAAGTGAAAGTGCTAGTAGCTCAGTCGTGTCCAGCTCTGCATTCCTCATGGACCTTAGCTCGCCAGGCTCCTCTGTCCATGGAATTTTCCAGGCAAAGAATACTAGAGTGGATTGCCATTGCCTTCTCCAGGGGATCTTCCCGACCCAGGGATCAAACCCAGGTCTCCCACATTGCTGGAAGATTTTTTTACCATCTGAGTTACTATATGAAAAAAAAATTTTTTAACATCCTGATAAGGAAACAATATGTTTAAAATTATTTTTCATATGATTTTACGAAGCTAAATTTACCTTCAAATAATGTGCTTCAGTGCTTTATGTCTGCTTTACAAATACGTTCTTGCCTGAGTTGTAAAGCATTCTCCTCACCCCTCCTTAAATCACTCATTTATGCTTTGCAGTACATGGCATCAGCCAGGACTTGGTATCTTTCCATGGAGGCAGACCCAGGGGCCATCCTGAGGGCTGGCAACATCCAACATTAAGGAGCAAAATAATGTTTTCCCGGGGATATTTATTCAAGTGAGGTAGAACATTTTCCGAGATTATTCTGAGGTTGGTTTTTTTTTTTTTTTTTTGAGATTTGTGGAAGAGAGAGGCTGTATACATAGAGAATGTTGTTATTGGAACTTTATTATTGTCACATTGATACTGCATTTCTCAGGAAATGTATGTTAATGTGTTTCTGCCTGCTTTTTTTTTTTTAAGGCCTTGAGTAAATGGGCTGAAGTTATTTGGATGCCTGCAAAATAAACCTTACAGTTTATAAACTGTCTATTATTATGTTTAAAAAAACAGTCTCTCAGAACTCTGTCTAAATAACAGAGAGATAGAGAAACTTAGGTGATTTACATCTCAGTATTTACTTTTTAATATATGTACAGGTGACATACCGGGAAAGCAGTGACAGACTATATGATATGTTCCTCAGGAAAATTAAGAGCACTTTTTCATCATAATTACATGACAGTAAACAACAAAAGAGGGAGTCTGGTGTATGTTTGCAGCAAAAATATCTTTAGTTTTCAGCACTTTTCTAATAGTTTTAAAATATTTTTTAGCCATGAAGTAGAGACTTAGGTCCAGCCCCTTCCCATCTCAGAAACGAAAGTAGAAAACTCCTGATATAACCCAACTGGCAGTAGAGAGATTACATATCTGTATTCCAAGGCTGCTGACGTGAGTGGTAGTATTGACTACTACTCTTTTCATGCTTATAGCTTATCTATCTATATATATCTCCTCTTTCATTTTCATAATTATTTTATCTGGCTTTTTTTTTTTTTACCTTTCTACATGCAGTAACATTTCCTTATATGTCAGAATTTCTAAACTATGCTTTTGTGACATTTATCCATGTATTCAACCTGTACAAAGCACCTATGATTTGTAAGACATCGTATATAATTATGTGTGCTTCAAAAAGACACAACGTCCTTCCCAACCCACATGTCACAGATGAAGTGGTGACAGAGTGAACGGCAGAGTTTAAAGTATGCTCCATATGGCGAGCGTGGCATTGGCATAGCTCTGCTCACCATGTTGCATGCGTCATTATCTCAGAACTGATGGGCTGGGAAGAAGTGCAAAGGAGACTGTTTTAAAAAGCAGAGAGAAGTCTTAGGAAATGTATCAAAGGGTTCAGTAATGTGGTAAAGGAGCAATTAAGAGACAATGGATGTTTTGTTTTAAACACCGAGAATATAATTGAGACCGAAAGATTGGGGAAATATATATGAGACAGATGACAGCTTTTACTCATAAAGACTATTTATAAATGAATAAAAAGTAAACAACTCAGTGGAAACATGGGTAAAGCAATGAAAAGGCAGTTGAAAATGACGAAAAGGTGATTCACAGGAAAATGATGATAAAAATGCCCCTCCAAAATAGGAGAATTTAACACATGTATGTATTTAAAGTTTTAACATATTTGAAAAAATGGTCAAGTCCCATAGTCATAAAAAATGCAAGTTAAAAATGAATTGTTCTCTTGTACATTGGAAAGAATTGAAAAGAATGCTACAAATCCTTGCGAATGAGGATATGGAAAAGCAGACATGCATACGGCCCCGGTGGGAGTGCAATTGCACAGCCTCTTTGGGTCATAACTTTAGAATATGTCCCTGAAGTTATGCAGGTTTGTTTGCTTCATCCCAGATATTTCACTCCCAAGAATATATTCTGTGAAACCAACTACAGAAGAGCCAGAGGATGTGTGTGACCACAAGTTCCTTGCAAGCTTATTCATAATAGCCCAAGAAGGAAAGGAAAGATCTGGAAAAATAAACTAAAATGCCCAATGATCTAGTGTTAGTTATACAAATTATGTCCATTCTGGAGCACAAATTCTGACATTAGATTTTTTTGATGTCGTACACCTTTGTATGGTTAAGCATAGTAGAGGCACCTCTTACGTACACGTGAGCACCAGAATCTATAGTAGCTCATTTACCTAATATGCAATTAATCAGAAACTCCCACCATCCAGAGCACAGTTAAGAATGGGAAATAATCCATGAAGGATCTCTAAAGTCTAAATAAATTCCATAAAATCCCCAGCATAGAAATGCCCACTTTTGAAATAGGAGTTTTCCTTTGGAGCATCTTTATTTTTAACTTTAAACATAATCCCCTTAAGTTTGGTTTTCAAGTTCTCGCAGACTTGAGTTAGCAAATGAGAAAAGGCCATGGCAAGAGTGTAGACCAGGAAGAGAAGAAATAGGTGCTTTGAGAAAACAGACGAGACAGAACAAGAAGGAATCAACATTCTCAAAGTGGCAGATAGCATGTGAGAAGAAATCTACTTACTTTTCAACAGTTTTTAAAAAAATTTTATTTTATGTTGGAGTATAGTTGCGTTACTTTCAGCAAAGTGATTTGGAGAATCACTTACTTGTCAAATCTCACTCAAGCATCACTCGCTTTTACCAAAGTTTAGTCATTGTTATTAACAGTGATTACCAGTAAATCATGGGCTCCAGAGAGAGGTTCTTTTTAGTCTGCATAGGAATGTAAGAGTATGTACCTCATTTTAGAAGATTCTTCATTAAAAGTGGTTAAAGAGTTTTCTCAAGGATTATTAACCCTTAGTTATTTGGGTGTTTTCCTTAAGTTAAATACTTATTTCCTTGGCCAGGCCACTCAAAATGAGGCTTTGCTGTGTGCATATTCTCACAAAGCAGGAGACCACTTGCAACATGATTTGATGGTTGGGATCATGTATACTAGAGTAGCAATGAGTGTGCAGAATAGTCTTGAGGATGCTGAGAATTAGAAATATTATAAAAATAAGATTTTTATAGAGACTTGCATTTTAATCTATAAGTAAATTATAATATTATTTTGGAGAATAAAATATTGCCAAATTGTATCTACTTTACCACTTGTGGTAAATTACCACCTAACCAAGTTCAATTAGAATCTCATGTCAAAATGGTTACTCAGGTCACCTTCCTTTTTTCTGTTATATGAAAAAATACAGAAATGCAAAATCAAGTTTTAAAAATACTGACATCGATTTAGTATCCAGACTGTCTCTGTGATCATATATGTAACCTCGTTTAGATAATGAAAAAGTCAAATTTGAGGCCTCCTAAATGTAGGGGTTTCACCAAGAGCTCTCCTGCTCCTCCCACTGACCACCAGCCCAAAGCACAAACAAGACATGACATGTGAGTGTGTGTGTGTGTTAGTTGCTTAGGCTTATCCAGCTGTTTGCGACCCCAAGGACTGCAGCATGCCAGGCTCCTCTGTCCATGGGGTTTTCAGGCAAGAATACTGGAGTGGGCTATCATTTTTACTCCACGGGATCTTCCCAAACCAGGGATCAAACCCACGTCTCCAGCATCTCCCACATCGGCAGGAGGATTCTTTATGGCCTTGCCACTTGGGAAGTCCTAAGACGTGACGGAGATCACTTGTGATGGGGGTAAGGAGGAAGAGGAGATGGAGGAAAGGCTTGGGCGTGAGATCCCCCAGATCTGAGTGTCCACAGTCTCATCCGTGAGACTGAGCATTTGAGAACAGAGGGACCTGATCAGCTGGTGCGCCAGGTCCTATCACTTATGGGCCTTCCTCTGAGCCCACCATTCCCAGTAAACTTCTCTTGCATCCCATTGGTTTCAAATACACTTTCACTTCCCCTGGAGCATCTTTTTACCCACCCCACCTTGTTACTTCTTTCAGACTCCAATTAGGCCTTGTGTCGCTTAGCAAGGACTTTTTCTCTACCAAATCTTGGTTACTTACCTTTCTTTTTACCCTGTCACAGCACTCACTATGCTAAATTATGATCGTTTATTTAGTTATCTTCCCCCCAATAAGCTCTAAGGACAGTGCTCTAGAATGCAAGGCGCTACCTGCAGTTATCTAGGAAGTAGAAAACTAGCAGACAAGTTCATAGAATGCCGTGGAAGTCAGCTAGCTGGTTCTTTTTGTTTTGTTTGTTTTTGGCCACACCAGGTGACTTGCAAGGTCTTAGTTCCCCGACCAGAGATGGAACCCATGTGCCCTGTAGTGGAAGCAGGGACTCCTAACCACTGGACCCCCAGGGAATTCCCAGTTAGCTCGCTAGTTCCTCAGCGGAAATATAGAACAATAAAGTTCATTTTCAGGCCCTAGAATTCAATATATCTTTGAAGTGATACTTGTTTTAATCACTATCATTAGTACTCTCCATGCGTATAAATTTACCTAGAAGCTAGTAAAAATGATGTTTCAGGTGTCTTTGCTCTTTCGTTACTATTAGAACAATCTGTAATCTTTTGTGACATCTTAATCATTGCACCTTGAAGTAGAGCCCACTGCAAATTTCCCATACTTATCTCTGAGTCATCTAACGGAGTACTAAAACTAAAAGATTTCAAGATAATCAAAATGACATTTTACGAAATGGATATTATACTGGAAATAAGTGATGGACTCTATCAAATAACGAATTACAGACAAGTATTTGGGAAAGCTTGGATCTTCAACTATTTGGTTTTTTCCCTTTGAAAATGGAAAAATAGTCTAAAATGTCCCTGCTGGACAGAAAATTGTTATAATTCATTGAATGATACTTTCCTGATATGCTCTACATTTTTGATGGAGGTTTCAAAAAATTTTTAAAGAACATTGTCTATATTTGTTTTTTTCTATTTTTTTGTGTTAGTAAATCCATGGACAGAGGGCTGCAGTGCATAGGGTCACAAAGAGTTGAACACGACTGAGCTTCTAAGCGTTAGTGGTCATATTTTTTTCACAGACCATGTTGAGACATAAGAACTAGAATCGTAAGTTTCAATTCAGTTAAACTGAATATATGGTAAGACTGCTAAGTTCAACTTTAAAATTAGGTTATCTGTTTTACATAGAATATACTGAATTATCATTTCAAAGACCATAATAAGGACTCTTGCTTAACAGAAGAAAAAAACGTGGATTGGTAAATTTACAAACTGGTACAAAAGCTATTTGTTGTTTTCAGTCACCAAGTCGTGCCGGACTCTGCAACCCCATGGACTGCAGCATGCCAGGCTCCTCTGTCCTCCACTATCTCCTGGAGTCAAACTCATGTCCATTGATCCGGTGATGCTATCTAACCATTTCATCCTTTGTCATCCCTTTCTCCTCCCACCTTCAGTCTTTCCCATCATCAGGGTCTTTTCCAATGAGTTGGCTTTCCACATCAGGTGGTCAAAGTGATGGAGCTTCAGCATCAGTCCTTCCAATGAATATTCAGGGTTGGTTTCCTTTAGAATTGACTGGTTTGATCTCCTTGCAGTCCAGTGGACTCTCAAGAGACTTCTCTAACACCACAGTTCGAAAGCATCAATTCTATGGCACTCAACCTTCTTTATGGTCCAACTCTCACTTCCACACATGACCACTGGCAAAACCACAGCTTTGACTATATGGACCTTTTTCGGCAAAGAGATGTCCCTGCTTTTCAATACATTATCTAGGTTCCTCAAAGCTTTTCTTCTAAGAAGAGTATCTTTTAATTTGATGGGTGCAGTCAAATCCACAGTGATTTTGGAGCCCAAGAAGATAAAATCTGTCACAGTTTTCATTTTTCCCCATCTATTTGCCATGAAGTGATGGGACTGGATGCCATGATCTTAATTTTTTGAATGTTGAGTTTTAAGCCAGCTTTTTCACTCTCCTCCTTCACCTTTATCAAGAGACTCTTTAGATCCTCTTCGTTTTCTGCCTTTAGAGAGGTATCATCAAGCATGACTGTGAGGTTGTTGATACTTCTCCCATAACCTTGATTCTAGTTTGTGATTCATCCAGCCCGGCATTTTGCATGATGTACTCTGTGTAGAAGTTAAATAAGCAGGGTGATAATACACAGCCTCGACATACTCCTTTCTCAATTTTGAACCAGTCCGTTGTTCCATGTCCCGTTCTAACTGTTGCTTCTTGACCTGCATACAGGTTTCTCAGGAGGAAGGTAAGGTGGTCTGGTATTCCCATCTCTTTAAGAACTTTCCACAGTTTGTTGTGATCCACACAGTCAAAGGCTTTCTTGTAGTGAATGAAGCAGAAGTAGATGTTTCTCTGGAGTTCCCTTGCTTTCTCTATGATCCAATGGATGTTTGCAATTTGATCTCTGGTTCCCCTGCCTTTTCTAAATCCACCTTGTACATCTGGAAGTTCTTGGTTCATGTGTTGTTGAAGCTTCGGTTGAAGGATTTTGAGCATTACCTTGCTAGCTTGTGAAATAAGTGCAATTGCATGGTAGTTTGAACATAAATTGGGATTGGAGAAAAAAATGACCTTTCAAGTCCTGTGGCCACTGCTGAGTTCTCTAAATTTGCTGGCATACTAAGTGCAGCACTTTCACAGCATCATCTTTTAGGATTTGAAACAGCTCAGCTGGAATTCCCATCACCTCCACTAGCTTTGTTTATAGTAATGCTTCCTAAGGCCCACTTGACTTCGCATTCCAGGATGTCTGGCTCTAGGTTAGCAATCACAACATCATGGTTATCTGGGTCATGAAGATCTTTTTTGTATAGTTCTTCTGTGTATTCTTGACACCTCTTTTTAATCTGTTCTGCTTCTGTTAGGTCCTTGCTGTTTCTGTCCTTTATTGTGCCCTTCATTGTATGAAATGTTCCCTTGTTATCTCCAGTTTTCTTGAAGAGATCTCTAGTCATTCCCGTTCTATTGTTTTCCTCTATTTTTTTGCATTGACCTGAGGAAGGCTTTCTTATCTCTCCTTGCTGTTCTCTGGAACTCTGCATTCAGTTGGGTATTTTTCCCTTTCTCTGTTGCCTTTGACTTCTCTTCCTTTCTCAGCTATTTTTAAGGCCTCCTCAGACAACCATTTTGCCTTCTTGTGTTTTTTTTTTTCCTTTGGGATGGTTTTGGTCACCTGTACAATGTCACGAACCTCCATCCACAGTTCTTCAGGGACTTTGTCTACCGGGTCTGTCAACTGCACTGCTTAATCATGAGGGATTTCATTTAGGTCATACCTGAATGATGTAGTGCTTCTCCCTACTTTTTTCCATTTAAGCCTGGATTTTGCCATATGGAGCTCATGATGTGAGCCACAGTCAGCTCCCGGTCCTGTTTTTGCTGACTGTATAGAGCTTCTGCATCTTTGGCTGCCAAGAATATAATCAGTCTGATTTCAGTACTGACCATCAGGTGATGTCCGTGTGTAGCGTCGTCTCTTTTGTTGTTGGAAGAGGATGTATGCTATGACCAGTGTGTTCTCTTGGCAAAACTCTGTTAACCTTTGCCCTGCTTCATTCTGTACTCCCAGGCCAAACTTTACTTTTACTCTGGATAGCCCTTGTCTATTGTATTCCAGTTCCCTATGGTGAAAAGGACATCTTTTTTTGGTTTTAGTTCTAGAAGGTCTTGTTAGTCTTCATAGAACCGGTCAATTTCAGCTTCTTCAGCATTAGTGGTGAGGGGTGTAAACTCGGATTACTGTGATGTTGATGGTTGCCTTGGAAGCAAACTGAGATCATTCTACCATTTTTGAGATTGCATCCAAGTACTGGATTTCAGACTCTTTTGTTGACTATGAGGGCTACTCCATTTCTTCTAAGGGATTCTTGCCCACAGTAGTAGGTATAATGGTCATCTGAATTAAAATTTCCCTTTCATGTTCATTTTAGTTCACTGACTCCTGAGATGTTGATGTTCACTCCTGCCATCTCCTGCTTGACCACATCCAGTTTACCTTGATTCATGAACCTAACATTCCGGGTTCCTATGCAGTACTGTTCTTTACAGCATCAGGCTTGACTTTCACCACAGACGCGCCCACAACGGGGCGTGGTCTCCACTTTGTCCCGGCCTCTTCATTCTCTCTAGGGCCGTTTCTCCGCTCTCCCCAGTAGCATGCCGGACGCCTGCTGATCCGGGGTCTCATCTCCTACTGTCACACTCTTTGGCCTCTCATACTGTTCATGGGCTGCTTGAGGCAAGAATGCCAAAGCTACAGATAGACACACATTTACCCAGGGCGAAAGGTGGAAAATATGCAAAGTGAGAAAACATGTCACGGGGGTGTGATTTCTGTTTTGCTTTCACTAGTAAGAGATACTTTCCTTCATTGATGGATTAAGGCATTTCGGTAGCAAAAATTACTGAACTTGACCCCAGAAGAAATTTCTCCAGCAAAGAAACCTTTATAAATTCGTGTTGTCATCACTTCAACAGCTGTCATCTTCTGTCAGAAAAGTTACAATAACTGTGGTCAATGCATAATCTGACATCAGCTCAAAACAAGGTTCATATTTCTGATACTTCAGAGACAGTCCAATGGACATGTTTACAGACATTCAGAAAGATTTTCCAGGTCTCATCCCAAATTGATTTCTGATTTCTAAAATCAGAAAGCAAATGATTGCATTCTTTTAGCTGCTTGTGAAGTATCTTCCAACTTATGTTTTACTGTGATGCCTCCTGTTCTGAGGGAAAATCAATATAAGAATTGTCAGCTTGTACAGCTTTTCTGAAATTTTG
Organism: Muntiacus reevesi; assembly: GCF_963930625.1. Taxonomy (NCBI): domain Eukaryota; kingdom Metazoa; phylum Chordata; class Mammalia; order Artiodactyla; family Cervidae; genus Muntiacus; species Muntiacus reevesi. The sequence goes on from NC_089249.1 coordinate 283,195,917, forward strand.
GGGTAAACATAGTTGAAAATGGTCAAGATCATTTATCCTAGGAGCTAAACTCATGACTTTAGTTCCAGTGTGCTATATTCACCTTAGAAAAGTCTCTTCAGCTGTCAGAGCCGCAAAAATGAAGGTCTCAGCCCCAGAGTATTGTGTACAGTTTGACTGGAAGCAGCAGAAAGCATCAGCTGGCAGAAGGGGTGAGCGAGCCTCTTCTCAGTGGTCTTCCTTGCTGACGCCAACAGATGTTTCCCCTAGTCACGGTCTTATATTTAAGTGTCTCTAGGTTTACAGAAACTAGCAAGGGCACTGACACTTATATTTGTGGAAAGTGGAAAAATCACAGACTCTTGGAAAGTTAGGTAGAGTTTAGTTCTTAGAAGTCTCCCACTTGGAATCAGAAAACAGGTATAACAGATGTTTGGTCATCATGCATCTTCTCATCAGGTGTCAGGGATGTCTACATAACGTTTCTGAACCTTTACCAGAGGTATGAAAACTGAAGGAATAGGAAAAAGCCTCCAATGATAGTATCATATTTGTCTTGCTGCTGGAGGGCATCATCATGCTTTCATGCTGGGCGGGAATATTACATGCAAGGTGATCTTTACAGTATATAAGGTGGAAGGCTTGTGAATTGATTTCTGTGTTCCATATGAGTGGGGAAGATAGAATAAATAATTCAAAAATGGAAGGAGGAGAGAAATCTTTTTATAGTAAATAAAAAATAAGCAAAATCCATGTCCGTAAGGTGAAAATGCTAAAATGGGTAGGTTTAAGAAGACAGGGAGTAGAAACTTGTATCCAGCAACAACTCCTACTCGTATTTAGGGGTTCCCTGTGGCTCAGACAGTAAAGATTCTGCCTGCAACGCAGGAGACCCGGGTTTGATCCCTGGGTCAGGAAGATCCCCTGGAGGAGGAAATGACACCTCCGCCAGTCCTCTTGCCTGGAGAATCCCAACAGACAGAGGAACCTGGTGGGCCACAGCCCATGGGGTCGCAGAGAGTTGGACATGACTGAGCGACTAACACACACTCTTCATATTTAGAAATGAAAGGGAAGAGGAATAGTTTAAGACATCATTCTTACTTAGACATGTTTACGTCAGACTCTAGAAAGTCATTTTCGCAGTTTTCAGAGAAAGGAAAAGTACTGTTCAACAGCTGTGTTACTTTCCGGTTGCTGTTGTAATGTCACACAAACTTATTGACTTAAGTGCAACACGAGTGTATTCTCTTAGAGTTCTGAAGGTTAGAAGTTCAAAGTGGGTCTCGTGGGGATGCCCTGCTCCTGGGGTTTTCCAGGGGGGAGGCTGTTTCCTTGCCTTTCCCAGATTCCTGAGGCCTCCTGCATTAGCCGCTCATGGCCCCTCTCTCAGTCTTCAAAGTGCATCACTCCAACTCTGCTTTTAGTATTTTATAACTTCCACTTTTTCTGAATGGCCCTACTGCCTCCTTCTCATAAGGCTGTGATTACACTGGGCCTGACCAGATAATCTGGGGTAATGTTCCCAGCTCAAAATCTCAAATCCCTTTGCCACGATAGGTAACATATTCATAGGTTTCAGGGCTTAGGACAAAGATATCTTTGGGAATGAAAGACGACTAAATTATTCAACCTATTTTAGCGTCTTAAAATCCTAAAGAGAAAAAAATGACTCAGTTGGATCAGGAGCCCTTCAAAACTGAAATTTGGAAATCATAGTGAAAAATGCTGTATTAGCTAGGAAAGGTTAAACTATGCTGCAGTAATGTAGAAATACTACGTCTCAAGGGCTTACTGCCTGAAAGCATTTCTTGCTGACGGGACAGGTCGCGTACCTGTGTGGAGCAGCTCCCTTCCCAGCAGTGGCCTGGGGACAGGGCGGCGTCAGCTTATGCTCCACCCCTGCAGGGTGCACGGTCACCAGGAGAGGAGAGCCGGGCGGCTGGAGGGGAGCTTTCCAGCCCCGAGCCCAAGGTGACGCACGCCACACGCTCCTTCGTCACGTGGCCCGCCTCGCCGCCAGGAGGCGAAGAGGGCAGGCTTCCGCACGCCCGGGGTGAGAGGACCAGGCGCGGGTGTGCTCATGCCTGAAGTAACTGGTGTGCTACTGCCCGGGGTGCTTTCTGGTGAGACACTCTGTCAAAGCATCAGCAGGTTAGAAATGAAAACGCGCCGACGCTGTGAGAGTGCAAAGCACGATCAGACAGGGGCCTGGACTTCTGGTGGAGAGTGACACCAGTCTAGGGAGAGCAGAGCCGGTTCTTCTGGGCAAGACGCGACCGTCTCGGCAAGGGCCAGGCACGTCAGGGGAGGACAGGAAAGGGGCCGGCGTTGCTCAGAGGCCCGCCCAGGCCGGCAGCGGTAAGAGAGCATCAGCACAGCTGCTCAGAATGAGCTTTCTGCCTGAGGAGGACTGCAGCCCAGGGTACAAGGAAAACCCAGCAATGAGATGACTGAACTGTCGCTGGTGACGTAAAGACTCACGGAGAACAGACGATGAGCTGAAACACGATACAGTCTGCAAAGACTGTGTTTTCTGTTTTTCCATTTATTTTTATTAGTTGGAGGCTAATTACTTTACAGTATTGTAGTGGTTTTGGCCATACATTGACATGAATCAGCCATGGATTTACATGTGTTCCCCATCCCGATCCCCCCTCCCACCTCCTTCCCCATCCCATCTCTCTGGGTCTTCCCAGTGCACCAGCCCTGAGCCCTTGTCTTATGCATCCAGCCTGGGCTGGTGATCTGTTTCACACTTGTTAATATTCATATTTCGATGCTGTTCTCTCAGATCATCCCACCCTTGCCTTCTCCCATAGAGTCCAAAAGTCTGTTCTATACATCTGTGTCTCTTTTTCTGTGCAAAGACTGTCTTGATTATTCACATGAATGAAAATTTAGATTGAATTTTGTACCAGTGATCTCGATGATGCCCTCTTGAAAATCCTCAAATGGATCCTTAAATAGATTGTGAAACCACAGAAAGGAGAGTGATGGTAAGAGGAACAGCATGAACTCGTCAAGAACGTGTCTTTTTGTTCATTTTTTGAGAGTATCCGTATGCCAGTAGACTGAGGACACTGTGGCTGTAAGTGAATCTCGTCAGAGTGTCTGACAAAGATTCCCATGATATTCCTGTGGAGCAGATAAGGAGAAGAGTCCTCACTGATCGTGTACTTAAGATTTGTAACAAGTGAGTAACAGGAGAAAGTAAAAAATAATAATAATAATCCAAAGAAATAAACGAGAGCCAAATCATGAAAAATCCTTATAAGCTATTTTAAGGGATTGGGACTTTTTCTTGAGGGCTATTTGGGTTCATGAAATAGGGTTTGCCTCACAGAAATATCCTCTGCAGTGTAGAGCGGAGACTGGAAGAGGCTAATACTAATACGAGAGACGAGCCAGAAAGCGGGAGGGGTGGCCTGGACTGAGGGGATCACAGAGGGAGTAGCTGGTGAGTTTAAAAGGTCTTATGTTGGCAAGATGGGCAGGGTTTTTTCGTTAATAAAATATAAGGGCAGAAACGCACTGAAACATCAAACATGGCACTCTCGAGTAAGACTGAAGTGTCTTGCGTGGATGTGGGTACCATTCTTTGTCAGAGGGACATCATGATAAACTTTAGGCTTCCGAAGGGTAGTAAGATGGCGATGTCTGCAGGCCTGTGGGGAAGCTCTGGAACAGGGGAGGGTCCAGGGTGGAGACGCAGGTTTAGGAGTCACAAGTCTGGAGGTGGTGATCAGAGGTGGAACAGTGGAGACCATCCAGAGAGCCTCTGGGCTGAGAAGGGAAGCTCCTGAGACCAAGCCCGGGGGACAGTGATGCTGAAGGGTTTGAGGGCAGAAGAGATCGAGAGGGTCTCGTTGAAGGTGGTCTGGTGTCTTAGAAGCTGAAGGGCGAGCTTCCAAGAGAGGAGCACGTGCGGGGAGTGGGCGGCCTGTGAGTGTGCGGCACGTAGCTGCCGGCGGCGCGCGCGCGTTCAGTAAGGTGACACGGCGAACATGGGCCCAGAGGGGTGAGGTCGTGGGACAGGGGGATGGGCTGGGACTGCAGCGGGGCGAGGGGCCGGGGGCACGCGCGCGTTCAGTACGGCGAACGCAGGTCAGCACGGGCCCAGGGGGTGAGGTCATGGAGACGGGGGCAGGGGATGGGCTGGGACTGCAGCGGGGCGAGGGGCCGGGGCGCGCGCGCCTTCAGTAGGACGAACACAGGTCAGCACGGGCCCAGGGGGTGAGGTCATGGAGACGGGGGCAGGGGATGGGCTGGGACTGCAGCGGGGCGAGGGGCCGGGGGCACGCGCGCGTTCAGCAGGACGAACACAGGTCAGCACGGGCCTGGGGGGTGAGGTCATGGAGACGGGGGCAGGGGATGGGCTGGGACTGCAGCGGGGTCCGGGGCCGGGGGCGCACACGCTTTCAGCAGGGCGAACGCAGGTCAGCACGGGCCCAGGGGGTGAGGTCATGGAGACGGGGGCAGGGGATGGGCTGGGACTGCAGCGGGGCGAGGGGCCGGGGCGCGCGCGCCTTCAGTAGGACGAACACAGGTCAGCACGGGCCCGGGGGGTGAGGTCGTGGGACAGGGGGATGGGCTGGGACTGCAGCGGGGCGAGGGGCCGGGGCGCGCGCGCCTTCAGCAGGGCGAACGCAGGTCAGCACGGGCCCGGGGGGGTGAGGTCGTGGAGACGGGGGGATGCACTGGGACTGCAGCGGGGTGAGGGGCCGGGGGCACACGCGCGTTCAGCAGGGCGAACGCAGGTCAGCACGGGCCCAGGGGGTGAGGTCGTGGAGACGGGGGGATGCACTGGGACTGCAGCGGGGTGAGGGGCCGGGGGCACACGCGCGTTCAGCAGGGCGAACGCAGGTCAGCACGGGCCCGGGGGGGTGAGGTCGTGGGACAGGGGGATGCACTGGGACTGCAGCGGGGTGAGGGGCCGGGGGCACACGCGCGTTCAGCAGGGCGAACGCAGGTCAGCACGGGCCCGGGGGGTGAGGTCGTGGAGACGGGGGGATGCACTGGGACTGCAGCGGGGTGAGGGGCCGGGGGCACACGCGCGTTCAGCAGGGCGAACGCAGGTCAGCACGGGCCCAGAGGGGGTGAGGTCGTGGGACAGGGGGATGCACTGGGACTGCAGCGGGGTGAGGGGCCGGGGGCACACGCACGTTCAGCAGGGCGAACGCAGGTCAGCACAGGCCCGGGGGGTGAGGTCGTGGAGACGGGGGCAGGGGATGGGCTGGGACTGCAGCGGGGTGCGGGGCCCGGGGCACGGCTCTCCATCTAGGTGCTAATGGAAAGAGTCAGACAGGAGCGGGCAGGGCAGACGAATAATACCTCAGTGTACCGAACAGACCCAGCCACTTATTTCTCAGAGGCCATTTAACCCAAAATATCATACTGTCTTTTGAAAACTGCTACCTTACCTGCATTTCACGCTGGTGACATTGTTTGGAAGCCGGACGTAGCTGTTTACTCCCTCCACAAGCCACTCAAGCTTGTGGACTTACTATTTTTCAGTGAATTGAAAATACATACAGTTAGATTGAATCAAGTCTTTACTGTCTTCCGAGGGACACTGTTGTGTTTTTAAATCTGCTGGCGGTTCAGTGTTATAACCGATTTTCTTAGTGACTTTTCTGTGAAAATGCTTTAAAATGCAGTTTACTGCTGTTATCAGCAACAGGGCGAGGCTGTAAAGTCTCCACTGTTTTAAATTCTGTGCCCCTCCATCTCTCGAGCCTGGACTATATATATTTTTAAGCCATTTATCTTCTTGTTGGACTTTTCTGCCAGAGTATATGCTGCCAGTGGTTTTATTTGATCACTGGCAACGAGTTCTGACTTTTTTTTCTGATATTGAGCATTAAACGCGGTTCCCTAGTGAGACGGTCTCTCTGCACTCCAGTGCTGTTAACTTTGATAGACTTCCTCTTATGAGAATAAGCTCCAAAAACAATCGAGTTGTTTTCCTTAGTGATTCTCCATTTTTGTGAAATTTCATTAATTGTGAAGTTGTAGATTTCAGTTTGCCTACCACTAGTCAAAATTTAGCTTCCCAATTTCAGTAGCATCTGAACACTGGGGATTTGGAAACTTGCATGCGTTAGCTCGGCAGACTGGTGTCGACGAGGCCTCTGTGGCGTGTTCCTGAGTGTTGAGGACAGAATGTCATCAGAGGCTCTGCACAGAGCTGACGCTGCGGCAGAGTCAGACGAGTAACCCTGGTTAGCTTTCACTGAGACCCACAGTGAACTGTGCTATGGTCCACAATCAGGAAAGACTTTTCAGAGGTAACAGTCCTTGGTTACATTTTGAAGAATGCGTAGGATTTAGCTAGATGAAGAAAGGAGGGAGGAAAAAAAGATCTTGTTTTAAAAAACTCTCTATTTTGTGGGAAGAATCTGAGAGTCTGTGAAATAAATGAAGTGGAAATGGTGGCAGGGAGAAGGCTTCACTTTAGAATTAACCTCCTCCTAGAGGTATGGCCTCTCCTTTCTCCTTCAGCCCACCATCTGGTCTTGCCTCAATATCCTCATGAAATCCAGCTCTGCCCATGACACCACTCCAGGAGATCTTCAGTGGCCTCACACCGCCTTCGGAGAACGTTCAGACCTGAGAACTAGTCTTCATGGGCTTCAGGCCTCCTGACCCTCCTCAGAAACCCCAGTGCTCACTGTCCCCCGAAGCCACTGCACTCTTCCACCTCTACGTCCTTGTTTAGGGTGTTCCTTCTGCTTAGAATAATCTTCGTTTCTTTCCCTGTCCATTCCCTGTAGAAGCCTTCTCATCCTAAAAAGTTAAAATATCAAAAAACGATATGTCCATGCAGTATAAAGTCATTAAAAATAATTCTGTGGGACAAATATTATGAAAAGGTTATTTAATATATTAATAGATAAACAGGCTACACTGCAGTATGTTTAATCACAGTTTTAAGAAATGAACATGCAAAACAAGGGACTTCAGTGTATCAACATGATATGAACAGTCACTGTCTCTGGCTTGTTGGATAATGGCTGCTCTTTTCCCCCTTTTCAGTCCAGTCTATATTTTCCATTTTTTCCCTAAAAGTATATGTGGTGCTTTTACAGTAGGAAACAAAGTGATAGATGGTATTTTCAACTTTTGTTTTTTTTTAAACCCTACTCTTTCCTCATGAGTTTCAACTCATTATTTCCATTTTAGATTCCTCTGTGGTCCACCAATCAGAAATAATATTTGCCTTCTCTCTACTACCATTTTGACCTTCTTGCATAATAACACACCATATTCTATGTTATGCTTTAATTATGTGCTGCAGGCCCCACAGTAACCAGCTGGCATTATGAACAGAGATTACTACTTGCTGAATGAGTGAATGAATGCTTATGGGAATTCAAAGAAGGACCGTTAATTTCTATACGGAACATAAAATCTTACTGGGGAGATGATACACATAGTCAAGAAAAGTATAAGTTAGTTTATGAGACAATAAGGACGATAATTGTCAAGAAGCATATAATGTGGAATATGGGGTGGAGGCAGTGACGGAGGGATTTTTTTAAGGTGTAAAAAGAATCCTGTTTGCCAAATGAGATTCAAGGATTATAGCTGAGATAGGTGTCAGAAGAAAGCACTTTTATTTGGAAAAATAACAGTGACATTTGAAGGTCAAATTATGAATGCATAGTCACGGACTGGAGTCTGCGAAGAGCCCCAGCCTACCCTGCCCGAGCCTGTCCTACTGGCTCTGAGCAAAAATAGAATGTGACTGCAGCAATCTACAAAGCAGATCATCTGCACCGATAACAGGCCATTGACTAGTTTTAATTTACCTGCCTATTGAGATTCTATTTTGCTGGCAATGGTTATTAAAGTGACAAAGAAAAGGACTGCATCTTTTTTTTTTTTTTTTCCGATCCCAACTTGAATCTTATAAGAGCATCTGCTGAGAGGAAAGAAAATGAACTCAAGGCATCTTTCTGTCTCAAATATTTGGTGATACGTTGGAATGCTATTCATGCTTACTATTTTCAGATATCACACAGCAAGAAATAAGGCATCTCATATAGCTTTCTCCCCTTACAATTAAAACTTAGCCTGTGGAGCTGCACAGATGTCTCTTAGGGATTCGGTCAGAAACCAGACTCAGAGACACTGATGGCTCTGTCTCCAGACCACATGGGAGGAAGCGGTGAGGAATCAGATGACAGGGCTGAGAAGAGATTGGGGCAGAATCCTGGCCACCAGGTAGCCCTGCTGCTCTCTGAATGCAGAGCTGCTTCAGTCAGTCTCCCCTCATCTCCTCTCCATGTTGGTGTCCTAATAACTTTCCTAGAAGGAATATTGCAGACATAATTGCAAGGAGTCTTTGTAAATGTTTCATGAGAAAGAAAATCCTATTATGGAAACTTCCAGTCATAACTGGCTGTGCAAAATACTAGTCCATCATATACATCTTAATCCTTCAGGTATTCATAACCGAGAGCTGTCAGATTTCAGTTCCCTGTCCTAAGTAAATTAATTCATCAAAATCCTATTTCACAGTGCCTCCTTCTCTCTGTCTTGGTATTTTGTTTTCATTTCTGTTACCTTTATTTTGTCTCATTTTAAAATGAAGAGTAGGCTTAGCTTGGCAACCCTTGACAGCATCCCACGTGCTTTTCTGTGGCTCCTCTCGGAAGCAGGACGTCAACTCTTCGGGTCACAGATGAAGGGAGAGACAAATCTTTGGGACCAGACCAATTGTGTGACTCGATAAAAACGTTGTGAGAATTTTTCTGTCTAGATTCTGAATTTAAGCTAAAAGTAGACCGCAGCACCTTAACTCTGTTGGGAATCTCATAGGCTGATGGATGCAGGATATGGGGATTTCGGGGGGAGAACCACACCTTGATGTATTATTTTGTTTTTCCCCCACTCTCGGCATGAGTGCGTTTTTCAAATTCTTTCTCTTCAGCATACACTAAACGCTTTGTGGGGACTATCATACATAAACATCAAGTGCAGAAGTCAGAAGCAAAGTAAATGCAAAAGATTAAAAATAGGATTAATTACTTAAATGTAAAATGTGACACTAATATGATGAATGTATTCCTCTTTCAGCTTCACTGTTTGCAAAATGTTCATTATTTGTATAATTATCATTTACTAACAGTATCTCTAGGATCCTTTTTTTAAACTTTTTAATTTTGAGGCCATAACAATATTAAAAGAATTTATTAAATGTTTTCAATGGCCTTAAAAAAATATGTACTTTTTCAGGAATGCCTTGCTCTCAAGTTGTTTTTGTACTGTTAGTATCTTTTGAAAAATATGAAGTTGTAAAAAATATGTAAGTGATGAGTTATGTTACACCTAATAGTATAACAATATCTAAACTATAAGAGTTCTAGTTTTTAGCTTCTTTGGTAAGAATTTGGCATTTTAAGCTCTTAAGGAAAATAAAGGGATTTCATTTGGGTATTAATGTAGACAACACCATTTTTATGAGATAATATCCTTAAAATAGGCGTCCCCGGTGGCTCAACAGGAAAGGAGATGCAATACAGGAGATGCAGGTTTGATCCCTGGGTTGGAAAGATCCCCTGGGAGAGGAAATGGCAACCCACTCCAGTATTTTACCTGAAAAATCCCATGGACAGAGGAGCCTGGTAGGCTACAGTCTATCGGGTTGCAAAACAGTCAGACATGACTTAGCGACTAAACAACAATCCTTAAAGTAATACAGAGATAGTTTATTGAATTTTCATTTGACTATTTTACCAAAAAAAAAAAGACCTGTAAGAGAAGTTCTTCTTACAAAAGAAACTAAGTGCCATAAAGACCAGTTAACTGCTCAGCATTAGAAAAAATCATTTAAGAGCCAGAAAACTCTACTCCAAGCCTTATTCCTTCACTAACAAATACTGGGCAAACACTGATGCTTTTCCTGTGAAAATGACTGAACAAAAATCTCACCAAGATAGTAAAGAAAGCAGAACAGTTACCCTCAGAAGCATTTTCACAGATTAAGGAGAGACAGTGTTTTAATACATTTATTTGCTTGGTTTAACTTAAAAATAAATTAATTGACTGTATGGTCCCTTAATTATTTTGAAATCCCATATAAAGACATTCCAGAGTAACATGCTATCCCAAGTTCTTTATTAATAATAACACCACTAACTTTTTTTTTTTTCATTTATTTTTATTAGTTGGAGGCTAATTACTTCACAACATTGCAGTGGGTTTTGTCATACATTGATATGAATCAGCCATGGAGTTACACGTATTCCCCATCCCGATCCCCCCTCCCACCTCCCTCTCCACCCGATTCCTCTGGGTCTTCCCAGTGCACCAGGCCCGAGCACTTGACTCATGCATCCCACCTGGGCTGGTGATCTGTTTCACCATAGATAATATACATGCTCTTCTTTCGAAACATCCCACCCTCACCTTCTCCCACAGAGTTCAAAAGTCTGTTCTGTACTTCTGTGTCTCTTTTTCTGTTTTGCATATAGGGTTATCGCTACCATCTTTCTAAATTCCATATATATGTGTTAGTATGCTGTAATGATCTTTATCTTTCTGGCTTACTTCACTCTGTATAATGGGCTCCAGTTTCACCTATCTCATTAGAACTGATTCAAATGAATTCTTTTTAATGGCTGAGTAATATTCCATGAACACCACTGACTTTAAAATGATGAAATATACCTGTAAGTATCTTAAGATGCCCTACATATTTTTAATTATCTTTATGGTGATATAAAGACAAGAAAATGCACAGTTTGACAAGTCTCCACCAGCGCATACAGACTGGCTGCCAGCAGAGCGCTCCCATCACCCTGAGGTCTGCTGTGCCCCTTGGGCTCAGCCCTCTCCTCCCGTCCCAGCCTGAGAGCCACTCATCCTGTCTTTCCCCGTAACTGATCCTTTCCTAGAACTTCAGCTAAAAGAGACTGTTCAGTATATACTAGTCTTTGTCCTAGTTTTTTCCACTAAAAACATAACACTGTTGAAGTCCACCCGTGTTGCATATAGTTTTTGCCTTTTAAATTCCGAGTAGTATTCCATTTTATGTTACAGTTTGTTTTTCCAGCTACCAGTTTGATGGACATATGGATTATTTCCACTTGGGGGCTGTTATAAACAAAGGTGCTATGAATATTCATATACGTCTTTGTGTGAATATGTTTTTGTTTTTCTTGGGTAAATATCTAGAAGTTAAATGACTGGGTTTCATGGAAAAAATTCTGAGAAACTGTCAAACTGTGTTCCAAGTTCCATTCTATTTTTGCATGCTCACCAACTATGTTCAGCAGTTGCGCTTTACCCCTACAGTAAGTAACACTTGTTACCATTAGTCTTTTAATCATTTTTCTGGTAGGAATGTAGTGCTATCTCATTATGAGTTTAATTTTTATTTTACTTTCCTAAGACCTGATGATACTGAGCCTCTTTTCTTGTGCTTATTTGCCATTCATATGTCTTCTGTGAAGCAGCTGTTCAAATCTCTAGCCCATTTTTTGGTTAAACTTTTGTCTTTAAGTTACAAGCATTTGTTATTTTCTGGAAAGAAATTCCTTTATCAGATAGAAATTTTACAATTTTTTTTCTCTCAGTGTGTGGCTTGCTCTTTCCTTGGTCTTCTTTTTAAGAGCTGTTTCTAATTTTAATGAAATCTAGTCCATCAATTTCTCCTTTTATGGATCACACTTATGGTGGCGTATCTGAGAACTCCTTTGTAACCAGAGTTATGAAGGTTTTCTCCTATGTTTTTCATTTAAAAAATTTTGTGTTGTAGTCCTTCTTTTCAGATCTGAGGCCTGCACAATCCCTGCCTCTTGTCCACGCTGATCGGGGGCCCTTTCTCACACTTCTTTGGTTCTTCACCTGCTTACCTGCCTGTTTCTGGCTCTGCACACCTTCTGGCCAGAATGTATCCTCTTGTCTTCTGGGGACTCCTAGTTCCAGTCCTGTCCCTTCCTGGAGGTCAGAATACAATGGAAATCCCTTTTTAATTGTCTGCCTCTTCCCGTTCCTCTGACTGAAAAAAATTTCAGGACTAAGAATATTTTCTTAGATGTCCTATACATAGCTCTTCGTGCCATCTTTTAAAAAGGAAAAAAAACCTCAAAACATTTTTATTTGCCTGGTGGAAAGTGAAGGTTCGGATGTACATAGGGCTTGAAATAACCCTTTAAAGTTGGATTTTAGACAGCAATTTTTTAGACAGCAAATATTTTAATTTGACTAGAACTAAGTGCAAAGTTCAGAAAACCCCATTATGCTAATCTCATAGCACTGGAAGAGTGATTTAGTTGATCCTGTGTGTAAGGATAAGATTGAGAGATGTTTTTTCCCTGGCTTACGTCAAACGTTGTTTTTGTGCCTGGATAATTGCCCTGGCGAGTCTGCAGTCCCTTAGTGAGGCTCTCTTCAAGCCTGCAGCGTGTCGGGGCCCTCTGCTGTCTCTGCGACAGCGTGGGTTGTTACTGATAAGCTCCTTGAGGACAGAACCTGTTTTTTCTAACACTGCATAGTACTTGCCACATATTTGGTGCCAGGAAATGCTTGCTGCATTCCCTTTAACATTCCCAGATAACAAATCGTATCATCTCCCTTTATACTAACAGCCTAAAAATCCCTATGCACAGAAATTCTGCCATTTCATCTGTTAAATAATTTGGACCCACTTTCTCCAGTCTTGTCTTATTTTTCTTAATAACACAGTCACCTAAAATGTTTACCCACTGACTGGCACTCTCTTGTACACCATTGGCATTTTATTAAATCACATAGATACTTCTGAGTTTTTAGTAAATAACGTCCTTTCTTTGAGTGTGGCCTTTATCTTTATGCCGCATGTCCTTTGGACCAGGAAGACTTTATCTTTGAATCATCTTCCTGAGCCATTGTTAGTTCAGCATGAGAGGAATTCTTTTTGTTATTGCTGGAGAGAACTTTGGTATGGCAAATTCTGCAGAAAGAAATTTTGGGGATATTGGTATAAAAATAAGCATCTACTCTTCCACTACCATCAGAAAAAAGAACAAAATTATTTTTAGTATATAAAATTCAATTTTAAAGAAAATATTCTTTTGAAAACATAGCTGCCACTTAGTATATTCTTTGATAATCTGACATAAATATAATCAAGAACATGGATGATAAAACCTTTATAGAATAGTTTGGTTGCCTGGTATGATTTTAGATAATAACTTTATTGTTTAGCACATGGCAATTTAATGAAATCTACGTGTCTATTTTACAGCTAATGTAATGGATTATAGAAACATTAAGAAAATAAAACTGTCCACATAATAGTTGAGATTTGCTTGTTATTATATTAATAGAATCAGTCACCAAAAGAACTGAACTGCAGAAAACCTAAGCTATTTATTATAGCTTTGACAATAATCGCGATAATTGGTTCTGAGATTCCAGCTGTAAAGGACTTGTGAAGGTTTGCCCGTTCTTTCTCAGAGACTGACTTGATCCCGATAAGGCGCCCCCAGAGACCTGAAGAGCCGGCTTCAGTCAGCAGGAGAGTGAAGCAGACACAGCTTCTCTACAGAATGACATCACTCCTGGTCAACAGTCAGACCACACGCCAGTGCAGTGCGGGATTCCATAATTACTCTGATTGTTTCCGCATGGGCTGAATCTGAATGCCCCCTCTGCCATTAGTGAGAGAATTATTAAAATACTCAGAGGTGGCCTCCATTTCCTTCACCGGTGCTTCAGCGGCCGTTTGCTTGGAAAGCAGGTCCGCTGGCCCCTGTCTGATAATTGCTTCGGACCCCGTCTCCCTTCCTCTCTGCTGATCCCGCTGACATTTCACCCGCCGCAGGCTTTAGACATTGCTCCCTCCTACGCCAGGTCTACGTTCACGTTGAAATTTGCTGCTTTTGTTTGTACCTTTGCTCATAAGACATCTGGGTTTCTTGTTGTTTTCCCTCTTTGATGCATTTCCCGTTCAGGATCAGTAACGTGTCATTTTGGTGAATTCTGCTCTCTCAGAAACACAGTTCTTTTTATTCTTATTGCTGCTCCTTTTCTGCTTTCTGGTGGCAGTGTTACCACAACTGCCTGTGGCTCAGCTGGTGAAGAATCCGCCTGAAATGCGGGAGGCCCTGGTTCCATCCCTGGGTTGGGAAGATCTCCTGGAGAGGGGAAAGGCTGCCCACTCCAGGATTCTGGCCTGGAGAATTTCGTGGACTGTGTAGTCCGTGAGGTCATAAAGAGTGGGACACGACTGAGCGGCTTTCACTGCACTTCACGTGCACTTCTTACAGCTGAGCATTTTACACCGTAGTCCTTGGCTCATCTTGTGGCAGCTGGCCGTGCCTTTAGCACCGATCGTCTTAGCCACCCCCACCTCCTCCCTTCCACTTAGCATGTTGAAGAGGTCTAGGACTCTTTAACAGAGTGGATCAACAGTTATGTCGACATGATTGTATCACTCATGTCTTTGCTCCTGCTGTTGTTTGCACACCGCATCTTCCTCTTTTATGAATCCCTTTTTTACATTATGTCAAGTATGTCCTTGAGTAATTCTTTTAGATGTATCCTATTTGATAATGCACCATTTATCTAGTTTGCGCCAAAGGAACCTAAGTTTCATAAGGACATAAATTTGTGTGTCTTGTCACTGTTTGCCTAGAAGAGTGCCTGGCAAATAGGAAGTGCAAATTACATACTTTTTGAGGGAAGCAAATCAATTTATTTTATCACTTGGCCTTCTCCTTGTCAATTTTAAATCTTTCATGGAAATAGTGAGAAACTGCCTATCACATTTTCCTACTTTCTGATACCAAGTTTTCCCCATAGTTACTCACCTTTATTGATGACTCAGGGGCATCATGATCTGTATCACTCATTGTGATTTTTTCTACCCTGAGAGCAGAACTCCCTCAAAGTGTCTCAGGGAAGTGTGTCTCTCAGTGAACTAGCTTCCATGTGCCAGATACTTTATTTTTCTTCTGTTATACCCAGTTGGAAGCGACTGGTTGTAAAGAGATGGGACCAGGTGGAGCCCTCTGGAAGTGTCATTTTCTGTACACAGAGCAGCCTCGTCTGGAGGAGACTCTCGTCAAATAGCGTGGTGGTCAAAAGTGCAAAAGAAGCTTGAAAGGGAAAAATTCAGCCCGTGAAAGCTCTGTGGCCTGTAAAAAGCTAGATGAGAAAACAAGCTCAAAGCGGAGGATGAGGAGCCAAGCCCGGAGGAACGGCCGCCCCCGTAAGAAGGTGCCTGCGGTGCTCCGTGAGGGGTGGGTGCGGGGCCGTGGGGGGCAGCCGTAGGCCTTCCCTACACAGCGAGCGTTCTTCTCCATCTCCTGCCCTCCCCTCGTCCCTTGCTGTCAAGCTCTCCTCATGCTCAGTGCTGGTAAATGCCTAATAAATCTGCTGTCCCCACTGTCTAATGCTACATCCAATACCATCCCCAACAGAGTGACTTAAAACAGCACTTCTTACTTATTTTTGTTTCACCAGTTCGGGCCGGTAGTCTGGGCTGGCTCAGCCGGATGGTTTTCTGCGTTTCTCCCCTGGGGTCTCGCATGTGGCCTCAGACACCTGACAGTTTGAGACTGGGGGGTTACCACAGCCTCACTCACACGGCCGGGGCCTCCTTGCCCACTGGAGGCTGTGCCCCCCTCTTCAGAAGGCGTCTTCCCAGGCCTTTTCCCACAGTGTCAGGAGTATTCTGGGAAGACTAGAGTGGATGCTGCAAGGCCTCTTAAGGCTCACACTTCAGCACTTCATAATACTACTTCTGCATGTTCTGCTCGTCCCAGGCACGCGTTAGCCTGGATACAAGGGATGGAGAAGGACAAAATATTAGGGCTGTGATTTCATACCGTATCTGAGAGCACACTCCTCTAATTTTCAGACTTGTCACCTCCAATACTGTAATGTGTAGACTTGCATAGCTATTTCTTGTAATACTGAGTTTCCTTAGAGAAGGAATTGGGTTATCTTTACCTGCAGCACACAGCAGACCCGGTACCTATTAATGCCTTAATAAAGAGAAGTTGAACCATTGATGAGCTGATTGGTTGATAGGTACATACAGTTCATGGGTGGATACTCTTTTTTGTGTGCATTTTATAGATAGATTCTGAGATTAATGGAATAGTGGTTACTGCAGCCGTGAAATTAAAAGACACTTGCTCTTTGCAAGAAAAGTTATGATCAACCTAGACAGCATATTAAAAAGCAGAGACATTACTTTGCCAACAAGGGTCCGTCTAGTCAAAGCTGTGGTTTTTCCAGTAGTCATGTATGGATGTGAGCATTGGACTATAAAGAAAGCTGAGCGCTGAAAAATTGATGCTCTTGAACTGTGATGTTGAGGAAGACTCTTGAGAGTCCCTTGGACTGCAAGGAGATCCAACCAGTCCATCCTAAAGGAGATCAGTCCTGGGTGTTCATTGGAAGGACTGATATTGAAGCTGAAACTCAATACTTTGGCCACCTGATGCAAAGAACTGACTCATTTGAAAAGACCCTCATGCTGGGAAAGATTGAGAGCGAGAGGAGAAGGGGGCGACAGAATGAGATGGTTGGATGGCATCACTGACTCAATAGACATGAGTTTGGGTAAACTCCGGGAGTTGGTGATGGACAGGGAGGCCTGGCGTGCTGCGGTCCATGGGGCTGCAAAGAGTCGGACACGACTGAGTAACTGAACTGAACTATAGCTAGATTCTAAGAGTAATGGAATAGTAGTTTTAAAAGTACAAAGTAAAATAGAAGTATGTCTTTTTGATATAGAGCAGAAGAGGTTTTTGTATGTATCAAACAGTAACTATAAAATACTGGGTTGTTAGAACCTAGAAACTCATCTGTGTAGAGATTCAGTAGTGTTTCCTTAATCAGTTCCCAGATCAAATATCCAGAAATTATGTATTTTCTTTTCTGTATCATCATTGTTATCACAAAGGTTGGGCGTCATAGTCTTAAGATACGTATTGTGGCATGCATTTACGGTCAGATTAGTGAACATTTGTGCCAAAGTAGCAAGATCTTAATAAGGCAGTCTGTTTGCAAATGCAGCCTCTAATTCCTTTGCTTTAGAAATACCTCAAATAATCTAAAAGGCTCAACTATTACCTAATGTCAGCTAAGACTCGACTGATGGCGCTAAAAGAACAGTTTGGTATCTCGTGGAATTTACAAGTCCCGAGTCCTGGTTAAGTTTCCCCATAGCTGACTGTGTCACGTGTAATCTCACCCGGCCTCAGCAGGAGCCGCCCTGATTTACCCCCTTCTGGGCCCTGTCCTGAATGTCGTCAAAGCAGCTGTGGCGCTTTCCTCTCATAGTCTGGAGAGGACTGAAATTTGCAGAAACATGGGGACTCCTTTAGGCATGATAGGCTTTACACGTATACAGATTATTATGTGGTCCACCTTGAGTCTTTCAGACACTGTTTTATATAACTGCGGTGTGCAAGTTGGTAAACGCAGATTTCATTAAGAGACCAAAAGGACACATGTGTATGCAAAGCTAATATTTGCTTAGACAAGTAATCCTTCATGAATGCTAAATGCAGATTTTGTGTGGATTACTGCAAAGAATCATGGAACGAATAACTAATCATAGGAGGCCATTTGGTGAATATTTAAAAACCTTTTACCTTGTAGAAGTATACGAGAAAAATAGTTACATATATGAAACCAGTCTTAATATAATACCATAAAAATGAAGTCTTATCAAACATAATACAGAATTAAAAATGAGCTAAGATAAAGCAAGCCCTCCTGACTATGAAAAGAAAATACAGAGAGACAGAAAAGAAATTGAATTTCAGATCTTTGTTTCAAGATAAAAATGAATTATTATAAAATAGACCTTATTCTTGAGTTTGGCTCTCCTTATTTGGATTTCATATACTGAAAGCAATCAGAGGACTGAAGGAAAGTTTATAATAAACATCACCTGGGATATCACTTCATAAACCTAGAAAACAACATTAGAAATTGAAATGGGAATAATGAAAACGGCATTTGAAAGGAATGTAAATGGGAGGCAAGGAAAGAATTGTTGAGACACATCAAAGGAAGTCATTACTTCTCTTGAATTCCTACAAACACTGGAAAGGGTTTTCCGTGAGCGGGGCTGATGCCACCGCGAACGGGATGAGGTCTTAGCCCTCTCCGCACAGGCTCGGGCTGTGGTTAGACGCGCTCCGCGTGCCTGCGCCAGGGGCGGCCGTCTTCCTGCCCGGCCGAGAGTGGCCTGAGCGGCTCCCACGCTTCTCCAGACCGGGCAGCCGCGCAGTCCGCCCGACCGCCGTGTCTGGGCGGGGGAAGTGGGCACACGGCCCGTATGGACCGTCTCGGCCACGCCCAGAGCCCGGGGGCTTCCCCGCGCGGAGAAGATAGCCCTGCAAAGCGGTGACCCTCTGCGGGCGGCTCGGATCCGCACGGAGGCGCGTTCCACCGCGATGAGCGTGTGTAGCTCATTGGCACCTGGACATTTTGCAGACCGTAACACTTCAGATGGTCTTGACGCCCCCTGTGCCTCACAGATTATACCAGTTGCTCTCCTTCTGTCCGTGCCTTTCGTGTCTGAATTTAGGCGCCAGTGTGAGTCCGCGTGTCACACAGGGAAAGTGTAAACAGTAACAAATGGCTTGGGAGGACTCGCTCTGTGCCTTTGTAATTGTCATGTGCCTTCACACAGGACCGGAAAATAGAATAGCAAAGATAACGCATATGTTGCCGTCTCACTGCAGTCGCATTCCGAGCCTAAGCACTGAGCCGGGGCTCTATTTCATCAAGTCTCAGGAACAAGATGGCAGAAATCTGTCTACTCAGGGACTGCGGAGCTTGAGTTTTGTCAAGATAAAAACAGTCGTTCAAAGGAACCAAAAGGATACTCAGCATTGTAGAATGCTTGCAAGCACACAGGCTTTGGAGCAAGACAGATTCCACACTCAGCTACTTGTCCGCTGTGTCTCTTTGAGCAAGTTATTTAATCTCTGTGCCTTGGTTTCTTTATCGGTACAGTAGTGTCAGTCGTGTCTGACTCTGCAACCTCGTGGACTGCAGCCCACCAGGCTCCTCTGTCCATGGGCTTCTCCAGGCAAGAATGCTGGAGTGGGTTGCCATGCCCTCCTGCAGGGGATCTTCCCGACTCAGGGAAGGAATCCAGGTCTCCCGCATCACAGGTGGATTCTTTACCACCTGAGCTACTAGGAAGTCCTGGTAATGCCTACATTTAAGATAGAGATACCTACATTTAGATAGCAGTTAAGGATAATAGGTTAAGCTCCTTGTATCATGCCTGTCACATACTAGGTGCAAAATAAGTGGTCCCTCTTATTCTTAGCGGGTCAGGAAGTATATTTTCTTGATTCACGCTTGTAACTAGCCCCCCGCCCAGCTTTACTTCCATTCATTAGTGCTGGTGTTCACGCTTGTGGTGGAAAGGTAGGAAACCCTTCACCAGGACCGTCGAGCATCCCTGTGTGGCTAGTTCATGCAGCCAGTGACAGGGGGTCAGTGCCTTTAATCAGAGCTTACAGAACGTTAGAGTGGAAAGGGCCATATGCCGGCTACCAAGTGGTGGGCCATGGACCACTGGCTCCTCCAGGCTACTGCAAGTGTCCAAGTGCGCATCCAGCTTTGTTTGAGACAGAATAGTAGATTTGTATATATCCATATGCAGTATTATTTTACTATTGTGATTAATGGAATACAAATTTGTTTCAAAACATTTTTTAATCCTTAGGAGCTTTTTTATTATATTGCATTTTCTCTGTCAGCCATTGTGAAAATACAACTCTCACATCGGGGTAAATGTGGGACAAATGAGTCATAAAATTGTTACATATTATGTGGAAGACCTTAATGTTCAAGAAAGTCAGGAACTGGTGCTCTCATTCCCGAGGCCCAGGAAAATGATGTGTGAGGTACTCTTTTACATGGCTTGTTAAGGAAAAACCCTGGTAATAACCCAGGCCTCCAACACCTGGTCCAGAACCCCCAGAGAGGAGGTGTTCTCACTCTTGCTCCTGGAAAAATCTGAAATGTATTTCATGTTCAGACCAGTGCTCATTAAGCTGAGTATTGACAGAAAATAAATTGTTCGAGAAAGATTTAAAACAGTACCTGACAAATATAAAACATCCAACAAATGGTTGCTATTATCTTGATGACTATTCAGTAAAGAGTGATTCTGTCACTTTTTTCTATCTGTTGCTCAGAGGAATTAGCTGCATCCAAGTGTAGCTTTGTAGGTTTT
The DNA here is from genome assembly GCF_963930625.1 of Muntiacus reevesi. Lineage (NCBI taxonomy): Eukaryota > Metazoa > Chordata > Mammalia > Artiodactyla > Cervidae > Muntiacus > Muntiacus reevesi. The sequence continues at coordinate 283,216,111 of NC_089249.1, forward strand.
ATCATTAGTCACTCAAGCAAGTGGCTTATTTCTCCTACTCTCAGGAGTGGGTGGATGTTTTTAAAATCTCCCTTCCAGAAGTCTTTTAGCAGCAGAGGCTCTTGCCATTAGTACTGAGGCTGCGTGTGGAGGGCACTCTTGGCCTTTACTGTGGATGCTTAGGACAGCTCTGTTTTGTTGTTGAAATCTCCACTGGGATTTGGTATGTTTCTGTGAACTAAAGAGATTTTCAGTATTTACTTTCCATCAATATTTTTTAATTTGTCTTTCCCACTACCCACTGTGCCCCAGTTCTTCTTGACCAGACTCTTTTTTTATTAATAGGTTCACTTTTAGATCAGTATTTATTTATAATTTGTAGTAGTCTCTTCATGTCAAATAGATGGGGAAACAGTGGAAACAGTGGCTGACTTTATTTTTCTGGGCTTCAAAATCACTGTAGATGGTGATTGCAGCCATGAAATTAAAAGATGCTTACTCCTTGGAAGGAAAGTTATGACCAACCTAGACAGCATATTAAAAAGCAGAGACATTACTTTGTCAACAAAGGTCCGTCTAGTCAAGGCTATGGTTTTTCCAGTGGTCATGTATGGATGTGAGAGTTGGACCATAAAGAAAGCTGAACGCAGAAGAATTGATGCTTTTGAACTGTGGTGTTGGAGTTGACTCTTGAGAGTTCCTTGGACTGGTTGGAGATCCAACCAGTCCATCCTAAAGAAAATCAGTCCTGGGTGTTCATTGGAAGGACTGATGCTCAAGCTGAAACTTCAGTACTTTGGCCACCTGGTATGAAGAGCTGACTCACTGGAAAAGACCCTGATGCTGGGAAAGATTGAGGGCAGGAGGAGAAGGGGACGACAGAGGATGAGTGGTTGGATGGCATCACCAACTCAATGGACATGGGTTTGGGTGAATTCCGGGAGTTGGTGATGGACAGGGAGGCCTGGTGTGCTGCAGTTCATGGGGTCGCAAAGAGTTGGACACAACTGAGCGACTGAACTGAACTAGAGATTTGGTATCTAACATCATCATGTGGCCCTCAAGTGATAATAGAAAGTGGTGAATAAGAGATGCTTAGTTTTGACTATACAGACAGAGGTTCATAGCTATAAACCATCCAGATTAGTCACGGTACTTAAAGACAAAGGAAGTTCCCCTTGGGTTTTTCAGGTAAATTGAGGACTAAAGCAGGTGTTATCACTATGTGTTTGTGGTTCTGGATTTTTTTTCAGTATCCCTATGAGTGGTATGAGTTCCCTTTCTTTAGTTAACTATCTAAGAATTATCTATAAGCTAGATGAAAGAATATGCCGAGTCCATACTTGGCATACTTGGCATAAGTCTACGCGCCAGCTAGAATTCTCTTACAGGGAAGTTGCTGACAGAAAGGAAATGAAAGAGCCAGAGTAAGCGCGTGTATGTGCGCCCCCCACGTCCATTTTGGTGAACGCAGGTGGCTTCCGGGGCCTCCGTGAGTGGCAGTCCTGCAGCCAGCTCTCAGGGAGCAGTTTCAGGGCCCGGCTCGCCAGACGCAGCCTCGTTAGGGGGGGTCACCAGAGCCTCTGTCTCTCCACGGACAGCCCAGGGCCGTGTTTCTCCAGCACACACAGACTCAGGCGGAGGCCGCTCAGCCTCCAGGGCTGACCTGCTCTGCTATTGCGAGAAGGACGCGTGGTTTAGAAGGCACTCCCCAGAGCGAGCCCTGGACAGCTCTTTCAGAAGCTGCGCCTGCTCTCCTGGGTTGTGCACGTGAAGAGCCCGCCTGCCAGGGCAGGAGACGGCAGAGATACACGCGGGTTCCATCCCCGGCGGGTCCCCTGGAGGAGGGCCTGGCCACCCACTCCAGCGCGCCTGCTGGAGAATCCCGTGGACCAAGGAGCTTGGCGGGCTGCAGTCCGGGGGGCGCACAGCGTCGGACACGACTGAGCGGCTCAGCAGCGGTGGGCTGATGTTCCCCGCACACCCTGCCCGCCCCCGGAGCCCGCCGCGCCCAGGCCGGCTCTCCGCAGCCTGCTCTGGGTGCTCAGCCTGTGCCTGCTCTCTCCCCACTGTCGAGCGGGTCTGCGCCCTCCTCCATGAGGGCCTGTGTGACAGGCGCTCAGGCCTGTCCGACTCTGCGCCCCTGTGAGCTGGACCTGCCAGGCTCCTCTGTCCACACAGATTCTGTATGACGTCTGTCAATTATCTTCTGGAGTCATTTATGCCAAAATGTGATTAAAAAGTCTCATGTGCCTCCCTCCCCACAGGTAGCATGTTTGCATTTTTGCAGAGGCTTTAAGCAACCGAAGCGCCTCAGATCCTGAGGACTGTGTCCCGCGGGCAGCAGGCCAGGGCTTTCAGGAGCCCCGTGGCTCTCACCGTACCAGCCCGCGGGGCACTGGGCAGGCCTCAGCAGAGACACACATCACCCGTCCCTCTCACGTGTCTGCACGCGCGGGAGCGGCGCCTTCCTGCCCGCCTCCCAGAATGCGTGGCACTCAGCAGTTTTTCAAAGGAACAGAAAAAGCACAGTTTAATAATGGGCCTAGCGTCCACAGTTTTGCAGCTGGGGCTTCCTTTGGGGCCTCTTCTTTTAGAACTAAGAGCCCCATTAGTGGTGGGGCACAGAGCTCACCGAGGCAGAGGTGGGAGTGTGGCGCAGGAGGCTGCGAGGGGAAGGGAGGTCGAGGAGCAAGGCTGTGGGTGGAAAACCGGGAGTGAAGTCACAGGTGCGCCCGAAAATGAGGCATGCAACAAGGTCTTCACCTTCACGTGGATTCTATTCAAAGGAAGAGAAGGTGATTTAGAGGTGGAAAGAAGCGCATGGGATCTGCAGAAGGGTGAGGCTGGTCACTTCTCTTTTGCCTCCTCTCTGGTCCCATCTCTGTTGGCTCAGTAGTGGCGGCCATGACGTGGTCCCCGGGGCCCGCTCTGGGGCCGAGAACACGCCATACCACCCCGCCTCCCTCTCGCGGTGGGCTCGGTCTGTGGAGAGGTCTGTCTCTGTTGTTGTGTGCCAAACTTTCTAAGAAAAACCAGGCCATCCCACTTTGCTTCCATCAGGACACTCGTCTGTCATTTCAAACCATTTGCTGACATTCGACTTCTTCTGAAAATAGGTTTTTCCATTTTTTTTCCCTCCACTTTTGAGACAGGAGAGTGTAGTGTCACTTCCTTTCTTAAAAGTAATCAACTTTTAACTCTTCGGTTGTTTAAATTTCGGAAGTTGTAGCCACTGGCTGCAGATTACGGGGTGTGTAATGGGATTGCATTCTGGAAGAGAAGCGCGAGGTGTATTGAGAGGCATGAGGCAGGCGGCCAGCGTGGCAGGCTCTGAGGCTGGACTTCAGTAGCCCCCCCACTGACTGTGCAGCCCTAGGTGGGCCACTTCACCCTCCAGCCTTCAGGTTCATCTCCTGTATAAAGACGGAGGTCGTCAGTACCGTAACTAGAAGAATTAAGTGGCTTTTATGAAAGGAGCTTAATATGGTACCTGACATTTAGCAAATGCCACATAAATTGTTGCTGTTAGAAGAACTAAATTGGATGGCTTCTGTGTTTATATAAATAGAAAGGTGGTCAAACAGTTATTCCAGTTAGAAGGGAGGAGAAGGCAGTTATTCTCCGATACACAGTTTCTGTGACTAAAATTCAAGTTTTACTACTGTTTTCCAGTTGCTGTCCTAAACAGTTTACATAATTTGCACAATCTTTGGCAGATACTCTAATCCTTCCTCCTTTACAGATGAGAAAACTGAGGCTAAGCATAAGTAAATTTCTAAAAGTCCAAGAGCTAGTGAACCATCGATGCAGTGTTTCAGAATTGTTGCTTTCAACTACTCCTCCATAATGCTCCCCAGATGCGCTTGCAGCCATAACTTACACATATGCTGTGCAGTAATAAGATAGGCAGATTCTGTTCTTTAGCTGAGCATAATAAGGCAGATGAAGTCGGCTTCCTTTATCCCCCACCTCTGGGTTATTGGCTTTCTGCCATGTGTTAGAATGAGGAAATCTCAGGTGTTCTGCTCCTAAGTGCTGAGAGTTATTTGTGACTCAGTTTTATCCAGACCGGGGCCTTACCTGGTGCCTCAGTGGTAAAGAATCTACCAGCCAATACAAGAGACACAGGTTCAGTCCCTCGGTTGGGAAGATCCCCTGGAGAAAGAAATGGCAACCTACTCCAATATTCTTGCCTGGGAAATCCTTTGGACAGAGGAGCCTGGCGGGCTGTAGTCCCTGGGGTTGCAACGAGTTGGACACGACTTAGCAACTAAACAGTAACAATTATCCAGACCCAGTGGGAAAAGAAGCAAATGTTTCTTAAGTCCTTTCCTCCATGAGGGATTAATCTAGCTGCAAGTAGTGAGTGACATTTGGGATAAAGCAGCCGAAAGGAGGACACAGGCCCAGCCTCCTGGTTGTCCCTGGCTCATCACAGTGTTTGCTCTGAGAGGCAGCATCGCTCCAGAGCAAGCTGCTCACTGTTGTAATTTCCAGAGAGCATAGAAAATGTGCTCATCTCCAGTGCCTGCTGGCGTTGGATTTCCTGTAAATGTTCTATGTGCTCATTTCATCCTTAATTAGCCTGTCTCATACTGTGTACAACTTGTAAGAGACCCTTGGTATACAGTTAAAAGTTTGAACCTTCAAATAAGATTATGCAGCAGACCTAAGTGGAACATCTCCATGTCCCTTTGGCAGCCAGCAGCATTCACTGCAGTGATCCTCTGCACCTGGTAAGATGAAATTATCTCCCATCAGTTCAGTTCAGTTCAGTTGCTCACTCGTGTCCGACTCTGCGACCCCATGGACCACAGCACACCAGGCCTCCCTGTCCATCACCAACTCCCGGAGTCCACCTAAATCCATGTCCATTGAGTCAGTGATGCCATCCAACCATCTCATCCTCTGTCGTCCCCTTCTCCTCCCGCCTTCAATCTTTCCCAGCATCACGGTTACCTCCTGTCAACACCACGCCAGTCTGTTAGGAGACTCCCCATCTCTGAATTCCTGTAGGATTTGCAGTAACACACTGGCTCACGTTGACTTGTTCTCCGGCAATTTCATGTGGGGAGAGGCAGGGAGCATGAGACTCCTGCCATGTCTGACTTGGGGCTAAGCAGCTGGGAGCTAAATAAAGAAATGAACAGAGAGGAGAGAAGGGGCAGAGGTGTGTGTCTGCCTTATCTCCCAAATTAGATTGTCAGCTTCTCAGCCCAGAGACTGTGTCTGTGGTTCCTATCTCCTTTAATACTTTGTAGACTATTAGGCCAAAGGGTGAGTATGCAGTGCATGCTTACTGCCTGAAGGCCTAATGTTTTATTTTAATTCATAGAGTATATGCCCAAAGATACCATTTCCATGGACTTGAACTTTGTGCAACCCACAGCCAGTAGAGTTTTCTGTAAACGTTACTGAAATGTTATTTACGTTGAGTTGAAGGTATCTCTAAATTAGTTTTCGCCTCGTCCCTCATAGAACTGAAGTCCTCATTTCAGAGGACAAAGCCCATGCTGGGGCCGCAGTGAGGCTGGCGCATGCCGTTGTGCGGCACAGGCGTTATTCTGAGGGAAGGCCTGACGCCGCGATGCTGTGAAGGACTGAACAGCAGCACTGAGCAGAAGTTCATTCTGACCAAGAGAAACGGCGTTTGGCCCGGGGGGGCGTCACCAGGTCCCCTGGCCAGGGCCGGGAGGTGCGCCCTGCGGCCCAGTACCTCTCTCCAGGTGACCACACGTCTGTGATCGACTTCAGGACCCACTGTTCTGCTCCAGCGATCTGTAATATATCTTCTACTTAACTGTACTGATGACGATGTCTTTCTAGTGATATTTAGAATCAGGTTAGGTAAGTCCTTCAACTTTATACTTCTTTCTTAAAGAATTAAAGATTTCTTAAAGAATTAAAGATTATTCTGGAATTCCAATTGAGCTATTTCAAATCCTGAAAGATGATGCTGTGAAAGTGCTGCACTCAATATGCCAGCAAATCTGGAAAACTCAGCAGTGACCACAGGACTGGAAAAGGTCAGTTTTCATTACAATCCCTAAGAAAGGCAATGCCAAAGAATGCTCAAACTACCACACAATTGCACTCATCTCACACGATAGTAAAGTAACGCTCAAAATGCTCCAAGCCAGGCTTCAGCAATATGTGAACCGTGAACTTCCAGATGTTCAAGCTGGCTTTAGAAAAGGCAGAGGAACCAGAGATCAAATTCCCAATAGCCGTTGGATCATTGAAAAAGCAAGAGAGTTCCAGAAAAACATCTATTTCTGCTTTATTGACTATGCCAAAGCCTTTGACTGTGTGGATGACAATAAGCTGTGGAAAATTCTGAAAGAGATGGGAATACCAGACCATCTGACCTGTCTCTTGAGAAACCTGTATGCAGGTCAGGAAGCAACAGTTAGAACTGGACATGGAACAATAGACTGGTTCCAAATAGGAAAAGGAGTACGTCAAGGCTGTATATTGTCACCCTGCTTATTTAACTTAGATGCAGAGTACATCATGAGAAACGCTGGGCTGGAAGAAGCACAAGCTGGAATCAAGATTGCTGGGAGAAATATCAACAACCTCAGATACGCAGACGACATCACCCTTATGGCAGAAAGTGAAGAGGAACTAAAAAGCCTCCTGATGAAAGTGAAGGAAGAGAGTGAAAAAGTTGGCTTAAAGCTCAACATTGAGAAAACTAAAATCATGGCATCTGGTCCCATCACTTCATGGGAAATAGATGGGGAGACGGTGGAAACAGTGTCGGACTATTTTGGGGGGCTCCAAAATCACTGCAGATGGTGACTGCAGCCATTGAAATTAAAAAGATACTTACTCCTTGGAAAGAAAGTTATGACCAACCTAGATAGCATATGAAAAAGCAGAAACATTACTTTGCAAACAAAGGTTCGTCTAGTCAAGGCTATGGTTTTTCCAGTGGTCATGTATGGATGTGAGAGTTGGACTGTGAAGAAAGCTGAGCGCCGAAAAATTGATGCTTTTGAACTGTGGTGTTGGAGAAGACTCTTGAGAGTCCCTTGGACTGCAAGGAGATCCAACCAGTCCATCCTAAAGGAGATCAGTCCTGGGTGTTCATCGGAAGGACTGATGCTGAAGCTGAAACTCCAATACTTTGTCTACCTGATGTGAAGAGCTGACTCATTGGAAAAGACCCTGATGCTGGGAATGATTGGGGGCAGGAGGAGAAGGGAACGACAGAGGATGAGATGGTTGGATGGCATCACCAACTCGATGGACATGGGTTTGGGTGGACTCCGGGAGTTGATGATGGACAGGGAGGCCTGGCGTGCCGTGATTCTTAGGGTTGCAAAGAGTTGAACACGACTGAATGACTGAACTGATTCTGGAACTTTGCATTTCCAGATCCACTTTTTAAAAACATTTTACTGTAGTATAGTTGATTTATAATGTTGTGTGAGTTACACGTTTACAGCAAAGTGATTCAGTGATACATATACATATATCTACTCTTTTTTGGATTCTTTTCCCAAGGACACTCAAATAAGTCACAGAGCTGTTATTCATTCAGGCCATCTAGACCATAGGTAGGACGTGGCATTCCTAAGCACACAGAATTTACCTTTATAGAAAAGTTCCTTCCTACAGATTAGAATGAACCAGCATTTCACTACCACTCACTTTGTCTAACAACAAACCAGAGTCCCTCCGTCTTCCACAGAACTGGGAAGCAAGTCAGCAATTTAATTTTAACCTTGGGCTTGTAAGCTTCTCCATTGTGAAACTAGATCTAATGAATAAAGCTAATCTTACCAAGTTAGTAAGGTAGAAGATGTCACATTCCTTTCTGAATGTCTTTAGGTACTACTGCTCAAGTTTCCTACAAAGATGTACAAGGCTCATTTAACTCCCTGAGGAAACACCATATTACCAGTCAGCTATTGCTAAAGTCAGTGCTCAGGGTACTTCCTATGTTACAAGACCAATTGTACAAATTAGACTACAATTTTTTAGAAGTCTTGAATCATGTTGGATATGTAGAAGTACATTCCAAAGATAAATACATAAAACCATCTCAGCTGAAAGAGAAGCAGGTTGTTGATTGTCCCTCAAGAGAAAAGTATTACAAAGGAAAGCACAGAATAGACAGCCTGCCTTCAGCAGGGGTCACTCCTAGGATAAGTCAGAATGTATGTATCCCTTCAGCACACCGTTACTGAGCACCCACTAGTGCCCAGTGCTATTCTGGGCAGCGGGGTACAGCTCTGAACGGCTCGTCAGCTCTTCCCAAAGCCGTCACACCTGCAGGGTTTCCCTGCCTGCATTAGCTTACCCTCTATAGGGTATTGTTACTGTCTGCAGAAGTTAGAGGAAGAACTCCTTTGACCCGAAATGCTCTCTAGTCGCCTCCTCATTTCTCGATATGCCTTAACAGAAAACTCACTCAAGAGTGGCTCAACCTCCCTGTCTCCCCTTCTTTCTCTCGTTCTCTTTGCGCATGCCCCAGTCATTCCATCGTCCCCACCGCTTCTCTGAGAGCACGCTTGTCAGTCTCATTAAACCCCATGTTGCTGAATCTGATGGCCCGCTCACCGTCCTCATCGTGCTTGTTCTTAGTAGTAGCTGACAGTTGCTGTCTGATTCTTCCTGGAAAAGCCTTCCTCACTTGGCTTCCGGGACACCAGCTCTGCTGTTGGTTTCCTGCCTGCCTCACTTGCTCCTCCTCCTTTCTGCAGTCCTTCTCTAAATCACGGAGTGCTCTAGAGCGTAGTCCTTGAATCCTCCTTCCTCTCTACACGCATTGTCTAGGTGAAAGCATTCTCTAATCCCAGAGCCTCAAATGTCACCTGAAAGTCGACAACTCCAAGACCTCTCTTCTGACCTCCAGACTAATACACCCAACTGCCTACCCAACATCGCAGACTCAGTATGTCCACAGCCAGACTCCCCACCTGCGATACTGGGTTAGTTTTGACTGGATGTAACATACACACACACACATCCAAAAAAAGGAAAAAATTAAGAGACAAAAATTGCTTAAATGACATAGGAATTTCTCTCACACGTTTAAAAGAAAAAGGCCTAGACATGCAAAGGTAGGCAGTGCAGACCGTGTATGGCGGCCACACTCGTCGTTAGGGGCCTGGGCCCCTCGTCTCTGTTACCTCTCTGCCTTTAGTGTGCTTCCGCTTTTTGTCGGTGGGAGAGAGAAATGTAATGGTCCTTCCCCTCTAAAAGAAACTTGCTAGAGATCCTAGACAGCTCTTCCGCTTGCAGCTCTTTGGCCAGAACTTGGATCATGGCCAGATCTCACTGCAGGGGAGGTAGGGACGAATAGCAGTTTTTAGCTGGATGACCACATATTCAGCTAAAACTGGGGGGTGGGGGTGGGGGGCCAAAACAAAAGAGGATTAAGTGGACAGTAGGGAGCAGCTAGCTGTGTCTGCCACCCTCTGTGAATGTGGTTCTCCCCCAGCTCCCCGTTTCCTTGTCAGCCGCACTCTCCCAGTTGCTGAGGCCAAATGCCTTGGGTCAGCCACGGCTCTTTTTCTCTCCCAGTCTACAACCAATCCACCAGCAAATCCTCCTGATTGTACTTTCAGAATAGATCCTGAATCTGATAGCTTCTGGCTGCCTCCACCACTTGCATCTTAGTGCAGGCTGTCATCACGTCTTCTGGACTTTGGAAATAAGCTGCCTACTGAGCTCCCTGGCTCTGCCAGTCCACTCTCCAAACAGCAGCATATCGTCCTTCAAACCTAAGTCACTCTGTGTCAATCCTGTGGGCAGAACCCCCCTTACCTCCTAGCCGATAAAGTCCAAGGGGCTTAGTGTTAAAAGGCCATGCATCGTTTGGTCCTGGCTCACCCTGATTAAATCTATCTTCTCACTTACTCATTCCATTCCAGTGGCTTCCTTGATGTTCCTTGAATATACCAAATATTGGCCAATTTTAGGGCCTTTATATCTATAAATACTATTCCTTCTACCTTGGATGCTCTTCACCTAGATATTCCCATGGCTTGCTCCTTAGCTTCTTTCAAGCCTTTGATCAAATTCACATTATCAAAGAGACCTTTCCTAACAATCTATCTAAAATAGGATTCCTTCTTGAAAATCTTTTCCCCTTTATATAGCTCTTTTTCTTCTTAACACTCAACATTGTTTGACCTTTCTTCTGATATTCTGTGTGTATACATGCTCATATACTTTATTTATATGTCTATATATAACCATTTATATAACATATATGAATTTGATTATTGAATGTCTTCCCCACTAGAACTAGAATGCAGACTTGGTCTCTTTTGTTAACCACCATCCTCCTATTAGTTAAGGGAGGTCAAGATAGAGTTCTCTGAGGACAGAAAAGTAATGGGTACTTCCCCTTTCTTTTAAAGAAACTAAACAGTTCTGCTTATATCTCATTGGCCAGTATTTTGATTATGGCTGGAGCTGGCTGCAGGAGAGGTTGGCAAGTCTAACAGTTTGAGCTGAGAATAAATGAAGAGGAGCCAGCCATGCGAGAGTCTAGAAGGGGAGCACTCCAGGCAAAGGGAATAGCGAAGTGCAAAGCCCTAATGTGGAAATAAGCTTGTCATGAAGAGGGGAGTTGTCCTATGTTTGGGGACAAAGAGAAGTTGAGTGTGGCTGGAATAAGCAGTTATGAAGAGACTGGAGCATGATAGGGGCCTCCCAGGTGGTGCTAGTGGTAAAGAACCCCTCTGCCAGTGCAGGGGACAAAAGAGACTCAGGTTCGGTCCCTGGGTCGGGAAGATCCCCCGGATGAGGGCATGGCAACCCACTCCAGTATTCTTGCCTGGGAAATTCCATGGACAGAGGAGCCTGGTGGGCTGCAGTCCATGGGGTCACAAGGAGTCAGACACGAATGAAGCAACTTAGTCAGTTTAGTACACACGCAGAACCAGGTGAGTGAGAGAGGCCAGGCAGATCACCAGGGAGGGTTTTGCGTATCCCAGATGCAAAAAGGAAAAGAAGAAAAGAAAAGGCACCAGCATCTTTGGCACCTCAGCCATTCTCCAGCCTTTGGGGAATTCCAGGGATACACTGCCAGAGGCACACGCAGCTATTTAAGTAACTGATAGTGAAGAAGCCTTAAACGCTCAGTTTCCCCATCGCACCCGTCACACTGCATGCTTGGAGTAGTCACGTGGGCCGTGCTGCCTGCCAGCCAGCACACACGGGGCCGGCGGGCCGCATGCGCCCCTGTCCCGGGACGTTCTGTTAGTGCAGCTCGGGGACGGCCAGTCAGACGGGGAGTGGTACCCAGTCCGCTTCATCTCTCCCGTGACTGTCCTCTTAACCCTGTGTAAGTGGACACGATGCCTGTGGTGCCTAGATCAGCGTGTGGCCTGTCGCACATGCACATGTTTTCGTGGTGGTTTTTACCTGTGACAGAGAAGATGGGAAAGACTGGTAAATCATATGCATTCTTAACCTCATTATGAGCACACTGCAGATGTGAAAATGCCAAGTGTGGAAGTCGTCAGTGTGAAAGCGGCTTTCAATTTGTTGTAATAAGGCGTTTTCTGTGTCTTACTGTAATCTAGGGATCTTGCTGCAAGAAACTGCCTGGTAGGTGAAAACAACGTGCTGAAAATCAGCGACTTCGGGATGTCTCGTCAGGAGGACGGCGGCGTGTATTCGTCTTCTGGCCTGAAGCAGATCCCCATTAAGTGGACGGCACCGGAAGCGCTTAACTATGGTAAGAAGAGACCCTTCCTTTCTGCTGGTCGAAAGGGGCTCCATCAGCATGAAACATTTCACAGGCAAAGTCCCAGGGCAGAGCAGCGCCCAGGTGAGAATCAGCTGAGGGGCAGCGTGCGGGATGTGTGAGTGTTCAGACTTTGCACACAGGAGTACAGACTTAATTCAGCAATTTTATTGATCAGATTTCTATGTGTAACACCACTAGATTTAAAAGATGGATCGAGGTACAAGCACTGTTAAGTGTGAGTGTGCATCTGAAAGTTTCTATTGTGATCCAAGAAAAAGATTATTTCTATTTTAAAAGTCAGATTAGACTCAGAGTAAAAGTGTTGTGTGGCTCTGGACCATTTCCTTTGAAAGCCTTATGTTTGGTCCAGTAACCTCATCTGATGTTAGGTTCCTAAAATACTAAGTCTGTGGTTTCTCACTCTGAAAAACTGACATGGTTTCTGAGCATCTCAGTCGCTGGAACTTGTGTAAATCTTCTGGGAAGAGAGGGGGGGATATGTGCGGATACATGTCTGAGTCACTTTGCTGTCCACCTGAAGCTGAGGGGACATTTTGCCTCAACTACCCTCCAACATAAAACAAAAACCAAATTTAAACAATAGCATAAAGTTATTCCTTGTTAATTTAAGTGAAAAGTACTTTATCGTGAAAAATTAATATAAAGTATTTACAAAAGTCTTAATGCCTAAATTAAAGACAGGTAATTTAGAAAAAGCTTTAAGGTAAAATTTATGTGACATCAACCTGCCCGTTGTGAAGCGAACAGTTCAGGGGCATTTAGTACGTTCACAGCGCTGCACAGATACTGCCTCTGTCTAGTTCCAAGCCATCTGCATAACTGCAGAGTAAAGCCTCACACCTGCATTAGGAAGTCTCCCTTCCCCCAGCCACTGGCAGCCACATACCTGCTTTTGGTATTCATATAAATGGGATCATATAAATGGGATCTATTTCATATAAATGGGATCATATAATATGTGACTGTTGGTATGTGACTTCTTTCACCTAGCATAAGGTTTTCAAGGTTCAACCATGTTACAGCATGTATCATTATTTTACTCCTTTTTATAGCTTAGTAATATTCTATGTATCTACCACAATTTATTTATCTGTTCATTCATTGATGTGTATTTGAGCAGTGTTTACCTTTTGGCTGTTGTGAGAAGTGCAGCTTTAAACATCTGTATACTAGGATTTATTTGTGTACCTATTTTCAATTAATTCTGAGTACACACTAGGGAATATGGTAATTCTGTGCTTAAATGTTTGAGGAACCACCGAATGTTTTCCAGATCAAGCTTTGGAATATAATTGTTTTGGAAGTGAGTTGGGATGGATCCAGATAGCACAACCTGCTTTGTATCTTGCATGTCAGCAATGCTATGGAATAGATATGTGCAGGTAGTTGTCATTGTAAGAAATTCACTAAGCTGTTCTAGTTTCCAACAATGCAGTTTTTTAGCTTAATACTTCAGGGATACTAAGCCTCACCTTTAGTCTGTCTTCCCATGTGCTGGCAAGAGAAGTGACGATAAGCTTTGAGGAATTCCACCACTCCTCAAAATCCAGAGAGCATGGCAGTCCTGCTATTTTCCACAGTGATTCTTCTCTGGGGTGGTTATTACTCTGAGGCTATATTCCTAAGGAGAGCAATCACAAGATGAAAGAAAGGACTGTAATCTTTTTTTTAACGGAGACGTTTTCTTAGATAACAAAACATGGCTAAGCACCTTCTTGTTGATTCTTAGAGTAGCCTGTAAGGGAGCCAGTGCTGGACTAGGGGGCCTTAAATGCTTATCAATAAAATCCACTCTCTAGAATGTGTTCTTAATCCTGTTTGCCAGATTCTCTACATTACATTGCCTTTAAAATCTCTCTTACTGCTAAGCAATTATGCCAGTAAAATTCTGCCTTTTAATCAGAGCGTATTTTAGTTGAATTTCAAGCTGACTAATGTATTTACCAAATACTTTAATTCAAAATTCTAATTCCAATATCTGTAAGAGCCAGGCCTAAATTTAGCATGTCATAGAATAAAGATGTGCTTCCCTGGTGGCTCAGATGGTAAAGAATTGTGTGTAATGCGGGAGACCTGGATTTGATGCCTGGGTCGGGAAGATCCCCTGGAGGAGGCCATGGCAACCCACTCCAGTACTCTTGCCTGGAGAATCCCGTGGACAGAGGAGCCTGGTGGGCTGCTCTCCACGGGGTCACAGAGAGTCGGACACGACTGAGCGACTGAGCACGCACATGAAGACCTTTGATGGGCAGTAAGGGACTGCTTTTAGCAGTCTTTCATGTTAATTTTATAAAATGCTGAGCCGCACACCCTCTCATCATACACACAGACTGAAAATGGCTCAAAGACTTAAACCTAAGTCTTTAAGACACCATACAACTCCTAGAAAAGATCATAGGAAAAAAACATTCTCTGACATAAATCGTACCAGTGTTTTCTAAGGCCAGTTTCCCAAGGCAATAGAAATAAAAACAAAAGTAAGCAAATGGGACCTAATCAAACTTACAAGCTTTTGCACAGCAAAGGAAACTAAAAACAACACAAGAACACCACCTACAGAATGGCAGGAAATATTTGGAGATGATGTGATTAACAAAGGCTTCATTTCAAAAGTATGCAAGCAGTTCATACAACTCAACAACAAACAAACAATAGACATTTCTCCAAAGAAGAAAAACAAATGACCAACAGGCACATGAAAAGATGCTCAGCATCTCTGATTATCAGAGAAATGCAGATCAAAGCTGCAGCGAGGTACCACCTCACCGCAGTCAGAATGGCCACCGTTAAGAAGTCTACAAATAAATGCAGGAGAGGGTGTGGAGAAAAGGGAAGCCACTTTTGGTGGGAATGTAATGTGGAAAACAAGATGGGGGTTCCTCAGAAAACCAAAAGCAGAATTACCATATCATCTAGCCAGCCTACTCCTGGGCATATATCCAGACAAAATTCTAATTCAAAAAGATCCATGCGCCCCTGTGTTCACAGTAGGAGTGTTTACAGTAGCCAAGACATGGGAAGAACCTGAATGTCCATCGGCAGATGAATGGACACAGAAGATGTGGTCCACATGTACAGTGGACTAAAAGAGAAGGAAATGATGCCATTTCCATGACATGGGTGCAGCTGGAGATTGTCACACTGAGTGAAGTAAGAAAGAGAAAGACAGATACCATATGATACCACTTATATGTGGAATCTAAAATATGACACAAATGAACCTGTTAAACCGAGTCACAGACATAGAGGACCCCGCTGGTGGTTGCCAAGCAGGAGGGGGTTGGGGCCAGCAGACAGAAGCTTTTATACAGAATGGATACACAGAGCCCTACTTCATAGCTCAGAGAACAGTCAGTGTCCTATGACAAACCGTAATGGAAAAGAATATTTTTAAAAATGTATGTACATGTGTAATGATCATCTTGCTGCACAGCAGAAATTAACACAATACGGTAAGTCAACTACACCTCAATAAAAATATTGATAAAAAGTTTAAAATGCTGAACAGTTTATATGATGGAGAGATTTCTAACAGGATGAGAAGGAAGTCAGGAGTATTTATTACCCAGTCCAGTGAGGGAGTTCCTGGGTGTGCACACAGGTCACGGCAAACCTGGGAAACATTTTAGTTCTCCCCAAATGAAATCACTGAAGACTGGCTCTAAATCCTAGCATTTTTTTAACAAGAGAAAATATATTTTATGAAAGTCTTTTTGTTGTTCTACAGGGAGATGTGAAGCATGGCTGCTTTGTGATAGTGGATGGTAGTGTTACTAGACTTCCTGTGATTATTTGCAATATATACAAATAGTGAATCATGCTGTACAACTGAAACTCATATAATGTTACATGTCAATTATATCTCACTGAGAAATACTAATTAATTCCTTAAAATAATCCAGTTAAAACCAGATTCAAAAGTCAGGTCACAGAGTTAGGTTATAAGCTTTCGCTTCCAGAGTGTAATCTTGGTTTACAGCACAAGTGGCCGTTCTTGGCCTCTTCCCAGATATCGTCTCACAGAAAGGCACTGGGTTCTCTGGGCCTTACGTGTCCTTGAAGAGTAATTGGGCATTGAATGATTTTCATGAGAAGCTTTGAGTCAGTGGATGTCAGGCATGAAGAGAGTTGCTGGGCAGACAAGGCGACTGGCCTTGGTGCTGACTCGCATGGTGAACGTCCATAATCACCGTCCAGAGAGAAGGACGCAGTTCACACAGCCGGAGACGATGATCCCCAAGATCACTCCAGTCTCTGACGTCAGAGCACTTAGCATAGCACTGTTGTGCTATTTCCTCGTACTGTTTGCAAGAAAGAGAAAAGGCCATCCTACTCGAATTAACAAGACATTTTTAGAGGCTAGGCATTTATAAATCTGGGAATGGCAGAAGTATGTTGGAAAATCTTGGAAAGTCATAGCCTTTTTGCTTCCGCTCCTTGATGTCACATTCATTCCAGAAGGTATCTTTGTGTGGGTTGTTTTTTTTGTGTGTGTGTGTGTGTGGTTTTTATCTCTCTGTTTGTCTAGAAGATTACCAAGGGGAAGAAACAAAACCAAGAGCTTAGCTTATGTAAGTCAGTAGAACAGGCGCACCGGGATATTTTGACAAAACAAGGCACCATGTAATTTAAAGAAGTCGTTTTTATCAGTGACCTATGTTAATTTCTACTCTATTCAAATCGCAGAAAAATGAATTTTCCATAAATGAAACTGTCAGTGGAGAAAATGAGACTTTAGCCATGTACGAATATCTGTAAACCGTGATGAGTAAAAAAAAAACTGAAGTTAAGAAACTTCCTTATTGCTCTGACTTTGTAATTTTAGCAGAAAGAAATTGAGTGCAGGCAAAAAACAAAGTTACATAACCCCCAGCTTGTTTAACCTCCTAGGCATTGATGTGCACAAATTTATATCTTTTTATATGAACCATCCATCTCACTTAGAGCCACAGAGGGTGTAAGCTTGCATACTGAGTGAGTATGTGTTCTTGGTAGGGGAAATGTGATTTGGAAGGTGGTTTGGTTAAACTAACAACCTGAAGACTGTTCATTTTAATTGGTGTATTACTCCTCCTGGAAAGCAAAACTAGACAAGAGAATAAGATCAGTAATTGCTGAGTTCCTGGTAAGTTTAAACATGTGACTGACACAGACATATACAACCCGAAACTGTCACCTGCTTACCCAGTGAGCTGGCTGTGATCTGTCCGCCCTCCAGGGAGATACAGCTCTGAGAGTGACGTGTGGAGCTTCGGCATCCTGCTCTGGGAGACCTTCAGCCTGGGGGTCTGCCCCTACCCCGGAATGACAAACCAGCAGGCCCGGGAACAGGTGGAAAGAGGTGAGCTCAAGACACGGGGTGGAGCGTCCACGCCGCCGCCCGGGGCAGGCTGAGGCTGCGTCTGCGTTTCCCGGGCAGAGGAAGGCGGTGCTGTTTGGGCACGTGACAGACAGAAGTGTGTGTGTGTGTGTGTGTGTGTGTGTGTGTGTGTGTGTGTGTGTGTGTGTGTGTGTGTGTGTGTGTGTGTGTTTAGTTGCTGAGACATGTCCAGCTCTGCGACCCCATGGACTGTAGCCCACCAGGCTCTTCTGTCCATGGGATTTCAAAGGCCAGAATACTGGTTGGGTTGCCGTTTTCTTCTCCAGGGGATCGTCCCGACCCAGGGATCAAAGCCAGGTCTCCTGCTTGGCAGGTGGATTCTTTATCACGAGCTATCAGCAAAGCCCAATAGAAGAGGTGTTGGTACATCTACTTTTGAACCTGAAGGATGGTATGGATCTTACACAACAAAAACCAACCACAGAGACTTTGAAACATCCAGCGCCTTGGAAATAGAAGGCTCTAGGCTCTTCTTCCACTGCCTCTGCCTCGCATAGCATCTGCAAGGCTGTGCCATTCAGTCTCTTCCAAGGAAACAGTTAAGAGGCTGAGGAACAGTACCTGTTTTTTATTCTATGCCAAGTAAACACTGTTAATGTCCCTAGTAATTGAAAGGTAGTTAGACTTCAGGAAGAGGTTGACAGTGTTGTAACAGTTCTCAAGAAACCCCGCAGTATTCTCAGATCAAAGGCAGGCCTAGGCATGTGATGACGACACCTTCGCGTGGACCTGTGTGTCCACAGCTTTCAACAAAAAAATACTTTCAACAAAACGCCAGTGCCCGAGCATCAGGCCCCCCCAGGGGCGTGGTTGTTGGGTTGGGGGCAGGAGGATGGCTTGCCAGCGTCCTCCCTAACCTGAGGACATGCGGACACATCCCACCCAGCACCCTGCTGGGACACTGCCCAGTGACTGAATTAGTGAGTCTTCTCAGCTGCAGAGCAACATGACTTGCATCCATGCTTATTTCACTTTTGAGGCAATGTTCGTAAATCATCCTCTCTTCACCTCCAGAAACCTGAGCGAAAGAGATGATTTTTTTAAAAAAAGACTGCCTATAGCATCTAAAAGCTAATACTTAGAGCAGCTAAAACATGCGCTTGTCTGTGATGTTTCTCACATCAGGCTTTGTTCATTTGTCACAAACACAAAATTGGTTCATGGAACTAGAAGGTAATGATATTGTGTTATAATATTAAAACCTGCATTACTTACAGAAAAAAAAAAAAAATCAGCCTGCCCTAAAATGGCATTTCTGTTTCTGATAACCGACAACGTACGGCACTGAAAAGTGCACACTGCGCGATGCCCTGTGTGAGCAGTGGTGTCTGGTTATCCCCGTCCTAAATTCTCTGTCCTCTTGTGTCTTCAGGATACCGGATGTCAGCCCCTCAGCACTGTCCGGAGGACATTTTTAAAATCATGATGAAGTGTTGGGATTATAAACCTGAAAACCGCCCCAAGTTCAGTGAACTTCAGAAAGAGCTCGCTGTCATCAAGAAGAAGATCACCTCGTGACGGAGCAGCGTGGCTGTGGCCTGTCCCCTCGCAGAGTAACATGTTCTCCTTGTTAACCATGAGTGTATACAGTGTTGTGTGCAGCCGTCTTCTAAGGTTACTTTTTTATTAACTGTTTTTTAAATATTTGCTGTTTTTAAAAAAAAAAAAGTCAAAGGCAAAGACATTGAAGCAGCAGTCCTTGCACGGGCGTTCCTAGCTCAGCCCCGCTGTCCTGGCACGTCAGCCCCAGCCCCGTGGGAGTCGACAGGCACGGGCTCAAGCGTGCAGGGAGCCCGCCCGTCTTGCCCACACCGGGACCACTGGCGCTCCGCCGGGCCGCTTTCCTCCAGGCCCGGCTCCCCGCTGCCGCCCCGGCCGCAGACCCCGCTCCGTCCGTCCGTGGTCTACGAGGCACGTCCCGACCGAAGCCGGCTTCCTGCACCGCCAGGGCAGGGGTGTGTTTGTAAACATCACTTCACACTGAGAACTGTTCAGACCTCCCGGGGGTTTCTCTCCTTTCTCGACAGAAATAAGCATAAGAGCCCTCCCGTTTCCATCCTCCGAGTGAGGCTGTGGTTTCCCTCCTCTTTGTCAGAGATAGTGGCCAGAGCCTCCTTACAGAGCTGACAGCTGAGGCCAGGGCTTTTAGGGACCGTTTTAGACAGCTGCGACCTGTGATGGCGAGACCCAGGTTGGAACAGTGATCTGGAGAAGGGGCAGCTAGCGCAGTCATCCCAGAGAAGGGACGGGAGACAGAGACGCTGCCTTCTCACCAGAGTTATGCCTTTACACACACACACACACACACACACACGCACACACTTACTTCATGATCTGAATTCATGAACACGGTTCTGAGAAACGTTTTCAGAACGATACAGCTTTCTTGGCAACCAGAAATTGTTTAGGGGCACTCCAGTGGGCAAGTCCACAGACGTCACGGCGTGCTCTGAAGCGCCTTCATTTGAGAGGAGACATCTCAGAATTCAGTTCCTTTCATCCGGGCCAGTGTCCAGGGCTGTCCAAACTGAATGGTCCTAGTTCATAAACACAGTCATGTGCGCACCCGTGGGCACGATGGCATGCTCACCCCCCCCCCCCCACACACACACACAGATGTTCCCCGGAAGCCAGGCAGAGTGACTGGAGTGAACGGCTCAGAGGTCAGATGAGCATCATTAAGGGGGAGCCGCAGAGGTGGCCTGCGTCGCCCCCTCTCCGTCCGTTTGCTCTCACACCGCTCCCCGGGAACCCTCGCCGCCGTGTGGAGATGGTCACGGGAGAACACGCTGCCGAGTTTAAACTAGGGTTCTCTTGGGCTGAGTCTTGGCCGCATCCGGGGAACTTACCCCAGGTTCTGTATATAGTTGCCTCAGGAAACACGTGTGTAAGAGACGCTCACGCTCAGGGGTAGATGTGGCCTGGGAGCTCTTAGCGCGTGCTCCGGCCTGTGTCCACACGCACAGCAGTGATCATTCGGTCTGCGCTCAGTGCAGGCGCTTACGGGATGGAGATGCCTCCCGCCCCATCCACCCGCTTGCTGCCTGGGAATACCACTGCACACAGAATAATGCTGAAGAAAAGGGGCTGTGTGTGTGAGGTTCATACACGTTTCATGAGTACCACATCCGGACTAAAATGAAAGCATAATAAACTTGCCCTCAAAAATAGTGCAGTATACAAAGCAACTTCTCTTAAAATCAGCTTTGTTCCCCTTCTGTCAAATATTATGAGTAAATGAAACCTTCTTTTGATGGCATAAACTGTGGTAAATCACAGCCCAGACTCAAGATTAAGACCTCTGGTCTACAGTCACTTGCCAGCTTTCAAAAGCAAGAATAAAATAGGGACATTTCTGCCCTTTGCCAGTGCTTCCAAGTGCACTTCTGTAATATTCTTTATTTAAAAAAAAACAAAAACAGCCTCCCATCACTTAGCAGCCCCAAAGCTTAGCTCCCAGCAAAGAGAGAGAATGAAGGTTTGGGCTTTAATTTTGTGAACAAGACCTGCAGCTTAATCTTTGCATTCTGGTGGAAAGAACGAACACGGCTTTGATATTTCACTCATCCAGGCTGTTAGAATTTACAATTCACATCATAACTCTATGCTTAAATTAAAGAAGCTTTTCATAACATCATGACATCTGCAGCATTTAAATTCTATCTTATTCTGTGTCCCAAAGCAGGCTGTGGTATAGTTCAGGATTAATAACTTCTTTCAGGGTCATATCAGTTGTATAGAATATTCAGTCTAATATAGGCACATGCATTAAGAAAAACTTATGCAGACCATTTTTTTTACCACTAATTTGTTATGCTTAAAGCATAATTTATTCATCCCTTCTGTCACTGATAATTATTGGAATTATGTACTTTAGGAGGCTAATCCATACCCAATAAGCTCACATGCAAATACTCCTCTGAATTTGCAATTTGATGTAGGGAAAGAAGGCTTCAGAAACATACAAAATAGACTTGTTTAGTAAGAAAATGGTGGTAACCAAAACTGCCACTGGTCTAAATGTAATTCAGCCAGGTCACAAATCTTTGTGTTGTGAATGGGTTTTTCAAATTCCGCATCTCTTCTGTCCCATTTCTGTCGTCATTCCTTAAATTTATGACTACAGAGTAGGGGGCAGGTGAGCCCAGGCAGCCAGACCCTCGCCTGCATTTTTCTGTCTCGAGTCACCAAGGAACCTGTATGAGAAACAGACAGGTAGGTCATCATTTTTTCAAGGAAAGAAATCTTTTACTGTCGAGTAGGCATTTATTATCAACACAAGAAACCTGAAATTATTTTGTGTTCCACGTAACCTAAGGTTACTTCCCAAAGCCAACATTCTCTTTCTCTTCTAGGAAATAATAATAAAGGGTGAATAGGTTTAGTTTAGATGCTCAAACCCAGAGGTTTCATTCCAGTTCATCCTGGCACTGGGTCCCCAGTGAAGGGTCTCATGTAAGCACTTCTCTTTTATCTCCCAAATTTAATAGTCAATATCATTCTTCATCCATAATTCACCATTTTATCACAAATACTGTATTATTGAAACCTATCACTAGCATTATCAGTGTAGAATACGAGTCTAATTGTTTGAGTTTTCAGTGCATATTTCACAACTTTTTTCATTTGAGGGTCATTTTTAAAAGAAAAGAAAATAAAATGTTCAGTCATTGAAATGATCTTCATTTCCTTTAAACCACAATACAATTTTCTTGTGTATGTTAAACTCATATGTTTCAATTGTGCCATATAGTCTTACATAAAGTTTGGCTAATACCACTAATATAGCTATAGCTTCACAACACTGGTGTGACGTGTGTCATGAAGAAAGTGTTTTAATTATATGCCACACACTTATAGTGGGGCGAACATAAAAACGGCAGCACAGAAATACACGTCTAGGTCGTCATTCAGTTACCTCGGTCACGCCGCGTCCTAGTTCATTCTGGTGGGTCGTCGGGTGCCCCAAAAATGCTCCTGAAAGCCCTCCTGCGTGCCCTGCGGACACCGTTCTGTGGCTGCGTGTCCTCGGGAGTGAGAGGAGTTGATGTTTCCTAAAAAGAAGTTGTTTGCCTTAGCCTCTTTTTACATGTGCATATTCCCCCATCACAAAATTGTATTTTAGATGTTTCTTATCAACAGAATTGACTGTCCGTAAGCACTGTTCTGAGTCACATAAAGACTAGTTTTTGTATTTAGGAGGTCACAGCCCTCACTCAAACAGAATAAATACAAAAGACAAGAAAGGGGCAGATAATTGCAAAAGACACGGTTTCTTTATGTATTAATATGTTAATTAAATGAAAAAGATTTTATATGAAAATGAGTTTATATTACATTTCCATTATACTATTAAGTTAGCATGAAAGTTTACCATTAAAATAAAGTGTTACCTCTTTTATTACTAACTCTGATTTGCTTATAAATACCAGAAAATTTTTTATTAAATATTTTAGTTTTATTTATTTTCTCCCTTTTGAGTTTCATATCAAGTCTGAATACTGTTTTATTTGGGAGGACCCAAAACCGCATCTTAATTTCTGCCAAAGAAAATATACTAATTTAGAAGTCAGGATTTCACGTACCACAAATACCTACTTGAAGAAGATACTGGTACAGCCGCAGAGTCCCATAAAATTCTCCTTTAGAAGATGATATTATAAGACAGAAGGTATGTAAACTATATGTCTCAGTCATAATTCGATTTAAGGAAATATTTATTACCCCTTTAAAACCATCCTACTGCCTCATGCTGATTCAAAGGTTACATTCTGAATTGTTAAGAGTAGACATTAAAACTCACTTAGCTGCCTAGTAAGGACTGAGGTTCTTAGGTGGGAGGAAAAGCCTACTGTACTGAATTCCTCATCACTTTAGAGTGTGGAGAAGTGATGAGCGCAGGCTTCAGCGCCTCTGCTACTAAGGGGCCGAGGCGAGCGTGTGCAAACGAGGAGGAGGAAAGATTCCTCTGCGGCAGGAAGGTGCAGTCCCTGCGGAGAGTGTCGGGTAGTTAAAGCGGAGCCTAGACTCTGACGGCGTCGCTGGGGCCTGAGGAGGGCAGGGCCAGCAGCTCGGAGCCTTCCCTACGGAAAGTCTAGAAGCGGCAGAGGTCGCCCGCCGGCGTGGGGCCTTGCGCGGGCGAGCCTCCCGTCCCCGGGGAGCGGTCTCCCGCCCCTCGCCCCGCGCCGGGGCCGCGCTGGCTGACACGCTCGCTCGCGGTCTGGCCGGCTCGCGGGTTTGGCCATGTTCAGACTCAGGCTACTCAGAGTCTGCATGTGTGAGCTGGTGATCCTGTTTCCCAAACTCAATCGCTGACTGTTCACAGCTTACTAGAAATCTGGTTGCAGCGGGGCTGGTCTCCTAGAAGGGAGAGCGCGCTGAGCTCAACGCCGCTTCAACAGATGTTAGCGCTGCTTTTGGCGGATGGTAACTCACGGACCCGAGAGGCACCCAGGGAGACCTTCCTGGGATGAGCTCTGCTCTGGGAGAGAACATGGCTTGAATAGCAGTGCTTGTCTTCACACCGGTGGCATGGGAGAGAAAGCAGTCGGGTCGCCTTCCTAAAGCCCGTCTGCACCATTCAGCCAACATTCAGACACGGAAGGCAGAGCAGAGACGCAGGAAGGAAGACCGCAGGGCAGAGGGAGCAAGCGCCGAGAACCGGCGCGGTGACTCGCGGGCTCACCTGCCTGCAAACGCGCGCAGCATCGGTGAGGGAGGGCGGGCCCCCAGAAGGGGGTTTGGAGGTGCTTCCCGCCGGGTTGTTAAACTTCGGCACGTCTCGAGTCCCTGCGACACGCCCTAAAGGACGCCGAGTCAGCGTCGATCAGACTTTCCCTGCGTCCCCTGTCCTCAAGAGGAAGCCCGTGTTGCACGGTTCTCGTGGCAGAGGCAGGCCCGAGAGGTTCAGCCCGCCTCTGAAGCGCGAGGAGCTGAGGCAGCCACGTGTGTCCGGGGGGTCAGCACTGGAGGAAGCCTGCCGGAAGGGCGCCCGCTTTGTGTTTTATGCAAGAAGAGGTCCCTCGTGGGGCTCTCCTGCTTGCAATTAGACAGATTCCGCTTCCCTCCTTGCCAGCAGGCTTGTGGGAGCTTCCAAAGAACATTTAGGAGTCACTAAAAAGATTCACATCTTGAATTCAGACATTACCTTCGCAAACGTTACCGCTGAAGTCAGAAGATGTGAGTGTTCTACGGAGGAATGAAAGGTTCTCAGTAATGGTAATGACCCCGCAGCAGAAATTTGCAGTGTCTTCCCTCCGCCTTATTCATTCAGGAGCTTCTTCTGCCGCATCAGGTTCAAGGAACCCTGCTGGGTGCTGGTTCCTCTGTTTTCTGTCTCTTTTTTTTCTTTCTGCTTGGTGCTGACTTTTTCCTCTCATCCTCAGTTTCTTAATCTTTTTAACGAAACAGAAGGGCCTCTTCTCATCAGCTTTTATCAGACAGTGTCTTCATCGGTGTAGACCAAAGAGCTTCTCTGGTGCTGAGGGTGCCTCCCGGGGAGCTCCCGGGCCTCTACCCACCAGGCCGAGTGCACGCGCTCTCGAGAGGCGCCGGGGCAGATGCATCGTAGCACGCAGAGGCCCGGCACGGCCTCTGGGGGACGCAGGGGGACTGGGCGGCGTGTGCGTGACCACTGTCGGGGGTGGGGGGTCCTGGGGAGACTGTCCCAGGACGGAAGGACCAGCGTGGGCAGATGCGCCGGGGAAGCGGCCTGCTGACTCCCGAGGAAGCTCATTAGGTGACCTAACACCTCAGAGAAATGTCAAACCACTAACGGCTATTTTCAGCTTCTGGAGATTTTCAGTCTTCCCACTCCACTCTTCTCTGCCAATAAGTTTTATTGTTTCCTTCACTCTCCTCTTGTCAGTAAACGTCTGAAAGTATTTCACTTGTACAATGTCAAAGAGGTTTTCATCGCTTCAGGAAAGAGGGTAGCAAGCATGAAGACTCCGCTTTAAAATAAGGCACCCACCTAAGGGATTCAGAGCCCAAAGCACCACTGTGTTGAAAGCAAGCTCTATCTTCCAGGTTCTCCCAGAGCAGTATCCTTCCTCCAAAGCCAAACATCACTGCCCTGTCTGCTGACAACATCTTAGAATAAGCACCTTCCAGAACCTATCCAAAGCAGATTCTAAAATGACACGCTAAGAAACCAGATTTCAACAATTAAAGCGATGACAGAAACACTATTTTCAGCCCTCTGTACTCAGTTAAAACACCCACGAGAAAACTGGAACCATCCAGGCAGTTTGTCTTATCGGTAACTAATATCTTACTTTGAGAGAATAGGACAGATGTCACTGGGAAATAGCAATGTTCTGGGCAACACAGGATGAGTATAAGATGGCCATTAAAAAAATAAATCCTAATTCACACATTAAAACAGCAAAAATCTGAGGATGAGAAATGAAGTTGTTTCCAAACTTACTAATTTTCTTCATGTCAAATTGTACAACCTTGGTGGGGGTCATATTTTGGGTTACTTGAAAGATATTTATGAAGCAAAAAACTAAATCCCCTCTCTCCAACGCCAGATAGGAACTTGAATTTCTAAGTGCCCTGGATTCAGCAACTTAAGGGCTAAGAGGGAATCTGGAATGCTATTACTGAGATCCCAGGCAAGAGGATCATCCTGACAGTTTTGTAAGCTTGTTAATCCATGCTTTTGTTTTTTTAAATATGGAAGACAGTGGGGTGGGGCGTGGGGGGCAAAACACTATTATTATCTAGAAATTGTCCTTTTGCAAATAGTTTGACTTGGTAGAAATAAACTTGCTTGCCTGCTCTTAAGAAATGCCTGACTATTGTAAGCAAATGCAGAGGGCATGGTGCCCAGAGACACGCTTAGTACAACTGTGAATGTTCCCCTAACCCAAAGTGAAGCAGGTCTTATCTTTAGATGACAGGATGCTATGGAGGCCCATTCCCTGCCAGTCTAATTGCTTTGTGGAAGACCAATTCCAACAGAAATGAACTTACTTGCCATGATTTCTCCTCTGATCTTAGGCCTTTCACACTTGAAATGCACAGCAAATATACATGTTTTAATGGAATTCACTATTTTTTACTTTCACATCAAAGAGATTGGTTCCAGAAGGCTCACCTGATTCACCATAATAAGTATGTTTTATAATCCCCTGTGATTCTAAATCCAATCCCAGCTATAGGTTCTGAGCATCAAATCAAAATCAAAGATAAGGGGGAACTGGTAGGCAGGGGTTTTGGTTATTTCAGATTCATGACCACAAAGTGGCCAAAAGCATGAAACTCCCTCTTGCTTGATGACCATTTCACCACGTGAAATGTCCGTTGCCCCACGCCCTCCTGCAAACCAGACTTTCACCGTGGACCAGTGGCCACTTTCCTTCGGCACCGAGATTTCTTACTGAAGCAGCTTTACTGGTCAGAGGCCTGTGGATTTTATGTCTCCTTATGCTGAACATACTACAGCAGACGGCCTGCTGCAGCAGCAGGAGTCCGGCAGGGATTGGCGGCGGTGTGAGTTCTGCTGACTTCGTGGTATGGGTTCTTGCTGTTTTCCCTTGGTTCAGTCTGGTGGGTGCCCTGAAAGATAGGACCTCTCTGAAGTCATAGCCATACAACCACATAGGGTTAGGAAAAGCCATATAAATGCAAGAGAATCAGGTCAAGTCGTCACAGTCCCGGGAACAGCCCTGACTTCGCGGAGCGCAAGCACGCGGGAAGGGAAGACGGAAGGTACAGATGGCTCCCAGCCCTGGCGTGGGCTGCTCGCAGCGAGTGGCGGCTGAAACGCGCTGTCAGGGCTGCTCCCGCCCCTCTTCCTTAGGAGGTGAGGGCGGGGTGGTGCGGGGGGCACGGGCAGCCCTCAGCCCCCACCGGAAGCTCATTTCGAGCAGGGCACTCTGGTTTACAGTTTCCTTTCAGTGCCAATGCTGTCAGGTTAAAGCACCTGTAGTCTTCTGTTGTTATTTTAAGATAATATATTTGTGAAGCGGATTAAAGAAGCACTGGAAATAGCGTGCCTCTCATAGAAAGCTCAAGTGTAAGGCACGCAAGCAAAGCCTTTGATGAGTTTGTCTGGCTTTGTAAAACAAGTCTGAAAACGAAAGATGGATATCTAGGTGGGTAGCTGTCTTGTCTTTTACCGTTTTTAATTCGGATCTGTATTTAGCACTTATTTGTTAGTTTTACATTCAGAAGAAATACACTTTGGCTAACATTGTAGGATGTTTTTAAATTGTTTTCTACTTTTTTAAAACAAATGTCATCGTTTTTGTAAGCGTAGATCATTTTTGAATAGCCCCTTTTTCCTTTCCAATAGACCAATTACCACTCAGATCGGTGGGACTTTTTTTTTAAACTGTATTCTTATAATAAATGTAAAATATTTGTAGCAAACTGTGCCTTGTCTTGTTTAATCTTTCCATCGTGTTTATGTTTCTCTTCCTACTTACTCCATATAAATATTCTCTAAGCAGAAGAACAGGGAGGAGAGATTTCCATGGTAACTGGCCTCCTAGGGATGAATAGCGCCTGAGAAATTATCAGCTTTCAGTTTCTCTGTAATGAAGCTTATGCCTTCCGATGACAATGGGCGTGTGTTGCTTCCAGTCCGATCACTGCTTCCTCTGTTTAGAAATCGAAACTGAATTGTAGTTCAAGTCCCATTTCTCTGTGCAGACTGGCTGTTTGCCAGGGTTTCTGTGGCTGTTGCTCCGTAGCAGGATTTGTTTAGACATAAAAAGAGGATTCAGGAGAGAAAGGTGGTGGAGAGGGATGTTGGGAAGAGTATCTGCAAGCCGCTGCTGCATGGCCGTTACCGGCGTGCACCCCTGACGGCTCGCTTTCGGGGCTGAGTGGGTCACGGAGCCAAGATGCTGGGCTTCTGTTTACCCTCCAATCGGCAAATCGATAACCTTTCTAAAACGCAGGCTGTGGTATTTACACGGGTTCCCCTGCGTTACACCAGGTCCTGCCCGCTCCTCGGTCTTGCACTAGGAAGGGGAAACCATGTCTCCCGCTGTGGCGGGGCCAGCCGCCCAGCTGCTTAGGCCGATGGAGGCCACGCGCCCGCTCTGAGCCTCCGGCGCCTGCAGCACTCCGCGTGTTTGGGGCCCTGGCGAAGCCTTTCCCTGCAGCCCCTGACCTGTCTGCGATGGCCTTCTCATCTCCGGGGGCTTGACTCCTGACGCAACATCCGCCAACCCTGTGCCGTCACTGACTTCAGCTGAGCAGGACCGGCTGATCCATCACCAGGGGATGTCGGCTGTGGGATGGGGGCCCCGCTCCCGGTTCAGATGGACAGCGTCTCTGAATCCCTGCACTTCTTCACGCCCTGCCCTTCACCGTGCCTCCTCCTCTGGATAACGGTTTCTTCGGATGGTAGTAATGTGTGAGAAAACATGGAGGGAAGAATTCGTTTCTGTTAATTAAAAGCATCAGTGGTGGTTCCTTCCCTGAGAAGCTGAGTAGTTTTTTTAATTCCCCAAATCGTCTACAATCCGACTGACCAACACACTCAGGCCCAGCTCGTGAATACACCCCAACCAGGCTGCTGCTGCTCCTGCAAAGGCATCTGGAGCCCAAGCAGACGGCAGGCGGGGGCTGGGAAGCCTCGTTCCCATCCCTGGCTGGATTCGCACTAGTCTGCGAACTTGAACAAACCGCCTCACCATGCAGACCACAGTCGTCTCACTTATAAAACATGTTGGACTAAATTACCACCTAGTATTAAACTGTTATTTTAATTAGGCTTCTCTGAAGGCACCCGGATTCCCGCTCCAGTGTCTGGTGTGGCCGCACTGTGGAAGCCGCAGGGCTGATCTGTAATCTCTCTTTGTTAACCCGGCTGGAGCCTCTCTCCCAGACTGAGTCCTGAAGGACAGGAGGCGCTGCTTCAGGGCGCTGCTCCTGGGAAAACCTTGCTTCTAGCAAACTCTCTGAGGAGCTAACTCCCCAGAGTGCCCTGGTTTCCTCCCATTCCCAAGCTCATTCTCTACCCTCCTGTTGACCTGGAGGCCTCCGGATGGCCTTCTAGCTCATTCCCTCTCGCTAAGCTCCCCAGAGGGCACCTCTGCGGCCTGCAGCCCTGAATCCTGGCTGATAGAATGAACCTCTGCGGCGAGGCCCTTCCGGCTTTGAGAGCCTGTGATCTCCCAGTCTTCGCGGGGTCGCTGTGGAGTCCCAGGCCGAGTCTGCTCTCTCGCTTTTATAGAGAGGCTGTCAGAATTCAGGAGTGATGAGAGGAAGGGGGATTCCCTGAAGGTTCAGCCATCTAATGCGCTGATTACCCAAACTGAGCCTTTTAACGTCTCCCCAGCCCTGGACGTAGGTAATTCGAAATTATAAATGTTTCTTTTGCAGTCTCCCTGCGGTGACAGAGGCACCATAGGATAGTTAAGTGATAAGGTCAATGGACTAGAACACTGTGAGAGGCTAATTGATCTATCACAGCAATATAAATGCCCGGAATTAATAGAAAAATAAATGTCACCGGGAGCTGAGATATTGACAGCTTCAGAGGCTATTCTCCCGTGGCCTCATCGCACCTTCCACTCGGGCTGGGTCTTGTTCAGCATGCAGAGGGTCTTTCCCCTCCTGAAAACACATCCAGCCGCCACGCACTTCCTTGTAGACCTAGGTAGAAGTCAATGAGTAATTGAAGCCTGCTGGGTCTTTAATCCCAAGTTAACTTTCCAGGCAGCCCCCGAAAGCCTTCCCCTGCCTGCAGGCCCCTCTCTTCCGGCCAAACGTCAGGGAAAGTATGATGGGGAGACAGCCCAGCAGGACTCGGAGGAACACCCCGAGGGTGAGCGTGCCTCGGAGGGCCAGAGTCGGGGAAGGCGGAGGGCTTGCCCATGCGCCGCTCCCTGGAGCGCCTGATGCCGCAGCCGCCTCCCAGAATCCGGGCTCTCTCCCTCCCAGAATCCGGGCTCTCTCCCTCCCAGAATCCGGGCTCTCTCCCTCCCAGAATCCGGGCTCTCTCCCTCCCAGAACTGCACTCGAGGAGTCTTCCAGGGAACGCCGGTCAGAGACGGGAGCATCTCACCTGCTGTGTGTGAATTGCTGCCTTTAATCTCGATCAAGTCAGGGGACAGGCGGCCGTCTGCCCAGCCAGGTTCACTCCTGAATTTCTTTTTATATCAAGTCCCAGTCTGTCTCCTGCATTGCCCTCATGGTTATGGAAGCTTAGAAATGCAAGGCCAGCAAATCACAAAAGCATCCACCCTCCCTCTGCTTCGCGTCTCTCCTAGACTCCTGCTCTCCCCTCTCCTGCCCATTCTGTCTCCTGGTTTGAAATCAGTCCTGCATCAGATACCCTCACAGTTTACCCAAAGCAGACGTTCCATGTCCTCTACAAGGTTACACATAAGTAAGAGAGGAAAATTATAAATCCTAAAAGTCCAATTATAACGAGCAGAGAAAGGAAGGCAAATATCTAAATCCATTAATAGAAGAAACCGACCAGGACTTAATCTCCAAAATACACAAACAGCTCATGCAGCTCTCTTGTCAAACAAGCAGCAACCCCAATCAAAAACTGGGCAGAGAATCTAACACAACACTGCAAATCAACTATACTCCAATAATCTTTTTAAATGGGCAGAAAATCTAGGTAGACATTTATCCAAAAAAGACAGATGGCCAAAAAGCACATGAAAAAGATGCTCAACATCATGCAGAGAAATGGAATCACAACTACAGTGAGGTATAGTCTGATGTCAGTACAGTCAACAGAACAGTATGATACCAGCACAGAAATAGAAATGTCGATCACTGAAGCAGGATAGAAAACCAGAAATAAGTCCATGCACTTACGGCCAAT
Organism: Muntiacus reevesi; assembly: GCF_963930625.1. Classification (NCBI taxonomy): domain Eukaryota; kingdom Metazoa; phylum Chordata; class Mammalia; order Artiodactyla; family Cervidae; genus Muntiacus; species Muntiacus reevesi. The sequence goes on from NC_089249.1 coordinate 283,247,017, forward strand.
TAATCTATGACAAAGGAGGCCAGAGTACACGGTCTTGGAAAGATAGTCTCTTCAACAAATGGTGCTGGGAAAACTGAACAGCTACATGTTAAAAAAAAAAAAATGAAGTTAGATCATTGGTTAGTACTGTACGCAAAAATAAGCTCAAAATGGATTAAAGACCTAAATGTGAGACCAGACACTGTAAACCTTTCCCCTAGAGGAAAGCCTGGGCAGAGCACTCTCTGACGTAAATCTCAGCAGCATCTTTTTCAATCTATGCATAGGTTCCTTAAAAAACTACACACACACACAAATACACACTATATATATAGCATATAGGTTCCTTAAAAAACTATACACACACACATAAATATACACACACTGTATATATATAGTATATAGGTTCCTTAAAAAACTACACACACACATAAATACACAAAAACTATATATATAGCATATAAGTTCCTTAAAAATCTACACACACACACATAAATACACACTATATATATATATAGTATATAGGTTTCTTAAAAAACTATACACACACACATAAGTACACATACACTACATATATATAGTATATAAAGTGAAAGTGAAAGTGAAGTCGCTCAGTCGTGTCCGACTCTTTGCAACCCCGTGGACTGTAGCCTATCAGGCTCCTCCGTGCATGGGATTCTCGAGGCAAGAACACTGGAGTGGGTTGCTATTTCCTTCTCCAGGGAATCTTCCCTAGCCAGGGATCAAACCCAGGTCTCCCGCATTGCAGGCAGGCACTTTAACCTCTGAGCTACCAGAGAAGCCCATATAGTATATAGGCTCCTTAAAAAACTAAAAATAGAACTACCATATGACCCTACAATCCCACTCCTGGGTATATCTGGAGAAAAATATGATCCAAACGGGTACAAGCATCCCAGGGTTCATTGCAGTACTGTTTACAATAGCCAAGAAATGGAAGCAACCTAAACATCCATCTATAGAGGAATGGATAGAGAAGGTGTGGTGCGTATATATATACATCCATTATATATATATAATGGAGTGTTACTCGGCCATTAAAAAGAATGAAATAACTCCACTTGCAGCAATGTGGATGGACCTGGAGATTGTCATACTCAGAGGAGAGATATCTTATGACATCCCTCATATGTGGAGTCTGCAAAAATACGATACAGATGAACTCACAGACTTAGAAAACGAACTTGCAGCTGACGAGGGAAGGGACAGTGGGGGAGTTCGGGGTGGACATGTACCCACTGCTGTATTTAAAATGGACCACCAGCAAGGGCCTCCCGGACAGCACAGGGAGCTCTGCCCTGTTAGGCGGCGGCCTGGCCTGGAGGGGACCGTGGAGGAGAACAGATGCGCGTGCATGTGTGGCTGAGCCCTTCACTCTTCACCTGAAACGCTCACGACATTGTTAACCGACTGTACCCCAGCACAAAATAAAAAGGTCACAAAAACAAGAGACTTCCTCTCCTCATCAAACTCTCGTGAATGCATTACTAAGCTTGACACTGGGGTGAGCTAAGACTACATTCCCACTCTTCCTTGTGGCTACGAACCCTTGCTAATAATTCATGGGCATATAATCAAGGAGATAGAATCAAAAGGTTATTTGGAGGAATTTCCAAGAAGTTTTTAAAATGAGGGGCAGATAGCTGAGGAAAGCCACCTTTTACGCTTTTTCTGTTTCCCTTCCAGCTGCCTGTGATGTGGATTATAAAGGTACAGGTCCAGGAGCCATCGTGAATTAAATGGTGACGACGGCCGATGAGGAGGATGGAAGCGGAGAAAGACGGGGGGACGCCACCTCCCGCCTCCCCGTGCAGGCCTGCCACGCGACCTCGGGGCGGCTTCTCCGTCTTGCGGCGGCCAGTCTGCCTCCCTGTTTTGACGTTGGACGGTTCGCAGCTTTTAAGCCTCACCCCCTCCACTTCCCCATGTGTCCACATCGAGGCAAGCTGATAAGACAACCTGGGTGCTCCCACCTTGGGCCCCGGCTGGAGATTCAAACCACACCCGCCTCTGCAGGAGAGTCGTCCCTCTGGTTCCGCCCTCCAACCATCACAGACTCTGAGGCCAGTCTACCCACGTGAGTGCGTGCTCTCAGGCCATTTCAGGCCTGCTGGAAACACCTCCCTTCCTCTCCCAGGGACCTCAATTACATTAATAAGAAAACTTTCCATGCCCTCAAAACACAACAACAAAAACTACAATGAGGTATCAACTCACAGCACTCAGAATGGCCATCATCAAAACGTCTACAAACAAACGCTGGAGAGGATGAGGAGAAAAGAACCCTTCTACACTGTTTCTGGATACGTAAATTGATATAACCACCATGGAGGACAGTATGGAAGTTCCTTAAAAAAACTAAAAAGATAGCTGCCACACGATCCAGTGATTCCACTCTGGGCATACATCCAGAGAAGGCTCGTGTGCCCCAGTGTCCACGCCGGCACTATTTACACCAGCAAGACGTGGAAGCAACCCAAGTGTCCATCCCAGAGAAGTGGGTGAAGATGTGGGACATACATACACACAGTGGAAGACATACACAGCGAAATACACAGCCAAAGGAAAGAATAAAGTGATGCTATTTCTAGCAACAAGGACAGACTGAGAGATTAGCATATTAAGTGATGTCAGACAGAGAAAGACAAATATCATACGACATCATTCATATGTGGAATCTAATTTTAAAAAATGATACGAATGAACTTACTTACAAAATAGAATCAGAGTTACTGATGTGGTTTTACCAAAACAGAAATGGGATGGGGAGGGATAAATCAGGAGCCTGAGATTAACAAACATACATCATTATATATAAGATAACCAACAAGGACCTATTGCATAGCGCAAGAAACCCTACTCAATATTCTGTGATAACCTATATGAAAAACCAATCTGAAAAAGAATGAATATATGTATATTGTAACTGAATCCCTTTGCTGAACACCTGAAATTCATGTTAGGCAGGAAGTTAGCCATAAGCAAGAAGAGGCCGTCCCATCAGTTGAACGTCCAACAGCCACTTAAGCCCACCAAGGTGTTTGCCAATCCCGCCCCAAACATGCCCCCAGTATTCCAGAACGGTCAGGGACTGGACAAATCCCCTCTGGCTGAATGGAAGGCTTTTCCCCACTCTGGCGCATGCGCCCACCTATCTACCACGTACTTAGATAACCTTTGGTGGCCACTGGCTCTTTAAATGTTTGTAAATACTCTATGAATGCAGACATATAATTATAACACACTGAATTAAGGGAAGGACATGCACAGTGGAGCCTCTTCCTATATAACCTGCCGCTGTCAATTAAGACTGTCAATCAAAAACCTCCTGGATGATGAAAAAAACTTTTTCTTAAAAATTCTACACCCCAGCCTTCCAGGACCTTGGTCCAGCCTTCCTTGGTCTGGCCCAACTCTCTCTTGAGGTCTTCTCTCTGCTCACGTTTTCCTTGTCTTCGATAAACTCTCTTGCAACGGGTAAGCCCTCAGATTCTTCTTTGCCTCCTTACCAGGAACAGAGGAGGGGTCTCCAGACTACACTGCTAACATTCTGGTGCCGTGACTCAGATCTTTGTAAGAAAGAGACATTCTCTCTCAGTTTGTGCCAGCGCAAAAAACTACTCATTTCTCAACTCTTTTCTCTTTCAATTCTCTGTCAGTCAGAACAGACTCTTGTTCCCAAACTCCAACCCACCTGAGCTGGGCCCACACCTGAGCCCACCTCTCGGGACTGGTGTCAGAGACCGAGACAAGTGTCCGCTTTCCTACCAGGATGAGGAACAGCCCAGACCCGGACTGGCCACCAGGAGTCCCAGGCAGTCTCGGTTGGGTCCAAGCAGGAGACGTCCTCCCCAACTCCCAGGCAGTCCCAGCCCACAGGCCAGACCGCCAGTTATGACCCGGGGACACCAGGCCTTTGACCGCTTCTCCAGATGGGAAACCAACCATCTGTCCATGAGGGGACACCCTTGAGATGCATCCCCCAAAGCTGGTCAAGATTCAACCCCGCCAAGCCACCGAAGAGGAGACTCACTTTCTTTTGTAATGCAATCTGGCTCCAGTATTGCCTTTTGGATGGGGACTGCTGTCCCCTAAATGGGACCATTAATTATAACACCATTCTCCAGTTAGACCTATTTTGCAAACCTCAGGGCAGATGATCTGATACCTCATGTACAACTTTTCTTCCTCCTGTGGGACAGCTGGGACTTTCTCACAACCTATAAACTTCCCACCATTGCCACCCTGCTACGGAAGGAAAATCCCTGGATTTCACCAGCCACGTCACCATCTAGCTCTGCCCCACCACCTTACATGGGACCTCCACTATCCCCATCAGTGCAAGCCTGTCCCTTGGTGGAAGCGCTAGGAGGTGAATTGGGGCCACAGTTAAGTCCATAAGCCCTTCACATTAGTAGAACTAAAACAGATCAAAGGTAGCTTTTCAGATAATCTCATTAAATTTACCAAGGGATTCCAATACTTTTCTCAGCTCAGTTCAGTCGATTAGTCGTGTCTGACTCTCTGTGACCCCATGAATCGCAGCACGCCAGGCCTCCCTGTCCATCACCAACTCCCAGAGTTTACTCAAACCCATGTCCATCGAGTCGGTGATGCAATCCAACCATCTCATCCTCTGTGGTCCCCTTCTCCTCCTGCCCTCAATCCCTCCCAGCATCAGGGTCTTTTCCAGTGAGTCAGCTCTTCTTATCAGGTGGCCAAAGTATTGGAGTTTCAGTTTCAGCATCAGTCCTTCCTATGAACAGCCAGGACTGATCTCCTTTAAGATGGACTGGTTGGATCTCCTTGCAGTCCAAGGGACTCTCAAGAGTCTTCTCCAACACCACAGTTCAAAAGCATCAATTCTTTGGTGCTCAGCTTTCTTCACAGTCCAACTCTCACATCCATACATGACCACTGGAAAAACCAAAGCCTTGACCAGACGGACCTTTGTTGGCAAAGTAATGTCTCTGCTTTTTAATATGCTTCTAGGTTGGTCATAACTTTCCTTCCAAGGAGTAAGTGTCTTTTAATTTCATGGCTGCAATCACCATCTGCAGTGATTTTGGAGCCCCAAAAAATAAAGTCAGCCACTGTTTCCCCATCTATTTGCCATGAAGTGATGAGACCAGATGCCATGATCTTAGTTTTCTGAATGCTGAGCGTTAAGCCAACTTTTCCACTCTCCTCTTTCACTTCCATCAAGAGGCTCTTTAGTTCTTCACTTTTCTATGGTTTATAAAATGGCCCAGAGGGACATCACTAAAATTCGAAACCAGACCCTCTTCAATACTGACACAGAGAGAGTTAACAGTCAAGAAAATAAATAAAGTTGCTGATGGACTCCACCTTTCTGATACTAAATAACCCCACCAGGGAAACGGCATTCCCCAGTACCAGTCCTAGGTGGGGCTACAATCGGAAAGAACATCAGTGGGAAAGAGCTCATTTTTTCATCTGTATCAAAGGTGGCCTTAAGGCAGCCCAACACAAAGCAACAAACTACTCCCAAGTCACAGCAGTCAGCCAGGAGGCTGGGGAGTCCCAAGAGCTTTCCTTAACAGGCGGAGGGAAGCATTATTAGATACACCAGTCTGGATCTGGACGCTTACAAGGGGCGAGTGATAAATTAAAGATACATTTTTAACTTAGCACCTGGCACAAACTAGGACCCAGTTAGGACACAAATTAAAAAACCAACTTGAGAACCTAATGTCACCCTAGATGAAAAGCCTCCCGGGTCTTTTATCACCAAAGGCTGAGGCCAAGACCCCGGAGGAGGAAAGAAGGAAGGAATTCAGCCATGCCCAAATGACGGCTGCTGTCCAATGCCAAGTGCCCCCAAGAGTACCCTGAGTCACAGTCCCAAAAAGACAAATGTCACATCTATTGGGCACAGAAGTGCCCCGGTCAGGATAAACCTCCTAAGACTGCTTGGGACAAAGGCCATCAATCAAGACACTGGACAGCCCGTTGCCCCTCAATCCAAAGGGACCGAGGGCCAGAGGCCGCTCTGCAGACGGCCGAAGCCTGAAGAGGCCCCATCCAGTCGGCTCTCAGGCAACAGACGGACACCACTGCACCGGAGCCGAGGGTCCAAAGGATGGGGTGGGTGAGTCGTCTGTCTTCTCACTGTGTGCTACGGTTACCCATTCTGTCTTGACTTCCTTCTCCGAATCCTTCTCCAAACAGACCTGTACCAGCACGGGAGCCTCAGACAAGCCATTCAGCAGGCCTGCATCATAGCCGTCTCTTCTGTGTCTCAGAGGGATTTGCATTCTCCCCCAGTTTTTGGCATATGCCCACTCTTGGAGGGTGCTACTACAAAAATGGAATGCCATTCTTTCTCTCTCCCTTGGAGAGTCACATGGACCTCACCCAGGGGGCAACCTCTGGGAAACTTGAGGAGCTCTCCTAACTAATGAAGATACGAAAAATCTCTCAGGCCAGAGTGCTTACAACAAGTCAACCCACGGGTCTGGAACAAGGAGGTCCCAAGAAAAGCCAAAAATGCAATGCCAGTCACAGTAGCTCTAAAGGACTCGCATAAATTTCCCTGAAAAATACATCCCTTTAGGCCTGAAGACCCCAGCCCATCATATCGAAACTCCTGTCCTACCAACTCCTTATTCCCACAAATTCACCTTGCAATGCCCCAATACTAGCAAGCCAAGAAAAAGGACGACACTTACTCTCTCAACCAGGATTTACGAATCATTAATGAGGCAATAATTCCCCTACACCTGATGGTCCCCAATCCTTGCATACTTTTGTGAAAAGTACCCCCAGATCGCAGCTGGTTCTCAGTTCTAGATTTAAAAAATGCTTTCTTCTGCATCCCACTGGCCGCAGAATCACAGTTCTTGTTCACATTTGAATGGGAACCTCCACTACAGGCCCTTTAACAAGAGACATGAACTTTTCTATCCTAGGGCTTTAGGGATACCTCCGCCCTTTTGGATAGGTGCTAGCCCAAGATTTATAAGATTTAACACTTGAGGGGGGAACTTTCATACAGTATGCAGATGACCTCTTGATTTGCTCCCCCACTTAATACCAACATATTCAACATGCCACTCTGGTTGTTAAATTTCCTGGCTAGCGGGGGTTACAGGGTGTCCAAATCTAAGGCTCAGATAGTGTAACAACAAGTTTCCTAACTAGGAAAAATAAGGATCCCTGGCAGGAGTAGCCTTTCAGCAGACCATATAAGGACTGTATCCAACCTACAGACTCCCACCACCCACCCACGAAGCAGCTACATGCATGCCTGGGCGTAAAGTAACCCAGTACTGTAGGATTTAGACACCCAATTACAGTCTCATTTCACAGCTTCTGAACGAAGCCATACAAGGCAAAGGTGATCAAATACTCCTTGAGTGGGGGCTAGCCCGACAGCAGCTCATGGAAACATTAAAAAATCTCCTTTGCGGAGCTCCCAGCATTAGAGCTAGCCATTCCAAATTTATACCCACAAAACAGAGGCTGTTGAGGTAAGGGTCCTCACCCAAAAGCTAGGAGAAATTCCACAGCCAGTAGCCTAACTTTCCAAACAGCTCGATCCCACTGCCAAGGGCTGGCTCCTGACTTAGGGCCCTGGCAGCACTATTCCTCCCAACTAAGAAGGGGCTTAAATTCACCCTGAGAGCACCCACTTTGGTTAGAGTGGTGTGGGCAGTTAGAACTGCCCATCGTGGACCAGATTTACTTAGTGATCATGCCTCAGCCTGGCTTTTAGACAATAGGACCCTCAGATATCAAATCCTTGGCTGTTTGCAAGACTCTAAATCCATCAAATCTATTGCCCATACCAGAGGAGAAAAGTCCAGCCGTAGTTGTTCCGAGGTCTTGACAATTTCCTTAACTTCCAGTCCATGCCAGTTAAGATCCCAGAACTCTGGGATCAAACTCTGGCCAATGCCGACAAGGGTCATTTGCCAGTGGAAGCAGTTATCCAGCAGAGGGAAAACGCAAGGCTGAATACACCATCGTGTTCCCCACGAGATCACTGATGCCTGAGCTCAGCCTCGGGGCTCATCCAAGCGACTTACCGAGCTCACTGCACCGAGCACTGGAATTGGCTAAAGGAAAAAGGCTCACAGTTTACACTAGTTCTAAATATGCTGCTTGACCCTAATTGCCCATGCAGCCATCTGGAGAGAAAGAGGATATCCAGCCTCCAGAGAACAACCCCATTAAAGATGGCCCTCAGGTTGGCCACATACTCTGGGCCATCCACCTGCGTGCAGGGAGCCATTGCTCACTGCAAAGGCCGTAGGTGAGGCTCATCGGACATTACGGAGGGAGACCAGTTGGTGGACCGAGCTAAGCAGGCTGCCTCTAAAGAAGCCCCAAGACAGGGGCTCCATCCCTGCCCCACGTCACCCCCTCCACCTGCCTCTATGGAGGAAGAAAGCGCGTGCAGCCCAGAAGGGTTTCCCTCCGCACTCATCCAGATGGTCCAGCTCTGAGGGACTCTTCTTGTCCCCGAAGCCCCCAGTGGCAACTCACCAAGGCCCGCCATGAATTCACACATCTGGGAAGGGGTGCCCTCTCTGCTCAGTATCTAGAGTCCTAAAAGACAAAGGACTTGAGTAATCCAGCAGGTATCCGGCTCTTGTCCGACTGTTTCTACAATAACCCTCAGGGAGAGAAATGTCCCTCCTTGGTCCGACCCATCCAACGACACGGGACTTACCCTGGGGAAGACTGGAAGATGGTCACCCCAATGCCTCTTTCCCAGGACTACAAATATCTACTGTCTTTGTAGACACCTGCACAGGATGGCTAGAGGCCTACCCAACTAGGACAGAAAAAAAGCCCTACAAGTTAACAATAAACTTCTATAAGAAGTCACTCCCTGGTTTGGCCTTCCCTGCTCCCATCAAAGTGATATTGGGTCCTCATTATGTCCACTATGACCCAACCCATTGCCAACCCCTCAACATAAGGCTGGCCTGCTCTGCATTGCTCCTGGAGGCCTCAGTCCTCAGAAAAGATAGAAAGCGCCAATCAATTCCTTAAAGACATCCTCAGAAAATTAACTCAGGGAACGCCTCTAAATTGAGTAACCCTCTGACCTATTGCCCTCCTCCACAGCAGAATAACTCCAAAGGATGCCCCCGGACTGAGTCCATATGAAGGCTTATACAGATGTCCTTCCCTAACACAGACCTCCTTCTGGAAGGGAAACGCTAGGGATAAAATCTCATGGAACCAAACTCTCCATGTTCCAACAGACCTGCAGGCAATTTGGCCTAAAGCCTCATCCTCCTAGCCCTCAGTTGCCCATACTATATCACCTGGGGAGAAGTCCTTTGTAGCACCTGGACGGATGGGTCTCCAAGTTCCCAACTGGACCCTATTTGGAAGCGGCCTCTTTCAGACCTCCCTTCCTCACCTACAGCCATCAAGGTTCCAGGAATCTTTACCTGATTCACCATTCCAGGGTGAAGCCCTGGAAACTGCCCTCTGAAGGATCAGGGACTCGCGCATCCCACACCCGTGAGACACTTGAAGACCTCATTTCCTTTGCGAAATGACCAAAGATAAGAACCAGTGTTGTTGTGGCTGCTGTTCAGTCGCTAAGTCGTGTGTGACCCTGCGACCCCATGGACTGCAGCGTGCTAGGATCTTCTGTCCTCCACTCTCTCCTGGAGTTTGCTCAAATTCACGTCCCTTGAGTCGGTGATGCCAACCAACCATCTCAGTAACAGTGCTTTCAATGCGTGGCCAACTCCCCATGTAATGGTCTTGCTCCCTTGATTGTCCTTCCTCTTCTGAACCTGCGTCCTCCCATGGACGACGCTACTGCATGCTTATGGTACCCAAACTTGGTTGTCCTCCTTTCCGAGGCCTACACTAGGCATCAGTTTCAACTCCATGTCACCCAAACTCACTCAAACGCTCATCTTACCCCTCCTCTGGTCCATCATACAACCTACACTCTCTCAGCATCTCTCAGACCCAGAGGACTATTTAATGACTCCAGCTCCTGCCCACACCTCTCCTCCCGATGGCTGTGCATCTCTGGCTCTAGCCTCCAGACAATGCTACCTTTGCCAATAGAAACTTGGCCCAATGTCTCAGCTTACGCAGATGCTCAGCGCGGTCCCAGAGCCACAAGCTTTAGGGTCAGATCATATAGACTATATCTTTCTTCAAGTCCTATGAGAACACCTAAATCTCATTCCTATCAATTTATCAACACCACAACCCAGACATGTCCTAACACCTAACCAAGGCTCTCATATACCCTCTCTGCTTTCAAGAGACACCCACAGGGGTTCCCTGTCAGTAACATGGCCACACAGTGAAACCACACTTTCACCCTGACGCTTCCTCGATAAGTGAGCAACACTGGAAGACAACAAGACAGACTATCCAAGGAGCAGTTGAGCAATACATAAAAAACACCTAGCCCTCCCACATACCACAACTCTTTGGTAACTAACTGTAAGGCCAGAAACTATAAAGCTCTTAGAGGAAAACATACACAGCACATTCTTAACATTCTTAGACATAAGTCACGGCAAGATTCTCTATGCCCTACCTCCTGTGTGAAAGCCACTCAGTCGTGTCCGACTCTTTGTGACGCCATGGACTGTAGCCCGCCAGGCTCTTCTGTCCATGGAATTCTCCAGGCCAGAAATCTGGAATGGGTTCCCACTCCCTTCTCCAGGGGGATCTTCCCAACCCAGGGGTCAAACCCAGGTCTCCCGCATCGCGGGCGGATTCTTTACTGTCTTAGCCACCAGGGAAGCCCTACCTCCTATAGTAATGGAAATAAAAACAAAAACAAACAAATGGAACCTAATTAAACTTAAAACTCTTGCACAGTAAAGGAAACTATAAACAAGATGAAAAGACAACCCTCAAAATGGGAGAAGATAATTGCAAATGAAGTAATTGACAAAGGATTAATCCCCAAAGTATATAAGCAGCTGATACAACTCAATATCAGAACAACAAACAACCCAATTAAAAGCTGGGCAGAAGACCTTAATAGACTTTTCTCCAAAAAAGACATAGAGATGACCAATCAACACTTGAAACGATGCTCAACATTGTTCAGTATTGTTGCTACTGTTGTTCAGTCACTAAGTCAAAGGACTTAGTCATTAAGACTCTTTGTGACCCCACTGACTGCAGCACGCTCGTCCTCCCCTGCTCATTATTAGAGGAATGCAAATCAAAATTACAATGAGGTATCACTTTATAACCAGTCAGAATGGCCATCATCAAAAATCCACAAACAATAAATGCTTGAGAGGACGTGGAGAAAAGGGAACCCTCCTGCACCGTTGGTGGGAATGTTAAGTTTATAGAGCCACTGTGGAGAACAGTGTGGAGAGTCCTTAAAAAAAACAAATAAACAAACTAGAAATAAATCTACCATATAACCCCGCAATCCCACTGCTGGGCATATACCTTGAGAAAAACACAGTTCTAAAAGACACACGTTATCCCACTGTTCATTGTAGCACTATTTACAATAGACAGGACGTGGAAGCAAACCTAGAAGTCCATCGACGGATGAATGGATGAAGAAGATGTGGTACATACAAACAATGGAATATTACTCAGCCACAGAAAGGAAGAGATTTGAGTCAGTGATAATGAGATGGATGAACTCAGAGTGAAGTCAGAAAGAGAAAAACAAATATTGTATATTAACATATATAAAGTGAAAGTCGCTCGGTCGTGTCCAACTCTTTGTGACCCCATAGACTACACAGTCCATGGGAATCTCCAGGCCAGAACACTGGAGTGGGTAGCCTATCCCTTCTCCAGCAGATATTCTGGACCCAGAAATCGAACTGGGGTCTCCTGCATTGCAGGCGGGTTCTTTACCAGCTGAGCTATCAGGGAAGCTCATATATATGGAATTCAGAAAACTGGTGCTGGTGAACCTATGTTCAGGGAAGGACTGGAGATGCAGATGTAGACAAGAGATGTGTGGACACAGTGGGGTAAGAAGAGGGCGGGACACACTGAGAGGGGAGCGTTGGCAGGCATACGCCACCGCAGGTAAACCAGATGGCTAGCGGGAAGCTGCTGTGTGAGGCCGGGGGCTCAGCCCAGCGCTCTGTTATGAGTTAGAGGGGGGCGGGGAGGGGGAGGAGATAAATACATATTTAATTATGACTGATCCACATTGTTGTATGGCAGCAAAATATTATAAAGCAATTTTCCTCCGATTAAAAAAATTTTTAAAAAAAGATAAAATGCAGGTGCCAAATAAGCCCCTCTTTACCATAGACACTGTTAGTACTTTCATCTCCATAGGATGGGCCTCACTAAACACCTCTGGTCGCCCCTCACCTCATGCACAGCTACTGGTCTGGAGGCAACAAACCCACTTTTCAAAATTCTCTCCCACTTCCAGCATCCACGCGGGCAAATTCCAACCGTCTGTTCCCCTGCAGAGGTCAGCTGGGAGTCACACCAGCAGTAACATTGATCCCCCACCTGCACTCTACTCCTACTCATATGGAACCAACTTTTCCCGTCTCAAGGCCTCTTTCTCATCTGCGGGACCTCAGCCTACAGGCACCTGCCCCCGAGGCGGGAAGGAAAATGCTCCTTGGGTTACATCATGCCAAGTGCTACCTGGGTCAGCGACCCTCCCCAGTGCCCCAGAAGGTCGTCCACCTCCAAACTAGGGCACGGCGGACATCAGTGGAACCTAACCTCATTCCCCTCATTGCTATCCTAACAGGCATCACCGGAATGCCAACAGAGGGTATCAATTCATGTGTGCATGCTCAGTCATGTCTGACTTTTTGTGACCCTGTGGACTGTAGCCCTCCAGGCTCCTCTGTCCATGGGATTCTCCAGGCAAGAATAGTGGGACAGGTTGCCATTTCCTCCTCTCCAGGGGATCTTCCTGAACCAGAAATCAAACCTGCATCTCTTGCATTGGCAGGTGGATTCTTTACCACTCAGTCATCCGGGAAGCCTACCTCATTTCATATTCACTGAATTAACCACAGCCATGTCCAAAATGTCTACCATGTTGGGAGAACTTCACACCCAAACAAACCCATCGGAGGGTATGGCACTCTAAATCAACAGGCACTTGACCTTTAAACCAAGGTCAAAGGTGGTTCCTGTTCCTTCTTAGAAAAAGAATGCTGCTTCTACATCGACAGACAGAGAAAAATCACCAGTAATCTATTCAAAACAAATCAAATCTTAAATAGGGTAACCACAGTAATATCCTGGCTCCAATCAGTCAAAGAAACCTTTCAGCAGTGGTTCTTGACTCATAATTACCCCACTTATATGTATTTTCTGAGCTTTTGAACTGTGGTATTAGAGAAGACTCTTGAGAGTCCCTTGGACTGCAAGGAGATCCAACCAGTCCATCCTAAAGGAGATCAGTCCTGGGTGTTCATTGGAAGGACTGATGCTGAAGCTGAAACTCCAGTACTTTGACCACCTCATGCGAAGAGTTGACTCATTGGAAAAGACCCTGACGCTGGGAGGGATTGGAGGCAGGAGGAGAAGGGGACGACAGAGGATGAGATGGCTGGATGGCATCACCAACTCGATGGACATGAGTTTGAGTAAACTCTGGGAGTTGGTGATGGACAGGGAGACCTGGCGTGCTGCGGTTCATGGAGTTGCAAAGAGTCGGACACGACTGAAGCAAATTAGCACACAGTAACTTCGGCAGGGGATCTGACCTGCAGAGCAAAACCAGTGGCTCTGCTGGGCCAGGAAACTGGAGAGTGGGTCAGCTTGAGTCAAAGCCACAGAGAGCCCTGCTGGACCTCGAGAGTCCTGTGCTTCAGGAAGGCACATGAGTTAATGCAGAGCCTGGCCCTCACTGCGTGTAGCTCCGCCCAGCCAGAAACCCTGACTGGGAACCCTGGAAGGTGCCGGGCCCACAGCACCCCAGCAGAGAGTACGGCAGACAGGGCTATGGTCACAGAGCATAGCCCCCGGCACTGCTCAGCCGAGGAACTCGGGCCCGGCTCAGCTTGAGTCAAGGCTGCAAAGAGCCTTCCGCGCCTGAAGCTGGTCCTCCCACTGCACCCTGGTAGGAAAACTCATTCATGGACCTGCCTACTGCTTCAACCCACTCAACCAGGGAACCTAACTGCCTCACACAGGAGCTGCAGAACCCGTCCAACGACCTGGCTTACAGAGGCGTTTGAACAAAGAGGCTAGCCCACAGCTTTCTTCCTCTGCAAGGCAAGATCAGTGACTCCATCTGGGAAAGGAATTCAGGGCACAGTCTAGCCTGATCTGGGTCCCCAGACAACAAGCTATGCAGACCCTGGGATTGGTTGTGCTGTCCTTGAAGGGCAGGGAAGCTTCCAGAGCCTCACTTACTGCTGAGCATGGCATGCAGTCCCAGGCATCTGGTAAGCTTGACCAGGGAACTGGGGTCTCTGTGGCGCCCATCCTCCAGACCTGTGAGGGCAGAGAACCAAGCCAGCAGTCCTATCGAGCTGTTCTCAGCCAGCAGCACCTACCCCTACTCAATCTCAGCGCTCAACCAATGGCTTCTCCCTAAAAGAGACCCTAATAGCAAGCCCCACTGCCCAAGGACATTATTAGCAGATGAGTCCAGAAACCCAGACTGAGATGACTGGTGAAGAACATTTTCTGCCAGCGTGAACCTGTAAAGTCTGGAAGAAGGCACTGCTTATTCAAATGTGCAGGTGCCAGCATGCCAAAATAAGGAATAAAGAATCACAAAACATCAGGCATGCCTGATGTCACCAAGTGAAACTGATAAAGCTCCAACAATTGACCCCAAAGAGATGGAGATCTCTGAACTGTTAGACAAAGAACCCAGAATAATCCTCTTAGAGGTTTACTGAACTATAAGAACACTCATAGAGGCAACTAAAAAAAATTGGGAAAATATTGTCAAAACAAGTTCAACAAAAAGATATAGAAACCAAAAAAAAAAGAAAAGATGTCCTAGAACTCAAAAATATGACAGAACTAAAAAACCAAGGAAAAAAGTGAGAAAACCCAAATCGACACAGTTTTCAGTGAAAAGGGAGACATTACAACTAATACCACAGATATACAAAGGATCATAAGAGGTTACTATGAACAGCTACATACCTACAACTGAAAAACCTAGAAGAAAAGGAAAAATTATATATAACCTACCAAGGTTGCAGGAAGAAAGAAAATTTGAGCAGATCAATTACTAGTAACGAGATTGAATTAATAATAAAAAACTTCCCACTAGAGGAAAGTCTAGTACCAGATGGCCTCCCTGGCGAATTTTACTAAACATTTAAAAAGAATTAATACTAATCCTTTTCAAACTTTTCTTAAAAAAATCACAGAGGAGAGAACGCTCCCTAAATTTGTAAGGTCATCATTACCCTGGTGCCAAAGCCAGAAAAGGAATGAGATGGATGAAACTGGAGCCCATTATACAGAGTGAAGTAAGCCAGAAAGATAAAGACCATTACAGCATACTAACACATATATATGGAATTTAGAAAGATGGTAATGATAACCCTATATGCAAAACAGAAAAAGAGACACAGAAGTACAGAACAGACTTTTGAACTCTGTGGGAGAAGGCAAGGGTGGGATGTTTCGAAAGAACAGCATGTATATTATCTGTGGTGAAACAGATCACCAGCCCAGGTGGGATGCATGAGTCAAGTGCTCGGGCCTGGTGGGCTGGGAGGACCCAGAGGAGTCGGGTGGAGAGGGAGGTGGGAGGGGGGATTGGGATGGGGAATATGTGTAACTCTATGGCTGATTCATATCAATGTATGACAAAACCCACTGGAAAAAAAAAAAAAAACTACAAGCCAATATTCCTGATGAATATAAATATAACAATTTTCAATAAAGTACCAGCAACCTGAATTCAGCAGCATGTTAAAAGGGCCATTCATCACAATCTTAGGGAATTTATCCTTAAGATGCAAAGATGGTTCCATATTCACAAAATCAATGTGCTACATCACATTAATAGAATGAAAAAAAATATGATCACCTCAATAGATGCTGAAAAAGCATTTGACCAAATTCAACATTTATGATAAATCCTTAACAAAGTAGGCGTAAAAGGAACGTACCTCAACATAATAAAAGCCACATATGACAAGCCCACAGCTAACATCACATTTAATGGTGAGTGATTAGAATCTTTTGCTCTAAGACTGGGAGCACACACGGGTCCCTTGTCTCACGACTCCTAAACATCGTACTAGAAGTCCTAGTCAGAACGACCAGACAAGGAAAAGATAAATAAAAGGTATCAGAATTGGAAAGGAAGACGCAAAATAGTTTCTACTTTCAGATGATACAATTTTGTATATAAAAAACCCAAACACTCCACCAAAACTTTTAGATCTAATCAGCAAATGCAGTAATGTTGCAGAATGCAAAATTAGCATACAAAAAATCAGCAGCATTACTATACATCAACAATGACCTATCTGAAAATAATGAAAATAGTCCCTTTTACAATTGCATCAAAAATCATAAAATACCTAGGAATCAACTTAACCTGGGAGATTAAAGATCTCTACATTGAAAACTGCAAGACCCTGATGCAAGAAAGTGAAGAAGACGCAAATAAGTGGAAAGTTATCCTCTGTTCACGTACAGCAGGGATATTGTTAAAATGCCCATGATACCTAGGGGCATCACAGAATTAGGTAAAACAGCCCTAAGTACACATGGAGACACAGAAGACCCCGAATGACCAAAGCAAGACTGAAAAAGAGGAGCCGGGAGGCATCATGCTTCCTGATTTCAAGCTATATTATAAAGCTGTAGTAACCAAAACAGTAAGATACTCATATAAAAACAAACATGCAGACCAATGAAACAGAACTGAGGGCCCAGAAATAAACCAGTGCGTACAAGGCCAACTGATATTTGACAACGGGGCAAGAATACTCAATAGAGAAAAGAAGAAGCCTCTTCAATAAAAGGTGCTAGGAAACCAAATACTCACACGTGACAGAATGAAACTAGACACTGGTCTTACACCTCACAAAAATTAACTTGAGATGAATTAAAGACTGAAATGTAAGGTTGGAAACCATAAAACTCCTAGAAGAAAACATGGGAAAAAGGTTTTTGACAGTTCTAGGGAATGATTTTTTTGGATATGAGACACAACCCCTAAATCACAAGCCACAAAAAAAAAAGAGTTGACTACGTCAAACTAACAACTATACCAGAGAAGAAATGACCAACACAAAAGACAACATATAGAATGCCAAAAAGAAGGCTGCAAATCCTATATCTGATCATGAGGTAATATATAAAATATACAATCAACTCATACAACTCAATAGCAAAACTACAACCCAAATAGTTCAAATAGTTAAAAACAGAGACAGGACCAAACTCATACAAAAAGATTTCAGAATTGTGATCATTAGAACTGGGAATTGCAGGAAGGTGATAATAGATGAAGGTGATCAAAAAGTACAAACTTCCAGTTGTAAGATAAGTAAGTACTAGGAATGTAAACGTGTGACATGACAACCACAGTTAACACGGACGGACATGAGACATGAAAACTAGTAAGAGAATAAAGGCTAAGAGGTTCTTATTATAAGGAAAAACACGTTTACTTCCTTATTTTTTATATCTATGAGATGATAGATTTTACCTAAACTGACTGTGGTAATCACTTTGCAGTAAGTTGTGAGTCAAATCATTATAATGCTCACCTTAACCTGATACAGGGCTGTATGTCAATTATATCTGGCTAAAACTAGAAAAAAGGCTTCATATTCTAAGATTTCATTTCTTTGATACTCTGGAAGAGGAAAAAAATCATAGTGACAGAAAACAGACGTGGTCTCCAGGTGGAGGAAGCGACGATTAGGGATGTGAGGAAGCTTCATGAAGTGACAGGAATACTATTTATCTTGACTGTGGGGGTTATTATGCAGCTGTATACGTTTACCACAACATTTCAACTGCACACTTTAACAAGTGAGTTTTACTGTATGTAAATTATACCTCAATGAACCCACCTTTTAAATATCTCTATGTATTTCTATGTGTTTAAATGTATTATATGTCTTCTATGATTTGCTTCCAGATTAAAAGGAAGCAAATCATAGAATACACAGAGCATGACCCCATTTACATAAAGATAAAAAAATTATATAAAATTTGCTCCAGTACTCGTGCCTGAAAAATCCCGTGGACAGCGGAGCCTGGTAGACTACAGTTCACGGGATTGCAGAGTCGGACACGACTGAACGACTGAACTTCTTTTTCTTTCTACAACACTGAAGCATGCGGTTAACATTATAGCACAATAAACACAAAATTCCACATAGTGGCTTTCTATTGGGGAAAAAAAAGGAATAGGATTAGGAGAGGTCCATAATGTCTTTAAAAGTCTTCTTCATCCTCTGCTTCTTAGGGTGGGTGATTGCTACATTGTATTACTATTCTGTATTTCTTATACCCTATATATTTCTGTATGTACATAACATAATAAAATTTACTGGCTTAATATTTTTCCTCTAGGAAAGTGATGCTTATAGTACCTTGCTTCTCTAATAAAAGTGTCATATCTGCAGATAGCAGAGTTTTCTGCTGAAACAGGACAGCAGACCCGTGGAATGATATGCTCTAGTTCCAAAAACGTCTGTCAGGAAATCATCAAGACTTCCATCCATGTTAAAGAAGATGACCTCTGCCTGGCAGGCCTGGCAGACAGAGAGGACACTCAAAAATACTGTCATCTAATTTGGAATTAATTCCATCGTCTTGTTTTCTCTCCGGAACGACCAGCACTTTGCTTAAGCATCTAGATTCAGAGGGCTGAGCGTGACACTGTGTGATCAGCCCCAGCGCCCAGGCCGCCCTGTGCCTGCCCATCTCGGCCCAGTCACGGGAGCGTGGTCACAGGGGCCCGCGAGCGGAGGCAGAGCCCTGGGCACCAAGCAGATGGCCCGCCTGGACCGCCAGCGGAGCGCCTCCGGCGTGGGGCTTTCCTTCACTCCCAGGTCCCCTGCCCCAGACCTGGACTTGCGTCTCCTGCCTGAGTTCCAGACTCTGTCCATCTTTGGCTGGGCTGCGCTGTAGCACCTTCTGCCCCGGGAAGGGACTGGGTGCCTCCCCAGTGCGGGCTGGGACAGCACAGGCAGGAGTGGGGCTCAGGGGCGTCTGCGAGCCTCAGGACTGGCCGCTGGGCCGCTCGGGAGCGCTGTCCCCGCGGGGCTGACCAGCTCTCCTCCTCCTGCTGGAAGGTCCGTGCGATGCTCAAGCTCACGACTATAGAAGTGAAAACGAAGAGACAACATGGAGATACCATTTCTTTCCCTTCAGACTGGCAACATTCAAAGCTTAAAAAACTATTTTTAAAAAACCAAACAGGTAGATTATAAAATATATGAGAGCTTAAAGGGCCAGAATATCAAAGCAATCTTATAAAACAAAGTAGAAGGACTTATACTAAGAAGGCAATGCTGGCGCAAGGATCGACAAAGGATAAGCGGAACCTAACGGAGCCCATAAACTGACCTCAAATTATACACTCAACTGTATCAAAGTAAGGCAATGGGAGAAAGAAAGTCTTCTCAAAAAATGACCCTGAAATAGTGGACGGGATATGGGGGGGAAGAGAGAACTTCAACCCCTACCTCAGATGATACACAAAAATTGAGATGAGTCATAGGCCCAAAATAATATTTAAAGTCATAAATATTTTAGAGTAAAGTGTAAGAATCTGTGACCCAGTGAGGGGGTAGTCAAACGTTTCTAGGACAGAAAAAACAAAAAACCTTAAAAAAATTGCTAATTTCAAATGTTAAAAGTTACACTCATCAAAAGGGACAATGAATAGGCAAGCCATAAACCAAGGGAAAATAATCACAAACCACGTATGTAAAAGAGAACTTCCACAACTCAATAATAAAAGATTAACAACTCGATTTTTTTAATGGACAAAAGATATTTTTAAAATTAAAAAAAAAATCTAATTTTTTTAAATGGGGGAGAGAAAGACTAACCATTCACAAAAGATGTATGAAAGGTGAATAGACACTGAAAAGGCACCCATTATCATTAGCTGTCAGGGAAATTCCAGCTAAAGTCATAATTAAACACCAGAACACATTCACCAGAATGGCGAAAAGTACAGGCTGACAATACCAAGTGTTAACAAGGATGTGAAGTAACTGGAACTCTTGTACATCACTGGTGGGAGTAAAAATGGATCAACATACACCTCTCTACAACCTGCCAATTCCACTCCTAAGTATTTACCCAAGAGAAATGAAAACATGCCTCATATGGTAACAAAAAATAGAACATTTATAGACTGTTAGCAGCCAAAAAATTAGAAAAAGACTAGGTGTCTATCAATAGGAGAATGAATAAACTGTGATCTATGGGTAATATATCCCAATAAAAAAATCTTATTCAGCAATAAAAAAGAATGTATTACTGATCAATGCAACATAATGAATCTGAAAAGCATTATGCTACATGAAAAAAAGCCTTATATAAAGTTTAACTAAATCTTATGTAAAGTTTATATAGTTTATACTCCTTTATAAGGAGTATAAACTATATGATTCCACTTATGTGAAGTTAAACAAAACTGCTCTGTGGTGGAAAAAAAAATCAGAACAGTGGCTGCCTCTGGGGTGGGAATAGGGTTGACTAAACATCACACGGGGACAGTGCTGGGAAATCGTGTTGTTCTATATCACGGTGAGGAGTCGGCTTTCACAGGGACGCTCATTTGTCATAACCGGCAGATGTACACTTAAGATTTCTGCACAACACATACTGAACTCTAATATCTTCAAGCTGAACTTATAGGAGTGTGATGATGTCTATGATTTATTTTGAAATACATTTTTAAAAAAGATGAATGGATTGAAGGCTCGAGTAATGAAAAAAATGAATAGGTATGTAAAAAGACAAGTATAGAAAGGCGTTAACTGTAAAATATAAATTTATAGGCATATGCTTGGTCTTCTGATGGCATCACTGACTCAACAGACATGTTTGAGTAAACTCCAGGAGTTGGTGATGGACAGGGAGGCCTGGTGTGCTGTGGTCCATGATGTCGCCAAGAGTCGGACATGACTGAGCAACTGAACTGAACTGGTTGGTCTTCCAAATGTTAAAAATCTTCCAACTTTGCTGTTTGTTTGAAATCTGTCAAAATAAATGCTTTTCTTTTTAAAGATGCAGAACTTTAGATACAATATGAGGTCTTTTGTTTCTGAAATACTAAGGAATAAGAATATATCTTCTCCATTTGCTTATATTTGTCTAGAAAAACTCTAGGAAGGAAGATAAATGAGAAGGTTGATGGGAGCATGTCAGTGCATACCTTAAATATTGTTTCAATATTCGAATCATGTAAATATGCAACCTATCTAAATTTTTAGAAAGGCACTTTGCCCATAGAAGGCATTAAGGCTTAGGGGACCTGGTCGGCCAGCTCCTCATTTCTCCTGCCGTCCCGTGTTTGCAGTTCACTCATTCTGAGGTCTTTGAAAGAGGGGAGGCAGATAGCTGAGCTTCCTGGAAGTTCACCTTGAAACTGCAGCAGTGAGATTTCTGCCTTAGCTACACCTGTGTCCTCTCTCCTGCCCTGCACACACACTCACGCACACTCACCCGCTCATATAGAAGCGTGCCCAGGGAGGCATCTCCAGCGCCCCTGTAGCCCCCGCCCCACACAACCTCGTTCCTCCCTCCCCACTCGCCTCCTCTCCTCAGGGCAAACAGTCCGGTTTACAGATGGCAAAGGTGAGCAAGATACAAATTCAAGAAACAGCCACCCCTGAACCGCCTCACCCAGGAGCTCGGGCTAGAGGTGCTGCTGTGAGATGCTCTGCTCAGAGCCGGGACTGGGCTGACGTGGTCCATGACCCTGAGAAGAGAAGCCCAGGTCCCACCAGCGCTTTCCTACGGCTCAGGGCCCAAACACCGAGGCACCGTTCAGCTGAATCCTGCCACACGTCCCCACCCCCACATGTGAGCGCCCTGTCCAGCTGGTTCCAAAGAGACAGAGAAGGCAGATCGCCCACCAGCAGGGAGGCAGCTCAGGGGAACCCTCCCTGGGCAGGCAGCCGCACACCCGGAGCCCTGGTCTACCAGATGCCTGCAGCCGAGTGAGCCGGGGGAGGAAGGAGCTTAGGGGAGGGGAGGGTGTGTGGAGAGATGAGACAGGAAGCATTTCCTCGGGTAGGTAGCATGTGTGTGAAGACTGATTACTCTGAGGACAGGCCAGGGAAGGGCAAATACATTGACCCCATAGCTAAAAATTAGAGCTGTGAACAGCAGCCTAGAAAACCCAACTGATAACACTGCCTCGAAAGGAGACACATCAAAGAAGAGATGAAATTAGAGCAGCGAATGTTAAATCATGGATGGGCTGTCTGTCTTTATCAGCTCCCATCACTAATGAAATCCGCATCCCCTGGAAAGCTGGGAGGATAATACAGAAATAGAAGTGACGTCAAGAGGAGGCTGGCTACAGAGCCGAGTGTCCTGGGGAGAGACGAGATGCTTAAATTAATCAGTGGGCCCGCGGGAACCACTCGGGTCTTCTGCTTCCCCTTCCTGGAGCTGAGCCTGAACCCTGAGGGGCAAACCTGGGGAAGAGAGATCACCAGTGGGAAAGAAAGGAATAAAGAAGGCAGACAAAGGAAGTGGTCCTTTTACACACACAGAGGGTGGCCTCGGGCCCCGGGGACAAGCTGCCCAGAGCCGCACCAGGCTGCCCGTGGCCGCCGCACCCTGCAGAGGCCCCCGTTTGGGTCCACAGGCCTGTGCTGGGTGGGGCTGGCAAGGCCCTGGCTCTCACGAGGCACAGACAGGTCTCGGCGGAGCCCTCCTGCCCCTGCATTAGGGAAGCAGGAATGAGCCCACGTGCTCAGAAGGGAAGACACGCCCACCCTTGCCTCTTCCGGCGAGACCTGCTCGGCGGGGCTCAGCGGTGGCACAGCCCCAGAGGGAGATTCCTTATCCGGCTCCGGGCAAGGGCACGGCTGTGGGCTGTCCTTGGAAGTGGCCACAGGGCCTTCGTGACGTAGCCAGAACATCACACGAAGGAATGGAAAAAGCCAGAAGAGCCCTCCTCGCCTTGCTCGGGGAAGCCTCCGCTCCTACCTCCCCAGCAGGCCAGCTCCGGGAAGGATGATCATGGGGAACACTGGGGCGGCAGGGCGCTCGGTCTTCAGCTCCCCTGAACCCTTCCCCTGGGCTCTAGAAGCCCGGCACTCTGACTCTTTCTTCATCTTCGCAGCCTCTTCACTAAGGGAAGTTCTGCTCTCGATTATTTTCACCTCAACGTGAATGAGACAGTGGGGTCTATTAAAAGTGCGTGAACTTTGGCATCAGTCTATCTGAGTTCAATCCCTGATGCCAGCACACACCATGACGCCCTAAACAATACTGAGACACAGTCTCTTTGAGCCCTGGGTCATCCACCTGCAAAATCAAGACAATGCCCACCCCATCGGTGCCCACTTGAATTAGGACCAATATGTGTAAAGACGCCTCAAGTAGCCCTTGCTAACAAGAAGTGCTCCATAAAGTGTTCCCTTCACCTTTCCTCAGCTCTCTCCAGAGACCTCCACTTCACAATGCTCATAAACACAACGATAACTTGCACACAACAATCCACTGCTTTGCAACTAGATTTTTTAAATGTCTTCAGTTAGGATGAGTTTTGGTGGACTCTGTGCTCCTTAAGTCCCCCAGAGCTCATTTTCTTAAGCTTCTTTATCTAACTACTCTGGCTTGAGGGCACCTCACGACGGGGTCTTAGAACATTTTCGGCCTCTCATTTCTTCATCTTAAATCTTGCTCTGAAACGAGATAGCCAGGGTGCCTTGGCCTTTGTGGAAGGCTGAGAATTGTCCTTCAACATATGTTACGGGCTGAAATCCAGCCCCCAAATTCATACCTCAAATTTCCAACCCCCAGGTCCTCCAAATATGACTATATTTGGAGAAAGTGTTTTTAAAGAGGCAATTAACTAAAATGAGATTATTCGGGTGACCCCTAATCCAATTGAACTGGTGTCCTTATAGAAAGAGGAAAACTTGGACGCAACTATGCTTGGAGGGAGGATGCTGTGTGAACGTGGACAGAACTCAGAAGAAGCCCAGGCTGTCAACACTTCGATCCTGGGCTTCCAGCTCCCAGAACTGTGAGAAAATACACTTCCATTGCATTTCTGTTGCTTAAGCCACTCAATCTGTGATGCTTTGTCCTGACAGCCCTAGCAGACTAATACAATATCTATTCTCCCCTTCTTCATGTTAAAAATAGAGTTTCTTTAGTTTCAGCTGAACGTGTAGCTGCCCAGCTAGAGACCATGCATCCCAGCCTTGCGTGCAGCAAGGCTGAGCCATGTGACTTAACTCAGCCAACGGGGTGTGAGGAGAAGTGATGGGCCAACTTCCTGGTCCTGACTTTCGAGTGAAAGCTGCTTGCCCTCCACTTTTCTTTCCTTCCTGCTGGTGGGGAGATGGCCACAAGCAGAGCAGCTTCCTTGGAAGGCACTAGCTAAGCTCTCCTCCAACACTTACGCCCTCCTCTATACCCAGGACTTGATGGAGAAAAATGTTGCTACCTTATCTAAGCCTCTTTTGGGTATCCTGGGCTTCTTGATTATGGCTGCCTTTGGGCTAGCAGATTGTTCTCCCTCCACCCCCCAGATGCTCTGCTTCCCTGGTTCCCTAGAAATACCTGGCTGTGGGAAGAGCAGAGACTGCTAGAGCTGAGCTCAGAGTAGAGACTGCCAGCAAGCAGGTGGATGGAGGCCCGGCTTTGAGAGGGACCTCAGAGACAGCCTGGCTTCCCTTCCCACGGGGGGCAGGTACAGAAATCTCATCTGTGTGGCTGCAAGTTCTTATCCAGCTTCTATTGGTATGACCCAACACAGATCTCCCAGCCCAGGAGGTCACCTTTAACGCTGGTGTGGTCTGCATGTGTGTAGACCACACCTGTGGTCAGATAGTCCATCCTTGTGAGATCTGAAATTAGCCTCCTATAACTATGCCCCCTGCTTCACCTCTAGGTGAAATAAAACTAAGGTTTCAAGCGTCTAGAAGACTGCATTGTTGAACAGAAGGCTTCCCAAAGGTCTCCATTCTGTGTCCTCAGTGGCGCAGAAACTGTAGTCATAACATGTAGGCCGAAAGACATACTAGAAGTTCCATTAAATAAGGAGTTACTCCCAAACAGCTTAATGAGCATACCCTAACAGCTTAAAATAACTCACATATACTAAAAGAGAAAATATTTTCACTTTGTTCTTAAATAATCACTATTACTTTTTAATAGGATGTGCATCTGTTGGGCATTGCACAGCTTCTCAGACCTTAGAATCAGATTGGATTGAGCCACCCCTCGTTTCCTGTTCCAAAACTGACTTTTATTTGGCACTTGCCTTTTATTGCAGCAACCGCTGAAAATCCACCGGACCCACGGGACAGGGAAGCCTGGCGTGCTGCCGTTCATCGGGTCTCAAAGGCACGGGGTCGGGCACGACTCAGAGACTGAATAACAGCAACTGAAAGTCCAGCTTCACAAAGATACGATACCATCAAATAGACTAATCTGACCTAATGTCGAAAATGCAAGCTACACGGAGCTAGTAATTTACATGAGGGTAAACAGATGTTCCTTCAAATTTTTAAAATATCCTGTGGGATGCCTGTGAATTTCTGTGGTAACTTGCAGTGCTTCTGTGCACAGTGGGGGAACCACGGCTGGGAACTAGTTATTGAAAGTCTGCTGCTGCTGCTGCTAAGTCATGTCAGTCGAGTCCGACTCTGTGCGACCCCACAGACGGCAGCCCACCAGGCTCCCCCGTCCCTGGGACTCTCCAGGCAAGAACACTGGAGTGGGCTGCCATTTCCTTCTCCAAAGCATGAAAGTGAAAAGTGAAAGTCAAGTCGCTCAGTCGTGTCTGACTGTCAGTGTCCCCATGGACTGCAGCCTACCAGGCTCCTCCGTCTGTGGGATTCTCCAGGCACGAGCACTGGAGTGGGGTGCCATAGCCTTCTCCGTATTGAAAGTCTACCTGGGTTCAAACCTATAAAATTTGTCGGTTTCCACACCTATAAAGTTTGTAAAATTATGGTGCCTACTTCCTATGGGTCTTGTGAAAATTAAATGAGACGATAGGGGACTTCCTTGGTGGTTCTGTGGTTAAGAATTCGCCTTGCAATGCAGGGGAGGCAGGTTCGATCCCCGGTCTGGGAGCTAAGGTCCCACAGCCGGCAGACTCAGGAAGCCTGCACGCCCCGACAACCGAGCCCACGCGTCACAGCTCGAGAGCTCAGGCACCTCGACAGGAGGTGCCACGTGACACCGGGAAGATCCCGCCTGCTGCGGCCGAGACCGGCGCAGTGAATGGGTAACCGAGGTGACCGGCTTAGAATGTCCGGCACGGGGTCTGACAAAGAGCGGTCTTTGGTGTCTGGTTTCTATTCCCACGTAACATGCGCCTAGAGGCTTTAAACCGCACACTCACCGTCCCGCAGCTTCCGCCAGGGCACGCGGCCCAGCTCGGCTCTGCGCACCGGGAGTGTCCGGGCTGCAGGCAGGGCTCGGCCAGCGCACAGCATCCCCGGAGACTCGGGGGGAGAGCCCTCCCGGCCCTCAGGGTGGTGGCGGAACCCCCGTCCTCGGAGCCGCAGCACCGAGGCTCTGCTGTATCGCTGGCCGTCGGCCAGGGGCCGCTTTCAGCTGCTTACGGCCACCCTCAGCTTCCTGTCGCGCAAGCCCCTCCCAGGCAGTCTGCAGGCAGCGGCCAGCGGGAGCGTCGCTTGGTCCAGGCCAGGGGAGCATCGCTTGTTCCAGGCCAGCGGGAGCATCGCTGGTTCCAGGCCAGCGGGAGCATCGCTTGTTCCAGGCCAGCGGGAGCATCGCTGGTTCCAGGCCAGGGGGAGCATCGCTTGTTCCAGGCCAGCGGGAGCATCGCTGGTTCCAGGCCAGGGGGAGCATCGCTTGTTCCAGGCCAGCGGGAGCATCGCTGGTTCCAGGCCAGGGGGAGCATCGCTGGTTCCAGGCCAGGGGAGCATCGCTTGTTCCAGGCCAGCGGGAGCATCGCTTGCTCCAGGCCAGGGGGAGCATCGCTGGTTCCAGGCCAGGGGGAGCGTCGCTCTTTCCGTCCTCAGAGGCAGTCTCCCATAACGAAAGCTAGCCCTGGGAGCGGAGTTTGCCCTGTGAAAGGGCCTCACTGGGAGCCGGGCCGCCCTCACCTCCTCACCTCACACTCTGCTCCGCAGGAGAAAGCCCAGGCGGCGCCCAGCTCCCAAGGGTCACTGCAAAGCGGCAGGCCTCGCCGGGCCACCCTAGCTGACGCCTGCCACGGGCGTGGAGGCAGCGGCCAGCCCTCCGCTCTTCTCCGGGCTAAATACGTGCTGGGGCGCCAGCGGCGGCCCTGAGCCTCTACCGCCCATGCTGACAGCACAAGACATCTGCCTTGGGAGGGGACGGGGGCTGGGGGAGCAGTGAGGCTTCCTGTGTGGGGCTGGGGTGCAGTGAGGCTTCCCGTGTGGGGCTGGGGTGCAGTGAGGCTTCCCGTGTGGGGCTGGGGGTGCAGTGAGGCTTCCCGTGTGGGGGCTGGGGTGCAGTGAGGCTTCCTGTGTGGGGGCTGGTCCCATGAGGACCAGAAGATGTGACACGTGGGGGCACGTCCGTTCCCACTCAGCTTATCCACCTTCCACTCACTGACTCAGCTGTGTCAGGGGAACCACGGCTGTGATGGAGTCCCTGCTCTGGCCCCAAGTGTGAACGAGGATTAAGGGAGATCCTCACAGTCCCCTCTGCCACAGGCCCCCCACCCACCCTGGACACAGACCACACCGCTTACATCCACTCAGACTCGACCTGGAGCGCCTTTCCCAGCCTGTGACTCCTCTGGGGTCAGGGAGCTGCCACTCCTCGCCCAGAAGTGTGGTCATTCGTTGGACGCAGACGCTGTCAGAGGCCATCGGCCCTGGGGGGGAACAGAGAAAAGCAGCAGAGGGGAGAGACGCAGAGGGGGAGACCATGGCCGGCTCGGGGTCTGAACTCTGGGGCTCTCTAGAAGCTTGTTGTGGGAGCCCCCCAGAGCTCAGTTCCTTCACAGAGGATGGGGTGATCTGAGCCAGTGGCTGCTGAACTTCCTACACTGAAAACCCATTCTCATCATCCTCCCCGCACAGACATTTTGAAAAGCTGTGTCTACCCAAACCAGCGACACAAAATAAAACATAGTCAGCTGATTTTCCCATGAAGTCAGCAGTGTCGTACTTGAGTCACTATCATTCCAAACGCTGAGAAGCGACTGCTCTGGCCCAGCCCGGTAGCCAGCGGGCATGTGACCGAGTGCAAGGCGTTAGAAAGTGAAGGATGCTCAGGGTCCCCAGGACTGCGCTGGGGCCTCTGTGCGTGCAGGGGCCCAGCCTTCCCGATACTTCCTCAAGAGGCATGTGAGCCACTGGCTAACCCTGAGGATGATTTAGGCGGTACTTCATATTTATAGGTACCTGTTGATTTTAATATGCAATGATAAAACTTCAAACTAGCCCATCAAACCAGTGAGATAATACCCATTTTAAATCAGCTGGGAAAACTATCCAGAGCAAATAAGGACCAGTCCCAATGGAACATGGCTCAGAAATACCGAGGGTCGCATGCAGATGGCTGGCATCTGGGAAACCACAGCTTCCCTCACCCCAGGGACGCCTCCCCTCTCCCCTCTCCCCTGTGAGGCTATGTGATTGCGCTTCCTTCCTCCAGCCCCGGACAGACCGCCCCAGGTGCTCTTGGCTTCTACAAGAACTGGGTCTTTAGCCATACTGGGAAAGCGGGGCTCGGAATAGCCAGACCAGCTAACCGCCTCTTCGACGTCTGTGCTTTGAATCGTTGATCAACTTTCTTACGAGAGTCCTAGGTTCGTCATCCCTATAATTTGCTGTCAAATATCAGACTGCAAAAGCAAAACACGACAATGGTCAGGGATGTTTTTGTCCTGAGACTTTAAAAAATAATGATGCAGTTCTCACTAAAGATCAAACGCAAGGCTGTTGCACTCAGAAGCACATCAAGAATAGGGTTGCCTTGATGCTTCCCCGACCTCCCCTGCAAGACACATTAGGATGCTGGCTTTGAAAGTCTTTCGCTTTCTTCTTTCTACTCCCCAGCATTTTTCCTGGCAAGAAGCTGACAGTGAAAAAGTGCCAACTAAGCCTGGAGCCCCCGCACTGGAGATTACCAGGAGGCTAAATGAGATCTCTGGCAGTCTGTCTCGGGGACGTCCACGGGCCCCCTGCATCAGCTCAGCACCGTGGACAGAGCCAGGCTCACACTCTTGATTTATCTGTGCTCGCTGTGTTCCTCGGAAGCACATTTTTTAAAGGGAGGAAATTGGCATTTTTATATCTCTCGTGGGATACCTCCTCCCTATCTATAATGGTTTGGAAATGCTTTTAAGAAACCTAGATGATGAGGTAAGAAGGAAATCTTTCTTCTGGCCTCGGGGTTCCCGAGAGAAGAAGGATGAAGCGGGCCGACAGCAAGGGCCACAGAGCAGCACCCTTCCCCGAGCGGAGAAGGACCCGAGCCCATGGCCGGCCCTGCTCCGGGGCTGCAGCGGGCGGAGGGCTCAGCCCGCGGGGAGTGAGCATGGCGGCGGCCTACCTTGCTCGGAGGCCTGCCTTGCTCGGAGGCCAGCGCTGAGAAAGGCGTAGGGATGGTTGGACTCGACAGCTGCGCCCTCGGTACAGAGCAACACAGGCTTCTGGTTTGAGGGAAGCAGGGTGGGCGCCAGGAGAGCTGGCTCAGCCCTCTGAGAGAGTTTAAAGGCTCTGGCCTCTTCCAGTGGAGGGCGCCACGCGGGCACCGCCCCGTCCTCTTCTGCCCTTGCATAGGCCCTTCCAAGCTCTGCGGCCCCAGCCCCGAGCTCCCTGCAGCCCTGGATTCCCTTGCCTGCCTCCTACTGTGACTCAGCCCTGGGCTTTCCATATCTCTCAGGGTGCCCAGAAGCCCAGGAAACTGAGACAGCCCCACAGCTCACAGAAGGACTGTTCTACAAGGGCTGAGAGGGGGTGGACGAGGAAGCCTTAACACACTCCCCCCCCAACCCTGAGCCTGTTAGTTTATATTACTGTTGGAATTTGGGGGAATACATTCACCTTATGAGGGCTTCCCTGGGAGCTCAGCTGGTAAAGAACCCGCCTGCAGTGCAGGAGACCCCGGCTCAATTCCTGGGTCGGGAAGATCCCCTGGAGAAGGGAAAGGCTACCCACTGCAGTGTTCTTGGGCTTCCCTGGTGGCCCACCTGGTGAAGAATCCGCCTGCAGTGCAGGAGACCCCGGCTCAATTCCGGGGTCGAGAAGATCCCCCGGAGAAGGGAAAGGCTACCCACTGCAGTATTCTGGCTTGGAGAATTCCATGGATTGTACAGCCCATGGGGTCTCAAAGAGTCGGACACGACTGAGCAACTCTCACTCACTCACTCACTCACCTTATGAAAGCTCTTTTATGTCAGCTATGACAGTAACAGCCACTGGAATCTCTCACACGAGTAAAACTCGAGTTCAGTTTCAAGGACCTATCCTATCATTGCCTCTTTCATCCTCAAAGCAGTTCTAGTTCAGGACATACTCAAGGACTTCCCGTGTTTGGCCATCTACCAGGATGGGTGTTGATGGAGAGAATTCACAGGAATTCCCCGACCTTCAGGCCCACACAGTGAAGCAATGCCTTCAGATCACCGGCCCACAGATGCCAAAGGGAGGTTGGAAGGGCCAAAGGTTGGGAGCCATGAAAGTTTGAGACTGTCTTGATGGTGAAAGGGGATTATCTTAACAACTGGGACCACAGGACAATCCTAGGCAAGCTGGGAAGTGCAGTCCCCGAATCTAAGACGAAGGGACCTGGCCGGCACTGCCTCCTCGCCTGGCACGTTCTGGGTCCCCTTTTTGGCAACATACTAACTCTGTGATGTTGAACTTGTACGAACTAAGATTTAGGGTGCATGGAGATGAAGAGGGGTAGACTTCCAGAAAACACATCTAAAAGGGGATACAGGGAAAAGGAAAATCATTGCTAATTGGAACTGAACCCTGTGGAAAGGTATCGGTAATATAATTCTGGGACAGAAATTTGACTCTGCTCAAATACAGAACCACTTGGCTCTAAACTGCTTCCCTTTCATTCTCTCATCAGCCCAGAGTCAGCCATCCTGGGCTACTGTGCCCCGCTGATCACAAAGGCCGTGGCCTCTCACAGGGCCCCGAGAAGCCGGGCGGTGGGCACTGCGGGGAGTAAAGCAGCTGAAGGATGACCTGGCACATGAGAAAGCAAAGCGTGCCCAGCTGTGGGCCAGGAGTAAGCGAGGTGGGCGTGCGTGCTCGAAACCGCCCTCCAAATCCTAGTCACCTAGTCTGCATGTGGCAGGGGGCCGGCTCCAGTCTAAAACACATGTAGGATGCAGACACTGGCTCCAGTTGGAACCATGTCCCTGGAGGACTCAGGCCCCTGTTACCTGGGCATGATCAGAGGCCTGCAACCCTCTAGGGCCTATGGCCAGGCAGATGATCAAGGAGTCATGATCAGCATGGGAGACTGGAGAGATTTCAGACACACAGAAGTCTGTCCGTCACATGATGCCCAGTGGATAAAATCCATTCAGAGAGGACAATTTATATGCCTTTGTCTCTTTTTAAGACGGCCACTCAGAGGGGTGGGATAGGGTGGGATGGGGTGAGAGGGAGGGAATGTATGTATGCTTACGGCTGATTCAAATGGTTGTATGGCAGAAGCCAACACAATATGTAAAGAAATTACCCTCCAATTGGAAAAAAATAACAAACAAACAAATATCTATATAACCTAGCTCTTCTTTTCGCCTCCTCGGAGCAGTCCTCTCAAGGTTACTTGAGATGCTGTCTCACAGGCTTGAAGTCATAAAACTTACCCACCAAATAAAACATAACTCTCAAAAACACACAAGAAAGAATGCCAACCCCAAGGCCAGCATTACTTTGATACCAAAACCAGACAAGGATACCACAAGAAAAAATTATAGGCCAACATTGCTGATGAAAATAGATGCAAAAATCCTCAGTAAAATATTAGCAAACCAAATTCAGCAGGATTGTTGAAAAAGACACTTTTAAAAGAACCATACGTCATAATCAGGTGGAATTTATTCCCAGGGTAAAAAGATAGTTTGACATTTACAAACCAATCAGTGTGATTCACCATGTTAACAAAATGAAGGATAAAAACCATATGATGATTTCAATAGATGCAGAAAAAGCATTTGACCAAATTCAATGATTTATGATAAAAACTCTCAACAAAGTGGGTACAGAGGAAATGTACTTCAACATAATAAAGGCCAGATATGACAAATCCACAGCTAACTACATACTCAATGACTGTAAGCTGGAAACTTCTCCTCTAAGATCAGAAATGAGACAATGCCCACGCTTACCACATATTAGAAGTCTTGCCAGACCAATTAGACAAGAAAAACAAACAAGACATTCAAATCAGAGACAAAGAAGTAAAACTGTCAGTATTTGCAGATGACATGACATTTTACACAGAAAACCCTAAAGAGTCAAAGAATTCAGTAAAGTTGCAGGATACAAAATTAATACACAAAAATCTGTTGCACTTCTATATACCAAAAACAAACTAACCAAAGGATAACTGAAGAAAACAATACTATTTACAATTGCATCAAAAAGGATATCTAGGAATAAATTTAACCAAGGAGGTCAAAGACTTGTACATTAAAACCATTAAATACTGATGAAAGAATTGAAGCAGACACAAATAAATGGAAAAATAACCATGCTCATGGATTTTTAAGAATCAATAATATTAAAATGTCCCTATTACCCAAAGAAATCTAGGAATTCAACACAATCCTTATCAAAATTCTAAGAGCATTTTTCACAGAAGCACAAACAAGCCTAGAATGTGTATGGAGCCACAAAATATCCCAAGAATCCGGAGCAATCTTGAGAAAGAACAAAGCTAGAGTCATCATGCTCTCAGATTTCAAACTCATTGCAAAGCTATAGTAATAAAAAGGATATGGTATTGGCATAAAAACAGACACAGAGATCACTGGGACGGAATAGATGGCCCAGAAATAAATCCATACATAAATGCCAAATTAGTTTATGACAACAGAGCCAAGCATATATTCTTGGTACAATGAGGAAGGAACAGTCTCCCCAGTAAACGCTGGTGGGGTAACTGGACAGCCACATGCACGTGCAAAAATAAACTCAAAATGGGCTAATGACTTACATGAAGGCACGAAGCCACAAAACTCCTAGGGAACAACACAGGTGGTCAGTTCCTTGATACAAGCCATGGTGATGCTTTTCTGGATTTGACACCAAAGCAAAGTAACAGAAGCATGGGTTATATCAAACTAAAAAGCTTCTACAAAGCAAAAGAAACCATCAAGAAAATGAAAAGGCAACATACTAAATGGTAGAAAATATTTGCAAGTCATGTACTTGATAAGGGGATACTATTCAAAATATAGAGAGAACTCATGCAACTCAATAGCAAATAATAATGGCAGAGAATCTGAATAGACCTTTTTCCAAAGATGACATAGACAGGGCAAAGATGTATGTGAAAAAGGGCTCAGCATTGCTAATCATCAGGGAAATGCAAATGAACACCACAGTGAACTATCACTTCGCATCTGTCAGAAGGGCTGTTGTCAGAAAGAAATAACAAATGCTGGAAGGATGTGAGGAATAGAAAACGCTTGTGGACCACTGGTGGCAATGTAAATTGCTTCAGCCACTATGGGGGAAAAAAGCATGGAGTTTCCTCAACAAATTAAAAATAGAACTACCAGCAATTCCACTTCTGTGTATTTATCCAAAGAATACAAAAACCCTAACTAAAAATGTATGCACCCCCAAGTTCATTGCAGCATTGTTTACAATAGACAAGACATGGAAATAATCTAAGTATCCAATCTATAGATGAGTGGATAAAGAAAATGTGGTCTTCAAGTACAGTGGAAATTAGTCAGCCATAAAAAAGAGTGAAGCCTTGTCATGTGTGACAACATGCATGGAATCTGAAGACAGTATTCTCAGTGAAATAAGTCAGATAAGTGAGTGTGATCTCACTTATATGTAGGAAGGAATGAAGGAAGGAACCAAACGAATGAACTTACAAAAACCAGCTTGGTGGTTGCCAGAGGCTGAGTTGGGCTTGAGAGGAGGTTCTTGGTGAAATAGGTGATGGGGGTCAAAGGGAACAAACTTCCACTTAAGTCCTAGGGGTGTAATGTACAGCAGTGGGGACTCTAGCTGGTTACTCTGTTTCGTATTTGAAAGCTGCTGAGAGTAAATCTTAAAAGTTCTCCCAAGAAAAAATACCTGTAACTATGCGTGCTGTCAGATGTTCACTAGACTTCTGGTGATCATTTTGCAATACGTACAAAGTATCAACTCATTATGTTGTATACCTGAAACTAATATAATGTGATATGTCAATTACAGCTCAATTAAAATACAAAACCAAAAAAAAGAAACAAACCCTGTTAGCGGCTGACAGCAATAGTAGTAGGCAGAGTGATAACTTGCCTGCTCTCTAATCCTGATTCCCACAGGGCAACGCGGGTAGACCAAGGGCTGCCCCAACACAAGCGAAGGGCATCATCCAGTCTCGTCTAAGTGCTTCTGGAAAACCTGCCCACCCCCTTTCCAGAGAGGGGGATAACCCTGGAATGTAAGCAAGTCTGCTCTGAGGAGAGGTGGGGGATGTCTCCACCGTTAGTAACCTGTAATGCAAGAGATGGGCTTCACTTGTGGCTCAGCTGGTAAAGAATCTGCCTGCAATGTGGGAGACCTGTGTTCCATCCCTGGGTTGGGAAGATCCCCTGGAGAAGGGAACCCACTCCAGTATTCTGGCCTGGAGAACTCCATGGACTGTATAATCCATGGGGTCACAAAGAGTCGGACACGACTGAGCTACTTTCACTTTCACCATCAGGCCTGAGAAAGGCATAGTCTTAAAAAGAAAAAAAAAAAAAGAAAGGCATAGTCTTTAATTAAAAAATACTTTATTGCTCAACAGTGCTCTCATTTGAGGCTTCAACAAGTCCTAGTAGGCCAATTTCACGGAAACCTCTCTCCGTTCACGTGGGGTGCACGCTGAGATAAGCCCCGGGCTCCTCTCGCCCGTCCACAAGGACCCAGCCGACCCCGTGACGCCCCGTGCCAGGCCGGTGAGCCCCGCAGCCTGCTGTCCCGCACACCTCGCTGGTCCGCTCAGCCGCACGAGGCCACTACCGCCGCCGAGGGCGAGGCCCCGAGGCCCCAAACGCCTCTGCCCCGCGGGTCTCGTGTGGAGTGGACACCCGGCGGGGCTCCTGCCAGCATGCCCACCAGTCACCGACTTCGGACTCCGCGTCTGCACGCGGTCAGAGTCCAGGAGGAGGGCTCCAGAGTCTCACGCGTGCTGTGGATTTCCTGATGACCTGCAGGGGCCAGGTCTTTGACATGAAGAACTTCTCCTTCTGCGCTTCTGCAGTTAGAACCCCTTCTCTGAGGAAGAGACGCCGAAGTGGTCCAGCGGCCGTCTGGACAGGGATGGGGGGACACAGGAGATACAGGAGGGGGAGGACCGGGCAGCACTTCACGCTATGACTGCGTTCTGCACCCCCCGAGACCCAGCGCACGGGGCACGACGCCGCGGCGACTCTAGAGCCCCCGCCGGTGACTCGCTCCCGGGACCTGACGCTGTCTGCTGCCCCACGGCTGTGCGTCTCCCACCTCCTTGCCGCCTCGCCCCTCCTGGGGTCCCGGGGGTCTGCACAGGGGCTTTCAGACCCACGGAGCAGCTGGGACACGCGTCTCCCCACGGGGCCGCCGCCGCCGCCGGTGTTTCTGGCTTGGCCATCCATCTTGTATAATTGTCACTCAGTTTGGGGCTCGAGTTCTTATGTGGTCCCCTGAATAAATCTGAACAACGCCCCGAGGGAAAATACTGATCTCAAGATGCATCAAACACGGCCGCTTTCGCTGAGTGTGTCAGCCTCCTGACGTCATTTGACTTCCTAACGAATAAAGGATCCCGGCCACAATTCAATCGGGAGCTGGAGGGCAGGCGGGTCCTGCCCTGTGAGAAGCCACGGCCGCTCGGTCTAGAGAGTCACTTCTCCAGCACTTCATTCATGAGTCCGATACCTGCTCTTTAGTTAGTTAGTTTCAAGTGTACAGAACAGTTATTCAGTTATAGGTTATTATAAGACATTGAATATAACTCCCCGTACTATACAGTATGTTCTTGTTTTTTATCTATTTTATATATAATGATGTGTGTATGTTCATCCCAAACTCCTAGCTATAGATCTATATGCTGCTGCTAAGTCACTTCAGTCGTGTCCAACTCTGTGCGACCCCACAGACGGCAGCCCACCAGGCTCCCCCGTCCCTGGGATTCTCCAGGGAACAACACCAGTGTGGGTTGCCTTTTCCTTCTCCAATGCATGAAAGTGAAGAGTGAAAGTGAAGTCACTCAGTCGTGTCTGACTCTTAGCGACCCCATGGATCGCAGCCCACCAGGCTCCTCCATCCATGGGATTTTCCAGACAAGAGTACTGGAGTGGGCTGCCATTGCCTTCTCCGTAGATCTATATATAACTGAATAAATATTCTTTTTGGGATTCTGAAATGCTGAGACTTGAGGTTGGTATACGGCACAGGTTCGAAATTTGGAGTCTAATCTATTTGGAGATTATTATTCAAGGATTGCTCTATATTCAGCTCATCATTCAAGTTGGCCTTTAAGCCCGAGGTTTACACACCGCTTTAGAGTTTCTGAAGGACTCGCCCATATGCCACGGCATTGGTTTTGTGGGTTTAGTCTCCGGCATTAGTTCAGAGCTCTGGTGTTGAAGAAAGAGGCTGAGCTGGGGCCAAAGGTTCTGCTATCAGAGGAGCCACTACCCAGAGCCGGGAGACGGGCTCCTGACCCTGACCCCAGCGACGGTGATGACCCGTCCCCCTGCAAGGCTGAGAGAGGGTGAGCTAGTGGGAGCTGGGTCAGCCCCGGACGACCCGCCACTGTGGCCTTGAACTTGGAGAAGACACCTTTCAGGTCCCCTGAATTCTGCAGATGAGAGGAGTCAGCCAGCAGTCTAGGCTTTGTCTTGTGGCTCAGCTGGCAGAGAATCCTCCTGCAATGCGGGAGACCTGGGTTTGACCCCTGAGTTGGGAAGATTCCCTGGAGAAGGGAAAGGCTCCCCACTCCAGTATTCTGGCCTGGAGAATTCCATGGACTGTATAGGCCATGGGGTCGAAAAGAGTTGGACAGACTCAGCGACTTGCACATTTCACTTCACTCCACTTGTCCAAAGCCCAAGTGTGGGGTGGGAGGGAGGCTTAAGTGGGAGCGGATAAATGTACCCTTAGGACTGATCATTGTTGTTGTAGGACAGAAACCAACACTGTAAAGCAATTATCCTCTAATTAAAAAAAACAAAAAACCAACCCAAAGCCCAAGCGCGAGGACAGGAGCCCGTGCGGAGTGGGCCTTGCTGCCCGGCTGCGCCGGGCCGCGCGGTAGAGACCCTGCGGTCCGCCTGCGCTCGCCCCGGGCGCCCGCGAGTGAGACGAGGGGCTGGGCAGCAAGCGGGGTCCTCCCCAGCGCCGGCAGGGGGTTCAGCACGGGTGGCGGCCAGGGCGAGCGCACCGGAGCGGGCTGGGGAAGGCGCCCGGGAGCAGGGCGCCCGCGCAGGCGCGCGCCGAGGAAACCGCGGCCACGCAGCCGGTCAGGCCGGCCCGCACCACGCGCCCGCGTCCTGCGGCGGCCGCCTTCCCGAGCAGCTCTCAGGAGCGCCGGCTGGAGCCCGGGGCCCCGAGACGGAGGTGTACACTGACCCGGGCCTGCCAGACGCGGGGCGCACCCGCACCCGGCCCATCAGCGAACAGCTCTGGCAGGAGCGCTCGGGGGCCAGCGGCCCGGAGGCCCCGCCGCACGCCGGACCGGGAGCCCCCCGCCCGCGGGCCGTGCCTTCCGGAACTCGCGCGTCAGGACTCCGGAGGCTGCGTTACCGGTGTCAGCCACGCCCGGGACGGGGGTCTCGGTTCAGCGCGGCTCAGCCTGGCCGCTTTCCTTCTGCGCTCTGAAACCCTTTTGCCGCCTCTCAGAAGTCTCCGGGGACGCATAGAAAAAGTGCTGACCGCAGCGGCTCTGCCTTCCTCCCCTTGCTCAGTTTATTGGCTTTGAGTCTGATGCTGCCACCTCCTCTTAGACACTAACCTTTTAAAAGACGGTTTGCTTTCTCTCGGTGGATCAGATTGCTCTAGGATGCTGAAGCTGAAGCTCCAATACTTTTGCCAGCTGATTGGAAGAACTGACTCATTAGAAAAGACCCTGATGCTCAGAAAGATTGAGGGCAGGAGGAGGAGGGAATGCCAGAGGATGAGATGGTTGGATGGCATCACCCACTCGATGAACATGAGTTTGAGTAAACTCTGGGAGTTGGTGATGGACAGGGAGGCCTGGCGTGCTGCGGTCCATGGGGTCGCAGAGTCGGACACGACTGAGAGACTGAACTGAAGTAGCTGAAGGTGCTCCCCCGACCTTAGATGGATGCATGCACAGCCAGCTCTCTGGATAGGATTTCTCCTCTGACAGCGCCAAATCAGGCCAGGATTTGAGGGTCTCGCGCTTACCCTGCCTTCAAACATACTCTGGCCTACACCGACAGTTTGTGCTGGATCGCTGCTGTCTAGGCCTCTTCTGGAATTGCTGAGCTACCTTAACCCGGGCGGTCTTGCCCAAGGCGATCTCAACAGCACTCCTGGGAGGCCGTTCTCCTTGTCCTTTGGGAAATGGTAGTATAATCTCAGCCCAGAAAGGTGTCAGGGGACTCGCATAGCTGTGGAATGGCACCTCACCCAAGCGGCCAGCAACATGTAGACTTTCTTTTCCAAAGTCAAGTTGTTCTGCCAGGAAAGGGAGAGTCACTTGCATGCCTTCACAGGGGTGTGGGCATCCCAAGAACTGGCAGGGAGGAGAGGAGCTGGAAATATGCCTGAGGTTTCGGGGGGATGGAAGCAAAAGGTGCCCGAAGACCCTGCATCCTCATCCATCACACAGGTGGAGGCTGACGGTTCTTTCCCCAGCCGCCGGGGTACCTGGCCTGAGACGGTGAACTCAGGACCAGCAGGGAACAAATAAGCTGCAGATGGGAAGGGGGTTTCAATTTCCAAGAGCCAAATGTGGTTCGGGAAAGGCACAAATTATCCAAGCCTCCCACGTAAACCAGTGATTTCACGCATTTCTTCTGCTTCGCATTTTACAAATACTAAAGAACAAGGGAGGACCGGGGCCATGAAGGATACTCAGTTCAGTCGCTCAGTCGTGTCCGACTCTGTGACCCCATGGACCGAAGCACGCCAGGCCTCCCTGTCCATCACCAGCTCCCAGAGTTTACTCAAACTCATGTCCATTGAGTGGGTGATGCCACCCAACCATATCATCCTCTGTCGTCCCATTCTCCTCCTGCCTTCAATCTTTCCCAGCATTAGGGTCTTTTCCAATGAGCTGACTAGCTCTTCGCGTCAGATGGCCAAAGTACTGGAGTTTCAGTGTCAGCATCAGTCCTTCCAATGACTGGGGATACTAGGTCTTGTGAATTAATTGAGGGGAGACCAGGACTCAGGGAACTGGTTCTCAAAATGCTCAGGAAAGGTTCTGACCGGCCGAGCGATGAGATGGCAGGTGAACCTTCAGGGAGCGAAGGCCTGCCTTCTCTGAACGCCTGCCAACCCTGAAGCTCGGGAGGCTCCACTGTTCAGTTCTGGCCCCAAAGTCTCCTCCGACAGTCGAATGAAGGAGATTCTCCCCAGTCTGCGGTGAGGTTTCTGTGAGCAAGCATCCTGGGAACCGGGGCGGCCGGCCAGGCCTCCAGCGTTCTGCTGGGGTGAAGGGTCCCACTCGTGGCTTTTGTCCCTGGTGCCTCCTTTTCTTCCCCCTCCGCCGCCCTCTCCCTTGAGGTGCTCCTGTCGACGGGTTAGTGCTCAGCGGACGGGGTCGGGGGCAGACAGCCCTCAGAAGGTCTGCTCCTACACACAGCCTCCAGCCTGCCCCCCAGGGGCTGATCCAGCAGCTCGAGGATGGCGTCAGAGCCACAGACCACACGTCAGCCAAGGGCTGGGTGATCCTGAGAGGACGCTGGATCCTCCCACTCAAATAAAAATTACAGTTACTGACTGAACTGAGCTTAACCTACTTAAGTCTTGCTAATCACTTAATAAGTACTGCAGCCTCACTCCAGAATTCCTGGTTTCCTTTAATCCTCCCAGACACACCTAGAAGCTTCCAGAAGGGGCTAGAACCTTCTTTGTAGCTTCCTCCTCTTCCCCAGCAGCCTCTTCCTTTCCATCAGCTTTGAAGACCCAGCCACCTTGCTCCAGGCAGACTTGTCAGGGAAAGTAAGGGCCTCGGGGCCGAGTGTTGCCACATTGGACTCAACAACGTTCTTCAGTTTCCAAGAAGCGTCTGCACTTGCGATAGACTGACTTAGCCTCTTCTAGGCTAAGTTCTCTCAACGCTTGTCATCTCTTCTTCCAGGCTTGGGTCAGGCTAACTCTCTGGAGGACTTAAGATATCAGAAAACAAATGAATGCCGCCACTTGGCGCTTTTTATCTGGTGACTGGATGTTACAATCGTTACTGAGTCTGGCACTGTTTTTTCCCTTCATTGTGAGCAAGCTCTGATCACCTCGATTTAGTAGGAGAATTTAGGGAGCCTTTATAATCAGTAGCTTTATTTTGCAAAGGTGGCATTTGCTAAGGAAAGTTGTTTACCTAATCCGACTCACTGAGTGCCTGTGATAATCCGAGGCTTCATGAAGGCAGACACGGCCTACACCCAGACTTGGGACTGAGACTTACAGGAATGATGTGGTTTTGCATCAGGTCCCCCTGCGTGTGAAATGCACGCTGACTCCAAATGCATGTGAGTCCCCCAAGTGCCAACTTCAAGGCAGGCTCTGCACCCGCCCCCATATACACATTCTCAGGTTTCTATAAACCTAAGAGCCCTGCCAGGGACACAGGCTGGCCAGACATGCCGGGCCTCAGCGCTGTTTCTCCTCTCTGTGGCTGTGAGATTCTGTGTGACTATTCAGTTTTTGATTTTGTGGGGACTTTGCTTTTTTTTTTTTTTAAGCAACTTCCCGATTTTGTTGGTAAAAGGGTACCTGACATCGGGCAGACCATAACCACCCAAAGCATTACTATCTCATGCTGTCATCTCCTTTATTATGATTAAGATATAGTTTCCAAAGCCCCCAGTGCAGCGGTTTCAACAAGACAGAAGTTCATTTCTCTCCCACAAGTGTGTCCAGAACTAGGGGGACAGCATGGCGCTCCCATCCTCAGGCCGCCTCCTGGCTAAGGTGGCTGCCCCAGCTCCAGCTGTCACACTCACCCTCCAGTCAGAGAGAAGGAAGGAAAGTGAGGACGAGGGCAGGCTCTCTTCCCGTAAAGATGCCTCTCAGAAGTGCCACAAACCATTGATGCTACCATCTCATCCACTAGAGCTGGCACATTCTCACACCACCTTCAAGAGGGTAGGACACACAGTCCTTTTTAGTTTGTTTCTGGAAACCCCATGCCTCGCTACAAAATGGGGCTTCTATTATTATAGAAGAAAGGAATGGATACTTTGAGAGCAGCCAGCAGGGTCTGTCACCCAGCCTCTCTTCCATCCCCCTCCACACACGTGTTTTTACCTTACCACATACAATTGCTTTTCCTCTTACTGCGTGTGCTCAGCTGCATCTGACTCTTTGCGGCCCCGTGGACTGTAGCCGGCCAGGCTCCTCTCCATGGGATTTCTCAGCAAGAATATTGGAGTTGAGTGGGTTGCCATTCCCTTCTCCCGGGGATCTTCCGACCCGGGGAGCATACGCATGTCTCCTGCATCTCCCGCCTTGCCAGCAGATTCTTTACCACTGAGTCACCGGGGAAACCCATCTTTGGTCTTACTCTGCACTCAAATCCACCTCAGAGGTTGCCAACAGGCTCC
Organism: Muntiacus reevesi; assembly: GCF_963930625.1. Lineage (NCBI taxonomy): Eukaryota > Metazoa > Chordata > Mammalia > Artiodactyla > Cervidae > Muntiacus > Muntiacus reevesi. The sequence goes on from NC_089249.1 coordinate 283,289,063, forward strand.
AAAACTTCAGACTAATTTGGTTCAAAATCTCTTGAAACTTCCTCCAGTGGCTTTGTATTTCCTACTGAAAACCCGCATGCCTTCCTTAATTGTGCAATCGTACTAGCATCCTTAACTCCTTGATTCCCACCTCAGAAACACACACACACACACACACACACACACACACACACACTGAGGATCCCAAATTCTTATTTTTCCATTCATCCCGGAAGAAATTATAACCACAGATGTTGTGTATTGATAGAACTCCTGTGGCTTTCTTCTGCAACCAAATAGTGGTGATTTTCTAACCTTTCGCTTAAGAAGAGACAGAGGGTCTCCCTTCAAACAGGAGTCACCAGAGCCGTGGCCTTGATATCTTAGACCATCTAACAGCACTTTCATACTGTTTCAGGGGGAGCTGCTCTTAACCATAACAGTAGCATTATAGATGGATCGCGGGGAAACGGGTGAAAGAAAAACTGTGTATCATCTATAACCTCATTAGTCACACACAGGCTCTGCTGTCCCAGGGTAATTTCCTTCCAGCCTTTTTTCAAATGGGCAGAATTTTATAAAATACACACATACATCTTTATCTGACATTATTCCCTAACATTTTTCATATCTCTACCTTAGTTTCCAATAAGCCCATTATTTCAAATAACTACATAATGGAATAGATAGATAAATAGATAGATATGACTTATGTAGCCGCTCCCTGTCGTGGGCATGTAGGTTGCACCCAACCCTCTTCCTTTCCCTGAGCTAACAGTAAGAACTCTTACAAAGATTCATATTCAGAGTCACGGGGATTCAGAATCTTACTTTCTAATAGATATTTAAAGCTAGTGTGGTTTTATTACACAACAAATGCAAATTCACATTTAAAAAAAAAGCCAACCAGAGAGCTGGGCATTGAGCGTCTCTCCCCTTGCCGGGCACTCGCCCGCCCCCAGGGCTGTGTTTCTGTTGTTGCTCTTCTGGTGACCGTCCAACGCAACTTTAAACAGTATTTATGTGGCTTTAAATATTTATACCTAGGAGCTGGTGACTCCTGAATTTTTATTGCCCTCTTGAGCGAGGCTTCTGTGTGCATCAAGGTCTAATGGATCCGTTTTTTCTTACTTGCTCCGGCTTTGTTCACATCCTCGGCTCAACCCACTGTCTCTTGTTTCTGATGCCACTAACCTTCTGGACTCCTGACTTGCGTTTTTCTGGAATCCTACCTCAAATTACTTTTTCAAATGAATGCATGGGGGAGAGCAGGCAAACTTTATGAGTGCTTTCAGGTTAAAAAATGCACTCCAAGCTACACACACACACACACCCATGATTGAGAGTTTAGCTGAAAACGAGCTCCAGGACTAAATCCCTTTTAGACTCCTTTCCCCTCCGAAGATAGTCTGAGGGACAGATCTCTCACTGGTGCTGAAATCCCGGTGACACTCAGGCTCTTCTCCCTTTGGTCCTGGGCACTCACTCTATAGCCGCGCTTCTCAGCCTCTGCACTGCTGACATCTTGGGTCCAGTAGGGCTAAGTGGCGGGGTGAGCCCTGAACATTGCGGGATGTTTGACGGTGTCCCCACCCCGACCCAGGGTGCGCACCTGTGGCTGAATAAGTTGATGGGAGGACGAGTCAGGGCTGTTGGAGCACAGACGAGGGCTGCATCCGCGGCGGCAGCCGGAGGCCAGGGAGCTGAAAGGAGACGGGGTGAGCCAGGCCGAGGCTGGGAGACCCTGCTCCTGGCAGGGTGAACATGAAAGAAAGAAAGTGACGTCGCTCAGTCGTGTCCGACTCTGCGACCCCACGGACTGCAGCCCACCAGGCTCCTCCGTCCATGGGATTCTCCAGGCATGAAAACTGCAGTGGGTTGCCATGCCCTTCTCCAGGGGATCTTCCTGACCCAGGGATCAAACCCCGGTCTCCCTCATTGCAGGCTGACGCCTTACCCTCCGAGGCACCAGGGAAGCCCAGTGTTACCTTTACATAAACACGTGGAGGCCTGAAATCAAGCCCTGCACCCGGGAAACACCTGAAGCAGAGCTGTGGACTTGCCCGCAGTCACTCTCAGGCAGGCAGTCCCCAGGGGATGGCTCTCTGGGGTGTAGTGAGTGTAGAAAGAAGGGGATGCCACTGTCTCCAGCCCCCGCGGAGTCCCCAGCGGGGAGAGGGGGGAGGAGGCTGGACCAGCCCGCTGAGGGTGGCAGGGCGCCCAGGACGCGGTCGGCGGGGAGGGTCTCCTGGGTGGCCCCAGCCCTGGGCCACCGCCTAGGCTGGACCTCGACGATGCGGAGAGGCGAAGGGCGTCTCTCCTCCACCGCGCAGTCCTGCCGGGCTTTCAGATGCTGACTGCGGGCCCAGCAGAGGGGGCCGGCCAGAGAGAGGGGCCGGGAAGCCGGGTCACGTCCAGGGCGGGCCGAGGACGCCTGGGGGCCGGAGGAGAGCTCCCGGCGCAGACGTTTAGGAAGCAGAGGGAGGCGAGCGCCGCGAAGCGTGCGCGCGATGAGGGCGCGTGGAGGCCGACCGGCTGGCGTCTGACTTGGGAACCCGCACCCCTTAGCGAAGTCGCTGCAGACGGACGCTCCTTGCTCCCTGGGCTATTTCGGAGCTGAAAACGCCAGGGGCCTGAGAGAAAAACACCTCCGATGAAACGAAGAGGAAAGGACCTCCAAGGTGCTGGGGGCGGTTTTGTTCCCTTTCCCACACGCCCCGCCTTTCTAAGATAAATGTAAATTCTTCTCGCAAGTAAAAGGGTAGTGGGGAGTTGGCGAATGGAATCGCTGTGTATCAATTATGCATTAGTGAAGATTATTCCACAATGCACTGCGGTCCCCACAATCCATCTTCGAGCAGAAGGCAAGTGTAGAATATAATCTTTCATGATAATAATAATATTAAAGACGAGTCCTCAGCTCCGCTCTTGCTAGGACTATAATCGGGCGTGAAGTACTAGAGGCACCGTGGGCCGGGGGCTGCCAAACAGGCGGCCTCTGTGGCCGAAACGCGTGGTGATGCTCCAGGGCGGGCCAGGGGCGCTGAGTGTGCGGGATGCAGTCACAAAGCGCCAGGCATTGGGGCCTTGACGAAATGGACTTCCGCCTTGTTCTGGGGCCTTGTGAGGGGAGAGAGCGCCAGCGGCCCTTCCTCTTATGAAGACAGCAGTTCTACTGGATTAGAGCCCCATGCCTCCCCTTTATTAACTCCTACAGCCCCATCTCCAAGTCCGTTAAGTTCCCTACCTACGAACGAGTTCTGTACCAAGAACACAGTCATAAGTTCAGTTTGTCTGTGAGTCCAACCGAATTTGGGATTCCCTGGTAGCTCAGCTGGTGAAGAATCCACCTCCGATGCGGGAGACCCCAGTTCGATTCCTGGGCTGGGAGGATCCACTGGAGAAGGGAATGGCTACACATGCAAGTGTCTTGGCGTCTCTCAGCTGGTAAAGAATCCGCCTGCAATGTGGGAGACCTGGGCTCCATCCCTGATTTGGGAGGATCCCCTGGAGGGGGAAATGGCCAACCGACTTCAGTACAGGACACGTAAGAGACTCATGTTCAATCCCTGGGTTGGGAAGATCCCCCGGAGGAGGAAATGGCAACCCATCCCAGTATTCTTGCCTGGAGAATCCCTTGGACAGGGGAGCCTGGCGGCCTGCAGTCTATAGGGTTGAAAAGAGTCGGACACGACTGAGGCGACAGCCCGCCAACCAAGTTAGCCTCGGTATCAACTAACGCTATCCGCTGTGTAGTACTGTACTGTAATAGGTCTATAATACTTTTCAAATAAATAATACAAAAAACAAGCACAAAAAATGTTTAATCCTGCAGTGTAGTAAGCCTGAAATGTCCAGTCGGTGCAGCACAGCAGTGGTGCAGAAGGGCTGGCCTCCAGCAAAGAGGCAAGAAGACTCACTGCCTGGAGGAGGGCAGGTGGGAGACGGAAGCGCTGCAGGGTCGTCAGCGCCAGGAGACAGGGCGAGCGCAATCTCACCCACTGCTGACGCTGACGGATCACACGCTCACACCTGTGAGCGTCTGCAACTTGAAGGTGCGTACGTAGGGGACTTACTTTTGTGCAGTTACATTGGGGTTAATGCTCCAGATTATGAGTTTTGCTGGGGACATGATTCCGTCTATGGCAGGAAGCCTGCCACATGCAAGCGGTTTTCTCTGGAAGCTTCCTCATTCTCAGAGTTTCTGAGATTGCTTGAGCTGAAGCAGAAGGCGAGAGCCCACGTCCCCAGGCGTCCCATCTTGTTTCAAGGCCCCCTTGCTAGTCTTTGCCCAGACACAGAGAGCACAGGCGGCCAGCACTGAAGCCACCCACCACTTCTAAAACCCAGATCCAGACGCTTGAACGTTTATAATATGGGGGAGCGGGAAAGGGGGCCACAGTCGGCCAGACCACAACCCAGGGTAGCAAAGGCCTGGAACTGAGAGCCGAAGATCTTTCTCGGAACACGTTCTTCAATTTCTCTGCCGCTCACCTCTCACCTGGAAGATGATCTAAAGATGCCAGTCTCACGGGTGGTCAGCACGCTAGGTAAGATGATGCATGTAAGATGATGCATGTAAGTAGCTGGCCTTTGAGAATTCATGCTTCTGGTTTTCTGTTTTAGTAAAATGGGGACTGTTTTAAGGGCTCCTACTCTCTGTGCTCCACAGGACAGAGAGCCGACAGGGACATGCTGCCAGTTGCTAATTTCATCTTTTCTAATCACACCCCCAAGGACCTTGGAAGTAATATGGAGCCATCAAATACATTGTGAGGTGGACATGGCCGAAATGTGAACTTGTTCCAAGATACCACTTTAGCTGACCTCACATTCTGACTGGTAGACCATACTGGAAAGGCAAGTTTTCATTCCAAACCCAAAGAAGGGCAATGCCAAAGAATGTTCAAACTACTGCACAATTACACTCATTTCACATGCTAGCGAGGTCATGCTCAAAATCCTCCAAGTCAGGCTTCAGGAGTATGTGAACCGTGGACTTGCAGATGTTCAAGCTGGATTTAGAAAAGGCAGAGGAACCAGAGATCAAATTGCCAACATCCACTGAATCATAGGGCTTCCCTCATAGCTCACTTGATAAAGAATCTGCCTCAATGCAGGAGACCCAGGTTCAATACCTGGGTTGGAAAGATCCTCTCAAGAAGGAAATGACAACCCACTCCAGTATTCTTGCCTGGAGAATCCCATGGACAGAGGAGCCTGGTGGGCGACAGTCCATGGGCTCTCAAGAGTTGGACACGACTGAGCAACTAAACTATGACTATTACTGGATCATAGAAAAAGCAAGAGAGTTCCGAAAAACATCTGCTTCATTAACTACACTAAAGCCTTTGTGTGGATCACAACAAACTGTGGAAAATTCTCCAAGCCAGGCTTTGGCAATATGTGAACCATGAACTTCCAGATGTTCAAGCTGGTTTTAGATAAGGCAGAGGAACCAGAGATCAAATTGCCAGCATTCCCTGGGTCATTGAAAAAAGCAAGAAAGTTTCAGAAAAACATCTAGTTCTGCTTTATTGACTACGCCAAAGCCTTTGACTGGGTGGATCACAATAAACAGTGGAAAATTCTGAGGGAGATGGGAATACCAGACCACCTGACCTGCCTCTTGAGAAACCTGTATGCAGGTCAGGAAGCAACAGTTAGAACTGGACATGGAACAACAGACTGGTTCCAAATAGGAAAAGGAATACATCAAGGCTGCATATTGTCACCCTGTTTATTTAACTTATATGCAGAGTACATCATGAGAAACCCTGGGCTGGAAGAAGCACAAGCTGGAATCAAGACTGCCGGGGGAAATATCAATAACCTCAGATATGCAGATGACACCAACCATGTGGCAGAAAGAGAAGGGGAATTAAAGAGCCTCTTGATGAAAGTGAAAGAGGAGAGTGAAAAAGTTGGCTTAAAGCTCAACATTCAGAAAACTAAGATCATGGCATCTGGTCCCATCACGTCATGGCAAATTGATGGGGAGACAGTGGAAACAGTGTCAGACTTTATTATTTTGGGCTCCAAAATAACTGCAGATGTTGATTGCAGCCATGAAATTAAAAGATGCTTACTCCTTGGAAGGAAAGTTATGACCAGCCTAGACAGCTTATTAAAAAGCAGAGACATTACTTTGCCAACAAAGTTCCATATAGTCAAAACTATGGTTTTTCCAGTGGTCGTGTATGGACGTGAGAGTTGTACCATAAAGAAAGCTGAGCACCAAAGAATTGATGCTTTTGAACTGTGGTGTTATAGAAGACTCTTGAGAGTCCCTTGGACTCCAAGGAGATCCAACCAGTCCATCCTAGGGGAGATCAGTCTTGGGTGTTCATTAGAAGGATTGATACTGAAGCTGAAACTCCAATACTTTGGCCACCTCACACAAAGAGCTGACTCATTGGAAAAGACCCTGATGCTGGGAGGGATTCGGGACAGGAGGAGAAGGGGATGACAGAGGATGAGGTGGTTGGATGGCATCACCGACTCGATGGACATGAGTTTGAGTAATCTCCGGGAGTTGGTGATGGACAGGGAGGCCTGGCGTGCTGCGATTCATGGGGTCACAAAGAGTCAGACACGACTGAGCGACTGAACTGAACTGAACTGAACTGACTGAGTTTAAACTGAGTTGGTTGTTGTGTAATCATCAGTTCCGGGCTTAAAGAAAAAACATTTTATGTGACTATGACTAAGAAATCTAGAGGAAAAAAAAAGATGTTTGTCCTTTCCTCCTCCTTGAGAATTCCAGATCCCTACGTCCGCTTCGAGAACCCCAGACCCCTTTCTCCTTCTCAGGGACCCCAGACTCCCTCTCAAGCTGCCTAGGAATTGACTCTCAGCCTTGTCTGGACAGATGCCCCACAGTGCGTCCCCCCAGACCCCATCGCTGCCTCCCTTCCTCTGCATCCTCTCGCAGACTGAGTTCCAGTTCTCCGACGGCCAGACGAGCTTCCCGAGGGCTCTCTGGGGCCAGCACCTTTGGCTCTGGGTCCTGAGTGATGTCACGCCCTCCCTACCCCAGCCCTGGGTCCAGTGGACCGCCTCGGTCCTCCAGGAGGTGGTGGCCTCCCTTCAAGGGTGTGCCTGCCTGACTGTGCTCATCGCCGGCAGCCCAGCGAGCTGGCTTCTGCCCCTGGCTGCTCTCTGCTGCTCCCAGCCATCCGTTTCCTCTCACGCCTGTCTGCTGAGTGACAGAGCTCATCCATCTCCAGGAGCCTGCGGCGAGGCGCTCACGCAGCTGCCTGCCTCCTGACAACAGCTGGAGGAGATACACGGGGTCTCGGCACGGGGTGGAGGGACGCTCACGCCAGGAGAGGAGAGGATGCGGTGTTGGGAGCTGGAGTGGAAACACCGATCCGTCCTTACCACAGGCATCTCCCTGTGCTTCATACACATTCTTCCCACATAATTTTGTCTCACACTCCAAGAATCCTGAGTGTGCCCAAAGCAAAACACCAGCCCAAACAAGAGACAGACAGGCGCTGCTCACAGCCCGTGCTGGGACACGCGCGTCCAATACTCTCGTTGTTGGGGGCTGGGGAGGCTGACCCCGTGGAAGGCAGAGGCTCCTTCACGGGCACCGGAAACACTTGGCAAGGCTCAGGGCTCACGGCCAGGCCCCTCAGCGCCAGCGGAGATGCCTCGGGGCTCCTGCTTTTTGCTGCAGGTTGGGAGGTGACCGCTCGGCTCTCCTGCGTCTCACTCCTCCATGCAGCTGTGGAGGTGGGGGTGGCCGCGGTGGGCAGAGGTGGGGGCGTGGGTGCTGTGTCCTGGCCTCAGAGAGAAACGTGCCCACAGGCCGTGCTGGGCAAAGCTGCAAACGCAGCCGGTGCCCAAGGACACCCCCCGAGCTCAGGTGAGGTCCCCGTGTGTCTGGGGTCAGTGAAGACGGCTCACGAGGTGCTGGGGGGAGGGGGGACGGTGACTGCGGACTCAGAACTCAAGAAGACGCAGAACTTTCTGGTCCAGGAATTTTCACGCCTGTCTTCCAGCTACATTCAAATAAGCAGGTCCTTTGTGGAACTAAGGGCTCTGCGTGTAATACATTTGGTTGTGGCTGGAATGAAACCCACAGAGAAACAACCTAGTAATGTTGCCCCAGACTTTAGTTCAGTCTCAGTCGTGTCCGACTCTCTGTGACCCCATGAACCACAGCACGCCAGGCCTCCCTGTCCATCACCAACTCCCAGAGTTTGCTCAGACTCATGCCCATCGCGTCTGTGATGCCATCCAGCCATCTCATCCTCTGTCGGCCCCTTCTCCTCCTGCTCCTAATCCCTCCCAGCACCAGGATCTTTTCCGATGAGTCAGCTCTTCCCATCAGGTGGCCAAAGTATTGGAGTTTCAGCTTTAGCATCAGTCCTTCCAATGAACACCCAGGACTGATCTCCTTCAGGATGGACTGGTTGGATCTCCTTGCAGTCCAAGGGACTCTCAAGAGTCTTCTCCAACACCACAGTTCAAAAGCATCAATTCTTCGGCACTCAGCCAACAGTCCAACTCTCACATCCATACATGACCACTGGAAAAACCATAGCCTTGACCAGATGGACCTTTCTTGACAAAGTAACGTCTCTGTTTTTTAATAAGATGTCTAGGTTGGTCATAGCTTTTGTTCCAAGGAGCAAGCGACTTTTAATTTCGTGGCTGCAGTCACCATCTGCAGTGACTTTCAAGCCCAGATTTACCTGTTCATTTTTTGCCATACCCACCCTAATCCTTCTATTAAAATGGTATTGTTTTCTGTCTTATCAACCTGGGACCTGCCTCAGGTCTCTGGACCAGACTCAGCTGATCCTGATCTTCCCAAGATGAGCTGGCAGTCACAGGACACGGACGGGTGCGGTCAGGGTGCTGTGAGTGTCTGTAGGGCCCCCGGCGTCCTGCCCTCCCCGTCAGGCCCCCAGGACGGGGGCTGCGGCAGCCGGTGGCCGTGGAGGGACAGAGCGGGGCTGCCCGCTGCAGCCGGTTCACCGCAGGGGCTCTGGGCAGGCGGCGGGCGGGGGCCAGCGTTCCCTGGCGCCCTCCGGTCTCGGCCGTGGACCCCCGTGCACACGCAGGCCCGGCTCTGACATCCTCTGGGAAGCTGAGGGCCGCTCACGTGCCCTGTTCTCTCACGGGGACATAAACGAGTGGTATGGTGACGATGTCTGCCCCAGAGGTGCCCGGAGGGCCTTCCCAGACGCTGCCCCTGTCCACCCAGCTTGCGGTGAGGCGCCCTGTCCCCCGGGCAGAGGTGCGCAGGCCTGGGTTTCCTTTGCTTCCAGAAGGAGGAGACAATTCCCAGGGCGCCAATCCTGGCAGCAGAAGAGGCGCCTCGGGTCCCCGAGGGGGGACTGTGGGACGTGGCGTACTGCAGCGAGAGGTTTCTCCAAACAAGGACGCTTTCTCCTTCCTGAGTCAGCTGCCTGCAGCAGGGCTCCAGAGCTGAACACGCAGCCGCAGCTCCGACGCCGCGGCTCCGGTGGAACGCTGCGTGGAATTCTGCCATACCGAGTCAGAGGGTGGAGGCTCCCTTTGCTCAAAGCAGAAATCCCGCCGCATTCAGGTTCCCGGGTTTCCCCAAGCGACGGCAGAAGCCCTGGATTTACAAACACCATCTCTTCTCTGCAGCCCCTCCCTGAGCTGTTTTCGGCCACTTGCTGAGGACCAGAAGCAAAATTACATTGTAAAACCAACCATGAGCTATGGATGCTGAGAAGACTTGTTAATCAAGTCAGGCTTTTTCCTTTCTTGATCAATACAGATGTGGCTCATCCTGAGAACCGACAGTTACCCAATCACCCGCCTCCAGTCACAGCCTCCACGTCCTGTGACAATCCAGCTTGTCTCATTGATCAGGCAGCAGCTATCAAGGCGTGTGGGCTCTTGCAGAGCAGATGTAATCTGGCCTGCACGTGATTCAAAGCCCTCAGCAAGGCCAGGGCCAGCAGGACCACGCGGCCGGCAGGTGGCAAGGCCCTGCGGGGGGAATGGACGCCTCAAGTCCTCTCTCCAGTCCTCGGAGACTCCCGCACGCACGGCAGGACAAACGTGTCCCAGAAACACCAAATTCCCGGGCCTCACCTCCTTGAGAAACATTTCTAGAAGCGCACTTCTCAGGTGAAAGGGGGAGTTCCTTACACATTGGATGATCTGTTGACTGCAGAACAATAACAAAAAAAATCAGAATATAAATATCACTAAAAAATAACAATGCGAAAATACTGAGTTCCCTTTGTAAATTGATTTCCTAAAAGGTATCTTAGGAATCACGATGTGATTCCATAGTAATTTTATAGGAACCTTTAAAACAATTCCTATGTCTTCAAGCATTTGTGTTCCTAAAATTTACTTAATGAATCTCTCATATTGTAAAAAAAAAAAAAAAAAAAAGAATGTTTAATTAAAATGGAACTGTAGACTGCAATTCATTCATAGAGAGTAATCATTTTTCCTGTCCTTGGGAATTAAATGATGATGCTAAAGGCTTTCTAATTACCAAGAGAAAAAAAAAAAACTGTAATCTCTGTCATTAGTTTCCACCTCAACCTTGCAAAAGGAGAAAATGCAATTAATTCATTTGCAATAAAAATCCTGAAATTCTAAGTAGAAAGCCAAAAATATATCCAATATTTTATAGTGTGTAAGTGATGTACGATGTAAATATAAATTATTTATAAGTGGACTGCACTGTATTTGCAGTGAGGAACACTGAACTCCTTGTCCAGGACCACGCAAATAAGGAAGAGGGGACCTGGAGCAGAAGACGTCTTAGAAGCCAAGGGGGAAGGTTGGTGTCAGGATTTCTGCCTTGACTCCACATAAACTACCTAGAAAGCTGTGCAAAGGGAGCTCAGACCCAAAATACATGCTCAAAAATGGTGAAATACAAAATATTAAAACATATAAAAATATTTTTTAAAATCTGCTCTCTCACTCCAGAGAACAGAAAGAGGTCCACTGTTGTGGAATCACGCTTTAAGTCTTGTTTAAGCAATATATGAGTTGGAGTCAGATGAAATGCCTACACTTCCTTATCTGAAACCAGAAATAATAACACACCATGAATATTTATAAAATTACAATGCTACAATATTGTTTACGCCCAAATTGCGTAACAATTACCATTTTCTTTCTGTAAGTCAGTGCTATGCAACAACATAGAGGCAAATATAAAGGTAATGTATTGTGCTCAGTCACTGAGTCACGTCCGACCCGTTGTGACCCCACGGGCTGCAGCGCGCCAGGCTCCGCTGTCCATGGGGTTCTCCAGGCAAGAACACTGGAGTGGGTTGCCATGCTCCCCCCAGGGGATGTTCCTAACCCAGGGATTGAACCCAGGTCTCCTGCATCGCAGGTGGGTTCTTTACTGACTGAGCCAGCAGGGAAGCCCATAAAGGCAGTGGATGGAAAAATACCTGAGAAATTAAATCGTGGAGTTCCCAGACTCTACCGTCTGAGTCAGTCATACTGCCCTGAGATAAACTACCCTAAAACGATAGACGTTGGAACCCGGAGCGTCACAGAACAGGACCTGACACACTCTTGCAGCTACTTTTCAAGTATCAGAAATCCACCCTGTCCTGCTCGGACGGGGTATGAAGAACATTCTCGGATGGCACCGTCGTTAATAGACGGTCTCCAGGGTCTGTGCACGAGGCACCCTGCTTTTCCTTCCTTCCTGGCCCTTCACGACTGCCTTAGCCCCGGTTTCAGCTCTCCTTCTGACAAGGGCATTTGCTTGAAGACGTAGATCTCTAGGGCCAGGCCCCTCAGCTTTCCTCGGGGGACGCATCGCTTTCTGAAGGAGCAGCATCGCCTCGTCCTCCCGCGTCTGTGGAATGAGGTCCCAGGAGGTGCTGTTTCAAGGCTGACAGCACCGCCAAGCCGGGAGGGGAGGGGACATTTGAGCGCTTGCCTGAACGGCCCCGAGGCCCCCAGGCTGGCATTTAACTCAGGGCGCTCAGATGGAAACAGCCCTTTTTGTGGAGATGATGCTAAAGAAGAGTAAGGTGATCGTTGAAGAGTTTCCTGGTGAGGAGGACCAGGGGCCAGCTTCCCCTGCGTCTGTCACGGCGCCGAGCGGGTGCCCAGGCCTGGCTCCAGTAGGTGCTCGACGAGTGTGGCCTGGGTGCGCCTGCTGTGCAGGAGAGCTGGCTTCTGCTGCCGCGTCTGACGAGTCTCAGGGTCAGACGACGCCTGGGCGCCGGGGCCCTGTGACCCCGAGGGGACCGAGAACCACACAGAGTCCTTGCCTCAGCCCTGCGCGCCCAGCACGGGGCCACCCGCCCCAGAGGCGCGGCGGCGCGGAGCTGCAGCGCAACCCCGGGGTGAGGTCTGCCGCCGACCGTGGACGGGAAGAGGGAGACGGCCCGAGCGGACGTGAGGGGGAGGTCTGGGGGAACGTCTGCGGAGCAGAGCCGGGCAGCCTCGGAGGCAAGGCCACGGGCTGAGTCACGCGCAGAGGCTGGAGCATCGCCACAGCCCCCTCTGCCAACGCCAGGCGGCAGCCGACCAGCAGAGGCCCCAAAGGGTCTGCAAGTGCTTGTGGACCCCAGCCCGGGGTGGGATTGAGGTCTGCTGCGCCGACAAATGGAGGGCCAGCCCGAGGCCTTCTGCACGCCAGCTGGCGGAGCCTAGAGAGAGGACTCTAACAGTGCCACGCTCCCGGGCCCGGGGCGGCCAGAGTTCCTGTGATGCAAGCGGCCTTGCCACCCCCGCGCTCGACCCCACGGGGCAGAGCTGCCAGGGGCTGGAGAAAACCCTCAGAGACGGCACCCTGTGCCCGCGGCCACCAGCTCCCCTGCGTAGCTGCCCAGGCCCGTAACCCACACAGCGGGGCCACCTCCACACCCGCCCCGGGGCAGACCCAAGACCTCCAGGGCAGCCTCTCCACTGTGGAAAACACTGCAGAGAGTCCTTAAAAAACTACCACGTGTGCTGAGTCACTCAGTCACGTCTGACTCTTTGTGACCATGGACTGCAGCCCACCAGGCTCCTCCGTCCATGGGATCCTCCAGGCAAGAGTACTGGAGTGGGTTGCCGTTGCCTTCTTCCTTGGAAAAGCTGGATGGGTTTAAAAGCAAAGTCTTCCGCAGCTGCGCATGTGAAGCATTTTGTAGGAGATAAGATTTGGAGGAAGCTTCTGAGCCCCGATTCAGCCGTAGCTGCCTAGGCTCAACTGAAAGCAAGGGTGCGGGCTTTCATCAGAGAGGGCAACACTTTCCCCTGCAGCTTGGGGGCTGGAGGGGGTCGCAGTGGACTGGTACTCAAGTCTGCCTGTTCCATTTAAAGGGCAAAGTAGACTTCTCTGCTGGGGGAAGGAGCGGGGAGGGGCAGCTGCAAAGGAAAGGTGTAACCCCATGGCGCCTCCCCCGACCTCCCAGGGGCCGGCTGTGATCAGTGGGCAGAGGCCCCTTCAGCGCCGCCCGAGAGGGCCACCTGGAGGAGAAGGACGAGATGGCTGATGGCATCACCGACTCAATGCGCATGAGTTTGAGGAAACTCTGGGAGGTGGTGATGGACAGGGAGGCCTGGCGTGCTGCAGTCTGTGGGGTCGCACAGAGTCGGACACGACTGAGCGACTGAACTGAACTGACTGACCTGAACTGGACTGGAGGGGCAGAGCTCCCTCAGGATAAAGAACTACAGAACCACCGACGTTCAAGACACATCACGAGAGTCAGTCACCCGCCTTCCGGGGACCGTGGGGGCCGGCTCCAGACGCAGGCGTCCGGGAGGGAGCGTCTCTGGCCCCTGAGAGAGTCAGCAGTAACACGCGCCGGGCCACGTGTGAGACGGTGACCCTCACCACAGAGCCACAGGGCAGACCTCTCCTTCCTGAGACGGGGGGATGCAGAGAAGAGCTCTTTCAGGGAGGAGGGGCCCGTCACGACCCGTCTGCTCTCTGCTCGGAGCGTCCTGTTGGGGGGCCGCCTCGATTTTAAACCACGGTCGTACTTTCGATTGTTCAGGGCCTAGGCTCATAGTCTCTGCATAACTCCTGTGCAGAAATGCTGACTGCAGGGGGACTTGTCTGACATAAGCTTGTCCAGGAAAGTCATGTGACGTCCTGCTCCAGGGAAGGAGCTGGCCCTGCCGAATAAACCTAAATGGAAACAAAAATAAAGTGTGCTTGTGTTTTTAATACAACGAGACGCTCGTCTGAGACAAGTCAGCTCCATGTAGTCTTTGCATATGTCGCGGCATTTCCGTAAGTCTGACACCCTCAACGCCTCAGAATCGGCTGCCTTCCTCTCCAGAGAATACAGCGCTGTTTCATCTCCTTTGAGGGTTCTTTGGCATCTTTGGTGATTCAGCTGCAAACTCAGATATCTGCTTCTTTCTTTGAAGTGACTCATTATCTTGGGAGTGACTTTGTTGACTGTCATTATGAAGGGAGAAAAAATGCAAGCAAACAACCGAGGCTTATTTATCCTCCTCCTTCTGAGAAGGCATTAATTAGTCTCCCCCAATTCCTCAGCTGTCAGACTTCTCAACCACTGCAACACTCCCAGTCTCTTAATTCCCAGGACTATTTCTGGCCCCCAACCCTGAAGGCGGTGCCTCTCTACTCGGCAGGAACCGGCCCCATGGTCGGTCTTAACATAGACTGTGTTCACTCTGTTCCACGAGGAGTAAGAGTGGGAGACTTTCTGCATTTTAATGAGCACATGTGCAGAGGGAGATTTTGATGTAATTATACTCAGCACCGGAGAAGGGAATGGCAGCCCACCGCAGTGTCCTGCCGCAGAAGGGGGCTGCCGAGTCAGAGATGACGGGGCCCCACGCTCCAGCACAGGCGGCCAGGGGCAGGAAGGCTGCTCCCGAAGCCGCGGCCCAAACAAACCGTACCTGCGGGCTCACCTCAGGCCTCGGGCCTCCGCTCCCTCGAGGTCTGCTCTGCCTTCTCCTCGCTCCTCTCTCCTCCTTCTCCCCCTCCTTGCAGAGCAAGCCTCTGCCGTACTGTGGGGTCTTTCCTCCCTGCCCGTCCCCGGTGACGACGCGCCCCTCTGCCGACCACGCGTCACGGGCACTTGCTGAGACGGACGAGGCCCGCCTCGCGTCCACAGAGGGGGCAGCGGCCGACGTGTGGACACGGCCCAGCGGGCGGAGCGGCGGCCAGGCGGGCTCTGGGTCTCCATGAGCACCGCCTTAGACACCTGCTCTCCTGACCTCCCGAAGGCCTGCAGGAAAGGAAGGTAAAGCAGAGCAAGCCCAAATCCGACAGGAAGCCAAGAAGAGAAAGCGACTGTACAGGGTTACACATTCGGAAAAGCCTCCGTGCGTTTCAAAATCGTGCCCCTCCACATATAACCAGCGAAACTGAATTTGGTTGCATGGATAAGATGCGGCATCTGACTGGAGGGTTGCGGTGTGTGAGGAGCGCGTACTCACGGGGAGGTCACAGCCGTGTTCTCTGCTCGTCGTGAGGAGGCAGCCCGGAGGCGCAGACAGGAAACGCGATGCCCAGAGCTGCACGCAGCCTCCCATCCAGTCACCCTCTGGGGATGCCGCCAAGCTCTCCCCAGTTGCCTCCTTTCTAGGAAAA
Source organism: Muntiacus reevesi (assembly GCF_963930625.1). Classification (NCBI taxonomy): domain Eukaryota; kingdom Metazoa; phylum Chordata; class Mammalia; order Artiodactyla; family Cervidae; genus Muntiacus; species Muntiacus reevesi. Next base: position 283,304,592 of record NC_089249.1, read on the forward strand.
CTGCGTTGCTCTTTACACGCGCTCCTTTCTCTCCCTGACGCTTCCGTTGGCAATCACTGTCACAGAACATCATGTTCCTCCCCCAACTCAAGGCCAGGTCAGAGGCGGGCTGGAGACAAGGGACACAGCCACTGAAGAGGGAAATTTCTGGCTGAGTTTCCTGGCTCACAGCAACCTGAGACGATCCGTGAGCCTAAAAAACGACCTGCACTCTTGACCAGAGACCTCCCTTTCCATCCATCTTGTTTCCCCAGCGTTTTCAGTGTGAGCCGTGAATGACCTTCAGTGGAAGTCACTGCAAAGAAGCTGAAACAAGCCGGTTTCCGCGTTGTTCACAGCTGACCCGGAATCACCCTGACAGCCGTCATCTACTACTGAACGGGCGTGTCTCCACGAGGACGCAGGCTGCCGGGGTGAAGGGGGACGGGACCGGCAGTTGGGAGGGCGGAGCTGGCGCTGGGCCCGGTGGGCAGGCCGGCTCTGCTGCCCGTCGGAGGCTTTGTGGACACATGGCCTCAGGAGTCTCACGAGCAGAGGGCGCTCCCGTCCTGGCTCTGTAAGGCGGGGACTGTCCAGAGAGACAGAGGAGAGAGGACCCCACACCCACTCTAGAAAAGGGGCCCCTTTCCGTCTCTCTGACTCCCCCGAGGCGGGACCCGATCTGGTGACTCTCCCGCCACCGTCTGGCGCCTCACCCGCCCTGAAGTCCTCGTGCGTGTTAGGGCGAGGTTGCCGAGGTCTCATCTGCCCACAGGAACGTCCAGGCCAGCCCACCCCCAGCTCCTGCAACCCTCTGATCTGTCTTCAGCTCCTATGGTTTTGACTTTCTCAGAACACCATCTTGTATCTGGGTCCTTTCACCAGACAGAACGCTGGGAGGACTCATCCCTGCTGGCATAATTGTCAGTATTCCGTGCCTTCTGATCACTGAATGGACATTCCGAGGTTTCTTAGTTTGCAGCTGATGAACAGTTTGGTTCTGCCCAGCGTGGGGACACTGTGACTAACGCTGCCTGGCAGGTCTTTTTTGGGGACATGCGTGTTTAGTTCTTTCTCTTGGGTAATAACTCAGGGGTAGACATCCTGGGTCATGTTAATTTTGCAAGAACTTGCTCATTGGCTGCCGAAGTGGCCAGACCAGTTCATGTTCCCATCGCAACATAAGGGCCCTGGTCACCTCACATAGCTGCCAGAGCAAAGTATGTTCATTCAATCAGGTTCAGACACGTTGGTGTGTGTCCCGGGGCACAGAGAAGTGAGGAGCGCAAACACCATCTCCTTAGCTTCCTCCAGCTGAGGCAGCTTCCTCGGCGTCTCTGTGCTGCGGTCTGCACGTTTGAGTCCTCCCACAGTCTACGTACTGAAATCTTAATGCCCAGTTTGATGGTATTAGGAGGTGGTGTTGAGAGGTAGAGCCCCCAGGGATGGACACAGTGCTCGTATAAACGAGACCCCACACAACCCTGCAACCTGGAGACCCGGTGAGAAGCTGGCCGTCTGCAGCAGGCGAGCGGAACCTCACCAGGCTCTCGGGGTGTCAGTGCCACGATCTCAGACCCCTGACCTCCAAAACTGCAAGAAATAAATGCTTGGTGTTTATAAGCCACCCGGTTCGCGCCCAACACTTTGCGAGCCCATGGACAGTAGCCCGCCAGGCTCCTCTGTCCACGGGATTCTCCAGGCAAGAGTCCTGGAGTGGGCTGCCATGCCCTTCTCCAGGGCATCTTCCCGGCCCAGGGACTGAGCCCAGGTCTCCCGCATGGTAGGCAGATTCTTTACCATCTGAGCCCCCAGGGAGGCCCCATAAGCCACCCAGAGTACGGTGATTTTGTCACAGCAGCCTGAATGGACTGAAACAGGCTCTTTTCTCTCCACGTGGGGACCTGGTTCCCACCGCTCCGGGGGCCCAAGATGCAGACACACTCTGCCCACACCGCTGGCATCTCCCCTGCTGTCCTGTCACCCCGGCCTCTGTCAGCCCGAGCACTTCCTCTCCTTGCCACTGGGCCCGAGCAGCAGGAAGCAGCCCGCAGCCAGGGACAGACGGGGAGCCGTCTGTCCGCAGCACGTGGACGTGCTGGGACGTGTGCGTGGACCGCAGCACGGCGTCCTCACTGTCCTCCGCCGAGGCGGGCGCCTGACGGGTGTGCCACGCTGCCCCCAGGATCCTGGCAGGGCTGAGCCTTGGCTCCCCGCTGCTAACGGGCGTGCGGCACACCCTCCAGGCTTCTTTCTCCTTTCTTCCCACATCCCCACTTCCTGCTGCCTCCTGTCCCAGCCGTCAGATAGCCTCCTTGCATTTATTTATTTTTAAAATTAATTATTTTAATTGGAGGCTAATTCCTTTACAATATTGTAGTGGTTTTGCCATACACTGACATGAATCCGCATGGGTGTACACGTGTCCCCCATCCTGGATCCCCTTCCTACCTCCCTCCCCATCCCATCCCATCCTTCAGGGTCGTCCCAGTGCACCAGCCCTGAGCGCCCTGTCTCACACATCAAACCTGGACTGCATTTGGGTCAGCCACAGGAGGAACCCAAATGAAGACAGCTTTTCTGTTTGCATTCTTTGGGACAGCCTTGCCCGTATGTCTACAGCGCAAGCCAAGTCCTTCTCAGAGGAGGCCCCGGCCGACACCATGAGCAAAAGACAGACTCTGGCGGCCTGGAACTAGGCTCTTCTGAGCCATCCGCCCCGAGCCCTCTGGACTGCCTCTCATCCACCATGCCTCCAGGAGACTCCAGGTCTGCTCGTTTCTAAAATTCACAGCTAAATATAATTGCGCTTAAGAGCATTTGCTGGGCCTGGTATGATGTGTTCACACCAAGCCAGGTAGCTTCTCGGTCTGCAACCTGAGAGGCTACGGACGGACCACATTTAGATCAAGCCATCAATGACCTTCACCACAGCGCAAACCGAAGCAACAGTTTACATAAGCGGGATTCACCCACGTACTTTCCTAAACCTGATAGCTGGGAATACTTTACCTAACGGACTGGAGGAATGCTTTAAGAAAATTAGAAGTCTCGCAATGAGAGTCAGTCTAATATCAGATCAAACTTACTCTGAAGGATCCTCTTTAGGACCCCAGGGCACTTTTAACACAGCAAAACTGCCCTCTCACAAGCTGGGATCAAGATTGCTGGGAGAAATATCAATAATCTCAGATATAGAGATGACACCACCCTTATGGCAGAAAGTGAAGAACAACTAGAGAGCCTCTTGATGAAAGTGAAAGCGGAGAGTGAAAAAGTTGGCTTAAAGCTCAACATTCTGAAAAGTAAGATCATGGAATCTGGTCCCATCACTTCATGGCAAATAGATGGGGAAACAGTGGCTGACTTTATTTTTCTGGGCTCCAAAATCACTGCCGATGGTGAATGAAATTAAAAGATGCTTACTCCTTGGAAGGAAAGTTATGACCAACCTAGATAGCACATTAAAAAGCAGACATTACTTTGCCAACAAAGGTCTGTCTAGTCAAGGCTATGGTTTTTCCAGTGGTCATGTATGGATATGAGAATTGGACTATAAAGAAAGCTGAACACCGAAGAATTGATGCTTTTGAACTGTGGTGTTGGAGAAGACTCTTGAGAGTCCCTTGGACTGCAAGGAGATCCAACCAGTCCATCCTGAAGGAGATCAGTCCTGGGTGTTCACTGGAAGGACTGATGCTGAAGCTGAAACTCCAATACTTTGGCCACCTTATTTGAAGAGCTGAGTCCTTTGAAAAGACCCTGATGCTGGGAAAGATTGAGGGCAGGAGGAGAAGGGGACGACAGAGGATGAAATGGTTGGATTGCATTGCAGACTCAATGGACGTGAGTCTGAGTAAACTCCGGGAGCTGGTGATGGACAGGGAGGCCTGGCGAGCTACAGTTCATGGGGTTGCAAAGAGTTGGACACGACTGAGCGACTGAACAGAACTGTCCTCTCTACTGGCCAATATCATGTTTGAATCCATAAAGCAACAGGACCCAGCTCTGACATTATTTGTAGGTATAAAAACATGGTGTTCTTAAAAGAATTAGGAAAGCTTCGCTGAGCTTTAGGAGGAAAGTCTTCTCTTGAAAAATGGAAATCAATGTCTTATGGAACACATAGCACTCTGAGAAATAAGGCAGATTATATACAAGTGACAGAAGCTTCCCAGAAACAAGAAGCTTGAGTGCACGCAATCCAAGCCTGTTGCTCCACATGACAGCTGAAGCCAGTCCCTAGCAGGACAGCTGGGAAGGCTGCACCCACAGCGCCGTGAGAACCACACTGACACTCCGGGCTCTGAGTCTGAGGCCCCGGGCGGCTGTCCAGGCTGCATGGAGGGAGGGCTATTTATTTCACGTGCTTACTTTTAGAGGGGAGGTGAGACGCATCCAAGGGCTTCCCAGGTGGTGCTAGTGGTAAAGAACCTGCCTGTCAATGCAGGAGATGCAAGACATGTGGGTTCCATCTCTGGGTTGGGAAGATCCCCTGGAGGAGGGCATGACAACCCACTCCAGTATTCTTGCCTGGAACATCCCATGGATAGAGGAGCCTGGCGGGCTACAGTCCATGGGGTCACAAAGATTTAGACACGACTGAAGCGACTTAGCATGTGTGTATGCAAGGAGCATCCAAAGCTCACAAGAGTTAAACAACATTTGGGAATATGAATCCCAGGACTAATTAGAGCCCCAATTTGGATGGTTCCAGGAGATCCTGCCCCACCTGCATTTTCTGCAGTTCTCTTTGAAAATTAAACTGTTAACCCCGACGTAACTAAACAGCAATGCTCACCCGTATATCGCTCTAGCTCAGGCTTTTGTTGGTTAGCACTGAGGTCTCCTGAAATCACAGAGCTCTGAGTTTGGGTCAGACTAGTTTACGTTTCTGTAAATGTCTTGCTTGGAGATGGTTTGTTTTTAAAACAATTAAAGGTAGAGCAGGTGCAATAGATCTTTAGAAGAAAAAAAAATGTACCCAGGATAATGAAAATCAGTTGGATAATGCTAATGTGGAAATGGCTTTCAGAAATGGTTAGAGTGGTTTATCATAGTATTACTCATGGAAACTCTGAGAACATTAAGAAAATGTTACTCATGTGTTAGAGCAGAGGGAATCTTTTCTCAGTCATGTGAGGTTCGATGATGGGCCATTTCTCCCAGATTTGTTTAATGGCTCCAGCATTCAAGATCCTACTTAACGGTGATGCTTGAGCTTCTTGAATGAGATGGAGCAGACAGTAAACTTTCCTTGCACTTGTTTGCTGGACCTCAGCAACAGGCCAGAACCATTTACCATCTGGTCTTAAAACCCCAGCAGGACCCAGGGTCTGTGCTATGGACTGTTTCCCTCCTCTGCACCATCAACTGTTCCTTGCGACTGGCTCCTTTCCATTAACACCTGACATTTAAACATGTTCCCTGTGTCCTTGTCTTAAAATTTAAACGCCTCCTCTTGGCCCTTTCTTTGCGCAATCCGTTTTCTTATACCCACCGGCTTCGATCCTTACCGCTCACTCATCCTGCAACCCACACGCAGCTGCACGTGGCTTCCAGGAACACTGCTGATGCCAGATCAGGGATGGCCTCCTCGTCACTGAGGCCAGCGGACACCTTTCAGTCCACGTCTCCCTTGACCTCCCAGGGATGCCACCAGGATGGAGCAGAGGCTGACACACGGAGGAGGCAGCGCCCTGCGATGCCAAGTGGGGTCACAGGAGGCGGGAGGGCGAGGAAGTGGGAACTAGGAGCGTCTCAGGGTTCAGAGTCACGGGACACGCATCGCCCCCTTCACAGGTCTGCCCACACTGATGCTAGAAAAGACCCAGCACCCGGCGCTATCTGCTGCAGGGCGGAAGAAGCAAGACTGGCTGTGCAGCACTTTTCCTCCTTAAAATTCACCCATTTGAGTAAGGATGACAGTTTCCCAGCACCACGCAAAAATCAGGGCCTCAGCCTTCTCTCTGAGTTTCTGGTTAGTTTATCAAGCGTAATATGCTAAAGTGTGATCAAACACTGTTTCTTTTTAAAGGATGGAACCGGGCAGGTTAGCGGTCATCTGCGATTGCCCCTCCTTTTACCTTCAGTCACACGGCCTTCCTCTACTCACCCCACTGTCAGCTTCATGAATTTCTACAAACAGTCATACTTTCTAGATTTACAAACCACACCGTCACCCTTGCCAATATATTCTCTGTACATGATTCTGTGGCCATGACTTCTATGCAAGGAGCTTTCTGCAGTACCTGAAATGACACTCATGAATTTGTTTTCTTTAGTTTGCTTTTTTTTTTATGTCCTATACAGCGCTTGGGCACATGAGGCCATAAACGCCGGTCTTCATGACCTCCGCGTCCCCTCCTAAGTCATTTGGTGAGTGTGCCTTTTTTTTTTTGCAACGTCTCTTGTTGAACAGCTCTTTCCGCTAGAAAGCCCCTGTTTGCATGTCGTGGTGCTCAAGAAATGCTTTGCTAGAGCTGCAGAGGCTCTCTCTGCCTCCAGGAGCTCTTGTTCTTTTTTCCTGTGTCTGGTTTCTGGGCTTCCTGAGAACACCTGCGTACTGGGCTAGAACACGGCGTGTTTACAGAGCTGACTGTTCCCCTCGATAGTTGTTAAAGTGAGTGAAGATAGATGCCCTGTCTTCAGTGAGGGCAGGCACCTCGAAGCACCCTGTCTTTTCTCTTAGGGTGAAGGAAAACGGCTTTTACTCTGATAAAAATAATATCTGAAGGCTTTACAACAGTGCTGTCGTCATGCAGACCTCCAGCTCTCCGCCCTGCCCTTGGCCTCCCTGCCGCTCCGCAGAGACTCGCGGCCGCCCGCCGCCCCCACCCGGCGCCTCTGATCTCCATTCCCCCTGCGTGTGCAGCTGCCCGCTTCCCCGGGGCCCCAGTCACCTCCCCCACCGGCTCAGACACGACCTGAGCCCTCACTACTCACACAGTGTCACAGGGTTCTCGATGCCCTGGAGTCTTGCTCCAGCCTTTGGTCCATCACAAATAACGTGATTTACTTATTTACTAAGTCCACGGCTTATTGTCCATCAACCCCCAAGCCTCACCACGAGGGCAGGGGTACTTGCCTCTTCATGTCTCCGCCAACTACTGAGAAAATGCCAAGTTCTTTGCTGTTCAGTCGCTCAGTCGTGTCCAACTCTGCAACCCCATGAACCGCAGCACGCCAGGCCTCCCTGTCCACCACCAACTCCCAGAGTCTACTCAAACTCATGTCCATCAAGTCGGTGATGCCATCCAGCCATCTCATCCTCTGTTGTCCCCTTCTCCTCCTGCCCCCAATCCCTCCCAGCATCAGGGTCTTTTCCAATGAGTCAACTCTTTGCATCAGGTGGCCAAAGTACTGGAGTTTCAGCTTCAGCATCAGTCCTTACAATGAACACCCAGGACTGAGCTCCTTCAGGATGGACTGGTTGGATCTCCTTGCAGTCCAAGGGACTCTCAAGAGTCTTCTCCAACATCACAGTTCAAAAGCATCAATTCTTTGGTGCTCAGCTTTCTTTATGGTCCAACTCTCACATCCACACATGACCACTGGAAACACCGTATCTTTGACTATGAATTTCATGAATAAATTAATGAAAGTGAGATGATTATAAGGAAGTAAAAACACATTAATTATCAGCAGGTTTCAGCTGCTGGTCTTTGCTTTTTCAGAGAAGATGTCTACAGCTCTATTTACCATCTTCATGCTTTCCGTATCTCAGCGGGGAATTTACCCTTAGGAAACGGATTTAAGAGGTCGATACCCAGCACCCATAATGCTGACAGAGGACCCGGGGGTGGGGTGGGCCTGGGAAGGAGGAGTTGGAGGGTCGGGGTCAGGAGGCGGCGCAGCGGGCAGGCCCAGCCTCACACACGGGGCCACACAGGAGGTGACCCACTCAAATGGACCCTGGTTTCCTGCTAGAAGGGCCCCCTCGGGGACGTTCTCTGGGGCTGAGGCCTTTGCCTTGAGCTGCGGTGGGCTTCAGTCCCGCTCGCCGAGTGGGCAGGAAGGCCAGGAGACCTTGCAGACGCCCTCCGTCCGGAGGACAGCCAGTCCCGGGGAGGGCGCGCCCCCCAGAAGCGAGCCTGCGCTCCGGTCTCGACAAGCGCGCATGCAAGGCCTGCCCCCGGGCCTCCGTGCTCTGGGCTGCAGCCCCGGCCTCCGCGGCCCGGCGCTGAGCGCCGCAGCCGTGCTGGAGGGGCGTGGGCCAGCCTTCCCGCGGCGGCCGCGCCAGGCCCGTGGCGGGCCGTGGGAAGCACAGCCTCCGGGCGCTTCTCCCTGGGGGACGGGACAGGCGTGCCCAGACGGCAGCGCAGCCGCCACACGCGCTAGCAGGCCCGGGCTGGGAGAGCCGGGGCGCCTTCGCGGAGGAGGCCAGGCCGCGCTGAGCAGGAGAGGAGGCGGCATCTTAGGGCGGCCCGCGGAGTCCCTTCCCGCGGAGCAGACGCTGGGAAGGGAGACTAAGGCAGACCTTCCATGCAGTGAGATACGCGGCATCCTCAGGAGCCAGACCCGGGAAGAAGCACAGGGAGGAGGGCCACGTTTAGACGGGAAGGTCCGGAGTCCAGGCTCAGGGCTGAGCTGCGTTCCGGCAGCTCTGACGAGTCACGGGCTGCTTCTCAGCAGGGGCTTAAGGGGACAGAGGCGGTCATCCCTTAGATCCTGAGGCGGAAGAAGGAAGGGAACCCGCTGGGAAGGAGCCTGCACCATTCTGGACTGTTCCTGGCTCCAGCTACCGCGGCAGATGACAGAGATCAGAAGGCAAGAGCGGAGGTCACCGAAGCCCAGAGACCGCCCCCTGCCCCAGGGTCACAAAGCCCCCGGGCCTTCCTCCACCCCCGGCCCAGGGTCACAAAGCCCCCGGGCCTTCCTCCACCCCCGGCCCCAGGGTCACAAAGCCCCCGGGCCTTCCTCCACCCCCGGCCCCAGGGTCACAAAGCCCCGGGCCTTCCTCCACCCCCGGCCCCAGGGTCACAAAGCCCCGGGCCTTCCTCCACCCCCGGCCCCAGGGTCACAAAGCCCCGGGCCTTCCTCCTGCCCTCCCTAGGCAGGTGGCCACAGGTCACAGGGATGCAGAAAGTACCTGTAGGCCCTGCAGAAGTGGCCCTCCTGGATCTGAAATTTATCTTCCCTAAATAGATTTTCTACCTCCAATTGTTTCTGCCAGACGCCTTTCTTTTTCTGGCTTTACATTAAGTCAAATTGTTGCTTCTTTTTTTTTTTTAAATGCAACCTTTAAAAGGAAACATAATAGACACACAGAGTGAAAAATAAGCAGAAGGGAGCTGTAAATCATATTTCTAAAAGTAATAAGATGGAACAGTCACATCCATTTCAGAATCCTAGTCACAAAGGCATCATCGAACGTCCGATTAGACTGTCCTCTTTGAGAAATAAATCTAGATGATGACGGTATTGTGACTCTCTGTGTATGCCATCGTGGGCCTGACTTCTTCAGGGGTTACAGGGCACGAGTAGAAAAATAGCTTTAAAAATAACTCACTGTCATTTTTCAATTTCCAAATAAAACTGGCTACTTGGCTCAGAAAGTACTGCACAAGAGATAAATCATTTCTAAGGAACATTGAGCTACTATTAAATTTTTTTCTTTATGTGGTAGACATTCTTAAAGATAAATATATACTTTACAAATTAAAGTGTAGCAGAAGCATTTGTTCTCCCGATGTTGACAAGAAAACACGCCGAGAGGAGCGTGTGTCTGGCTCCCTGCCGTGTGTCGGTATGCCCATCCCTTTGTACGCACCTCCACGCCTCGACGTACCTCACGTATTAATCACAGACACTGCGACAGATGCTCCCGTTTCTGCTGCTTTTGGGAAAAGTTAACAGATTGGATTTAGCTGTTGCGTGATTATTCTGTCTCCTGCTGAGCAACCGAGGCTGCTCTCCGAGGAGCCGGAGCAAAGCGCCAGCCGTGACTTTCCGCACGGCCCGAGGGCAGCGGCCGAGCAGCTGGGGTGTGAAGCCAGGAAGGCTGTCAGATCAGCGCTGTAACAGGACAGCACAAGCCAGCGGCGTGTAAACAGGAGGAATGTCCTCCTCACCATTCCTTGAGGCCGGAGAGCCTGAGGTCAGGACTCTGGCAGGTTTGAGACTGGAGGGAGCCCATTTCCAGGCTCATAAGCAGCCTCCTATCGCCGTGTTCTCACGGAGTGGAAGCGGGGAAGAGAGCTCGGTGGGATTTCTTTTATAAGGGCACCGACTCCACTTGCAAGGGCCCCACCTCCTGGCTCCGCAGCTCCCACAGCCCCCATCTCCAAGTGCCAACAAGAGGATGAGGTTTGAACATGTGAGTCTGGGGGAGATACAACCAGTTAGCCTATAGAGAAGGCACAGTAGCTTTGCTTGGCCTCCTTAACTCTTTTGTTCCCTCTTCTGTGAAAACCAATCTGGCCTTAAAAGGCATCTTTATTTTTTAAATTTCTAGAGATTTTGATTAACAAACATGTGCAGAAATACCTTCATTCTTAACTAAAAATAAAATACCATGTGTGTCTGTGCATGTTGGCGTGCTCTCTCTCACACACGCACTAGGATGTTGAGATTGCCTTTTGCTTAGAAATTTTTACCTAAAATTCACAGCACCAACCCAGTACTAGAGGCAAGAATCCAATTTGAATGTGCAGAAATGCTTCATTCTTAATTATACACAAACACACACGAGGATGCTAAGATTGCCTTTTCCTTTAAGATATTCAGCTACAGTTCCCAGAACCATCCCAGGGCTTGAGGTAAAATCCAGTTTCAGCATGCCTTTAGTCAGTCTTCACATTTGTTTCAGTAACTCCACTCAATTCCACTCACACACATCTTTGTCTTTTACAGTACGTCTGTGGAGTATTTTCAACTAGTTGAAAAGCAAAGCTAAAAAGCTGTATTGTTTTAATACAATTACCAGGCAGAAGCACAGGATACATCTACTGTTGAAAATTTATAGACCTGGTTTGACACTTTTGCCTCTCCACAATGTGGAGGAAATATTTTACAATGTGTTATGGGATTCGGGCTCATCATGTAGCATTAAAGCATTTATCAGCTTACACTGAGGGTTCTCTGTTTATACGCAATCAGTTTTATTTTCCTTTCAGCATAAACACCGCCGATGAGGTGTAATGTACCCTGCAGTTAAGGATGACACTTCCCTGCTTCTGCTCCACCTTGCCTCACCTTTCATGCATTTGCTGAATCCCTTTGTGCTGTGGGTCTTGAACAGCCATTCCTGCGGCATGATGAATCCAGTCAACAGTGTGTCCTGGCAGAGAAGGAGGCAGGCGCTGACGCTCCAGGAGAGGAGAAGGAACGAAGGCGCTCAGGCCATCCGAGGCGTGCGTGTCACCGGGAGGATCACGGAAGAAGCTTGCAGCCCCAACAGGCGTGGCCTCCAGGGGACCACGTCCCAAACACTCTCACCACTCCAGGCAGCGTCCGAAGAGCCTAGAAACCCCGGCACGTGAAGAATAAAGTAGGTACTGAGGGGCCTTCTCTACTCCCCGTCCCCATCACAATGGCCAGCGGGAAATGAGGAGAAACTGGTCTCGAGCTGTTCCTGGGAACAGAGTCAGGATCAGCGTGGGAGAGGTGGGGCTGATGCTCGCCTTCCGACGTTAGGATGTAACCTGGACCCAGATCTGTCCTCTGGAGGGAACTCTGCGGCAATGACATTTCCACGGGGAAGCCCAGACGTTCTTCTCTGCTGGAGGCTGAAGTCAGCCCAGACCAGCAGTTCTTGGTGCTGACCTACTTAAGAATCATTTAAAGACATTGTTTCAAACTAAAGATTCCTTGGCCCTAAACCAGACTTACTAATCAGAATACCCAAGGGCCAGGCCCTAAATATTTATCCTTTCACAAACTCCCCAGGTAGTTCAGATGTGCAGCTAACGTTCGGAGCTACTTATAACAACAGTAAAGATGCCATTCCAAACCAAACTTCTACTCAGATATCCACAACACTATGACAGCAGTGACAATAATAATAGCTTTGTCATCAGATACCTGCTTCTCTTTCCCTGCCTACATTTTGCTTTCCTTGGTCGTGGATCAGTCAGGATCTGTTCAAGGGGTGGCAGACTGACAATGTGCACATACCCCCTTCCAAGTAATACTTCAGTTCAGTTCAGTTGCTCAGTCGTGTCCGACTCTTTGAGACCCATGAACCGCAGCACGCCAGGCCTCCCTGTCCCTCACCAACTCCCGGAGTTTACTCAGACTCATGTCCATTGAGTCAGTGATGCCATCCAGCCATCTCATCCTCTGTCGTCCCCTTCTCCTGCCTTCAATCTTTCCCAGCGTCAGGGTAGGAGGGGCAAAATTGCATTTAGAATCAAACCCTATACCTGCCAGAAATGCTCAGAAGTAATATTTGTTTGCCAAAAAATCTTGTATTTCCCATAACATGAATAAAGGCATGAAATGAAGCAGGAAGGTATTTTCAGGGAATTGTGCACTGTTAACCTACTGTCATCTGAAAATTTATTTTCTTAATGGAGGTAAACAGCTGGCCTCAGTTCCTCCTGGGAATAGTGCAAGACGACCCAGTTTGCCTTAGACATGAAGGCAGGCACCTTTTTCACTGAAGGTCCTCACACCTGGAATATGCTTCTGAGAGTACACGCATTCCCTGTAGGAATTTCTGGAAACCCTGTGGGTTCCTATGTGCCCAAGAGGACTGCATTTTGTCTACAATCAGACGCTCTTGCAGCCCTAAACCATGTGTTAACTTGAAGCCCCCAGATGCACCTGCAGCTTTGGTTGCATTCTCAGGTATAACTACAGAGCCTTTCTGGGAGAAGTGAGTCTGCATCTGAGGGGGGCTGTAACCAGTGGCAGGGCCCAGGGCCTGACTTTACTTTCATTGTTTCTCTTTGAAACCAGGGCACAAGAAGGTGACTGGACTTCTGTAATTGCTTTGTTTATTCATTTATTATCATAACTCTCTTTTTCATGATGAGAGAATTAAATTTGATTGGTTCAAGCATCTTATCATCAATGCCTAGAACCTTGGCTGAATGAACAAATCAGCAAAATAATTCACTTGAAAGCTGGGAGATCAGTGGCCAACTTACGGGCGCTTCTTACTTTTCTCACACAGACTCTGATTGCACCAGGTCCGCCCGGCCAAGCACAAGGCCCCCTCCCCTCCGGGGAGTGACCCCCTGGAACCCTGACCCTCCCAGAGTGAGGAGCGCCCTAGAGCTGGGGTCTGTGAGCTGTACTTGCTTGGGGAGCGGTCACTTGGTGGAGGTCATTAGCCAAAGGACACTGAATACCATCCTGCAGGAAGCCGGGAAGGTGGCAGGGAAACCTGAGTGGTGTGCAAAGTGAGGAAGGCCTGTTCACTGTGCAAAATATCTGGGTTCTCCATGGGAGTGTCCAAGAAGCTCCATGCTGGAAATCAGGCAAGTGTTTACTGAGCTAGGGTCAGTGGAAAACAATTTCCCAGGTCAACCAATAAGACGTCTTTTCATCTCCTCATTTTGCTTTTTCTTTTATCTTTATCGGTAACATTCTCCTCTTTGGACACATCGATGAAAAATATTTTCCTGCTCCTTCCTATAGGATTTCTGATTTATTAAGCCTATCTTGGCCATTTCTAGGGCTGTATTTTATAGAGAAAACCCTGTCTTCTTTAGAATTAGTGCAAAGTGGGTCCTGAAAGCCAGGAGGGGATGGTTTGGACAGGCATTTCCACAGGTAACCTGTCCCCCTGGGGAGCTGCCAACTGGCCTTGACAGCGCCAGCTCATAGTATCCGGATCCGACCATCTGCAGTTCACACTTAAGCAAGAAACAATGGAGTGGATGTCTTATAATTTTTTAACCTAGAATTTCTTTTGCCACCCACCACCTAAACATGACAGACCAAATCTTCTGAAGAGTTTTCAACACCCACAGCCTGGCAACTCAGAATAGGAAAAAAATCATGTACAATATACACTTTTTTTTTCTTCCGTGAAGTGACATTTTATCTTACTCTTCTTATAAACATTTAACTGTCAGCGATGGCTCATGTCTGCTAAATCCTGCAATTTCTCTAAACAACCTGCTTAGTTCTTCAAGACAATGGACAGCTTTATCGTAACTTGCTTGCCCAAGTTACAGCAGGCGCAGAGCCGTTTGGTGTGATTGTGAAATAGTGGAGGTTTACCAAGGGAAGTGGTAGGATCTGCTCTCCCAAAACCAAAAAGAGCCCAAGTCCTGCTCTAGAATAGCACATGTTCAGATCTATCTGACGTGGTATCAGTGTCCTTGGGAAAGAAATGGCAGACATAGAGCTGATAATTTGAGCGTTTTTTTTTTAATGGACTGCTCCCAGTGGTGTGGGCAGGGTGATGGGAGCCGGTAGAGACTTTTGCAGGACCAGCAACAGCAGGGAGGCACTCCTAGGCCTTAGACGGAAGGAGCAGTCATAGGGTCCCAGAAGGAGCAGCTGTGCAAAAAGAACTTCCTAGCCCAGACCTCACTGCCTTTCCTCCAGCGGCGCCCATCAGCTAAACTCGTCAGAAGCCGGATGACAAGGACCCTGTTGGTTTAGCCTCCTGGGTCTCAGAGCAGGATGGAGAAAGATGGACAAGAGATTCCAGGGCAGAGGAAAGAAATGCAGGAAATGGGGATGAGAGAGGCAGAGGTGACCAAATGCTCTGGTTTATGTCTTGGTTCATTCTTTCATTCATCAGGCATGCATTGCTAAGCACACTCTGTAGATTCCCAAGCACCTTGGCAACACTGGTGAAGAGTGATAAATACTTCCTTCTCTCAGGAGCTCAGCTCCAAGCAGTAGCACTGAAAAGAGTTAGAGGAGGGATGGTCAGCAGAGGCCCTGAGGGAAGGGCGTAGGTGGGAGGATGAAGTGAAGTCGCTCAGTGGCGTCCGACTCTTTGCAACCCCGTGGACTGTAGGCCACCAGGCTCCCCCACCCATGGGATTTCCCAGGCAAGAGTGCTGGAGCGGGTTGCCACTTCCTTCTCCAGGGTGGGAGGATAAGAGGGTTTTAGTGGCCTTCTCCAGTGGCCACATACAGATGTAGGAGTTGGACCAAAACGAAGGCTGAGCGCTGAAGAATTGGTGATTTTGAACTGTGGTGCTGGAGAAGACTCTTGAGAGTCGCTTGGACTGCAAGGAGATCCAATCAGTCCATCCTGAAGGAGATGAGTCCTGGGTGTTCATTGGAAGGACTGCTGCTGAAGCTGAAGCTCCAATTCTTTGGCCATCTGATACAAAGAGTCAACTCATTGAAAAAGACCCTGATGCTGGGAAAGATTGAGAGCAGGAGGAGAAGGGGACGACAGAGGATGAGATGGTTGGATGGCATCACTGACTGGATGGAGATGAGTTTGAGCAAGCTCCAGGAGATAGTGAAGGACAGGG
The DNA here is from genome assembly GCF_963930625.1 of Muntiacus reevesi. Taxonomy (NCBI): domain Eukaryota; kingdom Metazoa; phylum Chordata; class Mammalia; order Artiodactyla; family Cervidae; genus Muntiacus; species Muntiacus reevesi. The sequence goes on from NC_089249.1 coordinate 283,319,966, forward strand.
AGCCTGGTGGGCTGCAGTCCATGGGGCCGCAGAGCTGGGCATGATTGAGCGACTGAACACCACCAGGACTTGGGCTGGGCGGGGAGGGGGCTGTCCTGAAGCCCTCAGTCCCCACTCCAGCACCTCTGGAGTAACAAACTGACCTAGTAACATCTCAGTGAGTTCCAGGACTATGTAAAACTAAGTCCATATACTGTTTATTGAGTACCTGTGTCAGGCATTTTACATAGAATATCTCACTGAAGCCTTATGATGGCATTGCTGAGATGGATGTTATTTTCCACATTTTATGGATGATGATAAATGAAACTCCAAGAGGTAGGTGTCCTAAGATAACACATCTAATGCTAGAGAAGATGGGATTCAAAGCCAAGTGTTTCTGACTCCAAACTCTAAGCTGCTACCCTTAAAGACTAATGACAGAAAAGGATTTAGCAAAGGTGTCTGACCTGGGTTTAAACATTTCTCTTGATAACAGCCCCGGGTGTTCTCAGATGATTAGCAGCCAGCGCCACTGCCCTATTTGAAGAAGCTGCTTGACTTGTAAAACAGTATGAGCTGCCTGCGTTTCCTTGTGCCGTGGCGCACAGAGGCGCGATCTGGGCATCACCTGTTTGAAGCCTCTGATGACACTGCTCTGTGCCTGGAACTAACTCCACGAGCTGTGTGAACAGCGGTGCAGCCTCTCCCGCGTCTGACTGCATCTCTGACTAACCACCGTCATCTCACCCCGCTCCAGCCACCGTGGCGTTCCTTCTGGTCTTTGGGCCAGTCATGCAATTCCCACCATGGTTGCTGTTCTAAACCTTCCCTCTGTCTAGAATCCTTGCCCCACAAGTCCTCACCAACAAGTTTCTTTTCTTACTCAGTCTCAACAGAAATGTCCAAGAGTCCTTTCTGACCATGTCCCATGACAGCACCCAATCAACCTCTGAAACATCACCCTTCTCCTAGAGTAATGGAAATAAAAACAAAAATAAACAGATGAGACCCAATAAACTCAAAAGCTTTTGCACAGGAAAGGAAACCATAAACAAAATGAAAAGACAACCTCCAGAATGGGAGGAAATATTTGCAAATAATGCCAGCAACAAAGGATTAATATCCAAAGTTTACAAACAGCTCATGTGACTCAATATCAAATAAACAATCCAATCAAAAAATGGGCAGATGACTTAAAGAGACATTTCTCCAAAGAGGACACATATGGCCAGGAGGCACTTGAAAAGCTGCTCAGCATCACTAAGTATTTAGAGAAATGAAAAGAAAGTGAAATGAGATCAAAACCACAAAGAGAGATCACCTCACTCCAGTCAGAATGGCCATCATCAGAAAGTTCACAAACAATAGATGCTGGAGATGGTGTGGAGAAGAGGAAACCAGGTAACCCTCTTACACTGTTTGCAGGAGATGTACATGCATAACTGAGTCACCTCACTGCCCGTCCGAGACGAACGCAACCCTGCTAATCCACCGTGCTCCAGTGTAGAGGCAGGCGTGCTCAGTGGCTCAGTCGTGTCCAGCTCTTTGTGACTCCGCGGCCTGCAGCCCACCAGGCTCCTCCGTCCACAGGGTTCTCCAGGCAGGAATACTGGAGTGGGTGGCCACGCCCAGCTCCAGGGCATTTCCCGACCCGGGGACGAACCCATGTCTCCTGCACTGTAGACGGACTCTTTACCGCTGAGCCATCAGGGATATAAGACAGAATTTAAAAAAGAAACCTCCGCAATATTTTTTTAAATTTTTTAAAATAAATAAAACATCACCTTGTCTTACATAACACTGATCACTACACATTGTCTCCTATTTACTCTCCACCCTCATGAGGGCTACAAGCTTTCAGCATCTTATGCAACGCTGTTAATAAGTCACCTGCGCCATGGATATCTCTGGGCTCCTTAAATGTCTGCCAAATAAATCAATGAATGAATTCACGGTGATGAACCGTGACTCAGAAAGAAAGAGAAGCAGCCTGGTGCATTGATTTATTTATCCTTTAACAGTCACCCATCTTTCAGGTATAGTTTCTCCTTAAATTTCGAGATGAGAAGAGTAGGCTTTAGGGATGCCCAAGACTTGCCAGCCACAGAGCAGGACCACACACAGATCTTCCGACTCCAAGCGCACTGACCTTTCAAACCGCCGCTGCTGTTTGTCCGAGTCGCGGCCCTGGGTGTGAGGCCCCCAAGGGCAGTGGCTTAAGGAAAACCGGGTTTTCTCCACGTTCTCGCGGAGCTCAGTGTCTCTGCCCAGGTGGAAGCTGCAGCTTCCGTCCGTGGGTCCAGGCTGCCCCTTCCAGTCCTGGCCGTCTCTGAGCCGGTGGGGAGGGGAGCGGAGTGGCGGGAAGGCCGGCGGGAAGCACGCCCCGGAGGGCGGAGGTGCGCGCCACCGTCCGCGGAGCAACGGGGAGCGCCATGACCAGAGGAAGGAGGGAGAGCTAGATGCAGGGGACGAGAAGCAGACTTCCAGGCCCTACAACTATCTTGGTAGACAGGGATTAGCATCATTTCCTTTTACTGATGGAGAAACTGGGGCCTAAAGAGGTCAGAGATCACACCGTCAGTCCGCAGAAGGGCAGGACTCACCGCAAGATTCCATTCTAGTTCCCTGCTGAACATTTGGTCTGTCTCTCGCCTTCTGTCTCTCGGTTCAGTTCAGCTCAGGCGCTCAGTCCTGTCTGACTCTTTGCGCCCCCATGGACTGCAGCACCCAGGCCTCCCCGTCCATCACCAACTCCTGGAGTTTACTCAAACTCACGTCCATCGAGTCAGTGATGCCATCCAACCACCTCATCCTCTGTCATCCCCTTCTCCTCCTGCCCTCAATCTTTCCCAGCATGAGGGTCTTTTCCAATGAGTCAGTTCCTCACATCGGGTGGCCAAAGTTTTGGAGTTTCAGCTTCAGCATCAGTCCTTCCAATGAACACCCAGGACTGATCTCCTTTAGGATGGACTGGTTGGATCTCCTTGCAGTCCAAGGGACTCTCAAGAGTCTTCTCCAACACCACACTTCAAAAGCATCAATTTTTCAGCACTCAGCTTTCTTTCTAGTCCAACTCTCACATCCATACATGACCACTGGAAAAACCATAACCTTGACTAGACGGACCTTTGTTCGTAAAGTAATGTCTCTGCTTTTTAATACGCTGTCTAGGTTAGTCATAACTTTTCTTCCAAGGAGTAAGCGTCTTTTAATTTCATGGCTGCAATCACCATCTTCAGTGATTTTGGAGGCCCTCCAAAATAAAGTCTGTCACTGTTTCCACTGTTTCTCCATTTATTTGCCATGAAGTGATGGGACTGGATGCCATGATCTTAGTTTTCTGAATGCTGAGTTTGAAGTCAACGTTTTCACTCTCCTCTTTCACTTTCATCAAGAGGCTCTTTAGTTCCTCTTCACTTTCTGCCATAAGGATGGTGTCATCTGCATATCTGAGGTTACTGATATTTCTCCCGGCAATTTTGATTCCAGCTTGTGCTTCATCCAGCCCAGTGTTTTTCATGATGTACTCTGCATATAAGTTAAATAAGCAGGGTGACAATATACAGCCTTGACGTACTCCTTTTCCTATTTGGAACCAGTCTGTTGTCCCATGTCCAGTTCTAACTGTTGCTTCCTGATCTACATAGGCAAGTGAGGTGGTCTGGTATTCCCATCCCTAATAATTTTCCCATCCCTAAGAATTTGGCTGTAATCCACACAGTCAAAGGCTTTGGCATAGTCAATAAAACAGAAATAGATGTTTTTCTGGAACTCTCTTGCTTTTTCGATGATCCAGCAGATGCTGGCAATTTGATCTCTGGTTCCTCTGCCTTTTCTAAGTCCTCTTCTACATCTAAATCTCTCTCACGCACACCCACACCCAGAGCTCAGTGTCCCATGCTTCGATGAGGGGTGTCCATTCTCACACTTGGAATGTCCTGCAGCTTTGGTCTCTTATAAAGACCTCGACCAATGAGGAAGGAAGAAAGGTGAGTGTCCGGGGGCCCGGGAGCCTGTCCAGCCTCGGACAGCAAAGCCTGCCTCCTGGAGAAGCGGTCCCTGCAGGCAGCGTGCACTGATGCGCTGGTCCCGGGTCCCGGTGGAGGGGCTGAGTGAGCGCCGGGAGCTCTGTGAGAACAAGGGGCGGGGCCCTGGTTCCTGAGCATCAGGAGCAAACAGGCGCGTCAGGCCCGGGCCACCCGTCCCTGTGGACTGGGATAACCGCTGCGCACAGCCGCTGTCCTGGTGTCTTTTTCAGAGGCACCCCTCTGACGAGTGCCCCAGTTTGGATACGCCATGGGCCTTCCTGGAGGCCTAGACGGTAACGACTCTGCCTGCAGTGCAGGAGACCCGGGTTCCACCCCTGGGTCCGGAAGATCCCCTGGGGTAGGGAACCCACTCCACTATTCTTGCCTGGAGAATCCCATGGACAGAGGAGCCTGGTGGGTTACAGTCCATGGGGTCGCAAAAAGCTGGACACGACTGAGCGACGAACACTTCAGGTAAATTATATAGTCACCGTACCAATAGCCCTACTTTGCCACTGGTACTCAGCCTTAAAGTGTCAGGGGAGAAACCACAAACAGCTAACACAGCGGACAGATGCCTAATATGAGTCCTAAATTTAATAGCCACGGTTACATCCTGATAAGAAATTGATCAACTGTTCAAATTAACAGTAATTCCATGCTGCTGGATAAACCCAAACAATCTAATTATAAAGGTTAATTTTATAATTCCTTCTTAGATTAATTATTGAACTGAGCAAAAAGTTCTTGGAGGATATTTTATGCTACAGAATTATTAATGATTGAAAGGTCTAGGAACAGAAACATGCATAGTTACAAATTACTGAAATCACATAGGACTTTATGAAATTCTATCTAGGAGAGGCATTCAATAAATAATCCAGAATTCATCTATTTCATGTCCATGCCCTTTGGTTTCAATGACATTCCCATTTTTCAAAACAATATTGAGTTACACTGCACATGGAGTTTCAGAAAAGTTCTTCCCAGTTAATCAAAATTTATTCAATTTGTAGCAGAACAATTTTATTCCCCAGAGGTCATTAGTGACACTCCATATCTATGAACCTGACCAAAAAATCCTAGATGGAGAGTTACAGAGTGACAGTTCTCAAGGAACCCTGTGACTTGGAATCAGACAGATGTAAAGATCAAGACATAAAAGAAGCTTCTGCTTTGTGAGGTTAGAATGAAATGCAGGATATGTTCATAATCGAAGGATAATGAATAAGAGAAAGAAAACAGCAATCTAAAATGAACTCACATAAAATTGGGACTAACATTTCATAGTAAATGATGAAAACAAAGCAAGTTCCCACAGGATTCAGGGAAAGTAAGAACCATGCAGGTTTCGGTATAACTTTCCAACAAAATTGTACTTTAGCATACACTGTATTTCATTCTATTCTTGATTTTTCACATTATCAGTACAGAGAGGGTCATTTAACAAAAATGTGGTAAATGGTCTCTCTGAGGTTCCTTACACCCTTTCACATCCAAATATTTACTTGGGGGCTTATTAGCTGGTCAGCCTTCTGGGTTTCCTCTCTCTCAATGTCGATCAGTCTGACTCCAACAGGGAGCAATTTATCAAAGTCTTGTTAGCACCCGTGACTTTGAGCAATTCTCACTTCTGTCAACCTCCTGAAATCTTGCATCTTTCACAAAATGTGCGTTTCCACTCTGCAATCTGCGTGCACTGTATGAACAGCACATTGTTGGATGTTCTGTATTCTGGAGTCTGAGAAACAGACATTTATATGGTTGGTGGGAACCAAGATTAAATGCAGCAGAATGTCTGAATGGGGATTTTCTGGTCAGGTTAGAGATATGGAGAGCCAGTGATGACCTCTGGGGAGTAGAACTGTTGTGCTACAAACAGTAAGTTTTGGCTAACTGGGAAGAGCCTCTCTGACAGCCCGTGTTGAACGGAGGGTAGCTTCACGACTGTTAGGTCCGGCAGGCAGTAGCTCTCTTTGGAGCCCCATGCCAACTGTGCAGTGGCAGGGCCTTAGATAAAGGGCTCCGGGGGCGGCCAGGACTCCCCAGAATTCCAGGTCCAGGTCCTGAGGGCATCAACCTGTGCTATGGTCTGGAGCAAGGCACTTTGTGCCAATGGCCCTCCAAGCTCAAGAAGCCCAGGTCCACTTCTGGGGATCCCAGGAGCCCTGCACACGTTTTTCTGATGTGCATGTTCTCAGGGGCTCCGCTCAGATGTTTCCTCAAAAACACTCAAACCATCACTCGTGAGGTTAATTGCATGCTCTCCAAAGCTGCTGCCAGCACTCGCAACCTCTGATTTCTGACTTTCTCTGGGCCAAACTATCTGTGAGGAATACAATTAAGCCAGAGGGTGGGGGTGAGGGGACCTGTTATCTGCAATCAGGACTGAAATGTGGGTAGGTAATCCATCTGTTTCAACCAGTCCACCTCCCAGCAACCCCTGGAAACTTGTTTTGAGAAGCTAAATACTTTTAAGTTTGCTGCTTCAGGAGAGGCAGAACGCTGTATAGAAGATGTAATAATGTTTGTGCAAGTCATAAGAGAAATGCTGGGTGCTCAGCTGAGTCTACGTCTAAGGATTTGAAACTTCATTAATAACTATCTCTGTGTATTACTAATTATGACTAAAATCACTGCAAGTACCAGAACCAGACAGATAGAACATGACACGTAACATCTGATGTGGACAGAGTAAGTAAGGCTTCTGAACTGGCCTTTAATACAGTTATTCCAAACCTTGACATCATCATAGCTAAAACTTTGTTACTTACTAAGTGCTAGCTTTATATTTAAAACTCTATAAAGATGATCTCAACATGATATTCCTGTAACAGCAACTACAAGGGGAAAACAGGAAACTGCTTTGACAACATCGGTTTCGCTCTTAAAGCTCTTTAGAATCTCCTTTGTTGGACTCAAAGAATCTATATCTCATTTATCTATTCATCAGAAATAAAAGGGACTCAGGATGGGGAAATTTGGTATGATACTACTGAAATAGTGTAAGCTTGAACTCATAAAATCTTAAATGATAACAGTGGATGGGCTAAGGCCCAGGATTGTAGGAAAATAGCTTATATATTTTTATTTGGCATCCATAAGCATAGAGTCTATCTCAGTGTAAGAAAAACTTATGAGAAACCTGAAAGAGGTTATGAGGACTGAGGCAGTTATAAAGAGAGGCCAGGACACAGAAACCACGAAAGCGATTTGCCACCTACTTTCTCAGCCATAGAAAAACTTCAATTTTTAAAGGGCTCTGGGAAAACAAGTATGTTGGACTCCAAACCAAACCATGCTTCCTTACAGATAAGAGAATACCTATGAACAAAACGATTGAACGTGTATGGGGAAACGAAGCATTGCTTACTAATTCAAATACACGCCAGGACTTATATTCAAATTGGATAGAAATATTGGGGAACGGACAATAGGAAGGAATTACTTTTGCACCGCCAAGCTGCCAAGAGCTTACTCAGATCACAGATTTTCAAACATTGCACCATGGTGAAAGTAAATCAAGAGTTTCAGACGAGATGTGCGGGTTTCTAGGCCTCACGTGCACGCGGCATGCTAAGGGCCCTTTCGGACACCCTCTCCCTGGCGTTCACCTCCCCTCCCTGCGCTCGCCGGTTCTCCACGGGCCCGCCTCTCCCCACGCTCCGTCTGCGCAGCTCCGTCGGGGCCCCAGTCGCGGCCCTGCGCTCAGACCCCAGATCAAGGCTGGTCAGTTCCAGCACCACGTCCTTCAGGCCACAGTGACGGGGAGGGGGACGGGTATGACCAAGCTGGCTGCGGGAGGATCGAGCCTCCGGGCTGTAGGAGGCTACTGAAAAGACCTCTCCAGATTCCGGCAAATATAGGAGCTAGCTACCTTGGCGACTGCGTCAGGCTCCGCCTCGAGGAGCCAGAGGGCGAGACACGCCCCATCCCAGCCCCAGACCTCCCCCTGAACCACACACGGCATCCAGCGACCCTGGCCTAGTCTGGAACGTTTCCCCAGACCTCCCCCTGAACCGCACGCGGCATCCAGCAATCCTGGCCTAGTCTGGAACCGTTTCCCCAGACCTCGCCCTGAACCGCACGCGGCGTCCAGCGATCCTGGCCTAGTCTGGAACGTTTCCCCAGACCTCACCCTGAACTGCACACGGCATCCAGCGATCCTGGCCTAGTCTGGAACCGTTTCCCCAGACCTCGCCCTGAACCGCACGCGGCATCCAGCGACCCTGGCCTAGTCTGGAACGTTTCCCCAGACCTCCCCCTGAACCACACACGGCATCCAGCGATCCTGGCCTAGTCTGGAACGTTTCCCCAGACCTCACCCTGAACTGCACACGGTATCCAGCGATCCTGGCCTAGTCTGGAACCGTTTCCCCAGACCTCCCCCTGAACCACACACGGCATCCAGCGATCCTGGCCTAGTCTGGAACCGTTTCCCCAGACCTCACCCTGAACCGCACACGGCATCCAGCGATCCTGGCCTAGTCTGGAACGTTTCCCCAGACTCCCCCTGAACCACACACGGCATCCAGCGATCCTGGCCTAGTCTGGAACCGTTTCCCCAGACCTCACCCTGAACCGCACACGGCATCCAGCGATCCTGGCCTAGTCTGGAACGTTTCCCCAGACCTCCCCCTGAACCACACACGGCATCCAGCGATCCTGTCCTAGTCTGGAACGTTTCCCCAGACCTCCCCCTGAACCACACACGGCATCCAGCGATCCTGGCCTAGTCTGGAACCGTTTCCCCAGACCTCCCCCTGAACCGCACGCGGCATCCAGCGATCCTGGCCTAGTCTGGAACCGTTTCCCCAGACCTCCCCCTGAACTGCACGCGGCATCCAGCGATCCTGGCCTAGTCTGGAACCGTTTCCCCAGACCTCCCCCTGAACCGCACACGGCATCCAGCGATCCTGGCCTAGTCTGGAACCGTTTCCCCAGACCTCCTCCTGAACCGCACGCGGCATCCAGCGATCCTGGCCTAGTCTGGAACCGTTTCCCCAGACCTCACCCTGAACCGCACACGGCATCCAGCGATCCTGTCCTAGTCTGGAACCGTTTCCCCAGACCTCCCCCTGAACCGCACGCGGCATCCAGCGATCCTGGCCTAGTCTGGAACCGTTTCCCCAGACCTCCCCCTGAACTGCACGCGGCATCCAGCGATCCTGGCCTAGTCTGGAACCGTTTCCCCAGACCTCCCCCTGAACCGCACACGGCATCCAGCGATCCTGGCCTAGTCTGGAACCGTTTCCCCAGACCTCCCCCTGAACTGCACACGCATCCAGCGACCCTGGCCTAGTCTGGAACCGTTTCCCCAGACCTCACCCTGAACCGCACACGGCATCCAGCGATCCTGGCCTAGTCTGGAACCGTTTCCCCAGACCTCCCCCTGAACCACACACGGCATCCAGCGATCCTGGCCTAGTCTGGAACCGTTTCCCCAGACCTCACCCTGAACCGCACACAGCATCCAGCGATCCTGGCCTAGTCTGGAACCGTTTCCCCAGACCTCCCCCTGAACCACACACGGCATCCAGCGATCCTGGCCTAGTCTGGAACCGTTTCCCCAGACCTCACCCTGAACCGCACACGGCATCCAGCGATCCTGGCCTAGTCTGGAACCGTTTCCCCAGACCTCCCCCTGAACCGCACGCGGCATCCAGCGATCCTGGCCTAGTCTGGAACCGTTTCCCCAGACCTCCCCCTGAACCGCACACGGCATCCAGCGATCCTGGCCTAGTCTGGAACGTTTCCCCAGACCTCCCCCTGAACCACACACGGCATCCAGCGATCCTGGCCTAGTCTGGAACCGTTTCCCCAGACCTCACCCTGAACCGCACGCGGCATCCAGCGATCCTGGCCTAGTCTGGAACCGTTTCCCCAGACCTCCCCCTGAACCGCACGCGGCATCCAGCGATCCTGTCCTAGTCTGGAACGTTTCCCCAGACCTCCCCCTGAACCGCACACGGCATCCAGCGATACTGGCCTAGTCTGGAACCGTTTCCCCAGACCTCACCCTGAACCGCACGCGGCATCCAGCGATACTGGCCTAGTCTGGAACCGTTTCCCCAGACCTCACCATGAACCGCACGCGGCATCCAGCGATCCTGGCCTACTCTGGAACCGTTTCCCCAGACCTCACCCTGAACCGCACGCGGCATCCAGCGATCCTGGCCTAGTCTGGAACTGTTTCCCCAGACCTCCCCCTGAACCACATACGGCATCCAGCGATCCTGGCCTAGTCTGGAACCGTTTCCCCAGACCTCACCCTGAACCGCACGCGGCATCCAGCGATCCTGGCCTAGTCTGGAACCGTTTCCCCAGACCTCACCCTGAACCACACGCGGCATCCAGCGATCCTGGCCTAGTCTGGAACCGTTTCCCCAGACCTCACCCTGAACCGCACACGGCATCCAGCGATCCTGGCCTAGTCTGGAACCGTTTCCCCAGACCTCCCCCTGAACCGCACGCGGCATCCAGCGATCCTGGCCTAGTCTGGAACCGTTTCCCCAGACCTCCCCCTGAACCGCACACGGCATCCAGCGATCCTGGCCTAGTCTGGAACCGTTTCCCCAGACCTCACCCTGAACCGCACGCGGCATCCAGCGATCCTGGCCTAGTCTGGAACTGTTTCCCCATCGTTCGTCTTCCTCTGACTTTCCTGACCTTGACCGTTTGGAAGATGACAGGTCAGCTGTCTTTGGAGGGTTTCTCAACGTGGGTTCTGCAGATGTTGCTTTGTAGTTGGGTTCACGTTTTGTATTTCCAGTCGGGCCATCACAGCAGTTCTTCCGAAGGCCTCTTATCAGGTGGCACAGGATCTCGATTTGTCTCATGACGGATGATGCCTCTTCACTTTGGCCCATGGATGCGGTGTTATCTGCCGGATGTTTCCACTGCAAAGTTCTCTCTCCTGCAGTAAGCCTTTTATGGAGAAGAACTCTGAAATTATGTAATCACACTATTTTTAATCAAATTTTCACTTCTTTGTTTCTCTGATTTATAGTTTCCCGTTTCCTTTAATGTGTTATAGCCTTTCACCAGCGTTATTTATTCTGATGCACAAATCGTCCTCCATCTGTGAGTAGGAGCCCCTTTTTGCTTCTTTGTGACCTGTCACCATCAATCTCTGATCACTATCACTTCCTTTTCCGACTCAAGGTGTTTCAGGCTCATCTTGTACTTTGCCTAGCCCAGCCCTAGGATCAGCCACTTCTCCAGTAAGCCCTGGTCTCTTTTAGTGTCAGATGGCTTTTTCAGACCAAGATCTGGGTATCAGGATCATCATTGCTTCTGCACCTCACTGGACGAAGGCAGGCCATGTATGTGTGTATGCGCACACACACAAATGCACTGACATCTGTATTTCTGTATCTGTGTAAACAGAAAAACCACGGATTCACACTGACCTATCCAAATCCAATCAGTACCAGAGAGTTGATTCTACTTTTCTTCTGCTCCCCATTTGCAGCTCCCTTCCCCGAGAGGAAAAATATTTGGATTCCATACCATTGGTATATGCAGCTATCGCATCAGCCTCCCTGGATGTAAGGGGTCACCGGTCTCTGCCCGTACTGGGGACACCCTGCCATCTCTTCCTGGGCTCTGCTCTGACACGGCTGCTCCCGCGTGGACGCCACCCTCCCCCAGCTTGGCCCAGCGCCCTCCAGCAGACACCCCTCAACTGGGATCCCACCGCCCTTCTCTGCAGGGGCCCTCCACTCCTGGGGGCCCCCCCTTGGTTTGGTGTGCCCTGCTCAGCTGGAGATGACCCCCCTTCACTCCTGGGGGCCCCCCCTTGGTTTGGCGTGCCCTGCTCAGCGCTGAGATGCCTCTGCGCCTCCCCGGACGCCGCGCCCACGTGGGCCTCAGGGCTCCCCCCACCCCGGCGCCCGGACCTTCCTCATTCTGCACACACTGCAGTGCAGGGAGGAAAGAGGAAGACCGGAGCTTTCGAAGTTTTAAAGGAAACTTTTCGCGCTTTAAACAATCACTTCCGTGCTGAAAAGTGAGCCATTCTTTTTGACTGGAAAGAAAGAAAGAGAAGGAAGTTTTGAGGGTGTCCAGTAGTGGTCGGGTCCTCTCTCAGGCTTTTTGCTGAAGGTAATTGATGAAGGGATGATGGATGGCTTTAACGAGGCAATAGGTGCATCTGTGGCTCAGTGGTAGGGAACCCTCCTGCCAGGGCAGGAGACACAAGAGACCGGGGTTCGATCCCTGGGTCGGGAAGAACCCCTGGAGAAGGAAATGGCAACCTACTCCAGTACTCTTGCCTGGGAAACCCCATGGACAGAGGAGCCTGGGGGGCTACAGTCCAATAGGCAGTGAAGACTCAGACGGGACTGAGCATGCATTCCTAAAGAAGCAGATCCCAGCATAAAGTGCTTTTCCCCTTCACGGGCAAGGGAGACAACAGGCCTAGGCAACGACCATCCCCGGCCCAGCCTTGGGGGAGCCTCAACTCGCTTCTTCAGCTAACTGTACCTCACAGAGGAACGTGCAGAGGGCCTCCTGGCCCATGGCCCTGGCCTCCTGGGCTGCCCTGGCTGGCAGCTGGGCCCTCAAACATATTTTTCCTATGCTACAGGAGAGATCATGGTCTGGGAAGCTTCATAATTTACCTTCAAAGCTTTGAAAATAAATTTGGGCCTTGTATACAGCGTGCTACTTAATGGAACCCCTACTGTTTAGGAGAGAGGGTTTTTAGTGATTTGATTATTATTCATGAACTCTATGAAAATCCGGATGATCATTTTATCCTGGACAGGAATTACAAATGATGGTAAAGGAAAGCATGAATGTTCACACACACAGGAGGAGAGGGACACTTGTATTCATGCGCTGGGGGCCGTGGTTCAGCAGGACTGGGGCCTCCTGGACCCCAGCCTTCACACTGGGCCCTGCTCCTCGAGAGGACATCATGGAGCCCACCCAAGAAACAGCAGTGAGGAGAGAGTTCACGCAACAGCCCCGAATCCCCAGGAAAGGTCTCGTCGGTCTTAGAAAACATGCCTGCTCATGTTTTACATTTCTTGGAAAGACTGGGGAAATTCTTGCCCCTATGGAAGACACCTTCCCATTCTTAGGTGAAACCAACCTAGACAGCATATTAAAAAGCAGAGATTATTTTGCCAACAAAGGTCAGTCTAGTCAAAGCTGTGGTTTTTCCAGTAGTCATGTATGGATGTGAGAGTTGGACTATAAAGAAAGCTGAGCCCTGAAGAATTGATGCTTTACAACTATGGTGTTGGAGAAGACTCTTGAGAGTCCCTTGGACTGCAAGGAGATCCAACCAGTCTATCCTAAGGGAGATCAGTCCTGAATATTCATTGGAAGGACTGAAGCTGAAACTCAATATTTTGGTCACCTGATGTGAAGAGGTGACTCACTGGAAAAGACCCTGATGGTGGGAAAGATTGAGGGCAGGAGGAGAAGGGGACGACAGAGGATGAGATGGTTGGATGGCATCACCAACTCAATGGACATGGGTTTGGGTAAACTCTGGGAGTTGGTGATGGACAGGGAGGCCTGGCGTGCTGCGGTCCATGGGGTTGCAAAGAGTCAGACACGACTGAGCGACAGAACTGAACTGGATTGTTGTGATTGGGCAAAACCTCTGGCTCTCAGCTCCTGCCTTGCAGGAAAGTCGCTCTTGGGTGAGTCTCTCGAGGGCAAGCGTGCACCCTTCGCCAGAACAGTCGCCTGCCAGCAGTGCAGCGGCCGCTCCAGTCCTGCTCCTCTCGGGGGCTCCCTGCTGGGACGGGTGGGACAGCAGACTGACTGCATCCTTAGTCTGAGGCCTGGAAGCCGTGGGCTCACGACTGGGTACTTCTGGGCACTGTAGCCAAATAGAGAAATAAGGAATACTAAAACCGCTTGGCCAGCCTTAGGACCCGAGTCTTATGCTTTCTGTTTTCTTGAGATCAAGAGTCAAAGTGCAGTGTGTCTTCAGGGGTCAGTCCTAACTGTGGAAGGCGGGTCTCAAACCACTGGAGGGAAAGCAAACAGCAAACCTGTGCCAGGACAGCTTGCTTAGAAGACAATATTCCAGGGGAAAATTATTAAATTATAACTAAAAATTTCTAAAGAAAAGTCTGAGGGTAACAACACTGTGTTCACTGAGTCTTTAATCACACAAACACACACACACACGCTTGCACGGCCTAATTCCAGGGGATTCGTTTTGCTTTAAGAGATAATAGAGATCACAGAAATCCCTGTGTGCTTTTCCTTGAGGGTTTTTGCCTAAAAGATTATTTTGCTCTAAACTTTAGGGAGTATGAAGATCACCCAGGAATTTGCTTACAATGCAAATTCCATAGCTCTGTCCTCAAAGGCTGTTTTAAATGATACAAAAAGCATACTTTGAGAAACAACAAATTAGAGAAAAAGAGCTAGGGTGTCACAGGAGACAAGATGCTTGGTGTGACTCAGCCGTGACTCAGTCGTGACTCAGCCGTGACTCAGCCGTGACTCAGACTGCAGGTTGCTGGGAGAAAGGCAATGGCTGAGCCTCCCTTGGAGATAAAGCACTTAGTAAATTATATTAAAGTAATATTACTACAGTACATTCATTTTTTTCAAAAAGCAACAAGAAATATAACAATCCAATTATTATAACATATTATTTATTGTCACTTTATTCCCATTCTTTTTTCAGATTCAAATTTTCCTCAGTTATTACCACAAGATACACATGTATAAGATAGTGTTGCCTCCCCTCCTCTCTATTTTATTTCACAGAAGTCTGATTCCATGTCTCCAGCTGGCATCCCTGACACAGTGGCAGAGTGCTCCATCTCGGTTTATTAATTGGTTTAACGATGATTCACTGTATCATGTCCTTCTTACATTCAGTGAACATGTAGTTTGCTTCCAGTTTTGCCATGTTGAATACCTCCATTCCTATAGCCCTTGACATTTTGAATTAATGCCCTTCTTTCTGGGCGTCTTGATTTTTAACCAGTGAATACACCTCTCCCATCATCTTCCCCTCAGGTTCAGCCTGTGGGCCTTCAGAGCACAGCGGCTGAGGGCTAGGAAGCCAAGAACTTTCAAAATCTACTGAAGGACATTAAGAAGGAAAGGGGTTTCTTTCTGTGCTATTGTCCAAGTCTCTGAAGCAATCATAGAAACAAAACAAAAAAATTCCAGGCATCTTGCGGGGCTCAGAGAAGAGCTTATAAGCTTTTGGGAATGGAAAGGAAGGAGAAAAATGAAACATAAAGTGCAACCTGAGGAGGTGGCTTAAGATGGCAATTCACCAAGATCCTGAACTCACCTCCTCCCACGGACATACCGAATCTACAGCTACGCATGCAACAATTTCCTCTGAAAAAGGTCTGAAAACTAGCTGAGCAACTCCTACACGTGTGGAAAATGAGAAAAAGGCCACACTGAACTGGGTCAGAGAGACTGAGACAACAAACTCACCATGAGGTGAGACACGCCAGAATACCTGTTCTGGTGGCCAGTAGGGCTAAACCACTGCAGTTCCACAGGCCGCATATTTGCATAATATATTTGCATACTTTAAAGTTGCTGCCTGAAGGTGTGGCATCCAATCAACCTGAATCTAGGTGCTGTGATTCCACCTCTCGGGACCCTGACAGGTCTTGGAACACCTTCAAAAGCTGAGATCTAGTAAAAAACAGTAGTAGATGGTCTACTTGGACCATCTCAAAGGCTCAAGGAACAACCAAGAGCTGGGACAAGATTGAATAAGGTCCACCTCTGACACAAAGCCACTCCATCATGACTGGGAAAGGCGGCAGTTTCATCTGCTACACAGAAGCAAACACAGAGAGACAAGAAAATGAGAAAGCACAGGAATGTGTTCCAGAGGAGGAGTAAGATAAGATCTCAGGGGAAAAAATTAAAAGGAGCAAGCCATCTGCCTGATAGAGAGTTCTAAGTCATGGTCATAAAATTGTTCGCTAAACTTGAAACAAGAGTGGATGAACACAGTGAGAACTTCAACTGAGAGACAGAAAATGCATGAAAGTACCAAACAGACATCATAGACCTGAAGAATACAGTAACGGGGCTGAGAGACACAACAGAGAAGGGTTCAGCAGAAGAGCAGATGAGGCAGAACGAAGGATTGGTCAACTTGAAGACAGGCAATGGAACTCCCCCATTCAGAACAGCAAAGAAATTTTAAAAAGTGAAGATAACTTAAGGGATTTATGGAACAACATCAAGCAGATGCTGCTGGAACAACATCAGACATTTGCTTTATAGGACTCCCAGAAAGAGAAGAGAGAAAGGTGTAAAAAAATCACCTGAAGAAATAGTGGCTAAAGAGCTCCCTAATCTGGGGAAGGAAACAGACATCCAGATCCAGAAAGCCTAGAGACCCAAATAAGACGAACCCAAAGAGGCCCAAGACACATTATATTTAACATGTCAAAGCTTAAAGACAAGAAGAGAATCTTAAAGCTGCAAGATGAAAGCAGCTTGTTATGGGCAAGGGAATTCCCATAAGACTATTAGCAGATTTTTCAGCAGAAACTTTTCAGGCCAGAGGCATAATATTAATATATTTAAAGGGCTAAAAGGAAAACAGTCCCAACCAAGAATACTCTGTCTTGCAAAGTTATTATTCAGAACTGAAGGCCAGATAAACGGTTTCAGATAAGCAAAAGTTCATCCTCACTAAACTGATCTTAAAAGAAATGTTAAAGTACTTCTCTAAGCTGAGAAGAAATTAATAACAAGAAAACCTGTGAGAGTATAAATCTGACTGGTAAGAGTAAATATATAGTGAAGGTAGTAGATTAATCACTAATAAAGCTAGTATAAAAATTAAAGACAAAGTGACAAAAATAACTAAAACTATGACTTCCCCGGTGGCTCAGTGATAAAGAGTCCGTCTGTAATGCAGGAGCTGCAGGTTTGATCCCTGGGCCCGGAAGACCCCCTGGAGGGGGGCATGGCAACTTACTCCAGTATTCTGCCTGGAGAATTCCATGGACAGAGGAGACTGTCGGGCTATAGGCCATAGAGTCACAAAGAGTTGGACACAACTGAAGTGATAGCATACATGCACACACAATAGTTATTTAAGGGATATATAAAATGGTAAAAAAAAATTGACATCAAAAATACAAAATGTGGTAGGGGAAGAGAACAATGTAGAGCTTTAGAACATGTTCAAACTTAAGTTGTTACCAACTTAAAATATTCCGTTATAAATACAGGTTGTTATATGTAAGCCTCATGGTAACAAAAAGCAAAAATATATAGTAAGTGCATAAAACAGAATGAGAAAGGAAGCTAAGCATAGCACTAAAGAGAGTCCTCAAACCGAAGAGGAAGAGAGCAAGGTAAGAATAAAGGGCCAGAGAGGAGCCGCAACACAACCAGAAAACAACCTTAACCCCAAGTGTCAATAATTGCATTTTAAAATGCATTACCTTTTTCAATCAAAAGACATAGAGTGGTGCATAGATTTAAAAAATAAAACCCATCTATATGCTGCCTATAAGAGACTCATATCAAATGTAAGGACATACACAGACTAAAAGTGAAGAGATAGAAAAAGATATTCCATGAAAATGGAAAACAACGTAAAGCTGAGGCAGCATACTTATATTTAACAAAATAGACTTTGAAACAAAGACTGTAATCACAGACAAAGGTGGGCATCACGTATTATAAAGGGGTTAAGCCAACAATGATTGACATTTAAAAATATTTGAAAATGATATGACATTTGAAAATATTTATGCCTCCAACATAGGAGCACTTAAATATATAAAGCAAATATTAATAGACCTAAAAGGAGAAATAGACAGCAATACAATAATAGTAAGGGACTTTAACACCCTACTTACATCAATGAATAGGTATCAGCCTTAAATGATACAGTAGACTTACTAGATATATACAGAACATTTCATCCAAAAGAAGCAGAATACACATTCTTCTCAAGTGCACATGAGACATTCTCCAGGATAGAGCATACTCGTGGTCACAAAACAAATCTTAATATATTTAAGAAGAGTAAAATCATAG
This sequence comes from Muntiacus reevesi, assembly GCF_963930625.1. Lineage (NCBI taxonomy): Eukaryota > Metazoa > Chordata > Mammalia > Artiodactyla > Cervidae > Muntiacus > Muntiacus reevesi. The sequence continues at coordinate 283,337,998 of NC_089249.1, forward strand.
CAAACATCTTTTCTGATCACAATGATATGACACCAGAAATCAAACAAGACAAACTGGAAATTCCACAAACATGTGGAGATTAAACAACATGATACTGAGCAACTAGTGTGTCAAAGAAGAAATCAAAAGAGAGATCAAAAAACACCTTCAGAAAAATGAAAACAGAAACACAACATAACAAAATTTGTGGGATGCAGCAAAAGCAGTTCTAAAAGAGTTCATACTGGTAAGTATGCACCTCAAAAATAAAAATAATCCCAAACAAACTTCACATCTCAAGTAACCAGGGAAAAAAACAAAAAAGAACAAAATAGTAGAAAGAAGGAAATAACAGTGAAAATAAGTGAAATAAGGACTAAATAGAGAAAAGAAAAGATGAATTAAATTAAGAACTGGTTCTTTGAAAGATACAAAAATTTAGCTGGACTCATCCAAAAAAAAGACAGGATTCAAATAAAGTCACATATGAAACAAGAGATGTTACAACAGACACCACAGATATACACAGGATCATAAACAAATATCTACAAGTAATTATATGTCAACAGATTTGACAACATAGAAGAAATGGACAACTTCACAGAAACATGTAATCTTCCAAGACTGAATTATGAAAAAATGGAAAACCTAAACAGAATAATTCAGTTCAGTCACTCAGTCGTGTCTGACTCTTTGCGACCCCATGGACTGCAGCACACCAGGCCTCCCTGTCCATCACCAACTCCGGAGTTTGCTCAAATTCATGTCCATTGAGTCAGTGATGCCATCCAGCCATCTCATCCTCTGTTATCCCTTCTCCTGCCCCCAATCCCTCCCAGCATCAGAGTCTTTTCCAATGAGTCAGCTCTTCGCATGGCGGGGGGGGGGGGGGGGGGGGGGCGGGGGGCGGGCAAAGTATTGGAGTTTCAGCTTCAGCTTCAGTCCTTCCAATGAACACCCAGGACTGCTCTCCTTTGGGATGAACTGGTTGGATCTCCTTGCAGTCCAAGGGACTCTCAAGAGTCTTCTCCAACATCACAGTTCAAAAGCATCAATTCTTCAGCACTCAGCTCTCTTCACTGTCCAATTCTCACATCCATACATGATCACTGGAAAAACCATAGCTTTGACTAGACAGACCTTTGGCAAAGTAATGTCTCTGCTTTTTAACATGCTGTCTAGGTTGGTCACAGCTTTCCTTCCAAGGAGTAAACGATTTTTAATTTCATGACTGCAATCACCATCTGCAGTGATTTTGGAGCTCAGAAAAATAAAGTCAGCCACTGTTTCCACTGTTTCCCCATCTATTTGACATGAAGTGATGTGACCGGATGCCATGATCTTAGTTTTCTGAATGTTGAGCTTTAAGACAACTTTTTCACTCTCTTCTTTCACTTTCATCAAGAGGCTCTTTAGTTCTTCTTCACTTTCTGCCATAAGGGTGGTGTCATCTGCATATCTGAGGTTATTGATATTTCTCCCTGCAATCTTGATTCCAGCTTGTGCTTCATCCAGCCCAGAGCTTCTCGTGATATACTTTGCATATAAGTTAAATAAGCAGGGTGACAATATACAACCTTGATGTACTCCTTTCCTGATTTGGAACCAGTCCGATGTTTTAAGTCTGGTTCTAACTGTTGCTTCTTGACCTACATACAGATTTCTCAGGAGGCAAGTTAGGTGGTCTGGTACTCCCATTTGTTGAAGAATTTTCCACAGTTTATTGTGATCCACACAGTCAAAGGTTTTAGCGAAGTCAATGAAGCAGAAATAGATGCTTTCTGGAATTCCCTTGCTTGTTCTATGATCCAATGCATGTTGGCAATTTCACCTCTAGTTCCTCTGCCTTTTCTAAATCCAGCTTGAACATCTGGAAGTTCTTGGCTCACAAATTGTTGAAGCCTCACTTGGAGAATTTTGAACATTATTTTGCTAGTGTATGATATGAGTGCAATTGTATAGTAGTTTGAACATTCTTTGGCATTGCCTTTCTTTGGGATTGGAATGAAAACTGACCTTTTCCAGTCCTGTGGCCACTGCTTAGTTTTCCAGATTTGCTGGCATATTGAGTGCAGCACTTTCACAGCATCATCTTTTGGGACTTGAAATAGTTTAGCTGGAATTCTATCACCTCCACTAGCTTTGTTTGTAGTGATGCTTCCTAAGGCCCACTTGACTTCACACTCAAGCATGTCTGGCTCTAGGTGAGTGATCACACCATCATGGTTACCTGGGTCATTAGGCCCTTTTTTGTACAGTTCTTCTGTGTATTCTTGCCACCTCTTCTTATTATATTCTGCTTCGGTTAGGTTCATAGCCTTTATGTCCTTTATTGTGACCATTTTTGAGTGAAATGTTCCCTTGGTATCTCTAATTTTCTAGAAGAGATCTCCAGCCTTTCCAGTTCTACTGTTTTTCTCTATTCCTTTGCATTGATCACTGAGGAAGGCTTTCTTATCTCTCCTTGGTGTGCTTGGTAACTCTGCATTCAGATGGGTATATCTTTCCTCTTCTCCTTTACTTTTCACTTCTCTTCTCTTCTCAGCGATTTGTAAGACCTCCTAAGCCAAGCATTTTGACTTTTTCCATTTCTTATTCCTGGGATGGTTTTGATCACTGCCTCCAGTTCAGTGTTATGCACCTCCATCCATAGTTCTTTAGGCACTGTATCAGATCTAATCCCTTGAATCTATTTGTTACTTCCACTGTATAATCATAAAGGATTTGATTTAAGTTATACCTGAATGGTCTCATGGTTTTTCCCTACTTTCTTCAATTTAAGTCTGAATTTGGCAATAGGAGTTCATGATCTGAGCCACAGTCAGCTCCTGGTCCTGTTTTTGCTGACTGCATAGAGCTTCTCCATCTTTGACTGCAAAGAATATGATCAATCTGATTTCAGTATTGACCATCTGGTGATGTCCATGTGTAGCGTCTTCTCTTGTGTTGTTGGAAAAGGGTGTTTGCTATGACCAGTGCGTTCTCTTGGCAAAACTCTATTAGCCTTTGCTCTGCTTCATTCTATATGCCAAGGCCAAATTTTCCTGTTATTCCAGGTATTTCTTGACTTCCTACTTTTTGCATTCCAGGCCCCTATGATGAAAAGGATATCTTTATTTGGGTGTTAGTTCTAGAAGGTCTTCTAGGTCTTCATAGAACCGTTCAACTTCAGCTTCTTCAGCATTACTTGTTGGGGCATAGACTTGGATTACCGTGATATTGAATGGTTTGCCTTGGAAACAAACAGAGATCATTCTGTTGCTTTTGAGATTGCACCCAAGTACTGCATTTTGGACTCTTTTGTTGACTATGATGGCCACTCCATTTCTTCTAAGGGAATCTTGCCCACAGTAGTAGATATGATGGTCATCTGAGTTAAATTCACCCATTCCAGTCCATCTTAGTTCACTGATTCCCAAAACATCCATGGTCACTCTTGCCATTTCCTGTTTGACCGCTTGCAATTTACCTTGATTCATGGACCTAACATTCCAGGTTCTTATGCACTATTGTTCTTTACAGCATCGGACTTTACTTCCATCACCAGTCACATCCACAACTGGGCATCGGTTTGGTTTTGGCTCAGCCTCTTCATTCTTTCTGTAGTTGTTTCTCCGTTCTTCTTCAGTAGCATATTGGGCACATATCCACCTGGGGAGTTCATCTTTTGGTGACAAACAAAATAATTACTAGCAATAAAATTGAATTGATAATTGAAAACCATCCAACAAACCAAAGTCCTGAGCCTGATGGCTTCACTGGAGACTCCTACCAAACATTCATAGAATGAATACCAATCCTTCTCAAATTCTTTCAAGAAACAAACAAACAACAACAACAAAAAAGAAAACACTTTCTTTTTTTTTTTTTTTTCGAGAAAAGAGGGTTTATTTACCTATTTATATATCTGCCTTGGTCCAAAAAATACTATAGGTGGCTTTAAAAGGGATCAGAGTAACTTTGTGCAATACAGTCAAGGGCTTAAATACATTACTCTCCCCCAAAGCTAGCTGGTTCCAAACTTGATTTAATATTTTGCATGTTTTCTCGCCGTTGCTTGGTGAATATATTCGCTTCTCCCTTCTGTAACCGTCGTCTCACAGCTGATTTTTGTTGTTTTGTCAACTGACGTTTCACCTTCTGTTTCACCAATTCCGGAGGAATTGTTGAACAGCTTAAAACACTGCCCACAGAAGCGACACTCAGAGTTCTTGTTCTATGTCGATTAGTATCCTCCATATTTTCTTCATCTCTGAAAGGCCTGAATTCTTTGTTCAACGATGACAAGGCAATCAGATGAGGGCACTCATCTTCAGCCTCCTCAGGGCCCACGAGGATTCCACCTTGACCTGTCTTACCATCTTGTCTGCCGTCATGTTCACGTCTGCTGTTCTCCCCAGAAAATTCAGTTACAGACCTGTTTTCAACAACCTGCCCTTCTATTTCTTCTAAAGTTTGACTGAATTCAGGCATTTCGAAATTGTGGGCATCAGCATTGTCCTCTGACAAACTACCTTCCTTTATTTGCTCAAGGTTTTCAAATGATCTGCAACAGCAGTCAACTGATTCACCTACAGAGTTCCGTCCACTTTCATTTTCTGATCTACAATCCTTGGCTCTTTCTGACATCTCTTCATCAGAAAGTGAGAATTCAGATCTCTCCTCTGTTTCAATATTTTTATCATCTGGACCTGATGGATAAAGTAGTTCATCATCTGCCTGCATCTCCTTTGTGTAGCCACTGGCAAAAACCTCTATGTCAAGAGAGTCCTCCCTCCTTATATCACTAAAGGTTGGGAAAAGCTCACTTTCATAGCTGAAACGTTTCATGAAGAAATCTCTAATGCATTTCACATCTCTGTCAAAATACCATTCAGCATTGGGATGAGAAATTGAAACCATTTGTGGAAAATCGATCATGGTAATGTGGTCATCTTTATCCAAAATTAGATTGAATTCATTGAAATCTCCATGAATCAGTCCATGATTTGCAAGTCTAACAATTAGTTCCATAGCTTCATCATATACTGATGCAGGATCTTCAACATGGTGTATTTGACATAGAGGATAGCCATTTATGAGTTCCATGACCACTGCCTGGCGATTATAATCAATTGGCTTTGGAACTGGAAATTTCCTTTCATACAATGCCTTCATATAAGCAAATTCTTTCATGGCAGAGAGACGAGATAAATAAAGCCAAGACATGTTATGTCTGTGTTTATGGTAATCACGCTTGTTTTTCAGATTTCGAAAGGAGGTTCTTCCCAGTCTGTGAAGCTTTAATGCAAACTGCTGCCCTTCTTCATTTGCAACAATGTAAATATCAGATTCTTTGCCAACACCCATCTGGTTTCCAACAGACTCAACCACCTGTCTAGAAGACAATGTTTTCAAAGCTAGGTAATCATAGCCTGCATTTGTCAACCGATAGCCCTGGACAGTTTTGGTTCGCTCCCAAGCTATGAGTTTATGTTTTACTAGTTCTCTTAAGACTTTATTACAACCACCATGTTTAAGGCTGGCTATAGAAGCAACCAAACTGCAGGGAACAATTTCATGGTTCTTCATGCCCATTTCAACCGCTGTCAGGACCCTGAAGTCATCCCGGCTCATGTAACGCAACTTGGCCACATTCACCTTCCCCATGGCGGACCGGAACTCAGACAAACCTGGATGACCAGGAGCCAAGAAAACACTTTCAAACTCATTTGATAATGCCAGCATTAGCCTGATACCAAAACCAGGAAAGAACACGAAAGAGAAAATTATCGCCAATATCACTAATAAACATAGATTAAAATATCTTCAATAAAATATTAACAAATTAAATTCAACAGTTCACTAAAAGAGTCATACACCATGATCAAATTAAATTCAACAGTTCACTAAAAGAGTCATACACCATGATCAAATGAAGAAAACACTTTCAAACTCATTTGATAATGCCAGCATTAGCCTGATACCAAAACCAGGAAAGAACACGAAAGAGAAAATTATCGCCAATATCACTAATGAACATAGATTAAAATATCTTCAATAAAATATTAACAAATTAAATTCAACAGTTCACTAAAAGAGTCATACACCATGATCAAATGATATTTATTCCAGGGATAGAAGAAGGATATAACATTGATAAATCAATCAACATGATAAACCATATTAACACAATGAAGTACAAACACCCATATTATCATCTCAGTACATGCAGAAAAAGCATGTGAAAAAGTTCAATATCGACTTATGATAAAAAGTCTCAACAAAGTGGGTATAGAAGGAATGTATCTCAACATAATAAAGGCCATAAATGACAAGTCCATAGCTAACATGATAGTCAACGTTGAAAACCCGCAAGCTTTTCCTCTAAGATCGGAAATAAGACAAGGATGCCCTTTCTTGCCACTTTTATTCACCATAGTACTGAAAGTCCTAGCCAGAGCATTTAGGCAAAAATAAATAAATAAATAAAGCCATCCAAATCAGAAAGGAAAAATTAAAACTGTCATTATTGGTAGATTACATGATAATATATATAGAAAATCCTATTAGACTTCTATATATAGAAAATCCTATTAGACCAAAAAAACTGCTTGAACTAATCAATGAATATAGTACAGTTGAAGGATAGAAAAGCAATATACAGAAATCTGCTGTGCTTCTATAATCTAATAATAAACTATCAGAAAGAAAAATGGAGGAAATAATCCCACCTAGAATTGCATCAAAAAGAGTAAATGACTAGAAATAAATTTAACCAAGGAGGTGAGAGGTCTGTACACTAAAAAGTATGACATTGATGAAAAAAATTGAAAAAGACACAAATAAATGAAAAGACATTTATGCTCATAAGAATTAACAATGTTAAATGTCCATACTACTCAATGAAATCTAGAGATCCAATAGCAAACTCTGAATAAATTCCAATGACATTTTTCATAGAAATAGAACAAACAATACTAAAATTTGTATGGAACCACAAAAGACCCTGAATAGCTATAATAATCTTAAGGAAAGCGAAGGAGGCAGCATATGCTCCTTAATTTCAAACCATATTACAAAGCTGTAGCAATCAAAATAGTACTTGGGGCATCCCTGGAGGCTCAGTGGTAAAGAATCTGCCTGTCCGTGCAGGAGACACGGGTTCAGTCCCGGGTTCGGGAGGATTCCACCTGCTGTGGAGCAACTAAACGTGTGCAGCCCAACTCCTGAGCCTGTGCTGCGGAGCCTGGATGTGCAGCTCCTGAAGACCCGGAGCCCTCGAGCCCGCGCTCCACAACCAGAGCCGCCCTGCAGCGAGGTGCTCATGCACAGCAGCTAGAGAGCAGCCCTCACTTGCCGCAGGAGAGAAAAACCTGCACGCAGCAACAGAGGCCCAACACAGCCATGATAAACATAAAATAAAATAAAATAAAATAAAATAAAAACTGTGTCTGGTAGGCATACAAGCACATAAATAGGTCGACGGAACAGAATAGAGCCCGGAAACAAAACCATGCATATATGATCAATAAATTTACTATAAAAGAGTCAAACAGATACGGTTGGGAAAGGACGGTCTCTTCAATAAATGGTGTTGGGAACACAGGACAGCCACATGCAAAAGGATGAAACTGGACCATCAGATGACACTATGTACGTGTGCGTGCTAAGTCACTTCAGTCGTGTCTGACTCTGTGACCCCATGAACTGCAGCACGCCAGGCCACCATGTCCATCACTAACTCCCAGAGTCCATCCAAACCCATGTCCATTGAATCGGTGATGCCATCCAACCATCTCATCCTCTGTGTCCCCTTCTCCTCCTGCCCTCAATCCCTCCCAGCATCAGGGTCTTTTCAAATGAGTCAACTCTTCGCATAAGGTGGCCAAAGTACTGGAGTTTCAGCTTCAACATCAATCCCTCCAATGAACACCCAGGACTAATCTCCTTTAGGATAAACTAGTTGGATCTCCTTGCAGTCTAAGCGACTCTCAAGAGTCTTCTCCAACACCACAGTTCAAAAGCATGTATGTGTGCATGCTAAGTCATGTCTGACTCTGTGACCCCATGGGCTATAGCCTGCGAGGCTCCTCTGTCTGTGGGATTCTCCAGGCAAGAATACTGGAGTGGGTTGCCGTTCCCTTCTCCAGGGGATCCTTCCAACCCAGGGACTGAATCCATGTCTCTTACTTCACCTGCATTGGCAGCGGGTTCTTTACCACTAGCGCCACCTTCACTATACACAAAAATGAACTCAAAATGGATTTAAAGACTTGAGTGTAAGAACTGAAACCATAAAACTCTTAGAAGAAACATAAGTGGTAAGCTCCTTGACTCAGTTTTAGCCATGATTTCTTTGGATCTGACTCCAAAAGCAGAAATAGACAAGTGGGATTACATCAAATCCCAAATCCTCTGCACAAAGGAAATCATCAACAAAATGAAAAGACAATGTACTGAATGGGAGAAAATACTTATAAACCTTAATAGTTCTCATCATAAGGAATAAAATTTGTAACTATGTATGATGATGGATATTAGCTAGACTTAGAGTGGTGATCACTTTGCAATATATACCAATAGTGAGTCCTTATCTTGTATACCTGAAACTAACATAATATGTCAATTATACCTCAACAGTAAAAAAAGAAAAAAGTAACCTGAAAGCTTATAAAATGATACTATTTAACATTCGTTGTTGTTTTTAGTCACTCCGTGTGTTCAACTCTTTGTGAGTTGAACTCGCAAGGGACTGTAGTCCGCCAGGCTCCTCTGTCCACGGGATTTCCCAAGCAAGAATACTGGAGTGGGTTGCTGTGCCCTCCTCCAGGGAATCTTCCCGACCCAGGGATTGAACCTGCATTGGCAGGCAGTCTTTACTGCTTAGCCATCAGGGAAGCCAAACCTAGAATGCTTACTACTGGGGACTTTGAAAGTGTTTGAATAAATAGCACCCATTGTCCTTGATCAAATTCTAAAGAAACTGAGGAATAAGACCAAAGGGTGGCAGATAGTGGTCAAAACAGTACCTTTGTTACTAATAAAGGTAAGATGGGAGAATGGCTTTATTCTTTGAGCAAATGCTTCTCTCCAAGGCATTTCCTAAGGCATGCAAGTCTCTGAAAATACCTTTGTTGGACCCTTGTCTATATAAATAACTAATTAAAAATACATTATAAAACTCAAGGGCCCATGTGAGGTATTGTGATTCATCAATCACAATTTAGCACCAATAATGAGATAAGAAGGTGTACTTACATATTTGTTTATGATCCAACAGCACATGTGAATGTTTTTCATGCTATGCAGGAACGATTTCTTCCTGTCCAGATCCAGGAACCATTTATTCATGCTGTTCATTATATGCAATGTTCCTGGCTAATTTCACAGTTCCCACCATGAGGAAATGTTAGTAATAGCATAACTCACGATGCCACAGCTATCAGAGCCTGTCTGCATTGACACAGCATAGGTCTTCTTGCCTCTGCAGGCTCCTCCTTCCATTTACTTAATGCTGGCTACATCATTACTCCTGATGCTGCTGGACTGTGGACACCAGCTTCCAATGGCTCCATCAAAGGTTGCTTTTGTGCTGCACGGATGACGATCACACCTGCAGGTCCTATCCAGAGTAGGCAGGAAAGTGTGAACAAAAATTCATCCTCTAGATATGTGAAATGTACTGTTCTGAATTTTACGGTATAAACAGAACAGCGCATCTTCCAACTGGCATCCTCTCTAAACTCCTGAGGCTGCAATCACTTCATTCCTAGAACTGGTCTCTTTCCATAGGGACCACACCCCTGCCTTCCACGCATGGTCATCAAGGAGAAGGGATGTTGGTGGACGGAGGAAGCAGCTCCTCTGGTACAAGAAACTCTGATCCCCCGTCCAGCACGGTTTAAGAGCAGCCTGTGAGGGGCCGTGTCACCATGACTGGAGGCAGGAGAGGACGTGGATGCAAAGGGCCTGCGGGTGCGGTGGGGCGCGGCCTCGGGGTCCTCAGAGCAGACGGCAGGCCACCCCGGCGAGGGCCCGTTAGCGGGAGAGACTCACGGCCAAGCCATCCTCCTGGAACCAGAGCCGGGCGTGCGGCCGCAGAACGACCCGCAGACGTGAGGGCCGGGGTCTCGGCGCGTCTCCGCGGGCCCGCGGTCAGGGCGATAAGGCCAAGGACTGCACCCGAGGGCACACGCCGCGTCCGGGGTGCACGCTGACCCTGCCCAGCCGGCCCCAGGTCTGGGGGGTGACCTGGGAAGGAACGCCGAGGCGGAGGGGCCCGTCTCGGGCGCTAAAAGCCGAGGACGTACCTGACGGCTCACGGGTCCGGGGCCCGCCTGTCCAGCCGCGCGTCTCCGCGGGCACCGTCAGGGTGGTGTGAGATGAGGACGCAGCCCCGCGGTACAGATGAGGCGTGGGGCCCGGCAAGCCGCCTGTCTCACAGCGGATAAATGCGGCGGTCAGTCAGACAGCTCAGTCGCTCAGCCGTGACCGACTCTTCGCGACCCCATGAATCGCAGCACGCCAGGCCTCCCTGTCCATCACCAACTCCCGGAGTTTACGCAAACTCATTCCATCGAGTCGGTGATGCCATCCAACCATCGCATCCTCTGTCGTCCCCTTCCCCTCCTGCCCCCAATCCCTCCCAGCATCAGTCTTTTCAAATGACTCAGCTCTTCACATTGGAGTTTCAGCTTCAGCATCAGTCCTTCCAGTGAACACCCAGGACTGATCTCCTTTAGGATGGACTGGTTGGATCTCCTTGCAGTTCAAGGGACTCTCAAGAGTCTTCTCCAACACCACAGTTCAAAAGCGTCAATTCTTTGGTGTTCAGCTTTCTTCACAGTCCAACTCTCACATCCATACATGACTACTGGAAAAACCATAGCCTTGACCAGATGGACCTTTGTTGGCAAAGTAATGTCTCTGCTTTTTAATATGCTGTCTAGGTTGGTCGTAAGGGGTCTGGGTTTAAACTAAGCCCGTCAGGCTGATGAAGGAGAGAAGTGAAGGCAGGGAGGAGAGGGGAGGGGGGAGACGGGGAGAAATGGCCGGTGCCTCTTAGTTCTGCAGTCACCAGGACTGAGGGGTACTTTTCTTCCCTTGTATCGAGTGTGTAGGTATTGTCTCAGCTTCCCTATTCCCAGGCTCAAGAAAGTTTGCCCAAAACAACCTTAAGTTTGTATTTCCCTTTGAAAAGAAAAAGATGCTCTCCTTGGGTGCAGTGAAGCTTATCCTCACTTTGGGGAACATCATCTCTTACTTTTAACAGATCACTAGAGAAGGCCATTACTCAATTTACAAGACAAAGCGTTCCCTTCAAATGTGATTTTTTTTTCAACCTAGCAGGTTCCCTCCTTCAGACCACGAAGCAATCACCATCTCCCAGGGATGACTAATCAGCGTTATCCTTAAAAAGCTCAGAAATTTCACCCTGTACTTTCATCTTCATAAAGGGCCTGTTGTAAAAAGCAAGCTCTCAGAAATGCAAAGGCAGGTGAAGCTCTAGTCTGGAAGAAATGAAGTACTCCTCATCTTCTGCCTGGAGCTGGAGAAACAGTTTCCCAGGAGGCCTTCCCCAGTTTCCAGGGAGGAACCACGGGGGGAAACGGGCCCAAGGTGAGAGGTAGAATTTTCTGCAGAGGAAGTTCAACCAGGGGAGGAGAAACGAGCTCCTTTAGGACACGAGTTGCAGAGTGTCTTCCTGAACCAGAGCGGCTCAGCTTTTACGGGGACCGGAGGCAGAGCACGCAGCAGCGGGGTCTGGAAGCCGCCAGGGAAGGGGGCGCACACAGCGCTGCGCTGAGCGTGGGCCATCCCGCAGCGGACAGAGGGCCGGGGGCGGGCGCGCGCGGGGCGGGCCGCGGCCCCACACCGAGGGCGGAAGGGCCTTCCCGCTCTGTCCCCCGGAGCCTGGATTCCACGCCCCCGCCTCCAGCCTCAAGGTCAAGTCGGGCAAAGCCTGTTTGTGACCCTCGACGGCGGGAGACCCACGCGGTTTCAGGAGGGCCTCTGAGAATGAGTCAGGTAGGGGAGGTAGAAGCCAGAACAACTGTCCTGGGACACGGCCCTTTCTGAGAAACAGGGATCACTGTTACACACAAATATGCATGTGAGCATTCTTTCGTCAACGTGGTAAAATGCGTAGCTATCAAGTCCACTGCAGATCGATAACAGGCATACAGCATGTACATGCTCTATGTCCTTTATTTCTCAGCTACCTTTTGAAATGTTATTAAAGTGTCTTCTGACACCCATGACATGTATTTTAGAACTCTTCAGAAGTTCAGCGTTTGTGCTGCAAGAGCACCTGACCCCTGCTGAGAAATTCCTCAGGTTCTAGAGCCACTGACGCTGCTTTTCCGTCCTGTCTCACTCTAGCTCCTTTCTCTGCCACTTCGTTTTACCTCCTCACCCCAAGCCTCTCCTAACTCAAAACGGGCCCAGAATGGGAGAATAAACATAGAAATTCAAAAGCAAAATCTTGATCTGCTTATCTGTCCTTATCTCCCTACTTGGCCAGCAGGCACCTGAGGACCTGGGCAAAAAGCAGGTTTAAAGGCAAATACAACCTATATCTGATCTACGCTTGCTCCTCTGACTCACCGGAGGATGACTCTGGGCAAGAAAGCGGAAGCAGAGTCTTGGCCATGGTCAGAAAACCTCCTCCAAGTCTTAGCTCCAGCATTCTGCTTGTGTGATCATGGCCAAGCCACGGCCTCCTCCTTAGGTGAGGTAGTATACTTGTAATTTAATTGTTCATTTTTATTGATCCAAGTACAAAGCAGTCTATGGATAGGCAAGGCACCTCCTGCCAAGTCGCTTGGGCAATGGGCTCCCAGCCTCCTGTTTCTGCAGACAAGGAGGCCGTGGGTACTCATTAACCGAGGGGCTGGCCATCTGGCACAGAGAGTCGTTAGGACAGGAGACCATGCACCCAGGGCGAGGGACGGCAGAGGCCTCACACGCAGCCCCGTCCAGCCACAGCCCGCTTCCCACCCTGGCCTGGCCGGTGTGCAAACAGCAGGCTTCCTTTGGCCACAGTGTTGCTCTTTCTTCCTCAGAGAGTTGGATCCTGGCCAGTAGCACTGCGGGAACCACAGAGAATGACAAGGGGAAGGTGGAGGCACAATTCTGTCTGCAGTGGATCGGAAACACACATAAACGCCTACATCTGCTGAGATCTTTCAGGTTCAGTTTACCTCAGTTCAGTTCAGTCGCTCAGTCGAGTCTGACTCTTTGCGACCCCATGGACTGCACCACGCCAGGCCTCCCTGTCCATCATCAGTTCCCAGACTTTACTCAAATGCATGTCCATCGAGTCGGTGAGGCCATCCAGCCATCACATCCTCTGTCGTCCCCTTCTCCTCCCGCCTTCAATCTTTCCCAGCATCAGGGTCTTTTCCAATCAGTCAGTTCTTCACATGAGGTGGCCACAGTATTGGAGTTTCAGCTTCAGTGTCAGTCCTTCCAATTAACACCCAGGACTGATCTCCTTTAGGATGGACTGGTTGGATCTCCTTGCAGTCCAAGGGACTCTCAAGAGTCTTCTCCAACACCACAGTTCAAAAGCATCAATTCTTCTACAGTCAGGTTTCTTTGTGGTCCAATTCTGACATCCATACATGACTACTGGAAAAACCATAATACCCTTGACTAGACGGAACTTTGTTGGCAAAGTAATGTCTCTGTTTTTTAATATGCTGTCTATGTTGGTCATAACTTTTCTTCCAAGGAGTAAGCGTCTTTTAATTTCATGACTGTAGTCACCATCTGCAGTGATTTTCAGTTCAGTTCAGTCACTCGGTCGTGTCCGACTCTTTGCGACCCCATGAACCACAGCATGCGAGGCCTCCCTGTCCATCACCAACTCCTGGAGTTCACCCAAACTCATGGCTGCAATCACCATCTGCAGTGATTCTGGAGCCCCCAAAAATAAAGTCAGCCACTGTTTCCCCATCTATTTGCCATGAAGTGATGGAACCGGATGCTATGATCTTAGTTTTCTGAATGTTGAGCTTTAAAGTCAACTTTTTCACTTTCCTCTTTCACTTTCATCAAGAGGGTCTTTAGTTCTTCACTTTCTGCCATAAGGGTGGTATTATCTGCATATTTGAGGTTACTGATATTTCTCCAGTAAATCTTGACTCCAGCTCGTGCTTCTTCCAGTCCAGCATTTCTCATGATGTATCCTGCATATAAGTTAAATAAGCAGGGTGACAATATACAGCCTTGACGTACTCCTTTTCCTCTTTGGAACCAGTCTGTTTTTCCATGTCCAGTTCTAACTGCTGCTTCCTGACCTGCATATAGGTTTCTCAAGAGGAAGGTCAGGTGGTCTGCTATTCCCATCTCTTTCAGAATTTTCCACAGTTTATTGTGATCCATGCAGTCAAAGGCTTTGGCATAGTCAATAAAGCAGAAATAGATGTTTTTCTGGAACTCTCTTGCTTTTTCGATGATCCAGCAGATGTTGGCAATTTGATCTGTGGTTCCCCTGCCTTTCCTAAAACCAGCTTGAACATCTGGAAGTTCACAGTTCACATATTGCTGAAGCCTGGCTTGGAGAATTTTGAGCATTACTTTGCTAGCATGTGAGATGAGTGCAATCGTGTGGTAGTTAGAATATTCTTTGGCATTGCCTTTCTTAGGGATTGTAATGAAAACTGACCTTTTCCAGTCCTGTGGCCATTGCATAGTTTTCCAAATTTGCTGGCATATTGATGCTGGGAAAGACTGAGGGCAGGAGGAGAAGGGGACGACAGAGGATGAGATGGTTGGATGGCATCACCGACTCAATGGACATGAGTTTGAGTAAACTCTGGGAATTGATGATGGACAGGGAGGCCTGGCGTGCTGCAGTTCATGGGGTTGCGAAGAGTTGGACACGACTGAGCAACTGAACTGAACTGAGTGTAGCGCTTTCACAGCATCATCTTTTATGATTTGAAATAGTTCAACTGGAATTCCATCATCTCCACCAGCTTTGTTCATAGTGATGCTTCCTAAGGCCCACTTGACTTCGCATTCCTGTATGTCTGGCTCTAGGTGAGTGATCATACCATCGTGATTATCTGGGTCGTGAAGATCTTTTTTGTATAACTGTGTATTCTTGTCACCTCTTCTTAATATTTTCTGCTTCTGTTAGGTTCATACCATTTCTGTCCTTTATTGAGCCCATCTTTGCATGAAATATTCCCTTGGTATCTCTAATTTTCTTCAAGAGATCTCTAGTCTTTCCCATTCTATTGTCTTCCCCTGTTTTTCTGCACTGGCCACTTAGAGAGGCTTTCTTATGTCTCCTTGCTATTCTTTGAAACTCTGCATTCAGATGGGAATATCTTTCCTTTTCTCCTTTGCCTTTTGCTTCTCTTCTTTTCATAACCATTTGTGAGTTCTCCTCAGACAACCATTTTGCCTTTTTGCATTTCTTTTTCTTAGGGATGGTCTTGATCCCTGCCTCCTGTACAATGTCACAAACTCTGTCCATAGTTCTTCAGGTACTCTGTCTCTGACATCTAATCCCTTGAATCTATTTCTCACTTCCACTGTATAATCATAAGGGATTTGATTTAGGTCATACCTGAATGGTCTAGTGGTTTTCCCTACTTTCTTCAATTTAAGTCTGAATTTGTCAAGGAGTTCGTGATCTGAGCCACAGTCAGCTCCCGGTCTTGTTTTTGTTGACTGTATAGCTTCTCCATCTTTGGCTGCAAAGAATATAATCAATCTGATTTTGGTGTTGGCCATCTGGTGATGTCCACGTGTAGAGTCTTCTCTTGTGTTGTTGGAAGAGGGTGTTTGCTATGACCAGTGTGTTCTCTTGGCAAAACTCTTATTAGCCTTTGCCCTGCTTCATTCCATACTCCAAGGCCAAATTTTCCTGTTACTCCAGGTGTTTCTTGACTTTCTACTTTTGTATTCCAGTCCCCTATAATGAAAACGACATCTTTTTTGGGTGTTAGTTCTAGTCTTGTAGGTCTTCATAGAACCATTCAACTTCAGCTTCTTCAGCATTACTGGATAGGCCATAGACTTGGATTACTGTGATATTGAATGGTTTGCCTTGGAAACAAAGAGAGATCACTCTGTTGCTTGTGAGATTGCATCCAAGTACTGCATTTTGGACTCTTTTGTTGACTATGATGGCTACTCCATTTCTTCTAAGGGATTCCTACCCACAGTAGTAAATATAATGGTCATCTGAGTTAAATTCACCCATTCCAGTCCATTTTCCTCGTTGATTCCTAAAATGTCGACGTTCACTCTTGCCATCTCCTGTTTGATCACTTGCAATTTACCTTGATTCATGGACCTAACATTCCTGGTTCCTATGCAATATTGCTCTTTACAGTATTGGACCTTGCTTCCATTACATCACATCCACAACTGGGTGTTGTTTTTGCCTTGGCTCTGTCTTTTCATTCTTTTGGGAGTTCTTTCTCCACTGATCTCCAGTAGCATGTTGGGCAGCTACAGACATGGGGAGTTCATCATCAATTGTCCTATCTTTTTGCCTTTTCACACAGTTCATGGGGTTCTCAAGGCAAGAATACTAAAGTGGTTTGCCATTCCCTTCCCCAGTGGATCACGTTTTGTCAGAACTCTACATCATCACCCGTCCGTCTTGGGTGGCCCTACATGGCATGGCTCCTAGTTTCATTGAGTTAGACAAGGCTGTGGTCCGTGTGATCAGACTGGTTAGTTTTCTGTGATTGTGGTTTTTATTCTGTCTCCCCTCTGATGGAGAAGGATAAGGGGCTTATGGTAGCTTCCTGAGGGGAGAGACTGACTGAGAGGGAAACTGGGTCTTGTTCTTATGGGCGGGGCTGTGTTCAGTAAATCTTTAATCCAGTTTTGTGTTGCTGGGCAGGGCTGTGTTCCCTCCCTATTTGACCTGAGGCCAAACTGTGGTGGAGGCAATGAAGATAACGGCGACCTCCTTCAAAAGGAGTGCCCCCAGCCCTGCAGCCAGCCACTGCCGACCCGCGCCTCTGCCGGAGACTCCTAGACACTCCGGGCAAGTCTGGGTCAGTCTCCTGTGGGGACTGCTTCTTTCTCCTGGGCCCTGGTGCACAAGGTTCTGTTGGTGCCAAGAATCTGCTTCCGCACTCCTGTCAGTTCTGGCGGCTCTGTGGCGGGGTTAACGGTGACCTCCAAGAGGGCTTATGCCATCCCCAGTCCACTGCGGACCCGCTCCTCGGGAGACACGCAAACCCAGTTCTGTCAGTCTCTGTGGGGTCTCTGGGTCCTGGTGCGCGCAAGGTATGTTTGAGCCCTCTGAGCGTCTGGTGGGAATGGGGTTTGTTCTAAATGTGATTTCGCCCCTCCTACCATCTCAGGCAGAAGACAACACATCGATTTAATGTGTTTAGGCTCCTCTCCTTAGTCTCTTTGGGCTTATTCTATGTGATTATTAACGGTAATTACCAACTTGAGTAGTTTTTTTCCTCCAAATGCTAGGTTAGCCTATTGAACTTGCAGGTTAGTCTACTCAGTCTAAGGGACTGTGATACCCCCCTCACATCAGCTGAAATTTACTCCCTTTGTGCTCACCTTGAGTGTTAGCTTGCTGGCCTGTGCAGGAAGCAGCAGAACAAGGCCCTGATGGACACTGGGCTGGAGTCCTGACTTGCTTCCTCACCAGCCATGTGACCGTCGGCCACTACTTAACCTTTCGATGCCTTTGGGGATTTACGTCTCCATCTAACAATTGTTGGTCCTCCAGCATCGTGACCAAAACTCACGCAGTATTATGTACCGGAGGTTACTCAGCCAGCAGGAAGCCAGTGACTCAGAACTGCCTGCTTTCTGTTGCGTTTTCTGGGGGACAACAAACTGGATGCCTTTGTGTAAATGCCCCGGAGCACAGGGAGGAGGAGGGGAAGGCAATACAACACAGCATGGGGAAAGGTGAGACCCTGTCACGCTTTGCTTCCATTACAGCCAGCCCCATCTATCTCTGGAAAAAAGCTCTTCCCAGCTTCCTGGATTGTGAGACATCATGACCTTCTGGGGGCCATCGGGCATATACCCTCCCGAAAGATCTTCAACTTACAAACACAGTGACAGAGCTACAAGTCACGGGGGAATGGAGGGAGTTGCTGGTAGCCGGTCCCCTTGCAGGGACCTTTCCCCCTGCTCTGGCCGTCTCTCGCTTGGATAATCACGGAAAAGCCCTGAGCGCCAGGCACACCCCGGGCCAAGATGAACCCCTTCCCACACGGTGAGTTCAGCTGCTTTGGGAAAAATATGTAGTCGCGTCTCCTCAACACGAGACACTTGAGGCGGCCAAGGAGGCTGGCGATCTTGTTCACAGTAGTGCTAGAGGAGGCACCTGGTAAACACTTATTAAAGAGAGCAGGTCAAGATGAAGAGTTCATTTGTTGGATCTGATGAAAGTGTTGTTTCCACAGATTCAGGGAAGTTGTCAGGCTATGTCTAATATATTATTTTTATAAGGCAACTAATTTTTACTAAAAAACTTAAACGTCTTCTTTCAGGTGCTATTTAGTCAAGTAGATGTGGGCCACAGTCACAGTTCACTTGTAATTCTTCATCCAATTTAGGGAGCGCGTGCTTTCCAGACAAGGTTGATTTTGTAAGGTCCCCATGTCTATCCTCATCTGCCTGAAACATGAACTTAAACTAAAATGAAAACTCTGACATTCTTCCGTGGCTCCAAACTGAAGGTACCGCTATACTGGGAATGAAGGTTCCTTGGTCCAGACCAAGAGGAGGTGATGGTACGTAGGGAGGCCCCTTGTAATAGTCTTAACATCTGAGGTCTTTTAACAAGAAAACAGGAATAAAATAGACAGGAGAACTAGGGCACAGATTAAATGCCTGTAAAGAACTTAACATATCACCTAAGGACTAAAATCCAAAGGAAACCCTGTGTCATGTGTTTGTTCCTACTGACTACAGGTGTGGGGCAAATGCCCAGGGCTTCTGAGCAAGGACTCCAGAGGCCTGAAAAGAGCAGGGCTTGTCACTGATATGCAGATGTCTGCACTGGTGAGGTCTCACTGGCTGAAGAGACAAGAGGATGCTACAATACCTCTCAGGCTAGAGACAGCCTCCGCAGAATAACTTCAGGACTCCTCCAGATTAGACAAAGGGAGGGCATTCTCATAGATGTTAACGGTGACTAAGAAACTTCACCAAGTAGGAGATCAGAACTTTGGTCAGCAGCACATTACCTAAGGCAAGAATGTCTCTCTGTAACAACTTAGCAAAGTAACATGAAAAGGAAAAACTAACGAGCATTTTTCAGAATTTTAAACAGGCCGCCTCTCCCATTTTAAAAACTCAGACATCATTTCAAACAACTTGGTTAAATACTCACACCAATCACACTGTTCCTACCCAGGAAGGTGGCATGAACCACCCAGAACCCTGGGATTTCTGCTTCAGAACCAGGACTCAATTTTTTCATTTGTGAAAGTTGTGACAACATAAACTACTCTGCAGACACATTATGAAGATTAGCTAAAACAAAGCCTAAAACAATGTCTAATATTTAATACTTCATAAATACTTCATACTTCATTGGAGCTATTCTTACAATGTAAAAACACACTTTTCTCAACTAATCTGAAGAAGAATTGCTGTTTTAGAATCAAAGAAAAAGAAGTCATGGTGGCTTACTGAATGTCTCGACAGTGAAGGGCTAAGATGTAGTATTTTTCCCTGCATTAGACCTCCTCCCTCTAATATTCACTAAAGAACTGCATATGATTATAAATTAAAAAGAAAATGGAATAAATTGCCATATCTAGGCATGTTCAGTTCAGTTCACTCGCTCAGTCATGTCCAACTCTTTGCAACCCCAGATTTAGGAATGTAGCCTTTTAGTGAAACTGACATTAATTTTCTTTCTTTTGATTTAATAAAGTTCCCATGTCAAACTCTTTTAGCTCCTAAGAAGTGATTAAGATGCTTTTAAGATTTTTAGCTAAAATGTCCATCAATCCTAAAAGGTAGTGGTAACATCAAACAATGATAGAAAGCAACTGTATTTCCCCCTCATTCTGCACACCAACAAAGAAGTTTTTTGAAACCTTTACCCATGCACAAACAGTAGTAATGAACCTTTAATTCAGAGTCCTTACTTTATAGAGAAAACAGAAACAGAGTGATTAAGTGACTTGTTAAGGTCACATTAATTCAAATATCATTAATTTTTGAGAGAAAAAAGATTCCCAAAATTACAAAAATGAGGTTGACATTGGTCACTCATCAAATTCTAGAGAAGGTTAACAAATGGCATGTGAGCAGTTAGGAAGGAGGTAGCATGCCTTCACCAAGAATGAAACATTTCCAGGTAACTTCATTTGCTTTCCTGATTTAATATACTAGCAAGATTAGGCTACTTCCATAGTGCCTGTCAACCATACCGGACAATACTTCTTATTCTTACAATGTTCTTTTAGGAAACATAAGCATCTAAGCGACTAGCAGTAGCTTCAACAACTGTACCCAAAGCACTGACTGGTGGGCCAAGTGTAATCCAGAGGGCCGTCTACAGTGGCATTCTGAAGAGGGCCTGTATCCTATTTTGTTCAGTATTTATCAGTAACCTGGAGAAAGCCTCTAAACACCAAAGACGTGCTTCATCAAAACTGGGACTGACACAGGCTGGGAGAAGAATCAAGAGTTGACACAGACCTTTACAAGTTAATTTTAGTAAGGATGAATGCAGTCCTTCACTTAGGTTAACAGGAAACTGTGTAAGTAATTATTAGGAACCAGCCTGGCTTATCAGCAATACCTTGAGGTTTAGCGAAAGACAGTAATGTGATACTTGTGCCTAAAAATGACGGTAATGATAATAACACTGTCAACATATACTAGTTGTAACAGTCATGTGAGAATCACCTCGATGATGCCAATAATGCTTCTGGATCCTGCTTTAGTCAGACCACAGAACTGTGTTTAGTTCTAAGCAATACATGAGAAACTGAAATAGTCAATGCCAGCCGGTCTAGAATAGGTATCATGCACGATCTGAGAAAACTATGAAGCCTGAGGGGAGACATGAAGAGGTGGCCAGGTAGAAGGAACAAGACCTTTCTGCCTAGCTTCACATGTGTGCTACTTACAGGAACGTGTGGGTGACACTTCTGCAATAATGAAATCCAACCCTTGTAGGGGTGCTGAATGGCTCAACCTCTGGAAGGCCAACAACCACTTCTGTGTAGCCGAGTTCTCTTTTAGCCTCTTCCTTCTCAGATCCCAGTGGAAGGACTATAAAATCATGTGCTCAGGAGCCTATTCCAGACTGCCTGTTAAGACCTGTGTTCTTTGCTATTAATACTAAATGCTCGAGGAGGTTACGTTATAGAAGTGATATGACTACACAATTAAATATTAGAAATGACCACTGGGTATATCCTGTTTATTGTTTATGATTTACACGAAAATTGATGGTCTGGGGTTGTAGAACAATAAACCAATCATTACATTTAGACCTGGGCTTTTGAAAAGCTTGCATTCCATTTTAACAGTTCACATATATTTAACAGCTTATATATAAATCCAGATCACAAATAATCTTAAAGAGTTAGTTAGCTTAGAGATAAACAAGAAACACAAAAGAAAACCACACAGATTTACCTTTAAATATCAGCATTCATATTACAAGAAAGAAGAAAACATTTAAAAAAAAATAAAATTAGGTCAAGTTACTTAACATATAATAGAGAAATGAGAAACAATATTTTAATTAATACTAATACTTCTAATTTACCATCATATATTCTTTACTTTTTCAGACTTTAGTTGCCTTAACTTGTCAGCCTCAGATTATATCAGCTTGTTACAATGACAATTCTAAAATCCAATTTTCTTTTTTACAGAATTTTTAAGCCAACTCTTAATGAACTTTTCTCCTTCGCAGCAGCTGTTTATAGATAGTAGGGAGCCAAGAATGAAGGGCAGAAACAGATGGAAAGCAAAAAGTACAACAGCTATCTTAAGTTCAGCTCTCAACACTGCTGGTTGAATTTGGAACCAAAATCTCTTAACAACTGGCAGATAATAGCTAAATCTTAATAGGGAAAGAAGAAATATTTTCTTTTTGACAGCTGCTATCTAGAAGAAAACCAAGGTCCCGTTATACTGCCTAAATATAATGTGTGGCTTATTAGAGAGAAACCTGTAACAATGCCAGTTTAACCAGTAAGTGTCACAACTGATCATTATTACTTAAAGGAAACAAACAACAACAACAACAAAAATCACACTAACCACAAATTTCCACAATATACACATGAGAATTAACTTTAATCTGATTTGACCCCTGACACTAACTGATTATCAATGAAATACGGTATGGAAAGATCACAGAGTAGAAAACAAGCAAAGATTAGTTTATACAACAGTGACTATATACATCAGAAGGAAAACATGCTACCTAATGCAACATTAAGGCCTGAATGTAAGCATTTCCAAGTCACAGATGCCCCAAAGAACCTCTAAATTACAAAGTCACCACATTACATGCATGCAATGTTCAGTTTTGTTTTACCCATAAAAGGATACACAGTATTTTGCTGTAAATACCAGACACATTTACAATATATGCAAAAATTAGAATGCAAGTTTTATGTTCTTTATATTTAAGCCTCAAATGTGCCAACAGTGAAAATTCATTTATTTTTAAGAATGGAGAAAAGAGATGGAATATAAATACTCAGAGAAATTACACAAATAAAACGTAAACTTTGCATTTGGGAAACCATATAAACCATTCCTTTTTGTGTCCAAACTAAATTATCAATGTACTACTTGGATGGATGTACACTCATTATGTGCTTTACTATTTTACTTGCTCAAATGTGGCATTCTAAGACCCATCATCATTCTCCGGTCTTGGTATTTAAAAAATCTGTGAGTTAAATATCATGTCCATGTTGATATATACTTGCCTACTGGGTGGGACCACCTAAACAGAGAGCTGTGCAGTCTTAGTTTGGTCACCTAATTACAGAGATGACTCTGTGGTCATGTTTCCCTTTAAAAAAAACAAAACTGTGAGGAAATCAGATTTCCTCTCTTGTGTAAAAGCTTGTGAACAGGTCTCTTTCAGAGGATAAATTTGAGGTCAGCATCTTTCCTCTTTTATAGACAGGAAATTAACACCAGAGCTGTGTTACTTGTTCAATTCTGTTCACACAGTTACTAGGGAATCATACAAAATCTATTCCTTTTTCATTCACAGCTTCATTTGACACTATTTCCATTCTGGGTGAATAGTTTTACCAAAATATATTAGTGCAAAGAAACAAAGGCTGATAATGTAATATGAATAATCTCTGTCCAGCAATACTTTAGAATAATAAATTACAACAAAGGAAGGTTTAGACATGCTGTAAAAAGGTATGGTCAAATCTGTCCTGTACTTCATCAGTTTGATGCTTTATATAAGATAGTACAATTAACTTTCTAGTTTTTTTAAGGATTCAGATTTTCCTTTGGGATATAACAGAATGAGTGTTTTAAAACACTTCATGCTTTTTTTTTTCAGACTTTCCAAAATATTACAGAGTCAAAATTACCTTTAACTATATCCAATATTTGTTACACAAATGTGCCATGAGTGTTCTGGACCTTCAAGTATAACTTTAGACAAATAGAAAGGATCTCATAAGGCCATCTAATTCATCTCACTGCACCAAGCACCGAGTCCAGGAGATTGTTCATATTCTTTATTAACTTTACTTTATGCACATCCACCAGTTCAAATATAATAATTAATTTTCTACCTAACCATTTCAAGACTACAATTAAGATATAAACATTTTGTGATGCTCTAGCCAGAAGTTTTGTTTGGCATTCTAAAAAGTCTTAATTTTGAAAGAGTAGATACCTTCTTACAAAACCACTCAGTATTACGAACCAAGAGGTTTTGATGAAGCAACAGCAAAGGGACCAAAGAAAAAGCATGCTTTAGAATTCCTTTTTATTTCCAACGAAACCAAATTTTACTACTGTTGTGATCACAATCTTCACATTTGATGCAAATAGGAAAGCTTAATTATAATCACTTAGTGGCAGTACTCCAGACAAAACCAATAATGTGTGCCACATAGATGATTATTTCTTCTGGAGAAAATTAACTGATAAGCTTGACTTTACAATTAATAACATGTTAAATTAAAGAAAATGGATGCACTACTTCAACATTCAGCTTGAAAACATTTAGTACTTTCTGCAAATCTAACTTAAGTTTAGAAAGGTTAATATTCTCTTTCTAAACTATGGCATAGACTATATATAGCATTTTTAATATACTTATATATAATTATTTGCACATCAGATTTAGAAGGAATCTGCAGATTTACTTTGATAGACCGATCTCATTCAAGTGGGAAGGTTTAGGGGGCTTCTGCAGCACTGTCATTGGCAGGGGGGGCATCACGATCAGGCTCAGAGGAAGCAGCTGCAGGCGTTTCCATCACAGCAGGCGGGAAGTGCCGGCGGCACACAGGGCAGGTCCCGGACTGGAGGGAGAAAAACCGAAGGAGGAAAAAAGCAAGTTCTAGCCAATAGATGGAAAGGTCTGAATTGCTACCAAGTATCAGAACAGTAGCATTATCCTAAACAAGTCAAACAATGTAAAAAAAAAAAAATGAACATCAGCCTACAAAATACAGAGAAGCAGAATTCTGATGGGATTTCCCCTCATCCCAATTAGACTCCTAATTTCTTTGAGGGGAACAATGTCTCTGCATCAGTTTTGTGTGTTATAGGTCACTCATCTTTTCTTCAGTGAGTATTAACTGAGCATCTACTATACTCTCCACTTCGGACTAGTACTACAAGGGTGAGCTAGGAGTCGCAGGGCATGTCCTCCCCTGAAGTGAATTATTATGCATCTATGATGTATGTATTAAGAGAAAGCAGAGACCTAGTTAATTCACATATTTATTAGGTCAAATCATCCCCCTAGGATCTTCCACATACATAGTAAAGCCTCACTCTGGTGTGGTACAGATACATCAAAGCAGATGGACTGCAGCCCTTCTTTATAAGCCATACACTTCCTTTTCAGAAAGTTAAGAAGAGTTAGGTGCCTTCTGAAAAAGAAAACAAATCAATGAGGGAAGGTGGGACAGGGAAAGTAGTTGAGACTGGGAGCACATGATCTGAGGACCAGTGGCAGATTACAGAGACTGCCTTCTGGTGATAGATAATCCCCTCACAAATCTTTTTCCCAGAGATCTCCCTGATAGAAAACAGGCTGAAGAAATCATGCTGGTGAAGGTGACAAAGACATGTATCTTGGGAACCTTCACCCCAGAGGAAAGGCTCCACACTGTGCTGCTTCCTGACAGGAGAGAGACTTCACAAAGTGCGACTTCAGGTTAAGGCAAAATCACTGACAACTCAAGGCTGTATAACCTAAGTAATACTGACAATTCAAGAATTTAATTCAGCAAACAGGTACAGTGCACTTGCCATGGAGACTGAACCAAAAGAGCAACATCTGAGAGTCAAGTAGAGGAGTCCAGTCTCAACCAAGCACATTCCAGGCATGGAAGCTTGCAAGAGTGACAACCACTAGGAAATGAGAGTAAGGACACAGTATGTTCCAGAGAGGTTATCAGGACTAAGTGGGAAAACGCACATGAATCATCCAGGAGAGACACACAGCAGGCACAGGCAACACGAGAGCCCTCGTGAGGTTCTGATGCTATTGCGGAAGCTTAAAGAAAGGGGATGCTAAGAATAGGAAAGGTGAGCTTTAAGCTGGACTCCTACACAGTAAGGGGATGATCACACCAGGCTAGGCAGACATGAGTAAAGGTACAGAGGAGTAAATCTGAAGGACAGACTAGATGCCAGAAGGCCTTGAAAGCCTAGACAGAAACTTTAGATATCATAAAGGCATAATGAACACTTCTACACTGGATTTGAGAGATATTAACCAGAATTTTGACAGACATGAAGTAGCAGTAGAAGGGGAGCAAAACCAAAGCAAAAGAAGGGAAAGAAAAGGGAGGAAGGAGAGGGTGGAAGTGAGAGAGGGGAGATGAAAGGAAGCGGTTATGGAGGAGACAGAGAGCCGTATCTGTAAGTAATCAAGCTGGGAAAGAGATCTGGGAGCTTCTACTGAACTGCATGTAAATATCCTTTATGCAAGAATAGAGTTCACTGAGATTTAAAAAATACTTTTTAAAGTAATTCAAATATACTTAAAAATTATTGGGTAAACATTAAAAAACACTATATAAAAATTTGCAAAAAAAAAAAAATTTGCATCAGAGGTACTTGGTAGGTTATTAAATATCATACACATTTTCACTTTACATTTTAAATATTTTATTGAAGTATAGTTGATTTAGAATGTTTGTCAATTTCTACTGTATGGTGAAATGATTCAGTTATATGTATTCTTTCTCATATTCTTTTCCATTATAGTTTATCACAGGATATTGACTACATGGCCTGTGCTATACAGTAAGACCTTGCTGTTTATCCTCATTGTTGGAGATCCCGTCTCGTATTAGCAGAATATCTGTACAATGTTACAGTACTCTGAGTAGTCCCAAAGACTTCCTGGTTTAAGATATTTTTGAAAACATCAAATTTCAGAGATATAATCAAGATCTAATTAGTTTTATCCTAACGTCATTTTCTTATATTGTTTTTTAGAAAATTTTAGTACGTTAAAGGGATTCCCTGATGGCTCAGGTAGTAAAAAATCTGCCTGCAGTGCAGGAGAACCAGGTTCAATCCGTGGGTAGGAAGAGCCCCTGGAGAAGAAAATGGCAACCCACTCGGTATTCTTGCCTGGGAAATCCTATGGACAGAGGCGCCTGGCAGCTACAGTCCATGAAGTCAGAGATGAATACTCCTGAGTGACTCACACTTTCACACTTAGTAAGGTGAAATAGCTTGACATTACCATTAATCTGTAATCATTAACAGGTAGCCAATTTTAAACACTAAGTTAAAAAATATTTTGAGTATGTAGCTAAGTATAACAGGCTTAAAAAACACTATTATCATCATTAACTTGTAGAAGAAACCATTAAAATATTAATTCTAAAAAAGTAAATCTGCAACTCACCTTTTGTAGCCAAATTGAGACACAAGGTTTGTGAAAGAAATGGTGACAGGGTAACTCTGTTGCTATATCATCCTTAATATACTCACTGCAACAGATTGGACAGCACTGCTCCTGACCAATAGCTGAAAACAAATAATGTGATTTATCAATCCCACAAAGTTCTATTTCAATAAAACTGAAATCCAACACATTAACTCATAAATGATAACTACAGAAGATGAAAGAACCAGAATTTGATCAGTTAATTGGCAAATGTATTTCTGCTTAATGCATGACAATTTGGAATTTAATAAACATTGCTTTTGTAGAAAAGTTGACTGGAGAACATTTGTCCCAACCTATCACTTGATAAATTTAAAAATTCCATTAGGTAAGTTTGTCAGAACTAAGTTTCAAAGGAAATCTAATGAAAGTTTCTGACAGTATTTTTATCTTCTATGTGCACTGGTAACATACTTGAATATGCAACATGTCATTTGACACATTTATTAGACATAAACTTTGCTCTTACCAGTGTGATCTTCAAGAACAAGCGTCTCTGGAAGACCATCAATGCTCTCCTTACTGGCTGGTGGATTGGCCACTTCAACATCCACTGCAAGAGACTCTAAGTGTGCCAGGGCAGTCTGAAAATGGAAAGTCATGTCACTTTGTTAGATATACTTTTTAAGCAGCAATGAAAACCATGTTTAAAGGTGTCATCTAAAATCACATCCAGGATTACCCCTCATCCTGTTGGTTTCTCTTCCTGTGGTTCCTGCACTGAACCAAAAATATCATAAACATAGGGGAAAAAACAAATAAACAAACCTATTTCTCACAACAAAAATCTATTTTGTCTCAATAACTATTTGACCATCATACTTATATTTTCAAAACAGTGGTTACCTCTTCTAACTTGTGAGTTTCTGTGTGAGATCAATCACATGAAAGAAAGCAACATTTTGGATAGGTTCAACTGGTGAAAGTAAAACATAGCCAAGGTTACAAGATGTTCAAGGTAGGGAGGCAAATGACGCGCTCCTGAGCGGCAGCATCTACTCCTGGCACAGAGTCCGTGCACCCAGGTTACCAGCTCACTAGCGCTGGCACAACTCCTTTTACTGCACTTGGCAGATACTGCTGTTTTTACAAACCGAAGATTTCCGGCAGCCCTGCCTCAAACCTGTCTATAGTGCCACTTTTTCCAACAGCACTTCTCATTTCATGTCCCTGTGTCACATTTTAGTAGTTCTCACATTTCAAACTTTTTGATTATTATTATATTTGTTACGATGATCTGAGATCAGTGAACTTTGCTGTTACTACTGTGACTCGCTGAAGGCTAAGATAATGGTTAGTATTTTTCAGCAATGTAGTGTTCTTAAATTCAAGTATAAACATTTCTTTAGACATACTGCTACTGCACACTGAATACAGTACAATATAAACCTAACTTTTATGTGCACTGAGAGACCCCAAATTCATGAGGCTCACTTCACTGTAGTGCCCTTGGACTAAATCTGTAACCTCACTGAGACATGCCCGTACTCCCAGTTATCTGGGTTGTGAACTTTATCTAGGGACTCAAATGTCTAGAAAAACTCACTATTCTAAGAAAGACAGGAAGACCAGCAGATCATATGACCATCTAGTAGGAGTCAGTCTCAACCTTTTGTGGCTTGACTAGCCCTTTTGACTACAATTAAGTTAGAACTGTAGACGGGACCTATACTCACAAGATCTAAAAGGCAGAAACAAACCAAATATCTACTGATGAATGAAAGAACAAACTGGTTAGTAAAGGTAAGTATATCATCAAATTCAGAATACTTTGATACTGTAATATGGTAGTATATTAACCATTTTACTGAGTATTAAAGTTAAAGGATGTGGTCATGTATGGATGTGAGAGTTGGACTATAAAGAAAGCTGAGTGCCGAAGAATTGGTGCTTTTGAACTGTGGTGTTGGAGAAGACTCTGGAGAGTCTCCTGGACTGCAAGGAGATCAAACCAGTCAGTCCTAAAGGAGATCAGTCCTGGGTGTTCATTGGAAGGACTGATGCTGAAGCTGAAACTCCAATACTTTGGCCACCTGATGTGAAGAGCTGACTCATTTGAAAAGACGCTGATGCTGGGAAAGATTGAGGGCAAGAGGAGAAGGGGATGACAGAGGATGAGATGGTTGGATGGTATCACCGACTCCATGGACATGGGTTTGGGTGGACTCCAGGAGTTGGTGATGGACAGGGAGGCCTGGCATGCTGTGGCTCATGGGGTCGCAAAGAGTTGGACATGACTGAGCGACTGAACTGAAATGAAGGTTAAAGGATAAGAGTATTAAAAATAAGTATACTACAATAACTTGCTAATGAACACTCAATATACAAAGAGAAACTGGGACATCAAAAACCTAAGTGGGGAATAAAAGGGCAGAGTTTTTTGCATGCAACTGAAGCTGTTACCAGCAAAAAATAAGGTTATTAAGATGTCTTATTTAACCCTCACATAAATCATAAAGCAAAAATCTACATTAGATTTTTGTGTACACAAAATTTTGATAATGAAAAGCAAGTCACAAAGAAGACAACAGGAGAGGGAGAAAGGAGCAAGGGAACTAGAGAAGAGCCAGGCAAGAATGAGTAAGGAAGAATTATAGCTCCTCACCATCCTCCACCCTGGAGCAGGAAATGGCAGCCCACTCCAGTAGTCTTGCCTGCAGAATCCCATGGACAGAGGAGCCTGGTAGGTTATAGTCCACGGGGTCGCAAAGAGTCGGACACGACTGAGTGACTTCACTTTCACTTTACCATTCTCCAATCAAAAGGCACACAGTGGCAAAAGGAGGAAAAGAAGACCCCACTCACACAAGCTACCTACAAGAGACTCACTTCAGCTGTCAGGAAACACACAGCCTCAAAGTAAAGGGATGGAAAAAGATACTCTATTCCAGAGAAACCAAAGACAGGGGCAGCTCTACTTGCATTAGGTAAAAGAAGCTTTAAGCCAAAAACTGTAGTAAGAGGCAAAGAGATTATCATATAAAGAATCAACTCATCAAGAGGATGTAACAATCATAAAAAATATGTACCGAATAATAGAGAACCTAAGCATAGTAAGCAAGTAAAAATAGATCTGAAGGGAGATTAGACAATAGTAAGGTAGTATCAGGGGAGTTCAGGAACTCACTTTCAGAAAAATTACTCAGGCAAAAACCAAAAAGGAAACACTGGACTTGGACTCTACTTTAGGTAAAACAGACCTAACAGACAGATACACAACAGTCCACAAGCAGCAGCAGAACACACATTCTTCTTGGATGCACAGGGAACATTCCTCAGGTTAGATCCTACCTCAAAGCGAGTCTTGACAAATCTGTTAAGACTAAAGTCACACCAACTATTGTTTCTGACCAAAATGGCTAGAAATTAAAAATCAAAAACAGGAAGAAACTGGGAAATTCACAACTATGTGGAAATTAAACAAAACACTTCTGAATAACCAACGGGTTGTACACATGTTCAATATGCCAAAACTTACAGGATGAAGCAAAACCAGATCTAAGGGACGTTTATAACAAAAAAAGTCTACATTAAAAAAACAAAAAAGGAATTACTCAGGCAACCTAACTTTACACATTAAAATTTGTATAGAACCACAAAACACCCTGATCGTGAATAGCCAAAGCAAAGAACAAAGCTGAAGGTACCACATTTCCTGATTTCAAACTATACTATAGAAGTATAGTGACTAAAACAGTATGGAACTGGCATAAACACAGCACACATACCAACGGAACAGAATCAAGAACCCAAAAATAAACCCTGGAAAATACAAGACCTGACAAAGGAGCCAGGAACACTCAGTGGGGAAAGAACAATCTCTCCAATAAATGGAACCGGGAAGATTGAACAACCACATGCAGATGGATGATCACATGCATAAAACTGAATCCCTAGAAGAACTGATGCCTTTGAACTGTGGTGCTGGAGAAGACTCTTGAGAGTACTGTGGACTGCAAGGAACTCATACTAGTCCATCCTAAAGGAAATCAACCCTGACTATTCATTGGAAGGACTGAGCTCAAGTTGAAGCTCCAGTACTCTGGCCACCTGATGTGAAGCGCCGACTCAATGGAAAAGACCCTGATGCTGGGAAAGACTGAAGCTGGGAGAAGAAGGGGACAACGGAAGATGAGATGGTTGGATGGCATCATTGGCTCAACGGACATGGGTTTCAACAAGCTTTGGGAGATGGTAAAAGACAGAGAAGCCTGGTGTGCTGCAGTCCATGGGGTTGTAAAAGTCAGACATGACTCAGTGACTGAACAAGCACCTTGCACCACTCACAGAAAGTTAACCTGACACGGACCAAAGACTTACACCTAAGACCTGAAACAGCAAGCTTCCAGTTATAAGATCAGTCAGTCCTGGGGGTTCGAGGTGGCAAACTGATCACAGGTGACAACACTGCACTATATTCCTGAAATAAGGTGAGGGAGTCAACTTTAAATGCTCTCACCACAGGACAGAAACGGTTATGTGAGGTGGCAGAGGTCAACCACCCTCCCGTGATAATCACTGCACAGCACGTAAGTGTATCAAGTCCACACGCGGCACGCCTTGTGTGCCTGTGTGCCAACTCGCCTCAGTCACGTCGGACTCCGTGCGGCCCCACGGACTGGAGCCCGCCAGGCCCTTCTGGCCATGGGACTCTCCAGGCAAGGACACTGGAGTGGGTTGCCGTGCCATCCTCCAGGGACCATCCCGACCCAGGGACTTTACCACTAGCACCACCTGGGAAGCCCTACAGCCCACCTTAGACCTACACAATGTTACATGTCAGTTATATCCCAATAAAGCTGGAACAATGTGGTACATATACACAGTGGAGTACAATTTAGCATTGAAAAATAAAGGAATTCTGATACACGCTAAAACAAGAATGAACACTGAAGGCATTATGCTAGGTGAAATAGGTCAATCACAGAAGGATAAATACTGTATCCCTGATATGCGGTACCTAAAGTAGTAAAATTCATAGGACAGACAGCAGAACGAAGGCTGCCACAGAATGAGAAGCGGAGGGATGTGGTTATTGTTTATGTACTTAATGCCCCTTAACTGTACACTTAAAAACGGTTAGAATGGTAAATTTTACATTATATGCCTGCTGGGCTTTCTAGGCAGGAACGGGATTCTGCCTGGTGGTTAACACTGTGTTGTCTTGGATGGCAAACATAGTCTTGTATATACTCCTCATAATCCAGCCTAGGTATTTCAGCAACCATCTTTCCAAAAAGAATTTGAGAAGACTTACAACAGAGTATAGGGCCAAGGCCAAAGCAAAGTCAGGACTGATAAAAGAAAAAGCAAAGAAAGCTTTTTTGTGAAAGTTAATAAACACAGTTAATGACACTGAACCCCAAGTTTGACTCTGGATATGCAGGCAGTTACTGCAAAAAGAAAACCAGTGTGCCAGTAATAGAATTATTGCCTCTCAGCTCCAAATTCACCTTTATTTCCATTCTGTGAAAACAGATCTGGGCCTTTTAAATATTCTTCCTTTGTCACAGGTCAGTCAGTAGAGGCTGCTGTAGAGACAGGAGGAAGGGACTGCTGCTTAGTTCCAGCGGGCTTGCCCCGGGCAGAGCGGAAGACTTCCTGTCTCTACCCTTACCCTGGCATCTGCACCACAGGGCTTCTGCCCCGCTCCTGCAGTGACAGGCTTCCCTAGCACCTGGCCCCAGAAGCACACGCACTCTCCCAGTGCCTCACAGCTGCAGGGTAAGGTGGCCAGCAGCCCCCCGGCACTCGTCGTGGGTGGCTTTATAGTAGGAGTGCTTCCAGTCAGTCATTTCCCTGGGAACAGCTTCTCGAGCACTCCAAAGCCAGATTTTTGCCAAAAACCAGAGGGCAGATTTCCAGCAAGCTCTGCCAGCCTAGCAGTACAAACACTTGTCTAAGAACCATGGTTGCGTCCTCTTCAACACTGTCTGGATCTTAACCCTGGGGGCAGAGAGGTAGAGTGCTTCATCTCAGCCCTAAGGCTATCCCTTCAGTCTGCTATTCCTATATTCTTCAGAATTCACTTTACTCGGGCTTCCCAGGTGGCACAGTGGTAAAGAATGTGCCTGGCAACGCAAGAGACACAGGAGAAGTGGGTTTGATCCCTGGGTCAGGAAGATCCCCTGGATAAGGAAATGGCAACCCGCTCCAGTGTTCTTGCCTGGAGAACCCCATGGACAGAGGAGCCTGGCAGGCTACAGTCCACGGGGTCACACAGAGTCAGAAACAATCAAGTACACACACATGCAGCCTTGTCCTGTTCAAATTACTGTTTTCTCTCCTGTGACTGAGCCCAGACTGACAGAACTGGTGTCAGGCACGACTCCATGAAGCAAGAATGGGACTGGTGTGGCGGCATCTTTCAGCTTGAGCTCAGCGCTGAGCTCCTTACCAACTGGAGCGGGATGCTCTCAAAGCACAGGCTGCGGTGACACCAAAATTAAACTATCTGTGGTGGAATGCAACGAAGTGCCAACTGAGGCACGTCTTGGGAACCCAGCTGTCTGCCCCACCTGACCTTATGGCAGTAACAATGACTATATAAGCTGTGACGTGTGATGGACCCTTCTGAATGTCCCTGCAGGCTCACAAGGAGAAAAGGACAAACCTGGGCCTACTAACTTTCAAAGGGAAGCACAGTATGAGAACCAGAGTGTGCCCATGATGGCCCTGGAAAAAGATGTCTTATTTCTGAAAATCAAACATACATTTCAAATTAATTCTAAGTCTTGTCAAGTTTCTCAAAAATTGTACCACTGACTGGTTAAAAAACAGGATTCTAAAACTCAGAACAAGGATATGTGGCTGAATTCAGATGTAACGGTTTGAATCCTCATGTCACTCTGAGGGTCCTTTACCAGCAGGAGCAGCTGACCATCCACAAACCACTTCCCTCTACTTGAAAACCCTGGGGTAACTGCCTACAGAGCGCTCATCTCTCAGAGCGCCCACCCCAACAATGAAGTTACCAGAGGACTAGAGCAGCCAGAAAAGGCAAGATGACTGAGGACACGAGACTCCTGAGAAATGCAGGCTTGGGTCCCACCCCAAAGCAAAGAGTCCTAACCAGGTAGATCCTTGCTGAAGAAAGGGAAAATAAGGAAAAAGGACAATGTATCAATTACAGCCTGTGACCAAACACAGAAAGAAGGACTAGTGACTTTGCAGATTTTCTATCTGCTTGTTATATGTGTATGTTTATCTGCATCTACTAACCATTTTTTCCATCCTTCCCATTTTTATTTTATACAACAATCAACTTTACAATTTAATCTTTATGTAAAAGAACACATGATTGACTTAACTTGTGGAATCATTAACATAGCCAGCAATGAATGCGATGACTCTTGGGGCTCTTCATCTGCTCATCGGGGGAAAGAGTGAAAACTTCTGTTGCATCCCGTTAGACAGAAACATAACTGTTGTGTATTGGATGGGAGTTCAAATGTTTGCTGAAAGGGGTATACAGAGTCCAAGCAGTCAAAGATACATGGGCTGTTCCTATGACCAACTATCATTTCTCGGGTCTAGATTCACTACTTCTACGAGCTCTGTGAGGATGGGTCTGGGCTGTTTACGTACTTTCCCTCCTGACAGCTATCATGAGAATGCTGACGAGCCCGCGGTACAGGGAAAGGCCTTGGCTCCGGATCCTTGTGAGAAGCCTGACCAGCTTCTGGGGCACCAACAGCCTTCTCTAGCAGCAGATTCCTGTAGTGAACACAGTTTCTCTTGCACCCAGCTCTTGCAGGGCATGCGGCCAGTAGGTTTCCTCAGCCCCCACCACGGACAGAGCGTTCTAGGCAGACATCACCCTCCAGGGCTGATCTTCCCCGAGTTCTGCCAGCCGAGGACCACAGTGACTTCTCTGCTATTCACTGAGCCACGGCTGTGCCGTCTCCACCAAGGTGTGGATCCCAGACACGGAGCAAAGTGCGAACTCTTCCGTGGGTGGTCCTGGGTGCTGGTTGCTCTTTGTGTGTGCTTTTTCTATATTCTTTAGAACGATCTTTGTTACTAAACACTCCCCTTTCATTCTAATCCCTTTTTATAGTGATTTTTACATATATTGAAATCTCAGGTATTTATTAGTACTACAAATATGCAGGCATCAGAAAGGAATAATTAACCCATTGACACAAACATGTATTAAAGCATAGTTAACCTGAAATAACCTCCCCAAATGGACCTTCCTATAAATAGTATCCCTTCTTTTTGTTTATGTATAGCACAGATGAGTTCTCTTTATATTAAAACTTTCCCATAAAGAGATAGGGAAATGGAAAGTTAGAGGCTGCTACTTGTCTCTTCTTTCTCATGAGTAACTACAGCTGCAATCATGAATGTCCTTCAATTCCCTATGTACTTCTCAAGGTAAACTCTGCAAGAACTCATCTGTAAATTTCAATATATGTAAAAGTAATTTATTGTCTTGGCACTTACATATATTTAAGATGATCTGGGGTCACTTATAAGCAACAAGGGCAAGAAAGACCACTTTATAGCCACTGCTGTGAAAATCCATAAAAATCTGTCTACACCTAGTACAGTATATATTCAAATGTTAGTCCAAGTGTCAGAAAGACAACTGGACGGCCTAAACAGCCTTAAAGCAGCACAATCCTTTGTTAGCACAGAATCTAGTTTCTAAAGAATAAAATAATTTAGTTTTTAAAGAATGAAGACTTATACCAAATGATTTATTATGGACTTTGAATGACCACTAATTCCAGACTTGTTGGATGATTAACACTTGGCTGACTGATAATTTGAAGGCATTTTTGAATACAGCCATTTACTGAGAGCTTGTGACAGCACCAGGTATTTTGCTACATTCAAAATTTTGTTATTCTCATTTTGTAGATGAGGACCTACAACTTAAAGAGGCTAAGTCAACTATCCAAGGTTACATTGCCTAAAAGAATCACTCTAACTCAGAAGTCTATGTGTTTATCTCATTTACTATCTTTCTAAGGCCTACACCCCAGTGTATATAAGTGCTCTGTAAAACTGTAAAGATTTTCCTCAGGTCTTAAGGGTATGGAGAGTCTTAAGAGACCAAATTTCAATTAACTTTCTTATGTAATCTTTCTTCAAAGGAATCTGCCTAACAATGCACCTCCAATCACAGTATCATGCTGGCTCTCCTACTCCACATTCCTGTTTTATACTCACCTTTTTTTCCACTTTATAATAAAAGCATACTTCTTTCCCATTCAGAGGGCAATCTGAAATAGTGGTGTCAAACTGAACTATAATGACTGAAAAACAAATCTCTGTGGATGACTTCCAATTTTCCACTTTCAAAAAAAAACCGAAGGAGGCTCTCAACAAGCTTTGGGGATTTTGGCAAATACCTCAGAAGAATTCAGTGGCAGTGCTATGATAAATTCCGCCCATCCCTTCCAACTGATTTATCTGAATAAGGTTTCTCAACCTTCATTCATAAAGATGAAAAGTAGAAATGAAGTTCATGCTGACTTATGCCTCATTCTATAAGTAAGTAAAATTCACTCAATCAGGAAGGATAAAAAAGGCCTCCATGTCATTAAGAGATGCATTTCTAATGAAAGTTTACTTTATGTTTAAGTAATTATATATAAAATTTGTATATAAATTTGTTCTTGATCAGTAGATACCACAAACAACTTTAACTTAATCTACATCAGTTTTTTTTACATTTAAATTCCTGAAGATATTTTTACTGCAAACTGGTATAATAGGTTAAATAATATTACTTAGGTTTTATGCTAAAAATCTTGAGATGTCAGTGCCAAGGTGTACAAAGGAATACTTAAATTTTGGGGAGACTGAGTAAAAAGTTTTAATACCACTGCTTCAAATAGTTAAAAATCTTAAGTATTTTGCCCTATTTCTCACTCAAATCTGAGAAAGATATGAGGAAAATGTTCATTGCCAATATATTAACCAATAGCTACTAAGCAAAAAGAAAGGTCAGTCTAGTGTTGAAAAAATAACAGAAATGAAAACAACCACTGCCAAAGAGAGATAGTGTTGCTAAGGAAACAAAAACAAAGTGCTCAGTTTGTCTTATTATTCACACTTGTTTTTCACTTATTTGCAAAATGTTAGTGTTAAATCTAAAAGGAAAAATCCTAAATTATAAATTATTTCAGTTCATTTTTCAAAATGATTAAATAAGTATATGCTAGACTTAGACAAATAAAGATTTCTAGAGACTGACAGGAAGAAGGAACTGTATTGGTTCTCTAGGAGTGAAACATGTTTCAGTCAAATCCAAATAAAATAAAGCTGAGCACTAAATCTGAAGACGCGGTTATGCTGTGGGGAAGGGAGACATTTAATGCCGCTAACCTGAAACACAGGTAGGTAAGAATGACAGAGTGCGCACAGCCACGGGGCCCCAAGAGCAGAGGGCGGCAGTCAGAGTCTAAGCTCCCTGGACGTGCGGTGCTCTTTCCTGCCTCCTGTCTTTGCCGCGCGGCTAGTGCCTTTACTCAGCATGACCCTCATGACAAGCCTCTCTGGCTCTTCTTTCAAGATGCCAAACGACACATTTCTCATCAATAACAAGCAATAAAGTTTTTAATTTCCAAAACTTCTTTCTAAAGATATTACCACATTGTAGGAGATCATAAACCACTAGCATAATGGGAAAAAAACTATCTAAGCACTGCAAAACCAGACTCTAATACTGATGTATTCCATGTGGTCACTTAAAATTTGTTTAACTCAAGGAAGTTAGTAATCTTTAATCTTTATATATTCTATTTCTGATGCAAGGTATCACGCTGTGCCACTGTTTTCGTGTCAGCATTTGGCAAGGCAAGTTATATAACCTGGGAAAAGTTCTAAGAATATATAATTCTGCCTCATGATGTTCTAACTTTTCTTCTAATATATAGTATTTCCCCCCCTCCAAGTTTTACTGCAATATAATTGATATACAGTACCATGTAAATTTGATGCATATAGCATGATGATTTGACATAGATTACTTTATGAAACCATTATCCCAAGAAGTCTAGTCAACACCCATCATCTCAATAGATGAAAAATTTAAAGAAACAGAAAAAAATTATTTCCTTGTAATGAGAAATCATAAGATTTACCCTCTTAACAATCTTCACATATAATGTTAATATACAGCAGTGTTAACTATATGTATCATGTTGTACATACATCTCCAGCAGTCACTCATCATGTAACGGGGAATCTGTGCTTCTGACTCTTCCCCGCAACCCCTTGCCTCTAGTAACCACAAACCTCATCTCTTTTCCTGAGTTTGCTTGTTTTCAATATATAATTGACCTACAACAGGGTATTAGTTCATTAGTACACTACCAACATAGTGACTGGGTATTTCTATACATTTCAAAATGACCACCATGATATGTAAGATTTCTGCTATGATCACTTTGAGGAAAACATACAATACAAAGAGTAACTAAGAACAATGATCTCCATGGGAGATTACACACACCTCAGTGGCACCAAAGCAGTACACGAGAGGTAACTTTTATGTGTACACATGCATGTGGGCGTGCATATGTGTAGGTACACAGGTCTGTCTCTTTCTGTTACCTACTTTACAAATCTAATCTCATGAGATTTCAAGATACAATTACAGTGTTCCTGAAAGTTCTCTCAGGAACTTTTTGTTCTTTTACTTTTGACTCACTCATGTTATTACTATTCTTCCACTGGAAATCACTATGGAGACTGATTAAAAGACTTCTTAACAATGACATTCACTGGTGCAATGCCAGTCCCCAAACATGAAAAAGCTTGGGCTTTGGATCACAGGCACATACAATTTTGAAGAAGCTATTTGTGTTTTGGTCAAACAAAGCAAAGAAGGCAAGACAAATAGGTACCAAATGTGCCATGTTTATGAACCTGTGTACGGGTGTGGGGATGAGGGGGAGTAAATTTTCCAACTGCATTAAGCAGCTAGATACATTCAGAAGCCATACAAACCAAAAAAGGGAAGTAATTTGAAATATATTTTTAGATATCTTTAATTTAACAAATAAACTTGTGCGTACGTGTGTAAAAAATTTCAGATTCACAGACCTGTATAATTCAACAGAGGAAGTGTATTTCCTAAATGTAAACAAATACTATATTCTGCAGTAGATACTGGAGAATACTGTAATTTTAGGCAAATGGGCAGGATGCCAAGTATAATTTATATACACACTGAACCACCACTTGGTAACTGTTATTATATTGGCAAGAAAATTATTCACCTTTTCTTAAAAGCAGTTTAGAAAAATCTTTAATTTTTATCACTGTGCATCCCACCAACCACATATGGGTACCAGAGGACTAAAATACCTCCATAGCCTGGGCTAGGCGCTCTTCCAGCGCCATGTAAGTGAGGAACTGAGGATCCACGTAAGAAATAGCTTCAGCAACTCCGAGTCCATCTGCGAAGCCATCAAACAAGCTGGGGGAAATAAAGTACAACCGTGATTTGGGAAACCTTTATAGTGAAGACATAATTATATACTAGCATACTGACAAGCCAATAAATACACAAGCAGAAAACCTTAAGAAGAGCCCAACAGAAAGTTAAATGCTAGGTGTAAGGAGTTAAGATACCATTCTCATCCCTAACAGGCTGCCACACTCACTGCACAAAGTTTTAAGAAAATTCTCTACTGTTTCTAGTTCTAGTTCTGGGAACTGTGTATGGCTGGGATAAAGGTAATACTTTTTCTCTACTAATTCTTTCCCATGTCTTCCCCCTTTAGTTTGGTTTTCAATTTAAATTTTGGTGAGAACATGATAAGAATTACTCCGTCTATTTTAATTCTATCATTGTTCAAAGCCTTTTTCTTCCCTTACCTTGTACTGCTTAATCACTCTGGGCTTAAGAATACTTTATTTTCTCAAGTTTTTCTCATTAATTTATCTTTTATTTTTCTAAGGACTAGCGTTTCTCCCTTACCATTCAGTTTGAAAAAGGTCTGAGCTCCTAACTGTTCACTTCTATTACTCTGAAGGGTTGTAAGCCACTTGAAGACAATATTATGTCTTAATTTGGTTCTCATCTTCTCCCCTCCACCTTTATATATATATACAGATTCCTCCCTTTCCTCCAGTCTTGGAAATACTAAATACTCCAAGATTCAGAAAACATAAGATATCCTCAGTCATCTTTCTAAATCTTGTTCCGCTGGAATTCCATCCCTTCAATTATCCTTTCTGCAGATAATTCGTAAGCCTCTACCTAATTTCCAAACTCTCTCTTGAGTTCTTGACCTATATTTTTAGTTTTCTGTGGGGCACTTTACCTCAATGAACTCCTACTACCTCGAATTCAACATCTCCAAAACTGGGCTTATTTTGTCTAGTTAAAGACAAGCTTCTGTTGACCTCCGCATTCCTATCAGAAACTGAGTATCACAGTCAATAACACCCAGTTACTTATGCTAGCTCAAAATAGTTATGATGTGCCTCTGTGCCTCCATTAAAATTACAAATCTAAACTGCCCAGAGATCTAAATTATTTCTGTGAAGAATATATTAAAGCTTAGTAGTATCTAGAAATCAGCAGACATCATACGGTACAAAAGGAATGGGCATTTTCATACAATCACAGATTCTAGAATTAGAATTAAAACTTAAGATTACCAAATCCAACGTCCTTTGCAATATTAACTCCTTCATCTATCAGTGAGATACAGGGCAGAGAGGAAGAATGTTGGAGTCAGACAGATAGGAATTTAATGTCACAGTTAACTGAACTATTGTTAAAGAGTATGAAATTTTTATTTGGTTGTTACTGTTTATCTATAAAACAAATTAAATGAGTAAATGCACACAGGTGCTGTGCAGAGATGGCACCAGATGAGGTGTTCAAGAAACAGCAGAACCACTTCCTCCATGCAGGAAACATACAGCTTTCTAAGCAGGCGCGTGGAATAGGAGACCCCTCACTAGAAGTCTGAATTAAGTGCTCTAGTTCTGCCTGCTGAAGTAACACAAGCTATGTCCACTTTCCTCTTTCAAGTGATGAGAATCAACTATCCCCTAACAATTCTTTTCGTGTCTAAGCTAAACAAATCTAGACACTCAGAGCATAATTTGGTTGTAATCTGGTAACTGAGGAATGATCAGCGAACATTAAACATTCCAGTATTGTTCACTTGGTAAACACCATGGTAATAACTGTCTCAGTAAGAACCACCAAGGACACCAGAACCAGTAGTTTGAGAGGAAACAGGTTATCTTCCCACCCGATGCTTATTTAATTATAAAGGTAAAAATGACAACCATACAGTGATGAGATCTGAGAGACAGTACCTTCACCAAGTGATCAGAATTAATATCATCCTGGGACAATCCAACACCACGTGCCTTCTGAAATGCACTGAGAACAGAACACTGCTTCTATGGTATGCCTGCTAACATCGTACAACTCAAATCTAACTATGTCCTCAGACAGAGAACAGAACACTGCTTCTGTGGTATGCCTGCTAACACTGTACAACTCAAATCTAACTATGTCATCAGACAGAATTAACCTAAAAGTCATTCTACAAAATAAACGGCCTGCACTTTTAAAAATACCAAATTCATAAAAAAACAAAGACTGAGGAAATGTTTCAGATTAAAAGAAACTAAAGAAAACATGTTAACTAACATACCTTGGACTGCATCAGAAAAAAATTGCTCAAATGGCATTAGTGGGGCAATTATAGATATTTGAATAGTTCTGTAGATTAGAATAGTACTTGTATCAGTGTTGATTTTCTGACTTTTACAATTTTACTGTATTATATAAGAAAATGTTCCCATTTTAATGAAATTCATTCTAGGTGATTTATAAGTAAAGAGGCAATCATGTTTGCAACTTACTAAATGCATCAGAAAAAAATATAAATAAAGGAAAGAATGGCAACATGAATGTGGTAAATGTTAATATTTACAGAATCTTAGTGAAAGGTATATGCGAATTTTCTGTACTGCTGTTTGCCATTTTTCTGTAACTCTGAAATAATTTCAAGAGTTTTAAAAATTCTACTCGTAAACCATGATTATAGCCATAAAGAATTTCTCACACTCTAATTAGGTTAATTATTATGCCTCAACTTCTTATTAGTTGATTATTAAAAAATAATAATTGCAACCCAATTTCTAACCAAGAGAAAGCTTAAATTGTTATCAAAGAATAAATAGATGGTACATTTGG
The DNA here is from genome assembly GCF_963930625.1 of Muntiacus reevesi. Classification (NCBI taxonomy): domain Eukaryota; kingdom Metazoa; phylum Chordata; class Mammalia; order Artiodactyla; family Cervidae; genus Muntiacus; species Muntiacus reevesi. The sequence goes on from NC_089249.1 coordinate 283,380,270, forward strand.
GATGTGTCTAAATCTAAAATCTGTGTTTTCTCCACATCAACTCCTGCCACACAAATCCACGAAATAGTCTCTGGTTATTTCTGCGAGTTAATGAAAACAAACAAACAAGCAAACTTTTGATAGAGGATTTTTTCCATTTTCCTTTAAGCTAAAATGAAAAATCAAAAGGCTTTAATTTTTTTTTCTATGCAAAGGCAAAACTGAAAAAAAAAAAGTGTTGAATTTTGGAGTTACATAAGAATTGTTGCTGTTCACCATGGCTATTCCTTTAAGATGCCAAAATGACATGCTACTTTAATGTGAAAATCAAACCATATTTTTACCTTATCAACATTTAGCTACTACCACATAAACCAAACAGAATACCACCAAAGCAAATAATGTGTGGCCATATTTAGACAAAATTCAGAACAATAACTTCAAAAATTTTGTCTTAAAAATCAATGCTAAATTGTTTTCCATATTAAAAAAAAAAAAAAACTACTTTGAAGCTTCATAATTTGGGGAGCAATCAGTAATGTCTTTACAATCTTAACACAATAGCCATATCCAGAACAATGATCAGTGAATTAGAACCTTTCAAATTTAAGTTGAAATTCATTCAATAAAGACCTCAATCATTTCTTCAAATTTTTATGGGAAACCTTTTTTGAAGGTTATTTAGAAATATATATATATATCAAGATCTTAAAAAAAATCACGTTAGTAATATCACCTCTTATTAACCTGTCCTAAGGAAACAACCTGATGTACAGACCACGTTTTACGGGTGACAAATTTACTGCACTATTCAACAAGGAAATCATCAAGCAAATGTTAGTGCCTCTGTAGGATGGAGCATTTATACAGTGTTTCTCCTATGCCATGCAGAGACGATGCTGAGCAGACAACCCTGCTGAGCACTGTCTGGGATGGCTGTGCGTGATGTCCTCAGGAAACACGGCAGGACGAACAAGCTCAGAAACAGGGGAGTGGGCAGAATGAAGGAGGGACGAAACCAAGGGCGTGCTCAAGGTCACGGACGAGGACTAGATCAGGTCACTGACTCCATTATGCTTGGGGAGACAGGACATGGGCCTCTGAAGAGTCTTTAGGATGAGTTACAAGCTAACTGTGTGGCTGTGAGGAAGCCCCACTTCTGCTTCTGTAGCAGGGTCACTACGGTCTGCTCTGATTCTTCCCCTGGGGAGCGAGAGAGATCAGCAAGGAGAGTCATACAGACACCGAGTTTCGTGTCTGGAACAATTTAGAGAAGTACAAAGAAAAACATTCAGAAAGGGAAACCGAAGCCACAGAGAAGGCCCTAAAAATGTATTATCAGGGGTCTGAATGAGCTTTTCTTACCTTTATTTTTCTAAATTTTCTGTAATGTAATTTTAACTGGAAAAACAAGACAAATTCTTAAAAATATATCTGTGCAAAGTTGAAAATAAGGGTAGCATCAAGCCATAATTTTTTCCAGAAAAAGTAGCAAAAACGGGGTAGCTGGAACAAACATTCTCTCTACATCTGAGTAATTATTTCAGAGGGCTCTACACACTTGGGAAAAAAAAAGTCTAAGTTTATAAACCAAAACAGATAAATTCTGATCATTCATTCTATCACAAACAGTAACAATTCTATAATCCATTTAATGTATATGTTACTTTTATTTGAAGCTCACTATTCTTTGCAGCATGTAGTAAATTTAATTCATTCAACATCTCTGGAAAGGTACAATTGTATTTTCCATATTTTGCAAATACAGAAGGAAAACTACAGTCTTGATTCTGATTCAATCACAGGTTTCGAAATTCTTCAAGTAGTATTCATCATGAACTTTTATTTTTTACAGGATTATATCAAGTGCTATATTAAGGGGATCAGGACACACAAATATATATTTGTCATAAAAAAATTTTTAACACCAAATTTAAAAGTCATAAACCTGAAACAAGTATGTAAATAACTAGGATGTAAGGCAAGCATCCACAGAGTTAATGGTCAAAGAAGGAATAGGTCAATGACTAGGGTTCATGTAGGAAGCAGTGTCTGAAGTGAGCTTGGAAGGAGAGGAAGACTGACAGATGAGAAAAATGGAAATATTTCTTAGGTGTCAGAGATCCAGTTCTCATAATTTAGACTCATGAACGAATTCTACTCAGTGATCAGTGAGTATGGTAAGCATACTGTGCTACATACCTCCAGTCCACATCCAAGTCTTCACTCACACTGGAGTCATCCTCAAGGTTATTGTTACCATCCAGCATGAAAGCTTCTGGCTGTGCAAACTCGTTAGCGGGCTCATTCCCTTCATCACTGCTGCTTTCGTTGACTTCATTGTACTGTAACCAAGGAATTTCTCCCTCTTCCAAGGATGTTTGTTCCCTAATACAAACATTTTCATGGAAGAAAAAGTATTATTATTTTAAAATACATCATAAATTTTTTCTTTCAAGAGCTCTCTTTAGTGCAAGTAGATACTTTATTTGAATTCTAAATTCTTGGTACTTACATGATTCTAAAAAATCTGCCTTCTTTAGATGTAAAATTATTTTAAAGGGAAGCAAATTTGTTATTGGGTCATATGTATAAAGAAATAGCTCCTAATTACCTAAGAATATGTTTATTTGATACATATTATCTACACTGTATTTTCTTTTTGCAGGAGAAAAGTAAGAAAAACTCACCCTAGGTAATCTGAATCATTAGGTCCCAATCTTGAGTAGTTTCTCTCAGTTACAATAACCGCCCCTCCCCATTACTCTCCTGCTGTTCTCTCTCCCCCTGAGGCACGTGGAGATCAGCCCACCTTGCAGACACTCCCTCCACCTTTGAAATGCACTTTCACCAGATTTACACACTGCCACTCCCCTGCCTGGTTCTCAGATCAGAGGAAATGTCACTTCTTTAAGGGAAGCCTGTCTTGACCACTCATTTTAAGCAGCTCACCAGTCACTGCTGATATAGCATTCTGCTTATTTTCCTTATAGACCTTCCTTTTACTTATCATTTTCATGTTTACTGTTAGTCATTCTTCCACTAGAAAATAAGCTAACAGAAACAGGGATAGACAAATCAATGACACAGATAAAGAAAATAAGAAAAATGAAAGTATTTCCAAACAACAGGGGAAAAGACCACTTGATAAATGACACTGAGATAATTGGGTATCCACATGCGGGGAGGGAGGGACATTACATTTTGATGTCATTATTTAGCCTTAAATAAATTCCAGATCTGTTTTATAAAAATGCATGTCCTGCCTTCAATACCTCTAAAAAATCAAGTACTAGAAGGACCACAAGAGAAATTTTCACAAAAATCTCAGCGTTGTTCTAAACATGATACAAAATTTTGAAGCCAAAGATAAATTGATTGCTAAACTTCACAACATACACAATAAAGAAAATGCTCATGGAAAAGTCAAAATACCAAAAACTTGGACACAAAGACCAAACTGAGAAAAATTAATAATTGTAGTACATAAGAAAAAATGGCATTTCAAGGCTGCAAACACTGAACAAAAGCTACTTTCAAATTTACAAATAAGACAATTATACTAGTAGAATTTTCTTACTCATTTGACAAAAAAATATACCTTTTAGTTTACCAAAAGGAGGTTAAATAAGATAGTCTCAGCAAAGTTTCATTTTAGTTTGGGTTTAAGATGAGAAATAATGTTATACAACAATTTATGTATCTCAACTTGAAGAACAGCTAATTAAAACTCTATTCATTCTAATGTGCAAATTTAACTTTAGGGATAAAAACATTTATGAAAAAGATGTAGACAATGTCCACATACAAGAATCAACCCATATTCAATACAAAGAAACTATCTCCTTCTACACCTAAATCCATAAATGTTTAATTTTTGCTCAAGTACACATCAGAATAACATGTTTATACGATTTAGTCTAATAAAACGAGAGAAATGAGCGTACCAAAATATGCTTATTTTGTTAAATTTTAATGTCTAATACATAAAGACAGTAGGTGCTTTCTTGTGCATAACTTAGTCCCAGTAAAATTAAGCCTTGAACGATTCTGAAGCACAGATCACCCTAACGGCCCCTGCGCAGCTGTCCCTTCACAGCTCTCTGAGGCCGCCTGGCAGTGCCCTCTAACTCCTGGGACTCACCTGCCTGCTCCTAGACTGGCACCTTCTCAAGGGCATAAAACGCGGTCTCTCCTCACTACCCTGCAGCAGGGCACGGCAACCCGCCGCGGTGTTCCTGCCTGGGGAGCCCCATGCACAGGGGAACCAGGTAGACTTGTGTGCACGGGGTCCCAGAGTCAGACACGCCTGAGCCCAGCGCCCTCATTAGAGCCTCACTCCCTGAAACATGTGCTTGACACTTAATAGGTTCTTTCTGTGTTGCAAATATGACAATAAACCCTTGAAAATCTTTTAAAAGTCAAATAATTTAGAGATTAAGCCTAGAATAGTCCTTGGAAATGTCTGTTATTTCAATGTACACCTACAAGAAATACATTTTTTAAAACTATCAAAATGACTGTTATGCTGTAATTCAGATATCTAACATAAAACTCAAATACATGGTTGAAAATTATTCAGTATAAGAAATATTGACTTATGAGTTTCTTAAATTCAAAGAAGAAAAGTAAAATAAGAAATTATTCTGAATCTAAACAATAATGTCATTAATACTCTTTCAACTATATAAATAATCCTTGGCTACATACTTTGCTTAAACATTTGTTTCTGTCTATCACAACTCACGATAACACAGTTGCAGAAACAGAAAATAAGTGTGATGTGGCACATGCTCTCAAAGTGTTACATAAAGTTCATTCATCATTCACCACAAAATTGATCAGGCTAGAAGAGCGGCACTGTGGTTGGACCAGAGTTGGCCTGATAGTATAACAAAAGGAATTTTGATCTTAAAAAAAAAAAAATTTTGAACAGGGCAACAGAAGTACCCAGGACCACCTGTTACCTCCCCACTACTGAACAACAGGGTCAGAACTACCCAGGACCACCTGTTGCCTCCTGATGAGCTACAATGGAGGAGTCTCTCTCTGATCCTAGAGGCCGTCTTTCTGAGCTCTGGATCATCTTCTCAAGAACCTCACTCACTTTCGCTCTAATTATCAGTCAGTTACTTTCTCCTTGAACATTCTACAAGCAAACAATCATGTTTCTAGGTGTTTAGGGGTGAGGACAGCCCTTTTCTAGGTCCAAAATCCACTTGGAATCGCTTCCCTTTTGTAAAGAACTGGGTATCTCCGTTTTCTCATCTTCAATTCCCTTTATTTTTTAATTTTTTCTTTTCCCCAATGCAAAATATATACAACCTATTTTAGTCACACAGTATATTATACTGAACAATCACAGACCAATCGCCCAAGCCAGGAACTAGACTATCACCACTGACTAGGATACACCTCGTGTTCTACACTTTTTCTACCCCCTTGGCCTGACGCTCCAGAGCAAAGCACCATCATGGTGATGCTGTGTTAATTCCACTGCTTTGTGAAAGATGTTTTCTATACTTAAACAAGATATTTACTACTGCCTGCTTTTAAACTTTATGAAATAGGTATGATACACATTTTCCCAGGAATGGTTATTCTTACTCAGCCTTCTATCTTTAAGATTCATCCATGTTTCTGTATGTAACTTCATTCATTACCACTGCTGTGTAATACTCTATGTATGTATACATTAACTTTGCTTATTAATTAATACTTGGGTAATATCCACCTCAACAAGCAGTGTGTAAGAACTGATTCACATCCTCCAAGACACCTGACACTGCTAATACAACACGTGATTAAAAGAAGACACCTCCTTCTGATCCTTTTTTTGTTGTTGTTTTTATTTTTTGGCTGCACCACATAGCATGTGGGATCTTAGTTCCCCAACCAGGGATTGAACCTGCATTCCCTGCATTAGAAGCACAGAGTCCTAACCACTACACCACCAAGAGGGGCCCTCCTTGCGTTCTTAATGTACACTCCCTGATTACTAATGATCTAAGCATCTTTTGATATTTTTATTCACCGTTAATATTTCCTCTTCAATGAATTATCTGCTCAAGGTTTTGATCATTTTACAATCAGACTAAGTTTTGCTTACAAATTTCTAGCTCACTATGCATTCTGCACATTAAGACTTTATACTGTAAGTACAGTTTCCTAATTTGGTTCTCTTCTTCTCTTTGTTATCTTTTATTACTCTCCCATCTTGCCATGCTAACACTTCCTCCTCAATGGCCATAGAAACGGTACACCTGTCTTACTCCTGATCTTAAGGGGGGAAGTTTTTTAATGCTTCTTTATTGAAAATTATTTCTATTTTTTTAGATAGGTTTTATGAGGGCAAGGAAATTCTGTTCTGATTTTAGTTTCCGAACTTTTATCATGATGAGATGCTGAACATTACAAGTGATTTTATTTCCCCCCACAGAAAAAAAAATCTACAGAATTTGTCATTTGAATTTTCTCCTGTATTTTGCTAATGTGGTGATAACATTTATAGGTATTCTAGATAAAACTACTTATACATACCTGGAATAAACTCAAATTGGTAACTGAGTTTTATCTGTTAAAAAAATACACTTAACAAACTCAGATTTCCAATAATTCTGTTGAAGAGTTTGATGTATACTTTAATGAATTAAAGTATAAGCTTATAATTTTCTTAACATACTCTTTTGGTACTAGGGTTATACTGGCCTTATTTGAATGACTTGGAGAAATAGTTGTTTTCTCATTCTCTTGAAGAATAGTGTGATATGACCTTTGAAAGTGTAGAGAGAATTTAAGGGAATTCAGCTCTAAAACCATTTGGATCAGTTATTTTCTCCATGGAAAGATTATAAACCACTGATTACGTATCTGTAATAGTTATCATATTATTTAGGGTAGTGAGTGTTGATGAATTCCATTTTTCTAGGAATTTGTCAACTTCTAAGTTTTCAAATGTACTGATTCTAAGATCACAGTGTTCTTCTTGGTCCATACGACCTTCACTGGTTTTGCAGCTCTGTCCCCTTCCCACGTCACTCACCTGTGTCATCTTTATTTTCCTGTTCACTATCAAGTGGAATGTCTTCTTGTTCTTATTTTTTCAGAGTATCAGCTTTTGGCTTCTTTGATTCTCTCTACTGTTACTGTTTTCTAATTTTATTGACTTTTGTTCTTATCTTCTCTAACTCTGATTCTTATCTCCTTACCTTAGTTTATTTATTCTAACATTCCTTTTCTATTTTTTAAGTTAAATGCATAGCTACTCCATCTTCAGCTTTTGCTTTTTTTCTAACATAAGTATTTAGAAAGATAAATTTACCTGTAAATATCAATTTCACTATAATCCCAGTTTTTGACTGGTGGTATTTTCATTATCATTGAGTTGTATGCTTTTTAAACTTCTAGTATGATTTCTTCTTTGTCCTGTTTTTTTAGAAGCATGGATACTTTCAAATGCAAAGGGGGTTTTATATATATATATATACACACACACACACACACACGTATGTATTATTTATTTATAAAATTAATTGCATTATGGTCAAAGAAAACAGTCTGCAGGATACTGATTCTTTGAAATGTGTTAATCTGTGCTTTGCAGTCTATAGTACACATTCACTTTTTGTATGTTTTTGTATTTCACAGCATGCAGTGTTCATTAAATCATGTTTAAATGAGTTGCTCAAATCTGTAATTAATTTTTTGTATCCATAAATTAGAAATTCAGAAAGGTATTTAAAATTTTTCTAATATGACAGAAAATCTGTCAATATTCTCTAGTTTGATTAAATTTTGATTTATATATTTTGAGTCTATTTTATTAGGTACATTCAAGTTTAAAACTGCTACATTTTACTGGGAAATTGGACTTATTATATAGTTACCTTCACCCTCCCCAACAGTGCTTTTCTGTCTTTAAGTCTACTTTGCTAATGCTTGTATGATTAGTGCATTTTCTTTTAGTTAGTATTTCCCTGAAATACCATTTTCTGTCGTTTAACTTTCAATCTTTTTGTATGCTAATGATTTAAGTGTGGGTTTTGTAAACAACATTTAACTTAAAAAAGCTAACTGATTTGAAGCTTTATCTTTCACAAGCAGAGAGAAAACAGTTTATGTTTATTACAGAACTTTTTCTTATGTGCTGCTTTTTTTATCTCTATTTTTCTTCCATGTTTTAATACTTTTTCTACCTTTCTTTACTGTTATTTGGATTGACTTTACATGTTAGTTTTTCATGTCTCAAGTTTTTTTTTTCCTTGTCTACAGATTTCTAACACATATACTCCATATTTACTCTTATAATGGCTACCCTTAAAATTTTACCATACAAATTTAGCTTATGTCAAAAGCTAACTTTCAGACTTCTCTCAAACTACACACTTCAACTCTGATCTTTTCCCAAAACTGAAATATTCCTGCTGTAGAGCGTATTCACGTTCTGCCCTTCTCACCAACCTACTTCTATTTTTTTAAATCAAATTTCTGGATCTTTTATTGCAGGATACTGATGCAAGCACTAGATGACTTCCAAATGTGTTTCTGTTTGTACTCATGTATCTGTACATCCAACTACAATTCAGGACACTAATCCCTTAAAGTTATAAGCTAAATATTCACGTGCCTCCTGCCATCTACAATGCATGTCTGCTGCCGCTAAGTCACTTCAGTCGTGTCCGACTCTGTGCGATCCCATAGACGGCAGCCCACCAGGCTCCCCCGTCCCTGGGACTCTCCAGGCAAGAACACTGAGTGGGTTGCCATTTCCTTCTCCAATGCATGAAAGTGAAAAGTGAAAGTGAAGTTGCTCAGTCGTGTCTGACTCTTCGCGACCCCATGGACTGCAGCCTACCAGGTTCCTCCGTCCATGGCATTGTCCAGGCAAGAGTACTGGAGTCCAGGCAAGCCTTCTCCACAATGCATGTCTAACACACTTAAAATTCTGGAAAGGAGTTCCTACTTCCCAATTCTCTCCCCAGGCTTCCTCATCTTAGTCAATGACATGAACGTCCACCTAATGCACAAAGAGAATACCCAGTCATAACTGACTGGTTTCTCCCTCATCTCACACCCAATTCATTTTAATATTTATAACTCAAAAATAGTCCCAAACTTGTTTACCTTTTAAAATTCTCACTACCAGATACCCCCTCACAGCCTAACTCACTCTTAGCTTCTTTTTTACTTTAGTCCCTTTCCAATTCAATCTCCACAAAGCTGTTTGATCTTTTAAAAATGTGTGTTAAATCAGTTAATTCTCCACACTTAAAATCTCATTGCTCTCTGAATAATTCCAGCTGCTGTATGTTCTTCAGACTCTGGTTCCTGCCCACTTCCTCTCATATTACTCTTTTTCACTCATCTACTTCAGGCCCACTACTTTCTGACATGCCAAGCCCTTTCCTTTTCACCATACCTCTGCTCTCCTCTCTCCTACTGCCTAGAAAGCTCTCCCTCAACTAATTGCTATTTCTCATCTTTTAGAACTCAGTTCAAAAGTCAATTCCTAAGAGAAGTCCTCCCTGACTATTCTAATTAATGTAAGCACCTATCGACTGCTTTATTACATCTGCGTTTTACTCCCTTCACCGTTAATTATCAGTTTGCGATTTACAATTATTTCTTTTTTTTTTTTTTTTTTTTCATTGAGTTCTTTTTTTTTTTTTTTTAATATTATTTTATTAGTTGGAGGCCAATCACTTTACAACATTTCAGTGGGTTTTGTCATACATTTTATTTCTATCTTACCTGCCACTCCCACCACCACATACACTTCATGAAGGAACTTTGTCTTGTTCACTGATACAATCCCAGGATCCAGTACAATGCTTGGCACGTACTGCACGCTCAGTAAATGTTTGTTGCATGATAGTTACATATGAAAAATTACATATGAAACTCTTCACGAATTACATACAAAAAATTTAATACTTAGTAAACTAACTAATTGAAGGCAGGAGGAGAAGGGGACGACAGAGGGTGAGATGGCTGGATGGCATCACCAACTCAGTGGAATAAGCACCAGGAGTTGGTGATGGACACAGAGGCCTGGCGTGCTGTAGTCCATGGGGTCACAGAGTCAGACACGACTGAGTGACTGAACTGAACTGAAACTAATAATAATTAAAGATGATCAAACATAAAGTTAGGAAGAGGGGAAAAAACGCCACCTCAACCTACCACTATCAAAACCAATTGTTTGTAAATTCCTTTCTTTACAAATTTTCTCATTTTTTTTTATTTCCAAATTTTCATATAGAATTAATCTCAAGCTGGAAATTTATATTTTTTGAGAAGTAAAAATTTGATGTCTGTACAAGTTGAAATAGTTTTTTCCTAAGAAAATATATTTACCAAAATAGATTTCACAGACTAAATTAGAACCAACCAATCATCGTCATGAAGAAATTTTAATTATCAAAGAAATACTCCCTCAAAACAAAATACTGAGCCTGAAAGGTTTCACAAACAAATACTAACAGCCTTTAAAGAAATAAGAAGCTATTTAAACACCAAAAGATACAATGTATATAAATATCTTTATATACTCTTTTAGCAAAGTTGAGTATCAAACTTATCAAGACCAAAAAAAAAAAAAAAAAAACCACAAATAGGGAAAATTCACACAGCTCTGAATATAAAAATACTATGTAAAATGCCAGCAAAAAGAATCTAGCAGCTCATTAAAACAACAATAAACCATGACTATGTGATCATGCTGGGTTAATTATAAGAAGAAGTAAGGGTAGTTGAATATTAGGAAATCGAGTAACAGAATAACTGCTCACGACTACTAGGCCAAAAGTAAAAAATCATTATGTCATTTCCATTGGTGGTAACAAGACTTTAAAATTCAACAAATATTCTTACCAGAAACCTATAAAATACAAAATGGGGAAAATTTCTTTAATGTGATTTAAAACAAAAAAAATTCTTTGTGTATGAGTGTACATGTATGAAATCAACCTAAACACCAGAGTCTCTCTTCCCCGGGAAATACTAGTGGAGCAAGAGCTGGTAAACTATGGCCCACAGCTTATTTCCAGCCTGCACCTGTTTTTATAAAACAATTTTACTGGAAGACAGCTACACCCATTCATTTACATATTACCTGTGGCTACTTTTACACTGCAACAACAGAACTGAGTAGCTTCAATAGAGACTGGCACACAAAGCTGAAAATACTCACTATCCAGCCCGTCACAGCATAAACCTGACAAGCTCTGTACTAGAGCATTCCCGTTAAAGTGATGAAAACACAAAGAGATTTAACATCAAGCCACTAATTGGAAATATCACCCAATGCAATCAGACAACAACAGTAAACTTCACTGTTTACAGCTGCCTGCATTCCCAAGAACGGCTGTCCCTTCTGCCTTGTCACTATCTCCACTGAAGGGCAATGGCAGCTCTGATTCCCTCCTACCTGACTTAACCAAAATGATCGTTTAAATGTCCATGGTTTCTCTAAATAAAGCAAAATGGAAACTGTATTTCAACTGAAGACACTGTAATTACCAGTATTTTCAAGTTAACTGCTCTTTGGAAAATAACCAAGAGCCTAAGAGAATTCAGCAGGACCTACTGGTCCTACATAGGGGTTGTAAACGTGACTAACAGCATAGCACCCTGTGAAGGTGATACGTAGCACCCCACGCAGCACGTGAGAGCCACAGGCCACACTGCCAGCATACCCTTCCTGCAGGGACAGTTCTGGGTTTTCCTCTTCCGGGCCACTGCTGTCACTGTGTAGCTCAGGCTCGTTCTCCTCTTTTCCGGGCAGAGTCTCCCAACTCTCGTCGCTCGAGGACTGATCTTTCTCTGTACCAGAAAATCGATGTGGCAAAGAAGCAGACCATTCTCCATCACTGCATTCTGAACTGCAAATTCAGAACAGAACAAACTGTCATGACAAGTGTATTTGCCATTTGCAGTGTTAACCAGGCATTAAGGTAGAGAATGGACTACTAATGCTCTACGTGTTTCATCAGGAGCTGGTTCAATTTTAACACATTTTAAAATAAATACAGAGACAAATATTCAGCAGAATGTAACATTTTCAAATGAATATATTATATGGAAAGTTATGAAATTATCAATTTATTATTTTCTTCATTAAAGTAACTAATTCCATGGTGTTTAGACATAGGTTCTTTATATTTTAGACATATTCTAAACAAAATGTATTCAGTAATGTAATGCATTCAGTAATCACAATTTAAATGTTATCTGGAACATATAATAAGTGTTATTACTCACCCGACCTATCCACAACTTTCTCATTACCTACTGACAACTGATATCACATCCTCTATGAAGAAATTTTCACTATTACCATGTTTAAAAAGCTTACCTATTTTTTTCTCTTCCTTTTACAAAAAACACTTTGCAGTGGAGAGACATTCAAATTCATACAAAAGAGCACTGACAAATCTTTACTGAAGCCCTTTCATAGGACTATGAACACAAAATAAATCTCAACAGAATATTTAGATAGGGAATGAAATAAGTGATAAAAGGGTTAACGAAAAAGTTTCAGAAAAATTACTTTAAGTTATATGTATTTAAGTGGTTAATTTGGTTACATTCAACAACTTGCAAAGCATTAGTCATCTTATATTTGCTGTTGTTTAGTGACTAAGTCATGTCCAACTCTTTCACAACCCCATGGACATGGCCTGCCAGGCCCCTCTGTCCATGGGCTTTCCCAGGAAAGAATACTGGAGCGAGCTGCCATTGCCTTCTCCAGGGGATCTCTCTGACCCACGGGTTGGAACCTGTGTCTCCTGTACTGGTAGGTGGGTTTTTCACCATCAAGCCCCCAGGGAAGCCACATCTTATATCACCAAAAGCTACAATATTACTTAACAGTGTTGAATATAAATCATAAATGTTCTTTCCAGTCACATCAATCATTCTGCTCAAGAATTCCCTTAAAGATTACCTTTTGCACTGACTTTTAAGAAAACAAAAAAATAACAAACTATGTTTTGAAAGGAAGTGGTAATTGGTACTGTCTTCTTCTATAGGCAGATGAACCCAAGAGATCAAGATGCAGTTAACAAAGAGCAGCACTAATCTGAGCTCTGAGAAGGTAACAGAAGTAAAGAAATAAAATCAACTTCCAATTTTCAGAAGACAATGCGCAGCAGGACACAAACGTCCTGGAGAAGGAACAGAACGAAGCCCTGGCACAGCAAGCAACAGGTGTGCCCTCACTGGGCACGAGCCAAAACTGCTTCTGTCTGTAAAACCTCTGTGATCCGAAGAATCATCTAAGATCAAGTAAATCATTTTCAGACTTGTATCAATGTCAAAATCTCACAAAGAAATAGTTTTAAAGGAGCTTACCGAACTAACTTTCCTTGACCATGAAGCTTCTCAAATTTATAGCTAAATTACCAACTCCAATTTTGGTATGTCTTTAAGAAGCAGGCTACGATTTCTACATTAGTTTGTGGCACTTTTTAACACACTTGCTTAAAAGTAAACTTCATTATTAAACATTTCTCTCAGAGTAAGGTCCTGTGCAGAAAGATAACATATGAAATTTCTGAACTTTTATGAATTAATGAAATAACTGATGGAATACCTCCAAATGTCAATATAAATAAGACGCTTATGCTGAGGACTGACAAACTATGCATCTTGTTAGCCAAATCTGGCCGTGCTGCCTGTTTTAAAAAATAATGGCATGTGAGCCACAAATGGTTTTTATATTTGATTTTGCTATAGTCAGCAAAACCTAAAATATCTAGTATCTGACCCTTTAAGAAAGTTCGTAGACAGCTGGCCTACATCACTGCTACTCATTATGTATTAACATTCACCTCTAAGTAGGTAACTTTTAAACATATATCCCCAGCCCTGACCACCATACTAAGGATCACCAATAAGGAATAAAATAAGTGATAAAAGGGTTAACGAAAAAATTTCAGAAAAGTTACTTTCTTAACTTTCATAACCACTAACTGCCCATCAAATATTTTTTAGATTTTCACATTCTTTTTAAAAATTATATATTTATAACAAAATTCATCTGCTATTTAAGTTTCTTTCTTGATTTTCTATCTGCTAATGGTATTATCCTGCTCTTAAGCTGGATAGATCTCTGACTCTTCACAAACTCCCCACAAGTCCTCTCTTACTTCCCATTTTTCTGTTCAATGGCTCTTATATCCTAGCTCCCTTTTCTCCATTTCCCCTAAAAAACTCTGGCTCAAGTGTTTTCTCCAAACCTAGACTTAAGACAATCAATTATTAACTGGTGTCCCTAAATTTAATCCCAACTCCCTCAACTCAATTAAAAAACGTATTCTGAATATTCCTATTACTTCAATTTATATCAAATAGTACATTTATAATGTTACTCCAAAAATGTATTTTATAATAAAACACTATAAATAATAAATTTATATTAAAACAATACAGGAACTTCAACAGTTCCTCTCCACTAAGGCTCTATTTCACACAGGTAAGCCATCTGCCTACAGACCTCACAATTCTTGCTACAGCTGTCCATTAACACTGAGCCTTAAGGTAATGAAGTTGAGAACACAGGTTCTAGAATAAGTTGGCCTGGATTTGAATTCACCAGTTATTAGCTGTGGAAAAGTTATTTAATGTCTTTGTGCCTTCACTGCATCACCTATCAGAAGAATATAATAATAGTATCCACCATCACACTGAGTTTTTGTTTTTGTTCATTTATTAGTTGGAGGCTAATTACTTTACAATATTGTAGTGGTTTTGGCCATACATTAACATGAATCAGCCATGGATTTACATGTGTTCCCCATCCTGAACCCCCCTCCCACCTTCCTCCCCACCCCATCCCTCTGGGTCATCCCAGTGCACCAGCCCCAAGCACTTGTCTCATGCATCCAACCTGGGCTGGTGATCTGTTTCACACTTGATAATATACATGTTTCGATGCTGTTCACTCAGATCATCCCACCCTCGCCTTCTCCCATTGAGTCAAAAAGTCTGTTCTATATATCTGTGTCTCTTTTTCTGTCTTGCATATAGGGTTATCGTTACCATCTTTCTGAATTCCATATATATGCGTTAGTATACTGTATTGGTGTTTATCTTTCTGGCTTACTTCACTCTGTATAATGGGCTCCAGTTTCATCCATCTCATTAGAACTGATTCAAATGTATTCTTTTTAATGGCTGAGTAATATTCCATGGTGTATATGTACCACAGCTTCCTTATCCATTCGTCTACTGATGGGCATCTAGGTTGCTTCCATGTCCTGGCTATTATAAACAGTGCTGCGGTGAACACTGGGGTGCACGTGTCTCTTTCAGATCTGGTTTCCTCGGTGTGTATGCCCAGAAGTGGGATTGCTGGGTCATATGGCAGTTCTATTTCCAGTTTTTTAAGGAATCTCCACACTGTTCTCCATAGCGGCTGTACTAGTTTGCATTCCCACCAACAGCGTAAGAGGGTTCCCTTTTCTCCACACGGGTTAATATATAGAAAATATTCTAACAGGGCCTGGTAAATAGTAAGTCATCAGCAACTATTAACAAATCATTTTTTTAAACAATATTTTTTTGTGTTACCTAAATATATTTTAGTTATCTCCTAATCAATATTTGTAAAGTTCCAAATTTGATGTGCCAGCCATATTTTTTTTCTGATTCACATCAAATAAATATATAATGATAAAAGCTAAGAAAACTTGTCTTTGTGCCATTCAGTGTATTTTAGCCACTCGAAAAAATACTAGCGTATAGAAAAAAAAGTTTTAACCTCGAATGGCACTGATGATTTACTACAATCTGATCCCAGTTACGAGTACATTCTCACATCTAACACTTTCCTTCTAATATGCTCTATTCCAAATAATGTCCCTCAAATATGAATTTTCATCACAATTATTGCTCCCACCACCACGGATGTTTTCACAATCACCTCACCTTTTTTCATTTCAGGGCCAGATCATTCCTTCAAGACCTTCCCCTACAACACGGTTTCTTTTGTTTTTCAACTAATTCACAGACTAGCCTTCTTATTCATTCAGTCTGAACCACCAAAGTGTAGCTGCTTCTTTAGCGCTACATTTAAAGGTATTTTTCATATGTGCAAAAATCACAGTTCCTTTTATCAGAAAAGCATCCAAGGAGATTTGCTTGTATTGTGAAGTATCTGTAAGCTCTTACTAAGAGCTAAGACAGTATTATCGAATGATTTTAAATAGTGAATTTTCAGTGATATCAGTTTATTTAAAAAGGGCCAACAAGCCTCTTTAGTGTATATTCTCCAGAAATTAATACATATGGATGATATAAATGGTAGAAAGTAATATATCAATAATTTCCTATTAATATTTCATTCTGAACATTATTATCTATGACAAATTTCCCAATTTAATGTCTATTACTAATTTGTAGCTCTAAAAATCCAAACTGCTTCAGAGGGCTAGTCAAAGGAAATTTAACTATGATTAAGATTTTTTACTATGAAAAGCTAAAAGCCTACCATAAATTATTTCTTTACTGAAGAAAGAAGATATCATATTTAACATCAGGTGAAGTTCCATCTGTGATATATGACAGCCTTTTGCACCCTGACAGTGGAATACTGTGATGGCAAGACCAAGTTTTGAAGTCTGACAGAGTTAGCTTAGGGTCTGCTCAGCACAGTACAAGTCTGGACAATGCATGAACTTCCCTGAGTTCACTTTTCCTCATCTGTAAAATGAGGACATTAATGTTTACCTTTCAAGTCTACAGTGATGTTTAAATGAATAGCAGATAAAATGTCTTGCACAATTTTCAGAAAATGGCAAACATTTAATAAAAGTGGTAGTTACTTCTTTCATTGTATAACCTAACTGCTTAGAAATTTCAATAGGATTTCCTGCCAGCACACCACCATTTTCCTCCTTTCTCTATCAAAGAAAATCTATTCAGTATCTTCTGGTTTGTCTTGCTGAATAGACAAACTGACAGTATTATCAGTCTCCTGGCCACCTGACAGCTTTATACCAGAGGTCAGCAAATTACGCTCTGGTGCATAAGCAGAATCTGGCCACCCGTCTGTTTTTCAGTGGCCTGGAAGCTAAGGGTGTTTTCTGCATTTTAAAATGCTTGTATTAAGTATTCACATAATATCCTCAATTTTGCCTTTTGGTTCACAGAGCTTAAAATATTTACTATCTGGTTATCTTAAAAAAAAAAAAAAAAAAAAGTTTGCAGACCCCGAAGAAGATGTAGTAAAGAAGTATCCAACATAGATAGAAGAGAAAGTATCCAACATAGTAGAAGAGAAACCATGGAGCAGAAAAGTGTGAGCCAACAGCTCAATGGCAGCACTGAAGTCAGAGAAGATGGGTAGAGTAAGAAATCAATTAGCTATGGAAACTAGAGAATATAGAAATAATAAAGGGAATTAAGATTCTGAGGCATTTAATAAGTGTGGATAGTGAAATAAAAGCAGCAGTGGATGTGAAACACTTATTCTGAAAACTCAGCAGTGGAAAACATAAACAGGCAAGTAATTAAAAGAGAAAGCAAGATCAATAAATGTTGCCCCCAAAATTTAGAAAAATCGAAGGAACATAGGGATAAAGACAATAAATAAGGAAGTATCAGACACAACTGCTAAAGAAAAAAATTTCGGAAGAAATTTAAAACAGGAACCAATACCAACGTATTATGTTAGCATGTTAATATGTAGTCTTATGAAGGAGAGGAAAACAAGATGGATCACATTCTGCTATTTCAGTATCTCCAGGAAAGCAGAGACATAGTGTATCGACTGAGTGACATGATGATAAAGAACTAAAAGAAAAAAGATCTTAAAATAATTTTTCAAGAACAAGCAACAGAACCAAATAGGACACAAATTAATCTTGGACTAGTGAGGACTCATTTGTTCTTGATTATAAAAGCACATGAGTTAAATAGTTTAAATTCCTCAAAGTAAAAACTAAAACACCACTGTGAGTTTCACATGGTCTTTCACTAGTACTGCTTCCATTAGCATTTAGAACTATATTCAAAAGCAGAAAACTGTAACCTACTCAAATACTATGCTCTTTAAAGATTTAACTGTGAACCAAGAAACGTTTTTCATATAAATAAAATTAAATGTGGTTTCTGTTGCTGTTCATTGTTCAGGTGCTCAGTCGTGTCAGACTCTTTGCCACCCCATGAGTCGACTGCAGCGTGCCAGGCTTCCCTGTCTTTCACCACCTTCCAGAGTTTCCTCAAGCTCATGTCTATTGTTGACAATGCCATCCAACCACCTCAGCCTGTTGCCCCCTTCTCCTGCCTTCAATCTTTCCCAGCATCATGGTCTCTTCCAATGAGTCAGTTCTTTGCATCAGGTGGCCAAAGTGCTGGAGCTTCAGTTTCAGCATCAGTCCTTACAATGGGTATTTAGGGTTGATTTCCTTCAGGATGGACTGGTTGGATTTCCTGGCAGTCCAAGGGACTCTCAAGAGTCTTCTCCAGCACCACAACTCGAAAGCATCAATTCTCTCACACTCAGCCTTCTTTATAGTCCAACTCTTACATCCGTACATGATTAATGGAAAAAGCACAACTTTTGACTACTATATGGACCTTCATCAGCAAAGTAATGTCTCTGCTTTTTAAAACACCGCCTAGGTGTGTCATAGCTTTTCTTCCAAGGAGCATCTTTGAATTTCATGGCTGCAGACACTGTCCTCAGTGATTTTGGAGCCCAAGAAAATAAAGCCTCTCACTGCTTCCACTGTTTCCCCATCTATTTGCCATGAAGTGATGGGACCGGATGTCATGATCTTAGTTTTCTGAATGCTGAGTTTTAAGTCAGCTTTCCCACTCTCGTCTTCCACCTTCGTCCAGAGGCTCTATAGTTCCTCTGCTTTCTGCCATGGGGTAGTGTCATCTGCGTGTCTGAGGTTATTGATGATTCTCTCAGCAATCTTGATTCCAGCCTGTGCTTCATCCAGTCTGGCATTTGGCGTGATGTACTCTGCATGTAAGTGGTTTTTCTATAACAATTCAAAAAAGATACATGCACCCCAATGTTCATGGCAGCACCATTTATAACAGACTGGACATGGGAGCAACCTGTCGTCCGTCAACAGGTGAACGGATGAAGAAGTTGTGGTATATATGTGGTGGAATATTACTCACCCATAAAAGGAACAAGTTTGAGCCAGTTGAGTTGAGGAGGATGAACCTAGAGCCTATCAAGCACAGTGAAGCAAGTCAGAAGGAGAAAAGCAAACGTAAAGGCAGACACGCGGCCTCTAGAAAGCTGGCTCTGGTGAAACGTGCAGGGCAGGGGTGGAGATGTAAGCGCAGAGACAGACTTGTGGGCACAGTGGGGGAAGGGGAAAGTGGGAGAAACTGAGGGAGCAGCACTGAAACACAGACACTTAGTGGGCAGGTGCTGCGTAACACAGGAAGTTTAAGTTTGGTGCTCTGTGACCATCTAGGTGGGTGGGATAGAGGTGGTGGGGAGGAGGCTCAAGAGGGAGGGGATATATGTATACTTACAGCTGATTCACATCTGCTGTACAGCAGAAACCAACACAACTTTAAAGCAATTATCCTCCAATTTAAAAAAATTATATGTGGTTTCTAGACAAAATACTTTATGTACAAATCCTAGTTAGAAATAAGTAGTAAAACAGCCAAAATCAACCTCTGAGTCCCTAAATCTCACAAGGAATTGATCTATCTTCTCTGATATTTATATATTTATATATATCAGAGATATTTATATCACCCCTCAAAATTCAACTATATAGAAGCTTAGGGAAGAATGAAATTTTAGATAGTTTTCTTATCTGACCAGCTGTGGATCAAAAACACTTTTTGAATTTTATAGAAAATCCTCTGGAAGGAAATTATGTTACAAAGTATAGTGTTGGAGAAGACTCTTGAGAGAGTCCTTTGGACTGCAAGGAGATTCAACCAGTCCATCCTAAAGGAAATCAGTCCTGAATCAGTTTCAGTCCTGAAGCTGAAACTCCAATACTTTGGCCACCTCACGCGAAGAGCTGACTCATTGGAAAAGACCCTGATGCTGGGAAAGATTGAGGGTGGGAGGAGAAGGGGACAACAGAGGATTTGGATGGCATCATGAACTCAATGGACATGAGTTTGAATAAACTCCAGAAGTTGGTGATGGACAGGGAGGCCTGGCATGCTGCAGTCCATGGGGTCACAAAGAGAAGGACACGACTGAGCAACTGAACTGATTGTATAATTCCTGGCATTCTCAAAAATAGTATACTAAACATAATCTAAGCACTTTTGGGCTTTTTACTAGTACTAGCACTGAACTATGTTGCAATAAAATGATACAATAAAAGTTGTTCTAATCTATAAGTCTGCTTAATTTAGTAAATAAGACCCAAATAGTTACGCTTTTTTTTTTTTTCTTTTCTTTTTTTGGCCTCATCACATGGCTTGTGGGAGCTTAGTTTCCCGACCAGGGATTAAACCCAGGCCCATGGCAGTTAAAGTGTGGAGTCGCAACCACTGGACTGCCAGGAAGTCCCTAGTTTTTCTTTTTGAATTATGTCTGCCTTTGACAACTTTCTGGTCTTTCTCTTAATATCAAAATATTGTAATCTATGACTCCCTAGGCATGCCTGAGGAACAAAGTTATTTATCCCCAATTTATTCCTTCTAAACTATGAACTTGTAAACAAGATAAAAAGTTTTGCTAAAATATTAGAGTATGTGCTTACAGATTTTTGCTTTGGCTGTTCAGATATTTTACTTGTTGGGAGATAGTATGATCAGAAGAACTTTCTTCACAGCTTTCAACTAACATATAGGAGAGGAATGGAGCTTCGTTTAGCCTCACAGTAACTATCTGTATATTCTGTCTTTCTCATAAGGCTGGTGAAGATCAAGGCAACAGGGATCATTATTATTTGTCTTTACAGAGCACCTGGAACAAAATGTGACCTTTAGGTGGATTTCAATAAATTCTTTTTAAATAAATCAAATCAAAATCAACTATAACTAATATTCCTTTCATTCTCCCAAAGTCATCAACAACAAAAAGTTGTCCTGACATGTTTACATTAGGTAAGGTAAGGTTTCTTACCTTTTAAGCAAGGGTAAGGCCTAGGGACAGAAAAACTCTGGGAAAAAAAAACTTAAGTGCTGTAAGAAGTGGTCAGGAGATGGCACACCTATTTTCAGAACAATTAGGCCCAAGGTTAAAATCTGCTGCCATAGCCCAAAGCCTCTTTTAAACTCAAGATCTTGTTCTCAAACAGTTATTAACATTCTCAGGGTATATTTCAAAAGAGCCGAGTATGAACCTCAGCTCTTTGGTCTAATTCCAAGTCTGGTAATTATATGCTGCCTATTAAAATTCCCCTTGCAGTTCTAATTTAATAAGGTGGTGTTCAGTTCCTGTCAAATAGCTCAGAGTAACACCACCAGCTGCAATGCTCATCCCATAAAGTATAATGTTTCAGATGTGATTAAATGATCATTTAGAATTTTTCAGGGAAGCAAACATAAATTCTTTAAAATATTTTCCACTTATAAAGAATAAACTATGTATTTTTACGTGGCCAAAAAAATCCTATACCTTAAAATGTCACAGTAAATTTTAGTTTATTTTCTTGATAAAAGAGTTCTACTTGTAGCTATTATAATATTAATATGATGAGAAAACTCTGCAAGTATATCATCTTTAAGTTTTATAAAGCAGAGAAAATACAAAAACCTGAGACTCAAAGCTATCCTTTTTCTTGTGGTTGGCAAACAGCGTAAATATTTCAGCAACTTCATTAAATGACATTAGGCTTGACTACAAAATAAAAACTAAGGAGGTTTTTATTTTTGATTAATGTATCTATAGTGGAGAAAGCATAGCCAAGCTAAATGAATTCCTTCAAAGAAGCAAAAATGTGGTTAAAAAAAAAGTACACCAACCTTATACTTTCAAACCATAAGATATCTAGATTATGTTATTTTTAATAGTAATCTAAAGGTCTAATAGAGGCTCACAATCCAATCCAAAAACCTTAGGGCTGAGTCTGTTTCAGAATTTAGAATTTCAACTTTCCCTCCTCAAGATTTAGAAATACTACTTAACATTACCAGTGGAATCTAAGTCAGCACCCAGAAATCAAATGTTTTCATATTTCTTCAGTAAAATGTATAAATACTTGAAAAAGGGCCTAATTTTAGTTCAGATCTAGATCTGCAACCAAGTAAGTTAATACTAGTCAGGTTTTGTGGTCAATTTCTGTTCTCAGAACTTCACGGGTTTTTGGATAAAAGACTGTGCGCCTAAACTGAAAGAGCAGAAGTCGGTCAGGAGCAAGTTTTTAGCTTCAAGGTAACAGCAGAAATATTTCAATTGTTTCTACGAGCTACATATGCTTTACTACAGAAGCTTAATTCACACATCCAAAAAAATCAAAACAATTTATTAATCTTATGATGTGAAAGAAAATATATAAAATGCATTCATATTCGTTAAGGATAAATTTCTTCCTTTGCAGAACTTTCTAGTTAAAAAAAAAACACTATTTCTTTACATTGATAAAATCTTGCAATTGCACTGCAATTGAGCATTGCAAGGGTTACCACAAGCTTAAAAGAACAGATAGAAGTCTAGACTCTGGGGTACTAAAAAGTCAGCAACTGGACAAAGAAATTCTCCATTTCTCCGTTCTTTCTGTTGTCTTATAGTATGGGAAAAAAGGAATCTATGTAAGAGAAATCAGAATGCCTTTTATAAGAAAAGTTATATGTTCTCTTCAAAACAGTAAACTACAGTGGTGAAGAACAGAAAGACTAGTTAGTAAGGAGACAATCAAATTCCAGGTCCACGCTTTACTAGCTTTGTCACCTTAGAAGTTAGTAAATACTCCTATGCCTCAGTTTCATCTACAAATATGGAAAATAACAAATGTACCACATAAAGTTACTAATGAAAATTAAATGCTAAATAAAAATAAATAAAAAATAAACTGATAGGGACAACAGGAAGAATAAACAGGTGATATTAACAAATACTGGCAAAGTTAATGCAATATTATCAACCAAAATTTCCTCAATCTTAACCACATTTTAAACCCAGACTGGCATAACATAAGAAATTTTAAAAAATACAACAAATGTTTACCTTGCATTTTATCAGTATTAACTGAAATACCATGAATTGAAATAATTAGTATCACTATCCTTTTTGTAATAAAGAATACTTATTACCTGAACTTATAAGTTCCAAACTACTGAAACACCTCAGAGTTTCTATGAAAAACTAAACAGTATGCATGGTTAGCAATGGTAAATAAAAATATATGATAAGTCAAAATAGCTAATTCCATGACCATGGCAGAGAGCCCATCCACCAAACATAAATGGTACTAGAAAATAAACCACTTTGCTCACTACACAATCTCACAAAGCAATGCACAAAACTTACCTATCTTCATCTTTATCATACAGTTGGTAATAGTCTCCACAGCCATTCCAAAATGTGTTATCCACAACCTCTGGCCTTACTGTGGCTCCACTTTCCGTTGTTAGTTGGTTATCTTCTGTTTCCCTCTGTGTAACTCTTGCGAAAGGCAGATCCAAGAACATACAATCATGTTCTCCATCATACTCATCACATTTTATTAAGAGGTCATCTGAGCCATTTTCTTCAACTTCCAAAGCCTCTCTCCACCTCTGAACACTTCTTTGTTTGGCCTCATGCCTATTAAAACCTGTTTCTTGGTCCACCTGGCTTGAACTTATCACTTTCCTAACTTTGGGCCTCACCACCTGCTCAAGAGAACTTCCCTGGTTTTTGCCCCTATCATTGGTGTTTTGTTCACTGCAAATACGCCTGGGAGCACAGGCTGAATCTTCAGTTGAATTTTCTCTTTGTCTCTCCTGGCTAGTATTATTTTGTTGTTTCTTTCTAACCACTTCATCTTCAGAAGAGGACCTCTGAAACTCCTGATTGTTCTCATTGACAAACTCAGTATTATCAGTAGAACTTTTCACTAAAGGTGCTGAATCTACCTCTTCAAACTCATCTCTTAATTCACAGTTGAAAGAGGGAACTGTTGGTGAAAGACCAGTGTATGCCTCTACCTCTCCATTTTCCAACTCAAATACTGTATTGCCCAGTGCTTCCTGATAGCTACCACCTTCCAAAACGTCTGCAGAGAGCTGAAGATGGTCATCATCCTCTCCATGTCTGCTGTCTGGATCATAAGAGTCAGCATGAACCAATGTAACTCCATTTTGGACACTTGAAGCATTACAAACTCCTGGAGTGTACTCTCCCTCAGAGTGACGGTGAAGATCTGTACTGCTTCCTAAGGGCTCCCTGCCTTCCTCACTATGATGTACTGCAGCAAAGGGTGGAGTGCTCTCAATGGTTTGATTCAATGCTGTATCACAAATGGGAATTTCTGCTTCACTTTTTTCAAATGAAGGGTCACTGGGTAAAGAAGAATGAACTTGATCCAGTGGACTGGAACCTTCACAGAGAACAAAAGAAAACATATTTAGAAGGGCTAATTTAGATAACATTTAATAATGACTCTTTAACTAGAAACCATATCAATTATCACCTATTTGAGAATATGAGTGAATTTCTCTGACTGGTGCTTCCACACTCCCAAATTTAACCGAGAGGGAAGACTGGTTACCCTATGAGTTCATTTATCCCGTTGTAGAGCCTCTCAGTATCTTCTCTCTCTGGACATCTTCTGTAGGTTTTTCACCTAAATCCTAATACTTAAAATGTTCTATACAAGATATTTAAAAGAGAGACTAATGAGAGACTTGAGAGAAGTCATAGGATAATCATCTACTCTTCCAGTTGTTGGAATGAGCAATTCAAACTCAAAATTATTTTATTACATGTAGATTTCTTTAAAGTGTTTATAATAGCTATAAGAACAGACAACAGATCTAACAGAAATGAGACTCTATTGTGTTCTATGTCAATTCAGTAGATTAACTCAGTCACTAGACACATAATATTAAATTTCTATCCCCAAAATGAACTGTTATATCTACAATGAGTTAACTTCAGTTATGTTACAGCTATGACTGAAAAACAACAAAGTCAATATATTGATTCTCTTTGTCACAGTTTCTAAGAAGTATGAGACAAGAGTAAAATGCTATATACCCTACAAATTACTTTCAGCACAACTATCTTTTACACTAATGTATAACTAAAAAAAATAAAGACACCAAGACCTGTTGAAACAAAATTTTATAAATTATAACTAACTACAGGTAAGTCTTGTCATATCACAAAAAGGCTTCTTTAGCAAAATGACCTTAGCTAATAATTCATATTCTTGTACACAAATAACAGAAAAAAAAACAACCCTAGAATTATCAAGTTTGCTCAGAATAAGAGGAAACTGACATTCCAGTCCAAAAACATGTAGTTATAGTACACAGATTGTTGTTATTGTTTAGTTGCTAAGTGTGACCAACTCTTTTGCGACCCCATGGATTGCAGCCTACCAGGCGCCTCTGTCTATGGGATTTTCCAGGCAAGAATACTGGAGTGGGTTGCCATTTCCTTCTCCAGATCTTCCCAACCCAGGGATCGAACCTGCCTCTCCACACTGGCAGGTGGATTCTTTACCACTGAGCCATGTGGGAAGCCACAGTACATGGATATGTGCAAAATACTTTTTGAGTAATGAATAATTAAGGAATTTTAATTAAATAACTATTAATTGACCTTTGTATTGTTTATAATGATTCTAAAAATATCAAATTAACCAAGTTAAATTATTTAGAGATACAAATAAAACCAAATAACAAAAAAAGCTATTTAAATTTAATATGCAGGGGAGACTATACTCAGTGCACATTAAAAAAATAATTTTTTTTTCTTGAACATTTTCTCTGGCGAAGTGATGTGAAAATGTAATCACTGCAATGACAATGCAGTTATAGATTAATGACTGACCATCTTCTATGTATATACTATTAAGTTCAATAGAAAATTTTAAAATATAAATTTGTTAGGAAATGTACAGCATTTATACTCCAGACACACATAAAACCCACTCACTATTTCAAGCATCACAAGATCAATTCTTACATCGCTATTAACAGCTTTTAAATAATTCCAGGCCGCATACCTGAGGAATTTTCTTTTGGAACATCATCCAGTTCCAACACTTCATAGTCATCACCAGCCCGACCTAAGCTTCTTTCATGCCTGGTCATACACGGTTTGAAACTGACATATGCATGTCTTCTGCCGTATCTCCTGCCTGTAATTGTCTGATATCCTCCTGCTGGTTTGGGCCAGGCAGCCTTGGTAGAGTCTTGATCCATTGCTAAAAAAACAGAGTTAAAAATAAGAGGCACAACAATGGCTTTCGTTGTGACATTTGGGGTAGTGTTTCAACATATATTGCTATTATCTGTCAAATCATATGCCACTGAACACCAAGTGCCCCTTACTAGTAATACAAAACATACTTGAAAAGTAAGCATATTACTTTATGAGAGTTATGTGACCCCCTTCATCCCTCCCCCAAATATCTTTTTTTGGTTCCTTTAAGATACTGCAGATTTTTATAACATAACCTATCCCCAATTTTTACCACATGCCAAATTACTATACTGTAAAAGCTCCTAAAAGATTGGAGAATGATTCTTTAAATTATCTAAGTACCTTATGTACAACTGCTCAATACAGATTTGTTGAGTGAAATACTCACATATGATATGATGGTTTCAATTACATTAAAAGTGAATAAATTCCAGTCAAATTGCTCTTCAGTTGTTCAGTTGTGTCCGACTCTTTGTAACCCCATGGACTACAGCATGCCAGGCTTCCCTGTCCTTCACTATTTCCCAGAGTTTGCTCAGACTCATGTCCATTGAGTAGGTGATGTCATCCAACCATCTTGTCCTCTATCATCCCCTTCTCCTCCCACCTTCAATCTTTCCCAGCATCAGGGTCTTTTCTAATGAGTTGGCTCTTCACATCAACTGGCCAAAGTATTGGAGATTCAGTTTGAGCATCAGTGCCTCCAATGAATATTCAGGACTGATTTTCTTTAGGATGGACTGGTTGGATCCCCTTGCAGTTTAAGGGGCTCTCAAGAGTCTTCTCCAACACCACAGTTCAAAAGCACCAGTTCTTCGGCGCTCAGTCTTCTTTATAGTCCAACTCTCACATCCACACATAATTACTGGAAAAACCACAGCTTTGACTGTATGGACCTTTGTCAGCAAAGTAATGTCTCTGCTTTTTAATATGCTGTCTAGGTTTCTTACAAGTAATTTCTTTAATGGTATCTGTACTAGTACAAAGAATCAACTGGACCACAATAAAATATATCCCAAAGATTAGGGTCAAGTAAAACTCTCCAAAAGAAAACAGTGGTGAGCCAAGTCAAACTTTTCAAAACTACCAATGTTATACACATGGTAAGAAAAGTAAAAAACATATACACAACGTAAGTATTAACTTCTGATACCAAAGGGATATGTAACAGCAAAGATTAGCATCTTTTACTAAGTAGGACATTATCTCACATCTACATATAGAATAAGTTTGCTTAGTCAACTGGATTTGACATATATTATGCAGGAACTAATAAGCAAAATATTTCCTCACAGTATATGGAATAGTCAGTAAATGAAAGTTACATATTTCCATTTTAGGGCATTAAAATAAAAAACATAATTGCTTCTAAGCACAAATTCCAATCCCAAAGAAAGGCAATGCCAAAGAATGCTCAAACTACCACACAATTGCACTTATCTCTCATGCTAGTAAAGTAATGCTCAAAATTCTCCAAGCCAGGTTTTAGCAATATGTGAACCATGAACTTCCAGATGTTCAAGCTGGTTTTAGAAAAGGCGGAGGAATCAGATATCAAATAGCCAACATCTGCTGGACCATCGAAAAAGCCAGAAGAGCTCCAGAAAAACATCTACTACTGCTTAACTGACTATCTCAAAGCCTTTGTCTGTGTGGATCATCACAAACCATTGAAAATTCTGAAGGAGATGGGAATACCAGACCACCTGACCTGCCTCCCGAGAAATCTGTATGCAGGTCAGAAAGCAACAGTTAGAACTGGACATGGAACAATACACTGGTTCCAAATCGGGAAAGAAGTATATCAAGGCTAAATATTGTCACCCTGCTTATTTAACTTATATGCAGAGTACATCATGAGAAACACTGGGCTGGAGGAAGCACAAGCTGGAATCAAGATTGCCAGGAGAAATATCAATGACCTCAGATATGCAGATGACACCACCCTTATGGCAGAAAGTGAAGAAGAACTAAAGAGCTTCTTGATGAAAGTGAAAGAGGAGAGTGAAAAAGTTGGCTTAAAGCTCAACATTCAGAAAACTAACATCATGGCATCTGGTCCCATCACTTCATGGCAAATAGATGGGGAAACAGTGGAAACAGTGACAGACTTTTATTTTGGGGGGACTCCAAAATCACTGCTAATGATGACTACAGCCATGAAATTAAAAGACACTCTCCTGGGAAGAAAAGCTATGACCAACCTAGACAGCATATTAAAAAGTAGAGACATAACTTTGCCAACAAAGGTTCGTCTAGTCAAAGCTATGGTTTTACCAGTAGTCACGTATGGATGTGAGAATTGGACTATAAAGAAAGCTGAGTGCTGAAGAACTGATGCTTTTCAACTGTGATGTTGGAGAAGACTCTTGAGAGTCCCTTGGACTGCAAGGAGATCCAACCAGTCCATCCTAAAGGAGATCGGTCCTGGGTGTTCACTGGAAGGTCTGATGTTGAAGCTGAAACTCCAACACTTTGGCCACCTGATGCTAAGAGCTGACTTATTTAAAAAGACCCTGATGCAGGGAAAGATGGAAGGTAGGAAGAGAAGGGGAAGACAGAGGATGAGATGGTTGAATGGCATCACTGACTCGATGAACATGAGTTTGGGTGAACTCCGGGAGTTGATGATGGACAGGGAGGCCTAGAGTGCAGCAGTCCATGGGGTCACAAAGAGTTGGACACAACTGAGCAACTGAACTGAGCTGATGACTCCAGAACCAGTACCTTTAACACCTCCAAAAAAACAGACCTCCAAAAAAAAGTCTCCAAAGTGTAAACCACAATAGATGCTAAGGGGGTAGGAAAAGAAAATCTAATAATTTCTAGTTATACTCATTTTGTATCAAAAATTATAAATTAAGATTTATAAATATTCAATACATGGAGTGAAACTGGCCGTAAATAAGACCAAGATTAAACATCATATACAGTACTCAAGAAATCCAGAGGGGAAAATATGAAGTCCTCAATCTAGAGTAAGTAACGCAGACTTTGCTTACCTGCTGGCTCTTTTTCAGTATACTGTGACATATATGGCAGTTTCCGTGTGCCCAGTTCAGTGGAATTATGGATGTGATTTAGTTTTTACTCACACAATGGATAAGCTGCAAAAGATTCCTACAAAGAAACCACAGATTAAACACAACATTAATAAAACAGAAGCACAAAACAAAATGGCAAAACTAATAGTTCTAGTGAAGTTCTTAGCTTGCCCATAGCAACACAAAAATATACATTGGATTTGATAAGGCAATCAAAAAAATCTGAAAAGCATGAACATGGCTATTTGAAAACATTTAGATATCCTCTTAGAAAACCTTGCCTTAAGTATGTATCATCCTTAAGAAAGACAATGATGATAACAGGAATAATTTATAAGTACATAAGCAAATATATTAGGAGAAGTATATACTAGCAAATATTTTAGGTCACATATTGGGGTATGTGACCAAACTTACATTATATAGTACTTTGGGCATCTACTACAAACTATGCTACCTTTGCTTCTCCATCAAACACTAAAGTTCCCTTAGCCCTGCCACTGCTAAAAGAAGTTAACCCTAAGAACACAAACTTCATTTAAAGAATGCATAATGGCTTATGACAATAAGTGTAAAAAATGATATATTGACTATTTTTTAGAATAGTCAATTGACCAGATATTTTAATCCCAAAGAAGAACCTATTCTAAATCAGGAAAACTAAAATTTACCATTTAACATATGAAAACTTCATGTTTTGAAATTAATCCACTTATTTAGTATTTTAAAAGTTACAAGCTGTGCCTTTTTTTAAAGTCTGGCAAGAGCTGAGCTTTTTATTTAAACGCCTTAACACTTGAGCTACTGCCAACTGCCCACTACCAACTTAAAGTTATTAGAAGATGACAGCTCTGAAAATTAATTTAAATCTATATGCTATCTGTCTAGCCATACAGCTAGCTATAAATTAACACATATAAAAGTATACATACACATTCTCCCATATAAATTATAACCCCAGCAATAGGCTGTTTACTGCTCTAATATTGCTGAATCAAGTCAGACTGTTAACAATAGCTAAAAGGTAAAGGAATATCAAAAAAATAATCCTGCCATACTGGCAAAAATACAAGCTCTGATTAATATTGTTTTAATAATAAGAAAAATAATCTGCAATAATTTGAATCTTCAAAGAATCACAGTACAATACATGGCAGATTTAAAGGATGGCCATGGATTTAAGTTCATGGATATTTTATCCAAAGCCTTTTCTCTGAAACAAGGCAATATTCCAGGCACTATTTTCAGTGCTGAGGATATAAAAATGAACAAAATAGACAAATACTCCTGCCATCTTAAGCCCTTCCAAAATTGTAGTACGGGGTACAGACACTAAACAAAACAAACAAGAAATAAATGTTAGACAATTCACGTGTGTGTGCGCGCTCAGTCACTCAGTGGTGCCAGTCTTCTTGCAACCCCACAAACTGCAGTCCACAAGGCTCCTCTGTCCATGGGACTTTTCCAGGCAAGAATACTGGAGCAGGCCACCATTTCCTCCTCCAGGGAGATCTTTCCCATTCAGGGACTGAACCTGTGTCTCCTACACATCTCCTGCATTGGCAGGCGGATTCTTTACCACTGAGCCACTTGGGAAGCCCACAGCCAACATCTGGAGCAAAAGGCAGCAAGGACTCCAGAGCTGCGAGGAGTGTGCCGTTTAAAACAGCACAGTTAGAGAAGGCCCCACCGAGGAGGGGTCACTGGGCGAACACCTGTAAGAGAAGGAGCCACATGTGCGGGAAAGAACATCCTCAGCAGTATAAAAGGAAGACTCTGAAGTCAGGATTCCCAGAAGTGACCACGGCAAGAAATCTGGGATGGAATGAGCAAGAAAGTAACAGATGAGGTCAGAAAGTAAATTAGAGATGAGGGAGTAAAATGGAACTGATCATATAAGTCTTTACAGGGTAAGACCAAAAAGTCAAAGTGAAAGTCGCTCAGCCGGGTTCGACTCTTTATGACTCCAGGCCAGAATACTGGAGTGGGTAGCCTTTTCCTTCTCCAGGGGATCTTCCCGACCCAGGGATCGAACCCAGGTCGCCTGGATTG
The DNA here is from genome assembly GCF_963930625.1 of Muntiacus reevesi. Taxonomy (NCBI): domain Eukaryota; kingdom Metazoa; phylum Chordata; class Mammalia; order Artiodactyla; family Cervidae; genus Muntiacus; species Muntiacus reevesi. The sequence continues at coordinate 283,411,650 of NC_089249.1, forward strand.
CAGGCAGATTCTTTACCAGCTGAGCCACCAGGGAAGCCCAAGAATACTGCAGTGGGTAGCCTATCCCTTCTCCATGGGATCTTTCCAACCCAGGAATTGAACGTGGGTCTCCTGCATTGCAGGCGGATTCTTTACCAGCTATCAGGGAAGCCCAATACAAGAAATGTAGGTGTTACTCTGAGTGAGACAGAAAACCACCAAATAGTTCTCAGAAGAGACATTACCTAACTGGTTTTAAAAGGAACACTCTGGCTACTGTGTTTAGACTGAAGGGGAACATGGTCAAAGGAGACTGGTGAGAAAGCTATGAAAATACTGACAAGAGGTCACAAGTGATTTGGGCCAGGGTAAAAACAGAGGCAGTGAGAACTTACCAGATTGTGGATATATTCTGAAAGCAGAGGCAACAAAATTTTCTGATATAGATTATGAAGGAAAGTAAGAATCTAGGGTTGATTCTTAAGTTTTACAGCCTAGGCAACTAGAAAAACAGATGTGCCATTACTTGATGTAGGAAATTTGTGGAAGCAGCAGGTTTGGAGAAAGTATACTGAGTTTACTTCTGGATGTGCTAAATCTGAGATATCTATTAGATATCCAAGTAGAAATGTTAAATAAGAGGCTGGAGTTGACTGGAGAATTCTGAACTGCCAGTATAATTTGGGAGTTATTAGGATATAGATTAATACTCAAAAAAGGTTTGCTAGAGATGGCTTCTAAAATTAAGAGGTCAAGGGAAAAGAAGTATCTGGAAAACTAAGCAGTGAGAGAGGCAGGTGAGAGAAAGGAAAAACTCTAGGAGTGTGGACACCAATAAAGCAAGCACTTCAGACCAGAGAACTGATCCATTGGGCCAAACTGCTGCTAAAAGAAAAGTGTGGCAAGGATCTGTAACTGACCCTAGACCTAGCAACAAGGAAGGTTACTGGAGCTCTTGACAGTGGCGTCTTTGGTAAAACAGCAAACACAGAAGCCTCATCAGAGCATGCCGCTGAGAGAGAGAAGTGGCAAGAGTGCAGAAATCATGAAAATCTCCCTGTTTCTTAATCATACTTCTTCTCAACATAAATCCATTTCTTTCTAAAAGATTCTTTTTGGAGCCCTCCAACATCCTGATAAAAAACTGAGTCTACTTGCTCTCAAGATCCGACTACTTCTGGGCTATCTTGTGGTTGTGTTTTGAGTAAGGTCCCCTGATTTGAAACCCATGTTCTCCCCTATTTTCTTTGTTTCAGGAACAGGGGTGTGTTCGTTTTGTCTTTATTAGAAGATTCTCAATTGTTTTAGGAATTTTACGTAAGTAGGTAAAAGTTGAGTCTTTTCATATCAAAATATTTCCTTTTTCCATCACACTCTTGACTTATGTTCAAAACAAGATCATTTTTCCAACCTCTGCTTGATTGAAGGCACTGCTTTCTAAGCGTCCCATGCTGCTGTTAAGATTACTGTCCTGTCAGTTTATTTCTCATTCTTTTGTAAGTAAAGCAATTTTTCTCTCTGAATAACTAGGATTTTCTCTCAAGAAATGGCATTCTGTATTTCACAAGAACTTTCTTTGGGCATTTAAAAAATTTCTATCACATAGCACTTTAAAGACTCAGGTAAAATTTTCTAAAAGTTAATCTTTTTTCTTTCCTTATTTTCCGTGTATTTGGCCCATAGAGTTTAATTCTTTGTCTCTAAACTTTTCTTTCTCATTTTCAATGTACAGAATGATAGATTCCATGTACTTTTTTACTTCTGGCTTTCTAATATTCTCTATATTATTTCAGATTTCTTGCGTTTCTTGCTCCCTGCTTCTTCTATCATTATTGTCATTTTCAATAGTGGTTCTTGTCTTATGAATAAAATGCAAACTAGAATCTCTCTGTAGATATCAATTATCTCTATTTCATCTAGGCCAGCTATATAGATAAGTTCTACAACAATGCTACTCATTCCTATCTCTGAAGTATAAAAGAGGAAACAAAGTAGAACAGGGAAGAGAGAGGATGAACAATAAAAACCAAAATCATATGTCAAGATTAAAATGATTAATTAATCAGAGGCAGATTTGTATGTAAAGTTTATTGGGAACATTTGGTCTCTTGAGTTTTCTCTAAAGAAATGTTTTCTTTGCTAGTACTATTCATCTAATAATAACATATGATTCCTCTCTACTTGTGACAATTATTCATTTCAAATTCTTTAGTTTTCACATATTTCTTCCTAATTGCAAAAAACAAAACAATTATACAAATGTGCCATTGTCTAAGAATTAAAGGAATTAATCAGGGAAGTATTAATTCTAGATTTTCCAATTATTAACTTAGGTGTCATCATTTTACCTCTTAATGAGAATAACATGCCAGCAGCTCTAGATGGGTAATGGGAACAATCTTCAAAAGAATACAAGGAAAAGCCTGAATATGGGCTCTACCCTCCCACGGCAGAGCTGAAAGATTGAACTTAAAGACAAAGACCTTGCTTTAAGTGGGTGATGTCTATTCAATGAACTGTTTCGGTATACTGTGTAACATAATGATACATATTTAAACAGTTGTCAATGAAGGGATGAATGAAAGCATGACAATTCTGTGCCCCTTTCTGATGAAAATACGGAAATATAGTGCAAAGAGGCTAAGAGTTGGGAATACTGAGATTCAAGTTCCAACTCACACACATTAAATGAAAGCTAGCAGTAGAAGTTATTCAGAAAACTAAAAATCTAAAATAGTAATAAAGCAAAAAACTTAAGCAAACAGAATAATGAGTGCTCATATACCTAAATGAACACAATACACACTGAAGTTGATACATACCAAGCTACACCTTTAATTGCCTTCAGAATCAGTTCTCCTATACATGGCAACTCTGTCCAGAATCCCACGGACAGAGAAGCCTGAAAGGCTACAGTCCATAGGGTCAGAAAAAGCCGGACACAAATGAAATGACTCAGCATGAATGCATGCATGCACACACATACCACTGAGTAGTCAATTAATACTCCAGCCTGTATAATATTCAAAGTGCACATTTATTACTATTATTTTTGCAATGTAGGCTACACATTTGTGTAATATCACCATACCTGTTAGAAAAATGTAGTGTACAGCATGTCCACAAATCCTCTGATACTTCTCCTTAAAGAAGCAGAACCTAATTTGTTCCCATTAAGTGTGGGTTATACTTAGCAACTTGTTTCTAATAAGACAAAGTAAGAGAAGTGACTGTGTGATGTACAAGACTCAGGCACAAGATACTGTGGCTTCCTCCTTACCCTCTCTTGGCTCACGCTCTCTGGGAGAAGTTAGCTACTATACCGTATACTATACCGTATACTATACCGTAAGATCACTCAAGTAGTCCTACAGAATGTGATGAGGAACTGGCAGTTTCTGCCAAAAGACAGAAGAAACCAAGGTCTTCTGGAAATAGCCATGAGAATAAACCACCTAGGAAGCAGATTCTTCAGCCTCATTCAAGGCTTTTTATGACTACAGTTCCATCTTGATTGTAACCCTCATGAAGCCTTGAGCCAAAACCATCCAGTCAGGCTGTTTCCGAATTTCTGACCCACAGAAACTATGATATCATACACATCCTGAGCTGCTAGGTCTATTACTGCACAAACCTATCCTGTATTATATAATAAATACAACCAATTTAAATTACCTGTGTTTAGATTCTGAATTTTCTTATACTTCCATCTACCACCACAGAGACTTTCTAGTACCACCTGACGAAAGTGCATTGCCTCCCTATAAGAGATCTACTTGCTCTCACCCTGGGAGGCGCCGTGTTGGGGATGACAGTGTAAAATGAATTACACGCTTGTTGACAATGTCCGCACTGCTGCTCAGCACCTACACTCTGCATTTTTCCATGTGTCTGACATCCATCTGAATGTCTTCTTTGGAAAAATGTCTACTTATTTTTTGCTTTTGAGTTGCATGAATTATTTATACATTTTGGGTATTAAACCCTTATCGAATACATGATTTGCAAATATTTTCTCCTATTCAATAGACTGCCTAGAAATAATCTACTTTAAAAGTACCCTTTTAGAAACAAAAGAGTTAATTAAGGGGGTGGGCAAAATGGATGAAAGGGGTCAAGTATATGGTAATGAACAGTAACTAGACTTTTGGTCATGATCACTTTGAGAAATGACTCTCTGTGACCCCAAGAACCGAAGCCCACCAGGCTCCTCTGTCCATGGGATTTTCCAGACAATACTGGAGTGGGTTGCCACGCCCTCCTCCAGGAGATCTTCCCAATCTAGGGATCGAATCCAGGTCTCCCTCATTACAGGCAGATTCTTTACGGTCTGAGCCACTGGGGAAGCCCATTCATTAGACTGCCTAGAAATAATCTACTTTTAAAGTGTCCTTTTAGAAACAGGAAAGTTAATTAAGGGGGTGGGCACAAGGGGTGAAAGTGGTCAAGTAAATGATAATGAATGGTTACCAGACTTCTGGTGATGATCACTTTGTAATGAACATAAATGTTCAATCACAATGTTAAACACCCAAAGCTTAGAGAACATTAAAAAAAAAAAAAAAAAAAGAACAAAACAACAGTAGTTCAGAAACAAATACAGCTTGATCCAACTATTTTAAGTGGGGGAAGTCTTAATTACTCTTCCAAGCTCACTGGAATATTTATTTTGTCTTCTCCCTTATTTAGTTTTACATATATCAAAGTGCCCTAGAAATGGTTCTTACAATTTCTCTTAAAACAAATTTTTATAATTATCTAGCCCATATTTCCTTTAAGTAAAATACTTTTTTAGTCACACAAAGCTTTGTACTTATTACCACACTTAAGCTATGAATTCAAAAATAAAAACTTCATCACAAAATACGTTTGTAACAAACTCTGACAAACGCCACCATAAAGCAGTTCCATGTATGCTGGAACCAATTAAATTTAAACCTAGCTTCCTAACATTATCTCATCCTTCCATTTTCAGCTGCTAAGACAAAGTAAATATCCCAAGAGATTAATAAAGAAATTACTATTAGCAACTTAAGCTTATGTCTGACACTTACATATTATTTTTAGTGTATCTCTATATTTTTCATGTTTTCCTTCAACAAGCACAAATGATTGCTTATACGTATTTACAACTGCAAAATATTCAGTACATCTAACTAGTATACGCACAATCAGTAAGGACTAAGGTGATATCACCTCCATATATCACTGTAAGCAACTGGTCTTATTACTAAAACTAAATGCAGTAAATCAAGCAACCAACCACAGACTTAAAGTGTTTCTGCTTCGTTGACTATGCTAAAGCCTTTAACTGTGTGGATCACAACAAATTGTGGAAAATGCTTAATGAGATGGGAATACCAGACCACATTACCTGCCTCCTGAGAAAGCTGTATGCAGGACAAGGAGCAGCAGTCAGAACTGAACAATGAACTGGTTCAAAATTCGCAAAGAAGTATATCAAGGCTGTATATTGTCACCCTGCTCATTTAGCTTATTTGCAGAGTACATCGTGTGAAATGCCTGGCTAGATGAAGCACAAGCTGGAATCAAGACTGTGGGAAGAAATGTCAATAAACTCAGATATGCAGATGACACCACCCTTATGGCAGAAAACAGAGAGGAACTAAAGAGCCTCTTGATGAAGGTGAAAAAGGAGAGTGAAAAAACTGGCTTAAAACTTAACATTCAGAAAACTAAGATCTTGGCATCCGGTCCCATCACTTCACGGCAAATAGATGGGGAAAATGTAGAAACAGTGTCGGATTTCATTTTTCTTGAGCTCCAGGGTCACTGCAGATGGTGACTGCAGCCACCAAATTAAAAGATACTTGCTCTTTGGAAGAAAAGTTATAACAAACCTAGACAGTGTATTAAAAAGCAGAGACATCACTTTGCTGACAAAGGTCTGTATAGTTAAAGCTATGGTTTTTCTAGTAGTCATGTATGGATGTGAGACTTGGATCATAAAGAAGGCTGAGCACCAAATAATTTACACTTTCGAATTGTGGTGCTGGAAAAGACTCTTGAGAGTCCCTTGGACAGCAGGGAGATCAAACCAGTCAATTCTAAAGGAAATCAACCCTGAATATTCATTGGAAGGAATGGTACTGAAGTTGAAGCTCCAATACTTTGGCCACCTGATGAGAAAAGCTGACTCGCTGGGAAAGACCCTGATGCTGGGAAAGACTGAGGGTAAGAGGAGAAGGGATGACAGGATGAAATGGATAGGAGTTTGACTTGATGGACATGAGTTTGAGCAAACTCAGGGAGATAGTGAAGGACAGGGAAGCTTGGCGTGCTACAGTCCATGGGCTCGCAAGTCAGGCATGACTAAGCGAATGACCACCACCACCACGTAAAAACTTCCAAGGTATGACTAGCAAATTCTGCAAATGAATAACTTTAGAAATGATAATACCTAAATCAGAGAGAAATTTTAAGGGACAGCTGTTAAAACTTCTGAGATGAAATGACTTTGCTATCCTTAGTAACAAGAGATAACCTGATAGAAGGCTATCCTTGATTATCTACTATTTTTCTCTTAACTACTACTCTTCTCTGAAGGTATTTTTGCAAAGTATTGTAAAAAAGGAACAATAAACTCAGCACTGATACAGTGAAAATTACATTACAAAATATAACTCAAACATAAAACATACATGATCAGAAACAATCTAAAAATTTTATAGACAAAAAACTGTATTTTCAAATTCTGTTCTGGTAAAGCCTGTATCTCACCAAGTTTTTATAAACTTCTCATTCTGTTACAGAAAAGTCTTGTAAAAAAATTTTTTTAAGACTATCAATAGCAATCTTTGAGGAAAGAAGTGAAATATAACTCTCAACACACTAGAACAATAAATAATTTTTGTGGTTTACCTTAAGAATAAGGAAAAGGTTACAGTCAAAGAAAAGTGAGATCAAAGAATAAAATATCAATTCACTAAAAAAAAAAAAAAAAGATGAAGAACATTCCTCAAGTTTACCTCTCACTTAGATAGGAAGATCCCTGATTCATGTGTCACAAATAACAAGAATGCTGCTCAACCTACCCTCTTTTGAGATACACAAATTAATCAGTTTTAAGCAAAAAAGCTGGAAAGAACATAACATTGTAAATCAACTACACTTCAATTAAAAAAAAAAGCTGTAGAGATTTATTTTCATGTCAATAAGCCAGAAAAACAAAAAACCAGGGTAGAGGAAACAAGGAAAATAAAAAATTCAATGTTATGCATTCCAAAAGGTAACAAATGTCATTTGACGCTAAAAATGACAAAATATGCTCAGAATAATGTATCTGTGATAGATACTGAGATGTGTGCACTATCAAAAAAAAAAAAAAGAAAGAAACACGACTGAAGGATGAAGAGACACAAAAAACTAGCAAGGCAAAATGCTGAAGCAAGATTGTATGTACATGGGGGTTCCTTGTACTCTATAGACATGTTTGGAAATTTCCATGATAAAAACTTTTAAATTATTTCCCTTTTCTTTGCAATCATTTATTGAAGAAGTGTTCACATACAAAACTCTTAAGGATACATTACAATCCAAAGAATTTTTACATATATATATATATAACTACTCACCTAGATCAAAATTATTTACCATCACTTCAGAGGGTTTTCTCTCATCCCTCCCAAGACACTGACTCCTCTCAACCCAAAGGCAACCACTCTCCTGACTTCTATTACCCCAGTTAAGTTTTTCAGATTTTAAACTTCATAGAAGTGGAATCATGCATCATAAACTCTTCTGTGTCTATTTACTTTTGTTTGACATAATGTTTCTGAGATTCACTCATGTTGTTATAAACATCTTGGTACAGGTTTTTTTTTTTTTTTTTTTTTTTTAACTTTTCTTGAGTATGCATGACCTGGAATTACTGGGTCACAGTATAGAGCTATGTTTGGCTATAACAGATCCTGACAGCTTTGTAAAGCGGCTGAAACAACTTACATTCCCACCAGCAATATATAAGAGTGTTGTTTCATATCCTTGGCAACACTTGATATTGATTCATATCCTTGGCAACACTTGATATTGTCAGTCTCTAATTTCAGCCATTTGGTAGGGGTGTGATGGGATGGTGCCTCATTGTGACATTTCCCTGATGAGTAATAATGTAGAGTACCTTTACCTACACACATTGACCTTTTGGATATCTTCTGTGAAGAACCTGCCTGCTTTCTTGCAGACTTTAAAAAGTGTGTTGCTTGCCTTTTTCTTTTTGATTTTTTTAAGAGTTATACTTTCTGGATACAAGTCTCTCACCAGATTTACCTAATGTGAGTATATTCTTGTAGTCTGTGGCTTGCCTTTTCTCTTTAATGACATCTTCATGAATAGAAATTCATAATTTAGTCTAATTTACTGACTTTAAGAAATTTTTGTCTAATCCAAGATGATCAAGACATTCTGGGTTTGCTTCTAGAACCTTGATAATTTTAGCACATACAGATCCAACTCAAATGAAAATAGTATCAGGTAGAAATCAAGGTTCTTTTTTTCCCAAATATTCAATATCCAATTTACCTAACACAATTTATTAAACATGTTTCTTAACTTTAGTGGAGCTTTTGTCATAATCCAAGAAACTACATATGTGAAGGTTCCATTTCTAGACACTCATATTTTTCCACTGGTCTTTTTGTCCATCTTGTTCTAATATAATACTATTTTAATTACTGTAAATTTATAGCAAGTCTTGAGACATTTAATTTTGATATAAATTTTGCAATCCATTTCATCATAATTTTTAAATTCTGGGATTTTAACTGAAATCGTATTGAACCTATAGCTCAACTTAGAGGAAACTGACATTTTAACAATAGTGAGTTCCTACTATATAAAGATGAACTATTTCTCCACATACTTAGGTATTTTAAAATGTCTCCTAGCACTGTTTTATAGTTTTCAGTGTAGAAGTTTTGCCAAAGTTTTTATTAGATTTATTCTTAGGTATCTTACATTTTGATGATTTTCTAAAAGTACTTTTCTAATTTTATTTTATACTTTTTGGTTGCTAGTACATAACTTACATTTTTGCAAGCTGTCCTTGTATCCTTGTATCTTGTTAAATTCACATATTCTGTAAATATGTGAAAAACTTTACTGGCAAACACTTTAAAAATTTTTTTTCCATTTTTTAAAATTAACCTTTTCTAACCTGACTGGTTTCTAATCTAACTGGTTAGGATGCTAATGTAGTTAAATAGAGAAAAAGATATGTGACATGAAACAAGGTTTTTCACTGAGTATTTTATCAGCTGTAGCATTTTTTTGTTGTTGTGATAATATACATAAAATTAACACTGTTTTCTTCTATTCCTAAACTGATGAGGATATGCTAACTGTATCAGTGAGAAAATGCTACTGGACAAGTGGCACTAATAAACTCTTCAATCTGTAAAGAAACACAGTATCCATGAAGTGCAACGAAGGAGAGCACAATAAAAACTGAAGTATGCCTGAATGAAGAGTAGAGTACTCTCAGAGCACTGCTTCAGCTGCACTCAACAAGCTCGGATGTAATCTTTTTGTTATTTTTCAGATAAAAATGTTTTCTAATATTCATCATGACTTCACTTTGATTCATGGACTATTTAGAAATGTCTTGGTTAGTTTTCAAACATGTGGAGCCTACTGCTGCTACTGCTAAGTTGCTTCAGTCGTGTCCAACTCTGTGCGACCCTACAGATGGCAGCCCACCAGGCTCCTCTGTCCCTGGGATTCTCCAGGCAAGAATACTGCAGTGGGTTGCCACTCCTTCTTCAATGCATGCATGTATGCTAAGTCACTTCAGTTGTGCCCAACTCTGTGCAACCCCATGGACCTGGCTCCTTATTTTTATGTTGCTGTTGTTCTTCAGTCGCTTTTTACTTTTGTATCATGTGCATCTTTAAAGCGTTTAATCACTAAGTCTTGTCCAACTCTTTTGACCCCATGGACTGTAGCCTGCCAGGCTCCTCTGTCTAAGGGATTTCCCAGGCAAGAGTGAATTTTGTAGTTAATTCCACAGGGTTCAAAGAACATGTACTGTATAATTTCCATCCTGTGAAATTTGACAATACTTTTTAAGGTCCACAATATTGACAAATGTCCCATATGTGCTTGAAAAGAAAAGTATAACCTTCAGTTGTTAGACAAAATGTTCTATTAATGTCAATTATATCATGTTGATTAATCATGTCATTCAAATTTCCTATTTCCTTACTGATATTTTCATATATTTGTTCTATCACTTAAACCAAATGTATATTTAAAATCTCCAGTTATGAATGCATACCTATCTTTACTAATTATATTAACTTCTATATTCAGAGGCTATGTTATCAGGTAAATGCACGCTTAGGATTATTATGTTGTCTTGATGAATTGACCTACTTATTATGATATTTTCCTGTTTATTTCTTGCAATATTTCTTCCTTTATGTCTATTTTGAACAATATTACAATTCATACAGGCATATAGGTTTTCTTTTGGTGAGTACTTGCAAACAATACTTACTCAGTCTTTTTATCTTTATATTATGCGTGTCTTCAAAGTGTCTTTTTAAATAAATGCCTTTAAAAGTTTTTTAATCATGCAATAACTAATCAAAAGAAAGATGGAATAGCACTATCAATATCAGAAAAGTAGTCTGCAGAAGAAATATTACCAGAGGTAAAGAAGGATACTACATCATGATAAAGGGGTCAATTCACCTAGAAGACATAACACTCCTAAACAAGTATGTATCTAACAACAGAGATTCAAAATACATGAAGTAAAAATAGTTGGAAGATGAAGCAGAAATAGACAAGCCCACAGTTACACTTGGAGACTTCAACTCTTTTTGCAATGACCAACAAAACAAGTAGACAAAACCTCAGTAAGGAAACAGAAACCCTAACAAGCATCACAAGTCAACTTGACCTAACAATTACAGAATATTTAATACAAATGATTAATTTACTATTTAAAATGGAATGCAGACTTTATAGAATATCCTGAAAGCAGCATGACATACATTATTTTGAACTGCACAGACATTTACCAAGACTGACCATATTCTGATTCATAAAACTTCAAAGAAGTCAAACAAAATTATACAAAGTATGCTTTCCATCTATAATAAAATTAAGCATAGAAATCAGTTATAGAAAGAGAGGCAAAAATCACCAAATAATTGGGAATTAAACAATATACATCTAAATAATCCATGGGTCAATGTGAAAGTCACAAAAGAACTCAGACAATATCAACATTAAAATTTGTGAGACCATCTTATGTAGTTCTTGAAGGAAAAGAAGAAAGGTCTCAAATCAACAGCCTTTTAAGCTTACCCCTGAAAAAACTGAGTGGATTTAAATCCAAAGCACATAAGAAGAAACAGTAAAGAGTTAAAATCAGTATAACTCAAAAAAACTTTTTTAAAAATAATAAAATAAAAAGCTGGATCTTTGGAAAAGTTAACACAATTGATAAACCTGGAAATGAACTAATAAAGACAAAAGAGAGGTCACATTGACAACATCTAATGAAAGAAAAAACATCACTATGGATGCCATAGCGATTAAAGGGACAATAAGAAACAACTTCATGGCAATTAATAAAGAGACAAATTCTCTGAAATTCACAAACTACTAAAACTCATATATTAGGTGACTCACATAGTCAAAACCTGAAAGTTTTTAAGACAAAATTAGGTTATCCTTACCATCCTATGCCTATTAAAGTAATTAAATCCATCCGTTTTCAACAAAGGAACCTAGGCCCAGATAAGTTACCTTGCAAACTCTGATAAACATTTATGAAATAGTAATCCTATCCAAAATTTTTCAGGAAATACAGAGGAAGAAACACTTTAGTCTGTGAGACCAGCATTATCCTGATACAAAAATATTACACAAAAAGGTATCTTTCATGGACACAGATACAAAAAACACTCAACAAAATATTAGCAAATCTAATCTTCTAACTTATGAAAATGATAATACATCATAACCAAGTGAGGCATATCTAGATAATGCAAGGCTGACTCAACATTTGAAAATAAATCAATGTAATTCATCTTATTAACACACCAAGAAAGATAAATCATAAGATCATCTCAATAAGTTAACAGTTAAAACATTTGAGCACACTCAATGTCCAATCATGATTAAAAAATTCTAATCTAAAAACAGAACGGGGACATACTTAACTTGATTAAAGGATTATTTTACTTAACTATAATAATATGTAGTATATAATAAAACTTGATCAAAAGTCCTAGCAGACTTACTAATGAAAGACTGAAAGATTTTTTTCCCTAGGATTATGAATAAGACATCTGTTCTTACCACTCCTATTCAACATCATACTGGAGGTCCTAGTCAGTGCAATAACGGAAAAAAAAGGTACAAGGGAGGTGGTTACATACAAATTGAAAACAAACAAAAATGCTCTATATTCACAATTGATGTTGACTTTCTACATGAGAAAATCCAAAAGAATTAACAAAGGAAAAAAAGGTTATTAGAACAGGTGAGTTTAGCAAGGTTGCGAGGTCAAGGTCAGAATACAAAATCAACTGTATTTCTACATACTGTCAGTGAACAACTGGACATGGAAACTTTGGAAAATTATCATTTACAATATTATCAGAAGTGATGAAACACCTGGATATAAATCTGACAAGAGCAACAACTTATGTATCTTGCAACTATAAAATATTAATGAAGGAAAATGAAGACCTTTGATTAAAACCAAATAGAGATATTTCATGTGCTTACATGATTATTCAATATTAAGATGTCAATTCTTAATATTGATCAATGTACTCAGTGTAATCTAAATTAATATCCCCTCTGTATTTTTTGTAGAAACCAACAAGTTACTTCTAAAAATTTTTATGAAAAAGCAAAGGTAACTAGAATATCCAGAAGGATTTTGGAAAATAAAGTTGAAGAACTTACATTATCTGATTTTAAAACTTATTATAAAGCAACGATAATCATGAATGACAAAGTGGCACTGGCGAAATGAAAGATAACAGAGATCAAGGGGATAGTCCAGAAACACACTCACATACATGGTCAAACTGACTTTTGACTAAGTGGTGCTGTTGCTGCTGCTGCTGCTAAATCGCTTCAGTCGTGCTAGAACCAGGAAAATAAACTTGATCCTTATTTCACATCATATACAAAAATAACTCAAAACAGACTGATACCCCTTGACATAAAAACAATAACATTTGCAGAAGAAATGTAAGAGGAAATATGCCTGACTTTGTACTGAGCAAACTCAGAACACAGAAACACAAATTATAAAAGGAAAAATTGATGAAGTGAATTTAATCAAAATTAAAAGCTCGTCTGGGACAATGAAAAGGTAAGCTTCAGACTGCATTGAGTGTGTATGCATCTGTGCGGGTCAAAGTCAAAGGACTTCTACAGAAAACTGTATAAAGAATTCCTCTAACTCAACAGACAAGCAACTCAATGTTTAAAAATGGCAAAAGATCTGAACACATACTTTATAAAGGAAGACAAATGATCCAAAATAAATGATAAATTCTCAGCATCATTAGACATCAGATAAATACGAATTTAAAATACAGTGTCATACTACTACATACCCACTAGAAGGGCTAAAATTAACCACGTTTGATGAGAACATAGAGCAACTGGAACTGTAAAACGGGAAACAGTTTGACAGGTTCTTATAATTACACATTCATTTACAATCCAACCCAACAAATCCATTTGTAAGTATTTAACCAAGAGAAATGAAAATATATGTTCACACATTCATGAATGAATGTTTGTAGAGTTTTATTAATAAGAATCCCAAACTGGAGACAGTCCAAATATCCATACATAGGTGAAATGGTCAATTATTGTGGTAAATCAATACACCATAAACTATTACTCAGCAACAAAAGCCATGAACCAGCTAAACATACAAACACATGGATTATCCTCAAAAACAACATAGTGAAAGAAGAAAACATGGACACAGAAAAACACACATTACATAATTTATTTATATAAAATTCTAGAACAAATGAAACCCATCTAGAGTGAGAAAAAGAGAACAAACTGTTTCCTAGAGCCGAGGGTAAAAAAGTGACTTACTGAAAAAGGGCAGAAGGGAACTTTGGGGGATGAGAGAAATATTCAGTATCTTGACTATAGTAATGAAAATATTCTACTCTTAATTGTGGCAGTGGTGACATGACTGTATACATCTGTCAAAACACACCGAGCCATACATTTTAAATCTATGTATTTTATTGTAAGTAAATTATCCTCAATAAAATTGATTCTGTAAAAAACAGCTCTTTTGGGAAAATATTAACCAGGGAATACTGGTGATGCCCCTATACAAATACTCAAAAGGTATCAAAAACATGAACAAAATTCAATACCCATTTATGATTTTTTAAAATGTCACCAGAAATTAAAAACAATAAAATCACTTGAAAAGTTAAGAATACAAGAAAATATTTTAACCTATTATACTCTCCATTTATCAGAATGCTTCAGTAAACATCATGCTGCTGCTGCTGCTAAGTCGCTTCAGTGGTGTCCGACTCTGTGCGACCCCATAGACGGCAGCCCACCAGGCTCCCTGTCCTTGGGATTCTCCAGGCAAGAACACTGGAGTGGGTTGCCATTTCCTTCTCCAATGCATGAAAGTGAAAAGTGAAAGTGAAGTCGCTCAGTCGTGTCCGACTCTTAGCGATCCCATGGACTGCAGCCTACCAGGCTCCTCCGTCCATGGGATTTTCCAGGCAAGAGGATTGGAATGGGTTGCCACTGCCTTCTAGTAAACATCATAATTGATGCTAAAACATCAGAAACAATCCCCTTAAGGTCTAAAACACCACCAAGTTGTGAACTATCACTGCTATTATTTAACATTATGTAAAAATATATACTAGCCAAAGTAATGATTAAAAAAAGTGAAAGTGTTAGTTGTTCAGTCCAGTCACTCTCTGTGACCCCAAGGACTGCAGCCCATGAGGTTCCCCTGTCCTTGGGGATTCTCCAGGCAAGGATACTGGAGTGGGTTGCCAGTCCCTTCTCCAGGATATTGTCCGAACCCTTGGAATGAACCCAGTTCTCCTGCATTGCAGGCAGATTCTTTACCAGCTGAGCCACCAGGTAAGTCCTAATGTAATGAGGAAAACACAAATTATAAAATTTAAAAGCCACAAAACTGTGAATATGTTCAGATAATCAACTCAGTAAAGTGGTTAGATACATGATAACCAGAAAAAAATTCAAAAGATTTGGTATAACTTGGGGGGGGGGGGGGGGAGACAAATGTTACTGAAAGTTTCTATCCACGAGAGCTACCAAGACGGAATACCATACATAGAGTTTTAAGGAATAAAACTATAAAACTTTCCTTAAGCAAAATGTGAATTAAGAGGCATGCTATACATACATATCTATCAGAGGGGAAAGATTCAGTACCACAAAGGTCAATTTGCTCCATATTAATCTAAAATTTCTGTATGATCTCACTCAAAACACCTAAAGGATCTTTTATCTAACTTGCAAGTTGAGTCTAAAGTTCATTTGTAGAATGCATAAGATTAACTTCGAAAAGAGTAATAAGTAGGGAGAAACTGTTATCAAAATTTTAATGCATACTGTTTTTAACCTAGCAATTCAATTTCTAGGAATCCATGCTCCAGAAATAATCACATAAACAGGAAGTTCACTGAACAGCTGACTCTTATCATGAACGTAGAACTAGAAGGGGAACTGGGAGGTGCACTTTTTACCTTACAGCCTTTCCATGCTGTTTGAAATTTTAAAATTAAAAAAAATTTAAAGGATATTATTAAAAAACAAGTAACTGTAAAACTTGGCTTCAAATAAAGCATTTGTGGTAAGAAAAAGAAACTAACTTAAATGTCTTTCAGTAAGGAAACGAACGGTTAAGTAAATTACAGCCTATTGAAATTATTTAAGTATCATTTAGCTTTTAAAAAGTACCAAGGGGACTTATAATTTACAAGGGAAGATGGCCAAGATACATAACTTGGCAAAAAAACCAAGTGATATATCAACGTATTTAGTATATTACCACCAAACTCTCCCAACTTTACATGTATGCATATCTGTTTAAAAGTGTACATTAGGAAGACGTACAGTACTGTTAACGCTAGGCACTGGAACGAGACCGGGGGATAAAAAGGAATGTTCACATTGTAGTTAATGGTTCATTTTCTGTATTGCTGAAATTTTACATCTAGTTTGCATGTTTGTAACTGAATTTTAAAAATCAAAATTATTTCATATAAAAATAATAAATTCCAGAAGACATGGGGGGAAAAAAGTCCAAATGTTCGTTAAAAATCTCTTAAATGTTTATCTTCGTGTTTATTTACATACTCGGCAAATGATCTATAGTCTTCACCAAAAGGGGCTGCCAATGTAAAGACATTTAACTTACCAAACAGGTCATGATAAAAAATAAGAATATATTAGGTCTTTAAAAAAAACAACTTTCCCGGAAGCAGCCGACTCAACGCAGTGCCTATGCGTCTGTCAAAAAAAAAAAAAAAAAGAGAGAGGGGGAAAAAAAGCCTGGAGAGAGAAGTCTTCTCAACAGCTCTTCCTCTCAGTGAGGAAGGCTGCCCCTCTCCTGTTCGGCTCGGTCCGAGCGGCGCTCAGCGCCTGGTCGCACGCAGAGCCACTGACGAGCCGTCACCGCCGAGCCGGGCCGGGGTCGGGGTCTGCCCTGACCCGCCGCGCAGACGGGGGCGCCGGGGGGCGCGGGGCTGCTATTCGGGCGCGTGATGGCCGCGGCCTTGGCGGGGATCTGCGCGCCCAAGTCTCGGGAACGGCTGCGGGGCAGGGGGGCGACAGCCACGGGCGGCTTTCGGGGGCGCGGAGCTGCCGCAGGCTCGCGGCGTCCGACGGATCGGCTCTAACCGGGTGCCTGACCGGGGTGCGCGGGGTCTCCACACGGGGTGACTGACCGGGGGTGCGCGGGGTCTCCACACAGGGTGACCGGGGGAGGGTATTCACAAGCGGTGTGAGCGGGGGTCTCCACACGGGATGACTGAGTGGGGTGAGCGGGGGTGACAGGGGTCTCCACACGGGGTGGGTGAGCGGGGGAGCTCCACACCCGGTGACTGAATGGGGGTGAGCGGGGGTCTCCACACGGGGTGACCGAGTGGGGTGCGCGGGGGTCTCCACACAGGGTGACTGAGCCGGGTGCGCGGGGGGTCTCCACACGGGGTGACTGAGCGGGGTGCGCGGGGGTCTCCACACGGGGTGACGGGGCGCGGTGAGCGCGCCGGGGGAGACGGTCTCCTCACACAGCCGCGCTGACGGAGAAAGGCAGCGCTCGCGGGCCCAGCCGCCAAGGGCGGCGAGGAGGAGCGGCCTGCGGAGGCCCCGCGGCCGGCGCTGGAGGAGCGGGCCCAGGCGGCGAAGACTGCCTCTCCCAGTCAGCGACCCCACCCACCATGGCCGGCGCGGCGGGCCGCGGACGGGCCCCGCTCGAAGGCCGGGACGGAGAGACGCCAGCGGCGGAGGCGGCAGCTTCCCCGCCGTCACCCTCGCCGACACCGTGACCCGACACCGGGACCAGCCTCATTTAAAGAAAAGGAAAGCAATCCCCTCACCGAGCTGAGAAGCGGCTCCGGAGCGAGGACGGCACCCGGTCCTCCACCCGCCGCCACCGCCTTCTTCTCCGCCTCCGACTCCTCCCCCGCCCAACGCGCAGCAGGCGGCGGCGGCGGAAACACGGGCGGCGGCGGCGCGCCCCGCCCCTTGCGCCGCGGCGCGGGCGAGGGCGGGGGGCGAGCAAGCCCCGCCCCCAAAGCGGACTCCACCAACAGGCTTAAGAGGCCGCTGCGGGGGGTGAGCCGCATGCCCAATCGGAACCTGAGGAGTGGGCGCGCGTCAGTCGTTGGGACGTGGCGGAGAAGGGGAAAACACTCGTCCTGTCTGTGCGCCCCGCTCCCCTGTCTCGGCAAGGGGGAGCCTCGCCGATTGGCCCTAGAGCGGAAGGACAAACCCCACCCCCGCCCGGCCCCGCCCCCTTTCCCTGCAGCACTGCGACGTCTGAGGGGGCGGGGCGCCGTGCGGGGCCGGGACCGCAAGGCCTTCAAGGGGTTGAGCTGGGAGGCGAGGGCGGGGTCTCAGGGGAAGGGAGGCCGTGC
Source organism: Muntiacus reevesi (assembly GCF_963930625.1). Lineage (NCBI taxonomy): Eukaryota > Metazoa > Chordata > Mammalia > Artiodactyla > Cervidae > Muntiacus > Muntiacus reevesi. The sequence continues at coordinate 283,429,793 of NC_089249.1, forward strand.
GGAGAACTGGAGAAGGACTGGCGCAGTTAGGCTTTCAGAAATGAAGGCGCAGCACGCGAGACGGAGGTGTCAAAATCAGTCCTCAGTCAGTCCAGTCGCTCAGTCGTGTCCGACTCTTTGCGACCCCATGAACTGCAGCACGCCAGGCCTCCCTGTCCATCACCAACCCCCTGAGCTTGCTACTCGGTGATGCCATCCAACCATCTCATCCTCTCTCGTCCCCTTCGCCTCCCGCCTTCAATCTGTCCCAGCATCAGGGTCTTTTCCAATGAGTCGGTTGTTCGCATCAGGTGGCCAAAGTACTGGAGTTTCAGCTTCAGCATCAGTCCTTCCAATGAATATTCAGGACTAATGTCCTTTAAGATGGACTGGTTGGATCTCCTTGCCGTCCAAGGGACTCTCAAGAGTCTTCTCCAACACCACAGTTTCCAAAATCAATCCTAATTTGAGTGTAGACCTAACAAGATTAAGGTCTCCCGGGGTCATGGGTAGACCGAGAGAAGACAGCAGGAGGAGGAAGGGCAGCCCTCCCTCCCTGCCCACCTTCTCCCCTCCCACCCCGCAGGCAGTCCTCTGTCCCCTCATTTCTGATTCTCTTGGGGTAGGGGCGGGTCATATGGAGGTGCTTGTGTTTCCTCTGTATAGCCACGGCCTGACCAGAGGCTTCCAGTTTGCACCTTGGGGCTGATGGGTTGTCAAGCTGGTATCAGCTCCCATCACTTGCAACCAAAATATATACAACAGCTGTAGTCCTTGGACACCTTAATTAATTCAAACATGGGTAACAGTTTAGTCAGTCGTGTCCGTGATGCTGAATTGTTTCTTCATCCTGCACGTGTCCTCTTTTCATGCCGAACCTGTCTGCTTCTGTGATTACAGTCCAGCTCTCCTCCCATCTTACTGCAAGCCTCTTCACCCCCACCACACACATGCCCAGTGCCAAGGATACTTTTATCTTATCACCTGCGCCAAGAGTTAAGAGTCACACTTTTTGTTCTGTCCCTGGCAACTGCAAAATCTCCTGCCAGTGAACCCAGACTAGTTTTTTTGCTGTTGATGAAAACAAAATTATCCCAACTGTAGTATAAAAGTTGGACTATGAGAATTGGCTTGGCAGTTTGTGGAACAAAACTCTCAGCCCACTGATGTAGTACATTTCTTACCAAGAAACCATTTCCTGCTTGATATTTCTCTGCTTCACACGTGTTGCTCTTTCTCCGTCCAAGTCTCTTCCTCTTTGAAGGAGAACTGATACTTTAGTCACATTTCCCTTGTCTCCTTTTAGGATGTTGTATACTGATTCAATTGGATACACTAACCTGTTTGTTGGTGCAGGGTTTTCCGAATTTTAATCTTTCATATAGTATCTGTGTATACATTCACAGTAGTATTTATTTTCTTTAAATGTGTTTTTCCTTCAGTTTCTTTAAGAGGAAGACTTCATAAATTAAATTGAAAGCCTGTATCACCTCTCCCAAGTTGAAAGCGGCTGAAGGAGAAGTGAACATAAAGCAAAGTTTTTAAATTCTGGGAAATAAAGAGCATTTTTTTCTACTAACGTCTCTAAGCCTAAAGCCTATTGCCTGTAAAAAATGGAAGGTTACCAAGCACTAGAGACATATTTTAAAAGCAAGCAGGGAAATGGCAATTTTTATCATGATATAATCAAAGGAGAGAAAAATAGAACCAAAATAGGAATCACACTCTCACTATGTGAGTCTTTTTTTTTAATCCTGCATGCATGTCCCAAGGCATCAGAATTGATCTCTGTTACTCTTTGAGAAACACTCCACGTATTCTAGAATCAAAAGGCTACACTCTCACTATATGCTAGCTCCTGTGGAGCTGTCATGCTGCCTCTGGCTTTGTCATTTAGCTTGTTGATGTGTTACAATGAGCATACATTGAGGATTAAGGTCTGGGCAAAATTGACTTATCTGACATCTTGGACCCATTTGATTATAATCTGTTAATGTTGTGTCCTTGGGCTACGTTATTCTTTTTCTCTTTTTCCCCTGGGGGGAAAGTTCCCCACTACCACAAATTATGCAGTCGAGTTTCCCACGTTTAGGGAAATTGCAGGGGCCAGCACATCTGGAGTGCAATGGATGAGCCTCACTTTGGAAAAACTACCTTCGTGATCATTGTATCTCCCCTGTCAGGTAAATATGGGCTATGTCACTTTTTCAAAGGTTGTGCCATGTCCCCTTCCCCATTTCAATACCTAGCATGTAGTAAGTACTAAACACTTAGGTAGTGTATTTTATATATATATATATATATAGATAGATAGATAGATAGATAAATATAGGTATATCAGTTCAGTTCAGTCGCCTAGTTGTGTGTGACTCTTCGTGACCCCATGGACTGCAGCATGCCAGGCCTCCCTGTCCATCACCAACTCCCGGAGTTTACTCAAATTCATGTCCATCCAGTCAGGGATGCCATCAAACCATCTCATTCCCTGTCATCCCCTTCTCCTCCTGCCTTCAATCTTTCCCAGCATCAGGGTCTTTTCCAATGAGTCAGTTCTTTGCATCAGGTGACCAAAGTATTGGAGTTTCAGCTTCAGCATCAGTCCTTCCAGTGAATATTCGGGACTGATTTCCTTTAGGATGGATGGTTGGATCTCCTTGCCGTCCAAGGAACTCTCAAGAGTCTTCTCGAACACCACAGTTCAGATATGTAGAAATCATATACATATGATTTTTATGTATTCTTGTTGATTGCAGAGGGGGGAAGCACTCCCTATGGCAATGAAATGAAGGCACCACTTTTCATTTCTACAGGATGTAATGCAGTAGTTATTGAGGTATGATCCCCATACCAACAGAATCAGCATTGGTGTCTCTAATAAGCAAATTCTCAGGTAGGTCCAACTTCAGACCTGAATTGGAAACTCTAGGTGTGAAGTCCAGCAATCTGTATTTTAGCAAGCCTTTGCAGTGATTCTGATGCATGTAAAGTTTGAGAACCACAGATGTAATAGGTAGAGGATTGGTCAACGAGGGAGAGAGCCTGAGTTCGAATTATATCCTTAGAGTGACATCACAAAAATGGAGATGCAAGCACCTCTGAAAATTATTTTCTCCATAAAAGCGATGAGAAAGCTGGCAACATTGTCAGAGTCAGCTTTTTCAGAACTCTGGAAATCAACCAAGGGCTTGCAGCAACCCAGGAAGCATTTCTTCAAGAAAACAGCTTACTCTAATCCAATCTCAACTCCAGTTCCACTATCACGCTGAAAAATAATAGCTGACAACCATGGTGAAAAGAAGAATCGTGGCAAATGCCAGACAAGGCAGAATGAGGCTGGGATGCCTTCAGAGCCTATTTCCAAGGGAAGAGTCATCATTTGAACTATCTGCTGGTTCCCCAGAAAATCTCCCTTGCAAGCCTGGGAAAACTTTTTCCCCAGAAGCGTTTGTCAAAAAACAAGCAAGCAAACACTGAGAGGCGATTGATTAACTCTGCACACCTTAGGCAGAGGCAGCAGTTTGGAGCAGCAAAATTGGTTAAACAGAAAGCTTCAAAGGAAACGCTAGAGAATGTCTGTAGGAGCTTCGTAAGCTCCAACACATTAATAAGAATCCAGAAACCAACACACATGCTGAGGATTGTGCTAAACAGTGCATAAACTTGGCAGAGACTTCACAAGGCCCTAAACATTCACTCTTGAGAGTCCTTGGAACTGCAGGGAGATCAAACCAGTCAATCCTAAAGGAAATCAACCCTGAATACTCATTGGAAGGACTGATGCTGAAGCCGAAGTTCCAATGCTTTGGTCACCTGAGGTGAGGAGCTGACTCCTTGGAAAAGACCCTGATGCTGGGAAAGGCTGAAGACAGGAGGAGAAGGGGACGACAGAGAATGAGATGGTCGGATGGCATCACCGACCCAATGAACATGAGTTTGTGCAAGCTCCAGGAGATGGTGAAGGACAGGGAAGCATGCTATGCTGCAGTCCACGGGGTCGCAAGGAGTCGGACATGACTGAGCGACTGAACAACAACAAAGGCTGATCTTGAGGCTTTGCATAAGTAAGAAATGCAGACTAAGGGGAAACTGTCAACTCCCTGACCTGGTGTTGAACCGTGACCCAAACACATACACCAGATACTCAACAAACTCTGGGAGACGTACTATTGACAGTTTACTTAATCCAATTATCTAAGCATCATCATGGTCCCTTACAAGTCTAGAAGCAATGTTATCTTTCAAGGAGCTGTCTTACCGATGCCAGAAAAATGTTGCTGTTTATGGTTGAGCAGGTATTTCTGCTGATGGGGGAGGTTTGGTCAATGTGTAATGTGCTGTAGAGGGGAGAGAGGAAACCGAACGGTAAAGAAAAAATTTTTTATATTTAAATCTTTCTTGTCTTGTCATAAAATATGAATTTTATTTCACAATTTCCCCCTTTTGATCATTAATCATTTGGTAGAAAGCAGTAAGTGAGCAAATATTTTCTAGGGTAGTTGCTTTCCTGCCCTGGGTCTGTCATATCCCTTGATACCAAGTCCTAATAGGTTAGTTCGCTGTTTATGTTGGGTAATACTAGCAGAATGTTTGGCAAGGACTGACAGTCAATTCTAGGTTGTCAAATAAGACTTAAACCAATTTTTCTCACATGTGCATTGTGTATGCCTATTATTTTATAGAGAACTATTGGCATAATCTATATTTTCATTTGATTGAAAATATAAATATAAATATACTATCTTAGTATAAGCAAGTGACACATAGAATAAAAGAAGCTATTACCTTATAAGTTCCACAAAGTGTAACTAAAATTGCCTGTAGGATCAACAACATCATTAGCAAAAACTTAAGCCAAGAGCCTCCTAGACCAAAGCATTTTCCTAGTGCTTCCTCTAAACTGGGAAGAGAATTGTTCAGAGCAGAAATGTGACACTTCACTTGGGTTATAAGATCAGTTACATTTGAAGACTCACTAGGTGTAAAGATATAGCATTCAGTATATGCTACAGCACAAATTCCCCACTCAGTTCACTTCAGTCACTCAGTTATGTCTGACTGTTTGCGACCCCGTGGACAGCAGCATGCCAAATTCCCCCTTGGGAAACAGCTAAAATATTGAGGGCCATGAAATTCTGTGAGACTGCTTTTCTCATCATGGAAATTTCCAAACTGAGAGCCTAATGGGTTGATTACTATCATTCAAAGCTTGCTGAGTGAATTTTGTTAAAGCCTCTACATGAATAATATCTTCTGTTCCAAGTGAAGGAACAAATACTGCGATCAAATGATCATACTTTTGGAAAACAGATTGAGCCCAGTGTGCCTGTATTAAACGCAGATTGACAGATTGGCTGGGGCTGTTTCCAAGATTACCTGTAGGTGACCTTGAGCCCAAGGGAAGCCAATTATATATCTCCCTAAACAACCTGGGGAGACTCGATGTCATAAACTTGTTGCAAAAATCCACTGGGGCCTGTTAGGAGCTACCCAAAATATAACACCTAATGAAATGGAGTTATTTATGGCCAGGTTGAAAATAGGCATTATTAATTGGCCGGATCAGAAAGTCTCAGTTATGCTGGTGATAACATTAGCTTGTGTGGTGCTGGAGTTTCTTTTCTTTAAAATAAAAATTTCCAAGAGCCATCCAGTTAGGGCCCTGGAGAGGAAAAATCCACCAAGGCAATTGAGGAGTAATGAACATAGGTATTTGGCCATAAACAGCAATTTGATTTATTTTTGAAGCTTGCCTAAGACTGAGCACAAAGACAAAATACATTTGGTTCATAAGCTCAAGTGTGAGCAACTGTCAAAGGTGTCAGCACACAGGCCTAGTCCCGCATCTTGAGTTATCTGTCTGTCTCAGATGTCACCATCAGCTCATCGTGGCGTGGGTGCGCCTGTCTGAGTTGTAATTAGGTGTCAGAAACAGGAGTTGCAGTTCATCCAGGAAAGGCTTGGCCTGGTCTCCAAGGAGGTTACAAAGAGTCTTTTACCTGATTTCCTTTCCAGGATGCATTATCTCCCAGTTGCAGGTCATGGTGAATCAGATCTTCATCCAAAGTTAGACTACTTTGATAAACTTCAGAAACAAACAGAGTGTCCGTTTAAAAACTAAACTTCACAAGCAGCTGTCTAGAAAGTGAGTCTTAGCCAGTAAATACAAACCTCCATGAATAAAACTAGAATTTAATATTCACTAAAACATCTTTTTTCTCTTTAAAATTACCCTTACTTCTACCAAATATGGCCAAATTAAGACTAATCTGTTTGTGAAGTAAGTCTGTGGTTAATTGATCACATAGGCTTTTTAATTGGTTGTGTTGAAACTTTTCAGAAGCGATCAGATTGAACTTTAAAAAAAAAAAAAAACTTTCAGGGCCAGGAAAGTGACAACAGGGATGTGTTACAGGTTCCACCTGTGATATCTATAAATTTGAATGATAGCTTCAAGTGAATTCTTCTCATCTGGAGGTCCTCAAATACCTTGAGATTCTGGCACCTGTTAGAAGTTGACCTTCCTTATACCAGAGAAGGGGCTTCCCAGGTGGCGCTACTGGTAAGGAACCTGCCTGCCAATGCCCGGGATGTAAGAGATACGGGTTTGATCCCTGGGTCGGGAAGATCCCCTGGAGGAGGGCATGGCAACCCTCTCCTGTATTCTTGCCTGGAGAGTCCTATGGACAGAGGAGGCTGCTGGGCTACAGTCCATAGGGTCCCAAAGAGCTGGACATGGCTAAAGACACTTAGCACACACTTGCATATCTGAGAAAGCTTCTGGAAGCCTGAGAGTTTCCAATTCTGGAGAGTTCAGGTAGAGAGAAAAATAATTTCATTTCTACTTGTAGAGGTGTAATTTAAAACCGTCCTTATATCTGGAAAACACAGGTTAAAAAACAGTACTATTTCAGACAAAACCAAAAAATTATAGCCATACTTATAGGTTCACTCAATCCTATTTAACTAATCCCTGATCTTAATTTTCTGTTAATAGTTTAATGAAGTCATCAGATTTTCTATTAGAATTCTTTAATTTCTTACCCAATTCAGTGGTATGATCTGAGAGTTATCAGAAACCTGCACTTGTCACAAAGTCCTTTCCATGAATCTTCTTGAAGATAAAAAAATTTTGCAAAAGCATCAGAGTACAACAGTAAATGGCAAAAGACTTTTAAAAAATCAAGCTTAAGGATCTAATTACAGTGCAATTGAAATTTGGTTACTGCTATGACATATGGCGTGTGTGCATGCTCAGTCACTTGTGTCCAACTCTCTGCGACCCTGTGGACTGTAGTTCGCCAAGCTCCTCTGTCCGTGGGGATTCTCCGTGCAAGAATACTGGAGTGGGTTGCCATGGGCTCCTTCAGTAGATCTTCTGGATGGAACCTGTATCTCTTATGTCTCCTGCATTGGCAGGTGGGTTACAATTTAAGATAATTACTAGAAATATGACTAACAACATTCTACCAGCATAATGGAATTTTAGGAGCTCTTATAATTTCTATATTAACAATATTTTTATTTAAAGGATTATACTTTCTACAAATAGGAAGGCTAAAAAGTTTGAAATTTTTACCTAAATTTAATACAATACTTGGTTCTTTACAGCAGTCACAAGGTTTTTAGCTCTGGACACTCAGGTTATACAACAAACTTGTTGCATTGATTCAACCAGAACCTTCACACTTTCTCAGTAAAGAACAGGTCAATTTTTTTCAAGAGGCCTTGCCTTCCAACTCCACAGTTGAGAAACTCCTGTAACAGGACAGAATGAACCAAACTGAGATCAGGCTGCAATCAACCTGCTTTCCGCCCTGATGCTCACAGGGCTCTGGGCCAACTCTCTCCCAATCCTGGGTCTATCATGGTCCGCTCAGTCTGCTTCTGCCAACAGTGAACTCCAGGATATTCTACTCAACAAGATTATGATTTAGAATTGAAGAAGTGACAATGAATTTCTCAGAATAAAAGGAGTTCATCAATACTAAACCTACCCTAAAAGATATAGAAAGTCTTCTCTAAGTGGAAAAAAAAATGACTACTAGAAGAAGTAAGAATCTACAGGAATGAAAAATCCCGCTAGTAAAGTAAATGTATGCTGAAGGCTACGAATCAACCACTTAAATAAATTAATACAAAGATTAAAAGACAAACAAGTAAGATCAACAATAACTACAACAAACAGAGAAGGGATAAACATGAAGATGCAAGGTATGACATCAAAAAACACACAATTTAGGGGAGAGGAGTAAAAAATATAGATATAATAGATGTTTTCAATTCTTTTTGACACTAAATGACCACCAGTTTAAAACAAGCAGATATTGTTGTAGGTCAGCATATTTGAATCCTTTGGTAACCACAGATAAAAAACTTACAATAGATACACAAAAACCATAGAAAAAGGACCAAGCATACCACTAAAGAGAAAGCTCAAACCACAAGGAAAGAAGCTAAAAGCGATGAACAGGGGACTGTAAACATAAGCAGAAAACAAGTGAAGATGGCATGTTTGCCTTTCAGTAACCACGTGGTTTTCTGGCACTTGTCTGGCTGTGCCAAGCCTTCTGGTCTGTGGGCCGTCCTTCTCTGGGGTGGCGTGGTCTAGGTTCGCTCGTGGCAGGGGGGATCTTAGTTCCCCAGCCAGCCAGCAAACCTGTGTCCCCTGCATTGGACGGTGGATTCTTTTTTGTTTTTCAATTCAAATTTTATTTTATTTATTTATTTAAAAAGTGAAACAAAGATGAATATTTTTAATAAAGGCTACAATTCACAAAGAAGACAGCATGAACCATTAGACACCTTAAAAAAAAGCAAAGATGCATAAAGCAAAAATCAGAAGACATGTAAGGGAGAAGTAAAAATATATTATGATAGTGAGACATAGTAACATTTCTCTGAGAATACTTTATCAAGTGCAGAAAAAATAAGAATAGGAGCATCTTGGATGATGTCATTAACAATTTAAATATGATAGATTTATATTTAATTAATTTATATAATCATATCCTGTACAAATATATTTAAAATTTTGTATATGTTATTATCCATAGGATATTTAGAAAAACTGGCAAAAGGATAAACATTACTAAATTTCAAAAGTTATTTATTTTGTGTGTGATTCAGTCATGCATAAACATATGTAATATTTTCAAAATTATTTTTCATTATGTTATTACAACATATTGACTACAGTTCCCTGTGCTACATAGTAAACCATTGTTCCTTGTTACATTTCTATTCTTTATAATTAAAAATCTAGCATTCTATTCATACTGAGTTAAGTGGAATCAAAATGTCATAACTTTTTTTGGTTAGGTAAAAATTCATAAGTTTTCTAAAATATATATATTATACATATTATTTATATATATGTATACAAAAGTTTTTCTACTATGCTTGATAAAGGTTTGAGAAAAAATTTTTTTTAAAAAGAAGAGATAGAGAAATTGGAAAACAAATGAAACGGGAGCACTGAAGATGAAATAGAAAAAGTGAAACAAACCAGAAAAAATTAAAAGATCCTCACATAGCCCAGCTGTTTCTAAACATGGCTGCTCATTAGAAACATATCTGGAGCTCTAGCAAGAAAAAAAAAAAGTACTGGGCATTTGTATTTTTCAAAAAATTCCAAAATAATTCTGATATGCATATGGATTTTAAAAACTGATTACAGGTTTTTCTATTAAATGGTAGTTTTGGTGATAAAGAGTTCTATAATTTTTCTGTTGACCAAAAAATGATACAATGGTACTAACTAATAGTTACATTATCACAATAGTAAAAGATGTTTAACAGTTTTCACAAGCAACAGCCAGACAAAAAATAAAAGATAATTACAACAATCATGGGAACATGATTAACTTAGCAATATAAAATAGTTATATACAATATGGGGGTCAAGTAGAATCTGTGCTAAGTGGAAGTGCCTACATGCATATGTTTTCTGCTCAGTCTATGTCTTTTGGTGGTGTATTTAATACATTTACATTTAAGGTAATTATCGATACATATGATTCTCTTACTGTTTTCTTAATTGTTTGGGTTTATTTTCTGTAGGTCTTTTCCTTCTCTTGTGTTTCCTGCCTAGAGAAGTTTCTTTAGCATTTGTTGTAGGGCTGGTTTGGTGGTGCTGAATTCTCTTAACATTTGCTTTTCTGGAAAGCTTTTGATTTCTCCAATAAATCTGAAGGAGAGTCTTGCTGGGTAGAGTATTCCTGGTTGTAGGTTCTTCCCTTCAGTCAGTTCAGTTCACTCAGTCGTGTTCCACTCTTTGTGACCCCATGGACTGCAGCACTCCAGGCCTCCCTGTCTATCACCAATTCCCGGAATTTACTCAAACTCATGTCCATTGATTCGGTGATGCCATCCAGCCATCTTATCCTCTGTCATCTCCTTCTCCTCCTGCCCCCAATCCTTTCCAGCATCAGGGTCCTTTCAAAGGAGTCAATTCTTCACATCAGGTGGTCAAAGTATTAGAGTTTCAGCTTCAACAGCAGTCCTTCCAATGAACATTCAGGGATGATTTCCTTTAGGATGGACTGGTTGGATCTCCTTGCAGTCCAAGGGACTCTCAAGAGTCTTCTCCAACAACTCAAAGGCATCAATTCTTCAGTGCTCAGCTTTCTTTATAGTCCAACTCTCACATCCATACATGACGACTGAAAAAACCATAGCCTTGACTAGACGGACTTTTGTTGGCAAAGTAATATCTCTGCTTTTTAATATGCTGTCCAGGTTGGTCATAACTTTTCTTCTAAGGAGCAAATGTCTTTTAATTTCAAGGCTGCAGTCACCATCTGCAGTGATTTTGGAGCCCAAGAAAATAAAGTTTGTCACTGTTTCCACTGTTTCCCCATCTATTTGCCATGAAGTGATGGGACCAGATGCCATGATCTTTGTTTTCTGAATGCTGAGCTTTAAGCCAATTTTTTCACTCTCCTCTTTCACTTTCATCAAGAAGCTCTTTAGTTTCTCTTCACTTTCTGTCATATGAGTGGTGTCATCTGCATATCTGAGGTTATTGATATTTCTCCCAACAATCTTGATTCCAGCTTGTGCTTCATCCAGCCCAGTGTTTCTCATGATGTACTCTGCATATAAGTTAAATAAGCAGGGTGACAATATACAGCCTTTACGTACTCCTTCTCCTATTTGGAGACAGTCTGTTTTTCCATGTCCAATTCTAACTGTTGCTTTCTGACCTGCATAAAGATTTCTTGGGAGGCAGGTCTGGTGATCTGGTATTCCCATCTCTTTCAGAATTTCCCACAGTTTGTGGTGATCCACACAGTCAAAGGCTTTGGCATAGTCAATAAAGCAGAAATAGATGTTTTTCTGGAACTCTCTTGCTTTTTCAATGATCCAACGGCTATTGGCAATTTGATCTCTGGTTTCTCTGCCTTATCTAAATCCAGCTTGAACATCTGGAAGTTCACAGTTCACGTATTGTTGAAGCCTGGCTTGGAGAATTTTGAGCATTGCTTCACTAGCATGTGAGATGAGTGCAATTGTGCAGTAGTTAGAGCATTCTTTGGCATTGCCTTTTCTGAGACTGGAATGAAAACAGACATGTTCCAGTCCTGTGGCCACTGCTGAGTTTTCCAAATTTGCTGGCATATTGAGTGCAGCACTTTCACAGTGTCATCTTTCAGGATTTGAAATAGCTCAACTGGAATTTCATCACCTCCACTACCTTTGTTCGTAGTGATGCTTCCTGAGGCCCACTTGAGTTCTCATTCCAAGATGTCTAGCTCTAGGTGAGTGATCATATCATCGTGATTATCTGGGTCATGAAGATCTTTTTTATATAGTTCTTCTGTGTATTCTTGCCACCTCTTCTTAATATCTTCTGCTTCTGTTAGGTCCGTTCCATTTCTGTCCTTTATTCAGCCCATTTTTGCATGAAATATTCCCTTGGTATCTCTAATTTTCTTGAAGAGATCTCTTGTCTTTCCCATTTATTGTTTTCCTCTATTTCTTTGCACTGATCACCGAGGAAGGCTTTCTTATCTCTCCTTGCTATTCTTTGGAACTCTGCATTCAAATGGGTATATCTTCCTTACATCAGTATATCGTGCCATTCCCTTCTGGCTTGTAGAGTTTCTGTTGAGAAATCAGCTGGGATCCTGATGGGAGTTCCCTTGTAAGTTATTTGTCCTTTTCCCCTTGTTACTTTTAATAGTTTATCTCTGTCTTTAATTGTTGTCAGTTTCATCACTCTGCTTTTGATGTCTTCCTCCTTGAGTTTATCCTGCATGGGACTCTCTGTGCTTCTTGGATTTGTTTGATTATTTCCTTTCCCATGTTAGGGAATTTTTCAGCTATTATCTCTTCAAATATTTTCTCAGGTCCTTCCTCTCTCTCTTCTCCTTCTGCTACCACTATAATGAGAATGCTGGTGTGTTTAATGCTGTCCCAGAGGTCTCTTAGGCTGTCTTCATTTCTTTTCATTCTTTTTTTCTCATTTTGTTTTGTGGCATTGATTTCCACCATTCTGTCCAGCAGGTCATTTTTCCGTGCTTCTGCCTCAGTTGTTCTGCTCTGGCTTCCTTATAGTGTATTATCCATCTCTGTTTATTTGTTCTTTAGTCTCATAGGTCTTTGGTAAATATTTCTTGTATCTTCTCAATCCATGCCTCCATTCTTTTCCCAAGATCCTGAATCACATTCTCTATCATTATTTTGAATTCTTTTTCTGGACAGTTGCCTAAGTTCACTTCATTTAGTTGTTTTTCTGGGGTTTTATCTTGTTCCTTCATCTGGGATGTATCTGGTTTTTCATGGTGATGAAATGTAATGTGGTTTTGTTTCAGTCACTGTGGGATTGTGGTTCTTCTTGCTTCTTCTGTCTGCCGTCTGATGGAGGAGGCTAAGTGGCTTGTGTGAGCTTCCTGATAGGAGGGACTGATGGTGGTGTGAAAAATTGGTTCTTACTCTGGTGGGCAGGTCTTTGCTCAGAAATCCAGATAGGAAAAGAAGAAGTGAAACTCTCGCTGTTTGCAGATGACATGATCCTCTACATAGAAAACCCTAAAGACTCTTCCAGAAAATTACTAGAGCTAATCAATGAATATAGTAAAGTTGCAGGATATAAAATTAACACACAGAAATCCCTTGCATTCCTATATACTAACAATGAAAAAACAGAAAGAGAAATTAAGGAAACAATACCATTCACCATTGCAACAAAAAGAATAAAATACTTAGGAGTATATCTACCTAAAGAAACAAAAGACCTATACACAGAAAACTATAAAACATTGATGAAAGAAATCAAAGAGGACACAAACAGATGGAGAAACATACCGTGTTCATGGATTGGAAGAATCAATATTGTCAAAATGGCTATTCTACCCAAAGCAATCTATAGATTCAATGCAATCCCTATCAAGCTACCAACGGTATTTTTCACAGAACTAGAACAAATAATTTCACAATTTGTATGGAAATACAAAAGACCTCGAATAGCCAAAGTAATCTTGAGAAAGAAGAATGGAACTGGAGGAATCAACCTGCCTGACTTCAGACTATACTACAAAGCCACAGTCATCAAGACAGTATGGTACTGGCACAAAGACAGAAATATAGATCAATGGAACAGAATAGAAAGCCCAGAGATAAATCCACGAACCTATGGACACCTTATCTTTGACAAAGGAGGCAAGGATATACAATGGAAAAAAGACAATCTCTTTAACAAGTGGTGCTGGGAAAACTGGTCAACCACTTGTAAAAGAATGAAACTAGAACACTTTCTAACACCATACACAAAAATAAACTCAAAATGGATTAAAGATCTAAATGTAAGACCCGAAACTATAAAACTCCTAGAGGAGAACATAGGCAAAACACTCTCTGACATAAATCACAGCAAGATCTTCTATGACCCACCTCCCAGAATATTGGAAATAAAAGCAAAAATAAATAAATGGGACCTAATGAAAATTAAAAGCTTTTGCACAACAAAGGAAACTATAAGTAAGGTGAAAAGACAGCCCTCGGATTGGGAGAAAATAATAGCAAATGAGGAAACAGAAAAAGGATTAATCTCAAAAATATACAAGCAACTTCTGAAGCTCAATTCCAGAAAAATAAATGACCCAATCAAAACATGGGCCAAAGAACTAAACAGACATTTCTCCAAAGAAGACATACAGATGGCTAACAAACACATGAAAAGATGCTCCACATCACTCATTATCAGAGAAATGCAAATCAAAACCACAATGAGGTACCATTACACGCCAGTCAGGATGGCTGCTATCCAAAAGTCTACAAGCAATAAATGCTGGAGAGGGTGTGGAGAAAAGGGAACCCTCTTACACTGTTGGTGGGAATGCAAACTAGTACAGCCACTATGGAAAACAGTGTGGAGATTTCTTAAAAAACTGGAAATAGAACTGCCATATGACCCAGCAATACCACTTCTGGGCATACACACTGAGGAATCCAGATCTGAAAGAGACACGTGCACCCCAATGTTCATCGCAGCACTGTTTATAATAGCCAGGACATGGAAACAACCTAGATGCCCATCAGCAGATGAATGGATAAGGAAGCTGTGGTACATTTACACCATGGAATATTACTCAGCCGTTAAAAAGAATTCATTTGAATCAGTTCTAATGAGATGGATGAAACTGGAGCCCATTATACAGAGTGAGGTGAGCCAGAAAGATAAAGAACATTACAGTATACTAACGCATATATGCGGAATTTAGAAAGATGGTAACAATGGCCCTATATGCAGGGCAGAAGAAGAGACGCAGAAGTACGGAACAGACTTTTGAACTCTGTGGGAGAAGGGGAGGGTGGGATGTTTCGAAAGAACAGTATGTATATTATCTGTGGTGAAATAGACCACCAGCCCAGGTGGGAGGCATGAGTCAAGTGCTCGGGCCTGTTGGGCTGGGGGGATCCAGAGGAATCGGGTGGAGAGGGAGGTGGGATGGGAGACCGGGATGGGGAATTCGTGTAGCTCTATGGCTGATTCATATCAATGTATGACAAAACCCACTGAAAAATAAAAAAATAAATTAAAAAAAATAAAAAAATAAAATAAAATAGTCAAATCATAAAAAAAAAAAAAAAGAAAGAAAGAAAAGCTTTAATCCAATTATCTGCTGATGGGTGGGGTTGACAAGGGTGGTAGTTTTTTGGCCTGAGGCAAGGGGACCTTCCCAGACAGTTGCTGCTAGTCCTCTTGTCCTTGGAGTGAGCCCCTGGTTACCCACGCCTCCACAGGAGACCCTCCAACACTAGTAGGTAAGTTTGGTTCACTTTCCTGTGGAGTCATTGCTCCTTTCCTCTGGGTCTTGGTGCATGCAAGGTTTTGTTTGTACCATCCAAGACTGGAGTTTCTGTTTCCCCCAGTCCTGTGGGAAGTCTTGTAAACAAATCCCACTGGCCTTCATGGTCAGATTCCCTGGGGATTTCCAGTCCCTTTGTTGGGTCCCCAGGCTGGGAAGCCTGACATGAGGTTCGAAACCTTCACAACAGTTAGTTCAGTTCAGTTTGGTCACTCAGT
This sequence comes from Muntiacus reevesi, assembly GCF_963930625.1. Classification (NCBI taxonomy): domain Eukaryota; kingdom Metazoa; phylum Chordata; class Mammalia; order Artiodactyla; family Cervidae; genus Muntiacus; species Muntiacus reevesi. The sequence continues at coordinate 283,445,301 of NC_089249.1, forward strand.
TGTGTCTGACTCTTTGCAGCCCCATGGACTGCAGCACACCAGGCCTCCCTGTCCACCACCAACTCCTGGAGTTTACTCAGACTCATGTCCAGTGAGTCGGTGATGCCATCTAATCATCTCAACCTCTGTCGTCCCCTTCTCTTCCTGCCTTCAATCTTTCCCAGCATCAGGATTTTTTCAAATGAGTCAATTCTTCACAGCAGGTGGCCAAAGGATTGGAGTTTCAGCTTCAACAGCAGTTCTTCCAATGAATATTCAGGCTGATTTCCTTTAGGATGGACTGGTTGGTTCTCCTTGCAGTCCAAGGGACTCTCAAGAGTCTTCTCCAACAACTCAAAGGCATCAATTCTTCAGTGCTCAGCTTTCTTCATAGTCCAACTCTCACATCCATACATGACCACTGGGAAAACCATAGCCTTGGGAGAACTTTTTTCATGTTATTGCCTTCCCATTTGTGGGTCACCCACCCAGCAGTTGTGGGATTTGATTTTATCATGATGTTTCCTTCCTGCTATCTCGCTGTGGCTTCTCCTTTGTCTTTGGACATGAGGTATCTTTTTTGGTAGGTTCCAACGTCCTCCTGTAGATGGTTGTTCAACAGCTAGGTATGATTTTGGTGCTCTCATTGTAGTAGATGAGCGCATGGCCACCTACTTTACCATCTTGAACCAGAAGCCTGGAATGTGGATTCTTAATCATGGACCACAGAGAAGTCCCCAATAATCACTTCAAATGTCAAAGGAGTAAATGCTCCAAACAAAGGACATATAGTGAGTAACTGAATAAAATAAAATGAAACAAAACCTCACCTATATGTTGCTTTTAAGATATTTAATTTTGAACTAAAAGCATACAGAGACTGAAAATGAGGAGATGGAAAAACATATTTCATGCAAACATATGACAGGATGGTGAGTTTAACAATATATGAGTTTAACTCATATAAGATAAAATAGAATCTAAAACAAAGTCTAGTAAAAAAAAAAAAAGACAAAGAAGGGTATTATATCATGGTAAATAGATCAGTATAAGAAGAGAATTTTTTATTTATTAACACATATGTAACAGATACATGAGAAATTAAATACATAAAGCAAATATTAATGAACATAAAGGGGAAAATCACCAGTAATATGATAATAATACTACTAGATGTGTGGTTAATCATGTCTAATTCTGCAACCCCATGGACTGTAGCCCACCAGGCTCCTCTGTCCATGGGATTCTCCAGGCAAGAATACTGGAGTGGGTTCCCATTTCTTTCTCCAGGGAATCTTCCCAACCCAAGGATCAAACCCACATCTCTTCTGTCTCCTGAATTGGCAGGTGGGCTCTTTACCACTGGTGCCGCCTGGGAAGCCTACTATGATAATAGTAGGTTACTTCAACACCCCAGTAACATCAAAGGAGAAGTCATTCAGACATAAAATCATTAAGGCAACAGTCTTAATACAAAAGATCAGTTGGACTTGATATCTACAGGACATTCCATCCCCACACAGCATAATACACATTTTTTTTTTTTAACTACAAGGGAAATGCTCTCAGAGATAGATCACATACTAGGGCACAAAAGAAGTCTCAGTGAATTTAAGAGGTTAAAAATTATATCAAGCATGATCTCTGACCACAACATTATGAAACTAGAACTCAATTACTGGGGAAAAAATGGGAAGACACAAACATGTGGAGATTGAACAGCAGGTTGCTAAGAAACAAATGGGTCAATGGAGAAACCAACGAGGAAATCAATATACTTTGAGAAAAATGAAAATGAAATCATAGCATTCCAAAGTCTAAGGGGTATAGCAAAAGCAATTTTAAGAGGGAAATTTATAGTGATATAAGTGCACCTAAGGATATAAGAAAAGTCTCAAATAAACAAGTTAACCTATCATCTGAAAGATTTAGGAAAAGAACAAACAAGGCTCAAAATCAGGTGTAGAGAGGAAATAATAAAAATCAGAGAGGAAATAAATAAAACAGATCCCAAAAGCAATAGAAATACCAATGAAAACAACTGCTGTTTTTTTAAATAGATTAACAAAATGATAAATCTTTATCCAAGCTCATCAAGAAGAAAAGAGGACCTAAACAGAAGAGAAATAACCAATATCACAGAGATCCAAAAATAATAATATGAGAATACTATGAACGGTTATATGCTAACAATTGGACAAAATAGAAGACATACATTTCTAGAAACATACAATATTCCAAGACTGGATCAGGAAGAAATAGACAATCTGAATAAAATAATCTATGGTAGTAAAATTGAATTTGTGATTTAAAAAACTCCAAGGAAACACAGGTGCAAGATTGAACATCTTCACAGAGGAATTGTACCAAACACATAAATAAGAGCTAATGCTATCTTTCGCAAATGATGCCAAAAACTTGAAGAGGATGATAGACTTCCAATTCATACTATGAGGCCACATTTACTGTGATACTGTAAACAAAGACATCACAGAAAATTATAGGCTAATATCGTTGGTGAATATACATGCAGGAACCCTCAACAAAGTACAAATGAACTGAATTCAACTATATGGAAAGGATCATACACTGTGATCAAGTGAGGTATAGTCCAGGGGAGCATGAATGCTTCAATATCTGCAAATCAATTCATGTGATATGCTACATTAACAAACTGAAGAATAAAAACTATATGATCATCTCAATAAGTGGAAAAGTTTTTTTTTTTTTACAAACCTCAACGTCCATTTATGATAAAAATGCATCAAAATCGGTATAGAGGGAACATATCTGAACACAATAAAAGCCGTATATGAAAAACCCATAGTTCAGTTCAGTTCAGCTGCTCAGTCATGTCCGACTGTTTGCAACCCCATGAACTGCAGCACACCAGGCCTCCCTGTCTATCACCAATTCCCGGAATTTACTCAAACTCATGTCCATTGAGTTGGTGATGCCATCCTACCATCTCATCCTCTGTCGTCCCCTTCTCTTCCCACCTTCAATCTTTCCCAGCATCAGGGTCTTTTCTAATAAGTCAGTGGTCAAAGCATTGGAGTTTCAGCTTCAGCATCAGTCCTTCCAATGAATATTCAGGACTGATCTCCTTTAGGATGGACTGGTTGGATCTCCTCGCAGTCCAAGGGACTCTCAAGAGTCTTCTCCAACACCACAGTTCAAAAGCATCAATTCGTTGGCACTCAGCTTCCTTTATAGTCCAACTCTCACAGCCATCCATGACTACTGGAAAAACCATAGCCTTGAATGCATGGACCTTTGTCAGCAAAGTAATGTCTCTGCTTTTTAATATGCTGTCTAGGTTGGTCATGACTTTTCTTCCAAGGAGCAAATGTCTTTTAATTTCATGGCTGCAGTCAACATCTGCAGTGATTTTGGAGCTCCCCAAAATAAAGTCTGTCACTGTTTCCATTGTTTCCCCATCTATTTGCATGAAGTGATGGGACCGGATGCCATGATCCTAGTTTTCTGAATGTTGAGCTTTAAGCCAACATTTTCACTCTCCTTTTTCACTTTCATCAAGAGGCTCTTTAGTTCCTCTTCACTTTTTGCCATATGGGTGGTGTCATCTGCATATCTGAGGTTATTGGTATTTCTCCCAATAATCTTGATTCCAGCTTGTGCTTCATCCAGCCCAGTGTTTCTCATGATGTACTCTGCACATAAGTTAAATAAGCAGGGTGACAATATACAGCCTTTACGTACTCCTTCTTCTATTTGGAGACAGTCTGTTTTTCCATGTCCAGTTCTAACTGTTGTTTTCTGACCTGCATAAAGATTTCTTGGGAGGCAGGTCTGGTGGTCTGGTATTCCCATCTCTTTCAGAATTTCCCACAGTTTGTGGTGATCCACACGGTCAAAGGCTTTGGCATAGTCAATAAAGCAGAAATAGATGTTTTTCTGGAACTCTCTTGCTTTTTCAATGATCCAAGGGCTATTGACGATTTGATCTCTGGTTTCTCTGCCTTATCTAAATCCAGCTTGAACATCTGGAAGTTCACAGTTCATGTATTGTTGAAGCCTGGCTTGGAGAATTTTGAGCATTACTTTACTAGCATGTGAGATGAGTGCAATTCTGCAGTAGTTAGAGTATTCTTTGGCATTGCCTTTCCTGAGATTGAAATGAAAACTGACCTCTTCCACTCCTGTGATCACTGCTGAGTTTTCCAAATTTGCTGGCATAATGAGTGCAGCATTTTCACATCATCTTTCAGGATTTGAAATAGCTCAACTGGAATTCCATCACCTGCACTAGCTTTGTTCATAGTTATGCTACCTAAGGCCCACTTGACTTCACATTCCAGATGTCTGGCTCTAGGTGAGTGATCATACCATTGGGATTATCTGGGTTGTGAAGATCTTTTTTATATGGTTCTTACAGCTAACATCATAATGGTGAAAACTTGAAGCTCTTTTTCCCTTAAAATCAGATGCAAGACAAGAATGACCTCTCTTGTCACATCTATTTAACATAGTATAGTAAGTTCATTATGTCCGAATGAATTCTATTCTAAGGGTGTGTTTGTAAGTCCAATTTGTTCATAAGTTAAACAAAATCAGCCTAGGTACCAAAGTAACACAATTGGCTATATAGTACTATAATGTAATAGGTTTATAATACTTTTCATGCAAATATTGATACATAAAAAACAAACACACAGAAATAAAGGTCTTTAATCTTATAGTATAATATTTTGAAAAGTACAGTAGTCCTGTACAACAGTTGGCATAAAGGGGCTGGCATCAAGGGACAGGAAAGAAGAGTTACGGATTGCAAGATGGAGGGGGGTAAGAGAGGGGAGACCTGAAGTGCTGTCAGCAATAGGAGATGAAGGGCAAGCTGCAATTTCACTCCTGACTGATGCTGATGGCACAGGTTCTTGTTCCTTGCTGGAGTCAACTCTATCTCCCCTCTTGAAAAAAATGATGTGATGCCTGGGTAGTAGCTCTCTTTTCCTCATCATAGACGGCATGGTAGCTCTGAATTGCATTCTGAATGACTGCTGCAGCCTTTGTGTACCATCTTATGTCCGGGTCCTGTGCCTCAACAGCAAAGAGTGCCTCCTCAAATAAAGGAACGCTACTTGCCATTTCTTGTGTCATGAATCTCTCCACTTACTTTCTTTTCCCTCTTGTCTCTCTTCATCCTTTCTCTGGGACTCCAATTCCAGAGGGCTTCATTAGTAAACTCCTTGCGTGGTGCAGCAAGCAGTTCAGTGAATTCATCCTCTTGCATATCTAGCTCCATCTTCTCACTGAGTATCCCTGAGTTGCTGAATAACTTTTGGACTCCTCATCTACCTTTTCAAATCCACGAAAATTGTGAACAAACTGTGGGCAAAGGTTCTCTCAGTCATGGTGACAGTCATAACCTCACACAAAGCATATTCAATGTTTTTTTTAAGGCCTTGAATATGTTATAATCCTTTCAGAGTTGTTGCAGGGTTGTTTCTGATTCATCATTCACCTTTACTGCCAGACAGAAAGTGTGATGTCAATGATAGCTCTTGAAAGATGCTATAGCTCCCTGTTCCAAAGGTTGGATGAGCGACACAGTATTTGGGGGTAGATGCACTACTTTGATGTTGGATGAAGGTCACCCATGGATGAGGGTGGACCAGAGGGTCGTCAAGCAGCAGAATATTGAAAATTTTTCTTCTCTAAGCAATAGTTGTCTTCCTCTGGAATAAAGTGGTGGAAAAACCAGTCCTGGAAAATGGTTTGTGTAACCCAGGCTTTGGGGTTACTCTTCCACATAACAGGAAGAAAGTCCTTGGCTATGTTTTTAAGGGCTCTTGGGTTCTCTGAATGATAAACTAAGGTAGGCTTCAGCTTCATATTGCCAGAAGCATTCCCACCAAACAGGACTAACCTGTCCTTTGTTGCTTTACAGCCTGGCATCGACTTTTCCTCGTTAACTTTGGTATGGCATCCTCTTCCAGGACGGTCCTGTCTCATCCACATTAAAAACCTGCTTGCATAAATATGTGCCTTTATGAGTAATTTCTTGAAGTGTTTCAAGAAATTCCTGGGCGGCTACCATATCAACACTCACTGCCTCACCACTTTCCTTTATGTTGCAAATGTTGGCTTCAGCCTTGAACTCATGAAACTAGCCATGACTAGCATTAAAATATGCGCCCTCTGATTCTTTGCTGTGTTTCTTTTTCAAATCTTTATAAACGCTTTTCGCTTTCTCTTGAATCTACATTAACCTGAGTGGAACTCGATTCTATGCTGATCCCGTATCCACACACGGAGAAGTTTCTCCATCTCCTCCATCACTTTTCCATGCCTCTTTGATGCTGTTGTAAACATCATCTGCACAATAGACTTTACATCTTGTCCTTTTTCATTAGAATCGTGCTGATGGTTGAATGATTCATGTTATGAATAAGCAACCTCTACATCTTTTTGCCTCACTCCACTCTAAATTACTTTCACTTTTGTTTCCATCGTATTGCCTGGTACCTCTTAGAGTACACCTATATCACTGCTGCTTTTACACTTGCTTCTGGACATCCTGGGCTTGAAATAAAGATACTGTACTACCATACTCTCTATAGAACAGTGAAGTACACCAAACCACAGCGATTGTAGGCAATGCACATACCATGACAATGTATGCCAGATATGTGAACTAACTTATGTGACTGGATACACAGATACATGCTCATATCTTTGAAAGTTCACAACTTGATGGTTCATATGTAGGGGACTTATTATACTGGAAGTCATAGCCATAGCAATCAGAAAAGAAAAAGAAATATGAGGCACCCAAATTTGAAAGGTAGACATAAAACTGTCACTCTTTGCAGATGACATGGTAATATATATGTCTCCTGCCTTGGCAGATGGGGTTCCACCTAGGAAGCCCCAAAATACCATGTGCTGTGTGCAGAGTCTCTCAGTCGTGTCCGACTGTTTGCAAGCCCATGGTCTGCAGCCCACCAGGCTCCTCTGTCCATAGGGATTCTCCAGGCAAGAATACTAGAGTGGGTTGCCATTCCCTGCTCCAGCGGATATTCCTGACCTAGGAATTGAACCCAGGTCTCCTGTGCTGCAGGCAGATTCTTTACATCTGAGTCACCAGAGATTTTCTCAAAATACCATATGATTCAGCAAATCCACTGCTGGGTATGTATCCAAAGAGAGTGAAAACACAAATTCCAAAAAATACATGCAACCCAATGTTCAGAATATTGTGCATTATTCACAATAGCCAAGATGTGGAAGCAACTTAAGTGTCCATCACCAAACGAATGGATAAAGAGATGTGTTATGTATACATGCCATCCCACTGAGCACTGGATGATACAGCCTGCACTAGTGCTGAATTTTGCTCTTGGCAGCTCTGCATTGGAAAACTGATTGCCCTTGTTGCCAAAAGAATTCTTCTTTGACTATGCTGCTTTACATCACCAGCTCCTGAGTCAAAGTCCCTGAAGGGGGAGTCTGATTACCAGAGCCTAAGTCATGTGCCACTAGAGTAGGAAAGCAGGCATCTGGCATTTTCTGCTACTATAATGGAAAGTTTTGCCTCCACTTCGGATTTGTATGGTAGGAAATTCCTCAAACAGCAAAGAGGTTTGCATTCTAGGTAGTCAAAAGACAGAATACATGGCCACCTCCAAGCACATAGCTGATATTCAGAACCACCGTTCAGCATGACTTTTAGAAATGCGAATGCTTAAATGTATTTAGTAAATAGATTCTTTTTTGGCAACCTGATGCAGAGAGCTGGCTAATTTGAAAAGACCCTGATGCTGGGAAAGATTGAGGACAGGAGGAGAAGGGGACGACAGAGGATGAGATGGTTGGATGGCATCACTGACTCAATGGACATGGGTTTGGGTGGACTCCGGGAGTTGGTGATGGACAGGGAGGCCTGGCGTGCTGCGATTCATGGGGTCACAAAGAGTTGGACACGACTGAGTGACTGAACTGAACTGAACTACAGTAACAGCAAAATGCAGAGATAAATAGACTGTGAGATCTATACTACTATATCAAATGATTTCTGAAAGATACAAAATCAAGGATTTAGAAGAAAGAGTTGCTACCAATGGTTCAGCTTCTTAGTCAATGCCAAAATCTTTCCCCACGATCCATTTCAATAGTTGTAGTATTTGAGGAGCTCATTTAAATAGAGTTTCACTCCAACTCTGACATGTTAGTAGTGTAATGTTAGAAGTTTCCTCTTTATATAGGATGAACTTTCTCTCTTATAACATCCACTCACGAATCTTAGATCTGATGACTCTAGTTATTCAGAGTAGAGTGAAGTACAAGTTTTATTTTAACTAGTGGAGTCAGACCAATATTTGATTCCAGACTTTGTTTCTTTCTCACCTGGTGACCACTCTAATTCTTGTTTTCTACAGCTGAAAAATGAGGACTATAGCAGTATCTACCCTAGAGAGTTACTGTGAGATATAAGGCAATAATTTAGTGTGTAGATCAGTAACCGACAGAATGAACGTTCAACAAATATTAGTGATGACAATGATTGCCTGACTGATCATGATGATGATGATGATGATGGAGACAGCATTTCTGAAGTTAAAAGTCAGCTGCATGCAAATACAGAATGAAACCAAAGAAAGAACATTGAACTGTTGTGAGATTCCAGTCATAAACCTTATTTTATCACTGGCCAATTCCATAGTCTAAAAGAAGTTACTGTATCATTTTTTTCTGCAAAATGAAATATTTGGATTAAATTATCCTAATAAAAGGGCTTCCTTGGTAGCTCAGTCAGTAAAGAATCCACCTGCGATGCAGGAGATCAGAGTTCCATCCCTGGGTCGGGAAGATCCCTGGAGAAGGAAATGGTAACCCACTCCAGAATTCTTGCCTGGGAAACCCCGTGGACAGAGGAGGCTGGAAGGCTACCGTCCATGGGGTCGCAAGAGTCGGACATGACTTAGCAACTAAACCACACCACCATCCTAATAAAATCCCTTTCAGCTCTAAATGTCTGAGATTCTGTTTACACATGCCAACTGTTTTTTACACTGAACACTACCAGTTCCCTCAACTGTACCTCCTGTAAGTTAGCAGGCTCATCACAGTCTTGGTTCCCTTTCCTCAGCATTGCTCACCAGTACTCAGACTTCTATTTTATTAGTAGACTTGTTTCTTCAGATAACTGAAATTCTTAGTCATATCTTAGAAACTGAAAAGAGAGCACAAGGAGATAAATAAATGAATATATATATATATATACAAACACACACATATACATAGCATGTCTGACTCTTTGCGACCCCATGGACTATAGTCTGCCAGGCTCTTCTGTCCATGGGATTTTCAGACAAGAACACTGGAGTGGACCGCCATCTCCTACTCCAGGGAACCTTCCTGACCCAGGGATCGAACCTGCATCTCTTGCGTCTCCTGCACTGGCAGGCAGGCTCCTACCAGTTGAGCCACAGGGAAAGTCATATGTTGTTGATCAGTTGCCCAGTCATATCTGACTCTTTGTGACCCCATGGACTATAGCATGATGGGCCTCCCTGTCCCTCACCATCTCCCAGAGTTTGCCCTAGTTATTGTTCATTGCATTGGTGATGCCGTCCAGCCATCTCATCCTCTGACGCCTTCTTCTCCTTCTGCCCTCGATCTTTCCCAGCATCAGGGACTTTTCCAGTGAGTCAGCTGTCTGCATCAGATGACCAAAATACTGGAGCTTCAGCTTCAGCATCAGTCCTTCCAGTGAATATTCAGGGTGGATCTCCCTTAAGATTGACTGGCTTAATATCCTCGCTATCCGAGGGACTCTCAGGAGTCTTCTCCAGCACCACAGTTCGAAGGCATCAATTCTTTGGCATTCTGCCTTCTTTATAGTCCAGCTCTCGCAACTGTACATGACCACTGGGAAGACCACAGCCTTGACTATACAGACCTTTTTTGGCAGAGTAATGTCTCTGCTTTTCAACACACTGCCCAGGTTTGTCATAGCTTTCTTGCCAAGAAGCAATTGTCTTCTGATTTCATGGCTGCAGTCACCATCTGCAGTGATTTTGGAGCTTATGTATGCATATATATATATATATATATAAACAATATAAAGCTATGAACCATATGGCTTGCATTAACTCTTTATGAACAGAAAGTAATCTTACACAAACAGAATTTGATTACTTGTGTTTTAAACACAGGTCTTATATACTTAGAAATACATCTGTATTCTACAGATAGTCTGTATGTTTGATCACACTCATCTGTAAACTCTATGAAGGCAAGATATATGTCTTTTTTCCCTCCACTGTATCCTGGCATTTAGCAAAGAATATATAAATGTACACACATAGAGAGACAGGAAAACATGATAAACTGAAAACTTGCAACATGCGTGCAACCCTAAATCTTATCTCAAAGCAAAGACAGACAGACATCTCTTCAGGCGCTGACTTTGCTTTTGAGGAATGGTGTTATGAAGAGTTTTGAATGGCACCTCAAAAAATATGGCGCTAAAATATTTTGCTAGATTAATTTAATCTAAGCTTTTCAGTCATTACCAAGCCTTTGAAAAGTCAGTGCTGCCTGGAGTCTGTACTGCCAAAAGTTTGGAAATGTTGACTTAGAGGTGGGAAGAAGTAGCCAGAAATTGCTTTTGTAGAATACCCCCTAATTTTGTTTTGAAGAAAGACAGTGTAGATGAGGACACTGAGAAAGAGAGATATTTTGGACCGCAGGGCCATCATTATGCAGATAATATTCAGCTTTATTCAGCCATACATCTCTCTTTCCTCCAGCCCAGATGGTGGGATGACTCATCTATTCCACTGGCCAGCAAAACAAGGGAGACAGAAGAGGAGCTGTTATAATCCAGATAAAAATGGATGATGTTTCAGAAGCAAGGGGAAAATATTTCTAGGCAATGATGATGGTACACTGATAGTACTTGTTAATACTTTACATTCCTTTTCAGATTCACAGCTTGAGTCTCATATTGCTTTCAGGATTCCTAAGGAGTAGTAGTTCTGACCAGGAATCCTTTTCATCTTTGTCATAGATGTAAGTTGCAAGTATTTTTGAGCATCATTTTACTTTAGTGATTTCTCTTTGTGAAGCCTAACCATCAACCTTCAAATGTGTGACTTTTAAAATTAGCTTCTTTGAAAATCATCTGGCAATTTTATGTGGAGCACATTCTTGTCAAGGATTTGGCTAGGATGAATGTATAAATTTCTTTACTGAATAACTGTGAAAGAATGGCTACTGGGTACAAAGAACAGTGAGGCAGATAATTGCGGGGTTTGAAAGACAAAACCGAATGGAGTAGGATAAAGAAGGTTTGTGTATTCTTGCTTCTGTGGTTGTCATTATGAGAGGTTATGCTGAGTCACTCTGTAGGTGTTTTTAGATATGCCATTACTGGGTCGGGAAGATCCCCTGGAGAAGGGTTAGGTTACCCACTCCAGTGTTCTTGGGCTGCCCTAGCGGCTCAGAGAGTAAAGAGTTCACCTGCACTGCGGGAGCCCTGGATTCAATATCTGGGTTGGGAAGATCCTCTGGAGGAGGACATGGCAACTCACTCCAGTATTCTTGCCTGGAGAATCTCCATGGACGGAGGAGCCTGGTGGGCTACAGTCCATGGGATCACCAAGAGTTGAACAAGACTGAGTGACGAAGCGCAGTACAGAAAATCATGTGTCTTGCCTCCTTCCCCCAAAGACGTGAAGAAATAATGGATCTCTAGGAAATCGGACTTGCCTTTCACTAAAGAGAGAATGGAAATAAGTAAGTAAGATTTGTTCTTACCTGCTAATGGCATAACTACAGTTTGAATCTAACTTCCTATTCTGTTTGCTCCCAGAGCCATTGACCTGAGTTTCCTTGGCTACAGATTCTATTAGTATTCTTCAGGGCTAAAACATTTGATAGCTGCCTACGCCTTGTGACATTGGGTAAAATCTCTCACGGGCATACTCAGGGACACTCCTACCGGCTGAGTCCACTTTCCTGTTGTTATCTGGGGAGGGCTATTTACATACCCCATGCTAGCCAAATGAAACTTGTTCATACCATGTACACTTTATTATGATGCCACTACAATCTAGCTGACTCTGCTCTTATTGCTCAGAATACCTTCCCATACTGCAGCAGGCATCTCTCATTTTGCCTGTCTAGCATACATTTCTTCTTCTTCCGGTAATAATGTCTGGAATTGGCATTGGGGAAGAACCTCCTCTCATTGCATACAATCTTTGTGGGTTCATTAATCAAGGTGTTCATCCCAATTTTGGCTTAGGAATGGATACATTACTTATGAAAAGCCAGTCAGAGTCTATTTCTCCCTGGAATTTCAATCTCGAGCAGCATAAGAATAAAGCATAGTTAGAGCTATTCATCAAGATAGTAGTGTCTATTAAAAAGATTGTCAATCATCCCCTACTTTCTAGATATCCAGAGCTGCTCTGTTTCACATCCATTCCAACACAAAGTTATTCAGCTTCTCTGTAATTCTATGAGCTAAACCTTTATTCACCTAATAAATTCTCTATCTGCTTAAGTTAGAGACAATTTCTACTGCTTGTAAAGAAGGAATACTGATGGTCTTTGTAGAGAGAAAAATGGCTCCTCAAAGATGTTCACAACCTAATCACCAGAATCCATGAATACATTCTGCTACATGGCAAAGAGGAATTAGGCTTGAAGAAAAAATTAAGATTGCTAATCAGCTGATTTTAGGATGAAGAGACTATTTCAATTGACCCAATGTAATCACACAGCATTAAATGGGGAAGAGGGAATCAGAAGAACTGGAAAGAGAAGACAGCCTGAGAAACACCTGATCTGCCCTTGCTGGCGCCACAGATTGAAAGGGGCTATGAGCCAACGGATGTGTGCAGCCTCTGGGAGCCAGCAGTGGAACATCATGTGGAATGCTGGCTAGTACCACAACTGCTCTAAAACAAAGTCTGTATTAAAAATGAAATAAGATTAAAAAACAGAGGGAGAGAGACACAAAAAGCATTAGGATAATGAGGGAAAGACAGAAACAGGTAATTCCCCAGAAAAGTATAAAAATTGCCCAGAAAGATGAGAAAAGTTGTTCAATTTCACTTATATTATATTGTTGCTGTTCAGTCCCTCAGTCGTGTCCGACTCTTTGTGACCCCATGAACTGCAGCACGCCAGGCCTCCCTGTCCATCACCAACTCCCAGAGTCCACCCAAACTCATGTCCATCGAGTTGGTGATGCCATCCAGCCATCTCATCCTCTGTCGTCCCCTTCTCCTCCTGCCCTCAATCTTTCCCAGCATCAGGGTCTTTTCACATGAGTCAGTTCTTTGCATCAGGTGGCCAAAGTATTGGAGTTTCAGCTTCAGCATCAGTCCTTTCAATGAACATCCAGGACTGATTTCCTTTAGGATGGACTGGCTTGACCTCCTTGCAGTCCAAGGGACTGAGAAACTCAAATTAAAACATTTCTTATTTGGCTTTTTCAGAACATCTTTCTTCTCTTAGAGACAGTGCTCCCTTTTGTGAAGAAGTGTTCTTCCACCCCACTGCATCCCTGCAGTTCTAGTTAACCCAGTCAGTCACAGCTACTTGATACACACGAAGCACTCCATTAGTGTCAGCTGCTGCTGCTGCTGCTAAATCGGTTCAGTCGTGTCCGACTCTGTGCGACTGCATAGACGGCAGCCCACCAGGCTCCCGTCCCTGGGATTCTCCAGGCAAGAACACTGGAGTGGGCTGCCATTTCCTTCTCCAACGCACGAGAGTGAAAAGTGAAAGTGAAGTCACTCAGTCGTGTCCGACTCTTCACGACCCCATGGACTGCAGCCCACCAGGCTCCTCCGTCCTTGGGATGTTCCAGGCAAGAGTACTGGAGTGGGGTGATTAATGTCATCTAGTAAATTGTTATTTGACTTTTGGCAAAATCCATGTTTGGGAAAATTTCCATTCATGGACAGCTTGAAATTGAAGCACAGTTCCTTCCTAGGCCTTGGAGACTGGAAGGAGGGTAATAGTGCCCACAGTGGGCCTTGTGGAGGCAGCGGTACGTGCCAGGGTCCCCTCCTAGGTCAGGCCCAGGGTACACCGCTACATGAAGAGGCAGTCTGAGTCTGCTCCTCCTTCCTCACTCAGAGGGTCGATGCCTACATACTGGCCACCACGGTGACGACTGTGACTTGTGTTAGCTTGACTTCTAGGCCAGACATCCGGGAAGTCTATTTAGCCTCTCTCTCATACGCTTGCACATGCACACACACACACATTGTTCACCATAAAATTAAGAGTGATGAAGGTATTATGGAATCTAGAAAGATGGTACTGACGAACTTATTTTCAGAACAGCAATGGAGATGCTCCCCTGGTGGCTCAGACGGTTAAGAATCTGCCTGCAATGCAGGAGACCTGGGTTCAGTCCCTGCGTCAGGAGATCCCCTGGAGAAGGAAATGGCAACCCCACTTCAGGCAGTATTCTTGCCTGAAGAATCCCATGGACAGAGAAGCCTGGCGGGCTAGACTCCCTGGGGTCTCAAAGAGCTGAACACGACACCACGACTAAGGACGTTGGAGATGGAGACGGAGAGAGCAGGCTTACGGACCTGGTGGGGAGGGTGAGAGGCGGCGAGCTGAGAGAGTGGAATGGCAGCAGGCGTTACCCTGAGTAAAGCAGAGAGCCCGTGGGAAGGTGGCGTCTGACACAGGGAGCTCACCCCAGCGCCCTGTGATCCCGAGAGCGGGGGCTGCGGCGTGCGCTGGGAGGGAGACTCGAGAGGGAGGGACACGTGTAGCCGCGGCTGGTTCGTGCTGATGTGCGGCAGAAACCAGCACGATGCCGTAAAGAAATTATCCTTCAATTAAAAGTCTATGAATTTAAAAAAGAGCTAAGCAAGGAGGAACGTCTCACTTCAAGGGCGTCTTGTCCCACACCCGCCTGTCCCGGGCTCTGAAGAGATGCTCATCGGCAGCATCATCTTTCAGTTGATTGGACCACCTGCACAGTGGTGGCTGTTGAAATCCAGCTTGAGATGTCACTCCTTGCCAGTTCTTTTTTCTTAGCAAACTGTGGTTTCTTGGTTTACAAACCTTGGTTTGGTTTCTAGCATTGCAGCTATAGCTTAGTTTAGGATCAAGTAAAAAATCCCTGGATAGATCAGTGTTTGCAAAGTGGGTTTAGGGAGAGGCCACTGATGATGGTCAATTTCTACAAGTCCTGAGACGCTGACTAGAGGTAGGCTGCCAGGAGATCTGGGAGGCATCAGAATGTAAGTTTATTAGCTTAAAATAAAAGATAACTGTCATGAGAACTAGAAGACAGTCAGAAGGAAGAGTTTTCCCTTCTTATAATCAAGATCATGTGACTGAAAGTTCACCTACACATAAAGATTTTAATAACAGGAATTACATAAATCAAAGGTCCGTTACTAACAGGGTTGATGTGTCCAAAACTCCATGGGTACAGTTTTGCCCTAGGGACAGTATTCAAAACGTGATGCCTAAGACCCTCTCTCATTAAGAATCTGCTGAGATGGACACGACCAGTGTTATCCTTGATAACGCTCCTTTGTGTGTGTGGGGAAGGACCCCAAACCATCCTCCATGGCCCTCTTTTTCTGGGTTTCTTGGCTGGCCTGACAGGTAAGGTTATAAACATAATCTACACTTTATCGTTCTGAAGACCTAGAAAGTTATCCCTTTTGCAGGAGAATCTGTCCATCAAAATATGGTGATTATACTCATTTTACAGTTTGTCTCATAAAGCAAGCCATTTCCTTCATTTCTAAGTTCTTGAGGGCCACCTCTATATATAGTTCTGTGTTCACATTACATCTAGCTTCTGACAGGCACAGTATTTTCAATTTGTTGCCATATGGAGAAAAGCATGCAAGAAACTGACAGATAATAGTTTAGAAATTTATCTTTATATTATGAAATGCAATAGACAGGTGCGAAAATGTTGAGTTACCAAGTTAAATTAGTTATAAAAGATGTATCCTTAAAATAATCACAGCAGAAGATTTTTCTTAGTCTAAATGGCATTCAGTCCTTTCTGATCATTCATCACGTTTTCTGTAACATAATTGATTTTTAATATTTGATGCGTTCATATCTTATTAACTGTATAATAGTGATCAGCATCAGATGAGGGTAAATTTGTTTCTAGAATGAGTGATTAATGTTAAAACCCTTTTGTGAAGACCATAGCGCATATTTGAAGGAGAGATCGAAACATGTTCACAATACCAAAGGAATTACGCTATCAGCTATAATCTGCTCAGATGCTGCCATCTGCACATTATTCTTCTTTCCTTAAACTATTCATGTATGAGGTAGTGATACATCTCAATTATTTTTCAAATAGGCAAAGTTTAAAAATTACAAAATATCATTAACTTATTTGCAATTTTATGTTTTGACTATTTGCCGAGTTAGCTTCCTTTCTCATGTGGCCCTTATTTTAGAGCATTTTTAAAAGCTCACAATATGGTAGTTGTATGAAACAGCTTGTCTGCTGGAAGGATTCTGGGAAGGAACATACTGTTCCAGCTTGGTTTTGGTTCTTACAGGCTAATATTCTGACTCTGGATAGGAGGCAGGCAACGGTGAAGTCAAACTAAGCTCTGCATATGGATAACAGGGCAACTGGGTATGTATTTGACCAGTAACTTCTGCACAGTCACTCTCCCCTGGAGCTGTTGTTCGGGATATTTGTCATGGTTTTGGCCCAGCATATTTGAACAAAAGCCCCAAGTTTCACAGAATTTCTTCTTTATGAGGTCTGTCTCACCAAGGTAGAAGACAGAAAATCCAGTCTCTTTAGCAGTGAAGAAATCGGCGTATGACCTATGTGCCTTCATCAATCACTCTGTCCTGTGAAGCTTTGATTGCGAAGTCAATAACTCAAGGAAGGCCGCTCTGGGGGTCCTGCAGGGCTGGTGAGGATAATGACCAAGATGAATGGCTTTGAGGGTGACAGTGGTTGCATGGATGAGTTTCTGGACTGGGACTGGCTTTACTCCCATCAGTATTTGAGCTTCTGGCACCAGTGTAAAGAGAGCGTCCAGTGCTGGTAGAGCCAGGGGCAGCTTCGTGGCGGTTTCTTTAGACTATTCTTGTTGGAAGCTTGGCCGCAGGTGTGGTTCTTGCCTTTACAATTCTGTAGCTTACAAACTAGTCTTTTAGTAAACTCGTTTTCTGTTTAACCCTCAGAATCAGAATGTATAGCTGTAAGTAAGAACTCTGATCATAATGTAAAACTTCCAGATATAAACCTGAAAATTTTAGGGCCCCTGATGTGAAGGTAAATTTGAAAATAAAGTTAGCATGAAAGAAAGGATGGCCAAGTGGTCAAGAGTTAAGAACAGATTTGATGAGTACCTGGATCCTGCCTTGCCTGAAGCTAATATGAATATCTATACATGAAAATTGCTCAGTCGCGTCCGACTCTTTGTGACCCCATAGGCTCCACTGTCCATGGA
This sequence comes from Muntiacus reevesi, assembly GCF_963930625.1. Classification (NCBI taxonomy): domain Eukaryota; kingdom Metazoa; phylum Chordata; class Mammalia; order Artiodactyla; family Cervidae; genus Muntiacus; species Muntiacus reevesi. Next base: position 283,462,745 of record NC_089249.1, read on the forward strand.
ATTCTCCAGGCAAGAATACTGGAGTGGGTTGCCATTTCCTTTTCCAGTGAATACCTATGAAAAGAGATAAATCCTTTTTTTTTTTTTCTTTTTGCAAAAATCATTTTGGGTTGGATTCTTTGTCACTGAAGTTGAATAAATTCTGATTAATACAGGTTCTTGATATATATATTTGTGGCAGGAGTGTCAAAGAATTTATGGGTGTTTTAAGACAACCACAGTGATACAGCTCATCAGTGAGAGAGTTGGGATTCAAATCTAGGAAGTGTGACTCTTACCTACTACATCAAAGGCATCTATTAATCGGAATATGATACATATGCTGCTGCTATTTAGTCACTAAATCATGTCCAGCTCTTTGTGACCCCATGGACTGTAGCCTCCCAGACTCAACTGTCCATGGAATTCTCCAGACAAGAAGACTGGAATGGGTTGTCATGTCCTCCTCCAGGGTACCCAGGGATTGAACTCACATCTCCTGCATTGCAGGCAGATTCGTTACCATCCAAGCCACCAGGGAAACCCCGTGATACATATATGTGTGCTCAGAATCATAGTCATTAAAACTCATATAGGGCCTCCCCGGTGATCCAGTGGCTAAGAATCTGCCTGCCAGTGCGCGGGACGCGGGCTCCATCCCCGGTTCAGGAAGATCCCACATGCCGTGGGGCAGCTGAGCCCAGGTTCCACACCTACCGAGCCCCAGCTGCGGCAGCTACTGAGGCCCGCGCACCGACAGCCTGTGCTCTGCGACAAGAGAAGCCGCCTTATAGAAGCCCATGCACTTCGGCAAAGAGTGGCTCCTGCTCGCCGCAACTAGAGAAACCCCGCGTGGTTCAGTGAAGACCCGGTGCAGCCAAAAATAAAACAAAACTGGGAAAAAATAGACAGCAGTGATTTAAAATTTTTCTTTATAGCAGCAGAATCTTTTAAACAGAAAAGTTTTTTTTTTTTTTTTTAAAGTAAAGCATGTTTTTGAAAGTCTGCTATTGATGAAGGTTGGATTTGGGATGGAGTCAGGGTGCGGAGGCCCTCTGTCCACTCGGCTTCAGTCCAAACCCTGAAAACCCCTCAGGAATCTCAGGAAAAGTGCTGGGTCTCCTCAGGGAACCAGTGTGAAACTGGCTGTTCATACATGTGAAATTCAGGGACTATGAGGATATTCAACATGCAGTGTTGGTGAGAAAAGCAAATTAAAATGCAGTTTATTTTTGTTAAAAAACAAGCAGCCCCACATACATATGAAAAAAATACATAGGAAAACACATGAAAATATTCATGGACTGATGGGTTTGAAAGTGGTTTTACTTTTTAAATTTTTATTTATCTGAATTTATTAAGATTATCTTTGTATGGAGAAAATCAAAGTTTATTTTTTGACAAGTTCAACCTTCCTAAGCTGACTTTCCCCTAAAAAGCCCTGACCTCACTACTTTAAAACAATGTGTTGAGAATGTCTGATGCCGAATCAAATTAATTTTTCAAAGTTAATGGAAAACTGAGAGACATAATCAGTTTTGTCTATGTCTTTGATAACTGAGAAAATTACGCATTTAGCACATATTTAGCAGTCTGCTGACACTCAGGAGTATTTCAATACTGAACTGAACTTAGAATTCTCGGTTCTTCCCTTTCAGTCTATTGAATAGAAACCCCAAAATGGCTTCATAGCTTTTGAACTAGCTAAGAAATATTGTCCTTTTCAAAAACATGGCATTTGAATAGACACCATGGCTTCTAGATGTGAATCGATAATCTGTTTGCTGCAGAGGCCTCATCCCCTCTCACCTCCTCTGCTATCAATGCCCCTTGCAATCTCGCTGAGAGGGACGTTCAGGCCTAGTCACTGGATCGGTTCTGGTTCAGTGGTACACAAAATTAGCCTCAATGTGGCTAGCATCCTTCTAAATACATCTGCATGAAGAACAGAAATTGTTATCGGTCCTTTATCAGCACCACTAAAGATTTTGCCTTTTTGATTAAAAACTGTAATTTTAAAAATCATTGAAACAGATAGACTGAGAAATTAAAATTCTATTTTGCTATCCCCTCCAATATATGACATCAACATTTGTACATTTAAAGACAGCTGTCACCAGAAAAATCATGGTTTGTTTTGGAATTGTAAGGGGTCTTGGAGATCATATGGACTTGTTTGCTGGTAAAGAAACATCCCACAAAGGCTGTAACTTGTCAGCGTTACCCAGTACAAGGAGGCCGGTCAGACTAGAGTTCAGCTCTTCTGACCTTGGCAATCATGCCACACTATTTGTTACGAGAGAGCTGCCTAAAACTTCCAAGTGGGCTTGAGATCTCTGGCATTTCCATCTGGTGATTTTCTTTTTCTTATGGGAACCTGGAATTATTAGCTCATGACCATTGTTTTTCAGCAAAGTATGCCAGGGTCACAGAGGCTTTTTCTGGGGGAAAAAATAAAAGACTGTAGGTCTGGAGTATGGATATGTGAGTACATCCCCTGCAATGAATTTATAATTGAATTTTTCATTGAGGTCACAGTTTTACCTCATGGAAAATAATAAAAATGGTCAGGATATATCCTTCTTTATGAGGGGGACCCCCAGAGAGGCTTGGATTTAGAACTATGAAAAGGCATTTTCTGTCAAAATGCTCCCCAGTTGCCAACTAAGAGACCTCAGCTCTGGGCTCAGGACAACTCAGGCAAGATCTTAGACAAAGAACTAGGAGCAATTATTAATTGTTTATTCCTAGTTGGGAATTCACAGGGAATGAAGGCAGTATGAAATGCTTTTCTGGTATCTTGTTAATTCTTTCTCATTGCAATAAGAAGAAATTTAACCCAAACAGGAGGTACGTCCAAGTTTAGGAGACTTCTACAGCAACTCTATGACCACATTCTATGATTTAAAGAAGCAATTTTTCTATGGTTCTCTTACCAGTTCTGTGATATTAGCACAAATGAGGATGACAGGGTCCAGAGAAATGAAGCAACAGGACTCGGTCATAGTGCTGACCCTGCACGGGGACCTGCTCCTCAGGCCCTTAATCATTGCTGATGCAGCTAGAGGGATCTTACAGACATGGAGACAATCAGTTAAAAAAGTCAAGATTTAAACAACAGATGACTTGATGAGATCTGAGAGATCAGAGGGATGATCTGAGAGAACAGCACTGAGACATGTGCATTATTATATGTAAAATAGATGGCCTGTGCAAGTTTAATGCATGAAGCAGGGCACCCAAAGCCGGTGCTCTGGGACAACCCAGAGGGGTCGGGTGGGGAGGGAGGTGGGAGTGGGGTTCAGGATGGGGAGCACATATATACCCGTGGCTGATTCATGTTGATGTATGGCTAAAACCATCACAATATTGTAATTATCCCCCAATTAAAATAAATAAATAAAGTTTTTTTTTTTTTTTTAAAGATTAAACAACTGAAAGTATTCAGTTAAAGACAAAATTCCTGTGACCGGTTCAATCCCTGGGTTGGGAAGATCTGCTGGAGAAGGGATAGGCTACCCACTCCAGTATTGTTGAGTTTCCCTTGTGGTTCAGCTGGTAAAGAATCCACCTGCAATGCGGGAGACCTGGGTTCTATCCCTGGGTTGGGAAGATCCTCTGGAGAAGGGAAAGGCTGCCCACTCCAGGATTCTGGCCTAAAGAATTCCATGGGCTGTATAGACCATGGGGTTGCAAAGCGTCAGACACGACTGAGCAACTTTCACCTTCACTTCACCTTCATGCAGTCAAAATACGGCCCTCACAGAGGCAGAGATGCTGAGTGGCTTCTTTTCATTTTGGCTTTTGGCCATGAATTTGTAACTTTGGGAGACTGTTCTATTCTCTCAGCTGAAAGAAAGCAACTGGACTTCGACATGCCCTTATGGTTGATAGACTTAAAAAGTGGTACAATTAAAAATGAACAGCTTCCATTCTCTGGTGAAGTATACTTTAAGGGTCTACTGTAAAATCTTCCATAGCATCCAGAGAGAGGCTCACAGACTCTGCAAAGCTGTAGATGAGCTCCCCACACATCGAGGTGACCTAAAGCGGGGTGCTATGTTGACAGTGACCAGCAGATTGAGACACTAGTTTACCAGTTAGAACATTCAAATGGTTTCTCTTTTATTCATTCAATTTACTCACAGATCCAGTTCTTATAGGTTCCATTTAATTTCACTCAGATTGTATAATTTGTATGGATGATTTAGCAAAATAATTCCTTATTTTCTGTTAAAAATGCCTTTTATAATATTCATCCTTTCAATCAATATTGACAACAAATATTTACTGTTAGACACTGAGCTGATCACTATTTGCAAATTTTGTCCCTCTTTTATCTGTATTTCTTTCTACTTTCCTCCATCTAGAAATATCCTTGCACATGCGTGTTCAGTCGTGTCCGACTCTTTGCAACCCCACGGACTGTAGCCTGCCAGGCTCCTCTGTGTAGCTAGAGGGGATTCTCCAGGCAAGAATACTGGAAGTGGGTTGCCATTTCCTCCTCCAGGGGATCTTCCCGACCCAGGGATTCTTTTCCTTTTCTAGCTAAATCCTCCTTATCCTGCAGACTCATCTCTTCTGAAAAGGCTTACTTAAATCCACAAATTACTTTGATGCCAATACTTTCATTTACACCCAAATGGGTATAGATAATCTTCACTGGGGAAGAATATGCCATGTGAAAACAGAAGTGGTTTGTAATAGACATGCAAAGGAAGCCACGTCTGCAGGTGAGAAGTAAAGAGAGTAGCCAGAGAGACAGGAAAACCAGGAAAGACGCCAAAGGACCAGTGTTTCCAGACACAGGGCCTAGTGAGGCTTGTTCACTGCTGCAGAGGAGACAAGTAAACTAAGGAGTGAAAACTTTCATTGGTTTATATTCGTATCCGCGTCAACACACATGGTGCACAGCGGTAAAGAACTCACCTGCCAAACCTGGAGAGCAGGCGACGCGAGCTGGACCCCTGGGTGGGGAAGATCTTCCGCAGAAGGAAACGGCAGCCCACTCCAATGTTCTTGCCTGGAGAATCCCATGGACAGAGGAAGCTGGCAGACTACAGTCTATGGGGTTGCAAAATAGACTGACTTTAGCGACTAAATAAAACAGCAACAATGCACGTATAGTATTCTGGAGTGATTCACAAAACTCTAAGAACAGTAGTTACCTACAGAGGAGAGCAGACGCTTGAGGATAGGGACTGTGGACAGAAGGTTGGCTTTCACATTTTGCATGCCTTCTAAAGTTATTGAGTTTTAAATTATGTTAATGTAATACTTATTCAATATATTAAATTAACAGTAATTAGACTAATTGTAACTCATTAATGTTCATAACAAATTAGCAAAATATACAAACTTCTAAAATTTTTATGTGAAATTAAAATTGAGTTTAATGGGCCAAATGATCTAATCAACATTTGCATGAAATTTGTACAATACATCCTTTTGCATTTGCCAATTATACTGCTTTGGAAAATAGAGGATGTTTTCCAATCCATTTGAGTTGAGAATCAAAATATACTGAAATTGTATAAGGCATTTTCTTAATTTCACAAAACTTCTGGAATCCTTTAAAGGAAGTGAAGTGCACCCGAAATACAAGATTTATGTATAACTAGTGAAGGATAAAATCTGTGTGTTCATCATGAAGTTTATCTAAGAATGAAGGATGTTTAAAAAAAGAACTTTCCTTTGGGGAAATGAAATAATGAAAATGACAGAATTATTCCACTTGCCAAAGAATGTTTGTCAAAGTATTAGCATCAAAAATATGCCATCAGATAGGCTAGAACATTTTTATAAAACATGAAACACATATAAACAAGGACTCTATCATTATGGGTTTTTAGTGTTGTCTATAGAGATACTTGTTTAATGTATTGGTTATATATTATAATTTCTGTGTGTTAAAGCTTTCATAATGTCTCTATGCCATTTGCTGTAATTGCTTTCTCTTTCTGTATCATACTCCCTGGGATGAAATCTAACCTGTCAGACCCTCTGTTCTGGGCTTATTTGTAGCTAAACAAGAGATTGTTTTTTACTGTTTTTAGCTGAGCAGCCTGAAATAAATTCCAATTTATTTGTAATTCACTTAAAATTAATTGGAATTAGGAAATACCCTGAAGTTCAATAAAAATGATAATACCTATTCTTTTTTAAAAGTATGTAAAATACTTGTTTATATACCAAGTTTTCTAAAACATTCAAAAGAATTTTCCAAGAACTTAATTTAAATATTTCCTAAATTTTAAAAAATAAAACATTCCTCCAATGGTTAAATTTCACATTTTACCTAAGAGAAATCCTTAGGATATGTATTATATATCAATTTAGTAAGCCTAAAAGATTATAAAGGGAGATAACTCCATCCTTAGAGTAGATTTTGAAGACTAGTAACCATGTGTGAGTCCTTTAAGGGAAAAATGGCAATAACCCAACATTTGATTCACTCTCTGTTTTAAGCACAATTATTAATATAACATTGTGTGTGTGAAACTCGCTCAGTCGTGTCCGACTCTTTGCAGCCCCAAGGACTGTAGCCTGCCAGGTTCCTCTGTCCATGAGGATTCTCCAGGCAAGAATACTAGAGTGGGTAGCTTTCCCTTCTCCAGGGGATCTTCCCAACCCAGGGATCAAACCCAGGTTTCCCTCATTGCAGGCGTATTCTTTACCATCTGAGCCACCAGGGAAGCCAAATATAACATTATAATTTATACTTTATTAACCATTAAGAGAAAATAAACTGATTTCCATAATTTTTCTTTTTAAGATTAGTCCCAATCAGATAATTCTTTCCACTATTTATACTGAAAATTTGTTTTTCTGATTAGGACACTTACAACAGTCTAGGTTATCTTGCCGTGGCAGATCAATCCTGAAGTCCCCATGACTCAACACGACAAAAGTTTATTTCCTGTTCCTAATGCAAGAATAATACTGTGTACTGTGCTGTGACTCAGGCAGGTCCCATCTTGTGGTTTTGTCATCTCAGTAGGTGGCCTTACGTGCTGTGCTAGAGGCACCTTCCACCCCAGTTACGGGCTCGTGGCCAGAACTGGCTGCATGGCCACAACTGACCGCAAGGAGCATTGTAAGATGCTATTTTCTGTCACGTTCAGGAAGAGAAAGCGAAATAGATTAGGTGAACACAAAGCATTGCCTTTGCCACAGTTTTAAGTGTAAACCCTTTGAAAATACTTTTTCTAGTACTGAATATTCTTGGAAAAGGAGAAGCTGTATGATTGAAACCAAATTAGAGCTGTTACTCATCTCTGATTCCTTGTGTTTATGATGGAAATGTTTCAACCAAACATGTACTCACATATAACTGACTATCCAATCATGGGATTTGTGAACATCCCTGGTGTCTTATTGCCTTCAAGATTTAATGTCATAATTTGTTTTATTTTAATTGGATATTGCAAATGAGGAGGGACTGCAGATGTAAGAGTATATCAATTTTTAATATTGTCAGGCAGAGAGCATCTCTCATCATGACTTTAGTGAAGCTTTTAAAAATATTACCATCAAAAATGGTTTGCATACCTCTGACAATAAATACGGCCTTAAAAGTTTTATTGCATTAAGCATTTGATGGAGTTGAGAACCTACATTAACAGAAATGAAATTATATCTAATAAAAATACTCTATAAATGTCACAGAGATAAATGAGATGTTTTTATAACCCCAGATTCTCTTTCATCTGGGATCATTTTTAACCTAAAATAAGAGCCAAAATTTCCCCCAATTTTATGGTTTCAGGCTATTTTGAGTTTCACCAGAATGAGTATTTTTTTTAAACAAAAGTTTCCCTTCCAAACTTTGAAGTGCAGTCAAAGAATGTTGAAATATTTGCTGTTGGTTTGCTTTATTAATGTGAAGACATCCTGAGTACAGAAGAGAATCAATGGCCATATATCTAGCATACCTAGACTTTTCCTTGCCACCCAGGGCACTTGGAGCGGACCATATAGCTGTCATTTGAGGTCTGTGGGTTGACCTACTGGGCACAGCACGAGGGTTATATATGGTGGCTGGCCTGGCAGGTCTGAGCATTGGTATAATATTTATGAGTTCCAGTGTGGTTCCTAGACCCTTTATAGGCTCAAATAAGTAACAGGTGAAACTCTGAAAAGTAACTTCCTTGTTGGAAGTGAGGCAAACTTACTTTAGTCAAAATAATAAATAAATAGGAAAACAAAGAAGCAAGAATATAAAGCTTTAAAAATTTCCATATAAGAGATTTCTTAGCTCACATTCTCATTAACAACACTGATAGCAAAATCTAACTGTGGATGAGAAACATGGGAAAAAGCACATTTTGAATTTTTAGCTCCCGTTGACTCAGAAACAGCCAAAAGATAAAGATTTCTGTTTGTTAATTCCTGCTGGAAGCCTTAGTTACCAAGTCATAACTTGGATCAGGCAACTAAAAGGAATTTTTACAGAGAAGAGGGGAAAAACTCAGAGAAACTAGCTTTCTTCTATAAGAAAGTAGTTTTCTTCTTGCTAGCCTCAATTTTTGCACTGTGCTAAAATATAAGGGCTTCCACGGTGGCTCAGATGGTGGAGAATCTGCCTGCAAAGCGGGAGAGCTGGGTTCGATCCCTGGGTCTCTAAGAGTCCTTAAACTTAAGGCTTAAAGACCGAATCATGGACCTTCTAGATGGTGGTGCATGCTTGAGGTCTCTTTGAAGATCAGGCACCTGTAGGAGAAGTTTCAGTCATTTACCTTCTAATATTTATATATGTATATGCAATTATATGTATTTCACTCCCAGGTAAAGTGAGATTAATGGTTAATAAGACCATACCTATATTAGACATGTTCATTATATTCATAAATAATGAACATTATTTATGGAAACATTTGAGTTATATATACATAAACGAGGGACTTCCCAGGTGGTACTATTGGTAAAGAACACGCCTGCCAATGTAGAAGATGCAAGAGGCGTGGGTTTGACCCCTGGGCTGGAAAGATCCCCTGAAGTAGGAAATGGCACCCACTCCAGTATTCTTGCTGGGAAATCCATGGGCAGAGGAGCCTGGTGGGCCATGGCCCCTGGGGCCACAAAGAGCTGAACATGACTGCGCACACACACACACGCATGCATAACCATACACCCAAACTGGCAGTTTAGTAAGCATTTTTATTATTCAGCTGTATTCCAAAACTGTGAATTAAATAACCCCTTGAGACATTATAAAAACTAAAATACCTCCTTTACCCAGATAAAGCCATTTCATTTGGTAGTCTAGGGTCCTGACAATATGCCATAGTCAGGATTGATCCACAGACACCCCTGCGGGGAGACAGGCCCCCAGTGGCTTGAGCGGAGCTCAGCGCCGGCTTTGAGGTCTGTGGAGCGTTGCACCTGCAGAGAGTGACTCTGGCTGATCAGTAACGTGGTGAGTAGGATGAGTGCCACCAGAACAGACATTGTGGAAGGAATGAACTCATCCGTTCTCTCCTTCATCCACTCAAGAATACCTACTGAAAGCCTACTTTGCACAGGCTTGGGTACAAGTAAGATCTAGTTCTTGCCTTTCAGATGGTTACAACTTAGAAAGACGAAAAGTGACCAATGCCAAGCACATGGGGCAAGTGATTTGAAGAAATGAGCGAAGTTAGGATTCCTGGTGAGAAAATTGGGAAGTTTCAAGAATTCAAGCAAGGATGGTGAGGTGGAGAGGGTTTTGTAGTCAAGGAGCCCTCTCAGGGAAGGGTTCTGAGAATTGACCTGTCATGACTCCTTGAGTGAATTTTTCACCCCAGTAGAACTGGCCACTTCCAAGTTTATCCTCCGTTGTAACAGGGACAACTTTCAGTGTAGACAACTTTAATTTTGTTGCTTTATTTTTCCCCTCGAAGCTCTGTCTTATTCATCTTTGCGTCAGCATCACCCAGTGCAGTATGTCAATTGCAATTATTTGCAATTATTTCATCTGCAATCTAAATTGACATTGAACTAGAGGTTGTTTGGACTTTGAGGGTGTGTCAGCTGTGAAAGTGACTGAAATAATTAGGTTGCCTCCACATAGATAAATGATAACTAGGATACATTTTTATTCGATAGTACTTTGCACAACGCTCGGCAAGGGTATAACTTTTGTTAAATGCACACAGTTACTTGCTATTTAGCCCTGCTAAGCCCAGTACCTGTGCTTACTTGACTTGGCAGTTGATGGTTGTTCTTCAAAGTAGATGCAAAGGATGTGAAAAAAGAGTAACAGGAAACATACCATTGGTTCTTAAGTGTATAGAAAAAATGCTCACTCTTCTTTCATAATAAAAATGTAAATGAAAACCATGTTGAGATGTCATTTTTCCTCTAATCATTGGCAAACACTGGGAAAGTTATTAACACTATTTTTAAGAACGTGCAAGTATAAGCCTAGTACAAGCTAGAGCAACAGTTTCTGGAAGGCAGCTTGACAACATCAGAATTACAAACACAGGTACCTTTTAACTCAGCAACTCCATTTCTAAGGATATTAGTATCAGTATTCTCATATGGGGAAAATGATGAGTCAGCAAATGATGAGTCAGTTATCCAATACATTAGTGTCTGTAAGAGGAAAACATTGGAAACAATCTCAATATGTAGTCAGTGGGTGTCTGGTTCAGTAAATAATGGCATAAGATATGGTGAAATATTCTTGGTGGAATAATTACCAAGATATGCTAAGGGGAGGTAAGAAAGGTCTAGAACAATGCTGTAATTACACTATTCTGTATGTAAAATAAGGGGGAAAGTAATATGTCTTTATACTTGTATATGCAGAGGATATGTTTGGACGATGACAGAAGAAAGTAGATTGCCCTTGAGGAGGGGAGCTGGGTGGCTGAGAGGCAGGAAAGGGAACGACAGTTTTCACTGTGCGTTCTTTTGCACTTTTTAAATGTTGAATCTGATGACTGCATGGCCTACACAAAAATAGATACCAATAAACGGGAGGCTACGGTTCCCGGCCGGGTGATGCCACGGTGGCCCGCTGCGGCCAGTGTGGTCATCTGCAGGGACATCGGCTGGTCCTTTCCACAGCTCTTTCAGGTCAGTGTTTTTAAAACTGTTAGCTAGAAAGTGGGCTACAAAATCAATTCAGTGGGCTCAACTAGCATTCAAAAATAGAAAAATATAATGTAGGATGACAGAATAAAAAATTTCAGAGTCCATAAGCAGCCGCGAAGATAAGTCCTATTTTGTGAACTTTGGGTTTCTTTATCTGTGTATGTGTGGGTGTGTGTGTGTTCTGCATATGCGTTCTGATATAACATACCTTTCTTCCTCTGTTCAAAAACGTTACAAGGCCACCGTCCTCAGAGGTGACCTTCTCGTAGCCAGTCTAGATTGCACGGCTCCTCCCGAGCAACCAGGATGCTGGCAGGGAGTCTCGCGGTCCCCCCGGTGGGCCAGGATTTCAGACCGGGGTGCGGGCTCCCCGCCGCCCAGGCCGGTCCCTCCGGCCGCGCCTCCGTCACTGCTGCGCACAGCCTCCGTGCACGCAGGCGCCCGGGGCGTCCGCGCTCGTGGAAGCACATCCTTTTCTTTAGCAGCCTACACCCCGCCTCACGGAACGCTGAGCCATCAGCAGGGCTGCTCGGAGTCTACACAGGTAACTGGGACCGAGACCCAACCTGGAGCTCTTCGAGGATGCCGACGGTGGCCCTGAAACAGCTTCCCGCGTCAGAGTGACCCCGAGGCCGCTGTGCTCAGCGAGGCTGCTCTCTCCACCTCTGCTCACGCCAGCCTAGTCTCCCTCCAGCTCGTGCCCGATACTGCTCCTTCCCAGGGACGCCCCGAGCTCCCTCAGTCTGAAGCAGTTTCTCATGTAGCTGCCATGCACTCTTGACGGCAAATGAATGAAGCAGTGCAAACTGGTGTTAAAGAGAGGGCATTAGCTTAGCTAACTGAGAAGTTTAAGAACAGGCTAGATGCGCAGGCGGGAAAGATGCCATCAGGACCCCGTCTCTACCAGTCTCTCCCCACCTCCACCCCTTGCCTTCTTCTGTTTTGGGTTATTCTTACATAGACCTTGCTTTCGTGGTGGTAGAATGTCGTTTATGAGACCAACGATTATATCCAACAAGTTGACTTACAATAGGAAGAGAAGTCCATTTTTTTTTTCATGACCCTACCATTTGTTGCAGAGGTGTGGGATCGCTCCCTGGGTCAGGAAGGGCCCCTGGAGGAGGAAATGGCAACCCACTCCAGTATCCTTGCCTGGAGAAGCCCATGAGGAGCCTGGCAGGCTACGGTGCATGGGGTGGCAGAGTCGGACACGCCTGAGCGACCGAGCACGCGCGCACACACACACACACACACACACACACACACACACACACGCCCCGAGTTCACACACACACACACACACACACACACACACACGCCCCGAGTTCACACACACACACACACACACACACACACACATACCCCGAGTTCACACACACACACACACACACACACACACGCCCCGAGTTCACACACACACACACACACACACACGCCCCGAGTTCACACACACACACACACACGCCCCGAGTTCACACACACACACACACACACACACACACACGCCCCGAGTTCACACACACACACACACACACACACACACATGCCCCGAGTTCACACAGACACACACACACACACACACACGCCCCGAGTTCACACACACACACACACATGCCCCGAGTTCACACACACACACACACACACACACACACACACACGCCCCGAGTTCACACACACACACACACACACACATGCCCCGAGTTCACACACACACACAGACACACACACACACATGCCCCGAGTTCACACACACACACACACACACACACACACACGCCCCGAGTTCACACACACACACACACACACACACATGCCCCGAGTTCACACACACACACACACACACACACACACATGCCCCGAGTTCACACACACACACACACACACACACACATGCCCTGAGTTCACACAGACACACACACACACACACACACATGCCCCGAGTTCACACACACACACACACACACACACACACATGCCCCGAGTTCACACACACACACACACACACACACACACACACACACGCCCCGAGTTCACACACACACACACACACACACACACACACACATGCCCCGAGTTCACACACACACACACACACACACACACACACACACGCCCCGAGTTCACACACACACACACACACACACACACACATGCCCCGAGTTCACACACACACACACACACACACAGACACACACACACACACGCCCCGAGTTCACACACACACACACACACACACACACACATGCCCCGAGTTCACACACACACACACACACACACACACACACACACACACGCCCCGAGTTCACACACACACACACACACACACACACACATGCCCCGAGTTCACACACACACACACACACACACACACACACGCCCCGAGTTCACACACACACACACGCCCCGAGTTCACACACACACACACACACACACACATGCCCCGAGTTCACACACACACACACACACACACACACACACACGCCCCGAGTTCACACACACACACACACACACACACACATGCCCCGAGTTCACACACACACACACACACACACATGCCCCGAGTTCACACAGACACACACACACACACACACAGATGCCCCGAGTTCACACACACACACACACATGCCCCGAGTTCACACACACACACACACACACACACACACACACGCCCCGAGTTCACACACACACACACACATGCCCCGAGTTCACACAGACACACACACACACACACACAGATGCCCCGAGTTCACACACACACACACACATGCCCCGAGTTCACACACACACACACACACACACACACACACACACACGCCCCGAGTTCACACACACACACACACACACACACATGCCCCGAGTTCACACACACACACAGACACACACACACATGCCCCGAGTTCACACACACACACACACACACACACACACACGCCCCGAGTTCACACACACACACACACACACACACACACACACGCCCCGAGTTCACACACACACACACACACACACACACACATGCCCCGAGTTCACACACACACACACACGCCCCGAGTTCACACACACACACACACACACACACACATGCCCCGAGTTCACACACACACACACACACGCCCCGAGTTCACACACACATACACACACACACACATGCCACGAGTTCACACACACACACACACACACACACACACACACGCCCCGAGTTCACACACACACACACACACACACACACACACATGCCCCGAGTTCACACAGACACACACACACACACACACACGCCCCGAGTTCACACACACACACACACATGCCCCGAGTTCACACACACACACACACACACACACACACACACGCCCCGAGTTCACACACACACACACACACACACACACACACACGCCCCGAGTTCACACACACACACACACACACACACACACACATGCCCCGAGTTCACACACACACACACACGCCCCGAGTTCACACACACACACACACACACACACACATGCCCCGAGTTCACACACACACACACACACACGCCCCGAGTTCACACACACATACACACACACACACATGCCACGAGTTCACACACACACACACACACACACACACACACACACGCCCCGAGTTCACACACACACACACACACGCCCCGAGTTCACACACACATACACACACACATGCCCTGAGTTCACACACACACACACACACACAGACACTCACACACACGCCCCGAGTTCACACACACACTCACACACACACACACGCCCCGAGTTCACACACACACACACACACACACATGCCCCGAGTTCACACAGACACACACACACACACACACAGATGCCCCGAGTTCACACACACACACACACATGCCCCGAGTTCACACACACACACACACACACACACACACACACACACGCCCCGAGTTCACACACACACACACACACACTCACACACACGCCCCGAGTTCACACACACACTCACACACACACACGCCCCGAGTTCACACACACACACACACACACACACACACACACACGCCCCGAGTTCACACACACATACACACACACACATGCCCTGAGTTCACACACACACACACACACACAGACACTCACACACACGCCCCGAGTTCACACACACACTCACACACACACACACGCCCCGAGTTCACACACACACACACACACACACATGCCCCGAGTTCACACAGACACACACACACACACACACAGATGCCCCGAGTTCACACACACACACACACATGCCCCGAGTTC